>NC_053393.1:78358015-79704801 GCF_905171765.1 Bufo bufo | reverse complement strand
ATTAAATACAGCAGCGTGTGGACCATTTTTAGCCCAAGGCATCTCATCAGGCCTTTTTTAGTCAAATACATCCCCCACTGTCAGTCCCTTCGGGATCCATGCCTCATTCATCTTAATAAAGGTGAGGTAATCTAGACTTTTTTGAACTAGGCGACTTCTCTTCTCAGTGACAATACCTCCTGCTGCGCTGAAGGTCCTTTCTGCCAGAAATTCTATCGTAAATTGGGATAGCTCAGGCCACAGGTCAAGCCTGCACACCCGGCGTGGCTTCAGCATGGCGGCGTGAGGACGTGTGTGAAGAGAGCTCCGTGACCAGATTCAGGAGATCACGCAAAGACTGCTCCCCTACTCGCCTTTCCTGGCCATGACTAAAGGGAGACGATCGAGGAATCAGCCTGCGGTCCCCCTTGAGCAATCCATCGGCCGCTTCCTCCGTTCCAACCAGCAGGGAGGTTGTGACTCACCCACAATGGCCGCCGCTCCTCCGTCACTGTGCCCAGCAGCACCGCCGTTCTCACCAGCGCCAGCATCGGAGACCGCCCGGCCGCAAGATCGACACCTGGGGGTTGAGAGCACTTACCATGCTGCCTCTGCAGTGAGTAGCCAGATCGCCTGCCCGAGTTCTTCAGGGCGCCGCTCTGCATCCTCCCAGCCGGACCCTGCAATTACCGCCAACCAGGCCAGTTCTGGGCCTATTGAATCGGAGGGCCTGCCTCCCGCTGCCGCTTCTCCCTATGAGGCAAACCGACACCCTGCCGAATCTAGGCAGCCTGTAGACAGGGCCCCTGCCCACTTGGTGTCCCCTGTCACTACTTCCAAGGAGAACCCTGCGGTAAATAAGACGCCGCCCTTGTTGGCAGCTATTCCTACTCCAGGCCGCATGAGCCCGGTCCCAGCTACCCAGTCCCTTAGCCAAAACGTGCCGGCCATCTTCTCCACACAGTTAAAGCAACCAGAGGAGCCACTGGGGTCCCCTTTACCCCCACCCTCCATTGACCGCACGCTGGCAGAACTCTGGGAAATGATTAGGGCCCTACCCACTAAATCAGACCTGGAGGCACAGTTGGCCCGTATTGAAAACAAACAGGCTCAAGCCCTGCAAGCTGTCCGGGATGACGTCCATCATCTGGATGACCGTTTATCATCGCTAGAGCACCGCTATGCAGTTACTGCTTCCGTGGTTCATTCCCACTCAGAGACATTATCTGCGCATACTCTTCAAATGCAAGATTTCTCTTTACACCTCGACGACGTGGAAAATAGAGGCCGCCGGAATAATCTTAAGCTACGCAACATCCCGGAGTCTGTTCCTAATGACCAATTACATTCCGTCGTGGTCAGCATCTTTAATTCAGTCCTGGACAATTCTCCTCAGACCAAAATTGAACTGGACAGAGTCCATAGGACTGCAGGACCCAGAAACCGTGATGTAGACAGACCGCGTGATGTCATATGCCGGGTCCATTTTTATACAGTCAAAGAAAGTATCCTTCGCAAGGCCTGGGAAAAGGAGATTTACTTTGAGGATATACTAATCTCCATTCTGCCTGATGTATCCCGTCTGACCTTATCGATGAGAAGAATGGTCAGGCCCCTGTTGGAAGCAATCAAGGATGCAGGAGCATCCTATCGTTGGGGACACCCATTCCACATTATTGTCAGATACCCTAACGGCCAATCCATAAAGGTCCGTTCTCTGGCTGACCTCCCGGAACTGTTCAGGTTCCTTGATGTCCGCCCCTTCACGGTTCCTGACTGGACACTACCTCCGTCCCTGCAAGGTCTGCATCAGGAACTGGACTTTCAGCAAAGAGCACCCTCCACATCCCCGAGACGGTCATCTCCTGGCCGTTCCAACTCCCTCCGCGGCCGCCTCTCCGGACCACAATATCAGCCTCCACGGCGCCTTCCTCCACCTTTTCGCTGATCCGCCGGGGTACCCTCAACTTATGTGACTATCTGTCTGCAATATTGAGAGTGGCCCAGTGGAGCTCTTCTTGGCGTCACTTCAGTCTTCATGGACTCATGTGGTCTTGTGATAATCTTTGCACCTTCTCCTCTGTGTTTTCGTCCTATCCTTAGGATGACTCCTGTCCCTTTTTCTTATGGGCCTCTGCTCTTATCACTAACTTTCTCTACTCCACCCAGCTAAAGTACCTTACCCTCAGGGGAAGGAGTCTTTGTTCGCTATTCTGTCCTGGTTCTCTTCTCTGGTCACGGATAGCTCTCCGTGTGATATGTGGTCTTCTCCTTTGAAGACGCCAGCTGTTTCTCTCCCCCCATTAGGGCACTGTGAGTTCTTGCCTCTGTGAATTCTAACAGACAGGTTACTCACAGTTATTTCTACCTTGTTAGGTTTTTGCCCCTCGGCTGAGGGTTAGATTTCCTTCTTCTTTCCGTCCCGGTGTTCCTACCCCCCTCCCTCTCCTCTCCCTTAACCCTTCTGTCAGCATTCCTTACTTTTACTAAGAAACTCTGATTGTCGCTAGTCTCTGTCTCGCAGTACTGCACCATGTCTGATGTTTTGTTGATCTCCCTTAATGTACAGGGGTTGAACTTGCCTGAGAAGAGATCGTCCCTTCTGCGTCTCCTCTGGAAGAAACGCGCACATGTGGCGTTCATCCAGGAAACTCATTTTCGTTTGTCTTCCACTCCGAAGCTCTCGGACAGGCGCTTTCCACATGTCTACCATAGTACTGATCCTGATACCAAGACGAAAGGTGTTTCCATTCTCATCTCCAATGATATCTCATGGGATCCGATCGACTCTCGCACTGATGGAGCAGGCAGGTACCTTTTCGTAAAGGGTAATTTAGCGGGTTCTAAGGTTACATTAGCATCTGTTTATGCCCCCAACAATGGTCAGGTGAGATTTTTGTCTAGAACCCTCAGGGCCTTGGAGGATTTCACGGAGGGTCTACTAATTCTCGGTGGTGATTTTAACATTGTCCTGAATCCTCGCTTGGACTCCTCCAAGGGCCAGGTTTCCTTCCCTCTCTCCGCCATCTCCAGAATTAAGGAAATCTTATTTTCCCAACAACTTGCTGATACCTGGCGTATCCTGCATTCAACATCCCGGGACTACACATTCTTTTCACATCCCCACAATTCCTACTCCAGACTGGACTATTTCTTCCTGAACCATGCTAGACTAGACCTCCTCTCTAAAGCAGAGATTGACCCTATTACATTCTCTGACCACGCCCTGATCTCCATTTCCCTTTCCCTCCCAGCACACCAATCCAGAGCCTGGCATTGGCAGTTAAATGAGTCGCTTCTCCAGGATCTCCAAGTCACCTCGGAAGTCCAGAGAGACCTGACTGAGTATTTCACGACTAATATAACTCCCGAGAGCGACCCTCTTACCATATGGGAGGCCCATAAATGTTATATCAGAGGCACCTTTATTAAACTAGGGTCTCGTTTGAAGAAGGAAAGGGCAGCAAAGATATCTTCTCTCCTAGCACGCATATACGCGATTGAACAGCAGCACAAGGAGACACTGGACTTGCAGCTGGGAGCGGAGCTTACCCAGCTGAGGGACCAGATTCGCTCTTTGTGCCTTTCAAAAGCCAAAGCGACCTTGATTAAGTGCCGTAGACATTTCTATGAACACGGTAACAAACCAGGCAGAACCCTAGCACGTGCATTACAAAAAACAAGGCTGCGATCCTTTGTCCCCCAGGTATCTCTCCCCTCCGGTAGAAAGACCTCTCTCCCGAAGGAAATAGCAGAAGCATTTAGATCCTACTACCATACCCTGTACAATCTTGACGACTCTCATCAATCCGTAAGCCCGGAATCCAGACCTTCAGTGAGAACGTATCTTGAATCTGCGGGCTTGCCATCTATGCCCCCAGAAGCGATTTCTGACTTGGAGACACCCATATCACTGTCTGAGTTACAGGCAGCTATTAAGGACTCCCAGACAGGGAAGGCCCCGGGTCCAGATGGACTTACGCTTTCCTACTATAAACAGTTTAAGGACATTTTGCCTGTCCATTTCATAGCTGCCTTTAACTCATTGGATGGGGCCCGCACGCTTCCAAATGACACCCATAGGGCAAATATCACAGTAGTCCCCAAGGAAGGGAAGGACCTCTTAAGTTGTCAGAGCTACCGTCCCATTTCCCTGATCAATGTGGATCTAAAATTGTTTTCCAAAATTCTGGCCACTCGCCTGCTACCTCATTTACAGAAATTGATCCACTTAGACCAAACGGGTTTTTTACCTCTAAGAGAAGCCCGCGACAGTACCACGAGAGCAATTAACATGATCTACCGTGCCGTTACTTCCAAGACTCCAACTTTATTCCTATCTACCGACGCCGAGAAGGCGTTCGATACGGTCAATTGGGAATTTATGTTCGAGACCCTACGCTGTGTGGGTATGGGGGACAAAATGATGGCTCGAATTACTAACCTCTACTCCAACCCCTCGGCGGTGGTCAAGGTGAATGGTCAGTTTTCCATGCCCCTGTCCATCCGTAATGGTACGAGACAGGGCTGCCCCCTATCCCCTTTAATATTCGTGATTTGTCTAGAGCCGCTTCTATGTCACATAAGGGGGAACCCAGATATTTCAGGGCTACGGATTCATGAGACTTCGCACAAGGTCGCAGCTTATGCTGATGATCTTCTGTTCTTTCTTACCAACCCCAGAGTTACCCTTCCAAACCTTCTTAAGGAGCTTAAAATATATGCTCACTTCTCGAACTTTAAAATTAATTATCAAAAATCGGAGGCCCTAAACATAACCCTTCCCCCCTCCTTAGTTCAATCTATTTCAGAGAACTTTCGATTCAAGTGGGCTCGTTCATCCTTGAAATACCTAGGGATTCTACTGACCCCCACACTCGCGGAGCTCTACCAGGTCAACTATCCACCACTTCTTCGAACCATAAAAGCAGACTTGGACAGGTGGCATATCGGTACGTTCTCTTGGTTTGGAAGGATCTCTATTTTTAAAATGAATATTCTGCCAAAAATTCTATTCTTCTTCCAAGCCCTACCGATTCACATCCCCAGACTCTTCTTCCACTCACTCCTGAAAATGCTGACCCATTTTATATGGGCAGGCAAACCATCCAGAATAGCCAGGTCAATACTTTTTCGTCCTAAGCTAGAGGGTGGTCTTGGGCTCCCTGATTTCCTTTCCTATCATAGGGCATCGCATCTTCTTAGGATAGTTGATTGGTGCCGACACCAGGCATATAAACAATGGGTCTCAGTTGAGCAGTCCTTCCTGTCTGCTCCACTGTCAGCCATTCCTTGGTTGTCCACTCAGGTCCCATTGGAGGCTCGCCTACACCCAACAATTGGCCCTTCCTTGAAAGCCTTAGCCAGCATCCAGAATCGCCCAGGTATTTCTCCATCCCCCTCTCCCATGTTCCCTATTTTCGGGAACCCTCAATTTCCCCCAGGGTTGGAGCGAGGTCCTTTCAAAGAGTTAATGAACTGCAACAAATTTAGAGCCCACCATTTGATTACCTCGGATCAATGGCTCACACCACAACAGATCTCAGAGTCTGTGGGTCTGCCTACCCTCAACCCCTGGCAATCTAGACAACTCACACACTTTCTGTCTACACTTCCTCCTGCGTCTACATACATTCGTGCTAAGACAGACTTTGAGGCCCTCTGTGAGCAGTCTGGAGTGACTAGACGTACCCTTTCCCGCACATATAGTTTGCTAACGTCCCCCCCGGACCAACCTCCCCCTAATTTTATCTCCCAATGGGAAACTGATTTAGCAATAACTCTTTCTGCAGAACAACGGTTGAGGTTATATACATGTATTCACAAATCTTCTATGGCCAGTAATGTCCAGGAGGCGGGTTTCAAACTTATGTCACGTTGGTACAGGGTCCCAACTAGGCTCAACTCCATCTTTCCATCTACCTCGCCCATGTGCTGGCGTTGTAGCTCTGAGAGGGGTACATTATTACATGTATTTTGGTCTTGTCCCCTTCTCTCGGCATTCTGGGATTCTGTGTGGGCGATTACATCGAAATTTACTACATACACCCTCCCGAAGGAGCCGGCCTTTTTCCTGCTCCATCAGTGCGAGATTCCTCTGTCATCCTACAACAAATCTGTGGTAAGACATTTGGTGAACGCGGCGAGAGCTTGCATCCCGTGCCTATGGAGGCAATCTTCCGCTCCCTCCATAGCGATGTGGATCAGTAGAGTCCAGGAGATTATGAGAATGGAGGATCTCACTTCTTCTTTGAGACACACAGAGAAAAGATTCTCTAAAACTTGGAGTCACTGGTTGATCTTCTATGAATCGGCTGAATGTAAGTCGCTATTGTTACCTGAATGAAAGTAGGGTTTGCGAATGCTGTCCCCCTTTCCTTTAACCTCCCTCCCCTTTCCCCCTCTTTCCTCCCCTGTTTCCCTATGTTCGTGTCTACAATTTGTTTGTATTTCATTTACATAATATTGTTCCACAGTCGTTTGTGGTTTCTCCCGACTAGGGATATAGAATTCTACGACCCATCGATTGGCGTTTATTTTACCTTTGCTGTGATTCTGAGATTTTTTTCAACATCTGTCTCGTTATTTGTCATGATTTGAGGTCATTTATTTTATTAATGCTATGATACTGAGATGTATACAACATCAGTCTCAATGCTTATCATGCTTTGTTCTATTGAAAATTGAAAATTAAAATAAAGAATTAAAAAAAAAAAAAACCTGCACACCCAGTAGTCAAGGGGTTCATCGCTCCTCAGAGTGTCGATATCTGCAGTTAAGGCGAGGTAGTCTGCTACCTGTCGGTCGAGTCATTCTCTGAGGGTGGACCCCGAAGGGCTGTGGCGATGCGTAGGACTTAAAAAGCTCTGCATGTCCTCCATCAACAACACGTCTGTAAAGCGTCCTGTCCTTGCTGGCGTGGTCGTGGTAGGAGGAGGATTACTTTCACCTCTTCCCCTGTTATATTCCCGTTGTGCTGTGACATCACCCTTATATGCTGTGTAAAGCATACTTTTTAACTTGTTTTCGAACTGCTGCATCCTTTCTGACTTCCGGTAATTCGGTAACATTTCAGCCACTTTCTGCTTATACCGGGGGTCTAGTAGTGTGTCCACCCAGTACAGGTCGTTCTCCTTCAGCCTTTTTATACGAGGGTCCCTCAACAGGCATGACAGCATGAAAGACCCCATTTGCACAAGGTTGGATGCCGAGCTACTCATGTCCCGTTCCTCGTCCTCACTGATCTAATTGAAGGTCTGTTCTTCCCCCCAGCCACGTACAACACCACGGGTACCAGATAGGTGACAACGAGCACCCTGGGATGCCTGCTGTAGTTGGTCTTCCTCCTCCTCAAAGCCACATTCCTCCTCTGACTCCTCTTCCGCAGGTCCAGCAAGCGATGCTGATAAGGCTGTTTCTGGTGGTGATGGTGACCACAACTCTTCCTCTTCATGCTCATCTACGGCCAGATCCAGCACTCTTCGCAGGGCACGCTCCAGGAAAAAAACAAATGGGATGATGTCGCTGATGGTGCCTTCGGTGCGACTGACTAGGTTTGTCACCTACTCAAAGGGATGCATGAGCCTACAGGCATTGCGCATGAGCATCCAGTAACGTGGCAAAAAAATACCCAGCTCCGCAGAGGCTGTCCTAGCACCTCGGTCATACAAATACTCGTTGACAGCTTTTTCTTGTTGGAGCAGGCGGTCGAACATTAGGAGTGTTGAATTCCAATGTGTCGGGCTGTCGCAAATCAAGCGCCTTACTGGCATGTTGTTTCGCCGCTGAATATCTGAAAAGTGCGCCATGGCCGTGTAGGAATGCCTGAAATGGCCACACACCTTCCTGGCCTGCTTGAGGACGTCCTGTAAGCCTGGGTACTTATGCAAAAAGCGTTGTACGATCAGATTCAACACATGTGCCATGCACGGCACATGTGTTAACTTGCCCAAATTCAATGCCGCCAACAAATTGCTTCCGTTGTCACACACCACTTTGACGATCTCCAGTTGGTGCAGGGTCTGCCACTGATCCACCTGTGCGTTCAGGGCGGACAGGAGTGCTGGTCCGGTGTGACTCTCTGCTTGCAGGCAAGTCAACCCCAAGACTGCGTGAGACTGTCGTATCCGGGATGTGGAATAGCCCCTGGGGAGCTGGGGGGTGCAGTTGATGTGGAGCAAGACGCAGCAGCAGAAGAGGACTCAGCCGAGGAGGTTAGCGAAGAGGATGGAGTAGGAGGAGTAGAGGAGGTGGCAGCAGGCCTGCCTGCAAGTCGTGGCGGTGTCACCAACTCCTCTGCAGAGCCACGCATTCCATGCTTGGCAGCCGTCAGCAGGTTTACCCAATGCGCAGTGTACGTGATATACCTGCCCTGACCGTGCTTTGCAGACCAGGTATCAGTGGTCAGATGGACCCTTGCCCCAACACTGTGTGCCAGACATGCCATGACTTCCTTTTCCACAATAGAGTACTGGTTGGGGATTGCCTTTTGTGAAAAAAAATTTCGGCTGGGTACCTTCCACTGCGGTGTCCCAATAGCTAGAAATTTTTTGAAGGCATCAGACTCCACCAGCTTGTATGGTAAAAGCTGGCGGGCTAAGAGTTCCAACAAGCCAGCTGTCAGACGCCGGGCAAGGGGGTTGTAGTGTACGGGGACTGTAATGCCCGTCACTACAAAAGTGTCACTTGGTGTGCTGTCGTCTCCCCTTAATTATGGGGAAGTTGGTATATGTCATCTTTATAAATTGTCATGTAATGTAATGCTATGTATTTCCCTGTTACTATTATCCTTGCATGTACAGGCCTGCTAGGGGTGTCATTCCAGCTTCTAGTCACTAGAGGGAGCTAGAGAGCCCTAGTTTATATAAGGCCCAGTCAAGGAAGTGAGAGGGAGTCTAGTCTAAGTGTCTGTCTAAAGCTGCAGCCTGCAGTCTGAAGCTGGAGCTTAGACTATGTCAGAGACAAGTCCAGGCCTGAAGCCTGCGGATCAGGAGAGGGTATTGCAGTCCCTGTAACCGGGTTCCGAATCCAAGTAGAAGGTTCCCCTCCTGAATATATATATATGCAGAAGCAGGAAGACCACCGTTCAGAAGCTTCTAGAGTCTGAGGAAAGAGGGAGAGAGACAGAGGCAAAATCCAGAGAAGCAAGAGGTACTCAAGATAACAGAGGAGGTACTTTATAAAGCTAAAACCAAGGATATACGCCAGAGTTAAGGTATTGGGCCTTGGAGAAGATTTGCTATGTTCCAGGATCAGTCAGAGAGAGTGCAAGCTCCTGTACTGCAAGTCCTGTGTGTTTAACACTCTGTAGTCACCTTGCTCAATCTGTATTGCCTGCATCAACCGTATTGAAAAATCGACTGTATGCAAAGGAACTGCGCTTCCGTGAATGTCTCTATATTTAAAACTACTAAAGTTGGAGTTCTGTTTTAACATCACGGTGTTCCTCATTTATTCCTGCTATCCGCAAACGGCGTGCCACCGTTTAATTGGCACTGGCGTCACGAACATTTTCTTACCATCACCTGCCTATGCAGAGAGTCAGCCGTCTCAGGTTAGTGTCATTGCACTACTACACCCAGAAACTCTATTACACACAACTTGAGTACGCTGCACCTCTCTTTTGGCGTCACGAACAGGATACGCACGCTTTCTAGTGCAAGAAGCGTGAACTTTGTGCCTTATACAGTTGCCCTGTGACCAAAGTGACAAATTGTCTGTTTATTTAAAGTGGACTTTGTGGACTGAAAATCATACCAAAAGTGTTCCTAAAACTTTCAAAAAGCACTGTGCAGTGTTGCGCTACCAAGAGAAAGAAAATCGCCACATTGGAGTGTAGTTTTGTGGACTTTTTACAATCCTGCTTGCTGTCAGTGAATGGACAGCGTTTTGCTAAAGATGGCCGCTGAGGCTACTGAAATAACTGCTGCGTCATCTTCATCCCGAAAAAGCGGGAAAAATTTGCGCCTTTCTGAGGAAATAGCGGGAAGGAGTTCAAGGTCAGGCGCCACTGCTTATCTGGACATTTGCATGTCTGCCAGCATGGACACCGCCTTCCATATACTGGAATACCTGGGGGGCGGCCTCCCAGTGCAAGGGGAGGAGCTGGCTGATTTAATTGACGCGACCCTATCGCTCTCCCGAGAAGGATCGAGCATGTTGGAAAGTGAACAGAGCGCTGCTGCAACGTCCGCACCTGAGATTGCAAAGATGTCTGATATTGGTGTAGAGCCAGAGGAGGCTCCACCGGCCTACTCTCCGGGACCGGAGAAACCCGCCTGCCGCCCAAGGGAGAAAGAACCAGAGCCCTGCTATGGCTCGTGGAGAGACTTTTTTCAGCCCTCTTTCAAATGGTCCTCACTAATGGCGGAGATCCGGGAGGCCGCTATAAAGCGGAATACCAAGACCAAGATCTACTACGAAGAGTTGACTAAGACTATCCATGAAAGACACACCAACACCCAACCCCGCCTGGAAAGGAGAAAGGGAGTGGTGGTGTCCTTTGACAAAACCCGTGGCTACGGGTTCATCCAAGACTATCTGACTGGCAGAGACCTATATGTGAATAGAAGGTCTGTCAAGAGAGACTACCTCCCTTCCTATCAACACAGCCTCCGCGAGGGAGAGGAAGTGGAGTTCACCCCTGCCGAGAGCCTGAGAGGCCCTTATGCAACTGCCGTGACCCGTCCCAAGCGAGCACCTGAGGACTGGGAGGCAGAAGAAGAAGACTACTCTGGCTGTGAGCGAGAACCGGAACGCTCTCCAGAGCCGGCCCATCACGCCTTCCAGGAGCGGAGCTCCTTCATTGGGCCTAACGTCTTCTGGCAGCCAACCGTGTTGGAGAAATGGGTGAGCCCCTATCCTTCCCCCGAGCTGCCTCGTCGGGAGAAGACCATGCAAGATATGGAAAACTTGCAAGGACTTCATGCTACCTTGGAGAACATCCGGAAGGGTCGGAGACCCGATGCATCACCAGAAGCTGCAGAGGTCGAGTCCGCGCCATCGGTGACTGTACCTGCGCCGGCGACGCCAGCAGATGACCGCGACTCTGACACGGAGAGCATCGGTGAGCAGATTGTCCGGCTGGAGGAGAAGTTGCGGGAGCTGCGCAAGATCGCGACCGCCAGGATCCAGACGCCGCCGAAGAAGGACGAGGTAAGGGTGCCTGTCACCACCCGTAGACTACCTTCTGCTGCCGCCGCTCCGCCAGTGCCCCAAAGAAGACCCCCTGTTGCTGTGAATTGCTGCACAGAGCCCACCGGACCGCTTGAGGCGGCGGTAACCGCTCCAATCCATCCCACCATTATCATGCCGGGACCGGTACGGTCCACCCAAGGGTTTACCCCTAGGCCCATGGGGCCAATACCTATTAGGGGCCCCTTTACTCTGCAGCTGCCCCCTAACACCGTTATGTGGGCCCATCCTCCTGTAGAGGACTACTACAGGCCGTACTTGCCAGCAGAGCCAAGTGGTTATGATATGCCACTGTGAATCAGCCTGCTAGGCCTTTGATTTATTTCACCGAAGAAGTATGGTGTTAACCCTTTCAGGACAGGAGTCCTACGTTTTCCTGGTCCTTTGTTGCGACTGCCAGTTCATCCATGGCTCAGTGGTAGGTGTTGACCACTGAAGTAATAAAGCCAACAAAGCCAAGTTTGTTTCCAGGACCTCCTGCCTGCTTTTGCTACCCCACGCCAAGTTGTGCCTGTTCCTTAGTTGCACCTTTTACCCTTCACCCCCTTTTCAGGTTGATCAGGGGTATTACAGCACTTGTCTTTGCTGTCATTTTATTGTGCAACTTGATACTAAGGAACCGTGCCCGGAGACAGACTCAAAAGAACCTGAGCCTCTGAGATTTTTGCTCTTTTAAAAGGAAATGTGCCCAGAGATGGACTCCACCGCACGAGAGCCTCTGTGATTTGTTAAGAAAATAACCTGGGTACGGACTCATGTTTGTTCTTTGAGCCTCCAAGAACTTTTATACTGTTTTATCTATCGTGCTGTTCTATTATGGACTTATTCATTGTCATGGACTATCCTGGTTATAATGTTACGCTGTGCCAGGTCAGCGCCCCAGTTCCATTCACTATCCTGAGGAGAAGAGAACGACGCCCCTTGTCACCACCCTTCATCTTTGCCAATTGGACCTGATATGAATGTAAATGCAGATGAATTACATGTATGTATGCCTGCATGTCTCTTTTTTCTGTTTCAGGTAGAGATCCCAGTTGGGCGAGCCCTGATGGAGTACGAGGTCGTACTCAGCTTAAAGCAGTGGGGTATGTAGTGTACGGGGACTGTAATGCCCGTCACTACAAAAGTGTCACTTGGTGTGCTGTCGTCTCCCCTTAATTATGGGGAAGTTGGTATATGTCATCTTTATAAATTGTCATGTAATGTAATGCTATGTATTTCCCTGTTACTATTATCCTTGCATGTACAGTCCTGCTAGGGGTGTCATTCCAGCTTCTAGTCACTAGAGGGAGCTAGAGAGCCCTAGTTTATATAAGGCCCAGTCAAGGAAGTGAGAGGGAGTCTAGTCTAAGTGTCTGTCTAAAGCTGCAGCCTGCAGTCTGAAGCTGGAGCTTAGACTATGTCAGAGACAAGTCCAGGCCTGAAGCCTGCGGACCAGGAGAGGGTATTGCAGTCCCTGTAACCGGGTTCCGAATCCAAGTAGAAGGTTCCCCTCCTGAATATATATATGCAGAAGCAGGAAGACCACCGTTCAGAAGCTTCTAGAGTCTGAGGAAAGAGGGAGAGAGACAGAGGCAAAATCCAGAGAAGCAAGAGGTACTCAAGATAACAGAGGAGGTACTTTATAAAGCTAAAACCAAGGATATACGCCAGAGTTAAGGTATTGGGCCTTGGAGAAGATTTGCTATGTTCCAGGATCAGTCAGAGAGTGCAAGCTCCTGTACTGCAAGTCCTGTGTGTTTAACACTCTGTAGTCACCTTGCTCAATCTGTATTGCCTGCATCAACCGTATTGAAAAATCGACTGTATGCAAAGGAACTGCGCTTCCGTGAATGTCTCTATATTTAAAACTAAAGTTGGAGTTCTGTTTTAACATCACGGTGTTCCTCATTTATTCCTGCTATCCGCAAACGGCGTGCCACCGTTTAATTGGCACTGGCGTCACGAACATTTTCTTACCATCACCTGCCTATGCAGAGAGTCAGCCGTCTCAGGTTAGTGTCATTGCACTACTACACCCAGAAACTCTATTACACACAACTTGAGTACGCTGCAGGGTGACTCTGTGACATTGGCTTCTTACGCTCAAATATTTCCTTGACAGACACCTGACTGTGGGCAGATGAGCAGGAACTGCTGAAGGTGAGAGGCGGAGTGGCGGGTGGTTGAGAGGAGGCAAGGAGGACAGCAGTGGTAGAAGTGGCTGAAGATGCTGGACCAGGAGGAGGATGGTGGCTTTGAGTTTGTGTGCTGCTTGTACTCATGTGTTGATCCAATAGGCGTTTGTGATGTGAGATCATGTGCCTTCGCAAAGCACTTGTACCTAGGTGGGTGTTGGACTTCCCACGACTCAGTTTCTTTTGGCACAGGTTGCAAATGGCATCGCTGTTATCAGAGGCAGACACACACAAAAAATGCCGCACTGCTGAGCTTTGGAATGACGGCATTCTGGTGGTGGCAACAGCATGCGTTGATTGGCATGCTGTCTGGCTGACCCCGAGTGCCGATACATGCTGTCTGACTGTGCCACTAGCTCCTTGCGACGACCTCCCCCTGCTTCCAACTCGTCGCCTCCTCCTCTCTGTCTCCCCATCAGAACTTTACCCCTGTTCTTCTTCTCTTCGAGCGGGCACCCAAATGACATCCACGGACACATCGTCATCATCAACCGCTTCACTTGTATCTGACAACTCAGCAAAGGAAGCAGCAGCGGGTACAACATCATCATCATCACACCGTACGTCCATGTGTGTAATGCTGCCTGACTGAGACATATCCCTGTTATCTACATCCTTTGGCAATAATGGTTGCGCATCACTCATTTCTTCAAACTGATGAGTAAATAACTCCTCTGACAGATCAAGTGAAGCGGCTGTGGTGCTAGTGTTGGTGGTGGTGGCGGCAGGCGGTCGAGTGATAACTTGAGAGGTGCCCGAAGCTGAGCTGGAGGAGCATGGTGCGTCAAGGTTCCGAGCGGAAGCTGTAGAAGATTGGGTGTCCTGTGTTAGCCAGTCAACTATGTCCTCAGAACTTTTCGAGTTCAGGGTACGTGGCCTCTGAACACTGGGCATTATTCTAGGGCCAAAGGAAATCACAGCACCACGACCGCGACGGCCCCTGCGGGGTGGCCTGCCTCTGCCTGTCATTTTTTTTTTGATTAGTGGTACTATGCATGCAAGGTACTGTGCCACCCGATATGAGTGGTGGGTAGTGGGCACAGTACACTCTGTGGGCCTGACACACACTGGCAGGCAACTGCAATTATATTACAGAGAAAAAATTATTTAACTGTTTTAAATGCAAGCTACTGTGCCACCAGATATGAGTGGTGGGCACTGGCAGTGGGCACAGTAGACTCTGTGGGACTGACACACACTGGCAGGCAACTGCAATTATATTACAGAGAAAAAATTGTTTTACTGTTTTAACTGCAAGCTACTGTGCCACCAGATATGAGTGGTGGGCACTGGCAGTGGGCACAGTACACACTGTGGGCCTGACACACACACTGGCAGGCAACTGCAATTATATTACAGAGAAAAAAAAAGCAGACTGATGTACTAGCCCTAAAAAGGGCTTTTTGGGGTGCTGTCAGGATGCTGTCCTTACAGCAGATCAGATGAGTATTTGAGGACTGGAGTGGACACAGAACACTGGCCTAGCTAACGATTTCCCTATTAATTCAGCAACAGCAGCTACACTGTCCCTGCTCTCACTAACACTGCAGCTTCAGAATGAATCTAAGATGGATGCTGTCCTTGCTTTTTGATAGGAGGTAGGAGGGTCTGGGAGGGAGGGTATGCTGATTGGCTGGAATGTGTCTGCTGACTGTGAGGTACAGGGTCAAAGTTTGCTCAATGATGACGTATAAGGGGCGGACCAAACATCGCATATGTTCGCCCGCCGCGGCGAACGCGAACAATCGATGTTCGCCGGCGAATAGTTCGGGACATCTCTACAAATGAGGTCTATCTCATATACAAACTGTCACCCTGGAGAGCAGAGGATATTCTTGTCTGAACTCAAAAATCCAGGACCTTCAAAGTATTATATCTGCCAGAATCGGTTACTGTGCAATTCTTTCTTCATAGATAAGAATATTCTAAAATAATTCAGATATTAAAGCCAAGGTAAGCAATTACCAAACATCTAAAAAGCCATCAGGGTTTGGAAAATCTAAACATGTTCTGCTTGTATCAAGAGATAGGAGTACGGCTGCTCTTACACTTTTCGATTGAGCCACATGCGGATTATTGCTAATTGCAGTACTTCACCTGTACTTGCTGTGGGTGTCATGGCAATCAAAGGTGAAACATGTATTAGTAACCTGACAGGCAATTATAAAGAAAATATAGATTATCCAGCTGGTTCCCAGAGAAAGGGCGAGTGGTAACTTGAGAGGTGCCCGAAGCTGGTTTCTGGGTAAAATCCACACAAATTTCATCTAGAAATTTCACACTAGATTGCTCGGAGACTCTGAGAGGTTTTCATCCGCAAATTCAAGTAGCCGTGCAAAAGACACAAAAATGTTCATCTGAAAAGCAGAAAATGTGAAGCCAAAATATATTGTAGATGCAATAATTGCCCGTATATATATTAATACAGTTATGATATGCTTTTCTGAGGTACACTAGAAAAAGGAGTCAATGCCTAAGACTGCAGCACAATGATTTAGTATTCCCATAAAATCTACAGGTAAAAAAATAAAATGTTGTGCTGACAAGCTAAGACTCCAGGAACTCATTCCTTGATGTACTGTTTAACTTATAAAGTCAAGGTAATATGTTGTTCATATGTCTGCTGGATTGTGGCATTTATTATATATCATAATGGACCACTAAAGCTCAACACTGACTTTTTAAATCTACCTTTTGCTGACGTTTAATGGAGATGTAACCGCACAGGCACATGCCCTCAGCAATGAAGTCTAGGGGAGATGGCTAAGTCACTCTAAAGAGAGAACCACAAACAATCAGTGTCATCTTTCCATTGATTCTTGGCTGGAAAAGATCACTGAATCAGGACAGGGGTACCATCCGGGGTTCCACAGATGAACAGTGTATACTCATATAACTGGTGACTTGAAGAACAGCCAAGGTTCGCCTCTCCCTAGAAAGTTTGTTACCCAATTCTGCAGCATTTTCCAAAAATAACGTAAATTCTTCAGAAATCTGGGCGGTCACACTTTGCATTCCACGTTGCCTGGTAGTGAATAATGCACGCGTACTGGGAAACTTGGTGGGGCAGGAGTGGCTCATACTAAGATTTTCTATGGGTCCCTGTGAGATCAGTGTACGCAACAGTAGAAAAATATTTAGTTATCAATTACTTTCTAATGCAGAATTAGGCCCATCAGTGAAACATTTCAGTTGATTACAGATGAAGTTCATCAAGGTATTGTGCAGCATGTAAGAAGGTCAGTTCTGTGTGCAGCCATTGATCTTGTTTCAGGACCTCACTTGTGATGGTGATTAAGTGGTGGACACGTGGTAGTGAACTTAAGTAACTTTACTTCAACAGGGACTTAATGCATGTTGGTTACAAAGACATTATTGTGGTACATGGCTTGGTGGTTACCAAGTCTATTGCAAGTCATAGAGCTTGGTGGTTACAAGTTCTTTAAAAGGCACAGAGCTGTCAGTCAGTGAGGGCACACAGCATATTAGTTACAGTGTTTCTTAGTGGACACACAGCTTTTATTTACAGTTTCTCTTACTGGGCACACAGAATATTGGTTACAGTCTCTCTTAGCAGGCACACAACATTTTGGTTACATTCTCTTACAGGGCGCATAGTGTATTGGTTACAGTCTCTCATTGAGGGCACATGGCATAATGGTTACAGTCTCTATTAGACAGCACACAGTGTGTTGATTACAGTTGAATAGGCTCCAAGAGCAACTCAGACATAGAACGTGGCAGGGCACCATTAGTTGGCACCCTCACAGTCTCTGGTCAGAACAGCAGTATCCCCTACTCCTTCCTCAGCCCACAGTACAAACAATCCAGAACCCCTTGCAATGCTTCCAGGGACAACTCCTCTTAAGGTTTCTCCTCAGGCACAGCAGTCCCAATCAAGGCCACAGCTGGTGCTGGTCAAGATGACCGCGATGTATCACCAGCCAACAGTATCTCAGGATCAACAGCTCTAGTATAGCTACTGGACAGTCTCAATGCCTCTCTCACACACTGGGACAACATTTAATTGTCAGCCTCTGATTCTGGTGACACAAGTCCAGAGGCTCTTGGTCCCTAATGCAAAATCTAACAACAGAGCCTTCACCTACCATGTGCCCTTTATAATAATGGTGTCTTCTTATGTGACAGAGGGGTCTTTGTGCTCTTCTTCCCCCAGACACCAGGTTCTAGATGTTACTGCTAGCTTTCCATCACAAGCACAAATCTGACGTGTATAGAAAGCTTCTGACACAAGGCTATTCTTTAATTGAATTGACATAAGCTTTGCTGAATCATGCAGGTATGGAAATCTCAGACGAGAGCTCGAGGGGTTCAGACATTTTTGAAAAATGATGTTTTTTTAGTTATCAGCAGAGGTTCCAGCTAGAGCGTAGACCCTGACAATGTTTTCAAGATCAGGTGATGGGGTGAGACATCATGCAGAGGACACCGTGCCTTTTCTAGCGCAGATTTGGTTTTATTCAGCAGAGATGCAAGAAGAGAATTACACGTGACATTATAAAAAGTATCAGTAAAAGTAATTGTTAAATGGAAGCTTATTCTGTCTGACAAAAAATCATTTAAAGATAATGGGCCAGGCTCCTTATATTGCTAGTTTATTCTTAGTCATGAAAGACAAATGCTTAGAGCAGCGTAAAGCAGCGTTTAAATATTTGCTCATTACTGCTGTCACAGAAAATTAATTCACAACAAGTAGATCTATTCCCAAATGTATAATAAGATTACAAATTAAACTAACTGTTCTAGTAGCGTAGAAACAAACTTGTAATGGCATAATTAGCGCATACCACGTGTACCATAGTTATCACCTGACCGTGTGAAACTTGTTCATCATAGACCTGCTGTACTGATAATGGCTTCTAAGTAGGACTCTGGTTTTTCTATCAAGACACTAGAATCTAACACATGTTCAGTGAGACCCAGAGGAGCCAGTGCAGAGGATGAGAGTGGTAGTGGCCCTGATGAGATGTTGTAGTGTCACGGTGTCCTACCTCAGGCTGTCGCTGCACAGGGTTCGGTGCAGTGAATAAGGTGATGATAAAAAGAACCAGGCAGAGATGGTTGAACAAATAATGTCTTCTTTTACTACTGCAAAAATGGATAGGAGCACATTCAGCAGCAGTTTGTACAAGGTACAACTTCTCTCCTCCCAGATGATTGGGTATGGAGAGAAATAATGTGGTCAAAGATGACAATAAGAAATGTGCTAGCTGACGCTGTCTCTCTCTGGATTCCCTTCCTTACGGCTATACTCTATGGCTGTACAGCTATGGCTGTAGGTGTTGACTGAATGCTGCAGGCTTCTAGTTATGCCTGTCCTGAACTGCTGTGATGGTGTCTGAATGTGTTACCTACCACTCTGCAGCAAAGTCTTGATAGCTTGTTTGCTTGATTACTCTACTGATATGAATACAACGTAGCTTACAAATATTCTGCGTGTAGGACCATCCAGGCTCTCTAGGGCAATGATGTCCTGTGGTCCACATGGCTTGAAGGAGCAGGAGGTGGATCTCATGCTCCTTCACTCTCACTTTCTACATTCTAACTGACTCTAACACACTCTGCACATCCCTCTGCAGTAAGTCAGATCAGCGCACTCCAGCCAAGAGAGGAGGAATGAGATCGTAAGTCCCATTATTGTTGCCAAACACTGCCAAATGTACCACATCTGCTGGTGAACAAGGTGTATAGCAGTTTGACATAACATGAATATTACAAAAGCATTGCACTACAAACTAATTGTAGTACCCTCAGATCTGGGATACTACACAATGGTAGTACCCCTCTGCTACAAGACACCAGAATTAGGAAGACCACATGGTAGGTGAGAACATTGTTAGATTTTGCATTTAGATTTGAGGAGCTTCAGTTAAATGAACACTGACGATCCTCTAAGTTTGTAATATACAGTACATTATTTTAACATATCTTAAGGTGGTCTAGGTGAGTCTAAACTGGAAACAGGAAGGACGAACACAAGTAGGCCGGCTCAGCAAACCAGCAGCAGTAGCCACATTGATGGTAGGTAGGGGCAAATCAAAGTACCCCTTTAAGAGAATAGGACAAATTGCATTCCCCTACTGCCTACAACCAACTTATGTGCCAGTCCTCAGAAGGGAAAAGATCTATAGAAGAATTAACCGACAGAAAAGGATTGCTGACTTTGGCAACGAAAATAATCGCCACTAATCTGGCTACAGCCTCCTCTGCATGTGGTGGAAACACTGTAAGCTACAAGCAGCCCACCATAACCAAAGGACCGGAGGGCCCCCTGTTCAGAGAAAATATTCCCCTAAGCATACTGGGGATATCATATACCTATATATATCTGATGATAGAGAAAGTGCATTTCTTTAGGCTGGGAAAAGGAGAGATTGACCAGTCTGATTGAGAGAGAGAGAGAGTCTAGCCTCCATATACAACCTTTGGGAACTACTTAAATCGACTGTAAAGACTGCATTTCATGTGAATAATGCTTGTATAGATCACCGGCTGACCGGCTTCAGTAAAGTGCTGTGGATTTGTTATACCAACACCAGTCTCATCATTATACCACACTACAATGGCACCGCAAGGTGCTGGCGTCACGACAACGGAAGGGCACCTCAACCGCCATCAGGCAGGAGATCATCTACTTGACAACTACCATGCATTCAGGAAACATATTTTAGAAGTAAGTTTGGGACACAAGATCACATCTTCTAGGTAAATTGAGGCGATGCCAACTAATAATCACCTGTCACTACAGAACCCAGAGAATCATCAGATAGGTGTCACAAAATGTCACATTGATATGCCAGTTATTCATTTATCTAGGCTGCCAACAGCGACAATGTTGTGAACCCGATCTACACACTGTGTGTCAGCGTGTGACAATTACACATGAATATGTCATTACCTATTGATGCGGGGTGTTAATTATCCATCTTGTGATATTTCTGGTTTCTATGAATAGTATTTGGGATTATCATTTTAATTAGGCTTCACAATGAATGCGCAGGAAGGTAATATGATAACAGACTGTCAGCACTCTGTAATACATGAAGGGATCCTTCTTCCTCTCTGGACATCTATCTGTACTCGTTAATGGTTATAAAGATTATCAGGTGCAGCGCCTAGTCACATACAGTATGTACTGGCTGTTATGTTTGGTTTGCCGTCAGTCCTCACTCATTTATGAGGACAGGGGCGAAAGAAGTGATGTTACAGTACTGTCCCTATATGAGGCCTTATTCACATAGTCAGTGATTGATCAGTGATTTTGAACCATAACCAGGGTCAGAAACACAGAACAGGTGCAGCTCTTTCCCTTATACCTTATGCCTGTGGGGTGAAAACAAAAACAGAAAAAATGGTCTTCTGGGGCACTGGACACTAAAACTGTAATTTATTGGACATAAATCGGTAAAAACCATTAAAACAATAAAAACAGACAAGCAGAGAGAGACGTGTTTCGGAGGTCCGCCTCCTTCCTCAGGCCAACGAATCCTGACACCGTTACGAATTTATAGAAATGCCCCGGAATTGAAAATTAAAAAATAATAAATAAATCATAATAAAAGAGAAATAGATATAAAAGATACATAAAGATACTAATATAAGTGTCATATTATTTAAAAAAAATGTTCTATCAAGAAAAATTACCAAAAACATGAATATAATGGGGAAAAAACACCAAACAATTATTACATAAATGTAATATGTGAATGTGAACAAATAATAATGACAATAGTGTAAAAATTGGAAATTACACTGCTATTCTATTCTTTTGATTAACATTCATATGAATTTGCAAAGCGCTGCAGAATTTGGTGGCTCTATATAAATAAATATTTATTATTTTTCACATGAGGACGCAAACTCATGTTCTCCTGGGCATCTCTAACCTCAGGACTAAACTTGTGCCTGCCCAAGGAAGTAGAGGAGGCCGCAATCCTGGTTTTGGCTCACGATTACTGATGGAAATCACTGACCAAACACTGACTGTGTAAAAGCAGCCTAACACAAATAGTCTAAATTTCCTTACTGAAATGTATCTTTCCTTGAGTCCAAAGGCAGCACACACAAAGGGTTAATGTCTTGCTCCTCCCATCTAGGACAGAAGACAAATAATTAGTAAATCAGACTAATTAACCCCCCTATAAAGGAGTGCACACCCACTAGGCAGACATGTTTTTTTCCAAGCAATGGCTTTTTCAGGGAGGGGTATACAGTGCCTTGCAAAAGTATTCACCCCCCCTTGACTTTATTTTTGTTACATTACAGCCTTAAGTTCAATGTTTTGGTAATCTGAATTTTATGTGATGGATCAGAACACAATAGTCTAAGTTGGTGAAGTGAAATGAAAAAAATATGTAAATAAAACTATTGTTTAGAAATAGAAAGCAGAAAATTGGCATGTGCATATGTATTCACCCCCTTTGTTAGAAAGCCCTTAAAAGGCTCTGGTGCAACCAATTACCGTCAGAAGTCACATAATTAGTGAAATCATGTCCACCTGTGTGCAATCTAAGTGTCACATGAAAGGCCCCGGAGGCTGCAACACGTAAGCAAGAGGCATCACTAACCAAACACTGCCATGAAGACCAAGGAACTCTCCAAACAAGTAAGGGACAATGTTGTTGAGAAGTACAAGTCAGGGTAAGGTTATAAAAAAATATCCAAATCTTTGATGATCCCCAGGAGCACCATCAAACCTATCATAACCAAAGGGAAAGAACATGGCACAACAGCAAACCTGCCAAGAGACGGCAACCCACCAAAACCCACGTATCGGGCAAGAAGGGCATTAATCAGAGAGGCAGCACAGAGACCTGGAGGAGCTGCAGAGTTCCACAGCAGAGACTAGAGTATCTGTACATAGGACGACAATAAGCCGTACGCTCCATAGAGTTGGGCTTTATGGCAGAGTGGCCAGAAGAAAGCCATTACTTTCAGCTAAAAACAAAAAGGCACGTTGTGAGTTTGCGAAAAGGCACGTGGGAGACTCCCAAAATGTATGGAGGAAGGTGCTCTGGTCTGATGAGACTAAAACTGAACTTTTCGGCCATCAAAGAAAACGCTATGTCTGGCGCAAACCCAACACATCACATCACCCAAAGAACACAATCCACTGAAACATGGTGGTGGCAGCATCATACTGTGGGGATGTTTTTCAGCAGCCGGGACTGGGAAACTGGTCAGAGTTGAGGCAAAGAAGGATAGTGCTAAATACAGGGATATTCTTGAGCAAAACCTGTATCACTCTGTGCCTGATTTGAGGCTAGAACCTTCCAGCAGGACAATGACCACAAACACACTGCTAAAGCAACACTTGATTGGTTTAAGGGGAAACATGTAAATGGATTGGAATGGCCTAGTCAAAGCCCAGATCTCAATCAAATAGAAAATCTGTGGTCAGACTTAAAGATTGCTGTTCACAAGCGCAAACCATCCAACTTGAAGGAGCTGGAGCAGTTTTGCAAGGAGGAATGGGCAAAAATCCCAGTGGTAAGATGTGGCAAGCTCATAGAGACTTATCCAAAGCGATTTGGAGCTGTGATTGCCGCAAGAGGTGGCTCTACAAAGTATTGACTTTAGGGGGTGAATAGTTATGCACACTTAATTTTTCTGTTATTTTGTCCTATTTGTTGTTTGCTTCACAATAAAAAAAAACCACAAACATCTTCAAAGTTGTGAACATGTTCTGTAAATTAAATGATGCAAATCCTCAAACAATCCATGTTAATTCCAGGTTGTGAGGCAACAAAATACAAAAAAAGTCAAGGGGGTGGATACTTTTGCAAGACACTGTATGTGCTGCTTTTGGACTCAAGGAAAGATACATTTCGGTAAGCAAATTTAGACTTTCCTTATAGTCCGTCAGGCAGCACACTCAAAGGGATGTGAAAAACAAGCACCGGATACATCCAACTGATATTGTTTTGTAAAGATGCATAGCGAAAACCATGTACCGGCCCTGCATATTTGATCCAATGCCTTTTTTTTCCCCTTGCCCAAGCGACTAAGTGGACCGAGTTGAGTGTGCTGTAACTCCACCTGGTAACTGAATACTTGAAATTTAGAATCAGGCTTTATAGTATTCTTGATCCAAGCTGTGTAGGCTTGCTGGCTTTTGTACTTCTCTATAAACAGCTGGTCAGTCGACCTGAAGAAACCTGGTTCTCCAATAGCCAGTGGATGAAGCTTGTCTTGTTCAGCTGATTGAGGATTCTGATAGATGGATTTCTTAACTTTTCAGATGAGACCTTATAGGGCATATAGGGCATCAACCTTAAAATGAAGACTTCTTGATGTACTTTCAGATATGGCCTATGATAGAGCTTGCAAAGCCTGACACCTTCTTGGCTGATGCAATTGCCAACAGAAATAAAACCTTCCAAGATGCAAATCTTAGTGGTGCTTCTGTAAGAGGCTCAAATAGAGATTCGACCAGGGTCTTGAGGAGAACAGCCCGATCCCAGGCTGGAATAGGAGGCCTAACCGATTTAATTTAAATTGAATAAAGAACGTAAAAAAATGCATGAATGCATCAAGGCTCCATCTATGTGAGCAGTGGCAACCGTGAAATGCACTCTTACACTGGAAACCTTCCTGTAAAAAAATTTAAGACCTCCAAAAGATCAGGATTCTGCAAAGTTTCCACCACCACATCTTACAGGCCTTTCCTCAGTCCTGAACCGTCAGATTGCAGGCTGTAAGCTGAAACATCTCCAGCTTGGATGCTGTAGGGTTGCTTGAATCAGAAGGTTCGGCTGGACTTTATCTCCAATAATTTCCTCTGGACAGTTGTAGCCAATGAAGGAATCATGCCCTCCTGGCCAGATGAGCACTATGGCTATGGCTGAGACTCTCGTCTCATTTTCCTGAGCACTCAGGATATGAGGGGAAATGGAGGAAAATTCGGATGAACTGAAAGACAGGCCATCCATTCTTTCTGGGGGATCCGCTGGATTCAGGGAGCAGGACTTCTTGAGCTTTGCATTGGAGGCTGTCACCATTGCATCTAAATGGGTGTACCCCATCTGCACACAATCTGTTAAAAATACAGTCGTTGAGACTTCAATTGTGATCTACTTAACAAATCCGCCTGAACATTCAGAGTACCTTAAATGTGGATGGCTGTCTACAGTTTCAGAAGGTAGAGCAAAACGTTTTTTACCCCTATGCACGGCGCCACCATCCCTTGGATCAGCAATGTATACAGAAGATAAAAGTAATTTGTTTTTTCAGATAAATTCAGAGTTTTTTTTGTGTGTTTAAAATTCAAATTACAAGTTACTGGCATATACAGTGGCGGAAATAATTATTTGACCCCTCACTGATTTTGTAAGTTTGTCCAATGACAAAGAAATGAAAAGTCTCAGAACAGTATCATTTCAATGGTAGGTTTATTGTAACAGTGGCAGATAGCACATCAAAAGGAAAATCGAAAAAATAACTTTAAATAAAAGATAGCAACTGATTTGCATTTCATTGAGTGAAATAAGTATTTGAACCCTCTAACAAAAAAAGACTTAATACTTGGTGGAAAAACCCTTGTTTGCAAGCACAGAGGTCAAACGTTTCTTGTAATTGATGACCAAGTTTGCGCACATTTTAGGAGGAATGTTGGTCCACTCCTCTTTGCAGATCATCTCTAAATCCCTAAGGTTTCGAGGCTGTCTCTGTGCAACTCTGAGCTTGAGCTCCCTCCATAGGTTTTCGATTGGATTAAGGTCCGGAGACTGACTAGGCCACTCCATGACCTTAATGTGCTTCTTCTTGAGCCACTCCTTTGTTGCCTTTGCTGTATGTTTTGGGTCATTGTCGTGCTGGAACACCCATCCACGACCCATTTTCAGTTTCCTGGCAGAGGGAAGGAGGTTGTCGCTCAGGATTTCACGATACATGGCTCCGTCCATTTTCCCGTTTATGCGAATAAGTTGTCCTGTGCCCTTAGCAGAAAAACACCCCCAAAGCAAAATGTTTCCACCCCCATGCTTGACGGTGGGGACGGTGTTTTGGGGGTCATAGGCAGCATTTTTCTTCCTCCAAACACAGCGAGTTGAGTTAATGCCAAAGAGCTCTATTTTGGTCTCATCAGACCACAGCACCTTCTCCCAGTCACTCTCTGAATCATTCAGGTGTTCATTGGCAAACTTCAGACGGGCCTGCACATGTGCCTTCCTGAGCAGGGGGACCTTGCGAGCCCTGCAGGATTTTAATCCATTGCGGTGTAATGTGTTTCCAATGGTTTTCTTGGTGACTGTGGTCCCTGCTAATTTGAGGTCATTAACTAACTCCTCCCGTGTAGTTCTAGGATGCTTTTTCACCTTTCTCAGAACCATTGACACCCCACGAGGTGAGATCTTGCGTGGAGCCCCAGAGCGAGGTCGATTGATGGTCATTTTGTGCTCCTTCCATTTTCGAACAATCGCACCAACAGTTGTCACCTTCTCTCCCAGCTTCTTGCTAATGGTTTTGTAGCCCATTCCAGCATTGTGCAGGTCTACAATTTTGTCTCTGACATCCTTGGACAGCTCTTTGGTCTTTCCCATGTTGGAGAGTTTGGAGTCTGCTTGATTGATTGATTCTGTGGACAGGTGTCTTTTATACAGGTGACTAGTTAAGACAGGTGTCCTTAATGAGGGTGACTAATTGAGTAGAAGTGTCTAACCACTCTGTGGGAGCCAGAACTCTTAATGGTTGGTAGGGGTTCAAATACTTATTTCACTCAATGAAATGCAAATCAGTTGCTATCTTTTATTTAAAGTTATTTTTTCGATTTTCCTTTTGATGTGCTATCTGCCACTGTTACAATAAACCTACCATTGAAATGATACTGTTCTGAGACTTTTCATTTCTTTGTCATTGGACAAACTTACAAAATCAGTGAGGGGTCAAATAATTATTTCCGCCACTGTATATTCTCATCGGTTCAGGTAGTGGTTATGATGTCATGTAAAATATATATTAGATATACTATATATATT
Source organism: Bufo bufo (assembly GCF_905171765.1). Taxonomy (NCBI): domain Eukaryota; kingdom Metazoa; phylum Chordata; class Amphibia; order Anura; family Bufonidae; genus Bufo; species Bufo bufo. The sequence continues at coordinate 79,678,457 of NC_053393.1, read as the reverse complement.
AAAAATGCTGTATATATTAAAAACAATTTGCAATTTTCACTCACTTCACCCAGGAGGTACCGGATGGGATAATCACAAAACACCCACCGGCTCACCTCCTGCGCCTGGGTCGCCTATAAGATCCCACGGAATGACAGCAGTCCAGTCGAGCTTCTTGTCAATCAACTTTTATTCAAACCACAGGGTAGGGTGAAGGTATCTTGCTCTACGCGTTTCGGGGTATACAGGACCCCTTCATCAGGAGCATATGACATCATACATCTTTTGGGGGGTATAAATACACAAACTGTTTGTGGAAAAAAGCGCCAAAAAGCGCTGGAAAACGTCACTTCCGGTTTGCGTTCCAGCATGGAAAGCACCGGGAGCGGCATCTTCTCATATATGCACATATTATTCTATGTAGATCGCAACATATAGGCAATAAAATACAATGCAATTTCAGTAGTAGTAGAATGCAGTTTTTGGTTATTTTAGCATGAGATTTGTCTTGCCGTCTACAGTTTGACATTCCACTGGCCAAGTAATAATTTGACTGTATTGACTGTTCCGTGGATCAGATCGAGTCCTGTGCCAAATGTTGATGTAGCACATGGTGGAGATATTATCTGTTTGCTCCACCACTGACTGATCCTAAATTTGATGTTTTCCTGTTCCACATTTCTACTTTCTAGTGCTTGGAGAGCTTGGACACTTAGTACCTTCTCTTCTCTATCTGTCCCTTCTGAACCCCTCTTAGGTGATCTTTGGAATGAAAATGACAAGAATGAATCTAGACCTAGAGGTATATTGTGGAAAGGAATCCCCTCTGTAATAACAAATGATTCTAAAGGAAGAAAAATGTGCTAACAGAATATCCCTCTGCACAGAGTGCCTATGGGGATCACATGAACTCAGAGGCAGATTCAGAGCCCATTTACGCAACTGTATTTTTCTTTTCGACACGTCCCGCAATTTGCAGATCTCATGCGGACCCTTTCATCTCAATGGGATGGAGAGATATGGACAGCACACAGTGTGCCGTCCGCATCTGCACATCCATTGAAAATGTCTGACCCTTGTCTGTACTGCAGACAATGGTCAAACAATATTAACCGGACAGAATAAATATCGAATAAATCGAAAAAACTGACCCCCAAGGAGTCATAATAATCACCAAAAAATGAAACTGACTTTCGTATATATGAAAATCCAAAAGACTTTATTATAAATATATATGAACAATACATACATGCATGATAAAAGAAGGCAGCACAAGGCAGGACACACAGATGAGGAGCAGGACCTCCTGGCCTCTCCTTGGGTCCTGCTCCTCATCTGTGTGTCCTGCCTTGTGCTGCCTTCTTTTATCATGCATGTATGTATTGTTCATATATATTTATAATAAAGTCTTTTGGATTTTCATATATACGAAAGTCAGTTTCATTTTTTGGTGATTGTACTGCAGACAAGAATAGGCATTGCCATCATAGGGCAGGATGTTCTGAACCGCAAATGCCGAATGAACATTGCAGCATCGGTGTCCTATGTGTCACGGGGTTCCGAAGGTACACTCGGTCCCCCATTGCCCGCAGACCTGTTGCTTAGCTTTGGGAATGAGGATTTGTGCTTGACCTCATTCCCAGGGTGGCTTTGCTGGCTGGGTGGCTCCCTGCTCCTAGTCTGCCTTGAGCGCCGAGCTGATCACTCGGTGCTCGACTGGTTGGCCTGTCGGTCATGTGACGCTGGCCACGTCACATGACCCTCACTCCCCACTATAAATACAGGCAGCCTGCTGGCCACAGGTTGCCTGTTAATTTCTAGGTTCCTGGCTATTTGTTGGACTACTGAATACTTACCTGATCCTGTTCCCTGACGATCCTCTGCTTGCTCCTCCTGTACTGCGCATCCATCCTGGTATTGTGACCTCGGCTCCCATCTGACTACTCTCTTAGGACTCCTCTTGTACTTCGCTACTCTCCTGGTATTTGACCCCGGCTTCTCCTGACCATTCTTTGCTTAATCCGTTGTACTGCGTAGCTCTCTTGGTTCTGACCCGGTCCGTTCATGTTCCGTATTTTGTCTTGTCTGTCTTCCCTGCACATATCCTAAGTTAGGGACTGCCGTCCAGTTGTCCCCTGTCATCAGGACTCGTGAGGTAAGTAGGCAGGGCCAGGGGTGAGGGTGGAGCGCAGTGGTCACTACCCTTCCCCCTGTGTGTGTGTGGACGTGACCGTTACAGATTAACAGGCCCAACAACCACTGTATCATGAATCCTCTTATTACCCTGACTGACCATGTCTCTAACTTGACACAGATGGTGCAGGAGCTAGGAGGGAAACTCCGTTCTTTTGAGTTAGGGCAAGGTTCTTCCACTCCTCTGCCCCCCAGTCCACATGTTGAACCCCAGATCAAGCTCCCAGAACCCTTTTCTGGAGACCGGAGGAGGTTTCTCTCCTTTAAGGAGAGTTGCAAACCTGTGTCCTCCGGTCCCGAGAGCCAACACGTGGGGATTATTATTTCTCTACTACAGGGTGATCCCCAGGACTGGGCATTCTCGTTACCTCCTGGGGCCAGTTGTCTGACTTCCGTGGAGGTTTTTTTTTCAGGCCCTGGGTACCCTCTATGATGAACCAGACAGGGCCCTGGTAGCCGAGACGGCTCTTAGGGCACTGGTTCAGGGCCATCTCCCTGCGGAGGAGTATTGCACCCAATTCAGACGGTGGTGTGTCCCCTCTGGATGGAATGAACCAGCCCTGAAGAGTCAGTTTAGGTCTGGTCTGTCTGATATTTTAAAAGATCTATTAGTCAGTTATCAAGTTCCAGAGACCTTAGAGGAGATGATGACCCTAGTTGTCCGACTTGACCGACGAGTTAGAGAGAGACGACAGGAACGACAGTTCTGTTCTCAGATGGTGGTCCAGCCAGAGGCCTCTTCCAGGGACAACACTGAGGTCTCCACCGAGGATCCCATGCAGGTTGGCATGACCCGGGGTAATCTTCGTCGCAGACGCGGAGAGTGCTTCTACTGTGGAGATCCTGGCCATTGGATCAACAAGTGTCCTAAGAGGGTCCTCTCTGACAAGTCTCCTAAGGCAAGACAACCTAAAGACCAGGTATACCCTGATTTTTCTAAATATAAGCTTTTGGTACCCATAACAATTTCTCTGGGGGTTAATAAGTGGCCGGGTAAGGCCTTTATTGATTCCGGTTCAGCGGCCAGCTTTATTGATTTAGAATTTGCTAGTAAATTGGGTATTCCAATGTTTGCTTTACCTACACCTATCCATGTCATGGCTATTGATGCTACTCCCCTGATTGGTGGTACGGTGAGGTCATGTACCTCTGAAATTTCTCTGACCGTGGGTGTGTGCCACTCTGAAAGATGTTCTCTTTTTGTCTTGGAGAACCTACCGGTTGAGGTGGTACTAGGGTTGCCTTGGCTCCGTTTACATAACCCCACAATTGATTGGTTCAAAGGAGAGTTGGTGAAATGGGGACCTAAGTGTGACTCATGCTTGTCCGTGGTCCAGGCTGGGGTTTCAGTAAGGTCTAATACATTACCTTCAGTTATTAAAGAATATTCTGATGTATTCTCATCCCCTATTCCAGATGTTCTACCGCCCCATAGACCGTATGATTGCGCCATAGAGCTAATAGAGGGTGCCGAATTTCCTAAAGGGCGAATTTATAATCTTTCAGGGCCCGAACGCAAGGCTATGGAAGATTATATTAAGGAGAGCCTTGCTAATGGGCATATTAGACCTTCAGTCTCTCCTATGGGAGCAGGGTTTTTCTTTGTTAAAAAGAGGGATGGTGGTCTTAGGCCTTGTATTGATTACCGGAGACTAAATAAGATCACTGTCCAAAATAGATACTCTCTCCCATTGATTCCAGATTTATTTAACCAGGTTCTGGGGGCAACCTGGTTTTCCAAGATTGACCTGAAAGGGGCATACAATCTAATACGAATCAAGGAGGGAGACGAATGGAAGACAGCGTTCAATACTCCGATAGGACTCTTTGAATATCAGGTGATGACTTTTGGACTCAGCAATGCCCCAGCTGTGTTCCAAAACTTAATGAACGATATTCTTAGAGAGTTTTTAGGTAAATTTATTATTGTCTATCTTGACGATATTTTGATATTCTCATGTGTCTCATGTCAAACAAGTATTAGAGGTGTTGAGGGAGAACCAGCTATCCGCTAAGCAAGAGAAATGTGTCTTTGGTGTACAGGAGATACTGTTTCTAGGGCATGTCTTGACTCCTCACGCCTTTAAGATGGATCCTGGTAAGGTTTTAGCAATTAAGGAATGGGTAAGGCCTTCATCCTTAAAGGCTTTACAACGGTTTTTGGGTTTCGCTAATTACTATCGTAAATTTATCATGAATTTTTCTGTAATTGCTAAGCCATTTACCGACCTTACTAAGAAAGGGGCGGATTTGGAGAATTGGTCTACCAAGGCCATTGTCACGGCTGAGGATGGGGGAAATCCTCAGCCGTGTAGAGCCAGGTGATGTTATGGCCTACTCGGCCAGGAGAACAGGATAGGGAGCAGGTCACCTCCTAACAGCGTCCCTACCCTGACCCTAACTCCTAACTGCATGGGCCGACCTTAAAGGTAGGAGGACCCATGCGCAGGAACCTCGGATCCCTAACTCACCCTCCGTCCGGTCCCTGCGCTAGGAGTCAGGGTAAGACGACCTACTCCTCCTAGACACGGAGGAGCAGGAGTCTCAACGGCCAAGCTGTTGGGAAAAAGGGGAAACATAAACAGACTAACGGAAATGGCAGGTGAACTCAGTAGCTCAACCAACCTGCCACAGCCTTGCTGACTGGATCCCTGACACAGAGAATCCAGAACCATTAGCTGCACAAACCAACATATGATAATCCCAACAGACCATCACCCAGACATCACACATACAGGTGAGCATAAACTTAACAAGACATAAAACCTGAACTAAAACCTATGACCACAGTGGTGGCTCTCACAGAGGAATGGAAAGCACAGGAGGCTGCCCCAGCTAGCAAGACTGAAGCAACCTCCTGAGCCCTGCTAGAGAGAGGGTATATATAGGCCAAAGTGGCCACACCCAAAGGTAAGACACACCCAGTGACATCACACACACACTGGGAAGGAAGTTAACCCTTCCAATGCCACAGAAGGGAAACACACATACATAAGGGAAAGTGCACACAATAACATACAACACAGTGCACACAACACACACACCTAACAAAAAGGTTGCTAGGTGTGACCGCATGCCAGGGCAGCAAGCTGCCTAGCAACGCTCAGGCTGCTCTGCTGCTAAACTCCAACACTGGTTGCCCGCGGCAACCACAAGTGAGGCCACAGACAAGCGGCCCTCACCCGTGGTTGAAGACCCATGCAAAACCGCCGGCAACTGCATGCGGTAAGAAGTCATGGACATGGGCCTGGCCGTGACAGCCATTTCTTCATTTGAAACATTAAAAAAGGCATTTAGTAGCGCTCCCATTCTGATCCAGCCTGATCAGGAGAGACCCTTTATTGTGGAGGTAGATGCGTCCGAGGACGGCGCAGGAGCAGTTCTTTCACAGGGTCCTGCTAGCCTCACTAACCTGAGACCGTGTGCCTTCTTCTCCAGGAAATTCTCTCCCACGGAGAGAAACTACGACATTGGGAATAGGGAGCTGCTGGCTATTAAATGGGCATTTGAGGAGTGGAGGCATTTTTTGGAGGGGGCAAGGCATCGAGTAACTGTTGTCACTGATCATAAAAACCTAATGTTTCTCGAGTCGGATAAGAGGTTGAATCCCCGACAAGCCCGATGGGCTCTGTTTTTTACCCGTTTTGATTTCTCCATTACGTTCAGGCCGGGAAGTAAAAATGTGAAAGCAGACGCATTATCCCGGAGCTTCAATGCCTTTCAACCCACTGAGACGCCACCTGAATCCATCCTACCAGCAAACATCTTCTTAGCAGCTCTAACCCAGGATATCTCGGCTCGCATTAAGGCTGAACAACATCTGGCACCGGCATCCACCCCAACAGATAAGTTGTTTGTTCCCGTACAATTTCGTCTCCAGCTGTTGGGTGAGTGTCACGATTCTGCCTTTTGTGGACATCCGGGTGTTGAGGGCACTAAGGATCTGGTTTCTAGATCCTATTGGTGGCCCACTCTGACCAGGGATGTCAAGTCCTACGTGTCAGCCTGTGAGGTTTGTGCCAGGTCTAAGACACCTAGGACTCGCCCTGCTGGTAACCTACGACCCCTACCCATTCCCAGTAGACCCTGGTCCCATATCTCGATGGACTTTATAACTGACCTACCGCTGGCGGAGGGTAAGACTGTGGTTTGGGTAGTGGTCGATAGGTTTAGCAAGATGGTTCATTTCATTCCCCTGTCTAAATTTCCGAATGCTAAAACCCTGGCGTCTATTTTTGTGAGAGAGATTGTTCGTTTACATGGCATCCCGGAAAACATTGTTTCTGACAGGGGTGTGCAGTTTGTGTCCAAATTCTGGAGGGCCTTCTGTCAAAGATGTAAAATATCATTGTCTTTTTCTTCCGCCTACCATCCTGAGAGTAATGGGCAGACTGAACGCCTTAATCAGTCTGTGGAACAATTCTTGAGGTTGTATGTTGCTGATGACCAGCAATTATGGGTCAAATTCCTTCCGTTGGCTGAATTTGCTTTGAATAACCGTGTCAATTCTTCTGCTGGGGTCTCCCCTTTCTTTTGTAACCATGGTTTTCACCCCGTTTTCATTCTGGGTCGTCCGTCTCCTCCTCTATCCCTGAAGCGGATAAACTCTCCTCCGAACTGTGCACAGTTTGGGCCCGGGTTCAATCGAACCTAGAAAAGGCTCAAAGTTCTCAAAAACTCAAGGCCGATAGGAGACGTTCAAGGGGGGTGAACTTTCAGGTTGGGGATAAAGTATGGTTGTCCTCCAAGAATCTATCTCTCAAGGTAACTTCTAAAAAATTTGCTCCTCGTTTTATTGGACCATATAAGATCACGGAGGTGATTAACCCGGTATCTTTTAGGTTGGAGCTGCCCGAGTCATTCCACATTCATAATGTGTTCCATAAATCTCTGCTTAAAAAATATTTTGAACCGGTAGTACCATCAAAAGCCTCGCCTCCGCCGGTTCTTGTTAATGATGCTGTCGAGTATGTGGTGTCTAAAATAGTGGATGTCAGGAAGGTGCGTAATGTCTTGCAGTACCTGATTCACTGGAAGGGGTATGGACCTGAAGAGAGATCTTGGGTACCTGCTAGGGAGGTTCATGCTCCTAGACTTGTTCGTAAATTTCATTTAGAAAACCCTGAAAAGCCATCGCCTGAAGTCTTGGGTCCGGTGGCCCCTCGTAAAAGGGGGGGTACTGTCACGGGGTTCCGAAGGTGCACTCGGTCCCCCATTGCCCGCAGACCTGTTGCTTAGCTTTGGGAATAAGGATTTGTGCTTGACCTCATTCCCAGGGCGGCTTTGCTGGCTGGGTGGCTCCCTGCTCCTAGTCTGCCTTGAGCGCCGAGCTGATCACTCGGTGCTCGACTGGTTGGCCTGTCGGTCATGTGACGCTGGCCACGTCACATGACCCTCACTCCCCACTATAAATAGAGGCAGCCTGCTGAACACAGGTTGCCTGTTAATTTCTAGGTTCCTGGCTATTTGTTGGACTACTGAATACTTACCTGATCCTGTTCCCTGACGATCCTCTGCTTGCTCCTCCTGTACTGCGCATCCATCCTGGTATTGTGACCTCGGCTCCCACCTGACTACTCTCTTAGGACTCCTCTTGTACTTCGCTACTCTCCTGGTATTTGACCCCGGCTTCTCCTGACCATTCTTTGCTTAATCCGTTGTACTGCGTAGCTCTCTTGGTTCTGACCCGGTCCGTTCATGTTCCGTATTTTGTCTTGTCTGTCTTCCCTGCACATATCCTAAGTTAGGGACTGCCGTCCAGTTGTCCCCTGTCATCAGGACTCGTGAGGCAAGTAGGCAGGGCCAGGGGTGAGGGTGGAGCGCAGTGGTCACTACCCTTCCCCCTGTGTGTGTGTGGACATGACCGTTACACTATGGATCTGCAATTTGTGGTCCTCAAAATCGGATATGGTTCTGTAAATGGACCCCCAATCTTAGTGACTAAGCAAGACTTCATGGGGAAGCTATCCCTATGTCCCTAGAAAACTGAAGCCGAAGACGCTTTGCACACTTCCATAGACAAGAAATTACTATGTTTCAGCAGGGAACCAATCTTTCTTACTAGAAGTTCCTTGACAGGGAATAACCGACTGCAGGAAAAAAAAAGTCTTCCTAGCCAGACTTGCCCCGGGACTACTACCTTAGGGTAGTTTCCCTGTTGAGCTGAGACTGCAGGATCTATAACACACTGCTGTAATCTAGCTCCCACATAATGTTACCTGGCTGGCCGGGAACTCACTCCTGCCATATATCCCTTTAATATAGGATCATCAGGAAATACCCCAGCGTTTTTTTTTTTTGTTGTTTTGTTTTCCATTTAGGGCTTATCCTCTCTAGCTGCAACCATTTCAAGGTGAGCTAGCACAGCTTTTAATAATGAAGTTAAATGAAGGTACGCAATCAAGAAACAAAGATCTTCAGAATCCTCTTGATCACAGAGACAGAGTCCACATCCAGATGAGATGAGGCAGAAGATAAGATAAAATGAGTTGTAGTTAAGTGAGGTCTTATAGATATATGAGCAAAAAGCACCTGAGGCTCACAATCACTGATGGAAATCACTGATCAAACACTGACTTTGTGAATAAGGCCTCAAACTGAATTTCATAAAACTGCATTCTTCAGGATGATAATGGATACCAAAAACACAATCCCCCCCATGTGAACCTAAACTATAATCTAAAGGGGAAATCTAATATTCTTTTATTAGTAGTTGTCTCGCACATAATCACAAAATACTCTGAGCTTTAACAACAATATGGAATATTTACATACAGATTCATACTTCCCAACATTGAAGTTAGCAAATTTGGTCCATGTAAGCCCCATCTCTGGAAACACCCCCAAACACATCTGGATCATCCATGTATGGATGGAGCTTATAAAGTCCCCATCCATTTTCTACTTTGGACAACTTAAATTTACCATGACTATCTCTGAAAATCAGGAACAGTCCCTGCAAATTGGGGACTGTTGGCATCTTACTTCTTCCATTTTTTCTCTTTCTTGTGCCATAGGCACTGGGTGATTAGTTAGCACAGAAATGCATCTCTGGAAACTAACTGGAGTGAGCTGTCTATACTGGTATCTGTTGGCAAATATGCAAATTCATCCACCCTTACCTTTTCATGAATTAGGTTTCAGACTCAAATTCCTCATCAAATTTCAGGACATGCTGGCAAACACCTTGAAGTCTGCACTTCACATCACAATCACTAGGTGGCCACATATAAACACTTATAGGATACAGACATCTCATGACACAATATCATTAAATCTTTTTTTTTTTTATCTCAAGATATGTTAAGCCAAGAGGAAAAGTAAGTAAGTAAAAAAAATATCTGCCACAGTAAATGTGTAATACCCCAGATTGGTATTACCATTCCTACACCCTGCTACTGTCTCTAATGGGATAACCATAATGCCATCTGTGTATTTATTCCAGGTCCTCTTACACTGTGCATTAATTGTTATGCTATGTAACTGTTGTTTGTTGAATTACATGTTATGGCAGCATATATGGTAGAGAGATCTTCAGATAGATTGGCACTTACCATTCCATTCTCCCCCTTTTGGGCAGAAGTAGACCAGTCCCGTTTCCTACCAAGGAAGGGGCTGCAGGAAGTTTTCAGTCAGTCTTAGTGGAAGCAGACGTGTCAAGATGTAACAGCTAAGGGAGGCCCCCCTGCTGCAGCAGGAGTCTCTTCAGAGGAAAACAGCTTATAGAGCACCATGACTCCTTATGGATTAACCGATAGAGTGTTGCGAGGGATTCAACAGCCAAAGGCACCCCACTCCAAAGGTACCAAAACAGCCCTTAAGTCCAGCAACCATACTAAAGCCGAGTTTAGCACAGCAGAGTGATAAAGCAGAATATTTAGTTTTGCCTGCCAGTTTATGCCAAAACCTGCTGGAACCAAGGGAAAGATCACTTCTTGTATGGATGCAAGTTGATTCACGTAAAGCTGTTGAACTTTATTAAAGTCTGAACTCGACTATTTCTCCACCTCCACCATTAATCTCCCTTTATTGCTCCGGAGACTAACCCTGGGGAGCGACGGTATCCAGGTAGGAGCACCGTGACAAACACAGAAAACTATTGGGGCCGCACCACACCATTCTGCATTCCTATAAACCTGAGACACGATCAACCCTGGGGGGGGGGCGGCACATTGCATTTGGCGTCACGGACAGGATCTACTTTTGTGCCTTGTCCCTACTTAATGCCTACAGTAATTGCAAGACCTCAGAAAAATGACTTTATTGCTGCTAGCCGCTGCAAAACTGCACCAGAGAGTGCGCACCAGCAAAAGAGGGGTTGATCCGCCATCTTGACCATGTATGTCATATGTTCTTTCACCCAGCCATTGCGGGAGAAGAAGGATCCACCCAGTCCAAGCACGGGAAGCAGAGACACTGCCCACCATGATTCTCCCTCTTTACCATTCAGTTCCAGCCAGACTGAGACCAGCAAGATGGTGCATCAGCTGCAGCCCAACTGGGGCGAAATGATGTGGGGCGATAAGCCCTAAATAAAAAAAAGCCTATTGCCGAAATCCAGGCTGCCCTGGAGAAAAGGGCACCTGGAGGAACAGAAGGGTTCTCCGTGGAGCGTGGAAGTGGCTTCCTCACTGATTATGAAACTAAAGAGGATCTCAGACACAGCCTTTTTTGTGGGGGACCGGGTGGAATATACCCCCACGGACTCTGCTATGGGCTGCTTTGCTGCCGGGGTGACCCTGCTCGAGAAGCCCCTGGTTCCACCGCCGGCACCCGAGATCTGGCCAGAGGATCCAGCAGCACCGTCCTGGGTACACTGTCTGCAGGAGACGGCAGAGGGAGTCCTCCGCTTCCAGGAAAAGCCGCAGCCCCAGCTGGAGGTTATGATCCTGGGCCTATCACCTCCACCTACATTCCACTTGGGCTTGCAGGTGACCACGGCCTTCTCTTACCGCCCATTAAAGTTTTATATTGCTTTTAATCCATCGTATAAATGTTTAGATTACTTAGTACAATCAATTCATGTCCAGAATTTCCGCTTGTATACAGAGTTGTTTTTTTTTACAAGGCCATGTAGTGTCCCAACTTTTCGGTCCCACAAAGGACCTTTATCAAGGGATCTGTCAAAAATATGAACATTGTATTCAATATATACAATATATACAATGAAGTATAAATAAGAAAAAACTGATGTCAAGCAAGGTTACATAATATATGCCAATAATAAGAAAAACCAGGACTTCCAGTTCTGGCGCCATCATGACCGGCAGCACGTGGTGAGAGCTCTTGCTTCTACTACCCGAGAAAGTACTATCCCCACCAGAAAGGGACACCAGTCCCCACCACGATATAGTCAGCACACTCTCCACTACATATGGAAAAATATTTGACCACCATCGGGACCAAGAGTAAAGCGAAAGCACCCGTATTGGCGGACAACCCGACCCCACCAAGTCCTCCGCGCCCGGACACACCGAAGGCTTCTGATGGAGAGGAACAAGAATGCGCACAGGTCGACTATATACGCCTGGCAAAGGAGGTAGCGATGAGAATTTTGCCAGACCTACAACAGTCAATGACCTCCACCGTAGCGCAGTCTTTTCTACAATTGCAAGGAGAGGTGTCGCAGCATTCCCACAGACTGTCACGAGGGTGTCAAGAGCCACGTGTGACTCCGTTATGCCCGGGGTCAGGAAGTCGCAGCGGGTGGCTGCGCGTTCTATGTATGGAGATGGTGCTGTTTCTTAATGGTAGCTTTCTGGGTTTGCCTTGCAACCCTTTTTGGCTCACTCAGGGATCCGTAGCTTCTTCTCCTCAGCTGTTTCTTGTCTAGCACTCCTAACCTCCTTATATTCCCCTCTCTCACTTCTCTGGTTGCCAGATATAGAGCTTCCTGCCTGGACTTCTATACTGACCCACTGGAGCTGTGTAGCTGTGTTCCCTGGTTGTTGTTCCAGAACGTTACCCTCCGGATCCCTGTTGGGCCTTTGTGGTCTGCTGTTGTCGCCCACCTGGGATTATATGTTTGTCTGTATTGTCTGTCCTCTCCTTGGTGTTTTCCTTTTAGTGTCAGTGGTGCGGACTAGTGATCCCACCGCCCCGTTCACTACATAGGGCTCATCTTAGGTAAAGCCAGGGTTTAGGCACGTGATCGGCGTACTGGTGAGGAACCCGTCTAGGGACGTCAGGGCAGTCAGGTGCCAGTCGCAAGGTGAGTCAGGGGTCACCACCTTTCCCTCTCCCTTGGACAGGGCCTTCCCATTTCCCTCCCTTTGCGTGACATTACACAGACTCGACACGGTGGAATCTACAACCAGTCAGATGGAAGTGGCCTTAACTCACATGTGCAAGAAATTACAACAAGGTAAGAAGGTGAGGTAAAGAAGTTATGGAGCAAGGTAGATGACCTTGAGAATAGGTCCGGGCGCAGTAATCTACGCATTGTGGGGATATCAGAGGCAATACCTTTCCATGAACTGAGATCCATATGCAAAACAGAACTGCCGGAAGCACTAGGCCTGCAGGGTCTCTTCAAGGTGGAACGAGTGCATCGCATAGGCACAGAGCTCAGGGAAGGGAAAAACACCCTGCACCTCCATAGTCAAGACTCCCGGGCTCACCAACGGCCAAGACAAATCATAGTCAAATATTTAGACTTTTCAGAAAAGGCAAGCATTCTACGGGCCTATAAGACTACTAAAGAATGAGTTAAGATCAGGGGATGCATATTAGTCTTTAATGACTTTTTAGCGGAGGTGATGAGGAGAATCTATATAACAGAAGAGTGAAGTTCTCCCTGCTTTACCCTGCAATACTGAAACCAGACGGCTCGTCATCTATCTACCACTCTCCTGAGGAAGCAACACAGCACTTGGATAGCGGAGAACCGCAGACAGAGAAATTCAAGAAGACACCACAAAGCCCACCGATGCCCGAGGGTCCAGAAACATCGGGGCAGCCAATAGGCCCAACACAGAACCTAGAGCCTCCTAAACAAAAACGCATGAGAGAGAGGACCAACAGATGAACTTTGAGCAGATAAGTGCACAGAAGCTGAAGGCAGACGTTGCATTGCTCCAGGAGACGCATGTGACACAGCAAGACCTATGTAGAATGAGAAGGTTGTGGGTAGGAGAGGTTTACGGTTCACCAGCATTAGTCTCAAAAGCAGGAGTCATAACCTTAATCCGTAACAACTTGCCAAATATATTAAAATCAGATGATGAGGGCAGAGTACATCATCTAATCATTAGCTCTCCCACAGATGAACTCAGCATCTATAGCATTTATTGGCCAAATGACTCAAGTGGTCCTTTCTTCCAGAGACTGACGCAGCAGATCTCATCAGACTTAATACAAAACAAAATAATTGTAGGCAACATGAATCTGGTGGTGCTGTCACTGGATGATAGGACACAAAATAGAGACAGGGGTGGGGGTCAAAGGAGACAAGAACAAGCACTTAACAAAATGCTAAATGATTTACAAGTCATAGATTTTTGGAGATCTTTTTACCCTGAGGGAAGAGAATATACGCATTTCTGACACGCACACTCATCCTTGTCTAGGATAGATTACATACTGGTATCCCCTCTGTTGACAGCTGGAATTATATCAACCAAAATTGAAGAATTGGTAATATCAGATCACGCCCCCGTGACATTAAGCGTAGAGGATCATATACCAAGGGGAGCAGATGATATATGGAGGATCCCATCCCAACTATTAGATGACGATGCATTCTGCTCAAAACTTAAAGACTGGTGGTGGGAATTCTTAGAAAACCATGCTGAAACCACAGACCCTCAGCTACTGTGGGAATCGGGGAAGGCCGTAATTAGAGGAAAAATACTCTCCTATATGGCACATAGGAAAAAACAGACATCCAAACAACTCGCCAAATTCAGTCAAGAACTGAGACAATCCTATATGGATTTTAACTCCACTCCAACACCCTCAAATAAAAAGACATGGCAAGAGGCCAAATCCCAATATGAAATCTGGTTACAGAAAAAAGAGACTCTTTATCGTTCTCAGAGAGAGGCCCAGTTATACAGATAAGGTTTTCTTTATATGTGCTCACTCTTCATCCATTGGCTTATGTATACTCTGTCCGGTAGGAGATATCACATATTTCGTGTGTGTCTTGTCATCTCTATGTTTTTATATTTATATATTCAATAAAAAATAAAGAAAATTGCAAATATTGCCGTTTAAGTACTCTTTTGTTTCGCTGTAGGTTTACCTGTTTCCAGTGAGTTGGCATTTTTTTGAGGGGTTATTATAGGTTGCTTTACACTGAGTTTGCGAATTTTTACAGCAATGTTGTAACCTAAATATTTCAATTCTAATTATACAGATATGGTAACAAAGCTGGTAAACTGTTATCTACAGGGTGGGCCATTTATATGGATACACCTTAATAAAATGGGAATGGTTGGTGATATTAACTTCCTGTTTTTTTGGCACATTAGTATATGTGAGGGGGGAAACTTTTCAAGATGGGTGGTGACCATGGCAGCCATTTAGAAGTCGGACATTTTGAATCCAACTTTTGTTTTTTCAATAGGAAGAGGGTCATGTGACACATCAAACTTTCACAAACTTTCACAAGAAAAACAATGGTGTGCTTGGTTTTCACGTAACTTTATTCTTTCATTAGTTATTTACAAGTTTCTGACCACTTATAAAATGTGTTCAATGTGCTGCCCATTGTGTTGGATTGTCAATGCAACCCTCTTCTCCCACTCTTCACACACTGATAGCAACACCGCAGGAGAAATGCTAGCACAGGCTTCCAGTATCCGTAGTTTCAGGTGCTGCACATCTCGTATCTTCACAGCATAGACGATTGCCTTCAGATGATACGAGATGTGCAGCACCTGAAACTACAGATACTGGAAGCCTGTGCTAGCATTTCTCCTGCGGTGTGTGAAGAGTGGGAGAAGAGGGTTGCATTGACAATCCAACACAATGGGCAGCACATTGAACACATTTTATAAGTGGTCAGAAACTTGTAAATAACTCATGAAAGAATAAAGTTACGTTAAAACCAAGCACACCATTGTTTTTCTTGTGGAATTTCCAATAAGTGTGATGTATCACATGACCCTCTTCCTATTGAAAAAACAAAAGTTGGATTCAAAATGGCCGACTTCAAAATGGCCGCCATGGTCACCACCCATCTTGAAAAGTTTCCCCCCCTCACATATACTAATGTGCCACAAACAGGAAGTTAATATCACCAACCATTCCCATTTTATTAAGGTGTATCCATATAAATGGCCCACCCTGTAGATTAGCACATGGTTCTTACACTTCCACACCAATATTGAGCCTCAAATCAAAGGACGGGATAGCACGCCACGACCTAAGGAAAATAAATTATATACTATTGGAATATTATAAACAGTTATATTCTGACGATACAGAGCCAATAAAGGATGTCAGGACATGGCTAGACACTCTACCTCTGCCCAGATTGTCTGAAGATGAACGACAAGCCTTAAATGCACCCATAACTACTGAAGAAGTTCAAACAGCCATAAAGTACTTGGCATTAGGCAAGGCACCTGGCCCAGACAGATACACAGGCAAATTTTTAAAAATACTTAATGAACAAATATTGCCTTTACTAAAACAGTTGTACCACCTACATGGAGGGACTAGGGATGTCTAAACACTCAAACACAGCATATATAAAGGTCCTCCCTAAGCCAGGAAAGGACCTTACACAGCCATCATCATACAGACCAATATCTCTTATTAATCTAGATACTAAGATCCAATCTAAAATATTAGCAGATAGATTGGCCATGATATTGCCAAGACTACTCTCAAGTCACCAGGTGGGTTTTGTACAGGGGAGAGCAGCAGTATATAATATATACGAAAAGTCATGATGGTCCTTGATAATGTCGTGAACCACCCAAAATTTTATAACCATACGGCTATATTAACAATTGATGCAGAAAAGACTTTCGACAAAGTTAAGTGGAGCTGGTTATATGAGGTTCTAGATATAATTGATTTCAAGGGAGCATTTCGAACATATCTAAATACATTATATGATAATCCATATGCCAGGATATATACGCCAGGTTTTCTTTCCACGCCTTTTTCTTTGCAAAAATGCACTAGACAAGGGTGGCCACTATCACCATTATTATTTAATTGCGCCTTGGAACCATTATCTAGGAGCATCCCACTGTCAGGAAAATTTGAGGTATGCAGATAGGAAAGGAGGAAGTCAAACAAGCGTTATTCGCGGATGATATCTTGTTCTTCCTGGCACACCCTTAGAAAGACCTAACACACGTCTTTGCTCTGCTCTCACATTTCGGGAAATTGGCAGAATTTAAAGTATATCAAAACAAATGCGAGCTATTAGATTTATCTCCTACATTGCCGCATAATATATGGAAAGGGATGAAATATCAGTTACATATAAATAAGACGTCTATAAAATACCTAGGTATTCATATTGGCAGGTCGCCTGAGACCATATATACCTTGAACTATCCTCCAATTAAACAAAAGTTTAATAAAATTTATAATTTCGTGTCATACAATCGCTGTCCTGATCTTTAGTTGTTTTGGGTATATCATTGATGCTTCGACGGACAGCGCTATACCGGGCGTTATTTTGCTCTGTGTTTTGGATTAAAAAATCCAGCAATTATTCAAACTATGAGCTACAATCAGCTCTAGCACAGCGATGGGATTTAAATACCTTATTACATACCTCCTTCACCATGTTACCACGTAAAATTAAGAAACATCTCCTGCTTAGGGACACCATTATGACATGGAAGATAGCACAAAAAAAGTTATGGTTTACCATACCAAATTTCCAAATATCTTGACCCATTAAAGGTTATAGTAGCAGAGGGAGGAACATAAGCCAGATTAAAAACGCCACACGGCCATCTTCAATTAAAAACCATAGCTGATGTCTGGCACTCAGAAGAAGGAAGATATTACACTTTTTTTTTTAATCAAACATAATTTTTATTGTAATATATTTTGTAAAAGATACAACAAGTAAGAGGTGTCTCCTTTTTCCCCTCAAGTTCCCATACATCATACAATATTTGACATAAATTGCATCAGTAGTAAAGTCAGATCATAAACAGATTGTAGATATATCCAACATCTTATGACAACCATCAATGAATTGAAATCCGCTCCTCAGACACCTCCTAACATAGCAAATAAACCCTCCCACCCTTATCCCAACTGCATCCCTTAGGGGTGACACTTCATATACTCCAACTCTATACCACCTAAATCTCTTCATATATGAGAACAGATATTGCGTGAACTGTTAGGGCACTTTATTGTAAAGTCACTAGTCCTACTCCTCTCCCAGTTCTAAAATAGGGACGTCAACCGGTCCCTCAGGCAATCTCTCAGTAGCGCTGCAGACGCCATGACAGGGGTATCTAGCCAATCCTGCCATATCGTAACGAATTTAGTAAGACATTTCCGTTTCATATAAATTCCCCTTTCAAAAGATATTACACTTTTAACGAGTGCAAAAACAAATATCATTTAGATAACTCCTCATTTTTAGCATACCACCAAATAATGAGTTCCCTACAGAAAAGGTTAAAAGACTACTCCATTGAATTGAAGACAAATGAATTTGACACATTTGTTGTTGTCACCTCTCCAAGGTAATCCAAGCTTATCAGGCATATATGCCAATATTATAGAACGAATTATGAAGTCAGCTGACTTCAAGGTATTTAAAGGATGAAAAATTGATTTCCCAAACGAAAATACTAAAGATATAATCCTGAGGGGATGGACAAAAATTAGAAAGGTGACCATAAGTGAAATATGGAGGGAAACTCAATTCAGGATCATACATAGGGCAATTTATGGTTTCCGAAAAAGTAGGAAGGCATACCAAAATAGGTTAACAACATGTCCCAAATGTAGCTTAGTAGATACTGACTTACACCACGGATTATCGGCATGTCAGGCTTCCAGAAGTTTCTGGACCCAACTTAATACCGTATTTATCGGCGTATAACACGCACTTTTTCCCCCTGAAAATAGGGGGCAAATCATGTATGCGTGTTATACGCCGATATTCATTGCGCTGTATGAGCCGGGAGAGAGGAGGGGCTGGAGTCCGTAACTAGGGGCGGGGCCCGGTGCAGTCACTGTACTCTTACACCGGGCCCCGCCGCTCACCAAAGTATTTATAAACGTGAATCCTTATCCTGTTATTAAGCTGCCCTCTCCCATGTTCCCATGTCCCCCCTGTATCCCCATAGCACTTACTTAAGCTTCAATAGCAGGCAGAGCGGACGGCAGCAGTAACGTCACTCACTGACGTCGAGCGCCTGCTCCGCCCCCTTTATGAATGAA
This sequence comes from Bufo bufo, assembly GCF_905171765.1. Classification (NCBI taxonomy): domain Eukaryota; kingdom Metazoa; phylum Chordata; class Amphibia; order Anura; family Bufonidae; genus Bufo; species Bufo bufo. The sequence continues at coordinate 79,659,905 of NC_053393.1, read as the reverse complement.
GCAGGCGGAGCAGACGCGCGACGTCAGTGAGTGACGTTACTGGTGCCATCCGCTCTGCCTGCTATGGAAGCGTGTGAATCGTAAGTGCTGTGGGGATACAGGGGAACATGGGAGAGGGCAGCTTAATAACAGGATAAGGATTCACGTTTATAAATACGGTACTTCGGTGAGCAGAGGCCCGGTGTATTGGGGGACACTGTTATGAGGGGGATCTGTGGATGACATATAGCAGTGTCATCCACAGATCCCCCCCATAACAGTTCCATCCACAGATCCCCCCACCCCATAGCAGTACAATTTGAAATGGACACTGTTATGAGGGGGATCTGTGGATGACATATAGCAGTGTCATCCACAGATCCCCCCCATAACAGTTCCATCCACAGATCCCCCCACCCCATAGCAGTACAATTTGAAATTTAATTTTTTTTCCTGAAATTTCCCTTAAAATGAAAGGTGCGTGTTATACGCCAGTGCGTGTTATACGCCGATAAATACGGTACTTTCCTCAAACAAAAACTGGGAAATGAGCTTCCAGTGACACCAGAGATGATACTCTTTCAGGCAATGGATAGAGAGTGTCATTTACCAGAAATAATTCACTTATTCATTTTGGCCGCCAAGAGACGTCTCTTGGGTAAATGGCTTGACCTGCTTTGCCCAAACATATTAGAAGTGGTGGACCATGTTAAACACTGCATGTTATTAGAGATAGTGGAAGTAGAAAAAAAGCAAGAAACTCAGTCATCACCCTTTTTCAGAAAATGGAGAAGGTTTATTAGCGAATTTCGAGTGAGACGGAAATAAGCAAATTGATGTTTCCTTTCAGGGATTCAACTTGGTACCTCAAAGAAGATATAGCAGGCACTCTGGGTAGGCTGGAATACAAAAACACAGATAAGGGAAAACAGTTAAAAAAATTTACGGAAATCTTGACACCTAGATAAAATACATTTGTGAACATACTTGTGAAATACATTTGTGAACATACTTGTTTGAACATCTGAGAATGGAAGGGGGGAACTGCTTGGCGTCCCAGCGTGTTGTAGATAAAGTGTATGGCATCCTAGGAGTGAGCGTGCGCTGCCGATGATGTCGCCACGTCAGGGTGCGCACGCATAGCACTATGTGAAGTAGTACTGGCAAGGGAATCGCTCTTGTAGCAGTGACTACAGAGCGATCGTGATGTAGGACAGGAACCAAACAGGATAATTCTAAATAAATAAAGGAAAAATGATCAAGTGTTAAAAAAGTGTAAAAAAGGAAGGGGATCCTTTGTGTGGAGTAAATAGGTATAATGGAATATTGATATGTTAAGTAAGGATAGGAACTAGGCATATAGAATAAAGGATGAAAGGACAATTATAGAGAAAGAAAAAAATGGAGAAAAAAAGGAGAGAAAAGAGGAAGAGGAAAGGAAAAGGAAAGATTAGAAAGAAAGGTGGAAAAAGTAGGGGGTGGAAGAAGGGTGCAAAAAAGGAAGAGAAAGAAGGGGGGAGAAAGAGAATGAAGGGGGAAAAAGAAGGAAAAGGGTAAAGGGAAAAAGAAGAAAAGGCAAGAAAAAATGAGAAAAGATAAAGAGGAAAAAAGCAAAAAGAGGGAAAAAGAAGAAGGAAAAAAAGTGAAAGGATAAGGAGGAAGGAAGCCAGAGAAAGGAAGCCAGAGAAAGGAGGAGAAAGGAAGAGATATAGACATGAATAAGCACGAATAAGGTATAAGGTCAGGAAAGAGAGACGGTAGAGTGTATAACGGAAGATATTAAATCATAAATAAAAAAATGAAGAATAAAAATAATAAACACAGCAAAAATTAGTAAGGCATACATGGTAGTGAGGGGGTTAGTTAAGGTGGGAGGGATTGGAAAGGAAAGGAAAAGGGGGGGGGGGGAGAGTGGGAAGGGGAAGGAAGGGAGGGGGAGTCTCACCCATGTTGTCTGCTAATTAGGGATGATGTCCCAGACTACTGAATCTGAAAAGTAATGGAGAAGAAAAAAATCAGATACAATAATATTATTACAGATTACAGAAAAAGTCACATTCCCTATTCAGTCCTTTTGGGAATAGTGTCCAAGCGATGGATCCACAAAGATTCACGTTTTGAAAACGCAGTGATGAAATGTGATGATTGTACTCCTTAAAATTGGCCGGGATTGGTAATAACCACTGTTGAGTTCTAATGGTAGACTTGTGCTTGGAGATTCAGTCTCTTACAGTGGGGGAAATAATTATTTGACCCCTCACTGATTTTGTAAGTTTGTCCAATGACAAAGAAATGAAAAGTCTCAGAACAGTATCATTTCAATGGTAGGTTTATTGTAACAGTGGCAGATAGCACATCAAAAGGAAAATCGAAAAACTAACTTTAAATAAAAGATAGCAACTGATTTGCATTTCATTGAGTGAAATAAGTATTTGAACCCTCTAACAAAAAAAGACTTAATACTTGGTGGAAAAACCCTTGTTTGCAAGCACAGAGGTCAAACGTTTCTTGTAATTGATGACCAAGTTTGCGCACATTTTAGGAGGAATGTTGGTCCACTCCTCTTTGCAGATCATCTCTAAATCCCTAAGGTTTCGAGGCTGTCTCTGTGCAACTCTGAGCTTGAGCTCCCTCCATAGGTTTTCGATTGGATTAAGGTCCGGAGACTGACTAGGCCACTCCATGACCTTAATGTGCTTCTTCTTGAGCCACTCCTTTGTTGCCTTTGCTGTATGTTTTGGGTCATTGTCGTGCTGGAACACCCATCCACGACCCATTTTCAGTTTCCTGGCAGAGGGAAGGAGGTTGTCGCTCAGGATTTCACTATACATGGCTCCGTCCATTTTCCCGTTTATGCGAATAAGTTGTCCTGTGCCCTTAGCAGAAAAACACCCCCAAAGCAAAATGTTTCCACCCCCATGCTTGACGGTGGGGACGGTGTTTTGGGGGTCATAGGCAGCATTTTTCTTCCTCCAAACACAGCGAGTTGAGTTAATGCCAAAGAGCTCTATTTTGGTCTCATCAGACCACAGCACCTTCTCCCAGTCACTCTCTGAATCATTCAGGTGTTCATTGGCAAACTTCAGACGGGCCTGCACATGTGCCTTCCTGAGCAGGGGGACCTTGCGAGCCCTGCAGGATTTTAATCCATTGCGGTGTAATGTGTTTCCAATGGTTTTCTTGGTGACTGTGGTCCCTGCTAATTTGAGGTCATTAACTAACTCCTCCCGTGTAGTTCTAGGATGCTTTTTCACCTTTCTCAGAACCATTGACACCCCACGAGGTGAGATCTTGCGTGGAGCCCCAGAGCGAGGTCGATTGATGGTCATTTTGTGCTCCTTCCATTTTCGAACAATCGCACCAACAGTTGTCACCTTCTCTCCCAGCTTCTTGCTAATGGTTTTGTAGCCCATTCCAGCCTTGTGCAGGTCTACAATTTTGTCTCTGACATCCTTGGACAGCTCTTTGGTCTTTCCCATGTTGGAGAGTTTGGAGTCTGCTTGATTGATTGATTCTGTGGACAGGTGTCTTTTATACAGGTGACTAGTTAAGACAGGTGTCCTTAATGAGGGTGACTAATTGAGTAGAAGTGTCTAACCACTCTGTGGGAGCCAGAACTCTTAATGGTTGGTAGGGGTTCAAATACTTATTTCACTCAATGAAATGCAAATCAGTTGCTATCTTTTATTTAAAGTTTTTTTTTCGATTTTCCTTTTGATGTGCTATCTGCCACTGTTACAATAAACCTACCATTGAAATGATACTGTTCTGAGACTTTTCATTTCTTTGTCATTGGACAAACTTACAAAATCAGTGAGGGGTCAAATAATTATTTCCCCCACTGTATATGTTGTGTGGTTTCACCCTCGTAAATTAGGCCGCAGGGGCATTTGATAAGATAAAAAAAATCTCTCACAGGTAAAAAATCTCTCAATCGGGTATTTTCTGCCCAAATATGGGTGTGTAACTAAACTGAACAAAAATATAAACGCAACACTTTTGGTTTTGCTCCCATTTTGCATGAGCTGAACTCAAAGATCTGAAACATTTTCTACATACACAAAAGACCCATTACTCTCAAATCTGTCTAAATCTGCGTTAGTGAGCATTTCTCCTTTGCCCAGATAATCCATCCCACCTCACAGGTGTGGCATATCAAGGTGCTGATTAGACAGCATGAATATTGCACAGGTGTGCCTTAGACTGCCCAAAATTAAAGACCACTCTGAAATGTGCAGTTTGATCACACATGTAACGGGGCGCCGAAGGCGCACTCGGTCTCCCATCAGCCGCAGACCTGCTGCTTAGCTTCGGGAGCGAGGATCTGTGTTCGGCCTCGTTCCCAGGGTGGCTTTGCTAGCTGGGAGGCTCCCTGCTCCTAGGTCTGCCTTGAGCGCAGAGCTGATCACTCGGTTCTCGACTTGCCTGTCTGTCGGTCATGTGACGCTGGCCTGCTGGCTACAGGTTGCCTATGATTTTGGTCCCTTAGGCTGTGTATTATTATTGTTATTTAGCTTACCTTTGGATTTGACCCTTGATCTGCTTCCTGACACCTCTTCTGCCTGCTCCCTGAACCTTGACGCTACCTCTCGGATTTTGACCTCGGCTTGCTTTTGGATTTTGTCTTTGCCTCTTCTCTTGTACTGACGTGACCTCCCGGATTTTGACCTCGGCCTGCTCTCGGATCTGTCTCTGTCTCCTCCCTCGTACTGACGTGACCTCCTGGACTGACCCCGGCTAGTTGACCCATTAGAGAGATGGGGGCCTAACTGTAGTTCTTGCTTAACCGTAGTTCAAGCTGGGGTTTCATCAGATATTATTCCTCATTTTATTTCTGATTATTCAGATGTTTTTTCCAGATGGTATTATGTCCCGGTCAGATTACAGAAAATGTTTCCATTCGCGTCCCCAGTTTGCTGGCGCTGTGACTCAGCCCTGGGTTCGATGTTACATATTTTTTGGGATTGCCCCGGACTCAGTCTCTTCTGGCAGTCGATCCATAAAGCGCTGTCCTCAATTTTTCAGTTTTCAATCCCGAACACGCCTGTTTTTTTCCTATTATTTCTATCGGATCTACCAATGAGCGTGCTTCATAAGTCTTGTCTGTGCTCTTTGGTGATTGCGGCTAGGTCGTGCATCCCTGCGAGGTGGAAATCCTCTTCGTCTCCGACAACTGGCTGCTGGATTCAAAAGGTAGAGGAGATCCGGAGAATGGAGGAACTTACTTCGCAGCTGCGATCTAAACATAAAGCTTTTCTGGATGCTTGGGCCCCCTGGTTTGTTTTCCAGGACTCTCAGGATTTTCAGAGCCTATTGGCGTGAGAAATTAGAAGACTCACTCTGTACTCTTTTATGCTTCTCTCACCCCTCCCACCTGTGGTACTTGTTCGTCAGTGTTTTGTCTGTGTGTAAGTGTAGCAGTTGAGCTCTGTTTTATGTGTTTGTTTGTTTTCAATTGTCATGCGCAATCTATTTCAGTTTCCATAGGTACCTGATGCTAGCATTTTTCCATATGGGTACGGGTTTGGAAGATATGTTCTTGGTCATTTTCGTTAATGGCACCAGGACTGCCTTTTTATCAGTGTTTTCTTGCAGTGTACATGCGTAGACAAATATCTTGTATTTCAAGGACGTATATCACCGCGTACTGCAATTACCCCTCTATTCTGTAAGTTCAATGTATTATCTTGACCTCTCATTGTAGTGTTATGTTTTTGAAGTATGCTAAGTACTCGGGCTACTTTCCCAGTGCACTTTATGTTATTCGTATACATTTAAATAAAGAATAAAAAAAGAATAAAAAAAAAAAAGAGAGACTATATCCAGGAGAGTCTCAAGAAGGGAGATATTAGGCCCTCCACCTCTCCCCTGGGAGCAGGATTCTTTTTCGTTAAAAAGAAGGACGGTGATCTCAGGCCCTGCATTGACTATAGAAATTTTAATAAAATCACTATTAGGAATCAGTATTCCATCCCGTTAATTCCTGATTTGTTTAACCAGATTTTGGGTGCTTCGTGGTTTTCTAAATTTGATTTGAGAGGAGCGTATAACCTAGTTCGTATTAAGGAGGGAGATGAGTGGAAAACTGCTTTTAATACTCCAGAGGGACACTTTGAGTATCTTGTTATGCCATTCGGTCTTTGCAGTGCCCCAGCTGTGTTTCAGAATTTCATGAATGACATTTTTAGAGAACTCATTGGCAAAGTTATGATTGTTTATCTCGATGATATTCTTGTCTTTTCACCTGACTGGAATTCTCAAGTGTCTCACATCAGATTGGTTCTTAAAATCCTCAGGGAGAATCATCTGTCCGTTAAATTAGAGAAATGTGTGTTTGGAGTTCAAGAGATTCCTTATCTCGGCTATATTCTTACTCCTCATTCATTTAAAATGGATCCCAGTAAGGTTCAGGCTATCCAAGACTGGGTAAGACCATCCACCTTAAAGGCACTCCAACGCTTTTTAGGATTCGCCAATTTTTACCGTAAATTCATGAAGAATTTTTCTGTTATTGCCAAGCCCCTTACTGACGTAACTAAAAAAGGTTCTGATCTGGTTAACTGGTCGTCGGGCCTGTCGGGCCTTTGATACCCTTAAAAATTGTTTTCAGATGGCTCCAGTCTTGGTTCAGCCCGATACAGAGGAACCTTTTGTGGTGGAGGTTGATGCCTGAGAGGATGGTGTGGGGGCCATCCTTTCTCAGGGGTCTTCTAACCTCACTAATTTAAGGCCATGCGCCTTCTTCTTTCGTAAGTTCTCTCCTTCGGAGAGAAATTACGATATTGGAAACCGGGAATTACTGCCCATAAAATGGGCATTTAAAGGAATGGAGGCATTTTTTAGAAGGGGCTAGACACCGTATTACTGTCCTCACCGATCATAAGAACTTAGTGTTTCTTGAGGCGGCCAAACGCCTTAATCCTAGACAAGCCAGATGGGCCCTGTTTTTTACTCGTTTTAATTTTTCTGTTACTTTCAGACCAGGAAGTAAAAATATTAAGGCAGATGCCTTGTCCCAGAGTTTTAATGCCGTCCAACCTCCTGACACCCCCCCGAAACCCATCTTGCCGGCAAGCATCTTTGTGGCAGCAGTTTCTGCGGATCTTTCCTCTGAGATTCAACTAGCTCAGCAACTTGCTCCTCCACAAACACCGGCAGATACGTTATTTGTTCGTGCTCTCTGGTCATCCAGGTATTGCTGCCACTAAGGAATTGCTGCTGAGGTCTTTCTGGTGGCCCACTTTGTCCAAGGATGTACGGTTTTATGTTTTGGCTTGCGATGTTTGCGCCAGGTCTAGGACCCCGAGAACACTTCCCGCTGGTGAACTACAACCACTACCCATTCCCTGCAAGCCATGGTCTCACATTTCCATGGATTTTATTTCTGATCTGCCCCCTTCTGAGGGGAAATCAGTGGTGTGGGTAGTGGTTGACCGTTTTAGCAAGATGGTGCACTTTGTTCCTTTAAGTAAGCTCCCTGATGTGAATACCTTAGCATCCTTGTTCATTGAACATGTGGTACATCTGCATGGTGTCCCTGAGAATATTGTCTCTGATAGAGGCGTTCAGTTTGTTTCTGGTTTCTGGAGGGCTTTTTGTCGAAGATGCGACATCTCTTTATCCTTTTCGTCTGCTTTCCATCCACAGACCAATGGGCAGACGGAACGGTTAAATCAGGCAGTGGAGCTTTTTCTAAGGTGCTATGTATCACATAATCAACTCTTATGGGTGAGATACCTTCCGTTGGCAGAATTCGCTATAAACAATCGAGTTAATTCTTCCACGGGGGTGTCTCCTTTTTTTTGTAACAGTGGTTTGCATCGTCGCTTTTGTTCTAGTCCCTCTGTATCCTCACTTAACCCGCAGGCAGATTCTTTTACCTCTAGACTGTGCACAGTCTGGGCACAGGTTCAAACGAACCTGGAAAAGGCCCAGGAAACCCAGTGTAAACATGCCAATAAGAGACGTTCCAAGGGGGTAAATTTTGTACTCGGCAATAAGGTGTGGTTGTCGACTAAGAATCTTGCTTTGAAACAGTGTTCTAGGAAATTCTCTCCGCGTTTCATTGGACCATACAATATTATTGAGGTTGTTAACCCAGTGTCCTTTAGACTTAAGCTACCTGACTCCTTTCGTATACATTATGTATTTCATAAGTCGTTGCTTAAGAGATATGTGTCACCAGTGGTTCCGGTTAAAAAACCTCCTCCACCTGTGGAGGTTGAATGTCAGGAGGAATTCATCATCTCTAGAATTATTGATGTTAGAAAGGTTAGGAACTCCTTTCAATACCTGGTCCACTGGAAGGGCTATGGACCAGAGGAGAGGTCTTGGGTCCCAGCTACTGAGATCCACACCCCGAGGATCATCAAGAAGTTTCATGATGAGCATCCTGGGAGATTTGTACCCAAGGGCTTGGGTCTGGTGGCCCCTCGTAAAAGGGGGGGTACTGTAACGGGGCTCCGAAAGCGCACTCGGTCTCCCATCAACCGCAGACCAGCTGCTTAGCTTCGGGAGCGAGGATCTGTGTTCGGCCTCGTTCCCAGGGCGTCTTTGCTAGCTGGGAGGCTCCCTGCTCCTAGGTCTGCCTTGATTGAGCGCCGAGCTGATTACTCGGTGCTCGACTTGCCTGTCTGTCGGTCATGTGACGCTGTCCACGCCACATGACTCTCACTCCCCACTATAAATACAGGCAACCTGCTGGCTACAGGTTGCCTATGATTTTGGTCACTTAGGCTGTGTATTATTATTGTTATTTAGCTTACCTTTGGATTTGACCCTTGATCTCCTTCCTGACACCTCCTCTGCCTGCTCCCTGAACCTTGACGCTACCTCTCGGATTTTGATCTCGGCTTGCTTTTGGATTTTGTCTTTGCCTCTTCTCTTGTACTGACGTGACCTCCCGGATTTTGACCTCGGCCCGCTCTCGGATCTGTCTCTGTCTCCTCCCTCGTACTGACGTGACCTCCTGGACTGACCCCGGCTAGTTGACCCGCCTCGCCCTTCCGTTTTTTGGTGGTACCTTGCTAGTTCCACCTCTAGTTCTACCTCTTATTGGCTGTCCGCTTCCCTGCTGTCTCTATCTCTCTGCTTGCACTTACTCAGGTCAGGGACTGTCGCCCAGTTGTGCCCCGTCACCTAGGGCGGGTGGTGCAAGTAGGCAGGGACAGGGGACCGGGTGGCAGCTCAGAGGGTGCACCTCCGCTCTATCTTTATACCTGTGACGCTACCCCGTGACAACACAGCACAATACCACAGATGTTGCAACATTTGAGGGAGCGTGTAATTGGAATGCTGACTGCAGGAATGTCTACCAGAGCTGTTGCCCATGCAATGAATATTCATTTCTCTACCATAAGTCATCTCCAAAGGCGTTTCAGAAAATTTGGCAGTACATCCAACCGCCCTCACAAACGCAGACCACGTGTAACCACACCAGCCCAGGACCTCCACATCCAGCATGTTCACCTCCATGATCGTCTGAGACCAGCCACCCGGACAGCTGCAGCAACAATCGGTTTGCATAACCAAATAATTTCTGCACAAACTGTCAGAAACCGTCTCAGGGAAGCTCATCTGCATGCTCCTCGTCCTCATCGGGGTCTGGACCTGACTGCAATTCGTCGTCGTAACTGAATTGAGTCGGCAAATGCTCACACTCGATGGTGTCTGGCACGTTAGAGAGGCGTTCTGTTCACGGATGAGTCCCGGTTTTCACTGTTCAGGGCAGACAGCGTGTTTGGCGTTGTGTGAGTGAGCGGTTTGCTAACGTCAACGTTGTGGATCGAGTAGCCCATGGTGGCGTTGGGGTTATGGTATGAGCAGGCGTATGTTATGGACAACGAACACAGGTGCATTTTATTGATGGCACTTTGAATGCACAGAGATACCGTGACGAGATCCTGAGGCCCATTGTTGTGCCATTCATCCACGACCATCACCTCATGTTGCAGCATGATAATGCACGGCCCCATATTGAAAAGATCTGTACACAATTCCTGGAAGCTGAAAACATCCCAGTTCTTCATACTCACCGGACATGTCACCCATTGAACATGTTTGGGATGCTCTGGATCGGCGTATATGACAGCGTGTTCTAGTTCCTGCCAATATTCTGCAACTTCGCACAGCTATTGAAGAGGAGTGGACCAACATTCCACAGGCCACAATCAACAACCTGATCAACTCTATGCGACAGAGATGTGTTGCACTGCGTGAGGCAAATGGTGGCCACACCAGATACTGACTGGTTTTCTAACCCCCCTCCCCCAGTAAGGCAAAACTGTGCACATTTCAGAGTGGTCTTTTTTTGTGAGCAGTCTAAGGCACACCTGTGCAATATTCATGCTGTCTAATCAGCACCTGGATATGCCACACCTGTGAGGTGGGATGGATTATCTGGGCAAAGGAGAAGTGATCACTAACACAGATTTAAGACAGATTTGTGAACAATATTTGAGAGTAATGGGTCTTTTGTGTATGTAGAAAATGTTTCAGATCTTTGAGTTCAGCTCATGCAAAACGGGAGCAAAACCGAAAGTGTTGAGTTTATATTTTTGTTCAGTGTATATTGCCTTTTATAACACTTGAACACTGGGCGCAAAGGAGACAGGGAAAAGTACCTGATTTAGGTTTCTTAAGGAAACGTTGATGGGAAATCTTAGAAATGGGTCCAATGTCTGCCCGAACCAGCTTATCTCTAATGTTTCTTGAATGTTTGTAACATGTTAGCGGTGGAGCTTGGAATTCCTGTATGTTGGGGTATGCCTGAGACAATAAGCGCCATTGTTGTCAGATTGTATGTTGAATTTTAGGTATGAGGGGATGGTACATCATGAAACATGGTATTCGTTTGGTCACATCAGATGAAGAATTCTGTGTTGTGTCTAAATGTGAGGTGGCCAGTTGAGATGGCTGTGTCTTCAATGGGTAGCCTCTCTGAGCAAATTTGAGTGTGATCTCTTTTGTTCTCCTTCGACATGTGGAGAGGTTTGTTACAATCCTCTCTACTCGTGTTAATTGTGAGTGTGGTAGGGACATCTAAGTGGCCCTTGCATGACTGCTTGTATAATGCAGAAGGCTGATCCTATCTGTAGGTTTACTGTACAGGTCGATTTCCATGTGACCTTGTTCATCATTCAGCATCAAAGTGTCCAAAAAGTTGATTTCACTAGTGTCAATCTGTACCGTGAAACCTAACTCGGAGTACACATTATCAAGGTATTGGTGGAAAATAAGTACACTGGACTTAGGACCTTTCCAAAGGCAAAATATTTAATCAATAGTAAAACAAAATGGCGGCTCACCTATGAACCACCTATGGATACGGTGCACTCCTCTAGGATCACCCAAATCCAAGAAGTAATATAGGAAAAAAGCAGTAGTGGAGTGGCACTCAAATATCAGGGAGCCCTGGACAGCAGATTAGTGTAAAATTCAGCATTCAATATACATCGATAAAATATAGTATACATAAACATAAACATAAAATGAATGTAGCTATATAGCCAATATTGCGCAGGGTTGCACCAATGTTAGAACTCCATTATACCGCCATATAAGAGCACTCTCGTTGAAATGGATGGCTGATTGTCCCAATGGAGCAGATTATAAAACGTACCACCTGGTCAGGGGACGCTAAGAACTAATGTCCCATATACGAATGGATCAGTGGTGAATAATATCCACTAAGTAGTAGGAGCGTGCTACTTGTCAACTGTTGTAACAGATATGTCCGTATCTTGAGTGTCTCAACCATATATAATCACCAAGCAATGGTAGTATGATGAGCGTTATACATTACCGCCGGATGCCGGGTACCTTCTTTCCCCACCGCCTTGACTCACTACGGCGTCCCGTGTGGTCTCATGGTCTTAGTGCAGCGTCCCACGTGACCTGGCGGTGATTCACGTGATATGAATGTGTCCACGTGATCGGCGGATCATACGCTGGGAGGGATCAGATGTTATATTCCACGTCTCCAGGTGTAATCTGTGTATAGCAGAAAAAAACTTTGCTCCTGGGTCACCAATAAATGAATGAATATTGTTAGGCTTGTGGTAGACCATATAGGGTTGAGTCCATATACAGTACAGACCAAAAGTTTGGACACACCTTCTCATTCAAAGAGTTTTCTTTATTTTCATGACTATGAAGGCATCAAAACTATGAATTAACACATGTGGAATTATATACATAACAAACAAGTGGGAAACAACTGAAAATATGTCATATTCTAGGTTCTTCAAAGTAGCCAGCTTTTGCTTTGATTACTGCTTTGCACACTCTTGGCATTCTCTTGATGAGCTTCAAGAGGTAGTCCCCTGAAATGGTCTTCCAACAGTCTTGAAGGAGTTCCCAGAGATGCTTAGCACTTGTTGGCCCTTTTGCCTTCACTCTGCGGTCCAGCTCACCCCAAACCATCTCGATTGGGTTCAGATCCGGTGACTGTGGAGGCCAGGTCATCTGGCGCAGCACCCCATCACTCTCCTTCATGGTCAAATAGCCCTTACTTTCAAAGTTTTCCCAATTTTTCGGCTGACTGACTGACCTTTATTTCTTAAAATAATGATGGCCACTCGTTTTTCTTTACTTAGCTGCTTTTTTCTTGCCATAATACAAATTCTAACAGTCCATTCAGTAGGAATATCAGCTGTGTATCCACCTGACTTCTCCTCAACGCAACTGATGGTCCCACCCCATTTATAAGGCAAGAAATCCCACTTATTAAACCTGACAGGGCACACTTGTGAAGTGAAAAACATTTCAGGGGACTACCTCTTGAAGCTCATCAAGAGAATGCCAAGAGTGTGCAAAGCATTAATCAAAGCAAAAGGTGGCTACTTTGAAGAACCTAGAATATGACATATTTTCAGTTGTTTCACACTTGTTTGTTATGTATATAATTCCACATGTGTTAATTCATAGTTTTGATGCCTTCAGTGTGAATCTACAATTTTCATAGTCATGAAAATAAAGAAAACTCTTTGAATGAGAAGGTGTGTCCAAACTTTTGGTCTGTACTGTACATATATTGCTTGCTACTCGGACCAGACCATACGCGTTTCGGGGTACCTCCTCTTCCTTAGTGGAGGTGTATATTAAATGCTGAATTTTACACTAATCTGCTGTCCAGGGCTCCCTGATATTTGGGTGCCCCTCCACTACTGCTTTTTTCCAAAATATTTAATCAATAAAACGAAGCCACATAGTGGCGTGTTGCTTAAAGAGTGGGTGAGAATATACATATTTTTCCTAAAAAAAAAATCATGTATGCATTAGCGTAAGGTTGTCACGGTGGGGAGTGGGGGAAACCCCCCACCGTACAATGTCAGGTATAAAGGTGAAGCATCTAGGGCAGGACGCCAGGATCAGGAAGCAGGTCACCTCCTATTGCGTCCCTAATCCTCACCTTAACCGTATGAGCGGACCTGGATGGTAGGACTGCTCATACCCTGGATACCTTTGGCCCTGAGTCACCCTGAGAATCCCTCATATAGGAGTAGGGGAGAGACGACCTGTTCTTCACAGACACGGAGGAACAGGAGTCTCAAAGGGCCTAGCTGCAGGGAAAAGAGGGAGACTGTATACAGTAACTAGAATGGCAGGTAAGCACACAGAAACACACTTGCCTGCCGCAGCCACCACGACTGGAACCCGTGCATACGTACAGGTGCCCACACACCAAATAGGACACCGTACAGACAACACACACACACACAAAGGTATCTAGCCCACCAGATACTGCCTGGACCCCATGCCGCAAGGTGCACGGCAAGCCCCAGGCAGCGCAGCATACAGGCTTATGGTTCACCCCCCTGGGAAACCAGCCCCCTCACGGAGGTAGACAAGGGAATGTCTAGCATACATGCTGAACAACACAAACAACACACCAGACATGTATCAACAAACTAGACATAACAACAAATCCCCAAATCAAACCCTCACCAAACAGACAACAGATAAGTTAGGGAAAGGACAAGGAGAAGACAGAGGGATGACATCGCAGATGACATCGATGTCCTACAAGGTGACCCTCAAGGACTGGGCAGATAGAACACCCTGGACTGGAGCCGAGCTAAAACCCTAGTGGCCACACCCAGTCATGGAGTTAACCCTTCCAGGACCAGAGAGGGGGAGGCTACAACTTAAAGGGGAAGTGCACACACCAGCCAACACGTTGCCACCGGCAACAGCATGCGTGGCAACCATGTCACGGCGCACGCCTGGACAAAAGTCCTGGAGACTCACTTACCCTAACTTATCTTCTGAGGCTTGGGAAAGTGTATTGAAGAATATGGGTTTAGTCTCTTTTAGTTTTAGCCACATAGTTGTTCAGTTTAACCACTACAGGACCGCCGTACGCAGGATTGCGTCTTTGCGGCGGCCCTGTTATTCCGAGTGGACGCGCCGGCGCGTCATCTCGCGAGACGCAAGATTTCCTGTGAACGCGCGCACACAGGCGCGCGCGTTCACAGGAACTGCATGGTAATCGAGTGGATCTGCAGCCTGCCAGCGGCGATCATTCGCTGGCAGGCTGTAGATCCGATTTTTTTTTTAACCCCTTAAAGGTATATTAGACGCTGTTTTGATAACAGCTTCTAATACACCTGCTACCTGGTCCTCTGGTGGTCCCTTTTGCTTGGATCGACCACCAGAGGACACAGGCAGCTCTGTAAAGTAGCACCAAACACCACTACACTACACCCCCCCGTGTCACTTATTAACCCGTTATTAACCCCTGATCACCCCATATAGACTCCCTGATCACCCCCCTGTCATTGATCACCCCCCTGTAAGGCTCCATTCAGACGTCCGTATGTGTTTTGCGGATCCGCGGATCCGCAAAACACATACGGACGTCTGAATGGAGCTTTACAGGGGGGTGATCAATGACAGGGGGGTGATCACCCCATATTAGACTCCCTGATCACCCCCCTGTCATTGATCACCCCCCTGTAAGGCTCCATTCAGACGTCCGTATGTGTTTTGCGGATCCGCGGATCCGCAAAACACATACGGACGTCTGAATGGAGCTTTACAGGGGGGTGATCACCCCATATAGACTCCCTGATCACCCCCCTGTAAGGCTCCATTCAGACGTCCGTATGTGTTTTGCGGATCCGCGGACCCACGGATGGAGCGTCTGAATGGAGAGTTACAGGGGGGTGATCACCCCATATAGACTCCCTGATCACCCCCTGTCATTGATCACCCCCCTGTAAGGCTCCATTCAGACGTCCGTATGTGTTTTGTGTATCCGCGGGTCCGCGGGTCCGCAATTGCGGACAAGAATAGGACATGTTCTATAGGCTCTACAAAAAACGCAGTGACAAAAAATAAAATCTCACATGAACTCACCATACCCCTCACAGAATCCAAATGCGTAAAATTTTTTAGATATTTATATTCCAGACTTCTTCTCACGCTTTAGGGCCCCTAAAATGCCAGGGCAGTATAAATACCCCACAAGTGACCCCATTTTGGAAAGAAGACACCCCAAGGTATTCGCTGAGGGGCATATTGTGGCCATGTAAGATTGAACTTTTTGTCACAAGTTAGCGGAAAGGGAGACTTTGTGAGAAAAAACAAAAAAAAATCAATTTCCGCTAACTTGTGCCAACAAAAAAAAACTTATATGAACTCGCCATGCCCCTTTTGGAATACCTTGGGGTGTCTTCTTTCCAAAATGGGGTCACTTGTGGAGTATTTATACTGCCCTGGCATTTTAGGGGCCCTAAAGCGTGAGAAGAAGTCTGGAATCCAAATGTCTAAAAATGCCCTCCTAAAAGGAATTTGGGCCCCTTTGCGCACCTAGGCTGCAAAAAAGTGTCACACATGTGGTATCGCCGTACTCAGGAGAAGTTGGGCAATGTGTTTTGGGGTGTCATTTTACATATAGCCATGCTTGTTGAGATAAATATATCGGTCAAATGCAAACTTTGTATAAGAAAATGGGAAAAGTTGTCTTTTAGAGAGATATTTCTCTCACCCAGCATGGGTATATGTAGAAAGACACCCCAAAACACATTGCCCAACTTCTCCTGAGTACGGCGATACCACATGTGTGACATTTTTTTGCAGCCTAGGTGGTCAAAGGGGCCCACATTCCAAAGAGCACCTTTAGGATTTCACAGGGCATTTTTTACACATTTTGATTTCAAACTACTTCTCACGCATTAGGGCCCCTAAAATGCCAGGGCAGTATAACTACCCCACAAGTGACCCCATTTTGGAAAGAAGACACCCCAAGGTATTCCGTGAGAAGCATGGCGATTTCCTAGAATTTTGCTTCAGGCCTCATGCACACGACCGTTGAAAACTCGGAAAATGCACCGTTGTTCATCCACGGCCGTGATCCGTGTTTCCTGTCCGTCAAAAAAATATGACCTGTCCTATTTTTTTTACGGACAACGGTTTACGGACCCATTCAAGTCAATGGGTCAGTGAAAAAACACGGATGCACACAAGATTGGCATCCGCGTCCGTGGCCGTTGGCAACTTTCACACAGACGGATTGCAGATCCGTCTGCATAAAAGCTTTTTCAGATATGAGTTTTCACTTCGTGAAAACTCATATCCGACAGTATATTCTAACACAGAGGCGTTCCCATAGTGATGGGGACGCTTCAAGTTAGAATATACTGAGAATTGTGTACATGACTGCCCCCTGCTGCCTGGCAGCACCCGATCTTTTACAGGGGGCTGTGATCCGCACAATTAACCCCTCAGGTGCCGCACCTAAAGGGTTAATTGTGCGTATCATAGCCCCCTGTAAGAGATCAGGTGCTGCCAGGCAGGAGGGGGCAGACCCCCTCCCTCCCCAATATTATATTCATTGGTGGCCAGTGCGGCCTCCTCTCTCCCCCCCCCCCCAGTTAAAATCACGTTTCGAATCCCCCATCATTGGTGGCCAGTGCAGCCTCACATCTCCCCCCCCCCCCTAGTTAAAATCACATTCCGAAACCCCCATCATTGGTGGCCAGTGCGGCCTCACATCTCCCCCCCCCTAGTTAAAATCACGTTCCGAATGCCCCATCATTGGTGGCCAGTGCGGCCTCACATCTCCCCCCCCCCCCCCCCAGTTAAAATCAAGTTCCAAATCCCACATCATTGGTGGCCAGTGCGGCCTCACCTCTCCCTCCCCCCCTAGTTAAAATAACGTTCCCCCATCATTGGTGGCAGTGGAGAGTTCCGATCGGAGTCCCAGTTTAATCGCTGGGGCTCCAATCGGTAACCATGGCAACCAGGACGCTACTGCAGTCCTGGTTGCCATGGTTACTTAGCAATTTTTAGAAGCATTATACTTACCTGCGAGCTGCGATGTCTGTGACCGGCCGGGCGCTCCTCCTACTGGTAAGTGACAGGTCTGTGCTATAGGCAATGTGCCAATGATGGGGGATTCGGAACGTGATTTTAACTAGGGGGGGTGAGATGTGAGGCCGCACTGGCCACCAATGATGGAGGATTCGGAACGTGATTTTAACTGGGGGGGGGGAGAGGGGAGGCCGCACTGGCCACCAATGAATATAATATTGGGGAGGGAGGGGGTCTGTCCCCTCCTGCCTGGCAGCACCTGATCTCTTACAGGGGGCTATGATATGCACAATTAACCCTTTAGGTGCGGCACCTGAGGGGTTAATTGTGCGGATCACAGCCCCCTGTAAAAGATCGAGTGCTGCCAGGCAGCAGGGGGCAGTCATGTACACAGTTCGTAGGATATTCTAACTTGAAGCGTCCCCATCACTATGGGAATGCCTCTGTGTTAGAATATACTGTCGGATATGAGTTTCACGATCTAACTCAAATCCGATGGTATATTCTAACATAGAGGCGTTCTCATGGTGATGGGGACGCTTCAAGTTAAAATATACCATCGGATTGGAGAAAACTCAGATCCTATGGTATATTAACTCCTGACTTTACATTGAAAGTCAATGGGGGAAGGATCCGTTTGCAATTGCACCATATTGTGTCAACGTCAAACGGATCCGTCCACATTGACTTGCATTGTAAGTCAGGACGGATCCGTTTGGCTCCGCACGGCCAGGCGGACACCAAAACGACTTTTTTTTCATGTCCGTGGATCCTCCAAAAATCAAGGAAGACCCACGGACGAAAAAATGGTCACGGATCACGGACCAACGGAACCCCGTTTTGCGGACCGTGAAAAAATATTGTCGTGTGCATGAGGCCTCAAAAAGCGGAAATTCACATTTTTGTACCATAGATTGTAAACGCTATAACTTTTACCCAAACCATTTTTTTTTTACCCAAACATTTTTTTTTTATCAAAGACATGTAGAACAATAAATTTAGAGAAAAATTTATATAGAAATGTAGTTTTAAAAAAAAAATTACAACTGAAAGTGAAAAATGTCATTTTTTTGCAAAAATTCCGGTAAATTTCGATTAATATAAAAAAAAAGTAAAAATGGCAGCAGCAATGAAATACCACCAAATGAAAGCTCTATTAGTGAGAAGAAAAGGAGGTAAAATTCATTTGGGTGGTAAGTTGCATGACCGAGCAATAAACCGTGAAAGTAGTGTAGTGCAGAATTGTAAAAAGTGGTCTGGTCATTAAGGGTGTTTAAGCTAGGGGAGCTGAGGTGGTTAATATTATGCACAAGATATATGTAACGCCGGTGTGGCTTCAGAGGCGAGGATTACGAGATAACTCCAACTTCACACGTTGTGGGAGCCCGAATGCAGACTATCTTCATCTGTTTTGGGATTGCCCCCTTCTAGATGGATATTGGGGAGCAATACAAGAATTTCTTGCTCAACGATTACAGATGGAGCTCCCTCGCCAACCTGAGCTGTGGTTTCTTGGGGATCTGTCGGCTTTAAACTGTCAGAAGCCAAAACGGTGCTTTTTGATTAGGGTGTTGTTTTTGGCCCGTCTCCGGATCTCCAGGTCTTGGTTTGCAGTTACCCCTCCTCACTTCAACCAGTGGCTGAAACTAGTCAATAAAATGAAAGATTATGAGGCCATCTTGTATAGGCAGAGAGGCTCGTACGATAAATGGTTTAGGGTTTGGGCAGTATGGAATGGGTGAAGGAATAATTGGAAAAGATCTTAAGGTGACTTTTTTTTGTATTTCAAACAACTTTCTTTCTTTTTTTTCTTTTTTTTCTTTTCTTTTTTTTCCCCAGCGGGTGGCGGCATTGTGGGGGGAGGGAGGTGGATGGGTGGGTGGGAATGTATGCATTTTGTCTTTCCTATTTTTGTAAGTGTCTCTTGAGATGAATAAAGAGAAAATTTGTCAATAAAAAAAAAAAAAACATGTCACGGCGCACACAGCAAAAGCCGAGACACTGCCACCACATGCCACAACAGCAACACGTTGCCACCGGCAACCGCAAGCATGGCACCAGTATCACGGCACACACAGCAAAAGCAGAGACACTGCCATGACATGCCATAACAGCAACACATTGCCACCGGCAACAGCATGCGTGGCAACCATGTCACGGAGCACACAGTAAAAGCCGAGACACTGCCACCACATGCTATAACAGCAACAAGTTGCCCAGGGCAACTGCAAGCGTGGCAAAAGTGTCACGGCGCACACAGCAAAGGCCGTGACAAAGGTGGGGCCACTTTGGCCCCCATCACGGTCTCTCATTTTTGGGCATAGTATTGGTCCCCAAATAGAAAGAAATTCTCATGTAAGACTAGTGAAAAAGCGCTAAGCAGAATTCCTGTTGTAAAGTGTCCAAACTGGAATGTCAAGAGAGAAGTTGGGCGGTCGCTTCTATGCCTTTATTGTGTTCAATAGACATGTAAATACTATTGACTTCCATCGTAATGAGTAATGAGTCTGGTTCAGGTCTACATTGTTTGAGTTTGGAAATTAAGTCATTGGTGTCCAAAAGAAAAGATTGTGATGTCCTAATAAGAGGAGTAAGTATTCGATCCAAGTATATAAAGAGAGGGGATAATATGGACTCAGTTGAGGCTACAATTGGTCTACCAGGTGGATTGTGGAGGTTCTTGTGGATCTTTGGGAGGATGTAAAATACTAATGTGACCGGATATTGTTTAGTTAGATATGTAGTAGTGTTGTCATCAATTATGTTCAATCCTCTGTAATGTTCCAATGTAGATCTAATTTTATTGGCTATGCAGATGGTGGGGTCCGTCGTGAGGGGTTCATAAGTTGAAGTGTCTGTGAGTTGATTAATGTTCACGGATATACACAGATTTATCCATAACTACCAGTGCTCCCCCTTTGTCTGCTGGTTTGATTATGATGTCTTTCTGTGTATGTAACTCAGAGATGGCTCTATGTTTCTCCACTGTATGGTTTTGTGAATGTCTGTAATCGCCCTTTCCTATGTGTTTCCAAAATTTTATGTATAGATTGTTGGGTTAAGGAGATGTAGGTTTCAACTGGGTGGTAAGTTCTAGGTGGCATGAATGAACTTTTGTTTCTCAAGCCTAGTGATTGTAATGAAAGGGCTTTATAAGGTATCTGGTCTCTCGTGGGTATTTGATTTTCAGGCCGACCAAAGTGGGCCTTTAGTCTTATAGAACGAAAAAATCGTTGCAGTACTTGTTTCACTTGGAATGTGTCAAGAGAGGTTGTATGGCAAAACGAGAGACCCTTTTGGAGTACAGTGATTTGGGCAGGAGACAAATTAACAGAGAAATTAATTTAGTTAATAACTAAATTGCCTGTATTGCCTGTGAGCGAATTTGGATGCAATTCCTCTTGCTCCTCCTCGGCCGTTTCGATCGTATCTGGGGCATGTTTGTCCTCTTCCTAAAAAATGTTGTGGTTGGTAATAACCATGAAATTTATCCCTATCTGAGCCAGAAGAGCTTAAACCAGATGAGGGTGGGTGGAAGCAGTTGTCCCATGAGGGTTGGAAATTAGGATCGCTCCATCTATAGACCCGGTTGAGTCTACAATGCTCAGCATCTCTGATAAACTTGGTTCTCGGGGGTCTCTATTTGTTTGGTAAGATTATTGATGGTTTGATGGGCCTTCTCTATAGTCAGAAGCATCAAATCAAATGAATATTTGTTCAATATACTTTCGAAATGGAACAGAAGTCTGCGTCTTTCTTGAACAAGGTAGGGCAGCCCCCTAGGTATACGATTACTCTTATGATACTCCGTGAGGGTACTGCAATGTAATTTTAATGAGTTCAAATGTCGGAGATCACGTATATAGGCTCGTGTTCTCAATTCCTGAGAAGGAATCTGGAGAAAATCATTCACAAGGTGGACTTAAACAATGATATTGCCTGCCGTTTCCGTATCGTAGGAGAAAGTGTTGCTAGACATTGGCTTAGGGAGCATTCACACGACCGTGTGAAGCCCGTGGCGGTACGGTGTGCAGATCTCATCCATCACTCTGCTATACATATACTCTGTGGATCTAGCACCCTAAGGGAGCATTCACACGACCGTGTGAAGCCCGTGCCCGTATTGCGGATCCGCAATACACAGGCACCGTTCCGTGTGCATTCCTCATCACGGATGCGGACCCATTCATTTCAATGGGTCCGCAAATCCGGAGATGCGGAATGGAAGCACGGAACGGAACCTTATGGAAGCACTATGGAGTGCTTTCTGAGGTTCCGTTCCGTGCTTCCGCACAGCAAAAAGATAGAGCTTGGCTATGAGCTGAGCGCTGCGATTGGCCAGCGCTACAGCATAGGAGAAGGAGACCGCGGCAGGCTCAACTGGGTGGAGCCTAACTACGAACATACCGGAGGCTATAACCGGAGAACGGAGCGGCACCCGGGGATAACAGTAAGTGCAGGGGGATCCCTGGGCGCCGCTCTACACGTCTGTATGGTCAGTTTACATACTTTCTTCTGGTGAAAGGTCCTCTTTAAGGACTTGTCCATTTTTTACAAATCTGACCAGTGTCACTTTAAGTGGTGATAACTTTAAAACGCTTTGACTATTCCAGGCCATTCTGAGACTGTTTTTTTCGTCACATATTGTACTTCATGTCACTGGTAAAATGAAGTCAAAAAAATTATTTTTTTTGCATAAAAAAATACCTAATTTACCAAATATTTGGAAGAATTTGCAAATTTCAAAGTTTCAGTTTCTCTACTTCTGTAATACATAGTAATACCCCCAAAAATTGTGATGACTTTACATTCCCCATATGTCTACTTCATGTTTGAATTATTTTGGGAATGATATTTTATTTTTTGGGGATGTTACAAGGCTTAGAAGTTTAGAAACAAATCTTGAAATTTTTCAGAAATTTACAAAAACCCAATTTTTAGGGACCACTACAGCTCTGAAGTCACTTTGCAAGGCTTACATAATAGAAACCACCCAAAAATGACCCCATTCTATAAACTAAACCCCTCAAGGTATTCAAAACTGATTTTATAAACTTCGTTAACCCTTTAGGTGTTGCACAAGAGTTATTGGCAAATAGGGATGAAATTTGAGAATTTCATTTTTTTGCCTACTTTTCCATTTTAACCAATTTTTTCCACTAACAAAGCAAGGGTTAACAGCCAAACAAGACTGTATCTTTATTGCCCTGACTCTGCCGTTTACAGAAACACCCCATATGTGGCCGCAAATTACTGTACGGCCACACAGCGGGGCGCAGAGTGAAAGGTGCGCCGTTTGGTTTTTGGAAGGCAGATTTTGCTGGACTGTTTTTTTTGACACCATGTCCCATTTGAAGCCCCCCTGATGCACCTCTAGAGTAGAAACTCCAAAAAAGTGACCCCATTTTAGAAACTACGGGATAGGGTGGAAGTTTTGTTGGTACTAGTTTAGGGTACATATGATTTTTGGTTGCTTTATATTACACTTTTTGTGCGGCAAGGTAACAAGAAATAGCTTTTTTGGCACCGTTTTTTTTTTTGTTATTTACAACATTCATCTGAAAGGTTAGATCATGTGGTAATTTTATAGAGCAGGTTGTCACGGACGTGGCGATACCTAATATGTATACAATTTTTTTTATTTATGTAAGTTTTGCACAATGATTTCATTTTTAAAACAAAAAAAGTTTTAGTGTCTCCATAGTCTAAGAGCCATAGTTTATTCAGTTGTTGGGCGATTATCTTAAGTAGGGTCTCATTTTTTGCGGGATGAGATGAGTTTTATTGGCATTATTTTGGGGTGCATATGACTTTTTGATCGCTTATTATTACACTTTTTGTGACGTAAGATGACAAAAAATGGCTTTTTTTTCACCGTTTTTATTTTAATTTTTTTTACGGTGGTCACCTGAGGGGTTAACTCATGTGATATTTTAATAGAGCCGGTCGATACGGACGCGGCGATACCTAATATGTATACTTTTTTTTTTGTTTATGTAAGTTTTACACAATGATTTCATTTTTGAAACAAAAAAAATCATGTTTTAGTGTCTCCATAGTCTGAGAGCCATAGTTTTTTCAGTGTTTTGGCGATTATCTTGGGTAGGGTATTATTTTTGCAGGATGAGATGACGGTTTGATTGTTACAATTTTGGCGTACATGCAACTTTTTTGATTACTTTTATTACCTTTTTTGGGAAGTAAGGTGGGCAAAATTTAAATTTCATCATAGTTTTTTATTTTTTTATTTTTATGGCGTTCACCGTTCGGGTAAAGTAACATGACAGTTTTATAGATCAGGTCGTTACGGACGCGGCGATACCAAACATGTGTAGGGAATTTTCTTTTTTTCTTTTTTAATCAGTGATAAATGTGTTTTTTGATTTTTACATTTTTTTTACTTTTTTTCACTTTTTTTTTACCCAGACCCACTTGGTTCTTGAAGATCCAGTGGGTCTGATGTCTGTATAATACAGTACAGTACAATATATATTGTACTGTACTGTATTTTACTTACACTTTGTCTGAACAGATCTCTGCCTTTAGCACAGATCTGTTCAGCACCATGGACAGCAGGATGCCTGAGACGGCGTCCTGTTGCCATGGGAACCTTCCCCGTCTGCTCAGTAGTTGTCAGAACTTCGCAGACGGGGAAGGGTAAGGACGGGGCTCTCTGGGGGCTGTCTGGGGGCTCTCTCCCTCTCCATCGGGGGGCTGCAAAGGCACAGCAGTCCCCCGATGGGAGAGGGAGGGAGCTCCCTCTTACTGTTAACTTTTTCCATACAGCGGTCCGTACGGACCGCTGTATGGAAAGGGTTAAACGGCTGACATCGCATCACCGATGTCAGCCGTTTATACCAGGGTGTCAGCAATGTGCTGGCATCCTGGTATACCACTGTACACCAACGATTATTCACCGCACCGCCCGCAACACCCCCCCTGCACCACCCACCGCCATAAAACCATTCAAGGGTGCAGGGGGGGGTGGAAAAAAATTTATATGCGGCATTTTGAAGTTTGATCCCCGCGGTCAGGGACCGCGGGGATCAGAATCAGCCAAAAGCGCAGCAAACCGCAGGTCTGAATTGACCTGCGGTTTGCTGCGATCGCCGATACGGAGGGGTCATATGACCCCCCCCCCCGGCGTTGTGACAGGATGCCGGCTGAATGATTTCAGCCGGCATCCTGTGCGGATTAACCCCAGCAGCACCGCAATCTCATTTTAAACTCATGACGTACCGGTACGTCATGGGTCCTTAAGGACTCGGGACCCATGCCGTACCGATACGTCCTAAGTCCTTAAGGGGTTAAAAAAACACCCATTTTTTGCAAAACCCTAAATCTGGGGCCTTTGCTGCATTTGTCACAGTCAAATACAAGCGTTAGATAGTGCTGTTATATTCTGAAATTAAAAAAAACACCCATTTTGGGAAAGATAATAATTTGTGGCCTTTGTTGCATTTGTGACAGTCAAATACAAAGTTTAAATACTGCAGTTATATTCTTGGTTTAAAAAAAAAACACCCATTTTTTGCAAGACCCTACATCTGGGGCCTTTGCTGCATTTGTCACAGTCAAATACTAGCGTTAGATACTGCAATTATATTCTGGGTTTAAAAAAACACCCATTTTTTGCAATACCTTACATCTGGGGCCTTTGCTGCATTTGTCACAGTGAAATACATGCTTGAAATACTGCAATTATATTCTGGGTTTTAAAAAAACACCCATTTTTTGCAGGAACCTACATCTGGGGCCTTTGCTGCATTTGTCACAGTGAAATACAAGCTTGAAATACTGCAATTATATTCTCGGTTTAAAAAAAAACACCAATTTTTTGCAAGACCCTACATCTGGCGCCTTTGCTGCATTTGTCACATTGAAATACAAGCTTGAAATACTGCAATTATATTTTTGGTTTTAAAAAACACCCATTTTTTGCAAGACCCTACATCTGGGGCCTTTGCTGCATTTGTCAAAGTCAAATACTAGTGTTAGATACTGCTGTTATATTCTGGTTTAAAAAAAACACCCATTTTGGGCAAGACCCTACATCTGGGGCCTTTTCTGCATTTGTCACAGTTAAATATAAGCTTGAAATACTGCAATTATATTCTGGGTTTTAAAAAAACACCCATTTTTCAATTTTTTGCAAGACCCTACATCTGGGGCCTTTGCTGCATTTGTCACAGTGAAATCTAAGATTGACATACTGTAATTATATTCTGGGTTTAAAAAAACACCAATTTTTTGCAAGACCCTACATCTGGGTCCTTTTGCTGCATTTGTCACAATGAAATACAAGCTTAAAATACTGCAATTATATTCTGGGTTTTAAAAAAACACCCATTTTTTGCAATACCCTACATCTGGGGCTTTTGCAGCATTTGTCACAGTCAAATACAAGCGTTAGATAGTGTTGTTATATTCTGGTATTAAAAAAACACCCATTTTGGGCAAGATAATAAATTTGTGGCCTTTGCTGCATTTCTGACAGTCCAATACAAGCGTTAGATACTGCTGTTATATTCTGGTATTAAAAAACACCCATTTTGTGCAAGATAATACATTTGTGGCCTTTGTTGCATTTGTGACAGTCAAATACAAAGTTTAAATACTGCAGTTATGTTCTTGGTTTAAAGAAACACCCATTTTTTTCAATACCCTACATCTGGTGCCTTTTCTGCATTTGTCATAGTGAAATACAAGCTTGAAATACTGCAATTATATTCTGGGTTTAAAAAAAAACACCCATTTTTTGCAAGACCCTACATCTGGGGCCTTTGCTGCATTTGTTACAGTCAAATACTAGCATTAGATACTGCTGTTATATTCAGTTGTTTTTTTTTTTAAACACCTATTGTAATGACCGGCGTCACGCAAAGGGAGGGAAATGGGAAGACCCTGTCCAAGGGAGAGGACTCACCTTGCGGCTGGCACCTGACTGCCCTGACGTCCCTAGACGGGTTCCTCACCCGTACGCCGATCACGTGCCTAAACCCTGGCTTTCCCTAAGATGAGCCCTATATAGTGAACGGGGCGGTGGGATCACTAGTCCGCACCACTGACACTAAAAGGAAAACACCAAGGAGAGGACAGACAATACAGACAAACATATAATCCCAGGTGGGCGACAACAGCAGACCACCAAGGCCCAACAGGGATCCGGAGTGTAACGTTCTGGAACAACAACCAGGGAACACAGCTACACAGCTCCAGTGGGTCAGTATAGAAGTCCAGGCAGGAAGCTCTATATCTGGCAACCAGAGAAGTGAGAGATGGGAATATAAGGAGGTTGGGATTTCTGGACAAGAAACAGCTGAGGAGGAGAAGCTACGGATCCCTGAGTGAGCCAAAAAGGATTGCAAGGCAAACCCAGAAAGCTACCATTAATAAACAGTACTGTCTTTAGACATAGAGCGCGCAGCCCCCCGCTGCGACTTCCTGACCCCGGGTATAACGGAGTCAGGCGTGGCTCTTGACACCCTCGTGACACCTATTTTTTGCAATACCCTACATCTGGGGCCTTTGCTGCATTTGTCACAGTGAAATACAAACTTGAAATACTGGAATTATATTCTGGGTTTAAAAAAACACCCATTTTGGGCAAGATAATACATTTCCGGCCTTTGCTGCATTTCTGACAGTCCTCATCCGTTGCTCCGTTCCGTAGCCCCGCCAAAAAAATAGAACATGTCCTATTCTTGTCCGTTTTGCGGACAAGAATAGGCATTTCTACAATGGGCCGCCTGTTCCGTTCCGCAAATTGCGAAAGGCTCACGGACGGCTTCCGTTTTTTGCGGATTCGCGGTTTGCGGACTGCAAAAAACTGAACGGTCGTGTGCATGAGGCCTAAAAGCAATTCGTTTCGGAGACAGATTGTCTCCTTTGTCGGGCACTGTATATGGTATTAACTACCTGACAATGGAGACAACCCATCTCCGAAACACGTTATCTATATATATAAAGAAGGACGTCTATATGTATGTACAGTACAGACCAAAAGTTTGGACACACCTTCTCATTCAAAGAGTTTTCTTTATTTTCATGACTATGAAAATTGTAGATTCACACTGAAGGCATCAAAACTATGAATTAACACATGTGGAATTATATACATAACAAACAAGTGTGAAACAACTGAAAATATGTCATATTCTAGGTTCTTCAAAGTAGCCACCTTTTGCTTTGATTACTGCTTTGCACACTCTTGGCATTCTCTTGATAAGCTTTAAGAGGTAGTCCCCTGAAATAGTTTTCACTTCACAGGTGTGCCCTGTCAGGTTTAATAAGTGGGATTTCTTGCCTTATAAATGGGGTTGGGACCATCACTTGCGTTGAGGAGAAGTCAGGTAGATACACAGCTGATAGTCCTAATGAATAGACTGTTAGAATTGGTATTATGGCAAGAAAAAAGCAGCTAAGTAAAGAAAAACTAGTAGCCATCATTACTTTAAGAAATGAAGGTCAGTCAGTCAGCCGAAAAATTGGGAAAACTTTGAAAGTAAGGGCTATTTGACCATGAAGGAGAGTGATGGGGTGCTGCGCCAGATGACCTGGCCTCCACAGTCACCGGACCTGAACCCAATCGAGATGGTTTGGGGTGAGCTGGACCGCAGAGTGAAGGCAAAAGGGCCAACAAGTGCTAAGCATCTCTGGGAACTCCTTCAAGACTGTTGGAAGACCATTTCAGGGGACTACCTCTTGAAGCTCATCAAGAGAATGCCAAGAGTGTGCAAAGCAGTAATCAAAGCAAAAGGTGGCTACTTTGAAGAACCTAGAATATGACATATTTTCAGTTGTTTCACACTTGTTTGTTATGTATATAATTCCACATGTGTTAATTCATAGTTTTGATGCCTTCATAGTCATGAAAATAAAGAAAACTCTTTGAATGAGAAGGTGTGTCCAAACTTTTGGTCTGTACTGTATGTGTGTATGTTCCATAATCACTCAAAAACGCAACCATCGATTTCAACGAAACTTGGTATACACATCCCTTGCTACCTGGAAATAAATCTTGTGGGGGTCACAGCTCTCTAGGCCGTACCGTTCCTGAGATATTCCCAAAAAATGACCTCCATTAGCCATTACAAGCCTGCAAGTCTTTCTCTTCATATGCCAACTGCCATACACACGGTCACATGTCCCTTATCAGCCAATAGAAGCTCGCAGGCCCTTAGTCTCCAGGTTTCCATAACAACCCAGCCATTTTTCTTCACTGCTGTTGGTCAGCTTTAGGGTGCATTCACACGGCCGTATTTTTGGCTCTGCATCATTCATTTCAATGGGGCTGCAAAAGATGCGGACAGCACACAATGTGCTGTCCGCATCCGGATCGGCTGGCTACATTCACACGGCCGGAATCCGTGTTTTGCTGATCCGCAATTTGCGGACCGCAAAACACATACGGTCGTGTAAATGTAGCCTTAGGCTAGGGCTACAGGACGACAATAAGTCGCATGACGCATAGGGCACAACTACACTGCTACATGCATCCATTGCAGTGCAACACCATAGCCCAGTGATGGCGAACCTATGGCACGGGTGCCAGAGGCGGCACTCAGAGCCCTCTCTGTGGGCACCCGCACCCTGGAAAAAGTCTATGGTGTACCAATATGCCTTAGACTTTTCCTGCATTTCATTCAGCGCAGGACGCACTATGAACAGCACAGGCAGCGCACTGAATGTGGGCAGGCTATTATAGCTAAATTATAAAGTACATGGAAGATAGACTATACTGGACTGTAATATTCAGGGTAAATTGCTGTGTTGGCACTTTGTGATAAATAATTAGGTTTTGGGTTGCAGTTTGGGCACTCGGTCTCTAAAAGGTTCGCCATCACTGCCATAGCCTATCATTATAAAAATTTTGCGCAACATTGGTACGACAAAATGTCGTGTGATACATGTTGTTATGTAACCCTAGCCTTAAAGGGGCAGGGCGCTGTGGAGGTCACTGTTAAGTTGGCAGGGGCCACATTTAAAGGGGCAGCTGCTGTGGAGGTCACTGTTAATTAGGCAGGGGCCACTATGAAAGGGAAAGGCCGCTGTGGAGGTCACTGTTAAAGGGGCGGGCACTGTGGAGTTCACTGTTAAGGGGGCAGGGGTCACTATTGAAGGGGCAGCCGCTGTGGAGGTCACTATTAAAGGCGCGGGCACTGTGGAGGTCACTGTTAAAGGGGCGGGCACTGTGAAGGTCACTGTTAAAGGGGCAGGCACTGTGGAGGTCACTGTTAAAGGGGTGGGCACTGTGGAGGTCACTGTTAAAGGGAAGAACACTGTGGAGGTCACTGTTAAAGGGGCGAGCACTGTGGAGGTCACTGTTAAAGGGGCGTTCACTGTGGAGGTTACTGTTAAAGGGGCGGGCACTGTGAAGGTCACTGTTAAAGGGGCAAGCACTGTGGAGGTCACTGTTAAAGGGGTGGGCACTTTGGAGGTCACTGTTAAAGGGGCGAGCACTGTGGAGGTCACTGTTAAAGGGGCGTTCACTGTGGAAGTTACTGTTAAAGGGGCAAGCCGCTGTGGAGGTCACTGTTAAAGGGGCAGGCACTGTTGGGGTCACTGTTATAGGGGCGGGCACTGTAGAGGTCACTGTTAAGGGGGCATGCACTGTTGAGGTCACTGTTATAGGGGCGGGCACTGTAGAGGTCACTGTTAAGGGGGCATGCACTGTAGAGGTCACTGTTAAAGGGGTGGGCACTGTGGAGGTCACTGTTAAAGGGGTGGGCACTGTGGAGGTCACTGTTAAAGGGGCAGGCACTGTGGAGGTCACTGTTAAAGGGGCGGGCACTGTGGAGGTCACTGTTAAAGGGGCAAGCACTGTGGAGGTCACTGTTAAAGGGGTGGGCACTGTGGTGGTCATTGTTAAAGGAGCGGGCACTGTGGAGGTTACTGTTAAACTGTGGAGGTTACTGTTAAAGGGGCATTCACTGTGGAGGTCATTTCTAAGGGGTGAGCATTGCTAAAGGGATAGGGTACTGTGGGGAGAGTCAGTGTTAAAGGGTGAGGGGCTGGGGAGTTCACTGTTAAAGGGGCGGGGTGCTGTAGAGGTCACTGTTATGGGGGATAGTGTCGATATCTTTTAATGACACACACAAACATTAAGTGAAATAGATGAAACCTACTATCATACTCCAATGTGTTGAGTTCTCCAAACACAGCGCCGTTGAGAAATACATCCTTCTTTCTGCACTGCGTTTTCATGTGGCCTAAGATGTGACAATTTGCACCAAATATTTTTCACAAAGCACCACATGTGATAAATTTGGCACATCTTTAGACCGTCTGTCTACATTTTAGAAAAGATCTGTATATCTGCTCCAATATTTTCAGTGGAAAGGGGAGTGTTACAGAGGTGGAGAGACAGTAGAGTGGATAACCCATAGAAAATTGTTACTATGTTATTAAGAAGCAGCTATGTTATCAGGAATAGGGAGCCTGAGGGGCCCAAAAAGACCAGTACTATGAATGACTATTTACACTTGGGGTTCCGTGTTAGTATCTTTGTAATGGATTCCAGAAGCTTCATTTGACACCTCTTCATGGAATAAACTCCAAATTGATTATTATTATTATTATTATTATTACTAAGAATAATAATTATTAGTCATCTTTGTTCAAAGAATAGGAGTGAAGGCCCTGCTCTCAAGAGCTCACAATCTATGTAGAAATAGGGCGGATATTAAGGGTAGAAGTGATTGATATCAGTAAGGATGCTTTTACACCAGATTTTTTTATTTTTTTACAGCATAAAATTATTTTTTGACAATAAGTGGATCCTTTCCCAAAATGTAAACTGGTGTCAAATTTGTATTTTTATTTTTACGACAGATCTTTTTTTTTTTTTTTCATTTTTACAATCAGGGGAGTACACAGATCTCAAAAGGGCCCATAGCAAAGCTTAGTATGGGCTCTCCTGTCCCACCCAGTTTCTCAGTACAAAGGTGTTAGTCACTCCCAGAACGCAAATTGCAAACTACCCAGATTTCTGATGAATTTGAGATTTTTTTTAAATTAAGTGGAAAAAATTTTGGTAAAAGAATTGTAATAATAAAAATGTGCCCCTTGGCCACAACTACTTTATCTGACTTCTATGTCAGAAATAGTGGAACAAGTGCTTCATAAAATATGATGCTCATTCTGTATATTTCTCAATGCATTTACACCAGATAATTGACATAAATACATTGATAAATCTCCCCACACAGCCCTAAATCACTGCTTCACTTCAGATAATATATTACTAAAAATGCTGCCAGCAGCCACCACTAGAGGGAGCTCAGAGCATAGGAACTTACACAATTTCCACTGAAACCAATTTAAGTTGCAATAATCTCTTTGTACTGAGCTCCCACTAGTGGTGTCTGCAAGCAAATGCAGTGTTTCCATATCGTATGGTCTGCTTCCGTTGAAGGTATGCCACTGGAGGCAACTTTAGAAAAAAGCTGGAGTTTGCATTCTGTGACCTTTGATTGGTTGATTTTTTGAACTTTTTTGGACAATGTGCAAGGCTTTTTTTATAGATATGTTATTAGGATGGAAAAACAAATACTATTGTATGCAACATGTTGTAAATGTAAATGGATATTCTTATCACTTTCAATGGATTTTTTTTTTACAGAAAGCGACACATCATATTTTTGCAAGAGAAACTTATTTGGTTCAGATGGTGTCAAGCATATGTGATGGCAACCAGGTAAGGAGTACAAAGACAAGTGTGTCTTGCCTACAGTCAGGCATGGTGGTGGGAGTGTCATGGTTTGGGGCTGCATAAGTGCTGCTGGCTGTGGGGAGCTAAAGTTCATTGAGGGAACTATGGATGCCAACCTGTACTGTGACATACTGAAGCAGAGCATGATCCCCTCCCTTTAGAAACTGGGCCGCAGGGCAGTATTCCAACATGATAATGACCCCAAACACACCTCCAAGACGACCACTGCCTTGCTTAAGAAACTAAGGGTAAAGGTGCTGGACTGGCCAAGCATGTCTCCAGGCCTAAATCCTGTTCAGCATCTGTGGAGCATCCTCAAACGGAATGCGAAGGAGCGCAAGGTCAAACATCCACCAGCTCTGTGATGTCATCATGAAGGAGTGGAAGAGGATTCCAGTGGCACCTGTGAAGCTCTACTGAACTCCTTGTCCAAATGAGTTAAAGCAGTGCTGGAAAATAATGGTGGACACACAAAATATTGACACTTTGGGCACAATTTGGCCATTTTCATTTAGGGGTGTACTAACTTTTGTTGCCAGCAGTTTAGACATTAATGACTGTGTGTTGAGTTATTTTAGGGCACGCCACATTTAAACTGTTATACAAGCTGTACACTGACTACTGTACATTGTAACAAAGTGTCCTATCTTCAGTGTTGTCCCATGAAAAGATAAAATATTTACAAAAATGTGAGATACTGTACATGTGGTTGCAGCAACTTGTGGAAGGAGCACTATTATTTTCCCATGTTTTTATTGTCATTATTTGACTGCAGGATTTTTATTACACTTCTTTTTAGGTCTTTAAGTTGTGACTTCCATTTACTGTGCGTTCTCATGTGCGTTCTCATTTTGCAGTAAATGATTTGTATAAATAATGTTACGCTTCGGTGTGGGAGGGAAACACCACACCGAGCATAGGAGGGAAGGAGGGAACAGGGAATCAGGCCTGAGAACTAGCGAAGGAAAATGAACACCTGCTAGTGAAAACTCTAACCAAAATCCTGACTGACTACCAGTATAAACAGACCCAAAAGGTAGGTGAGTTCATACACAGGGATATCTAAAGTACTTTCAAGCCCTATAGGACTCTGGTACTAATGGCAGGGATGAGACTACCTGTTCCTGTCACGGAACCATGAACCAGACGTACAACAAGGGATAAGTGAAAATAAGAAGGCTTTATTGAAAATAAAGCTGTAAAGCAAAAGTCCAAACGGATGGCGAAACCGAAGCAGAGTCTTTGCGAAGCCAGAGGTCAGGAACCAGAAGGGTAGTCAGACGAAGCCAGGATCAGGAACCAGCAGGGTAGTCAGACGAAGCCAGGATCAGGAACCAGCAGGGTAGTCGGACGAAACCAGGATCAGGAACCAGCAGGGTAGTCGGACGAAACCAGGATCAGGAACCAGAAGCAGCAGCAGTCTAGAAGCATGTGAACACAGGAGGACCAAGCAAGGAACTGAAGCCACAGACCTCCTATATATATGAGCTGGGCATCCAGCTCCTCCCAGTGGGAAGGAGGAGCCGCAGGGTGGGAGGCTACAAGAAACCCAGAAACCAAGATGGCCGCCAGCACATGTCAAACGAAGGAGAACAGCAAGAAGGTAAGACCATGACAGTACCTCCCCCTCAAGGGCCCCTCCTCCGCGGAGTAAAGAACGGTTTCTGAGGGAAGCGTGCGTGGAAGGCTCGGAGCAAGGCAGGAGCATGGACATCTGCGGAGGGAACCCAGGAACGCTCCTCTGGACCATAACCACGTCAATGGACCAAAAACTGCACCCGACCGCGGACCAGGCGTGAGTCCAGGATATTGCTCACCTCATACTCCTCACGATTACCCACTTGGACCGGACGAGGCCGAGGAACCGAGGAAGTGAAACGATTACACACCAGTGGCTTCAACAGGGAGACATGAAACACGTTGGAGATCCGCATGCCAGGAGGAAGCGCAAGGGCATAGGCTACCGGGTTTACCCTGCGAAGCACTCGGAAGGGACCAACAAAGCGAGGCGCCAGCTTGGGAGTGGGCACTCGAAGGTTGAGGTTGCGGGTGGACAACCATACACGGTCTCCGACCTGGTAGGAAGGAGCAGGCGCTCGTCTGCGATCAGCCTGGAGTCTCTGGCGCTGCGCAGAGACCTCAAGGGACCTCTGGATCAGTACCCAAGAAGCACGTAGGACGGAAAGGTGATCCTCCACAGCCGGAATATCCTGGGGAGAGAATACCTCCGGTAACACGGCAGGTTGGAACCCATAATTGGCCATGAAGGGAGACGTCCCAGAGGAAGAGTTCACCGCCGTGTTCCTGGCAAACTCAGCCCAAGGCAGGAGGTCAACCCAATTGTCTTGGTGGTCGGAGACATAGCAACGAAGGAATTGCTCCAAGGCCTGATTGGATCGTTCTGCGGCCCCATTGGACTGAGGGTGGTAGGCCGAGGAGAAGGAGAGATGAATCCCCAACTGGGAGCAAAAGGCGCGCTAGAACCTGGACACAAACTGACTCCCCCGATCCGACACAATCTCCTTGGGCAAACCGTGCAACCGGAAGACCTCCCTGGCAAAAATCTTGGCCAACTCTTGTGCAGAGGGTAACTTCTTGAGAGGAACACAGTGGCACATTTTGGAAAACCGATCGACAATCATGAGAATGACCGTATGGCCTCGGGATGCAGGGAGGTCCACAATGGAATCCATCCCCAGGTGTGACCATGGGCGCTCCCCGGTGGCTATGGGTTGCAGAAGGCCCAACGGAAGGTGCCGAGGGGACTTACTCTGGGCACAAACGGAGCATGCCGCTACATATGCGGCGATGTCGGAACGTAGGGAAGGCCACCAGAACAGACGTGAAACAGCCCAGGACAGCTGATTCTTTCCAGGATGCCCCGCGGTCTTGGAGTTATGGTAGGTTCGCAACAACAGAGTGCGCAACTCCTCAGGCACAAAACATCTGCCGTTGGGTCTCCCAGAGGGAGCACCAGATTGAGCCGCCAAAATCTGCTCACCCAGGGGAGAGGTCAGGCTGGTGCGAATGGCGGCCAAGATCTGATTCGGAGGTATGACCGAAGTCGGAATCGACTCCTCCCTGGACAGCTCGGAGTACTGCCGTGATAAGGCATCCGCCCTGATGTTCTTGGAACCGGGTAGGTAGGAGATCACGTAATTAAAACGTGACAAGAACAGAGCCCATCTGGCCTGACGTGGTGTCAATCTCTTGGCCTCAGAAAGGTAGGTCAGATTCTTGTGGTCCGTCAGGATGAGGACCGGAACCACCGAACCCTCGAGCAAGTGCCTCCATTCTTTAAGGGCCTGCACGATGGCCAATAACTCCCTGTCACCAATCTGATAGTTGCACTCCGCGGAAGACAGTTTCCGGGAGTAAAACCCACAAGGAAGCAGAGGACCCTCTGGTGTTCTACGCTGAGACAGAAGGGCGCCTACTCCCGTCTCAGACGCGTCCACCTCGAGGACAAAGGGCAACCCAGGGTTGGGATGCGACAGAATCGGAGCCGACACAAAGGCGGACTTTAGAGCCTCAAAAGCTCGGATGGCCTCGAGCGGCCAGACCTGGGAATTACTGCCCTTCCTGGTCAGATCCGTGAGAGGCTTGGCTAGCATGGAAAAGTCCCTGATGAACTTCCGATAATAATTGGCGAAGCCCAAAAAGCGCTGCAGGGAACGAAGACCACTGGGCTGGGGCCACTGTAAGACAGCCGAAACCTTCTCAGGATCCATGGAGAACCCCTCAGCGGAAATGATGTAACCTAAGAAGGTTACCTGGGATCGGTGAAATTCGCATTTCTCAAGCTTACCGAACAGCTTGTTCTCTCGTAACCGTTGCAACACTCGTCTGACATCCAGAATGTGGGCCTCCATGGATTCAGAATATACCAAGATGTCATCCAAATAGACCACCACACACTGCTGCAACAGGTCACGGAAAACATCGTTGATGAATTCCTGAAAGACTGCGGGCGCATTGCACAACCCAAAGGGCATAACCAAGGATTCATAATGACCGGTCCTGGTGTTAAACGCGGTCTTCCACTCATCGCCCGCCTTGATCCTTACCAGGTTATATGCCGCCCTCAGGTCGAGTTTGGTAAAGACCGTGGCCCCTTTAAGGCGATCGAACAGCTCGGAAATCAAGGGTATCGGGTAAGCGTTCTTGATCGTGATGCGATTGAGACCCCTGTAATCGATGCAAGGCCTCAACTCACCGCCCTTCTTTTTCACAAAGAAAAATCCAGCCCCTGCCGGGGACGAGCATTTGCGAATGTGTCCGCGTGAAAGCGCCTCCCTCACGTACTCCTCCATGGCCTCATTCTCCGCTACCGACAGTGGATAGACTTTGCCACGAGGAGGAACGGCACCAGATTGTAACTCTATGGCACAATCGTATGGGCGGTGCGGAGGTAGGGCAACCGCGCGCACCTTATCGAATACATCCCGGTACTCCTCGTATTCAGGAGGCAACAGAGAGTCCGAGGAAGTACACAGCAACTTGACAGACCCATGGATGCAACTAGCCCCACACTGCGGTGACCACGAGAGGATCTCGGCCGATCTCCAATCGAAAGTCGGATTATGCTTCCGGAGCCAGGGGTACCCCAAGACCACCGAGTAGTGTGGAGACGAAATACCCTGGAGGCAGACCGACTCTCTGTGAACGGCACCAATGGCTATCCCCACTGGAAGGGTCTCATGAGTCACGTGTGGCGGCAGAAGGGGTCTGCCGTCTATCGCCTCAAGAGCCAGTGGGGAACCTCGAGCCTGCAGAGGAATGGAATTGGCGGCAGCGAACACATTATCAATGAACAAACCACCAGCACCAGAGTCCACCAACGCCTGGGTCGTCACCGAGCCCCCGACCCAGGAGAGGACAACAGTGATCAGTGGTTTGTCAACACGGGAAACCGGGGACGAGGAGACTCCACCCAAGATCTGCCCCCGACAGGATCTCAGGTGCGAGCGTTTCCCGGACGGTTCGGACATGCCAACCGAAAATGCCCACCGAGACCACAGTACATGCATCGGCCCTCGCGTCTCCGGAGTACCCTCTCCCCCTCGGACAGGCGAGCAAACCCCAGCTGCATGGGTTCACCCCCAGACAAGTCATCCCCAGGAGGCGTGGGAGGAGAGGGAGGCACGGGTGGGACAGCAAACGTAGGCGCCAATCTGTTAGAAAACCTCCGCAGGCTCTCCTTAAAGGAAGGTCTCTCCCTGAGTCTGGTGTCAAACAAAATCAGGAAAGAAATAAGAGACTCGAGCTCCACTGGTAGGTCCTTAGCTGCAACCTCATCCTTCAAGGCATCCGAGAGACCATGAGAGAAAGCAGCGACCAGAGCTTCATTATTCCAGCCCACCTCTGCTGCCAGGGTACGAAACTCAATGGCGTATTCAGCTACGGATCGTGAACCCTGTCTGATGGACATAAGGAGTTTCGCAGCAGAGGCAGCACGAGCCGGCACATCGAATACCTTCCGAAGAGAAGCAACAAAACCGGAAAACTCGGCAACCACCGGATTGTTGTTCTCCCATAAAGGGCTGGCCCAGGCCAAGGCCTTGTCCGAGAGCAGCGAGATCAAGAAGCCCACCTTTGATCTCTCAGTGGGAAAGGCATGTGGCAGCAACTCGAAATAAATGCCCACCTGGTAAAGGAAACCTCGGCACTGAGTTGGCTCTCCCCCAAAGCGCTGTGGAAGAGGGGCAGAACCGGTCATACCCCGAAACACCGCAGGTGCAACAACAGGTGTCGGGGTAGACTCTGGCGCAACAACCGGAGCGGCAGTAGGAGCGGGCCCAGGAGCGACAACCGACCCATCGGCAACGGGAGCGAAATGAGCCGTGCGTTCAAGCAGGGTTTGCAACGCCACAGCGAACCGACCCAACAGGTGATCCTGCTGATCAAGTCTGGCAACCAGCGTGGGTAGCGAGGATGGCCCTGTACCGTCAGAATTCATGGCTTGGTCCTAATGTCACGGAACCATGAACCAGACGTACAACAAGGGATAAGTGAAAATAAGAAGGCTTTATTGAAAATAAAGCTGTAAAGCAAAAGTCCAAACGGATGGCGAAACCGAAGCAGAGTCTTTGCGAAGCCAGAGGTCAGGAACCAGAAGGGTAGTCAGACGAAGCCAGGATCAGGAACCAGCAGGGTAGTCAGACGAAGCCAGGATCAGGAACCAGCAGGGTAGTCGGACGAAACCAGGATCAGGAACCAGCAGGGTAGTCGGACGAAACCAGGATCAGGAACCAGAAGCAGCAGCAGTCTAGAAGCATGTGAACACAGGAGGACCAAGCAAGGAACTGAAGCCACAGACCTCCTATATATATGAGCTGGGCATCCAGCTCCTCCCAGTGGGAAGGAGGAGCCGCAGGGTGGGAGGCTACAAGAAACCCAGAAACCAAGATGGCCGCCAGCACATGTCAAACGAAGGAGAACAGCAAGAAGGTAAGACCATGACAGTTCCTCTAAAAGGAAGGACGAACAGGAGTCTCCTTCAGATCTAATACAAACAATAGGGAAATGCAACAAACAAAACCCAAACAAAATACAAAAGGTAAAGGAAAGACTTAACTTCAAAGGAGCAATGGAAGCACCAGGAACTCGGCCGAGATCCAACCACAATCTATCTAAAGGTCCAAACAGAAGCTATAAACCACACAGCATTGTGGGAGAAGCAACTATAAATAGAGAAGGTTAAAGCATAGCCACACCTGGGGAAAGAAGGTGTGGCAAGAACCAGAAACAACACAGACGTCATTTGATCCAAATGGAAAACATGTCAGATCAAACCACGCGTTGCCAGTCTCACCGATCTCCTGCCACCTGTCCCGGGAATGTCTGTGACAAATAATTATCAGCAGAAGGATTAATAAATGTGTCTCACTATGCATACAAGTACACACTCTGCTAACAGCAATTTACATAGATTATGCTGTGTTGATAATAAAAACAATGGATCATATAATCCCCCATGGCTTACATGCTGGCTGCTCTGTAGCTATGTCCCTGGCTTGGTTTTAGAATATTTATCATTGTTAATACTGAGATCTGGTGTCCAGATAGAAAAAGTCCAGCCAGCCTCAATTCCCCATTTATAGATCATTTAAAGGGAATATGTCATCAGAAAATGATATATTGTTTCAATCGGCGTATCTGAACACCAGGGCCCACCTGCCGGTCATGATTTGAGACTATCCCACAGAATGAATACCTATGATAAGTACATTTTGCATGTGATTAGTTGAAAAAGAGAATAGTCGGACAAATAAGCAAATATTTTAAGAAAGGCGCAAACACGAGCTGACAAATAAGTGAAATCAGAAGTTAATGAAGATATCTTTTCACACAAGTCTTAAGTCCCTCTGCGCTGCTAGAGGAAGCACCAAAGTTATGTTGATGTGCAGGGCTCTACATAAGTTTGCTGCTTCCTCCTGAAGGCCGTGCAACAGACTTAAAGGGGTTATCCAACCCCTATAATGCCTCCCCAAATGCCCAGGCCCCTCACACAGATTGTATTTACCCTGCTCTCCGACACCCACGTCGATTCTGATGCCCGCATGGCCGCCGCTGCAACTCCCAGTTGTGCGGATCAAAACCGTTGGGGGGGGGGCAGCCAATAGCAGGCTGCAATGGGAATGAGCCTCCCTGGCATCGCGTAAATGTCGCCCCTTATGTTTTACATCTGCCAATTATATGTTCAGTGTTCATCAATGAAGGAGCTTCATATTGTAAATTAAACAATGAAACAATTAACAAAACCTTCAATTCAAAAGTTAAAAAAGTAGCAAAATGTAAAAGTTGTGCTTCCTTTTACCGATGAGCTTTAAGGATTAGTTTCCCTTTTATAGGTTTTATGTGAGGTTTCCTGCCTGGTAAGTCACCGACAATCTCACGGCATATTTTCTTAGCACTAGTGTGCTTTTATTTAACAAGAAAGAGAATACCAGTGGTAACTGCGTTTTTGTGCTGTGGTTTTCAGGATTCGGAGATGAATATTTTTAGAGCCCTCGTGCTGTTAGCCAAAAATGAACAATGGAAATACTTCTCCTGACATGAAAAACAGCCTAACTATAGCTCTGGATTTACTATGGACCTTTTATTTGTTTTTCTATAGAAGCCACAAATTACACAAAAGCAATGTCATTTTTTTTCAAAGAGAAATCCATCTGCTTGTTTAAATTAGTATGAAAAACAATCCAGAGATCTGTTTAGCACAGGCCCATGCTCCGACTGCTTAGTGGCACTTTGATGGCTTACAGAGAATAAAGTTACTTTAAAGGAGAACTCGCAAAAGAGATATAAAAGCTTCTTTGTTCCCCAAATGTACAAAAATAATTATGTAATCACTGTAGCTGCTCCCTCCCCTAACATATCCACTCTTGATGTTTCCAAATTGGCATTGCTCTTTTCCTCAGATTATGTTGGGCAGCATTGCAATAGTAGACAATGATGGGAATCCAGATCAATGTCCCATTCTTACCATAAAAGACAATAAAAGGGAGCAGAAATAGACATGGTAAAAAGCTTCCCCCTCCTGAAGTTGGTTCATGTCATTATGTTAAACCCCAGAGGAGCATTACATGGCCTGTAAGACTCCTTTCACATATTGGGTGCTCTCCACAAGGAGAAATAGTACCCCCTGGATCCATGAAAAAGGCCTCTCAGCTAAGCCAGTTCTCTGTGCTCTGTACTGATGAGGGTCAATCACCCAGAAACACCTACAAACAGCTGTCTGCACATGAGGTACTGGCTTGGATATAACCCTAGAATATGTCTCAAGGCCTGTTTAAAATGTATAACATCAATTTATAGGATAGCAACCTTGTAAGTGGTGTTACCAGAGGCCCAACTTTCTTTTCTGTTTTGGTAAGAGAGCTAATTTGCATAATTATTTTCCCAGAGGAGGATTGCATGGCATTATAAGACTCCTATAAGACGCCTTATGCCTACTAGGTGCTCTCTACAAGGAGAAATCATACCCCCTTTCCTGGTTACCCCAGAGATGAACACAGAGAGCAGAGGGCTCCTGTGCGGAACCGTTTGTGACTCCCCTGCTCTTCAACATCCAATTGGAGCAAAACACTTACCATTTTATTCAGTGTGCTGAAAATGTTAAAGAACTCATAGGAATATTTAGTGCAGTTCTTGAATTACTATAAAGGTGCCTGCACATGGGGAGGATTACGCACATTTTTACCATGTGATTTTAAGCAAAAAATGCACCAAAACCGCTATAAATAGTGAGATTTATGTGCACTTTTTGTGGGGTTTTGGTGCAGATTTCTTTCCCATTCCTTCTTCGGTGATGTGGAAGTCCCTGTGGGGGAGACCCTGTGCAGGTTCACACTATCTATGGAGGGCAAGGACAAGTGATCTAATTCTTTTTTGGTCCACATAGCTGAGGACTGACTCTTTGTTATGTATGCCCTTGGTTGGAAGAGTATTGTAAAATTATCTTGATTGTGCTTTTGTCTACTATCCCCTACAATAAAAATTGATCTGTTGCAGTTGCTGATCCAAAGTG
The DNA here is from genome assembly GCF_905171765.1 of Bufo bufo. Taxonomy (NCBI): domain Eukaryota; kingdom Metazoa; phylum Chordata; class Amphibia; order Anura; family Bufonidae; genus Bufo; species Bufo bufo. Next base: position 79,618,368 of record NC_053393.1, on the reverse strand, counting down.
TGCTCCAAGGACTTGAGTAGAATGACATTTGTTCAAGCTAGCCAGGAACCTTAAAGGGGTTGTCTCATCATGGACAATGGGGGCATATCGCTAAGATATGCCCCCATTGTCTTATAGGTGCGGGTCCCACCACTGGGACCCGCACCTATATCGAGAACAGAGCCCCGCAAGTGAAGGAGGGGGCGCACTGGGCATGCGCAGCTGCCCTCCATTCATTTTCTATGGGCCCGCCGAAAATAGCCGACCACCGGCTCAGCTATTTCCATCGGCCACATAGAAATGAATGGGAGCGGGGGCTGTGCATGCGCAGTACGCTTCCATTTACTTCTGTGGGGAGCCTGCTTGGTGGTGGCCGGACCGGAGTCCTCCAGCCTCCACCTTGTGGGCCTCCGTTTTCGATATAGGTGCGGGTTCCAGCGGTGGGACCCGCACCTATAAGACAATGGGGGCATAGCCCAGTGATATGCCCCCACTGTCTATGATGAGACAACCCCTTTAACCGCCTCCGGACCGCCTAACGCAGGATCGCGTTCCGGAGGCGGCAGCTGCAAGCAGAGTCACGCATCTATGCGTCATCTCGCGAGACGCGAGATTTCCTGTGAACGCGCGCACACAGGCACGCGCGTTCACAGGATCGGAAGGTGAGCGAGTGGATCTACAGCCTGCCAGCGGCGATCGTTCGCTGGCAGGCTGTAGATGCAATTTTTTTAACCCCTAACAGGTATATTAGACGCTGTTTTGATAACAGCGTCTAATATACCTGCTACCTGGTCCTCTGGTGGTCCCTTTTGCTTGGATCGACCACCAGAGGACACAGGCAGCTCAGTAATAAGTAGCACCAACACCACTACACTACACCCCCCCTGTCACTTATTAACCCCTTATTAACCCCTGATCACCCCATATAGACTCCCTGATCACCCCCTTGTCATTGATCACCCCCCTGTCATTGATCACCCCCCTGTAAGGCTCCATTCAGACGTCCGTATGTTTTTTACGGATCCACGGATACATGGATCGGATCCGCAAAACACATACGGACGGCTGAATGGAGCCTTACAGGGGGGTGATCAATGAGGTACTGGCTTGGATATAACCCTAGAATATGTCTCAAGGCCTGTTTAAAATGTATAACATCAATTTATAGGATAGCAACCTTGTAAGTGGTGGCACCAGAGGCCCAACTTTCTTTTCTGTTTTGGTAAGAGAGCTAATTTGCATAATTATTTTCCCAGAGGAGGATTGCATGGCATTATAAGACTCCTATAAGACGCCTTATGCCTACTAGGTGCTCTCTACAAGGAGAAATCATACCCCCTTTCCTGGTTACCCCAGAGATGAACACAGAGAGCAGAGGGCTCCTGTGCGGAACCGTTTGTGACTCCCCTGCTCTTCAACATCCAATTGGAGCAAAACACTTACCATTTTATTCAGTGTGCTGAAAATGTTAAAGAACTCATAGGAATATTTAGTGCAGTTCTTGAATTACTATAAAGGTGCCTGCACATGGTGAGGATTACGCACATTTTTACCATGTGATTTTAAGCAAAAAATGCACCAAAACCGCTATAAATAGTGAGATTTATGTGCACTTTTTGTGGGGTTTTGGTGCAGATTTCTTTCCCATTCCTTCTTCGGTGATGTGGAAGTCCCTGTGGGGGAGACCCTGTGCAGGTTCACACTATCTATGGAGGGCAAGGACAAGTGATCTAATTCTTTTTTGGTCCACATAGCTGAGGATTGACTCTTTGTTATGTATGCCCTTGGTTGGAAGAGTATTGAAAAATTATCTTGATTGTGCTTTTGTCTACTATCCCCTACAATAAAAATTGATCTGTTGCAGTTGCTGATCCAAAGTGTGCTCCAAGGACTTGAGTAGAATGACATTTGTTCAAGCTAGCCAGGAACCTTAAAGGGGTTGTCTCATCATGGACAATGGGGGCATATCGCTAAGATATGCCCCCATTGTCTTATAGGTGCGGGTCCCACCACTGGGACCCGCACCTATATCGAGAACAGAGCCCCGCAAGTGAAGGAGGGGGCGCACTGGGCATGCGCAGCTGCCCTCCATTCATTTTCTATGGGCCCGCCGAAAATAGCCGACCACCGGCTCAGCTATTTCCATCGGCCACATAGAAATGAATGGGAGCGGGGGCTGTGCATGCGCAGTACGCTTCCATTTACTTCTGTGGGGAGCCTGCTTGGTGGTGGCCGGACCGGAGTCCTCCAGCCTCCACCTTGTGGGCCTCCGTTTTCGATATAGGTGCGGGTTCCAGCGGTGGGACCCACACCTATAAGACAATGGGGGCATAGCCCAGTGATATGCCCCCACTGTCTATGATGAGACAACCCCTTTAACCGCCTCCGGACCGCCTAACGCAGGATCGCGTTCCGGAGGCGGCAGCTGCAAGCAGAGTCACGCATCTATGCGTCATCTCGCGAGACGCGAGATTTCCTGTGAACGCGCGCACACAGGCACGCGCGTTCACAGGATCGGAAGGTGAGCGAGTGGATCTACAGCCTGCCAGCGGCGATCGTTCGCTGGCAGGCTGTAGATGCAATTTTTTAACCCCTAACAGGTATATTAGACGCTGTTTTGATAACAGCGTCTAATATATCTGCTACCTGGTCCTCTGGTGGTCCCTTTTGCTTGGATCGACCACCAGAGGACACAGGCAGCTCAGTAATAAGTAGCACCAACACCACTACACTACACCCCCCCTGTCACTTATTAACCCCTTATTAACCCCTGATCACCCCATATAGACTCCCTGATCACCCCCTTGTCATTGATCACCCCCCTGTCATTGATCACCCCCCTGTAAGGCTCCATTCAGACGTCCGTATGTTTTTTACGGATCCACGGATACATGGATCGGATCCGCAAAACACATACGGACGGCTGAATGGAGCCTTACAGGGGGGTGATCACCCCATATAGACTCCCTGATCACCCCCCTGTCATCGATCACCCCCCTGTAAGGCTCCATTCAGACGTCCGTATGTTTTTTACGGATCCACGGATACATGGATCGGATCCGCAAAACACATACAGACGTCTGAATGGAGCCTTACAGGGGGGTGATCAGGGACAGGGGGGTGATCACCCCATATAGACTCCCTGATCACCCCCCTGTCATTGATCACCCCCCTGTCATTGATCACCCCCCTGTAAGGCTCCATTCAGACGTCCGTATGTTTTTTACGGATCCACGGATACATGGATCGGATCCGCAAAACACATACGGACATCTGAATGGAGCCTTACAGGGGGGTGATCAATGACAGGGGGTGATCACCCCATATAGACTCCCTGATCACCCCCCTGTCATTGATCACCCCCCTGTCATTGATCACCCCCCTGTAAGGCTCCATTCAGACGTCCATAGGTTTTTTACGGATCCACGGATACATGGATCGGATCCGCAAAACACATACGGACGTCTGAATGGAGCCTTACAGGGGGGTGATCAATGACAGGGGGGTGATCACCCCATATACACTCCCTGATCACCCCCCTGTCATTAATCACCCCCCTGTAAGGCTCCATTCAGACATTTTTTTGGCCCAAGTTAGCGGAAATTGTTTTATTTTTTTATTTTTTTTTCTTACAAAGTCTCATATTCCACTAACTTGTGTCAAAAAATAAAATCTCACATGAACTCACCATACCCCTCACGGAATCCAAATGCGTAAATTTTTTTAGATATTTATATTCCCGACTTCTTCTCACGCTTTAGGGCCCCTAAAATGCCAGGGCAGTATAAATACCCCACATGTGACCCCATTTCGGAAAGAAGACACCCCGAGGTATTCCGCGAAGGGCATATTGAGTCCATGAAAGATTGAAATTTTTGTCCCAAGTTAGCGGAAAGGGAGACTTTGTGAGAAAAAACAAAAAAAAATCAATTTCCGCTAACTTGTGCCAAAAAAAAAAAATCTTCAATGAACTCGCCATGCCCCTCATTGAATACCTTGGGGTGTCTTCTTTCCAAAATGGGGTCACATGTAGGGTATTTATACTGCCTTGGCATTTTAGGGGCCCTAAAGCGTGAGAAGAAGTCTGGGATCCAAATGTCTAAAAATGCCCTCATAAAAGGAATTTGGGCCCCTTTGCGCATCTAGGCTGCAAAAAAGTGTCACACATGTGGTATCTCCGTACTCAGGAGAAGTTGGGAAATGTGTTTTGGGGTGTCATTTTACATATACCCATGCTGGGTGAGATAAATATCTTGGTCAAATGCCAACTTTGTATAAAGAAATGGGAAAAGTTCGCATTTGACCGAGATATTTCTCTCACCCAGCATGGGTATATGTAAAATGACACCCCAAAACACATTGCCCAACTTCTCCTGAGTACGGAGATACCAGATGTGTGACACTTTTTTGCAGCCTAGGTGGGCAAAGGGGCCCACATTCCAAAGAGCACCTTTAGGATTTCACAGGTCATTTTTTACACATTTTGATTTCAAACTACAGTACTTCCCACACATTAGGGCCCCTAAATTGCCAGGGCAGTATAACTACCCCACAAGTGACCCCATTTTGGAAAGAAGACACCCCAAGGTATTTCGTGATGGGCATAGTGAGTTCATGGAAGTTTTTATTTTTTGTCACAAGTTAGTGGAATATGAGACTTTGTAAGGAAAAAAAAAAATCATAATTTTCCGCTAACTTGTGACAAAAAATAGAAAGTTCTATGAACTCACTATGCCCATCAGCGAATACCTTAGGGTGTCTACTTTCCCAAGTGGGGTCATTTGTGGGGTTTTTCTACTGTCTGGGCATTGTAGAACCTCAGGAAACATGACAGGTGCTCAGAAAGTCAGAGCTGCTTCAGAAAGCGGAAATTCACATTTTTGTACCATAGTTTGTAAACGCTATAGCTTTTACCCAAACCATTTTTTTTTTACCCAAACATTTTTTTATCAAAGACATGTAGAACAATAAATTTAGATAAAAATTTATATATGGATGTCGTTTTTTTTAGAAAAATTTTACAACTGAAAGTAAAAAATGTCATTTTTTTGCAAAAAAATCTGTAAATTTCGATTAATAACAAAAAAAGTAAAAATGTCAGCAGCAATGAAATACCACCAAATGAAAGCTCTATTAGTGAGAAGAAAAGGAGGTAAAATTCATTTGGGTGGTAAGTTGCATGACCGAGCAATAAACGATGAAAGTAGTGTAGTGCAGAAGTGTAAAAAGTGGTCTGGTCATTAAGAGGGTTTAAGCTAGGGGAGCTGAGGTGGTTAAGAAGACAGAGGTTGGGGAACAAGTAGGTTGTAAAAATTTACTTTGACTAGCTGTACAATCTAGTTGCACACTAGCGGCGACAACCCGGGTCAACCCGGCGACAAGCTCCGTCTGGCCCCATTCTCTATAATGGGGACTGGGTGAAGATCAGTCCACATTCCAGCAAATATGTCAAGAATTGGCCTGAAGAAAACAGCTGTGCTCAGTAGTTGGACAGAGCTGGACAGAGCCTTACAACCCTCCGGCAAGAAACAGCCTGCCAGATCGCTGCTGCTAGTGGGCAACTAGCCTTAGAAAGTTCTTCTTTGTAAGCCCGTTCAATACATGCTGAGTGGTGGCTATGTAATACAGCTGATGAGTGCAGCTATTACTGGGATTAGACATCATAACTCCAAATTCATTTATTTAATCCCTCAGATGCTGCAGTCAATAGCATAAGAAAATGTCTGAACTATTAAAAAGTTTTTATGTTGTACAGTGAATGCCGTAACGAAAAAGAAATGCTGTTTTTAAGGTCACCTTGTCCCCTGAAAAAAATTGAATAAAAAGTGATCAAAAACAGTTACCGTATGTATCCTAAAATGTCAATAAAACTACAGCTGCCCTGCAAAACAAATAAGCCTTCACACAGCTCTGTAGACAGAAATATAAAACATTATAGATAACAGAATATGAATGTGCAAATTTTTTTCAAAGGTTTATATTTTTTTTAAAGCGGTAAAAACTTATTTAAAAAAAATTGAGGTAATTTATCAAACTGGTATAAAGTAGAACTGGGCCCATAGTAACCAATTAGATTCCACCTTTAATTTTTCACAGCTCCTTTGCAAAATGAAAGGTGGAATCTGATTGGTTGTTATGGATAACTAAGCCAGTTCTACTTTACACCAGTTTGATAAATGACTCCCTATATGTTTGGTACCATTGTAATCATATTAAAGGGTTTCTATCACTTCATATGACATAATTAGCTGGCAGACACTAGCGATCTGCTAGTGTCTGCTCTGGCCAACCATCCTACTATAATCACTTGTGGGGCAGCGGTTTTGCTAAAAAACTAACTTTTATAAATATGCTAATGAGCCTCTAGGTGCTATGTGGGCGTCATTAGCACCTAGAGGCTCCGTCTACCTTCATACACAGCGGCCGCCCAGCACGTCCCTCCAGCCCGCCCATGTCCTCCTCCGTGTGACACAGCGGCCGAATTCTCGCGCATGCGCCGTCCGCGGCTGTATTCGGCGCATTAGAGATGTCTGAGCTCGGAGCGGTCAGACATTCAATGCGCATGCGCCGAATACAGCCGCGCACGGCGCATGCGCGAGAATTCGGCCGCTGCGTCACACGGAGGAGGACATGGGCGGGCTGGAGGGACGTGGTGGGCGGCCGCTGTGTATGAAGGTAGACGGAGCCTCTAGGTGCTAATGACGCCCACATAGCACCTAGAGGCTCATTAGCATATTTATAAAAGTTAGTTTTTTAGCTAAACCGCTGCCCCACAAGTGATTATAGTAGGATGGTTGGCCAGAGCAGACACTAGCAGATCGCTAGTGTCTGCCAGCTAATTATGTCATATGAAGTGATAGAAACCCTTTAAACCGTAGAATAAGGTTGTCATGTCATTTTTAGCGCAAAGTGAACAATTTTTTTTTTTCAATTTTACCCTCAAATAATTTTCTTCCTGAATTTTTTAAATATAAGATATGATAGATTGAATGATGCTATTAATGGAAACAACTGGTCCCACAAAAACACACCGTCATATGACGTGAATGGAAAAGTAGAAAGTTATGGCTCTTGGAAGGTGGGGAGGAAAAAACAAATAAAAAAAGAAAATTGTCATGATCTGGGGGGGAGGGGGATTAAAGAAGTTATTCCATGATCAATGTAAAGAATGAAAATCAGACATCATATAGTACATGGCTATCTCTATCTAACAAAGCTAGAACCAGCCCTGTACCTCACATGGATCCAGAGATCCCACCATTCATTGCTCCAATTATTCTGCAAAATTATTTTTAGCTGGAAACTCGGGGGGGAGGGGGGAGGGGGGTCTTTTCTTGGAGGGTGTTTCCATTCTGCTGCAGCTCTCTCCCTGGAATTGTCACAAAAAGTATTACAAAAGAATTCAGATCCAGGTGCTGGTTTGATAAATGTAGAATATTTTTGTGGGACACCCCCCCCCCCCTTTCTTTAACTAAATCAATCATACAGAATATAAAAGCACCTACCTACTGTATACCCTTTGTCCCTCCACCCCATCATTGTCTGCGCATAATAAACCCTATTGTCTGGATGGCAAAAAAAAAAAAAGACTAGAAATGGTTTAGAGTATGAAGCGCTATGAAAAATCTTGAATCTCCTCTACTAATTCTGTTCCTACATACTATTTATTTTTATTTTTATTGCTGTTCATAATGTCTATCAGAATTCTTACCTGGAATGTTAGGGGCTTGGGGGATAGAAGAAAGAGACAAGCGGTTTTTGATTTGATGCGTATACACCTCCCAGCAATTGTATGTTTGATAGAAACACATCTTACCGGGGAGACCTCTAGGATGGTCACCAGGGGATGGGCTGCGCACACGTACCACTCGTACCACCCTAGCCATTCTAGGGAAGTGACTGTTTTCATTCATAGAACGATTGAGTTTTTGTGCGAGGCATCCTCTGTCGACCACGAGGGGAGATTCGTCTTCCTATACTGTAAGCTGGCGGGGAAGATGTGCATTCTGGCCTTTGTTTATATTCCACCTCCATTTTAAAACGAATGAAGTACGAGACTAGGTCATTCTCGAACCATCTACCATTACTCCTCAAACTTTGCCTGACCCAGGATAAACTAATAGTGAGGCCTCTATTTAGATTGAATCCTTATTGGCTATCACTAATAAAGAACCATGAAATAATACAAAAGGAAATTAACCAATTCTGGGATACTAATTATAGGTCAACTAAAATCCAAATAGTATGGGATACTTTTAAGGCCTATATGAGGGGAATAATGGTTAGCAACATTGCAAACCTGAGAAAGGAGTATGGGAAAAATGAGAAAAGCTTAAAAGAACAAGCCTCCTCAGCCACACAATTTTTCTATATAAATAGGACAGAGGAAAATAGGGAAACTATGCAGAAGACTACACAAGCATACTCAGACTTTTTGCTGGAGAAGGCACAACAGAGTTTATTCTTTAAGGGTCAAAAATATTTTACTGAATCGGGGCGACCGGGGAAACTCCTATCTAGAGTGATCTCGAGCCAAGAATCTAAAAAAAATATAGATAATATACAATTGGCTAATGGGAGGATGTTTAGGGGACAAAACTACATAGAGAAGGCCTTCCTTGATTACTTCTCAGACCTTTATAGAGCCGATTGCAGGATCATGGATGAAATTATGGACTGCTATCTTGATGGTATTGTCTTTCCTACTATCACTCCGGCTCAAAAGAAGGTACTTGAGGCCGACCTCTCTATCCAGGAGCTTGAAGAGGCAATTAAATTATGCTCGGGCAACTCCACCCCCGGTTCAGACGCACTCCCAAATGAATTTTATGCTAAATATAAGGAGGTTGTTTTTCCTAGATTGTTGGAAGTCCTTGCTGAATCGGTGGAGGAGGGGAACCTGCCGGGTTCAATGATGGAAGCTGTAATAATACTAATTCCAAAAAAAGGTAAGGACCCCATAGATTTGGGATCCTATAGACCGATCTCACTGCTGAACGCGGATGTAAAGCTCCTGGCAAGGATTTTGGCCACAAGACTCTCTGGGGTCATCTCCTCCATTGTCCATCCGGACCAGAACGGTTTCATTCCAAACAAGGGTACTCATCATAATCTTCACCGGCTCTTTGCCAACATACAGGCTCCTGCGGGGTCTACTCGCTCCATCCTGTCTTTAGATGCCTCTAAGGCCTTTGACAGGGTGGAGTGGCGATTCCTATGGAGGGGTCTGGCAAGGATGGGCTTCGGGGAGAGATTTATAAATATGATTAAAACACTGTATAGATCCCCTACGGCTAAGCTGAGTCTCAACGGGAGCCTTACTGCTAGTTTTGATTTAAATAGAGGTACTCGCCAGGGCTGTCCACTATCCCCACTCCTATTTGATATTTATATTGAGCCCCTGGGTTTGGCTATTAGGCAGGATGTTCAAATTAAAGGATTTGGAATATTAGGAGTGGAAGATCGTATTTCTCTATACGCGGACGATGTCCTTTTTTTCGCAGATAATACAGAAATAACTGTCCCAAGAATTATCCGTATGGTTAAACTATTTGGTGAGGTATCAGGCCTAGATATAAACTGGTCAAAGACAATTTTGATGCCAATAGACCCTATGAGCTATGAGCTGTGCGCTGCGATTGGCCAGCGCTGCAGCAAGGGACACGCCTCATACAAAAAATCAGTCCAGTACAACAGAGGGAGCGCAGACACCGGAGCCTATACCGGGCGAACGGAGCGGCGCCCAGACATACTAGTAAGTGCAGGGGGACCCCTGGGCGCCGCTCTGCCCACTGATATAGTTAGTTTTTAGTTTGTACACTAGTGAAAGGTCCTCTTTAAGTCGTTCGTGGAATTATCACACAGCATAGAGAACCTTTCTTGGTTTAGGTATTTTCAGCTTCGGTCGGCACTTTTTAGTTTGGATGATAAATCACTGTTAGAAATAGATAATTCTTCTCCGCTAAATGAGAGGTTTGAGAAGATATCATTAAGAATAAAGATTTCAAATATATATAAATTACTAATTAAGTCACGATTTTCTGAGACACGATCACCAGGACAAAGGGCCTGGGAGATGGATTGCCCAAACATACAAATGGTAGGGTGGGGGAGTATTTTTACTAACCCAGATGTACTTTCTCACAATTTTAACCACATTCTAATACAGTTTAATATTTATCATAGACTATATGTCACCCCCATCTGGTTAAACAAGTGTCCTCGATGTGATACTGTCGGTGCGGATTATCTACACATGATCTGGGCATGCCCAGAACTTGGAGCATACTGGAATAGTATTGATAATCTCCTCTCCCACAAATAAAAAATACGGATCCCTCTTGAGCCACAATTGTTTCTACTGAACGATCTTTCGACATTAAGTAGCCATAAATCTCAAAAGATCTTATTAGGTAGAATACTACTATTGGCCAGACTCCTGATTAGTCATGGCTGGTTCGCATGCCATGCTCCAGAGGTAAACAATTGGATAAATCTGGTTAATAAGGTTAAAAACTATGAATGGATTCTTTATAAGCAGAGAGGTGGATTAGAGAAATGGATTAAGATATGAGACGGCTGGAAGTTCTGATATGATTATACGTGGAATTTATTTAATTAATAGATTATTTTTTATTCTTTATTTTCTCTTCCCTCTTCCCCTCTCCCTATTCCCTCTCGAGAGGGAAATTGGGGGGGGGGGGGGGTGGACGCATCGCAGGGTCGGGGGGAAATGGGTTAGGGGGGAAAATGGTAATAATAAGGTTGAATTTTTTTTGTGTACTTGTTTTGTATAGTAATAAAGATGTTAAATAAAAATAAAAAAAGAAATGATTTAGAGTATGAAGCGCTATAAAAAATCTTGAATCTCCTCTACTAATTCTGTTCCTACATACTGTATGTCCAGTTTCCATTTTCATAGTATCTTTTAATATATCTAGAAACTTAATTCCCAAATTAAAGCAGTTTCCGAACTTCAGATGGCATCAATGGACCAATTTATAAGTGACCTAATTTTATATTATATATATATATAGTCTACACACCCCTGTTAAAATGTCAGGTTTCTGTGATGTAAAAAAAATGAGACAAAGATAAATCATTTCAGAACTTTTTCCACCTTTAATGTGACCTATAAACTGTACAACTCAATTGAAAAACAAACTGAAATCTTTTAGGTAGAGGGAAGAAAAAATATAAAAATAAAATAATAATGTTGCATAAGTGTGCACACCCTTAAACTAATACTTTGTTGAAGCACCTTTTGATTTTATTACAGCACTCAGTCTTTTTGGGTATGAGTCTATCAGCATGGCAAATTTTGACTTGGCAAGATTTGCCCACTCTTCTTTGCAAAAACACTCCAAATCTGTCAGATTGCGAGGGCATCTCCTGTGCACAGCCCTCTTCAGATCACCCCACAGATTTTCAATCGGATTCAGGTCTGGGCTCTGGCTGGGCCATTCCAAAACTTTAATCTTCTTCTGGTGAAGCCATTCCTTTGTTGATTTGGATGTGTGCTTTGGGTCGTTGTCATGCTGAAAGATGAAGTTCCTCTGGTATTTGGAACTGTTCATAATTCCCTCTAGCTTAACTAAGGCCCCAGTTCCAGCTGAAGAAAAACAGCCCCTTGGCATGATGTTGCCACCACCATGCTTAACTGTGGGTATGGTGTTCTTTTGGTGATGTGCAGTGTTGTTTTTGCGCCAAACATATCTTTTGGAATTATGGCCAAAAAGTTCAATCTTGGTTTCATCAGACCATAACACCTTTTCCCACATGCTTTTGGAAGACTTTAGGGTACTTCCACACTAGCGTTTTTCTTTTCCGGCGCTGAGTTCCATCCTAGGGGCTCAAATCCGGAAATGAACTGATCAGTTCTATCCCCATGCATTCTGAATGGAGAGAAATCCGTTCAGGATGCATCAGGATGTCTTCAGTTCAGTCTTTTTGACTGATCAGGCTTTTCAGAAAACCGTAGCATGTTGTATTTTTACCTCCGGCCAAAAATCCGAAACACTTTGACTGAACGCCGGATCCGGTCTTTTTCAAATTGACTTGCATTAACGCCGGATTCGGCGCCATGTGTTCCGTCAAACCGGATCCGACTTTTGCATGTTAAACCCGAAAAATGTGAAAAAAAAGTTAAAGTTCATAAATGGCGGATCCGTTTTTTCCAATGCATTTTTTCATTGTCATCAAAATCCTGATCAGGATTCAAATGTAATCCGTTTTCACACGTTTTTCCGGAATCGGCGGGCAGTTCTGGTGACGGAATTGAACGCCGGATTCAAACAACGCTAGTGTGAAAGTAGCCTTAGATGTGTTTTTGCAAAATGTAGCCTGGCTTGGATGTTTTTCTTCGTAAGAAAAGGCTTTTGTCTTGCCACTCTACCCCATAGCCCAGACATATGAAGAATACGGGAGATTGTTGTCACATGTACCACACAGCCAGTACTTGCCAGATATTCCTGCAGCTCCTTTAATGTTGCTGTAGGCCTCTTGGTAGCCTCCCAGACCAGTTTTCTTCTCGTCTTTTCATCAATTTTGGAGGGACGTCCAGTTCTTGGTAATGTCACTGTTGTGCCATATCTTCTCCACTTGATGATAACTGTCTTCACTGTGTTCCATGGTATATCTAAAGCCTTGGAAATTCTTTTGTACCCTTCTCCTGACTGATACCTTTTAACAATGAGATCCCTCTGATGCTTTGGAAGCTCTCTGTGGACCATGGCTTTTGCTGTGGGGTGCGACTAAGAAAATTTCAGGAAAGACCAACTAGAGCAACTGGACTTTATTTGGGGTTAATCACAGGCACTTTAAATGATGGCAGGTGTATGCTGACTCCTATTTAACATGATTTTGAATGTGATTGCTTAATTCTGAACACAGCTACATCCCCAGTTATAAGAAGGTGTGCACACGTATGAAACCACATTATTTTAGTTTTTTTTTGTTTTCTTCCCTCCACCTAAAATATTTCAGTTTGTTTTTCAATTGAGTGGTACAGTTTATAGGTCACATTAGGTGGAAAAAGTTCTGAAATGATTTATCTTTGTCTCATTTTTTTACAGCACAGAAACCTGACATTTTAACAGGGGTGTGTAGACTTTTTATATCCACTTTGTATATATATATATATATATATATATATATATATATATATATATATATATATATACAGTGTGTATATATATATATATATATATATATATACACTTTTTTTTCCTTTTGCTTTCTCCTATAATTTGGGTATATTTATTGTCATAATTAAGCTTGCTGTGAATGTCTATCTTCAGACAGGACAGAGTTTTGCTTTCCTGTCCAGGGAACAGTTTCCAATTTGCCTCATATCTGCCCAGCTTTGCCAGAGCTGTTAATGCACAACTGGGAAGAGCTAAAATAAATCAAATAAATAGGTCAATATATTATATAACAGAAAAGCTCCAAAGGTACATCAACACATATTCTAATGACATAATGACAAATACAATTTCTTGGGGGAAGTGGCAGCAGATCCCATACTGTATTTGGTTTATATTGTTATGGGGATTTATACATAAACTGTTCTCCCACAAGAGAACAGTGGGGGAGATTTATCAAGACTGGTACTTTCTGTGTCTGTCTTGATATCCCCTGCGCTGACGGAGGATGCGTCTAATTTACAACGAGGCACACGGTGCCATAAATTAGTTGCATCCTCTTGCTCAGAGCTGCCATAGATTTCTGTCTTCATTTATGCCTGAAAACTGGCATAAATGAAGATAAATTTGATGCTGCTGCGGTCCACACCCCCTTCCCCGCCCTTGCCGCACCCTTTGTGTACCTTCGACTTTTTAACGCCAATTTTCAGGCGTAAAGGGGATGATAAATATCCCCCAATGTGTCTTGAGCATATTACTTGCTTATGGTCAGAGGCATAGCCAAAGGCTCATGGGCCCTAGTGCAGGAGTTCAGCTTGGGCCCCCCTTTCCCCCAGTGTTTTGTGGCCAGGGGCAGGGGTGCACTTAGCCTTTCTGCTGCCTGAGGCAAAAATTGAAACGGCACCCCCCCCCCCCCCCCCTCATGGCAAATTCTCAATCTAACCCCTTCCCTCCAGCCCTACTGTTAAAGACACACTTGGAAAACATTACATATAGTGCTACAAAACATACAGCACCACATACCTCTTACATCCAGTGATGTCTCCTTTGATGTAGATGTTCTCTTTCCTCATCTTCTCCATTCAGTCCAGGCCGCCATGATGATTTCCTTTAGCCCTCTCTCGTCTCTGCAGAGTTTGACAAACAGACATCTTAGTTTTCTACTTTTCCCATCATCCTCCCCACCTTCTCAACACCCCATCCTGCCACCCCTAATACTATGCCGAATATACTCCCCAATACTATGCTGCAGAAACAGCCCCCCAAAAATACTAATATCATGCAGCTAGTGCCCCCTTCAATAATTATTGGCACACAGTGCCCTAAAAATAACTGTGCCGAGCAAATGTTCCTGACACTAATAGTGTAAACATGATGTCCCCCAAAAATAGTGGGATTCCCAGCAATAGAAATAATTATCTGCCATTGTGCCTATACTAGAAATCATGTTCCCCATAGTCCCCAAGCGGTAATAAATCTCCTTACAATGTGTGCCTGTAGCAAAATGCCCCCAATAAGTGCCAATACAAAAATACTCCCTTATAATGTGTGCCAATACAAAATATACCCACTCATAATGTGCGGCAGTACAAAACCAGTACCCCCTTACTTCCCTTACACCTCAGATCAAACCCACATATCAGATCTCAAATCAGACCCCCATATGAGACTTTCAGATCAGACCCCAAAATCAAATCTACAGATCAGACCCTCATATCAGACCTCAAATCAGAACTCCTTTAGACCTCCATGTCAGACCCCCATACCGAACCTCAGATCAGACCCTCTTTAGACCTCTATGTCAGACCCCCATTTCAGACCTCAGATCAGAGCCCCGTTAAACTTCTATGTTACATCCCTATCAGATATCAGATGACAGCCCCTTTAGACCACCATGTCAGCCCCCATCAGACCTCAGACCAGACTCAAAATAAATGAACTTACTTCTCCTGCTCCACTGCTGCTGTCCAGGTGCAGTGTTCTCTCCTGCAGTCACACTCCCTGGTCTCCTCTGGGCCCGCACTACACTGTGATCTGACTGCTTACAATATCAGGTCATAGTGTGCGCACTACGCACTATGTCCTCATGTTGTTTGCAGTCAGGAAAGTGCAGCACGGACCTGAGACCTGGAGAAGACCAGGGAGGGGGAGTACAGTGCTAGCTGAGCTTCACTGCCTGCGCATCCTGCCTATTAGTGAGCTCTTCTACAATGGAAGCTGTTTACTAGTATTCGCTTTAATAGATGCAATGATTCTTTTTTTTTAATGAAAAATATGGCAATTGGTGGTGCACCTCCAATGTCTCAGATGAGACTAACCCTTAAAAGATATATTTTTTTTTTTGAATTTAGGTGCTTTTGTTTTTCAGATTTTCAATTTCACTATCTATATAAAAAAAATAAAAAATCATGCAGTTTTCACATTGGCTACTAATCCTAATAATATGTCAGGGTTTCCTGTTCTTTAGAATTTAGAAATATGCTTTACAGTAGCCACTTAGTTCATGGATACAATAGACTAGAGGGGACCCATTGACTTTGACAGAGGTCATCGTGCAGGGAGGGGAAGTGGATAATGTTTGATCATCGCCTATTGTTGATGGTGGATCCTGTGTTATGTATACAGTGGTGCTATCTGTCAGTGTAATCCTGACTGTGATGATGAGATGACTACTAAAAAGTGATCTGTACAGAACAGGAAGTCTCAATATATAAGGCCTAGTGGTCAGATCAAAAACTGGAGGATTTTCATTGTTTTTTCTGGCTGTCCCATTTGAAGCCCCCCTGATGCACCCCTAGAGTAGAAACTCCAAAAAAGTGACCCCATTTTAGAAACTACGGGATAGGGTGGAAGTTTTGCTGGTACTAGTTTAGGGTACATATGATTTTTGGTTGCTCTATATTACACTTTTTGTGAGGCAAGGTAACAGGAAATAGCTGTTTTGGCACCGTTTTTTTTTTGTTATTTACAACATTTATCTGACAGGTTAGATCATGTGGTATTTTTATAGAGCAGGTTGTCACGGACGCGGCGATACCTAATATGTATACAATTTTTCTTTATTTATGTAAGCTTTACACAATGATTTCATTTTTGAAACAAAAAATAATAATGTTTTAGTGTTTCCATAGTCTGAGATCCATAGTTTTTTCAGTTTTTGGGCGATTATTTTGGGTAGGGTATGATTTTTGTGGGATGAGATGATGGTTTGATTGGCACTATTTGGGGTGCATATAACTTTTTGATCGCTTGCTATTACACTTTTTGTGATGTAAGGTGACAAAAAAGGGTTTATTTAGCACAGTTTTTATTTTTTATTTTTTACGGTGTTCATCTGAGGGGTTAGGTCATTTGATATTTTAATAGAGCCGGTCGATACGGACGCGGCGATACCTAACATGTATACTTTTTTTTTATTTATGTAAGTTTTACACAATAATATCATTTTTGAAACAAAAAAAAAATCATGTTTTAGTGTCTCCATATTCTGAGAGCCATAGTTTTTTCAGTTTTTGGGCGATTATCTTAGGTAGGGTTTCATTTTCTGCGGGATGAGATGACGGTTTGATTGGCACTATTTTGGAGTGCATATGACTTTTTGATCGCTTGCTATTACACTTTTTGTGATGTAAGGTGACAAAAAAATGTTTATTTAGCACAGTTTTTATTTTTTATTTTTTACGGTGTTCATCTGAGGGGTTAGGTCATGTGATATTTTTATCGATCCGGTCGATACGGACGCGGCGATATCTAATATGTATACTTTTTTTTATTTATCTAAGTTTTACACAATAACAGCTTGGTACTATTTTGGTGGGTGTACGCCTTTTTTATCGCTTGCTGTTGTACTTTTTGTGATGTAAGGTGACAAAAAAATGGTTTATTTAGCACAGTTTTTTTTTTTACAGTGTTCATCTGAGGGGTTAGGTCATGTGATATTTTTATAGATCCGGTCGATATGGATGCGGCGATATCTAATATGTATACTTTTTTATTATTTATCTAAGTTTTACACAATAACAGCTTTTTTAAAACAAAAAAAATGATGTTTTAGTGTCTCCATATTCTGAGCCATAGTTTTATTATTTTTTGGGCGATTGTCTCAGGTAGGGGCTCATTTTTTGCGGGATGAGGTGACGGTTAGATTGGTACTATTTTGGTGGTCATACGACTTTTTGATCGCTTGCTGTTGTACTTTTTGTGATGTAAGGTGACAAAAAAATGGTTTATTTAGCACAGTTTTTATTTTTTAATTTTTACGGTGTTCATCTGAGGGGTTAGGTCATGTGATATTTTTATCGATACGGTCGATACGGACGCGGCGATATCTAATATGTATACTTTTTTTTATTTATCTAAGTTTTACACAATAACAGCTTTTTTAAAACCAAAAAAATGATGTTTTAGTGTCTCCATATTCTGAGCAATATTTTTATTATTTTTTAGGTGATTGTCTCAGGTAGGGGCTCATTTTTTGTGGGATGAGGTGACGGTTAGATTGGTACTATTTTGGTGGGTGTACGCCTTTTTTATCGCTTGCTGTTGTACTTTTTGTGATGTAAGGTGACAAAAAAATGGTTTATTTAGCACAGTTTTTATTTTTTAATTTTTACGGTGTAAGTAGGGGTTAGGTCATGTGATATGTTTATATACCTGGTCGATACGCACGCGGCGATGACGTTTTTGTTTATTTTTACTTGAAACTTTAAATTTTTTGGGGGAAAAACTTTATTTTTTTAACTTTTTTTTTCACTTTATTTTTTGTCCTACTTTGGGACTTCAACTTTTGGGGGTCTAATCCTTTACAATGCCTTCCAAAACTTCTGTATTGGAATGCATTGGCTGTATGAATAATACAGTGTGTATTACTCATACAGTTTCCTGCCTGTGAGATGCAGGGGGCTGGATCTCACAGGCACGTCATAGGAAGGCATTGGCGATGCCTCAGGAAGGCATCGAGCTGCCTTCCATGCCATCGGGTCCCCCTACAGCCCCATGAGGACCCGATGGCACCGCTGCCGCCCGCAAGTCACGGGACCCCCCCCCACGCATTTAGCCGAGGTGCCTGCTCAATGATTTGAGCAGGCACCTTGTTCCGATCACCGCCCGCCGCGTACCTGTACGCCCTGTGTCCTTAAGTACCAGGACATCAGGGCGTACCTGTACGCCCTGATGTCCTGGTACTTAAGGACACAGGTCGTACAGGTACGCCCTGTGTAGTTCCGGTCACCGCCGTGCGGCGGGCGGTGATCGGAACCAGGTGCCTGCTCAAATCATTGAGCAGGCACCGTGGTACAATGGCAAGGGGGGTCCTGTGACCCTCCCGTGTCGGCGATCGCAGAAAACCGCAGGTCAATTCAGACCTACGGAGTCTCTGGTGACCCGATAACCCGGAATAGGACGGTGATCGGTGGTGTGATAATACACCACCAATCACCGTCCTGCGATCCTGAGAAGATCGCTTCTAATTTGGCTGGCTGGGCAGGTGGGCGGGCGCAGCGGCAAATTTGAATTGCCCGAGCTCTGCTACTGTGTACATTTTTTGATGGCACAAATCCGCGTATTTGGGTGAGGTAGGGAGAGGTAGATTAGGCAGGGATAGTGAGGGAGAGTTAGGGAAAAAAAAAAGTTCTTCTATTGTGTTGTAGCACCGGATCGGGTTTATGGGGTCCACAACACTCAGCTGTGTGACCCTAGACCCTCCAGGGGTGCTGCACCTTGCCCCCCCCCCCCCGCCCCCCCACATTTTATGGGGCACAAGTGTTTTTTTTTTGCATGCGCTGACTTTGGCCGGCACTCTGAGCGTCCGGCTACTGTTAGCGCATCGCCCACCCACCGCTGATCAGCTTCGTACGCATCTTTTTTTTTTACACTTTTTGTGATAAAAAAAAAAAATTTGTTACTTTTTTTTTCTGTTAGGTGTAGGGCAAAGTACGCGAACATCCATCCCCCACACACAGGCACACTGAATAAAGTTTTCCACGCACGCACACACACACACTCCCCTATGGCCCGCCGGACATTCTCAGCCGAGGAGGCTTGCCTCCGAATCCGAGAGTCCCAGTAAGGACGAGGATGACGCCACTTTCCTCTTGTCATCTGCGTCCTCCTCATCATCTAGAGATGATGATGATGAGTCCCCAAGGCAGCGGAGACGTTTTGGGGCCTCGTGCTGCACATGGGCCTAGTCAAAAAACCCAGTGTCAGGCATTACTGGAGTGAGGACGTCCTCTACCAGACCCCACTTTACAGTACTGCCATGACACGTACCCGGTTTGAGGCCATTCGGAAATGCCTGCATTATGCAGATAATGCAGCATGTCCCCCCACCCCGAGGTGATCCTGCCTATGACCGCCAGTACAAAATCAGGCCGGTCATCGATCACTTCGGGACCAAATTTTTGGAGGCCTATGTACCTGGAAGGGAGGTCGTGGTTAATGAGTCTCTCGTTGCTTTCAAGGGGAGACTCATTTTCCGCCAGTATGTTCCCTCTAAGCGGGCGCGGTATGGCGTGAAGCTGTACGAACTTTGTGAGAGTACCTCAGGATACACTTACAAGTTTTGTGTGTACGAGGGGCGAGATTCCCATATTGAACCCCCAGAATGTCCCCCCCACTCTGGGTGTTAGCGGGACCTTATGCACCCACTGCTAGATAAAGGTTACAACCTGTACGTGGATAACTTTTACACTAGTATCCTCTTGTTCCAGTCTCTCGCCACCAGATCCACGTCCGCTTGTGGGACCGTGCGGAAAAATCAATGCGGCCTCCGTACCCTCCCCCTCCAGGTACCTATCCCCAGGGGTGAGACCCGTGCCCTTACCAGTGGAAACCTGTTGCTGGTCAGATATAAGGACAAGAGGGATGACCTTGTACTGTCCACAATTCACGGTAACGGCATCACCCCTGTCCCTGTGCGAGGTACCGTGGCAACGGTCCTCAAGCCTGATTGTATCGTCGACTACAATTGGTATATGGGAGGAGTTGATCTCTCTGAAAAAGTCCTCAAGCCATATAACGCCATGCACAAAACCCGGGCATGGTACAAAAAAGTTGCGGTCTACTTGGTACAGGTTGCCTTGTACAACTCTTTTGTGCTGTCCCGGAGTGCTGGCAACACAGGGAAATTCCTCCAGTTCTATAAGAAGTGCAGACTGTGTCAAAGGAGGGGGATACGGAAGGACACCACCAATCAGTGTGACACGTGCCCCAATCATCCGGGCCTCTGCATTGACGGTTGCTTCAGGGAGTACCACACTTCCATGGAGTACTAAATTTATAATCCCCTTCCCCAATTTTAATTCCATTTAGCCACTGACAATTGAAAAAAAAACTATGGTTCTCAGACTTGACACACTAAAACAAAAGTAAGAATGTGATCTATAAAAATGCCCCATGACCTAACCCCTCAGATGAACCTTACATCACAAAAAGTGTAATAGCAAGCGATCAAAAAGTCATATGCCCCCCAAAATAGTGCCAATAAAACCGTCCTCTTATCCTGCAAAAAATGAACCCCTACCTAGATCGGCTAAAAACAGAAAAAAAACTGACTCTTAGATTATGGAGATACTAAAATGTTAGTTTTTTTTTTTGTTTAAAAAAGGATAATATAGTGTAAAACCTAAATAAATTTTAAAAAGTAGATATATTAGGTATCGCCACATCCGTAAGCATCTGCTCTATAAAAATACCCCATGACCTAACCCCCCAGATGAACACGGTCAAAAAAATAAATAAAGACGGTGCCAAAACAGCTATTTTTTTTGAAAATTTTCCATTTTAATCAGTTTTTTCCAGTAACAAAGCAAGGGTTAACAGCCAAACAAAACGTAATATTTATTACCCTGATTCTGCAGTTTACAGAAACACCCCATATGTGGTTGTAAACTGCTGTATAAACAAACGGCAGGGCGCAGAAGGAAAGGAACGCCGTATGGTTTCTGGAAGGCAGATTTTGATGGCCTTTTTTTTTGGCACCATGTCCCATTTGAAGAACCCCTGATGTACCCCTAGAGTAGAAACTCCATAAAAGTAAGCCCCATCTAAGAAACTACACCCCTCAAGGTATTAAAAACTGATTTTATAAACTTTTTTAACCCTTTAGGTGTTCCTCAATAGTTTATGGCAAATGGAGATGGAATTTCAGAATTTATATTTTTGGTAACCTTGCCTCACAAAAATGTAATATAGAGCAACCAAAAAAATAAATAATCATATGTACCCTAAAAATAGTCCCAACAAAACTGCCACCTTATTCCGTAGTTTCCAAAATGGGGTCACTTTTAAGGAATTTCTACTCATGGGGTGCATCAGGGGGGCTTCAAATGGGACAGCAAAATCTGCCTTCCAAAAACCACACGGTGCTCCTTTCCCTCTACACTCTACCGTGTGCCCGTATAGTAGTTTACAACCACATATGGGGTGTTTCTGCAAACTACAGAATCAGGGCAATAAATATTGAGTTTTGTTTTGCTGTTAACCCTTGCTTTGTTTACTGGAAAAAATTGATTAAAATTGAAAATTTGCCCAAAAATGTAAATTCTTAAATTTCATCTCCATTTACCAATAACTCTTGTGGAACACCTAAAGGGTTAACAAAGTTTGTAAAATCAGTTTTGAATACCTTGAGGGGTGTAGTTTCTTAGGTGGGGTCACTTTAATGGAGATTCTACTCTAGGGGTGCATCAGGGGGGCTTCAAATGGGACGTGGTGCAAATAAACCAGCCCAGCAAAATCTGCCTTCCAAAAACCACACGGCGCTCCTTTCCCTTTACGCCATACCGTGTGCCCGTACAGTAGTTTACAACCACATATGGGGTGTTTCTGCAAACAACAGAATCAGGGCAATAAATATTGAGTTTTGTTTGGCTGTTAACCCTTGCTTTGTTACTGGAACAAATCGATTAAAATGGAAAATTTGCCAAAAAATGAAAATTCTTAAATTTAATCTCCATTTGCCAATAACTCTTGTGGAACACCTAAAAGGTTAATAAAGTTTGTAAAATCAGTTTTGAATACCTTGAGGGGTGTAGTTTCTTAGATGGGGTCACTTATATGGAGTTTCTACTCTAGGGGTGCATCAGGGGGGCTTCAAATGGGACATGGTGTAAATAAACCAGCCCAGCAAAATCTGCCTTCCAAAAACCACACGGCGCCCCTTTCCTTCTACGCCCTACCGTGTGCCCGTACAGTAGTTTACAACCACATATGGGTTGTTTCTGCAAACTACAGAATCAGGGCAATAAATATTGAGTTTTGTTTGGCTGTTAACCCTTGCTTTGTTACCGGAAAAAAAATTGACAAAAATTGAAAATTTGCCAAAAAATAGAAATTCAGAAATTTTATCTCCATTTGCCAATAATTCTTGTGCAACACCTAAAGGGTTAACGACATTTGTAAAATCAGTTTTGAATACCTTGAGGGGTGTAGTTTCTAGAAAGGGGTCATTTTGGGGTGGTTTCTATTATGTAAGCCTCACAAAGTGACTTCAGACCTGAACTGGTCCTTAAAAAGGTGGGTTTTTAAAGATTTCTGACAAATTTCAAGATTTTCTTTTAAACTTCTAAGCCTTGTAATGTCCCCAAAAATAAAATGTAATTTCCAAAATGATCCAAACATGAAGTAGACATATTGGGGAATGTAAAGTAATAACTATTTTGGAGGTATTACTATGTATTGTACAAGTAGAGAAATTTAAACTTGGAAATTTGCTAATTTAAAAAAAAAATTGGTACATTTTGTATTCTTTTTATAAATAAAAATGAATTTTCTTGAATCCGTTTTACCAGTGTTATGAAGTACAATATGTGACGAAAAAACAATCTCAGAATGGCTTGGATAAGTCAAAGTGTTTTAAAGTTATCACCACATAAAGTGACACTGGTCAGATTTGCAAAAAATGGCCTGGTCCTTAAGGTGAAAATGAGACCAGTCCATAAGGGGTTAAGACATGCTGGTTTTTGGGGGGTTTTTTTGGAAGAAAAAGACTATTTTTGACAAGTCCACCTTAATAGTTTCCATATGTATTACTATAAAGGGTTAAAGTCCTGATGAGGCTATAAAAGCTTTTTGTTGTTCTTGCACTGAAAGAGAAAATTACAATGTGTTCACGTCTGACTGTACATTCAGGTCACAAGCTATAGCCTTCATTGTTAGAAGGTATCACAATAATTCTACTTCTAATGGACTAGAAATAAAGAGGCAGAAAAAAATGCATTTATTTGGTGTGGAAACCAAGTGCACCAAATTATATCACTTATCATGAATGAACCCGAGATGATATAAACATAAAAAATACTAAATGCAATACTTAAGTACTTTTATTTCAAATTCTAACCAAGAACGAATCCCTTAAAGGGGGTTTCCAGGATTACTATGCTTTTTAACACATTGTTATGTAGTTCCTTACCTGATCTACATCATCTCCATGTTTTTTTTGTTTTTTTTCATTTGGACTCTCCTGACCTCTTTTCACCATGTACAGATCCCTCTCGTTTGTTTCCTTCCTGCATGTAGCGCTTCCTGTTGCCGGATCAAACCAAACCCATGATGCACTTCTGCTTCCTCTGCCACAGCTCCACCACCGCCCCTAACAACACCCAGCTAGTTTATAGCTCCTCCTACCCAGGTAGTTACATAGACACTTCCCTATCACTGCCCCGCCCATGGACATAACATCACAGGAAATAAGAAAGATGCATGGACATGGTCATGTGACGACAGCCCAGAGCAGAAGATAGAAGCAATAAAAGTAAAGGGAATACATTACAAAATTACAGCTACCTTTGGGGCAGAGCTTGGCCGCTGAAAAAGATGGCTGCTTGATTTTTAGCTCTTAAAACCTGCAGTGTGGTAACCCTCTACACCACAACACTGGCGGCCACCTATTGGGACGGTATTTAACAGCACCCGCACAGACGATCATACACCACCGCCCAACTCCAGTTACCTTCTCGCATTGCGGGACTCTAGTCAGAGTCAGAGGTGAGGTGGTTGTGGAGATCACCCTGCAGCGGTCTCCTCCGCACAACCCTTCCGCTTCCCAGCACCGACAGCCACATCCCGAACGGCTCTACGGAGGCGGGCCTGGGGTAATTCCCCTGCTTCGGCGGCTATCTTTGCCACATGTACAGATGCTGGTGCAATCCTGGGCCTATACAAATCGCTGAGCCACACCTGCTCAGATAGAGGGGTCGCGGCACCTCACCGCTGGCCCACCATGACCAAAAGAAGGGTGAAGCCTTCCGCACCAAGGAAACTGACTGACTTTTCTGGGGCCACAGACCCCTCCGTGCCTGCCCAGACCAAGACGGCACCTTCCTCGCCTCGACCTCTGAGCCAGTCATCACAATCTGGGGGCTCCCTAGATGAAGGGAATCCCACCCTCTTCGTACCCAATTCAGCCCCCTTCCCGCCAGAGGACAATGAGGACCCCGAGAAAATGAAGTCAGTGGTATCACCCTCAGCCTCTCCTAATAGCAAAGGCCCCAGCTCAAAAGAAGAGTAATGTTCAGGATAGTGATGGAGATGTTACCACAGTATTGCCTCGATGTGACATTTCACAATTTTGAGCTTCCTCTGCTCCAGTTACAGTGGAAACTCTAAAAGATATGCTTATCTTACTGTAAAATGGAATTAACAAATCAGTTTCGTCCCTCATTCGAAAACTCCAATCCAATGTCTCCACCATAGGAGAACGTACAGACCACATGGAGCGTAAAGTGGCGGAATTCTCTAGCGTCCACAATGAGTTGGTGGATGTGCATAATGCCTTGGAAGAAGATGTCAAATGGCTTAAGACTGAAGCCACAGACGCCGAAGACAGGTCCTGACGTAATAATATCAAAGTCAGAGGCATACCAGAGGAAGTTTCTACACCTGAACTCATGGATTACCTTAAATGCCTCTTTCAGACGCTGGTGCCCACCTTAACCCCTATGGATCTTACTCTGGACCGAGCCCACATAATCCCCAAATCCAAAGCAGCTCCGGATAAAGTTCCGAGGGACACCTTGGTTAGGGTAAATTTCTACCATATTAAAGAACTTATAATGTTTGAGGCCCGCAAATATGGCTCATTCCCACCGCCATACATCGCACTTTCCTTACACCTTGATCTATCAGCCGCTACGCTACAGGCTCACAGAGACTTTCTTCCAATCACTAAAGTACTGAGGGAAAACGACATCAAGTACTGATGGGGATTTCCAATCAAGCTCATGATCTTGCGCAATGGAGTCTCTACAATCATCTCTTCAGTGGCAGAGGGCATGAAGATTTTGGAGAATTGGAACCTCCAGGATGGCCAATCAACCGACGGGATGAGGACTGGTATCAAAGATGTTCACCTGTTTTGGTTTGTGTTATACTTGCAGGTTTAATTTTAGGTTTCTAGATAACCTAGTATTGAGCATCAATGTGGGATTGACATTTCTCCCTCCCGTTTGCTACGGTACGGTTTCAGTTTGTACCAGAGACTGATTTGCCATACAAGCTGGCATTCACTTACGGTTCCTATCTCTTGCTTTTTTTTTTTTTTTTATGCTTCTACTAGTTTTAGGCA
Organism: Bufo bufo; assembly: GCF_905171765.1. NCBI lineage: Eukaryota > Metazoa > Chordata > Amphibia > Anura > Bufonidae > Bufo > Bufo bufo. The sequence continues at coordinate 79,592,682 of NC_053393.1, read as the reverse complement.
GCCCATACTATGCACCTTATATCATACTGATGGCAATGGAAGGCGTGGCTACTCTTTCACAGAGTGAACACATGGTACACTTTGCACTTCTATTATGGTATTAACTATGGCCTCTTTGAATTTTAAGGGACTTAATAGTCCCTACAAACGTAGAATGGTTTGGAGGGAAGCCAAAAACCTCCACTGTGAGATACTGTTTATGCAACTAAACCCACTTTCACAAGCTCAAATCACCCAAATTTACCAATAAGATGTTCCCTCACATCTTTATGTCATCCTGTCTTGCTAAACGTAAAGGAGTAGCCATAGCGATCAAAAACTCTGTAGCTTTTTCACTACATAAAACCATCATGGTCGATATCTAGGGATAATTTGTGATATTAATAATGTTACATATACCCTCTTTATTTGTGTATTTTCCCAACAGGCACCAACCTCGGTTCTGGGCGTCTCTCCTGCCTTAGATAAAGTAGGTGAGCAAGGGAATTCTAGTGGTGGGAGGGGACTTTAATACCATTTTGGACGCTCAAATGGACACCACTGCTCCTGGGAGATATCTTCCTCCACTTGCAGTAGAGGGATTTTATGATGTGTGGTGTTGGCAGCATCAATCTTACTCCCATATTGATTTTTTTTTAGTTAACAAGATCTCACTTCTTCAAGCAGTCTCCTCTAGTATTAAAACTATCACGTGGTCCGACAATGCCCCGATTACCCTCACTCTAATGGAACAATTCTCAGCCCCACTAACATCTCAATGGCGATTGAATGATTCAATCTTGACCCATCCGGATTGTAGCAATAAGTTGAAATCAGCCCTATCTACATACTTTGATTTTAACACTACTCCTGATGGAATGCACACAAGGCTGACATGAGAGGCACTCTCATTCAGTGCTGTGCACAGATAAAAAAGAAAAGCAATAAGGAAATCACAGACCTAATCTCCTCTATCCATCGCTTGGAGACCTTAAATAAAGCCTCCATCTCCGCCTCTCATTCCATAACTCTGAGGGATCTCAGAAGGCATCGTCAAGCAATATTGGCATCCCAACATGAATTCTTTCTTAAAAGGTTCAGGATGCAATGATACGTACACAACAATAAAGCAGGGTCTTTTTTAGCCAAAGGGCTTAAACAAACCACTGCACCATCCCGAAATTGGCAATTTTCTAGACAAACGAGGAAATAAGATCATAGACCCTAGACTCATAGCAGACCCATTTAAACAGTTTTATACCCAAACACCATGCCCCACCGAGGAGGCAATTAATTCCTTCCTTGACGCTATCCACCTGTCCAAATTATCGCCAGACCAGGTACATACCCTGTCGATGCCTATCATCACTACTGAAAAAATCACTCTGGCGATCAATTCACTACCACTAAACAAAGCCCCAGGCCCAGACTGGTTTACGAACGCCTATTTATAACATTTTTCCTCTATGTTGGCACCGCTCTAAGGTTTTTAACAAGGCTGCTGAGGAAGGGAGTTTTCCCGCTGAGATGCTTATGGCCCATGTAGTTACCCTTCCCAAACCAGCCAAAGACCCAACAACTCCTGCGAATTTTCGCTCCATCTCCCTCTTAAAATCAGACGTGAAACTCTATGCAAAAATACTGGCAACACGCCTGAACTATATTGAACTATATCCCACGTTTGGTCCACCCAGATCAGGTTGGATTTGTTGCTGGTAGACAGGCACTCGATGGAACAAGAAGATTCATTAACTTGATCCAGATGGTCGAGAGCACCCGGACGCCTTCTCTGTTTCTGGCATTGGATGCAGAGAAGGTGTTTGACTGCGTATAGTGGGGCTAGTTATCAGGCACTGTGGACAGGTTTGGATTCCAGGGACTTATTAAATCTGCTATATTAGCTCTGTATTCCTCCCCGTCAGCCTGAGTATACTCCTCTGGCTTCTTGTCAGATCGTTTTAACATATCCAATGGAATCAGACAAGGTTGCCCATTGTCCCCCATTGTTTTTGCCTTAGTCATGGAGCCATTTGCAGAAACTGTCAGACAGTCCCCTGACATCTCAGGTATCTTGGTTAAGGCTAATTCTCATACTCTAGGACTCTATGATGACAACGTCATATTGTCACTAACCCAGCCGGAAACATCTCTCCCAGGTGTACAGGAGGTCATAAATATGTTTCAAAATGTCTCTTAACTGGTCAAAGACCCAAGCCTTCACAGTAGGAGTGGATCCAACATTAAGGGCGAATCTGGCCTCCCAATACCCCTTCAGCGGGCAGGATAAGGGTTTCACTTATTTGGGAATCCCTCTCACCAATTCTAGCAAGGACCTCTACTCAGCAAAGTACCAACCTCTATTATCAAAAATATCTAATATGATTGGAAAATTCTCCCACGTCTTGGGCGTGTAGAGTGGCTGTTGTTAAAATGATGATGCTCCCGGTCATATTGTATATTTTCCGCACCGTGGTGGTCCCTGTGCCTTCCACCTTTTTTCAGTCCCTACAAAAACTGCTCGCCAACTTTGTCTAGGCTGGCAGAAATCCCAGAATCCGGTTCTCTATGATGACCAGACCGTGGGACAAAGGAGGATGAGTATTCCGGATGTTAGGAAGTACTATTGGGCATGTCCTCATGCAAATGAAGGACTGGTGGTTACACGATAGTGACAAGAGGTGGGTGGCCTTGGAAAGGTCTACATCTAGCACCCCCCTCATCTCACAGTTTGATTTACAACCCAAAATATCAAGGGCTCAAGCCTCATTCCTTAGTGTCAAGGCATCGGCTACAGCCTGGAAAAATCTCCTCCCACATATGTCGTCTCTACCCAAAACCACAAAAAGGAACCTCCCATTGTTGTATTTAAATGTCTGGATTCCTGACTTCCTACATCTTGACATTCCTACATCTTGACAACTGAGTGGCAGCTGGTATACTTAGAATTAACTAACTATTCAATGGTACATCCTTGCACCCCTTCCAAAGTATAACTCACTGTTTTGCTATTACGCAAAGAGATTTTTATAAATATTTTAGGATCAAACATGCTTTCGCTAACCATGACAACTCCTCATTTGAGTTCCCCGCCCAAATTCAGGAATTCCTCTCATCTACCAGGACTTCCACTAAAGGCATCTCCCTTTTGTACAGCATCTTTATATCCCCTAAAATAACAGTGAAACCTCCCTTTGTTCTTATATGGGAAGAAGAGTTGGGGGTAACACACTGCGGAGGATTGGTATTCAGCTTTCTCCATTGTGAACCAAGTATCCAAGGGTGCCACACATTGGGAGACAGCATTTAAAATACTACTTCGTTGGTACCTCACGCCAGCACACATCCACAGACTCAACCAATCATATTCCCCCTGCTGCTGGAGAAATTGTGGAGGCCTTACCGGTACTTACAAACATGTCTGGTGGGATTCTCCTGTTGTATCCACATTCTGGGAAGCCGTGTTCCTTCTCCTTCAGAAAGTTGTGGGATGGACTTTCCCCATGTCCCTGTCTCTGGCCTTATGTTTTGTGGGTCTGGCAGATCTACCCTTGCAAATTAGAACAGTCTGTGGTCAGATCATTTTAGTGGCCAGGGCAATGATTGCAAAATCCTGGAAGTCGAGTTCCCCATTGACCATACGGGAACTGATTTCCACTGTACAATTGAATTATGAGATGGAGAAAATCTATGCCCTTCGAAAACACAGTTGGGCCAAACTGATGCCTAAATGGGATCTATGGGTCAAATTTCCCAAACCATGATTACCATCTATGTTGATAGTCATACTCTTGCTCTCTGTTCAAGTAGCCATGCCACTAAAAGCTAATTGCCTTTTGTTCTTACATGTTGAATGTTTTGTTCTTTATTTTATTTCTATTTGCCTTAAAGTATATTATTACTGATATACCTTTGAGTCCCTCTAAGATCCCTATGTGGATTTTGAGTGACTTGATTTGTACTATGTGATTTACTACAGCTGTGGAATTAATACTGCTTTTAAATAAAAGTTTGAAAAAAAGTTTGAAAAAAATTACAGCTACCTTCATACATGAATATTTAAATGATATTAATACAAACTGGAAAAACCCTTTAAGGCCTTATGCATATACAGTTGTAAGAAAAAGTATGTGAACCCTTTGGAATGATTATGGATTTCTGCACAAATTGGTCATAAAATGTGATCTGATCTTCATCTAAGTCACAACAATAGACAATCACAGTCTGCTTAAACTAATAACACACAAAGAATTAAATGTTACCATGTTTTTATTGAACACACCATTTAAACATTCACAGTGCAGGTGGAAAAAGTATGTGAACCCTTGGATTTAATAACTGGTTGAAGCTCCTTTGGCAGCAATAACTTCAACCAAACGTTTCCTGTAGTTGCAGATCAGACGTGCACAACAGTCAGGAGTAATTCTTGACCATTGCTCTTTACAGAACTGTTTCAGTTTTCTTGAGGTCATGCCACAGCATCTCAATCGGGTTGAGGTCAGGACTCTGACTGGGCCAATCCAGAAGGAGTATTTTCTTCTGTTTAAGCCATTCTGTTGTTGATTTACTTCTATGCTTTGGGTCGTTGTCCTGTTGCAACACCCATCTTCTGTTGAGCTTCAGCTGGTGGACAGATGGCCTTAAGTTCTCCTGCAAAATGTCTTGATAAACTTGAGAATTCATTTTTCCTTCGATGATAGCAATCCGTCCAGGCCCTGACGCAGCAAAGCAGCCCCAAACCATGATGCCCCCACCACCATACTTCACAGTTGGGATGAGGTTTTGATGTTCGTGTGCTGTGCCTCTTTTTCTCCACACATAGTGTTGTGTGTTTCTTCCAAACAACTAAACTTTGGTTTCATCTGTCCACAGAATATATTTTGCCAGTACTGCTGTGGAACATCCAGGTGCTCTTGTGCAAACTGTAAACGTGCAGCAATGGGTTTTTTTTGACAGCAGTGGCTTCCTCTGTGGTATCCTCCCATGAAATCCATTCTTGTTTAGTGTTTTACGTATCGTAGATTCGCTAATAGGGATGTTAGCATATGTCAGAGACTTTTGTAAGTCTTTAGCTGACACTCTAGGATTCTTCTTCACCTAATTGAGCAGTCTGCGCTGTGCTCTTGCAGTCATCTTTACAGGACGGCCACTCCTAGGGAGAGTAGCAGCAGTGCTGAACTTTCTCCATTTATAGACAATTTGTCTTACCGTGGACTGATGAACTGCAAGGCTTTTGGAGATACATTTATAACCCTTTCCAGCTTTATGCAAGTCAACAATTATTAATCGTAGGTCTTCTGAGAGCTCTTTTGTGCGAGGCATCATTCACATCAGGCAATGCTTCTTGTGAAAAGCAAACCCAGAACTGGTGTGTGTTTTTTATAGGGCAGGGCAGCTGTAACCAACACCTCCAATCTCATCTCATTGATTGGACTCCAGTTGGTTGACACATCACTCCAATTAGCTCTTGGAGATGTCATTAGTCTAGGGGTTCACATACTTTTTCCACCTGCACTGTGAATATTTACACGGTGTGTTCAATAAAAACGTGGTAACATTTAATTCTTTGTGTGTTATTAGTATAAGCAGACTGTGATTGTCTATTGTTGTGACTTAGATGAAGATCAGATCACATTTTATGACAAATTTGTGCAGAAATCCATATCATTCCAAAGGGTTCACATACTTTTTCTTGCAACTGTAAGTTGTTCAGACCTGTAATATGGGGGTAATGGTCTCCTACTCCATATCTCTGTGGACCACTGTTTGAGATGTGCTCCATTGGATGCTATGTGGATCCCTGATTTTCCTTGTCGAAGTCAATGGAAACTGAAGAATTACATCTGTGTATGGAGAATATGCTAAAAAAAAATCTCATATCCAGTATATTGAACAACCTTTTGGAACCTATATGGTACCTGTATGGAAAGAATATATACCACTAATACAGCGTATATTAAAGTTTTATCGAAACCCGATAAAGATCCAACATTGGCAGCCTCTTACCGCCCAATTTCACTAATCAACACCGATATTAAAATAGCATCCAAAATACTAGCTGATAGATTAGCTAATATTTTTACTGTGGTTAATATCACCTGCTCAAGTGGGTTTTGTTCAGGGGAGGGCAGCAGTCACTAATATACGGAAAGTCCTGGCGGTGCTCGATGAGGTCAAGTTGAGGCCTAATTCACATCCATCCCCAGCTATTGTCACCATTGATGCTGAAAAGGCCTTTGATAATATAGACTGGGGATGGATGGACACCGTGTTGGATGCAATGGGGTTTATAGGCCCATTCCGACAATACGCAATTTATTCTAACCCTCAAGCGCCCCATCACCATGACCAAAGGCACAAGGCAGGAATGTCCGCTTTCTCCACTCATCTTTAACTTGGCCATAGAACCTCTATCCTGAAAGATTGAACAAGACAATGATCTTGAAGGTATAACCATAGGTATTCGGAAAGTCAAACACACACTTTTTGCGGATGACTCATTGGTCTTTTTAAAACGCCTACATAGGGATGTAAAACACCTGTTCCAACTCCTGACTGAGTTTGGCAATGAATCAGGTTTCAAGGTCACCCGGGTGAGTTCTGGAAATACCCATCCAAATTGCTTCGAAATCCATAAAATACTTAGGCATCCACATAGGAAGAAATCCTGAATCCTTATATATGCTAAACTACCTTCCTTTGTTTAATTTTTTTTTGATGGATATAGAGAGGTGGATGAAATTTCCGCTATCATTAGGGGGTTTTAGCCAATTGCTAAAAATGATGAGTGTATCAAAGCTTCTCTATCCCTGTCCTCCTCAAACATTCTGACATAGCTGCTTTAGAGACAGCATTTAGGTCCTTTCTGTGGGGAGGAAAAAAAGTCAGGACATCGCTGGCCAAGCTTCAATTACCAAAGAATTTGGGGGGGCTAAACTTTCAAGACTTGAGATGCTATAATTTGGCCAGCCTTATGAGGCATTGCTCTGATTGGATATTTTGCATGGAATACTATTCAAATAGCACCTTGGAGGCACACTTGGTACACCCATGGAGTTTATCTGCTTTGCTACACACCAAATATAGTGCAATTCCCCTTCCTGTAAGGCATAGTCTACTGGTTAAAGACACTGTCGCCACTTGGAAGGCGACGCATAAAATCTTTGATCTTCCTTTCACACTTTCAAAGTATGTGGATATTCGGGGCACCCGAAATTCCCATAAGGTATAGACACTAAGCACTTTACACATTGGAAAAACATGAAGTATAAAACTGTGAGGGATATGTGGAACACACAGGACAAAAGATATTACTCCTTCACAGAAATCACGGAAAAATACCATATGGGGACGGCTCAACATTTACTGGCATATCTTCAGGTACAGGGGTTTCTTAAACAGAGGGTGTCAAACCTTTCCAAAGAGATGAATAACAATGACTTTAATTCCCTAATAGGCCACAATGGGAGGAAAAAATCTCTGTCAGAGCTCTATCGGGGAATTAGAGACAAAAAACATGCGCATTCCGCAGAACAGTTATTTTCCCAATGGAGGAAAGATTTCCCATTCATAGATATTAGGCAAACGATTCTACAAGGGTGGAATAAAATAAGACAAGTAACTCCTAACGAGACGTGGAGGGACACTTATTTTAGGATGATACACAAAGCTATTTATGGGTTCCAATTCACTACACACACACACCATCAGAAGGCCGATTTAACGAGTGTCCTAAGTGTCACCTAAAGGGGTCTGATTTATATCACGGCATATGGTCTTGTCCGGAAGCGGAGAAATATTGGAGGATGATCAGGCACCAAATTAAACACCATCCTAAGGTGTCAGTAGCATCGAACCCTGAATTACTTTTGTTTCATGTGGCTCCAGAGGGGTCCAGAGTTTCTCCTCTAATACATCTACTGATTCTGGCAGCCAAGAGGTGCCTCTTCAGAGAATGGCTACATTCTAGAGTCCCTTCACCAACCGATGTATTCACTCATGTTAAAATATGTTTTGAAATGGAAAAAATAGAAGCAGAGCGATTAAAAGTAAAACACATCAATGCATTCTTTCACAGGTGGGACGATTTTATTAGAATTGTTTTTGCAGACAATGAAATGAGGGAAGTGATGACGCCATTTATACACTCAGAATGGTACCTAAAGAGAAAGATCGCAAACCAGCTACGAAGGCTACGGGTTGACTAATAGACGTTAAAGAACGAGCAGACAGGACAGTTTTTCTGTTCAAGGGGATAACCTGTTTGATTGTTAATCTCTTTATAGTCCTTAACAAATGTACTAAATAACGTGTACTGAATTGTACGTGAAATCATTGTACTAGATCGCTATTTTGTACAAACCTAAATGTATAAACTCCAATAAAGAGTATATTTAAAAAAAAAAAAAATACATATGGTCGTGTGCATGTAGCCTAAGTAATCACTATTAAAAGCCCAGAGAACCCCTTTAAGCAATACATACTAGCAATACTAAAGAGGTATTCTGGTTTCAAGCAATAAATGTAAAATTCATAATCAATTATACTTTGTATATTTAAAGGGGCTGTTTGACTGTTTTATACTTAATGACCTATCCTCAGAATAAGTCATCAGTATCTGAACAGTGGGGGTCTGACACCTGGGACCCCTTCCAACAAGCTGTTTGAAAAGGCTGCAGAGCTCCAGTGAGCGCCACAACCTTCTCGCAGCTTACCCTAGGCCAATGACATCATGTTCATCGCTCACATGACCTAGGCGCAGATCGACGTGCTTGGTAAGTTTGGTAAGGTGTGAGGAGGCTGCGGTGCTCACTGGAGTGCCATGGCCTTCTCAAACAGCCGATCGGCAGGAGTCCTGGGCGTCGGACCCCCACCATCTGATATTGAGAACCTATTCTCAACAGTCGGAAAGCCCTTTTAATGTTTATGCAATGTCCATTATACTCTCTGTATAAAGACCTCTGCTTGCTGTCATTCATTGGATCTTCAAGGTTTAGTTGCAGAAGATAGAAATTTCTCAGATCTGCTGATGTGATGATGACAAGTTGGCTTGTGTTTCCCTTGGTTCTATGTCATTTGTGCTTCTTACTATTTTCAGTGAATGTTTTAACAGTGTAACTTTGTTACATAGCAGGAACTAACCTATATTGATACAGTTCATTGTATTACACTTCATCTAGCACTTACCTTAATTAGCATAACATTTACTTACCTTGTCCGTTTTTACCCGCAGGGACTGTGAGACCAAGGCCCTGTAGGACTTAAACGCCATGGCAATGTCGCAAGTTTGATGTATTTCACATAAGAGATATGGTCCTTACTCCTTTTGTATTCTGTATGATTTTTTCTGAACTGCCTACTTTGGAGGACTGATCATCTGTGTAACCAACAAAGGAAATCACCCTCGTAAAGGGACACTACCATCAATTTATTTTTATCACATCTATTAGCAAATTGTTTGTAAATATTCTATGTAAATAATGTTAACAAAAATCAGGTGGATGGTTTTCTGGCTAAAATTTTTTGGTCACTCCATGTATTCTACTTCCTGTCCTAATTTTTATACATCCTCCATGGTTTAGACTTTTAGCACGGTAAGCAGGCTCACTTAACCTTCTCAGTCAGACCATCACTGTGACCAGAGAGGGAAGAGGGATGAGTGACTCAATTAGAGCGTCACACATTACACTGATAAGTGCAGCGCTCTTCTGTGGGCATCTTCACCTAGGACTATCAGAAGATCAATAGAGCTGTCATACTGTCATGCCAATTTTATATCAACTATTATCATGAGGATTAGCCTTCAGATAACATCTTACCTTCATAGCAGCGGTAAACATGAGATTTATCTTTCTATGCGGGACAATATCTTATTTTTAACCATTTGCCAACCACCCATAGACTTCATAAGTCCGGGCAGTCAGCATAAAACTCTGCAAGGACGTTTCTGAATGTCCTTGCAGAATTAGTAGCTGAACACCAATCATGCAGATGCAAGAGCAGCGAGCACATTGTCAGTGGCAGCCAGGCTCCCCATAGAGAAGGCAGATCTCAACACGATATACACACTGCTCAATGAGCGCTGTGCACACAGATCAAGAAACACCAGTGCCGCTTCCTACTTCGGTGCTAGCGACCATGTGTTCACTGGGAGGCCAGGAATCTGCATGAGCTGCTGAGTCTTTGCAGACCAGCTGTGATTAGTACAACCTCTCTATGGGCTGTTTTCCCCCTGTAGCCGGGACCAATATGACAGTCCGAATAATAGCAGAAATCAGCAAAATAAAAAAAAAATGCAACATTTAAATGCCTCTCCCCCAAGACAATAAAAATAAATACATCCTTTTTTAAAGCAAAGATGTAAAATATTATGGATTTGGCATTTCTACTAAGTTTTTTTTCTACTGTCAAATGCTATAAGTAGGCGTTCCATCAGGTTACTACCTTTTGGTGGGTAGAAGAGTGTAGGGAGCTGATGTGACTGGTAAAAAGAAAGATGGAAACATGACATATCATTCTTTTTTTTTTTCATTCAGATCAATGGGAAAACAGATCATAGCTGAAGGCAATTGTTGCTTTTTATCTGAATCCATTATACCATGGATCAGCAACCTCCGGCACTCCACTTTGAGACTACAACCCCAAGCATGCACACTTACTCGGTTGTTCTTGTAACTCCATAGAAGTGAAAGGAGGATTGTGGGAGTTGTAGTTTCCTGCTGGAGGTTGCTGATCCCTGCTTTATACCATCCATATTGTTCTGTAAAAAAAGCGAGACACTTGCATAACTGATGTCGAGCATTTTATTAGTATGTTTATGTCCCACAAAAAATAGTTAGCAATTTTAAAACCAGCATCTGAATCTGAATACCTTTGTAATTGCATTTAATTAAAATTTTATTTAATTTAGTACAGCCACTGAGCTATTCAGTAAAATGTATCTGTATAGAGCCACCTGCTGTTTGTTTTTGTTTTTTCTGATTTCTCGGTCCACACTGTTCACATGCACATTGGTGGACGCACATGCTCAGTTCCATTCTTCAGCTGCCTCCAGAGCTGTGATAGTGAGAGAGATGCAGCAGAAAGGACACACCTCCTAAGCTGCAGCAGAAAGGACGTGGCTCCTGAACTGCAACAGAAAGAACACATCCACTGAACTGCAGCAGAAAGGACATGCCCCCTGAGCTGCAGCAAAAAGGCCACCCCCTGAGCTGCAGCTGAAAGGACATGACTCCTAAGCTGCCGCAGAAAGAAAATGCCCCCTAAACTGCAGTATAAAGGACATAGTAACATAGTTTGTAAGGCAGAAAAAAGACATCCGCCCATCCAATTCAGTCTGGACACGTCCCCTGAGCTGCCAGCTTGATAAAAATCGAGCAGAATAATTGGAGCAATTAATATGTGGAGATCTCTGGCTCCATGTGAGGTACAGGTCTGGTTCTAGCTGGTATGCACTATATGATGTCTGATTTTTCACCTTAATTATGGGATAACCCCTTTAATAAGAGCGTGCTTCTACCCTCACAGACACACAGACCTCTGAAGAGAATAGGAGCGGCATACAAGTACTGTATTGTACGTAATGCCTGCAGTGGGAAATGAGCCACCAAGGTATTGGCAATGCACAGGTTTTAAAACATGCCCCTAAGTCTCTATCTAATCAACATGAAATTTGGGACCATGATATTTTTCTTCAATTTTGCAAACTGAAATGCCTTTCTCACAGATCTCCACCCACCTTTCCAAAGAAAGAAGATAGCAGCACAACGTGGCACCCATAGCAACCTTATATTATATCCCAGGTTCCTAGTGGTAAGGATTCGATAAATGTCACATTCACAGGGAGCTGCCATGTAATGCGGGTCATAGACGGGGGGTATTGGGGCACCTTTTGTAGATATCATATTTGCAATAATCACAGCCCTAGTTACAACTCCATTAATCGGCTCGGTGTAGTGCAGCTTATATAGTACCCGCAGCATCTCCGCTCAGAGCAGTCTATGCACAACACCACTAGGAGAACAAAGCACATGGTGTCCATGGAGGTAGCATTGATTCTAGGGACAGAATATGCTCTGCAGACTGCACTCCATAGAGCAGGGATGCTCAACCTGCCGCCCTCCAGCTGTTGTAAAACTACAACTCCCACCATGTCATGCTTTAGGCTGATAGGTGTAGGCTGCCCGGGCATGCTGGGAGTTGTAGTTTTGCAATCGCTGCGGGGCCGCAGGTTGTGCATCCCTGTCATGCAGCTGGAGGCTCTGCACACATTGCCCTCTCTGCCTTCTGCTTCAGCCCCTATTCTACTTTACCCAAATCTGGAGGTTCTAGTTTTGGAAGACTTGCTGAAGCCAACTGCATAACATAAGATAAAGTATTAAGTATTGCAGGGGTCAGCAACCTCCAGCTGTTGTGAAACTACAACTCCCAGCATGTTCCATTCACTTCTATGGGAATTTTGAGAACCGCCAAGCAGCTGTGCCTGCTGGGAGTCATAGTTTGCCCACGGCCGGTGCACCCGAGGTTGCTGATCCCTAAAGTATTGCGTTTCAAATAAAGGTCGGATCACAACTAATTCAAACTTACCTGTAGTGAAAACATCAAACTACTGCTATAAGCGGACCAGTAAAAAACATACATTTTATTTCACTGACACATAGTCTCGAGAACGGGTGGCATGGATGGTACATCTTCTTCAGCAATGGACATACAGTGTGTGACAGTCACAGTGAGCTAAGGGCACTGCCCGACAATTACAATACTGGATGTTAATTAAGCCAATGCTCCCAATTAACATTAGAGGGGACAGCGCATTCCCATACACAGGACTCACAGGACACGTTCCACTTTATACACACATTTGCGGGTCAGTTGCTGACAGGGACACCTGGATACATTTAATATTGCTGATACTCGGGTTGAACAGTGATCACACAGGCCGGACTACTGCATCGGTGCAGGGCACAATCTGTTACATATGGCATGTGGAAGCCAGGCAGTAGAAGCTGTGCCAAGCATGTACACAAGGCTGGCACTTATCTATGGTGTACAGTGATGGGATCCTGATAGGAGAACGGCTCCCACGCATTGAGATGTAGTAATACATCCATGGTGATGAATGGTGTGAATGAAGGTGTAACTATCAAACGCCTATTTATTCATTGTTGAGGTGGTCTAGCTTAAGGAATCATTTAGACTCTGCTCACTGGAGGTGTTTTTACTTATATTTGTGATGCTTGCCATTAAGGATTTGACTCTCTGGGCATAGTAATCCCTAAGATTAACGGATGCAATGTCTTTTACCCCATCTCCAAAATCACAGCTCCTCATAGCATTCTCTAACTGCCTCTGTCGTCTGTAAAAATGTGAAAATTTGTTAAAGATGAGAGTGATGGGAAGCACAACGACCAATATTCCAGCTAAGATGCAGGCAGAAGCAGTCAATTTTCCAGCTATGGAGCCTGGGACCACATCTCCATACCCAACTGTGGTCATGCTAACAGTAGCCCACCACCAACAGGCAGGGATGGTGGCCAACCCATCGTTCTCCTCTTTTTCTATAGTGTAAGCCACAACAGAGAATATAGAGATCCCTACAGAAAGATAAAGCAACAGCAATCCCACCTCTCTGTAGCTGTATTTTAGGGTTGCCCCCAAAGACCTCAGACCCGTTGAATGTCTGGCCAGTTTCAGGATACGGAATATTCTCATAAGTCTCAGTACCTGGGCCACTCTACCTAGGTTTGCTAGAGTTGGAGAGCTCTCCACCACTAGGTTGACTATCAAGGTGATATAAAATGGAGCAATGGAAATAAAATCTATGATGTTCAATGGATGCTTGAAGAACAAAGTCATATCTGGAGAAACGGCAAAACGCACCACCAGTTCAAGTGTGAACCAAGCTATGCCAAAGTGTTCCACAATCTCAAAGCGGGGGTCTTCTTCAGTGCTGCCATTAGCATTGACAATCTGAAAATCCTGCAAACTGTTGAGGCACATAGTGACAATAGATCCAATGACTATCAAAATGGACAGTATGCTGAATATCCTGCTCAAGATGGAGTATCCTGGATTATCCAGTGCAAGCCAAAGTCTTCTCCTGAAGCTTCCAAGGGGTTGTCTATCAAACTTGGAAGCATCATGATAAAATGCTAAGATTTCATCAAAAGAGGATGTGGTGCTTTCCTGCTCACTTTTATCATCCCATTGATCCTGGTCTGGTTCCACCTTCCGTCCATGGTAGCTGTAACTGCAACAGGAGTCTATGAAGAATTCATTAATCCCCCAGTATTCAATCTCTTGGCAGAAGGAGAAAACACAGAGTTCGCCCATAACATGGAGCTTCCCAGTGTTGTAGAAATGTAACACATAAGGGAACAGGTCTGGGTTCCTATCAAAGTAAAATTCATTCTTGGTGTCATCATAATCATCACACAGTTCCAGGATGGATTCCTTTGATTGACAGGTCAACAACTTGCACAGTCTTGTCTCTGGGAATCTTAGAAGTGTGTCATACCTTAACCTCTTCTTGTAGCCTCCGACATTTATACTAATCTCTGTATCTTCAATACCACTGTCGTACAAATCCCTCAATTGTGTGCCTGTCATATTGAGCATTCAAGCCTCTACAGGAGCAGACCTGGAATAGAAGCAAAGGCATGAGGAGCAACGCTACACAACACAATCTGACACAAACTACACAATGATAACTACATGCAAGTAGTAGAGCAAACAATGCATCCCTTCTTCTTCACTAAGGAAACCAATCTGAATTAGATGGAATGAGGCAGTGAATAATAGACGTGAACACCCAATCAATGCCACTAGAACACAATAATGCTAGTCTAATGTCTATACTTGGTGTTGACTACATTGGCTCCTCATTATGATCTTGTGTGTTCTAATAGTCTTAGATGACATCATACCTTTAATTATCTTAACTTTCCAACCAACTGCATGGGTTGCAAGGGATGGATTTCCAGAAGCTCTTTCCATGTCTCTCATTCCTCTAGGAAGCCGTGCTTGTCTCCGTTAGACTTTGTCGCTTGTAAATTAACCATGGATCTGCTGGGTCTGGACGTTTAGGAGGTGATGTTCCTCCAGAGACACATGTGGAGGCTGCTCAAGTTGTGCTGTAGTGTCAGGACCTGTTGGATGGTGCTGAAGGGACAGCTCCCAGTGCTGATCCCATCTCAAGTCGATTCCCTGGCTGATTACAGATCCGTCTTTGCCTCCAGTTCATGTGTCATTGTCTCCCCTATCCTCGTGCTTGCTGACAATTCCCCAGATGAGCAGGTTTGTTTTTCTTGCAGCCCTTTAAACTCCGCCTGGTTGCCCAGGTGCTCCCAGTGAGTGATGCCTGCTGGAGAATGGATTTTCCTCTGCATCATGAAATAAGGGAGGAGGTAAATGATGAGCTGCCTGTCTGGAAAGCAAAGTTCACCCTCCACGCAAGATATGGCGAAGAGCCTGGAGAGCTGAGTGCAGCCATGGGTATGAAATGAGATTAGTGGCAGCATAGTGAATCCTCTCTCACACACACAGCATGCATTATCTGGGCTGCGGCGTGATGCCGGAGCTTCCTACAATGACACATCTCTGCATTGCATGCACAGATTGCTGGCGTGCCCTGGCTGCTTCATATATCAAGGCACCTAAAAGAGTCAAATAGTTTGCAAGGCTGAAAAAAGACATCCGTCCATCCAATTCAGTCTATTACCCGACAAAGATGACCCTCAGAGGCTGGTGAACTCTGCAGGTAAATCAAATACATCATCAATGAACCAAACATTGCATAAAGCAGTGTTATTTCAAAATGACATCAAGTGGGTTTCATACCTCTTGGAGACTACAGTAGAGAAGGCTGGGACTTATAGTTCTGCCTGTAGGATCTATAGATGGGGTGCAGACGTGGTCTTCACACAAAAGTCATGTAGGGCAGGCAACCCAAGACCCTCTACCATAGAAGGACAGGGTATTAAAGGGACAGTGGACTTTTTGACAAGTGTCATGTCACATCTGGGTGGAGAGCTTCTCATCCTATAGAAACCTATAGATCCTATACCATTGTGTCAAGCTACTGCACACAATTTTGGGGGGATCCTGGATCTTCAATATGTGAGCAATGACATATCGTTGAGATCTATGAAGATGCTGGAAATGTCTTATACCCTATTGACTGACCAGTCACTGTTCTTATAAGAGATGCTTTAAACTAAGGGGAAAAAAAGATTTCTGCCGCATGGTTGTCATTTCTTTTGCAGAAGTAGAAACCTGAATGATGTAAATGTTAAAGAGACTGAACGAGAATGAAATTACTGCGAGTTATTAACGCAATGAGATATGTCAGTAAACAGCTTGCATTACGCAGGAGGTTATATCAAAAGGCCACATTGCCCTCTGTTCTGCGTATTAACTAACATAAAGCTGTAGGTCAGATCTCCTAGCTTCAGGAACACCACAGAAATAAAGATACAAAGTAAATATCATTTTCTGGTTTTATACATGGATATGCAGTAAAATATGGTGAATTAGTTTACTAAATATGTCCAATTCTACATAAAATAGAGCCAAATGGAGCCTTTTTAGGACAATCCTTTAGATTTGTCTTTTAAAGCATCAAAATACCATATTTTAGTCCTTGCCATATGTTCGATGACATGCTCCATTCAGGAGATCATTTTTCAGAAGATGTCAGGCACTGCATACCTGTACTTGGTGCTGACATTTTATTTCTATTGAAATAACGATAGTGCTAAAAAATCCACTGCCACAATTATAGCACATGTCAAGTTGATGGATGTCACTATAAAGTAAGACTATTTCTTCCCCCCCATGAGCAATAAGGAGTAGAAGTCTAAAACTCTCTACAGACATTACACTGCTGCCCAATATTAAACCTCAGTACAGCAGCCCCGTCTGTGGAGCCAGGGGGTGCAAGCTAGGGACTTGATCTGCCTGGGGAGAATATTAATGTCAGGACATGCGGTTCATTGCTTAGGTAGGATTTGTTATTTAGGTAAATATATGCATTTTTTTTATTTGTATATGTAAAGCTATTATACACGTTAAAAAGGGATATAAAGTGGCACTCTAGTTTCACTTCAATAGCGCCTTAAAGGGGTTGTGGCACTAAAAATATCCTACCGTTTTCAAACCAGCATCTGGATCTGAATACTTTTGTAATTGCATGTGATTGCAAATTTAGTATGGCCTCTGAGTTATTCAATAAAATGTATCTGCATAGCGCCACCTGCTGTTTGCTATTTTTCTAATTTCTCTGTCCACCTCCTGAGGTGTTATTACATGCTCAGTTCCATCCTTCAGCTGCAGTAGAGAGGACACTCCTCCTGAGAAAGAAGACACCTATGAGCTGACAGCTTGAAATATATCTGGCAGAGCAATTGCTGCAATGAATGGGGAGATCTCAGTGCCCATGTGAGGTACAGGGCTGGTTCTAGCTTTGTTAGAAAGAGACTGTCATGTACTATAGGATGTCTGGCAATGGCGTGCTAAGGGGAGGGAGGGGGCGGGCGACTCGCACCAGGGGTCCACTCTCACGGAGTGCCAGAAGCAATGAGCGCTTCCATCAATACAGATGGAAGCGCTCATTGCTGGAACGCAGGGAGCTGTGGTCCTGTCACTCACCTCCCTGCGCTCTGTCTCTCCCGCACTGAATGATGAAGCAGGAAGACTTCTCCCTGCTCCACTATTCAGCCTGAAGACGCATATCACACTGCCGGCCTGTGTGGGAGGAGCCTACAGCCCCGGAATGTGCCTAGGCTCCACCCACACAGTGCTGCAGAGAGATCTGTGTCTCCAGGGGAGAGAGGACTGTGAGCTTCAGGAACAAGACAAGGTGAGTACGCAGTGTGTTTTTTTTTTTAACAGAGGGGGCACAAAGGGCATTTCTACCATGGAGCGGCACAGAGAGCATTACTACTACAAAGGGAGCACAGAGAGCTTTACTACTGTGAAGGGGGCACAATGGGCATTTCTACTACGGAGGGGGTCCATAGGGCAATACTACTACAAAGGGGGCACAGAGGGCAATACTACTACAAAGAGGGCACAGAGGGCAATACTTCTACAAATGGGGCACAGAGGGCAATACTTCTACAAAGGGGGCACAGATGGCAATATTTCTACAGAGGGGCACAGAGGGCATAACTACTAAGGAGGCACAATGGGCATTACTACTATGAAGGGGGCACAATGGGCATTACTACTATAAATGGGATACAATGGGCATTTTTACTATGAAGGGGGCACAATGCGCATTACTACTGTAAAGGGGGCGCAATGGGTATTACTACTGTGAAGGGGCACAATGGGCTTTACTAATACGAAGGGAGCACAATGGACATTACTATTATGATGGGACACAGAGGGCATTACTACTATGAAGGGGGCACAGAGAGCATTACTACTACGAAGAGGGGCACAATGGGCATTACTACTATGAAGGGGGCACAGAGAGCATTACTACTATGAAGGGGGCACAATGGGCATTACTACTATGAAGGGGGCACAGAGGCCATTACTACTGTGAATTTGGCAGAGAGAGCATAACTGCTGAGAAGGGGGTGGGCATAACTGTTATGGGGCACTGAGTGGGTATTAGTACTGTGAAGGGGGCACACAGGGCATTATTACTGTTATGAGGGTACAGTAATGGCATAACTACTCTGAAGGGGCACAGAGAGGGCATTACAACTGTGAAGGGGGCACACATATGGCATAACTACTCTGAAGGGGCACAGAGAGGGCATAACTACTGTGAGGGAGGCAAAAAGAGGGCATTACAACTGTGAAGGGGGCACAGAGGGCATAAATACTGTGAGTGGGCACAGTGCATGCATAACTACCGTGAGGGGGCACATATCTGGACAAAACTACAGTGAAGGTTGTACAGGGTGGACCATTTATATGGATACACCTTAATAAAATGGGAATGGTTGGTGATATTAACTTCCTGTTTGTGGCACATTAGTATATGTGAGGGGGGAAACTTTTCAAGATGGGTGGTGACCATGGTGGCCATTTTGAAGTCGGCCATTTTGAATCCAACTTTTGTTTTTTCAATAGGAAGAGGGTCATGTGACACATCAAACTTATTGGGAATTTCACAAGAAAAACAATGGTGTAACTTTATTCTATCATGAGTTATTTACAAGTTTCTGACCACTTATAAAATGTGTTCAATGTGCTGCCCATTGTGTTGGATTGTCAATGCAACCCTCTTCTCCCACTCTTCACACACTGATAGCAACACCGCAGGAGAAATGCTAGCACAGGCTTCCAGTATCCGTAGTTTCAGGTGCTGCACATCTCGTATCTTCACAGCATAGACAATTGCCTTCAGATGACCCCAAAGATAAAAGTCTAAGGGGGTCAGATCGGGAGACCTTGGGGGCCATTCAACTGGCCCACGACGACCAATCCACTTTCCAGGAAACTGTTCATCTAGGAATGCTTGGACCTGACACCCATAATGTGGTGGTGCACCATCTTGCTGGAAAAACCCAGGGAACGTGCCAGCTTCAGTGCATAAAGAGGGAAACACATCATCATGTAGCAATTTTGTATATCCAGTGGCCTTGAGGTTTGCATTGATGAAGAATGGCCCCACTATCTTTGTACCCCATATACCACACCATCAATTTTTTTGTTCCAACAGTCTTGGAGGGATCTATCCAATGTGGGTTAGTGTCAGACCAATAGCGGTGGTTTTGTTTGTTAACTTCACCATTCACATAAAAGTTTGCCTCATCACTGAACAAAATCTTCTGCGTAAACTGAGGGTCCTGTTCCAATTTTTGTTTTGCCCATTCTGCAAATTCAGTGCGCCGATCTGGGTCATCCTCGTTGAGATGCTTCAGTAGCTGGAGTTTGTAAGGGTGCCATTTGTGAGTAGCTAATATCCGCCGAAGGGATGTTCGACTAATGCCACTCTCCAGTGACATGCGGAGAGTGCTACGCTGTGGGCTCTTGCTGAATGAAGCTAGGAGAGCCACTGATGTTTCTTCATTAGAGACAGATTTCATGCGTCCACATTTTGGCAAATCCAACACTGAACCATTTTCACGAAACTTAGCAAGCAGTTTGCTAACTGTAGCATGGGAGATGGGTGGTCTCGTAGGGTGTCTTGAAATCTGCTGCAATGACCCGGTTACTGCGTTCACCAGACATCAACACAATTTCTATCCACTCCTCACGTGTTAACCTTGGCGACATATCAATGGCTGTAAACAAAGAGAAACTTGTAAATAACTCATGAAAGAATAAAGTTACGTTAAAACCAAGCACACCATTGTTTTTCGTGTGAAATTCCCAGTTTGATGTGTCACATGACCCTCTTCCTATCGAAAAAACTAAAGTTGGATTCAAAATGGCCGCCATGGTCACCACCCATCTTGAAAAGTTTCCCCCCTCACATATACTAATGTGCCACAAACAGGAAGTTAATATCACCAATCATTCCCATTTTATTAAGGTGTATCCATATAAATGGCCCACCCTGTACAATGAGGGCAATACTACTGTGAGGGGGTACAATTTGTTTTTAAAGTAGTGGGGGGGATGGGTGTTCCAGAGAAAGGATCCACCCCGGGTGCCAAACACCCTAGGCATGCCACTGATGTCTGGTGATTATTTTTTACATTAATCATGGAAGAACACCTTTCCCTACCAAAGATCTATAGTCACCATAATAACTCTTTTTTTAAATCCACAGTGACCATCTCAGTATTTCCATATAACCTAAAATGTAATTAATATGAAGACACATGTCCTTGCGGCAGGTTCCCTTTCAACAGTGCAGGCTGAAGATATGGAGCATACATGACAGTATTCTGCTGGCCTTAGAAGCAGCTGCAGTTTAGGCCTGTTTCACACTTTCTGGTTTTGAGATCTGGCAGAGGATCTCAAAACCGGAAATAAACGGATCCGTGCCTTTTAATATATCTGGATACATCCATTCTGGATCCGGTGGTATTAAATCTAAACTGAACAAACCGGATCCAGTATGAGAATCATTGTAAGTCAATAGGCGCTGGATGCTTTTTTATTTTTGCTAACAAAAAACGAATCTGGCACCCCTGACTTACATTCATTTTTATGCCGAATCTACAAGCAGAACGTAATGGAACGGAATGCATCCTGATCAGTTTTGTCCCCATTGACAATAAATGAGGTCAAAACTGATCCGTTCTGGCCCAGTTTTGAGATCCTCTGACGAATCTCAAAACAGGAAAGCCACAACGCAAGTGTCAAACGGGTCTAAGTCTATGAACTACAAGTACACCTAGATCCTTCCCTATAAGTGACTCTCCCAGTGTTACATCACCTAGGACATATGATGCACAGAGATTATTACTACCAAGATGCAGAACTTTACATTTGTCCACATTGAACCTCATTTACCAAATTGATGCCCAATCACTCAGAGTGTTCAACTCAGCTTGTAGTATATGGACATCTTCCATAGACTGAACAGTACTACACAGCTTAGTGTCATCTGCAAAAATAGATATGGTGCTATTAATCCCGTCCTCGATATCATTAATAAATAGATTAAATAATAGAGGGCCCAGCACTGAACCTTGGGGTACACCGCTTATAACCCGGGACCATTCTGAATAGGAATCATTGACCACAACTCTCTGAACACGGTCCTTCAGCCAGTTTTCAATCCAATTACAATCTATACTTTATAAACAAATCGATCTTAAAGGGGTTGTCCCATCTGGACACTTAAAGGGGTTGTCTCACTTCAACAAATGGCATGTATCATGCAGAGAAAGTTAATACAAGGCACTTACTAATGTGTTGTTATTGACCATATTGCCTCCTTTGCTGTCTGGATTCATTTTTCCATCATATTATACACTGCTCGTTTCTTTGGTTATGACCATCCTGCAATCCATCAGCAGTGGACTTGCTTGCACACTGTAGAAAAAAGTGTTGGTCTATGCTCACTCCCATAGTCCCGGCCAGGAAAAGGATAGTGCTTTTTTCTATAGTGTGCAAGCATGGCCACCACGGATGGATTGCAGGGTGGTCGTAACCATGGAAATGAGCAGTGTATAATGTGATGGATAAATGAATCCAGCCAGCAAAGGAGGCAAGATGGACAATCACAATACATTGTATTAACTTTCTTTACATAATAAATGCCATTTGCTGAAGTGAGACAGCCCCTTTAAGGCACATCGATAAACTATGCTATAAATGTCCAACAGGTGTAGTTCCTGTCCTAAGAATTGGACGACGTGAATGAATGCTCTGCTATTTTTGGATGCCCCATAGCAGTGAATGGAGACAGCTGAGCATGCGTAGCCACCTCTCCATTAACATTGGGGCCCCATTCTTAAGACAGAAGCTAATCCCAGATGTGGAACTTGAAACTATAGAACATTTATGGCATATCCTATTCATATGCCATAAATGTCCAGATGTGACAAATTCTTTATTTTACCCATTAAGTGCAGTGTCGGACTGAAGTCCCTTGGGTCCACCAGCGGAAATCATTCTGTGTATATAGAACCTTAAGGGCCCTGTTTTGTTAGGGGTGCATTATCATCAGAGCTTGGACCCATAGGAGCATCCTCTGGTACTCTGGTGGGCCAATACGTCCCTGATTTAAGTGTCTATGAGGCACAGTGTCAAATGCCTTTGCAAAGTCTAAAATTACTATAGGATCAATTTATCAAGCCCTGTAGGCCAATTTTGGTGCACACCCTTCTTGTACAAATAATTTGTGAGCTTCTATGATCTTCATGCCTCTTTCACTTCTTTTGAAAAGTGGATGGAAAAGTAGGCTGGTAGAGTGCATATCAGACTTGTAATAAAAGCTAAATAGCAATCTAAAAAGACGTTAATATTAAAGGAAGATTTACACAGAAATCCAGTCTACTGGTGAAGAGGAGTGGCAGAGCGCATTGGCAGAGGTAGTGCTAGATATTGAGAAGAAGGGGAATGAGAAGAGTTGGCTGTTTTTGGAAGTCTTATTTTAGATGTTTAGGGGGTAATTTTATCAAACTGGTGTAAAGTAGAACTGGCTTAGTTGCCCATAGCAACCAATCAGATTCCACCTTTCATTTTTCCAAAGGAGCTGTCCAAAATGAAAGGTGGAACCTGATTGGTTGCTATGGGCAACTAAGCCAGTTCTACTTTAAACCAGTTTGATAAATGACCCTTTAGTCATTTTTTTAGATTTTAGTCTTGTTTCAGAAATAGTGTGTGGTAAAGTAATTGGTTGGAATTACGGTTGTGGCTATAGGAGATGTAGTGGTAATAAGCAAACCCAAGCTCTGGCGTCAGGGGTCCCACAAAGACCCCCGTGCCACATAAAAGGACATGGCATGTGGTAGGTTGGGCCCAGGAGATTTGTGTTATATTAGAACTTTTGTGATATACAATAAATAATGGGAAGATATAAGCCTCTCTTTAAAGGGAATGTGTCACCTATCATTTTTTTCTACCATTTAAAACCAGATAGCGACACATATCCTTTTTTTCGAATCTGCTTTTGATTACTGATTGCAGATTCTTTTATTCTATTGCCTGAACATGATTATGGCAGCGGCCATTTTATCTGAGCATATAGGGATATCCTTTACAGCAGCCACATAATCTGGAGATGCTCACTGACTTCAATGGGAGGGTTTTCTAGGCATGTTCTGTGACCTGTGCAGAGGTCAGGAGGGAGCAGATAAGCTGTGATATCACCTATTGTGAATGGTGGATCCTGTGTTATCTATATAGTAGTCCCTCATGCTGCAATATTATTTGGTTCCGGGATGACTATTGTAAGTTGAAATCATTGTAACTTGAGTCCATAACTTTATGGAAAACTAGTAATTGGGTCCAAATCCCAAAAATGTCATCCCAGAATAAGAAAAAGTAAAGTTTAAAGAAAAAAAGCAGATAAGTAAGACTTAACGTAAAACAGACAGGAATAGATGCTGGAAGCTGTAAATGACTTTCTATGGTGAGAGCAGGGGCTTCTTCAGGGTCTTGCATTGTACATAGATGTGCTAGAAAAATGAAATGGAGTCACCACAAAATGTTTAGTACCACAGAGGAGCTACTAGACAATCAATTACCAGTGAAATAGCCATATTGATTAGTTGTATCTGAGTCGAGGCCTCATATGTTGAGTCTAGTTTTAATTTACGATGGCTCAGAAAAGACCATTGCATTTTGAAAATATTGTATCTTGAGGAATCACTGTACATAGAAGTGTTACTTGTCATTGTAATCACTGCTTGTGATGATTATGAGATGACAGCTGAAATATGATCTGTACAAACCAAGAAGTGGCACCTATTACTAGACTTAGTGGCCCGTATGAAAACTGCAGGATTATTTTTTTTAAATATAGATAGTGACATGGAAAATTAAAAATAACATCAAAAGAGCTCTTTAAAAATATATTTAACATTCAAACAATAGGTCATTCTCTGATGACACATTCCTTTTAAGCACATATTGTAACCCTGTGCATCTACAGTATAAATATATATATATATATATATATATATATATATATGTTGGTAAGGCTGAGGTTCAGCCTGCATTTGTGGGAGGGGCTTGAGCCTATTTAAACCCCCACTTACCTCATCACAGTGGGCGTTCCGGTTCTTGGTTATTCACTGGCTAGTGTTCGTGTGTTTCCTGGTACCTACGGTCGCCTCTTGCAGAGTTCGTGTCTCCTGGTGGTAAGTAGGGGAGGGGGGGGCTCTTTCGCAGGGCAAGGACTGCGGCGGTCTGGCACCCTCCCTCCGCCTCATGCTGCCGGTGCGTTCCAGCGTGGAGCGCACGGGCTTCCGGCTCCCCTCCTCCTCCACTCGTCTCCCTGTGTTCCTGGCGGTATGGCGTCAGGTAGCGCACCCGGCAGCCGGTCGGCTCGTCATGCTGGAGACGGGGGGGGTGCTTTTCCCTGGTCTGGCCGGCTCACCTTGTTCCCGGCACTGCGCAGGAAGGCGTGCGTTCCAGGGTGGAACGCACGCACTTCCTGGTTCCGGTCCCCGCCCGCTCCACTTGCTTTCTGGCGGCAGCAGGGACAAATCAGCGCCTGCCGGCGGATACCCGTTCATCGGGGGGGGGGGGGGTTGGGTTCCTGGGCAAGGCTGCACCCCGGGTGCGGCATGGAAGCCGGTGCACATAGGCGTGCGTTCTAGCCTGGAACGCACTCCTCTTCCGGCGCTTCTGTGACGTCACCCGCCCCCTGCCGGTCTCCCTGGCTGCAATGTCAGCTTGCGTTCCACGCTGGGCGCGGGCTCACGGGCAGCCAGGCCAGACGGGGAGGGGGGGAAGAAAGGAGGGGATAGTAAAGGAATAATTCACATAAATGAAATAAGCAATTGGTATCAGTGTGTGCAGTAAACCCGCCACAGGGTCTATATAAAAAATAAAAAATAAAAAAAAGGGGATAAGTACGTTGGTAAACCCGCCATATAGTCCGCAAAAAAAAAAAAAAAAAAAATTGTAATAAATAATAAAAAAAAAAAAAAAAAAAAGGTATATGTGAGTATTTACAGCACAAACCCGCCATATAGTCGGGTCATCAACCCGAAAAAAAAAAAAAAAAAAAAAAAATGAAAAAAAATATATAATATAAATATATATGTATTTGCGGCACAAACCCGCCATATAGTCGACACCGACTAACCTCCTTTTAATAAAAAAAAAAAAAAAAAAAGAATTATTTAATTTTCTTGGTTGGACCGAGATCTGGCCCCACCTCGGGCACCTGGTTACGGCCAGGGTGTCTGGTCTTCCTGGTTTCGCCCAGGCCACCGGGTTTTGTCTTGTTGCCAAGTCATTGTCGGCCGGTCACAGTCAGGTGTCCGGTCGCGGTTGGTGGCACCTCCTTCTTCCCTGGTACGCCCGGGGCTCGGTTCACTCCTGGTACGCCCAGGTCTTCATGTTTTTCTTGTCTATCACACGGGTTCACGCACCTGTCCTTCGGCTTTCAAGTCTTCCAAAGGGGCCGTCCTCGGCTTCTCCCTGGGTCATTCTTGCTTTCCGTAACTCCTAGGTTATGGCTTACCACTGCCCTTCGCGGGCCGCTGCTACGCGCAGCCTCTATTTCATGGCTACGCGCCTTCTCTCCTGTCAAACCGCCTGGTACGCTCAGGCGGCTCTCTTTTCGGTCAGGTGTTCGATCCGATGCGCTCGGATGGTCACTTGGCCTTAGGGTGAGCCCCAGCCTGGCCAGTTCGCCTGGTTCCGCAGGTTGGTGGGCACCCGTGTCCTCTGCACTTTCAAATGTTTTTGCCTGTGCTTTATTTACAGAAGTTTGTTCCCAGTTCTCCGTTCCTTTCGGTCCTGTTCAGGTAAGTTCGCACTGGCACCACCTCGGTCCCAGTCAAGTCATAACCACGCGTTAATTGTCTTCGTCTGTTCGGTTAGGCCAGGTTCGACTGAGCCGTCTCGTGAATTCCGTTACCGGTACGTGTCTCTCTGTCGTGCACCAGTCCAAATTCCAGTACATCGTCACCCTCGTTTTTTTTTTTTTTTTTTTTCTTTTATTTTGTTATGCCTTGTATTTTTGTTTAGCTGCTCTGCCATGTCTCGAGCCTCGGACATGGAGGACGGCCTTTCCATCTCCGGCTCAATCGTGTCAAGCCAAGCGGGTCCCTCATCCCTTCGGAGTTGGACCATCCCAAAACTGTTGGCCGAGTTGAACCGAAGAGGCATTCCACATCCGGCCACCGCAAGAAAGGCAGAGCTATACAAACTGCTCATGACCAGCCCCAGCACCACAACAGTGCAGCCAGAGGCGTCGGCCATCCATTTGTCCCTGGTGCAGCTACAGGCGACCCTGAATTCCTTGGTGGACTCGGTGGCGGATGTGCGGGCAAGGGTTTCGGAGCTCGAATCCCGGCCATCCGTTGTACCCCCAACTCCCGTTCCGCTGATGACTCCCTCTACATCAGGCTGGCTGGCTACAGGTACGCCAAGACCCATTCCACATGTGTCCCCCTCTCACTTCATTCCTGATAACCTTAAGAGAGACATCCTGGCAGGGAAAGATGTCAATCTGGCATCAATCCTCATTGCCGCTCAAGATGTTCCCGAGAACCGGGTCATCAACTGTGGCGATGTGTCGGTGGTCCTTCGGGCCAAGGATTCGCGGCTCAACCGCAAGTTGTCCATTCCGGAATTTGTCCTGGCCTTCAGCCTCTTCAGGGACATCGTCTGCACCGCACAGCCGGAGAGAAGAGAGGAGCTTGACAGCTATTTGTACCTGGTCACTGACCTAGGGCACAAGTATGGTGGGTCGGCCTTCTATGACTACCACCGTTCCTTTGCAGCTAAGGCGGCGGCAGCTCTGGCCCAGTTCCAGTATGTCACCAGCTGGTCCTTGATTGACACCGAGCTCTTCTGCCGTCACTTCGCTGGCCTCAGGGCTCCCAACTGTGCGACGTGTCAGTCGATTTTCCACTCCTCAGAGTGGTGCCCCAATACCGCGCACCCGCCTCAGGACAGGGCCATCCCGGGGACCTCCGGGTCATTTCCATCCAACCCCTCCACAGACAAGCTCGGCAGACCTATTGTCTACCTGGGGAAGAGCCAGGTCTGTAATAACTTTAATTCAGGGGGGTGCTCATATGCCAGCTGCAGGTCACTCCACGTCTGCTCCCTGTGCTTCAGGGCTCACCCACGGTCCGCCTGCCCAAAGAAATCTTCCAAAGGTTCCTGACTAGCGGACATCAACGTGGACCTCTTGGCGGCACTCCTTCACGATCACCACGATCAAGACTTCGTGGCGTTCCTGTTGGCAGGCTTTCACCAGGGGTTCCACACAGGGCTCATCACCCTGCCGCAGGTGCTCTGGCAGGGCAGGAATCTGCTGTCCGCCACCCTGGACCCTCCAGCAACTAGCGAGTTGCTCCAGTCGGAAGTTTCCAAGGGGTTCCTCATAGGCCCGTTCCCACGCATCCCGTTTTCCTCATGGCGCATTAACCCCATCGGCTTAGTGGCAAAAAAGAACACTAATAAAAAAAGATTAATTTATGATCTGTCCGCCCCTCATGTGTCCGGTATTCCAAGCCTTAATTCTCTGATTCCCTCGGAGGAATTTTCCATGCGTTATTCCTCGGTGGACGACGCCATCCAGGCCATCCTGTCACATGGTAGGGGCGCTTGGCTGGCAAAGGTTGACATTGCGGATGCATTTAAACTCCTGCCCATCCTGCCGCAGTTATGGCAATTCTACGGCATTGAGTGGGCCGGCCAGTATTTTTTCGCCAACAGGCTCACGTTTGGATCCAAGAGTAGCCCGTGGTTATTCGACCAGCTGGCCAAGGCGCTGCGTTGGATCCTGATCCATCACGGGGGCCTCCGGTCGGTCATCCACTACCTCGACGATTTTCTGGTTGTCGAGGATCCGCAGGGCGGGTCCAGCATACTCACCATCCTCCTCGGATTGTTCGCCAGTCTGGCTGTTCCGATCGCGGAGTCAAAGACTGAGGGTCCTGCCACGAGGGTCTCATTCTTGGGCATCGTCCTGGATTCGGTTCTGTTGCAAGCCAGCCTACCGGAGGAGAAACTCACTCAGTGTCGGGAGGTCATTTCCCATGCGGCAGCCACGGGATGCCTCACTAGAGTCGAGTTGCAGTCTCTTCTGGGGCGGCTCAACTTTGCCTCTAGGATTATGCCCCAGGGAAGAACCTTTGTGTCAAGGCTGCTCCAGCTTCTTCCCTCAGCACCCGAACAGGACAGCATCATCCGTTTGGACGGCCAGGCCATGGCAGACCTGGCCATGTGGGAGTTGTTCCTGTCCCGATGGAACGGCGTCTCCTTTTTCGTGTCACCTTGGTCTTCCTCCTGCCCGACCATTTTTTCAGACGCAGCTGCATCTTGCGGCTACGCTGCCATTTGGGGTTCCCAGTGGCTAGCGGATCGTTGGCCCAGTACCATCTTAGAGGAGGCTGAATCCATCCGCACCTCCTCTCTGTTGGAATTATACCCCATCGTGGCAGCTGCTCAGGCATGGGGCCACCTCTGGGCTAACTTGCCGGTGATGTTTGTGACAGATAACCAGGCCTTGGTCGACATCTTGGCCAAGGGCAGGGCCAAGTCCCCCAAGATCATGGCGCTGTTGCGCCAGCTGGTTTGGCTGGCCCTGTCACATAACTTCCATGTGCATTGTAGCCACATCCCGGGGGAGAGGAATGTAGCAGCCGACGCACTGTCTAGGTTTAATTTTGAACTCTTCTTCCAGGTCATGCCGGAGGCCGAGCCACGCAGATATCCCACCCCGCCTTTCAGTTCCCTGTCAATGGACTAGGCTTGCTCGTCTCGTCAGCAAGGGACCTGGCGCAGCAGTCCCTTGCCCCAAACACGGCCAGGAACTACCTTTCAGGCCTGAAAACCTTCCAGGAGTTTTCACGTCTGCACCCGCAGGCGGGCCTGGCGGACATTCCTTACATCATGGCCTTCATCGCCCATTGCCACCACCAGTTACACCTCTCCTACAACACCATTAAGTTGTACCTAGCAGGCGTCCAACACCACACCATGCTCCGCAACCCAGGGGGCGGATCCATTTTTTCTGCGCATGCAGTCAAGGCCACCTTACGAGGGGTCCAGAAGAGTGGGTCCAATCCCTCGTCCCGCAGGCAGGGCGTCACGGGAGAGATGTTCCGGAAATTATCTTCAGCCCTGGATGGTGCTCCTTTTGGGCCCTTTTCCAGCTTAATCATCAAAGCTGCCATGTACTTAGCTTTTTACGGCTTCCTTAGGCCAGGCGAGTTCACGTGCAGCACGGCGGGACGGTGCAGCCTGCACCGAGAGCAGCTGGTGAGGGTGGTTGACCATTACGCGCTGAAGATAATTATCTCCAAAACCAGTCAAACAGGCCCCCCGGTGGAGGTCCAGTTTTTTCCCACTAGGAATGAATGGTGCCCGTTACAGGTATTTGACCAGCTCATCCTCGCCCTCCGGGATGCGCCACCTCACAGCCCTCTGCTACCCCATCTGAAGGGAGCTCTCACCACGGCGCAATTCATCAGCCACATCCGCACGGTGGCTGCTGGCTTAGGGTTGGACTCAGGAGCAATATCCGGTCATTCCTTCCGCATTGGGACAGCCTCCGCGGCTTCCCGGCAGGGGGTCCCCGCCCACGTCATCCGAAAGATGGGGAGATGGCGTTCGTCTTGCTTCACCAGATACATACCTAACCCGCAGGTGGAGATTTCGCAGGCATTTCGGTCTTTGGTGTTATAAGGTAATAAAGTCTTACACCTTAACTATTTTGTTGTCATTTTGCCCCCTTTTAGGCTACTCTCATACCCGGCTCCAGGCACACCTCAGCCGGTTAGGTTCCAGGCAGGCACGCTGCCCAAGTTTCGTATTTAGTCTTGACCACAAGTTGGTAAGGCTGAGGTTCAGCCTGCATTTGTGGGAGGGGCTTTAGCCTATTTAAACCCCCACTTACCTCATCACAGTGGGCGTTCCGGTTCTTGGTCCCACCCACCCATTCCCTTCATTTCAAGGGTCCTCCTTAGGGTAGCCCCCTTTTAGGCTACTCTCATACCCGGCTCCAGGCACACCTCAGCCGGTTAGGTTCCAGGCAGGCACGCTGCCCAAGTTTCGTATTTAGCCTTGACCACAAATATACACATACACCATATTTTTCGGACTATAAGACGCATTTCCATTATGGAAGCTGCCATTAGTATGCAGGAGGTGTGGCGAGCGGTGAGTGTAGCACTGCTAGCACTGGGCGCCGCATTGCGTGTGTCCTGACTACGTACAGAGTCAGGACATAGTGTATGAAGGCACACACTATGACCTGACGCTGTGCAACCTCAGGTCACAGTGCAGTGCAGGCCAGAAGAAGAGCAGACATCAGTGAGTGTCTGATCTGCAGAGTGGCAGCACTGTACAGAGCAGGAGAGGTAAGTTTATTTTTTTAATGTCTGATCTGAAGGTTCTGATCTGAGACTGATAGAACTTGGGGGGTCTGATAAGAAATGCAGGGTCTGATTGGGGGGTCTGATCTGAGGTCTGATGAGGAATTAGGATCTGGTTTGGAGGTCTGATAAAAAATATTTTTTTTCTAATTTTCCTCCTCTATATCCTAGGTGTGTCTTATAGTCCGGTGCATCTTATAGTCCAAAAAATATGGTAATTCAGTGGTGCACAACTGTTTCATGTTAAAGCTTACAAGCTTTTGTGCTTTTACACTATTCTTCCCTACTTTAAAAAATTGGGTCGAACAGTGGGCATAGGTAGCTATGTTAATTTGTTTCACTTCAGATTTATTGTTAGTTTAAAAAATGGCACAAACTTATTCCAGTAGAGAGATGTAAAAAACTGGAGTAACATCTCTGGACAAAAGGATTATATTTAATGGTATACCATATTTGCGATATTTGATACATTAGGAGCAAATTATGGCAATGCAGACTCTTTTATCCCATATTCCGGTATCTATGAATTATCAAATGGAAAAAAAACAAGCCAACATGGATAAATAGATAATTGAAGCTTGAAATTATGGGGTAATTTATCATAAGATTAAGGCTACTTTCACACTGGCGGTAGCCTTTTCCAGCAGGCTGTTCTGGCAACTGTGCTGGCGGAAGTCCCCTCTGGCTCCATTCACTATAATGGGGGTGAGCCGAAAGTCTGGCCGCAGCACGGCAAACATGCCGAGAGGCAGCCGGAAAAAAACCAAAGCATGCTGTCGTTTTATTCCGGCCGCCTCCCGACATTATATTGAATGGGGCCGGGCGGACTTCCGCCAGCACGGATCTGGTAGGCTGTTCCCCCGCCGAAACAGCCTGCCGGAAAAGGCTACCGCAAGTGTAAAGTAGCCTAATACTTGAAGTAAGTCTTTCTAGTTGCTGCGTTGGTGTACTTTGCACCACATTCATCAAACATTGAGGAGCATTTACTAATGTCTTTACACCACAATAAAGAAGCCGCAAATTATGGTGGAGGCCATATGTGCGCACTAATTTGAGACTTTTTAAGTTACTCAACCTTTTCTAAAACTGGTGTATGGGAATGCAAGTCTTGAAAAATGTCCCCCAGATATTTTAAACCACTACCTATCGGAAAGAGATTATGACATTATAGCGAACTTACAAAAAAAAAACACATTGATAAATCTGGAGTGAAACTAATTAACATAGTAAATCATGCCCACTTTCGCACCCACTTTTCAAAATTGGAGTGAGTTATGTAAAAATTCTAAAAATTGCACAAATAAGCACAAAAGGTTGCAGGCCTTGATAAATTCCACCGAAATGTTGTTACTGACTACAGGGAACCGATGTCACCAACCACTAACCCTAAAAACAGGATGGGTTACCCTCTGGGGAATATGTATGATATCCATAAGAACCATGCAGATGTTTGGTTGTCTTTCACTTGAGAAATCACAACAGAATGGAAGTTATAGTTTTTATAAGGAAACCCGCTGTTCATCTGCACTTGGGTTTATTGTCATGCCACTCTCGCTAGTACATTTATGTGTTACACGTTCATCGGCAGCTGTATGATATTTTTACCAGAGCTCGCGGTTAGAATTTGAACCTCTACTGGGGGCTAAAGATGTAAATTTGAGTAATCCGTTTTGATACACTAATCCTATTATTGTAAGCAGTTTCTGTCAAACATTAGCCCTAGCTTTAGTTAACATGTATCATTTTAAGAACACATTCATGAAACTAAGTAATCACAAAACAACACAATCTCCCTCATTACCCAGAATAATAATGGACATAGTAAACATTGTATCACATGGTCTGAAGATAGAAGATATGGCTGTTCGCCCAGCCTCCATCTATAGTGAATGTATGCACATCCACTTTACATTACATGATAATTTATGTGTTTAGATATCACATACTAGACATACTACAAGCAATATTTAATAGAATATTTGTAAATCAACCCATAAGAAAACCCTGGTGTTACGTGATTAGCTCCAAATGAGGCTGTGTAATACCCCAGACCTGAAGGTACTACGAATTGTTTATTGTTATGTATTGTTATGTAAGGAATAGTTGGCAAAGGTTGGTAGGAACAGGGTTGACCACCCTGTCCCCCTCCCCCTCTTGGTGGGAGTGGGCTGAACAGACAGAGAGGAGAGGAAGCAACCTGCAAAGCACCCGCTCCTGTTACCAAATTCTCCAGGGGAAACTACAGTGCTTCAATTGTCCTCAAGTGAAGCCTTGGGAATCCAGACAGCAGAGTGAAATACTACATCAGCATCTACAGACACTGCATTAATGTGAGGGACTACAGCCCAGCCACCCATCACCCGGCACCTAAGTGTGAAATTGCAGCTATCCAACCTGCCTCCAGATTCCTTGCTGGTGCCAGAGAAGAATTGCACCTAAAGCCTACTGCTACTGTATGTATTTCAAGTTTTATAATGCAGTTGGTAAAAAAAGACTTTGTTATGCTTAACTCTAGCCTCCTTCCTCAGTACTAGAATTCCACTTCACCGATCTAGAGGGAGCAATGGACTGAGGGAGTGCACCGTGACACAACACTTCATCAGGACCCCTACCACTCATATCCTCTGACCAGCTCCTCAGGGGATCACTGCAGTTGCCTTTTGTTGGACTTTTGTGGGCCCATTATTGTGTCACAGCCTAGGCCCACTGAAAGACCTTCTAGTACTGTGGTGGTCCAGTCCCTTGTAGCTCTAATGGTCTGTAGATATATACATATGAATAGGCACAGCTCATACAGCAGAAAAATGTGGTGTTCAAATACATGTCTAATACAACAATCATGCAAAAATCTAAACGACAAGAAGGCATATATACATATGGACAAAGTTGTGTATCTTTAATAAAACTAGAAGCACATAGAAAAACAAATTTAGCATCCATTAAAAGATTTTACAAATCACTTGTATATAAATGAATTGACACCGCGCTCAGCCCATCACTGGTGACCCTTACTGCCAACTTACTAGGACCGTGTTGTACCGTTCCACATCAGCCTTGTCATCAAGATTACCTTGTTTCCGATATATGGAGTCGTGGTACCGCTTTGTCCAAAGTAACGATATATACAGATTCTTCTACGCAGGGGGTCTTGCAGATGTAAGGCTGGTATTTAGGAGTTCGCCCCGGCCGGTAGCGAAACTCCGCTTGTCCTTACGCTCACAAAGGGAGCCGGTGATGTCACCACTTTGAGCTATGGCCTGCTGTGAGCACCAAACAACCATTCAACGCGTTTCGAGCAGTGTGCTGCTCTTCATCAGGGAATCCATTAAAAGATATATCCATCCCCAAAATAAGTTCAAATAATAGGAAACACAGGACAGCAATACTGTTTATGAGACACTATAATGATAGGCAATGTCCAAATTAGTTATACATGAAATCCAAGAAAATCTCAAAGATTTAAAGAAATATGCTCAAAAGAAACAGTGAATAGAAATTTCTGCCATGGTTCTCATTCATCCAGGTCATGATATATTAGTAGTAATAAGTCTGAGCAACTGGACTTGTATTTTCTCATATAGACGTTTCGCTGGTCAACTGATTGGCTTTTTCAATTAGAATGACATGTACAAGAAATCTTTGCAATTAAATACTGGTGACTTATGCTTAAGTCAGCATAATCTGTTTATCAAAATCAATACGAGATCCTGAGGACCTCATGGTGGTAAGATGTTGATTGTAATTTACATGATTGAAGTTATTAGGTGTGATTAAACTGCTATGACTAAGATCGTAAAACGATCGAAAAAAAGTGTTGGTTCTCTTCTCTTGCTGTTGGATTGTTTTAAACCTTATGTGATTTAATAAAGTACTAGATATTTTTCTTGCCTGTGGAGCTGGACGTTCTTGGATTGGATCCTGTGCTGCTTGGCTGGAGGTACGGTCTGTGCACCGAGGCTGGTAGTTCACTGGTGAGCTGGTTCCACCTTTTGGTGCTACATGTTATTAAACTCTCTCGGGAGAGGTGTTAGAAGAGCATTGTAAGTGGCAGACAATAGATTTTGCACCCCTCCACCTCCATTCAACCTTGGTTTCTTCAATTTGACATAAATAGCTTCTTTTACACCTGTTTTCGAATCAGTCCTCCTTTGTGTATATGTGAACCCCACCCTCATTAGAAGAGCATCCTTTGTCTTTAAGATGAAGCTATACAGTTGAGTCCTGACCACAGGTATTAGCCTTTTTTGCACCACCAAATTTTGCACTTCTTGTGTTTTGCTGTTGGGTCTTTTTGGTGACCAAGTTGACACCTCAGTGTGCCAGGTTTCAAGCAGACAGAGATGCGATGTTTATTAAAAATTCTTCTGAGTTTTTCAGATACCTGAGCTATGTACAGAAGAACCAGGTTCTTCCATCTGCCCTGCTTCGCACCTTCAGTGACAGTCTTGACATTCTTTTCTCTTCTTTTCTCCATTTTAACAAAGGGCCAGTCTGGATACCCACACGTTTTAAGGGCTCCTCTGAGCTGTTTTAATTCCAGTATTTGCCTGAAGATTTCTTGTACAAGACATTCTAATTGAGAAAGCCATGGAGCACCATAGCCTCTTCATACAGTAAAAATAATTATTGGGCGGAACATGTAAAGGGGGATGTCAGGGGAAAATGGAGTAGGGGACCCGAGTTGGGTAGACAGCCCCGACATATGATGCACTTAATCCACCCCTGATGTTAATATATGTCAAATGTCAGGAAAAGGTTAATAAAGTAAAGCAACCCTTCTGCGGCATTGAGAGCTGTAAGATACAACCTCACCTGGAGGTCTTGAGGCGGTAGACTGAAGCTGTCTCTGTCTGTTGCCTGCCTGCTGGAATGCTATGTCTGCTACTGGCAATCATTCAGCTAGTTACAGTATAAGTATTATTTCTAATTCTGTCTCAGTGTGAAACTGCATCTTTTGTGAAAACATAAGGAGTCAGCAGGACATACAATCTGACACCTGAAATCTATGTTTTTCTGAGAATATTTTTTTTAATGTATTTCCTAAATGTGTATCTAGTGAGAGTCCTTGTGTAATTTAGGTTATTTACATCACAGCTGGTTCATGAAGACAACGCAGCCGTGCTCATAGCCTTGACATCTAATTCACACACCGTCAGTCTCTGAATTCAGAAACCTTGGAATGAAGCATCTTCTAGAAACGGCTGATCACTGGTTTAACCAGAAAGGTCAAATCCAATCTTAAAACGCACATTTGCATGTTTACTACAGACACCAAATACAAAAAAAATTGATTTGTATATTAATAATCAAAATAATAATAGAAATAAATACACTCAAAAATGGCAATGAGCTCTTAAAGGGTGTTTTCCGAGAATACTATGATATTTAACAGATATGCTCATAATAATAATCGTAGAGGTGACAGGCACTAAATATCCCAGGGCTGCATAGATATGTCACTCAGATGTATATATGTACACATACGTAGTTTATTCTACATAAAAACTGGTTAAAATAGAAGGTAATTCATATAGAATAAAATATTGAACATGATTAATAACATAAAATATCTCGCTAAAATATCTATAGATGATAACTTTAGGCTCTAGCTAAGGCTACTTTCACACTAGGGGCACGGACCTCGAGCAGGCTGTTCCGTCGGGTGAACAGTCTGTCGAATCCGGGACACAGCCAGGACACTCGTACCTTACAAAGATGGTAAACCACAGTCAGGGTGCAGCCCTTCTCACCGTGTGGGACGCCACACTAGGCGCAGCACCCGACTGGTACACCACCCCCATCTTCTTTTTTACTTTTTATTTTTCATTTTTATCACTACCACCAACAGTGACCGTCCAGCAATCCCTAACAGGGAAGTACTGCATATATATTTTGCCTTACCTATATTTTATATATTTTAATTTTTTTTTACTGCGTCTCCACCCATCTACGAACTGGTCACAAGGGGTATCTACCCACCAGAGTGCCAATGAACTATTGAAGGTGGAAATTACCGCTATATGACCACCGCATTGCTCAATTTGCACTCCCACTCTTGCATTGTACATTTTATTATTATTATTTTTTATTATTTCCTATTTTTTCATTAAATTTTTACGAAAGTGGTTATTATTACCAACCATTGCTGAATATTACCCTCTAAACCCAACCCTTTCCTATATTATCAATATTGATAATTAATAAATGCATATTTTTATACATCAATCTGTCTACATTGCTCTTTAAGCGTTATCACCAGGTGTAGATTTTCCTTATACATCTAAACGTTGTACATGCTGGTTACAGTGCATTTCTCTCTGAAATTCTAAGGAAGATGGGGCGTTCCAGACATTGTTCAGAAGAACAGCGTACCTTGATTAAAAAGTTGATTGGAGAGGGGAAAACATATAAGGAAGTGCAGAAAATGATAGGCTGCTCAGCTAAAATGATCGCAAATGCTTTAAAATGGTAACCAAAACCTGAAAGATGTGGAAGAAAGCAAAAAACTACCATTCAAATGGATAGAAGAATAGCCAAAATGGCAAGGACTCAGCCAACAATCAGCTCCAGGAAGATCAAAGAAGGTCTAAAGTTACCTGTGAGGACTGTTACAGTTTGAAGAGGCCTATGTGAAGCCAAGCTATCTGCAAGAAGCCCCCGCAAAGTCCCACTGATGAAAAAAAGACATGTGCTGAAGAGGTTACAATTTGCTTAAGAGCACATTGACGGCCTAAAGAGACATGTTGTGGACTGATGAAAGTAAGATTGTTCTTTTTGGGTCTAGTGGCCGGAGACCGTTTGTCAGACGACCCCCAAACACTGAATTCAAGCCACAGTACACTGTACACTGTGAAGACAGTGAAGCATGGTGGCGCAAGCATGATGATATGGAGATGTTTCTCATACTAAGGCTACTTTCACACTTGCGGCAGTGTGATCCGGCGGGCAGTTCCGTCGTCGGAACTGCCCGCCGGATCCGCCGATCTGCCGCTGACTGAAAGCATTTGTGAGACGGATCCGGGTGCGGATCCGTCTCACAAATGCATTGCAAGGACGGATCCGTCTCTCCGCTTGTCATGCGGATCCGTCTTGTACATTTTTTCACATTTTTACCGATCTGCGCATGCGCATGCCGGAACGACAGATCCGGCATTCCGGTATTCTGAATGCCGGATCCGGAGCTAATTCATTCCTATGGGAAAAAATGCCGGATCCGGCGTTCAGGCAAGTCTTCAGTTTTTTTCGCCGGAGAGAAAACCGTAGCATGCTGCGGTTTTCTCTTTTGCCTGATCAGTCAAAACGACTGAACTGAAGACATCCTGATGCAAACTGAACGGATTACTCTCCATTCAGAATGCATGGGGATAAAACTGATCAGTTATTTTCCGGTGCAGAGCCCCTGTGACAGAACTCTATGCCGGAAAAGAAAAACGCAAGTGTGAAAGTAGCCTTAGGTGTTGGGCCTATTTATCGCATACCAGGGATCAGGGATCAGTTTGAATACATCAGAATACTTGAAGAGGTCATGCTGCCTTGTGCTGAAGAGGAAATGCCCTTGAAATGGGTGTTCCAAACACACCAGTAAACGTGCAACATCTTGGTTCCAGACCAACAAGATTGACGTTATGTAAAGAAGAGTTTGTAAAGAAGAATATAAACACTGCTATTTTTTTGAACAGTCTAATATTTACTTTTCTTCAATTTTATTGGAGGAACAACACAATTTTGATATATTTTTCTTCGTGGTTTGATTTGGAATAGAATCTGTAGTGTTCCCAATGTATTTGTGTGTATGGAAATAAAAGCTACAGTATTAGAAGGATTTTGAGCTTTATTCATTTTTTTAAACACAGCTATTATATTCCATCCATATTATTGTAATACGCATTGAAAAACACAAAGATATAAAAAATAGCATAAAAATATATATATATAAAGTGTGCAGAGACGTCTTGTTCAATTGGTATAATAGTTGTATGGATATTCAGATATCCCCTAATGCTCGTATGACGCTCATATATTTGGTGTTAGGGAAAAGAAGGCAAGTCTCTCATTTAACACTTAATTGACAAGTATAGAGTGATACAATGTAACATGTTGTTACTTTACCGCCTAAGGCAGAGATCAGCAACCTCCGGCACTCCAGCTGTGGTGAAACTACAACTCCCAGCATGCTCCATTGACTTCTATGGGAGTTCCAAGAGCAGACAAGCAAGTTTGCATGCTGGGAGTTGTAGTTTCACCACAGCTGGAGTGCCGAAGGTTGCTGATCCCTGGCCTAAGGCCTCATGCACACGACCGTTTTTTTTTTAAGGTCCGCAAAAACGGGGTCCGTAGGTCCGTGATCCGTGACCGTTTTTACGTCCGTGGGTCTTCCTTGATTTTTGAAAAAAAGTCGTTTTGGTGTCCGCCTGGCCGTGCGGAGCCAAACGGATCCGTCCTGACTTACAATGCAAGTCAATAGGGACGGATCCGTTTGACGTTGACACAATATGGTGCAATTGCAAATGGATCCGTCCCCCATTGACTTTCAATGTAAAGTCAGGAGTCCCTTTTATACCATCGGATCGGAGTTTTCTCCAATCCGATGGTATATTTTAACTTGAAGCGTCCCCATCACCATGGGAACGCCTCTATGTTAGAATATACCATCGGATTTGAGTTAGATCGTGAAACTCAGATCCGACAGTATATTCTAACACAGAGGCGTTCCCATGGTGATGGGGACGCTTCAGGTTAGAATATACTAAAAGAACTGTGTACATGACTGCCTCCTGCTGCCTGGCAGGTGCTGCCAGGCAGCAGGGGGCAGACCCCCCCCTGTATTTAACTCATTGGTGGCCAGTGCGGCCGCCCCCCCCTCCCCTGTAGTTAACACATTGGTGGCCAGTGCGGCCGCCCCCCCCCCCTCCCTCCCCTCCCTCCCCTGTAGTTGCCACCAATGATAGGGGGGGAGATTTTAATTAGGAGGGGGAGGGAGGGGGGCCCACTGGCCACCAATGAATCTACAGTACTACAGGGGAGGGAGGGGGGGCCGGCCGCACTGGCCACCAATGTGTTAACTACAGGGGAGGGAGGGGGGGCCGGCCGCACTGGCCACCAATGTGTTAACTACAGGGGAGGGAGGGGGGGCCGGCCGCACTGGCCACCAATGTGTTAACTACAGAGGAGGGAGGGGGGGCCCACTGGCCACCAATGAATTTAAAACTGGGGTAGGAGGGGGTCTGCCCCCTCCTGCCTGGCAGCACATGATCTCTTACAGGGGGCTATGATACGCACAATTAACCCCTCAGGTGCAGCACCTGAGGGGTTAATTGTGCGGATCACAGCCCCCTGTAAGAGATCGGGTGCTGCCAGGCAGCACGGGGCAGTCATGTACACAGTTCAAAGTATATTCTAACTAGAAGCGTCCCCATCACTATGGGAACGCCTCTGTGTTAGAATATACTGTCGGATCTGAGTTTTCACGAAGTGAAAACTCAGCTCTGAAAAAGCTTTTATGCAGACGGATCTGCGGATCCGTCTGTGTGAAAGTAGCCTATGGCCACGGACCACGGACGCGGATGCCAATCTTGTGTGCATCCGTGTTTTTTCATGGACCCATTGACTTGAATGGGTCTGTGAACCGTTGTCCGTCCAAAAAATAGGACAGGTCATATTTTTTTGACGGGCAGGAAACACGGATCACGGATGCGGCTGCAAAACGGTGCATTTTCCGATTTTTCCACGGACCCATTGAAAGTCAATGGGTCCGCAAAAAAAAACCTGAAAACGGCACAACTACCACAGATGCACACAACTGTCGTGTGCATGAGGCCTAAAGGAGTTGATCAGGAGTTTAAATGTATCGTCCCTTGTTTGTATTTCTCCTACTTCCAGCGTTTGAGTCCTGTGCTGCAGTCTCTAGCTGTGCTGTGTTCGCTTCTCCCGACAAGTACAGAAATACAGTACACTGTACTTCTGAACAATGTCTGGAACCAGCATGTACAACATTTTCTGCCTTCCTTCCTTAAATAAGGGCAATAATGGCCACCTGTTTTTTAAAGAATGAATGACCTCACTCATTAAACTCCACACTGCTATTATTTTGAACATGCCCCTTTCAATAAGTGATTTAATTACACAGAATCAGCAGCATGCATGTCATGACTGTTGGGTCTGTTGGGTTTCTATTACTCTACTACACCTGCTAGTAAATTATTTGCCATGTAGAAATATCATTTCTACCAAAAACAGTGATCAGGTTAGTGATGTCTATTATTTTGGAACACAACTGTACCAATTGTTGTCATATATGTGTGGATTAGCTAGGGCCTAAAGTTATCATCTATGGATATATTAGAGAGATATTTTATGTTATTAATTATGTTCAATATTTTATTCAATATGATTTACCCTTTATTTTAATCAGTTTTTATGTAGAATAAACTACGTATGTGTATATATATACACCTTAATGACACATCTATGCAGCCTTGAGATATTTAGTGGCTGTCACCTCTATGATTATTATTATTATTGGTACTTTTTGAATATACCCTGTGGAGGGTGCGCCGCAGACAGGGCACCCAAATTTTTGTATCTGAGAGGGTGAGCCACTATTATAGTTTTTTAGATATGCTTATGTCGTTTCTTACCTCATGTACATCTTCCTCATGCTTTTCTTTTTCAGTTTTGATTCTCCTGATTCATTTTCACCCAGTAAACAAATCCCTCTGGTTTGTTTCCATCCTGTATGTAGCACTTCCTTTTGCTGTTTCCAACCAAACCCATGATGCACTTCTCCTTCCTCTACCACAGCTCCAGCACCGCCCCTAACAACACCCAGCTAGTTTATAGCTCCTCCCACCAGCTAGTTACATAGACACTCACCTGTCACTGCCCCAACACCCAGCTAGTTTATAGCTTCTCCCACCATCTAGTTACATAGACACACCCCTATCACTCAGCTAGTTTATAGCTCCTCCCACCAGCTAGTTACATAGACACTATCCTATCGCTGCCCCTGTTGCTGCTTTGACACGCCCATGGACACATCACATCATAGGAAATAAGAAAGAGCTGCATGGACAAGGTCATGTGACCACAGCCCAGAATGGAACATAGGACCAATACAGGTACAAGAATAACATTACAAAATTACAGCTATCTTCAGAAAGGATTATACTAAAGGATGTTGATGCATACCAGAAAACCCCTTAAAGAAAAATAGAAGCATAAAAAAATAGAAGCATAAAATATCTATATACTGAAACACTACGATATATCTTGTTAAAAACATTTCATCATACGTACTGCTTACACATAGTCCAGGAAATGTAACAGATACCTGCAGGGCCCTCAGAGTTAGGGCTCATGCACAGGAACGTATTTTTTGTCCGTGTCCATTAGTTTTTAGGTTTTTTTGCAGACCGTATTCATTTCAATGTGGCTGCAAAAAAAATTTAAATGACTCTGCGTGCATTCTATGTCCGTATAGGCCATTTCACCAAAAAATAGAACATGTCCTATTATTGTTTGCTTTGCTCTGCAAGAGCCAAAAATAAATGGTGGCATGCCCTCGGGCAGAATCCGTGATTTGTGGACCCACGATTTGTCAGTGGAGTAGGCATTTTGACCAATTTTAAAAAGTGTTTAAGACATTTTGTATTTACTAATTGGCGGCTAGATGTTTTTTGGGTGGGGCTATATTTTTAGCCAGATTTACCACTTGACATTTTAAAAATAAACTAAAAAATCACTAGGCAACTTGTGTAACATTTGGTAAATTTGTTGCAAAAAAAACTTTTAAAACAGCAGACACTCCAAAAAAGTGACTTCAAATATTACCATCATAATACATTACCAGTAAAGGGGTCTTTTAAAAATCTACGTTTTGCTCACTTTGCCTCCCCAAAAAGTTTTATAAAAATTGATCAAAGGGTTACACATTCTCCAAAATGATATCAATTAAAACTACCACAAGAAATGCGCCCTAACACAGCTCCATATACAGAAATATAAAAAGTTAGGGGTGTCAGAATATGGTGATGCAAAGAGAATTAAAAAAGTTTTAAAGGTTTTTTAAAGTTTAAAGTTTTCTTAAAGTATCAAAACTTAAGATGAGCTATATACATTTGGTAACACTGTAGTCATATTTACCCACAAAAAAAAGGTAACATGTCATACCACGTAGTGAACATCATAAAAACGAAACCCATAAAATAATGTTTGAATTGTGGCAGTTTTTTTTTTTCTTATAATTCCACCTTATTTAGAATTTGTTTCCAGCTTCCCATTACATTATATGGATATTAAATTGAACTTTTCCTGCAAAAAACAAGCCCTTATACGGCTATGTAAAATTAAATATAATAAATAAATAAAGAA
The DNA here is from genome assembly GCF_905171765.1 of Bufo bufo. Taxonomy (NCBI): domain Eukaryota; kingdom Metazoa; phylum Chordata; class Amphibia; order Anura; family Bufonidae; genus Bufo; species Bufo bufo. The sequence goes on along the minus strand of NC_053393.1, from coordinate 79,549,408 downwards.
TAAAAAAGGTTCTTGAAAGGCAAGGAGTAAGGACAGATATTTATTATAATGGCTCTGTCAGTTTCTACTCCACTAGGGAAGTGGTGCAGACTTGCAACTTTTTGAGTGACTTTTCAAAACATTACAAGTTAGCTAAAAATGAAACTCTGGCCACACAAAGGATATGTCCACCCCTTAGTAAATACAAAATGGAGGAAATTGTGTAGATTACATAAAAAAATCTCTTTTTTTGAGTGTCTGTCTTGGTATGAGCTTGTTTGTTTGTTTTTTTTGACAAATTTACAAAATGTCACACGTCATTTGTTAAATTTGTCCTATGAAATGCCTATAGATTTTTAATTCTAAGTCTAATCATACTTATTCCAAAGGTTCCATTTCTGCACCACCAGGGGGCGGGAGTGTTCTTAGAGGTCGTTTTTTTTTTCAACATTTTACAAAAATCACATTAATAAATCTGGCCAAAAATGTAGCCTTGCCCACAGTACATCTGTCCGCCCCTTAGACCTCTTGCACACAAACTTTTTTTTTTCGTTTCCGTTCCGTTTTTTGCGTTCCATATATGGATCATATACGGCACCATTCATTTAAATGGATCCACAAAAAAAACCAAAAGGTACTCCGTATGCCTTCCGTTTCCGTATCTCCGTTCCATTCAAAGATAGAACATGTCCTATTATTGTCTGCATAATGGACAAGGATAGTACTGTTCTATTAGGGGCCAGATGCTCCGTGAATATGGCCCAGTTCTCTAACAAGTCAACCCCCTCTCCCCCCACACACCGCATTTTGCTGTACTTGATATACAGCAGCACATACCTCTCACATCCCGGGCCTCCCAGGTGATGTCTCCTCTTATGTAGATCTTCTCCATTTGGTCCGTACAACTTCTTTCAGCTGCGCCTCGTATCTGCAGAGTGTGACGCACAGACATCTTAGCATACTCACATTTATATCATCATCCCCCAACCTCGAGTCCCCACAGTGTTATCCTGCTGCTGGCTGTGCCCCCCCAACACCCCTAAATACTATCCTGAAGACAAATTAGTGCCCCCATAGTAATAGTGCTCCTCATAGTCCAACCAATAGTAATTCCCTTCTAGTATGCCCTCATTAGTAATACTGCCTCCTACAGTGCCCCAACAGATAATGATCCCCAAGAATGCCCCATTAGTAATACTGCCCCCTACAGTGCCCCCAACTGTGATAATGCTCCCCAAGAATGCCCCCATTAGTAGAAGAGCCCGCCAGTATTAATATTACCCTCACAGAGCCCCCAGTAGAAATAAGGTTCCCTATTGTTCCCCCATTGATAATAAATTTATCTACAGACCCCTCAGTAGTGATAAGGCCCCCATAGTGCTCGTAGTAGAAATAAGGTGGATCTATAAGTCCCTCCTATAGAGCCCCCTGTAGTAATAAGAATGCCTATAGTGTCCCCTAGATTTATAATACCCCTACAGTGCCCCCAGTATTTATACTGCCACCTAACGTTATAATGCTCACCCTGAAGTGCCCCCATTATTTATAATGCCACTTCAGTTATATTTCTCCCTCCATTATACAGTCCCATGTAAAAAAAAATTACACCATCTCTTTTGCCCCCTCCAAAATACAGTCCTATGTAAATAACATCACTCCCTTCCCTTTAGCCCCTCCAACATACAATCCCATGTAAATAACATCACTCCCTCCTACAGCCAACTTCAACACACAGTCCCATGTAAATAACATGACCCCCTCCCCAGCCACCTCCAACACACAGTTCCATGTAAATAACTTCCCTCCCTTCAGCCCTAACATACATTCCAAGCTAAATAACCATAACTCCCAGCATTGCTCTGCCTCTCCCTTCACTTACCTCTCCTCATGTAGCAGACATCACCACAGCTTCTTCCCACAGGACTTCTCCTCTTCACTGCCGTCCTCTCCTGCACTGGTCACATGACGGTGACATCATCGCAGGTCCTTCTCAACCACTGCCTGTTTTATTGATCACATGACCTGTGATGTCATCACAGGTCCTTCAGCTCTTCCAGTGCATTAGATTCAATAGCATTGCCATCCTGAGGATGGCAATACAGTTGTATCTAGCTGGCAGGCAGGACATTCGGGCCTGGGGCAAAACATCAGGGGCCCAGGCCCCGAATGTTTTAACCTAGCAACGCCCCTGCTGGGAAGTCCTTTCTCTTACTTCCCAAAATGTTTGTTTTCAGCTCTGGAGCTCACAGAACAGACGAGAGGGAAATCACACTTCCAGAAACACAGGACGCTCCTATAATCTTCTAAAGCAGAGTAAAAGCAGTTATTTTATCAGGCTCAGGATCTTCGCTAGTTCTGACACACACCCATTTCCCATGAACTGTCTTCTGTGTCCAGAGAGGGATCTTGCCTGACAATAGGCAGTGGAAGGCAAGTTAGGTGGAAGTGAGACCCATAGTGGTCATGACTTTACAGCTTTTTTTCAGGAGGATGCAGGCATATATTTTTTTTTATGAAGTAATTTAGAAATGTATTAGTTACACCATTCTTTATTCAGTGAAATGAAATCGTGTTAAAGTACAGTGACTTTTTACGATATACAAAAATGTAACTTTTGCACAAAACGTATTAAAAAAATGATGGATTGTTTTGATTACATTCCTAGTGTATACTTTGTATGTTCACCTCTACATTTGTTTGAGAAGGACTCCAGAGCTGAGCTGACATTTTGCAGAGGATGAATAAACAGGTCCCCCATACAGCATGCCACCCGTTGTCACACCATGCCACCCGTTACCATGTACAACTCTGTCTTGGAAGAAGCATTGCTCTTCAGTGCTCCTAGTATACCCAATGGAAGTAAAGGATGAAGGAATATATGGTGAGAATTAAACGGTGAGAAATTAGGCTACTTTCACACTAGCGTTTAAGTTTTCCAGTATTGAGTTCCGTCATAAGGGCTCAATACCGGAAAAAAACACTTCTGTTTTGTCCCCACTCATTGTCAATGGGGACAAAACGTAACTGAACAGAACGGAGTGCTCCAAAATGCATTCCGTTCCGTTCTCATACCGGAGAGCAAACCGCAGCATGCTGTGGTTTGCTTTCTGTCCTGGGATGCAGAGCAAGACAGATCCGTAATGACCCACAATGTAAGTCAATAGGGACGGTTTTCTCTGCCACAATAGAAAACGGATCCGTCCCCCATTGACTTTCAATGGAGTTCATGACGGATCCGTCTTGGGTATGGTAAAGATAATAAAACCGGATCCGTTTATAACGGATGCAGACGGCTGTATTATCAGTAACGGAAGCGGTTTTGCTGAACCCTGCCATATCCTGCAAAAACGCTAGTGTGAAAGTAGTCTTAGTATGAAAAGTATATTGGAAAATTGTATCATTTTTCTTTTGACAAAAAAAAATATTTATGGAATACCTCTGCAGGAAATTCCATGCCAAAATGACTAACTACTAATTCATTTATAGTGTCTTTTATCCACATTTGGTTAGAAATATTCTTACATATCCTGTACCCAATTAAAGCTCTTGTACTTATTGTGGAGGGATGGCTTTCTAAGCAGCGTGATATGGGATTCTGGTCATGCCGTGGTGTTTGGATGTCTTAGTGGGCCATCCTTCATAAAGCCAGAGTTTATCCTTTGCTATGTTTGTGATTCATTGCATGGACTTGGTAGTCATCAAAATCTCATTACATCTTCTCGGGTCATTTAGTATGAAGTGCTCCTGGGCAGTCATGAGAAGTCAGTTTACTTCTGATGATTTCATGAACTTGGCCGGCTACGTGTTTCTGTAGTTAGGTGATTTATGCACGTCCCTTTGTGATGTACAGGTTCTGCTTGTTTGTTGGCTTGTTTGTTATTACTATGATAATGGTTTTGTGGGGTTGAAATGACCAGTATACTGCCTAGGGCTCCTAATGGTTTTTCCATGTCAGGTACTTTTATAGTGTCATGTTCATGGGTGGTCAGAATGGATGAAGCCCAGATGTGCAGTCAGTAGAAACTCTTTTGTCATGGTACATTGTGCTACATTTTCTACATTAAGAAAAACGGCTACTTTTTCAAGCACTATTTTAGTCTTGATCCACAGTAATTGTTCACAATCCTGTTCACATGAAGGGCATAGCTTAAAGGGGTTGTGCCCGGTTTTCAGGTTACTGATTGCAGGAGGTTTGATGGCTAGGACCCCCAGCAATCCTGATAACGGGAGTCCCATGGCCTGCCGCTCTATTTATTGAGTACAGCACTTCACTATTTCCGCCAATACCATAGAGAATGAATGTAGAGGCAGGGTACATGTTTGTCCTGCCACTTCCTCAGAATCTGTGGACTGAACCCCTGTTCTCAGGATTGGTGGAAATCCCAGCAGTCGGACCTCCACCGATCAGTTAGTTTTCCCCTATCCTGTGGATAGGGGATAACTTGAAAACTGGTACAAGCCCATTAAAGGGGACCTGTCAGCATTCAGGACATGTGTCTTTTAGTAAATACTTGTACTCCCTGTAAAACAACAATTCTGGAGCATCGTATCCTATAACTGTGTTGTGCCATTCCTCAGTTATTCCTCCTGAATATTTATAAATACATTGACAACTGGGTGTTGCCATTCCCACGTCCCTACACAGTCTGGCAGTGTCAGCACACACTGGATAATGTCCGACTGCGTAGGGACAAACTCCCAACTGGTAACACCCAGCTGTCAATTTAATCATGAATTTCTAGGAGAAATTACAGAGGAAAGGCCCCACGTAGAGATCTAAGAAAATATGTTACAGAATTGTTATTTCACGAGGAATTCAATTATTTACTAAAGCAGCCATGTCAGGGGAGCTGACAGATATTCCGACCTTAGATGTTTATGGCACATGAATAGGCTATGTAATATGTAGAAGTCCCATCTGTGAGATCGCCAATAGTACCACCAAGGTTTAAAAAGAAAATTTCACTTAAAAATGTAATTAAAATAATTCACTTTTCAACTTTCAAGAATAACTGTTTGTGCTTCTAATAAGGACCAGAAATTGTCTTTTGAAATACTGGAGCTTCCTCAGGGAGAGATTTTACCCACAGCTGCAATGTGTGCAACACATGGAGTTCTGTATGTGTTAATGCAAATCATGTAATAATTAGTCATTTGCTGAATGGCCACTAGGTGGCTCTGAGTTTTCAACTGATGATTTTGGATTTGATATCCTATATCAAGCACCAGAAGTTTCTCCATTATAGGGAGTCGGTCATCAGTGACATCACTGTGCCACCAAGCTTACCTGATAGACTTAGCTCACCTGATCCCAACTGTGCCATTCTTATAGCGATCTTTGGCTCCGTGGCAGATAAAATTGACTTTTTTGAAAACTGCAAGGACTTTTGTATCTAGCATTCTCCTGTAACGGTAAAGGTGGCAGCCATACCACAGCTTGAAAGTATAACCAGAGACTGAGGCAGTGTCAGGCCATGGAGACTATGCATGGTCTTGTACCATGATTTGTCCTGTGAGTGTAACAGAGATGGTGCTGCTAATTTATGCCTATTAAAGACTGTGACTGCCATGCCATGCGCCACTTTTTGCCTAGTAGAGACTGTAACCACCAAGTTGTGGGCTCGGTAAACACCGTAACTGACTGTATATCCATCCTTGTAACCACCAAGCTGTGGACCCATTTGTGACTGTAACCACCCCATTAGGAGCAGTGTTCTGTTACTTTGAACTCCACTGTATCACTCTCTATTACAACATCCTCAAGTAGGATGCCAAGTCAGGGTCAAAGGCCATACCCAAAAAAATTACCCTCTTATAAGTCTATTTTCCTATTATTTAGCAACAGGTATAGTTCCATGAATTAGAGCACAACTTTCTACCATTTATTTAGTGAAGGATGTTAATTCAAATAAAATACACTTAACCTTTAAATATGACATTTCATTACAGATAATTTTACTTGTTTAAATATTTCCAGGAGATGTGTCCTTAAAGGGCATCTGGCTGACCTGTTACATGTGCGCTTGGCAGCTGAAGGCATCTGTGTTGGTTCTATGTTCATATGTGCCTGCATTGCTGAGAAAAAGTATGTTTTATTATATGCAAATGAGCCTCTAGGAGCAACGGGGGCGTTGCCGTTACACCTAGAGGCTCTGCTCACTCTGCAACTGCTGCATCCTCTGCACTTTGATTTACAGGACCAGATGTGATGACATTTTCACTGCCTGGCTCTATAGATCAAACTGCATAGGGCGCAGCAGTTGCAGAGTGAGTAGAGCCTCTAGGTGTAATGGCAATGCCCCTGTTGCTCCTAGAGGCTCACTTCCATATAGTAAAACATAATTTTTCCCAGCAATGCAGACACATATGAACATGGGACCAACACAGACGCCTTCAGCTGCCAAGTGCACATGTAACAGGTCAGCCGGTCTCATAGGTACAAATCTGCTGACAGATGCCCTTTAAAACACAAAGCTCTACTTAGTTCTTCTGTTCCCATCCAGTCTAGAGCAAAAAATAGCTCAAATTTGAAGATGTTCTGAGCCTGGCTAGTACGATAAAATATCAAAAGATCTCCTAGTTTAGTGCCAAAACCTCTGCATTATGTAATGCCTACTGGATGTCAAACACAGCAATGTGAGATTGATGATAAACAAACACTGCTAGGCCCGGATGCTCTCCAAAGAAGCTTGAAGTCCTTTATGTATACAATCCAAGATGGACCTTCTGCATATGATTTCTGAGGCTTCCATCAACATTGTGGAGGCCAGAAATGACATCTATAAATACATTGTGCACATATGGATTAAAATAATAATTAGCCATGTGTTTTGGCTTCTGTTCTGCTCCCAACAGGAAGCAGGCATCTGTGTGCTCTGGAAGGTCAGGCCTCCTGAAACGTGATCTTCATGGTAGGCATCTATGGATATGTTCCTCATTATTATAAAATATTTCCTGTCTGAATGTACTCCAGTCTATTCATAGATCAGTCAGCATTTTCCAGAAACCATTCATCAGCCTCTGTATACAAAGATTGACTGTTAGTTGACCTGAATCAATAGTCATACATATGCAAAACTAGAGGAACTGAGGTTCATGTAGGGTGGACACTTTCATAACCCCAAAGAGGAGGACATTACGCTGCCAGTAGGAGGACATCATACCAGGGACAGTGGGGCATGACACTACAACACACAGACTAGTAACCATAATGTATATAACAGTGTCATAAATTAATCTAGAAAGCTATAGGATAAATTAATGTTTTACTTGAATTACATACAGTGCTAGTTACAGGACTCCCACACATAACTGGGTATGGGAACCTCATACATTACTGGCTATGGGACCCCCATATATTACTGGACATGGGACCCCCCCATACAGTACTGGTTACAAGACCCTGGACTTCTGGAAAACCTATAACTTGCGGCTGGACAGTTTGGCTTTCTGGTTCTCGGTCCTATTATTTTAGAATATCAAAGAACTACTACTACCATCATATTGAAGCCTTTATTGTAGGCTATCAGAGGAAAGAATTACAGCTCCCAACATGTACAGATAATTATCGTAGAGAACTAAAACTACCAGCATATCCAAGCTGTTATTGTAGGCTATCAGAGAAGAAAACTACTACTCCCAGCATGCACAGACTGATACTGTAGGCTATGAGAGGAGAGAACTACTACTACTAGTATATCTTTGGTTTTGCAGAAGGAGATAAAACACTGAACCCATAACTTTTTCTTCTCCTTTATACAAAGCTGCCCCTCATGTCACATAACATCCTCACTTCACTATCATTCCCCACCTCTTTTCCTCTCCACTGCTGAGCGCCGCCCTCTTCCTGAACTGATCACATGATGGTGACATCATCACAGGTCCTTCCCCTCTCCACTGTTTAGCTCTGCCCCCTTCTGCCCTGATGACAATGGTGATGTCATCACTTCCTCACTTCTTTCCTCTCCACTGCTGAGTTCCGCCCATCATGCACTGTTCACATAACGGTGATATCATCATAGGTCCATCATAGGTCTTTCAGTGCAGCAGAATCAAAGCAGGTCCTGGTCAGTAGTCACTGCTGTTGTTCCCTCAGTCAGTATGCAGCTGCATCACTTTGAGTGGGCACTTAAGAGGACATAAGTGTGTGGGAGCCACTCAAGAGGACATCACTCTGGGGGTTACTAAAGGGGGAATCATTCTGTCTAGGGGGGGGGGGGTTACTCAAAGGGGCATCACTCAGTGATGGAAGGGAACATTATACTGTTTAGGGCACTTAGAGAGCATCACTTTCTGTAGGGGATATTTAAGGGGGCCTCATTCTGTGTGGGGAGAAGTAGTATTAATGAATAATGGTGTTTTTATGTTATGATTTAAACATCTGATCACAACATCGATACATCACTGTGGTAATTTTTTCATATTGTCTTATTCAAATCTTTAGGCCTGTCAGTCCATGCAATACTTGAAGAAGAAGAAGAAAAAAATAACCTTAATATTTTGATGCCACAAAGCAGTAGAAGACTGTTACGGTGGCTGTCTGTGCTGCCAGTGCTCCTCTGTCTCTAATGGGGATGGCTGCAAATTTGCTAACTTGCGCCCCTGCACCTGTGTTCTGGCAGCTTGAACCCGCCGGTCTTCCCCTCCTCCTTCCTGGATTGCCTGGCCACCGAAGTACAATAGCTTCCTGCTTCTCCCTGCCCATAGAGCATACATGCTCCCTCCACATCTTAAAGGGCCAATGCACATGTGACCCTTATCTTCTCCATCCAATGGCAGGTCACTCAAGGGTACTATAGAAACCTACCCCTGTGGGAAGGTGTCTGAGCAATATGTTCCACTTTGTTAGATTACTGTTAAGGTGTGCTATTATACATTTGTTTGCCTGTGTACCGACTTCTGCTTATTTCCTAGATATTGAGCTTTCTCTGCCTGACCTGACCATCTACCTGATCTCCTTTCTGACCCTGAGCTCACCACCCTCACCTTGGACAGTCTATCGGCTCTCACAAACCCTGCATCCCCTGACCTGGGCCTGACTACAGTTTTGGCTGATCCCTTGGTGTTCTGCATCAGTGTTTCTTGACCCCAATGGGTCAGCCAGAGCTGTTGCCCGTGCAATGAATGTTCATTTCTCTACCATAAGCCATCTCCAAAGGCGTTTCAGAGAATTTGGCAGTACATCCAACCGGCCTCACAACCACAGACCACGTGTAACCACACCAGCCCAGGACCTCCACATCCAGCATGTTCACCTCCACGATTGTCTGAGACCAGCCACCTGGAGAGCTGCAGCAACAATAGGTTTGCATAACCAAAGAATTTCTGCACAAACTGTCAGAAACCGTCTCAGGGAAGCTCATCTGCATGCTCGTCGTCCTCATCGGGGTCTGGACCTGACTGCAGTTCGTCGTCGTAACCGACTTGAGTGGGCAAATGCTCACGTTCGATGGTGTCTGGCATGTTGGAGAGGCGTTCAGTTCACAGATGAGTCCTGGTTTTTACTGTTCAGGGCAGATGGCAGACAGCGTGTGTGGGTGAGCGGTTTGCCGACGTCAACGTTATAGATCGAGCGGCCCATGGTGGCGGTGGGGTTATGGTATAGGCAGGCGTATGTTATGAACAACGAACACAGGTGCATTTTATTGATGGCATTTTGAATGCGCAGAGATACCGTGACAAGATCCTGAGGCTCATTGTTGTGCCATTCATCCACGACCATCACCTCATGTTGCAGCATAATAATGCACGGACCATATTGCAAGGATCTGTACACAATTCCTGGAAGCTGAACACATCCCAGTTCTTGCATGGCCAGCATACTCACCGGACATGTCACCCATTGAGCATGTTTGGGATGCTCTGGATCAGAGTATACAACAGCGTGTTCCAGTTCCTGCCAATATTCTGCAACTTCGCACAGAAGAGGAGTGGGCCAACATTCCACAGGCCACAATCAACAACCTGATCAACTCTGTGCGACGGAGATGTGTTGCACTGCGTGAGGCAAATGGTGGCCACACCAGATACTGACTGGTTTTCTGACCCTCCCCCCAGTAAGGCAAAACTGTGCACATTTCAGAGTGGCCTTTTATTGTGGGCAGTCTAAGGCACACCTGTGCAATATTCATGCTGTCTAATCAGCACCTGGATATGCCACACCTATGAGGTGGGATGGATTATCTCGGCAAAGGAGAAGTGCTCACTAACACAGATTTAAGACAGATTTGTAAACAATATTTGAGAGTAATGGGTCTTTTGTGTATGTAGAAAATGTTTCAGATCTTTGAGTTCAGCTCATGCAAAATGGGAGCAAAACCAAAAGTGTTGCGTTTATATTTTTGTTCAGTGTACTTTTCATGCAATATTAAGCTCTCCGACTTCCGGTTCCGGCGCGCACATGTAAAGGAGAAGGAAGATGGAGCTCTGGGACTCACGGCCAGAACAACTATACAAAGCCGTTCTCAAGGGCTGAATACCCTGTTTAACTACACCCAATATGACAAAGGGGTACTTTATGGAGAGATTCCTGTTAAAAGGCAGCTCCCCAAACCCACATCTGTCACTCCCGCAGAGAGAAGAACGACAGCCGCGAGGCAAGATGGCGGACGTGACAGAAAAATCCCATAGACTAGTGGTTCTCAACCTTTCTAAAGCCGTGACCCCTTAATACAGTTCCTCATGTTGTGGTGACCCCCAACCATCACATTTTTTTCCTTGCTACGTCATAACTAATTTTGCTACTGTTATGATGACCCACCAAAAACACGCACAGACACCAATACACCAAATGTTAATTCAAATACACAAGTATTCATTCATAACCACAGAACTTTAGCATAAATACAAAATATTTGTAAACCTAAAAAATAAATCAGTGGTGCGCACAGTACCCCTCAAATAAATAACTCAGTGGTGCTCACAGTACCCCCCCCCCCAAAAAATAAATAAATAAATAAATCAGTGGTGCTCAGGGTACCCCTCAAATAAATAAATCAGTGGTGCTTCAAGTCCCCCCCCCCAAATAAATAAATCAGAAGTGCTCAGGGTCCCCCAAATAAATAAATCAGAAGTGCTCAGGGTCCCCCAAATAAATAAATCAGCGGTGCTTCAGGTCCCCCCCCCCCCAAATAAATAAATCAATGGTGCTCAGGGTCCCCCAAATAAATAAATCAGAAGTGCTCAGGGTCCCCCAAATAAATAAATCAGTGGTGCTTCATGTCCCCCCCAAATAAATAAATCAGAAGTGCTCAGGGTCCCCCAAATAAATAAATCAGCGGGGCTTCAGGTCTCCCCCAAATAAATAAATCAGCGGTGCTCAGAGTACCCCCAAATAAATAAATCAGTGGTGCATCAGGTTTCCCCCAAATAAATAAATCAATGGTGCTCAGGGTCCCCCAAATAAATAAATCTGAAGTGCTCAGGGTCCCCAAATAAATAAATCAGCGGTGCTTCAGGTCCCCCCCCAAATAAATAAATCAATGGTGCTCAGGGTCCCCCAAATAAATAAATCAGCGGTGCTTCATGTCCCCCCAAATAAATTAAGCCTTGCTCAGCCAAATAATTAAAATAAAATTAGCCAGGCTTAGCCAGGCTCAATTAAATCATTGGTGGCAGTGGTGCTCAGCGGCGGTGTCATTAACGAAAAAACTCGGACCTCAGCAGACAGGCGGCCCGACTTACCCGTCCAGACGTCAGGCTCCTTCAAGCACAGGCAGTGATAGGACATCACTTTCTGTGCGCGAGGATAAGGGGCCGCTGCCGTTGTGCGGGCGACCCACAATAGGAAGCCTCAGGCGACCCCCCGGAAAGGGCCGATCGACCCCCAAAGGGGTCGCGACCCCTAGGTTGAGAACCGCTGCCATAGACTCACGAGATCTGCCTCGCAACCCCCTCAGCGGCAAGTAGAGACAGCGAGCACCGGAGCTGAGGAGGAAGAGGTTATTCCAACATCTGACCGAGACCTTACAATCTCATGCCGGACTATGGCTATTGAAGTAGCTAAATTACTAGCGCCAGATATAAAATCCACTCTAGAGGCCACAGTCTCCTCGGCTCTCCAACAAATACAGAGAGAGGTATCCCAATACTCCATCCAGATTACAGAACTGGAACAGAGAGTAGGCCTGGTGGAGGAGGAATTAGAAAAGGCCCAAACCCAAATATGTGAGGTCCTCGGCAACAACCAGGTCCTTAAAGACAAAGTGGAGAATTGCTCCAGACGGAGCAATCTGAGGATAGCGGGATTGCCGGAGTTAATACCATCAAGCCAACTGGTACAAATATGTGCGGTGGAAATACCACAAGCCTTGGGATTACAAGGAACTTTCACAGTAGAGAGGGCGCTCAGGCTTGGGCCAACTAGGATCTCAGATCCAGAGATGGGAAAACCCAGCCCAAGACCCACCATTGTGAAATATTTTAATTATGCAGCAAAGGAGGCAATACTTAAAAAGTACAGACGCAGCTTGCAGCCGCTGATGGTGCGAGACCACAAAGTATTGCTTTTCAGTGATTATTCGGCTGAGGTTGCAAAGCGCCTGAGGTCCTTTTCACAGGTCTGCTTCACGTTGGTAAAAAAAAATAAATCAAATTCGCCTAGTTATACCCAGCGACACAGAGTATTTCGTCCCGATGGCTGTACAGAGACTTTTCACTCCCCAAAAGATGCTATGGAGGCTTTGGACATAGAAAATGATCTGCCACCTTACCAAGCTAGCATATCGCAAAGAGGTGGTTTCTCAGGCAGAGGGAGATGTGAGAGAGTGGCGGTGAGACATGGCTCCCTGAGATCGCCAATCAACATTGATGCTCCGGGAAACTCACAAGAACACGGTTCTGTATGGGAGTGAAGATAGAATAACACTGGACGGGACATATGTGGGAAAAAAAGCTTAATACCCAACGGGACATATAAGATACAGAGGAGACTGTAATAGTTTTTCAAAAAAAAGTTTTTATATATATATATTATTTTATTATTTTTTTTGTGCCTACTCACAACTCTTCAATGCCTTAAATGTGACATATGTATTTAGGCGGAGGAGTAGTTCAGGGTGTCTAGAGGATAAAATTGTGAGAGGTAAATGATGTTCTCTGGGAGGAATGATAGATAAGGTCTTATGTAGGGCCGTGGTAGTAGCGGAGTAGGGATATCAAGAAGGAAAGAAAATAGGTTATTCTGGGATGGCTAGTGACAACGACTACATCCAGGATTGTGAGAAAAAAAGAGAAGTCACAACAGTTTATGACATCGTTGTTGGGAAATGTTTGGGGTTTCAGGTTCAGGAAGGGGAGGGGAGGGGGAAGTGGGGGGGAAGGGTTTGGGTTATGTTTATGCTCCATGCTGGTAAGGTCGCAAATCAGGAGGGGATCCAGGGAGGGGGTCTCTCTCGTCGGGGTGTGTCTCCTGCAGAAAGTTTATCACCTGGAATGTAAAAGGCTTGCACTCACAACACAAACGTATGATGGTATTAAGACATCTTTAGAAGTTGAAAGCTGATGTGGCGCTGCTGCAGGAGGCGCATCTAGAGGAACAAAACTTCTGGAGACCTGAAATTGTGGGTGGGACAGGTGATGGGCTCCTCCTTAAAAGGGAGGAAGGCAGAGTTGTTATTCTATTACATAAATGTTTGAAATATGGAGTCAGCGGTGGGATCGATCACTATATATAACGTATATTCAACCAATTCGTCCCAAAAAGGATTTTTATCAAAAGTTAGAGACCACTATACTACAGGATGGAAAATCTCAAGTTTTAGTGGCGGGAGATTTTAATAGAGTGCATAATGAATAAAAAGATAGGCGTCAACATATAATAAGACCCCCCCCCCAAAAAAAAAAAAAGGTACCCACACTCTTTTCCCTCTACTATCGTCAACAGGTTTAGTGGATGTGTGGAGATACCAACACCCAATAGAGAGGGAATACACACATTATGCTCATGCTCAACAATCCTGGTCTAGGCTACATTACCTGTTAATATCCCCTGACTTGGTTTTGAGAGCCTAGAAGACAGACATAGCGGACTTGGTCATTTCAGATCATGCCCCTGTGTGGGTGGAAATTACGGAGAATGTTCCGAAGGGCACAGATTATATATGGCGGCTGCCGGGTCATTTAACAACAGATGAGGATTTCAGAGATAAGCTCAGAGGATGGTGGTGGGAATACTCCCAAGATAATGAAGCCCACAAACAAAACCCCGAATTATTCTGGGAAACAGCAAAAGTAGTCCTGAGAGGACATATTATAGCGTATACAACAAGAAAAAAAAAAAATAAATAAGTAAACAGTACGATACCGCCGTAAAAACAGTACGCAAAGCTTATACAACCTATCTAAATGATCCAACAGAGAAACACAAAATACGATGGGTAACGGCTAAACATCATTTTGATTATTATATGGAGGGCAAAGCTAAATTGTTTGCAGACCGTAAAAATGCAATCTGTTTAAATATGGCAATAAGGCGGGGAAGCTGCTAGCAAACGTATCGCGACCCTATTCTAGACAAGTACATATGTATCCTCTGAAAGATGAAACAGGAACTTTGCATACTCACCCAAAAAAGGTGGTAGATATATTGGGAAGGTACTTTACATCCTTATATGCCCAGGACTCTTACGACGGATCCCGTGCAAAAGATCTCTTGTGTAAAGTCAATCTCCCACGATTGTTAGAAGATTCCCTAAATGCTGAGATTACTGAAGATGAGTTAAAATCCACGATGAAAACTCTCTCAAATGGGAAAGCATAAGGCCCTGATGGATTATCCTGCAGAGTTTTATAAGTCATTAGAGGAAGAGGTCACACATATACTTACTTCGCTTTTCAACTCTATTTTAAAAGGGGGGAGGTTGACATCTTCGGGTAACATGGCCTATATAAAGGTACTCCCTAAACAAGAGAAAGATTTGACTCGTCCAGAGTCGTTCAGACCAATTTCTCTCATTAACCAAGATATAAAACTGTTGTCAAAAATACTGGCAAATAGACTTGCCATTTTCTTGCCAGACCTGATAGGAGACCATCAAGTAGGTTTTATAAAAGGACGTTATGCGGTCACTAACATTAGGAGAGTCTTAGCAGCTAAGGATGGGCAGTGAAAGATAGGGCAAAATGATAATCCGGCGCTTCTAGCAATAGACGCGGAAGAGGCTTTCGACAATGTTAGTTGGGAGTGGCTTGGAGAGGTCTTGGACACGGTTGGACTAAAGCAGGGATGCCCAACCTGTGGCCCTCCAGCTGTTGCAAAACTACAACTCCCAGCATGCCCGGACAGCTTACAGCTATCAGTCTAGAGCAGGGCATGATGGGAGTTGTAGATTTGCAACAGCTGGAGGGCCGCAGGTTAAGCATGCCTGGACTAAAGGGATCTTTTTGCAACTATTTAAAAGCAATATATGAAGATCCACAAGCTAGGGTATGTGCCTGGATTTTTTTGGGTATTAAAAAAACTTAAAAAAGGAACTAGACAAGGGTGCCCACTGTCCCCTCTGCCTTTTAATGTAGCCCTTGAGCCTCTTGTGCAGTTATTTATACAATCTGATCTATATGAAGGGGTTAAAGTGGGCAGGAGGGAAATAAAGCTAGCATGTTTCGCAGATGACCTATTGGTCTATATGAAGGCACCGGGGCTACATTTGAAAAATACATTTTTCAATATTATGACCCAGTTACAGGATACAATGTAAATGTGATGAAAAGTCAGCTGTTGTTTCTACGGACTCAGGGTAACATGCCTGCTTCTTATTTGGATGTGGAAGTAAGGAAGGATTACATTATGTATTTAGGGATTAAAATAGCCAGAACCCCAGCCTCACTATATGCCTTACCCCCTTAAGGACTCAGCCCTATTTCACCTTAAGGAGCAGGTCATTTTTTGCAAATCTGACCAGTGTCACTTTAAGTGCTGATCACTTTAAAACGCTTTGACTTATCCAGGCCATTCTGAGATTGTTTTTTCATCACATATTGTACTTCACGACACTGGTAAAATGAAGTCAAAAAAATTCATTTTTATTTATAAAAAAATACCAAATTTACCAAAAATTTGTAAAAAATTGCAAATTTCCAAGTTTCAATTTCTCTACTTCAATAATACATAGTAATACCTCCAAAAAGAGTTATTACTTTACATTCCCCATATGTCTACTTCATGTTTGGATCATTTTGGAAATGATATTTTATTTTTTGGGGATGTTACAAGGCTTAGAAGTTTAGAAGCAAATCTTGAAATTTTTCAGAAATACCAATTTTTAGGGACCAGTTCAGGTCTGAAGTCACTTTGCGAGGCTTACATAATAGAAACCACCCAAAAATAACCCCATTCTATAAACTACACCCCTCAAGGTATTCAAAACTGATTTTACAAACTTTGTTAACCCTTTAGGTGTTCCACAAGAATTAATGGAAAATAGAGATACAATTTCAAAATGTCACTTTTTTGGCAGATTTTCCATTTTAATATTTTTTTTCCAGTTACAAAGCAAGGGTTAACAGCCAAACCAAACTCAATATTTATGGCCCTGATTCTGTAGTTTACAGAAACACCCCATATGCGGTCATAAACTGCTGTACGGGCACACGGCAGGGCGCAGAAGGAAAGGAATGCCATACGGTTTTTGGAAGGCAGGTTTTGCTGGACTGTTTTTTTTGACACCACGTCCCATTTGAAGCCCCCCTGATGCAACCCTAGAGTAGAAACTCCATAAAAGTGACCCAATCTAAGAAACTACACCCCTCAAGGTATTCAAAACAGATTTTTACAAATGTCGTTAACCCTTTAGGTGTTCCACAAGAGTTATTTGCAAATGGAGATGAAATTTCAGAATTTCAATTTTTGTGCAAATTTTCCATTTTAATCCATTTTTCCCAGTAACAAAGCAAGGGTTAACAGCCAAACAAAAGTCAATATTTATGACCCTGATTCTGTAGTTTACAGAAACACCACATATGTGGTCGTAAACAGCTGTACGGGCACACGGCAGGACGCAGAAGGAAAGGAATGCCATACGGTTTTTGGAAGGCAGATTTTGCTGGACTGTTTTTTTGACACAGTGTCCCATTTGAAGCCTCCCTGATGCACCCCTAGAGTAGAAACTCCAAAAAAGTGGCCCCGTTTTAGAAACTACGGGATAGGGTGGAGGTATTGTTGGTACTAGTTTAGGGTACATATGATTTTTGGTTGCTCTATATTACACTTTTTGTGAGGCAAGATAACAAGAAATAGCTGTTTTGGCACAGTTTTTATTTTTTGTTATTTACAACATTCATCTGACAGGTTAGATCATGGGATATTTTTATAGACCAGGTTGTCACGGATGCGGCGATACCTAATATGTATGTATGTGTTATGTAAGTTTTACACAATGATTTCATTTTTGAAGCAAAAAAAATCATGTTTTAGTGTTTCCATAGTCTGAGAGGCATAATTTTTTCAGTTTTTGGGCGATTACCTTGGGTAGGGTATGATTTTTGCGGGATGAGATGACGGTTTTATTGGCACTATTTTGGGGTGCGTGTGACTTTTTGATCGCTTGCTATTACACTTTTTGTGATGTAAGGTGACAAAAAATGGTTTATTTAGCACAGTTTTTATTTTAAATTTTTTACGGTGTTCATCTGAGGGGTTAGGTCATGTGATATTTTTATAGAGCCGGTCGATACGGACGCGGCGATACCTCATATGTATACTTTTTTTTATTTATGTAAGTTTTACACAATGATTTCATTTTTGAAGCCAAAAAAAAAATCATGTTTTAGTGTTTCCATAGTCTGAGAGACATAATTTTTTCAGTTTTTGGGCGATTACCTTGGGTAGGGCATGATTTATGCGGGATCAGATGACTGTTTTAATGGCACTATTTTGGGGTGCGTGTGACTTTTTGATCGCTTGCTATTACACTTTTTGTGATTTTGGAATTTTTTACGGTGTTCATCTGAGGGGTTAGGTCATGTGATATGTTTATAGAGCCGGTCGATACGGACGCGGCGATACCTAATATGTATACTTTTTTTTTTACTTTATTTGGGGAAAATGACGTTTTTGTTTATTTTTACTTGAAACTTTTAATTTTTTTGGGGGAAAACTTTATTTTTTTCACTTTATTTTTTCACTTTATTTTTTGTCCCACTTTGGGACTTGAACTTTTGAGGGTATATTCCTTTACAATGCATTCCAATACTTCTGTATTGGAATGCATTGGCTGTATGAGTAATACTGTGTGTATTACTCATACAGCTTCCGGGGCCTGTGAGATCCAGGGGGATGGATCTCACAGGCTCTTCACTGGAAGGCAGCGCAGATGCCTCAGGAAGGCATTGTGCTGCCTTACATGCCATCGGGTCCCCCCCACAGCCCCATGGGGACCCGATGGCACCGCCGCCGCACCAGGTAAAAGCCGCAAGCCGCAAACCGCAGGTCTGAATTGCAGGTCACGGGACCCCCCCCGCGCATTTAGCCGAGGTGCCTGCTCAATGATTTGAGCAGGCACCTTGTTCCGATCACCGCCCGCCGAGCGGCGGTGATCGGAACAACACATGACGTACCGGTACGTCATGTGTCCTTAAGGACTCGGGAAACATGCCATACCGGTACGTCATGTGTCCCTAAGGGGTTAAACTATAACCCCCTGATTCGGAAGATAGAGAAGGAACGAGATAAGTGGAGAGAGCTACCATTATCTCTGAGTGGGAGGGCCCAAAATTATTAGTTTTTCCAGGTTATTATATCCCCTACAAACAATCCCTTTGCTATTGAAGCATGTAGACATAATGAGGCTACAAACAGCATTTATTGTACATCTTTCCTTTGGAAAAAAAAAGAGACCCCGTATAGCATACAAGAAACTATGTATGTTAAAATGGGAGGGAGGACTGCAATTGCCAAATATAAGACACTATAACTTAGCTGCTTTATTTAGACATGTGAAAGATTAGATTTGGGAAACCTCAAATTTTTCAGCAAGACAGCTAGAACGAGAATTAGCATATTCCTGGGATTTAGCAGCCTTACTGCACACAAGGTTAAGAGATATTGCAGTCTAAATCAAAAGGTCTTTACTCCTTAGGGACACGATTATGGCCTGGAAAGCAATAAGAAAGGTATATAGACTCCCAATATACTTGTCATCGAAGATGCCGCAATGGTCATTACCAGCTTACCCTCAGGGGCGTCATAACAAAATGTATAAAGAATGGAATGGGAAGGGCATCAATAGATTACAAGATATGCAGGGACTGATGTGCTGGGAAGATTTTAGATCCAGATACCAACTGGCTACTTCACATTACTTGCCTTTTCAACAGATCAAACCCTATTGTAAAAAGCAATCTGAGTCACTGGGGGAGGCTGATAGAGTGACGTGGTTTGATGCTTTACTGGGGACAGATAAGTCTATGACTTCTCTTTCGGATTTATACGGATTTATACAGCAATGGCGAGAAACACAGTTACGGATCATGCACAAAGCCACATATGCATTTGATATTTCTTATAGAGATGCCCCGGCGCATTACCTTAGACAGTGTCCTAAACATGCACTATCAAAGGCAGACCTTTTTCATGGATTGTGGAGCTGTCCAACCCTGAAATCGCTCTGGGAACAAGCCATACATTATATACAGTTAGTGCGGGAGGTGAAGGTTTCTCCCAATCCACAACAGTGTATATTATTATTTCAATATATACCTAGACACCAAGAAGGGGCCCCTGAGATGGCGGTTGCAGAAGGAGGGATACATGTGTTGCTCATGGCGGTTTGTGTATACTAAGACATTGTCTGATAGCAACGGTTCAAACATGGGAAGAAGTGCTAGGGTCCATAAAACAGGTGTTATACTTGGAAAGATTAGATGTGGAAAAGAGTAAAGAAAAGGCAATAAGTAAATTCATTAACAAATGGAGGAAGTTAATTGAATTTACTTTATCTGACGTGGAGATTCGAGAGCTAATTTCCCCTTTCAAACAAAAACCAAATGGTATTTGGAGACCCAAATAGGAGGGATACTTGGAAAACTAGGAGTCTAAATAAAAGTAAACTTCCCTGATGAGAAGAGATTAGTTTTTGTTTTAGATAACCAGCATGGAGCAAGGTTTTTTGGTTTTGAGTTGAGTTAAGGTGGGGGGGGGGGGGGGGGGGGGGGACGGAGGTTAGGTTTTGAATTGAGATAAAAATTAAAATAAAGGATACTCGAGAAGTATATGTAAGCCTTTTAATGCTTTATGTACTCTTGCTTTCCTCGAATATTCTAATAAAAAATATTTAACGAAAAAAAGAAATATTAAGCTCTCCAAAGAAGCAAACTCTTATGATAGAGTTTTTGAGGCAGATTTCTATGCAAGTTTTTCAGCCAAAGCCAGAAATAGAATCAGACGGAATCCAAAATATAAAGTAAGGCCTGCCTGAAAAACTTACAGAAAAATCTGACTCGAAACCGCCTCCAAAAACTGTGTGAACTTGCCTTAAGAGTGCATTGATTTGCATTGAAGAAGCCCTCCTAAAAACATGAACAGCATCATTACACATTGTACTCTATTGAACTGAGCTCCATTAAGTAGTGTTTAAGTCATGTCTATAGAGACTGAGCCATGAACCCATAACCCACTTCACAAGAATTTAGATTTTGAAAACTACTGAAGGTTGTGGTATATGTATTTTGCAATGTTTATATACATTATACATTCTTTATATACTTTATTATTCTAGGTGAGAACTTAGGAGGACAGTCTCAATGATTTATATTTTTATGACTGGGGCATCAATGTTATACGGTGTTGGGTATAAGATTTCAGTGTACTTTACCTATGCCTGGCTGTCACAGAACCTGATCACAAAAAGGCATTTCCAGGTTCTGTGGTAATTCTCTGTATACTGTTCCTACAAATGAGGAAACACTGCTTTCTGACTGGCTTTGTGAGAAATGGGACCAGAGGAAATTAGGAGCGGTGGAAAGAATTCTGTTGTCACTACAGTACGCCATTCTTTTCTAAATGTTGTTCATGGTCTGCATGGGACTAAAGCCAAGATGTAAATAGCATTGCTTTGTCAACCCTCTTTTTACATGAAAAGCCCTTTCAAAGCATTATGGAGCACAACGGTTTCAGCAGTTGGGATATAAGAACACACAAGCCACAAAATAAGTTAATAGAAAAGAAGGAAAAAAACTTAACAAAAAAAAAAATCTGTGGATAATTCAACTGCCAAAACTTCCGTATTGAGAGAAGAATAAGCCAAAAAAGTGAAAAGCCTACAAATGAATGGAAATATAAACCTTGCAAACGGAAGCAAGGCTGCTCTCAGATTACATTAGGGCTCTTACAGTGAAGCAGCAGTGTAAAAAAAAAAAAAAAAAAGGGCTTGATAGTATTATTATTCATCTTCTGACAAACTGTGTTTATTAATCCCCTCCACACTCTGCGATTTTCTGTTTTTGCATTTTCATTTTTCACTCCCTGTCTTCCTGTAACCATAACTTTTTTATTTTTCCGTTCACATAAGCCATATGAGGGCTTGTATTTTTCAGGACAAGTAGTACTTTCTAATGGCACCTGTTTCTTGTTGCATACAACGTAGTGGGAAGCTGGAAAAAAAATCCAAATGAGGTGGAATTTGCAAAAAAACGCAATTCAGCCAGTTTTATGGGTATTCATTTTACGGCATTCCCTATGTGGTAAAACTGACCTGTGCGCTTCATTCTCTGGATCAGTACAATTACAACATATTGTTTTTTTATGGATATCATTTTTCAGTGTGTGTGACTTTTTGTTCACTTTTTATTCAATTTTCTGGGAGTTGTTTGCCCATACGGCATTGTTTGCCGTATAGGATCGGATAAACATTTTTATATTTCAATATTACCAGAATTTTGGGAAGTGGCAATGTTTATGTTTATACTATTTTTATTTTAAATATGGGGAAAGGGAGTTATTTGAATTTTTATATTTTTTAAAAACGTTACTACTTTTTTGTCACCCTAGATGACTATAATAAGTAATGAATAGATTGCTTATACAATGCATTGCATTGCTAACGCAATTCATTGTATATTTCCTATGTTCTTATGGAGCTCTGGCACCTGCAGGGTTCCATAGGAACTACAGCTCTTAAAGCCCTGGTTTCTTCTGGCTTTGAGAAAGACAACAGCTTTCCCAGCAAACCAACAGCTCCATGATCGCCACACGGGGTAGTTAGTCAAGCCCCAGGAGTGCAGGGCTCAAGGGGATTTTTTGCTCTCAGATGCCATGGTCACAATTGATCACAACATCTGAATAGTAATATGTCTGCGATCAGCGTTATCGCCGACAGCAGACACTAGCCCCAGGTGTCTGCTGCGGGGTCAATTTTCTAAAGACTGGACTCCCACCATACATGTGCTGCAGAGGTCTGGAAATGGTTAAAAACCCTGTCCATATGCGCTTAACAACAATGGTGAATAGATACAAGAGAGCTGGAAAAGTAGTTCTAGACAACATAAGGATGTTGGAACAGCAGTTGAGAGTCAGATGGAATGAGGGAAAAAGTTCCAGAAGAGAGGGGAAACAAACTAATTGCAAGAAATTTGCAGTCGTTCATCATTGACTTACATCTCGACAGATCATATGGACAATGGTACATGTCTTCAGTTTGCATTATAGTGCCGGACTTAGCAAAATAATTGTTTTTCTTAATTTTATTCGAGCTTCTGCTGACTGTGGTCCATGGTGTGGACTGTGCATATGTCCTCTGGCTCCTAGGCTCCCGTTTTCCATACAGATGCTGGCACTGTAGGATCACAGTACATGCTACAGCTTTAGGACCCATTCCCAAGATGTCTTTTCTTCAAACCATTTATTTTTTACTATTTACTACTCACTTGAAAGTCAGCTAATCACCTAAGCTCTGTTCCTGCTCTCACTTGTTCCTGCTATGGGAAGCAGCCAGTGGTCGTACATTTCCTCTGATTTCAATGAATGGGTGGCTATTAGGCTTGAGCAAATCGAGCTTCGGATCATAGATCCAAAGTCGATTTGTTCAAGAACTTCGTTGTTAATGCTGTTTCCGTACAGCATTAAAAAGTATTTACTCCGTGTAGCCAAACTTCGTATCGCCCGAAGTTGAGTGAGACTTCGGTGAATTATTACGGTATTCCTATCTACATATTTAAAAATATTTTAAAATAGGAATCCGAAGTGGGCTTTGGTACTGGATGGTACCTCTGTACCAAAGCCCACTTCGGATTTCTATTTTAAGTGCTTTTCATGTCAGGAAGAGAGGAAACTCAGCACTGGGCTCCTCCTCCCCCTTGCCCTATAGCGTGGTCTCCCTCCAATGAAGATATGCCACCATTGGTCCTATTTTGTCTCTTACAGTTAAAGCTACAAAATGTATGAAGACTTCTGTAAGTGCCCCAGGAGATCAACCAGGTCCCTTCACTTCCTCCCCACTGTCCTTTGTCTGGCTGGAAGACAACTGGCTGAAATATAAGAGTTGCGTTTTTGGTTGGACCGCGCTGCTTCAGGAGATCACTGAAGGAAATTCCTACTCCAGAACCATTCAGCAAAGTTGGCTATGGGAAAGCATTCAAGTCACACAAAGCCTCCCTTTCCCCTTCTACCTGAAATATAAGCCTCCCCTGCCCTGTCTGCAGTAGGTCCCAAATATTGCAAAGCCATACCCTCTTGACTAAACCCTGTCTCCTCACTTGTTCCTCGCACAGAGACGAGAAGAACATTAACACTTGTGTCCTCTGCAGGATTTCCACAAGACTCTTTCGGAAATTTGCCAACAAAATCCTGCACATTGACAAATAATGAGACAATATCATTGATTTTGTAGGGCCATTGTTTCTTTAAGTAAGCAGTAAAGATCATGCTCTCAGTAAGAGAAGGATGACATCAGAGGTGGAGAGATCTGTGTGATTTGAGGAAATATAATAATATGAGGAAATATAATGTTTATTCACCTTGCACAGAATCTCACCTGAAGGTCCTCTGCAAACTGTTCCTAAACAACAAATACAATCTACGCTGCTAAATTATCATTTGTTCTTGAAGTCGTGCAGATTCATGGGATGTGTGACTCATCCCAGCTACTGGCAAAAAGGAAGGAGATTGTATTATTGAGGAATCTAATTACTAGATAAAATCAGGGTAGAGCATTTACTAAAAATCTTTCTTCATCTCCTTGAAGCTACTGAAGATATAAGGTGAAACTTGAGAAATTAGAATATCGTGCAAAGTTCATTTATTTCAGTAAGGGTCCATTCACACGTCCGTTGTTTCTTTCCTGATCTGTTCCGTTTTTTGCGGAACAGATCTGGACCAGATCTGGACCCATTCATTTTCAATGGGTCCTGAAAAGAAACGGACAGCTCAATGTCTGATTTTTTTTCAGGACCCATTGAAAATGAATGGGTCCAGATCTGGTCCAGATCTGTTCCGCAAAAAACGGAACAGATCAGGAAAGAAACAACGGACGTGTGAATGGACCCTAATGCAACGTAAAAGGTGAAACTAATATAGGAGATAGACTCATTACATGCAACGCGACATATTTCACGCCTTTATTTATAATTTGGATGATTATGGCTAGTGATGGACAAACATCGGCCGGGACGGTTCGCAAACGCGATCAAATGTTCGCAAACTGCAAGTTCGCAGTGGGTCCCAATAACTTTAAAGGCAGGCGAACCTGGAATACCTTCAGGTCATATTTGCAGCCACCAAATACTTACTAGAAGTGCACAAATAGTCCCACAACATGGACAGTGACATACCAGATGTATTATTCGAATTTGCGATCTCCATTCATTATTTTTTTCAATGCGAAATATCGGCAATGTAATTTTCGCCTATGCGCATGCGCAAAATATGTGCGGCCTACTACAGCAACTGGGTTTCCACCAGACCGGAGTTGGATGCGATCAGAATAGATAGTTGGCAACAATTTTTGCGACGTTGAGGAAGAATTTCTGATCACTGTAAGTAATTTGACATTAAAGCAGTGAATTTGATTAGATTTTACATGCATGTTATAACAATCGCTGTATATGCAGATCAAGTGTTTAAAAAAAGCGCCATTGCGAAAATCCCTAATGATGCGATTTATTTTTTCGCTGTACACACAACTTTACATTTTATAAGGTCTCATGAGATATTAGTGATTGGTGCACTAAGTATTGTTGTGAGAACTTGCCACTCCAGTACAGGCCTCAAAAATTAGCCAATAGGCGTTCACCTGACAGCAAAGAACTTTGGATTCTGTGGCTGGAGGTGCATTAGGCGGTCACAGGATAAAAATGTAACTGTCGGCCATTACAGGCCCCCAAAATTAGGCATTCAACGGACATAAAAAGCCTTTTATGCTGCTGTATTTACCTAAGACAGGGACCATGATTTGTTCTGGGTGGTGGCGGATATTTGTGGGCTGTCATGAGGAATTTTTAATCAAACATGGTCGACTCGTCACATGTGTTGAATTCTTCTGAGATCCATGCCTCATTCATTTTTAGAAATGTGAGGAGGTCCACACTGTCGTGAGCTAAGCGAGTGCGCTTATCGGTCATGATCCCCCCTGCTGCGCTGAACGTCCTTTCGGACAGGACACTGGACGAGGGGCAAGCCAACAGTTCCATGGTAAATTGTGCCAGCTCTGGCCACAGGCCAAGCCTGCACACCCAGTAGTCCAGGGGTTCATCGCTTCTCAGAGCGTCCACATTGGCAGTTAACCCGATGTAGTCGGACACCTGTCGGTCTAGGCGTTCCCTGAGGCTGGATCCGGAGGACGGCTGTCGATGGGTTGACTGCAAGAATGATCTCATATCCGAAGTGACCAACACATCTTCAAACCACCCTCTTCTTCCATGCGCTGTTGGATTGGTACCCGCAACTGTTTCTCTGTGAGTGGAAATTCCTCTGCCAGCGCCCGCAAAAGCAGAATGCAGCATTTCTCGAAGCAGGGCATGGAAGTGCTGCATTCTGACAGCCCTCTGTGATGGTGGTAACATTTCCGCCATTTTGTGTTTGTATCGGGGGTCTAAGTACGTTGCCACCCAGTACTGGTCCTTGCCCTTTATGCTTTTTATACGTGGATCCCTCTTCAAACACTGGAGCATGAAGGCCCCATTTGCACTAAACTGGAAGCGGTGGAGTAGCCTGGCTCCTGCTCATCATCCAGGAACCCCCGTATAAAATTTAATGTTGATAAGTGCAAGATAATGCACCTGGGGCGTAAAAACCCAAGAGCAGAATATAAAATCAGTGATACAGTCCTAACCTCAGTATCTGAGGAAAGGGATTTAGGGGTCATTATTTCAGAAGACTTAAAGGTAGGCAGACAATGTCATAGAGCAGCAGGAAATGCTAGCAGAATGCTTGGGTGTATAGGGAGAAGCATTACCAGTAGACAGAGGGAGGTGCTCATGCCGCTCTACAGATCACTAGTGAGACCTAATTTGGAGTATTGTGCGCAGTACTGGAGACCATATCTCCAGGAGGATATTGATACTTTGGAGAGAGTTCAGAGAAGAGCTACTAAACTAGTACATGGATTGCAGGATAAAACTTACCAGGAAAGATTAAAGGACCTTAACATGTATAGCTTGGAAGAAAGACGAGACAGAGGGGATATGATAGAAACTTTTAAATACATAAAGGGAATCAACAAGGTAAAAGAGGAGAGAATATTTAAAAGAAGAAAAACTGCTACAAGAGGACATAGTTTTAAATGAGAGGGGCAAAGGTTTAAAAGTAATATCAGGAAGTATTACTTTACTGAGAGAGTAGTGGATGCATGGAATAGCCTTCCTGCAGAAGTGTTAGCTGCAAATATAGTGCATGTATTAAAGCATGCATGGGATAGGCATAAGGCCATCCTTCATATAAGATATGGCCAAGGGCTATGCATAGTATTCAGTATATTGGGCAGACTAGATGGGCTAAATGGTTCTTATCTGCCAACACATTCTATGTTTCTATAATGTCGTCCTCGTTCTCCCCCCCCCCCCCATCCACGGACAACACCAGGGATCCCAGAAACATTTAAAGCATGCTCTTCTTGCTCTTCCTCTGCCCCGGCACCATCCTCCTGTTGTTGACTTGTCTCAGATGGAGTAGCTTCCCCTGGGAATTCATCCAGCATTGCGACTTCCTCATCTTCCAGCTCCTGCTCCTCGACGGCTTGATCAATGACACGACGCAATGCACGCTCCAGAAAGAAGGCGTAAGGTACGATGTCACTGATGGCGCCCTGGCTGCGACTGACCAGTTTGGTGATCTCATCAAATGGCCGCAGAAGTCTGCATGCATTGCGCATGAGCAGCCACTGGCGCGGTGAAAAAAAAACAAGCTTCTCAGAACCTGTCCTGCTGCAGAGTTCGTACAGGTAGTCATTAACTGCACGTTTCTGCTGGAGCAGCCTATCAAGCATATACAAGGTGGAATTCCATCGCGTCGGGCAGTCACAAATCAGACGTCTGACGGGCAGATTGTGTCGCCGCTGAATGTCAGCAAGGCGAGCCATGGCAGTGTAAGATCTTCTCAAATGGCCAGAGATTTTCCTGGCTTGCCGCAAAACGTCCTGGACCCCGGGGTATTTGGCAACAAATCGCTGCACAACTACGTTC
The DNA here is from genome assembly GCF_905171765.1 of Bufo bufo. NCBI lineage: Eukaryota > Metazoa > Chordata > Amphibia > Anura > Bufonidae > Bufo > Bufo bufo. The sequence goes on along the minus strand of NC_053393.1, from coordinate 79,521,823 downwards.
AGGACGTGTGCCATGCACGGCACGTGTCATTTTGCCCTGTTTCAACGCACTGAGCACATTGGCACTGTTGTCGCACACCACTTTACCATCTGTCGAATTGAGTGGGGTTAGCCACTGATCTGCCTGTGACCGCAAAGCTGAAAGGACTGCAGGACCGATGTGGCTCTTGGATTCCAGGCACAACAGACACAGCACAGCATGGCAACGTCTCACCTGGCACGTCGAATAGGTTCTGGGGATCTTGGGGGTGCAGTGGAAGAGACGGTAGCAGCGGAAAAGGAGGAGTCAGCCGAGGAGGAGACGGAGGATGGAGTAGGAGGAGGAGAAGAAGAGGCAGGCCTGCATGCAATCCGTGGCGGTAACACCAAATCTACACGGGTGCTACAGGTTGCATGCTTCACGACCGTCAGAAGGTTCACCCGGTGGGCAGTAAGAGTTATGTACCTTCCCTGCCCGTGTTTGCTAGACCACGTGCCGCTGAACGTGGCCATATAGCCCTGGGATGCCCTTCTGGGAGAAATATTTCCTTCCTGGGACCTTCCATTGCAGTGTTCCAATGGCCACAAATTTTCTAAAGGCCTTTGAGTCCACCAATTTATATGGCAGTAGTTGGCGGGCTAGCAGTTCCGACAAGCCAGCGGTCAACCGTTGGGCAAGAGGGTTATCCGGCGTCATCATCTTTTCACGCTCAAACATTTGGGCCACGGAAGCCTGCCTTTTGCCAGATAAACGTGAGGATGGCACAGTAGAAGGTGGAGTGGAGGACAATTGGGAGGGGAGGGGAGAGGAGAAGAGGCAGGACGTGGAGCCCCAGGAGTGTGGCTTTGTGGGTTCTGACGGTGTTGTGCCCACTGGGCTCGGTGGTGGGAGGCCAGTTGCCTTCTTAAGGCAGTCGTCCCTAGGTGAGTGTTTGGCTTACCGCAACTTATGTGTTGACAGCAAAGGCTGCAGATGGCAACACTATTGTCAGCAGCTGACACTTAAAAAAAAAAAAGCCCACACTGTGGAGCCATGTGCCGGCGTCCTGGGAGCGCCAGATGTGACCGTGCATGGTAGATGGCTCGCTCCAGATACATTAGCAGTCTGCTTTTTGCCTCCTGTGCAATGTAAGTTCTGCCTGCTTCTCCTCCCTATCTGCTGCTCCGTCTCTCCCTCTGAACTCTCCTCCTCTTCCTCTCTTGTGGGCACCCACGTGACCTCCATCGACACATCATCATCAACGTCACCTTCCCCACCACTAACATTAGAGATCTCGGAGTAGGCAGCAACAGCGGGGATCACCCTCCTTGTGCTGATCTGGGTACTGTCGTCAGACTGCTGAGCGGCGGCCGTTGCTACCTCCTCTTCCTGATCCGATGCCAAGAATGGCTGCGCATCGGAAATGTCTTGTAATGGATCGGAAAATAATTCCTGTGACTCAAACGGAGGGGATATGGTGGTGGTGTTGATGTCTTTGGGGGTGGACACAGCAGAGAGTAAAGAGGGTGCAGATAGAGAGGATGAGAGTGCAGAAGCAGAAGGCTGAGTGAGCCACTCAACCAAGTCTGGTGCGTCCTTTGACGTAATTGCATGCACCTTCTGCAACTTCCCACTTAGGCTCTGGCCTGGTGCTCCTGCCCGACCCCTACCACCCCTGCGGAAGGGCCTGCCTCTTCCTCTGCCTGTCATTTTTTAAATTACCATGTGACAAAAGTCTCTATTGTCACTCTGCAGTATCGCTGCAGAACCGCTCACCAGTCACCACCACTGCTGCACAATACAAATCCACTATAATATGCTTTCTATGTTAGAAAGTATAAGTGTATTACACCCCTCTGTACTGCACACCTATCAATAGTACACCTATACCAGTCCTTAAAAGGACTTTTGTGGACCTATTTGATAGCGTTTTTGTCCCTAACAGTCTGTCCCTGCTCCACACAGCAACCTCTTCCTACACTGACAAAAGACTGGATGTAAAATGGCGGCCAGATCGGGTCTATTTATAAGGTAGGGGGTATGTCCATGTCCTGAAACGTCTCAATTGGCTGTCCTGTACCACCTGATGGATGTGTCATGGGTCAAAGTTCTTCACAATGTAAAAGAATATGGTGGACGCGAATATCTCCATATGTTCGACGAATCACGAAAGCACAAAGTTTGCCGCGAACCATAAGGGTTATTTTTACAGGCTGAAAATACTTTGCTGATTTCAAAAGAACAAATTGCGGACCCGCAGAATACAGATACCGTCAGTGTTTCTTCCGCATTTTTTGCAGGCTCATTGTCTTCAACGGGTCCGTGGTCTGCATTTTGCGAGTGTGAAAGTAGACTAAAAGGGGTATTGCCTGTTGTTCATTGATCCTACAAATGTCTGGCTGTAAAATATGTTCCCCAAAATTTTTATACAGTGCATTTATTTTACTGTTCTGCTCAGGCTCAGCTGCAGGGAGGGCACAAGCTTTCTTGATGCCCAAGACGGTGAACTCAAAATATGAGATACAGTATGTGCAATCTTCGCAGCTGCAGGGGTCACAGTAGGCAATGGGGCTCAACTCCACTTTCAAAGCAGCCAGCTGATTCCTACTATTATAAGGGACAAAGCTAAGGCCCCTTTCACACGGGCGAATTTTCCGCGCGGGTGCAATGCGGGAGGTGAACGCATCGCACACGCACTGAATCCGGACCCATTAATTTCTATGGGGCTGTGCACATGAGCGGTGATTTTCACGCATGGTGATGGACCATGTGATGAGCGCAGTGACATCACCAAAAGGTCCTTTTCTCCCAGGTCCTCAAAGAAGAAAGAAGACAAGCCGGGCTGCGCGAACAAGTGGATGAGTTGAGTTTAATTTAAAAATTTTATTTTTTTAACCCCTCCGTCCCTAATTTACTTAGCATTCTGTATTAAGAATGCTATTATTTTCCCTTATAAGGCTCAATTCACACATCCGCAACCCGTTTTGTGGATCCACGGAGCAGCAAAATATGGAAAGCGGCAATGTGCGGACCGCAATTCCGTGTCCGGGACGCACATCGTGCTGCCCCATAGGAATGAATGGGTCCGCAATTCTGTTCCGCAAAATGCGGAACGAAATTGCGGACGTATGAATGGAGCCTAACCATGTTATAAGGGAAAATATTTAGAATTTACACAACACCGATCCCAAACTCGAACTTCTGTGAAGAAGTCCGGGTTCGAGTCTGGGTACCAAACATGCCGATTTTTGTCACGCTCAAAAATCGCGCATTTTCCCGCGATGCACCCGCATCCTATCCGGCCCTCACACGCGATGCCCGTGTGAAAGAGGCCTAACACATTTCATAACGCAGAGCATCTGGTGGATTGTTGGGGAGAGTGCTGTGTGATAAGCTTTTGGACAGCTATTGGGTTTTCACAAGAACCATATCAAGTTCTTGGATTTTTCACTGTCAATGAGAACAATAATTTATATTTAAAGGGCATCTGTCAGCAGCAGATTTGTCCCTATGACACTGGCTGACCTGTTACATGTGCACTTGGCAGCTGAAGGCATCTGTGTTGGTCCCATGTTCATATGTGCCTGCATTGCTGAGAGAAATGATGTTTTAATATATGCAAGTGAACCTCTAGGAACAACGGGGGCGTTGCAGTTACTCCTAAAGACTCTGATCCATCTGCAACTACAACGCCCTATCAATTTTGATTGACAGGGCCAGGCGGTGTAAACATTATTACACCTCACCCTTTCAATCAAAGTGGGGAGGGCGCAGCAGTTTCAGGCCACAAGGATAACAGACACAGGAATAATAAATAGTGATGTCACAGGACAGGGATAATAAACTGTGACGTCATAGGAAAAGCTTATTGTACATAGCATTACAGTATGAGAGTGATGTGCACATTGGTCCTTAGCTATGACATAAGAATGTCATAGCCAAGGACCACAACACAGACATAATAAACACTGCATCATACAACAAGCATAATGCCCCCCATGATATCGCAGTATTGAGAATGAACAGTACTACTTCATTATGTAGCAGCCTGATCGTTGATACCTCTCAGGCTATGTTCAAATCTAGCCCATGTCGACCTGTGGAAGGAAAATAAAAGTAAACACAATACTGTTATACATTTCGTTTCCTTCATATAGCGCTGCTTATAAAGGTCAGAAAACGCAGAGTACTAAGCTTGAGACTTGTGTTGCATAATGTGAGGTCTGTCACTGGTGGCTGAGTATTGCACAATGGTCTGCAGGGAAATTGGGAACTACAGGTTGGAGATCATGATCCATGTTAGAATACCCAGGGATCTGAAACCAAAGGTTCCTCTATCCTTGGGACTTGAGGAAGCTTTGCACAGCCTTCCCTTGGGTCTCAATTAAAATCATAATTCCATATTACAGCATTTAACTGCATTGCAATTTGTACTGTAAATGAGGGCATCCTTTGGGAACATACCAAGAGCATAGACAATGCTGCTCCCAGAAGCTAGCCTACAGCCAACAGTGAAATATAAAATGCACAACAAGAAATGCTGTTAATGTGTTGCTTCTCCAATTTTGATGCGTTTTGAGGGTCTGTAAGCTTTTATTTTTTTTTTAAAGCAGCACGCTGATACATTTGGAACCGTTCTGAGAATGAGACTAATTATCTTTTGATTCCTTTATAACAAAATATCTCCCCAACAATTGCCATTCAATATATCCTTCACCTTACACTGTCATAATAACAATCCATATCTGTGGACCTAACCTATAGAGTATCGCAAAATCTCACTTCAATCTTGTAAACTCTCTGGACATGTCTGTTTTAGTAACTGACCAGCAGAAGAACCCAGCTTCGCACGGGTATATTTCATCTAATGTTTCATTCAGTATCCCCATAACAGTGACCTCTACAGCACCCTGCCCCATTAACAGTGAACTCCACAGTCCCCCACCCCTTAAGGACACAGCCTTATTACACCTTAGGACCAGGCCATTTTTTGCAAATCTGACCAGTGTCAATTTAAGTGCTGATAACTTTAAAACGCTTTAACTTATCCAGGCCATTCTGAGATTGTTTTTTCGTCACATATTGTACTTCATGACACTGGTAAAATGAAGTCAAAAAAATTATTTTTTTTGCACCAAAAAATACCTAATTTAACAAAAATTTGGAAAAATTTGCAAATTTCAAAGTTTCAGTTTCTCTACTTCAGTAATACATAGTAATACCCCTAAAAATTGTGATGACTTTACATTCCCCATATGTCTACTTCATGTTTGAATTATTTTGGGAATGATATTTTATTTTTTGGGGATGTTACAAGGCTTAGAAGTTTAGAAGCAAATCTTGAAATTTTTCAGAAATTTACAAAAACCCAATTTTTAGGGACCACTACAGCTCTGAAGTCACTTTGCGAGGCTTGCTGAATGAAGCTAGGACAGCCACTGATGTTTCTTCATTAGAGACAGATTTCATGCGTCCACATTTTGGCAAATCCAACACTGAACCAGTTTCACGAAACTTAGCAAGCAGTTTGCTAACTGTAGCATGGGAGATGGGTGGTCTCGTAGGGTGTATTGCATTGAAATTTGCTGCAATGACCCGGTTACTGCGTTCACCAGACATCAACACAATTTCTATCCGCTCCTCACGTGTTAACCTCTGCGACATGTCAATAGCTGTAAACAAAGAGAAACTTGTAAATAACTCATGAAAGAATAAAGTTACGTTAAAACCAAGCACACCATTGTTTTTCGTGTGAAATTCCCAATAAGTTTGATGTGTCACATGACCCTCTTCCTATTGAAAAAACAAAAGTTGGATTCAAAATGGCCGACTTCAAAAATGGCCGCCATGGTCACCACCCATCTTGAAAAGTTTCCCCCCTCACATATACTAATGTGCCACAAACAGGAAGTTAAAATCACCAACTATTCCCATTTTATTAAGGTGTATCCATATAAATGGCCCACCCTGTAGTTATGATTCTACAATGAAGAACAGCCATTATGCAAACTTCTTTTGAAAACTCAGGCATGTTTTCAAGATTTCAGCTAATTCTGATCCAGTCATACTAAAAAGAAATAACACACAGAATTACAAAAGCAAAAAAAACCTTTACAAATAGTTGAAGAAAAAGTATGTTACAGTTGGACATAGCTGGATAACAGTACTATTGGAAAGTCTAGAGAGCAGATGTATGTGGCATAGGATGACACACTTTATAGCTGACATTTACTCTCTTTATAACATTCCTTGTTTGTCAGATCTTTTATGAATTCTGATGGAATCAATTTTTACAGTGTGAATTATGTTGTCTGGGAAATTGAATTTCAATCAGTTTTTTCTTGCTACATTATTGCTGTGTCTTGCCAAAGCTTTTAAATATGTCTCCCGGAATGTATTTGACCTCCTACTAGACAAATGGAATTGGTGCCTGAAAAATTTTTTTTTTTTGCATAAATGTGACTCAAGGACAAAATTAACATTTGTGACTTCATTCTATCTTTTTTTTTTTTACTTCTGTGCTGACTAGAGACTTACCTTACAAATGTGATTCCTCAGGAAACACGTTGTACAATATGAAAAACAAGTATGAACTTTCAGGAGAGAGAAACGCCATCCATGTTTATTCACTTGACAAGGACATTTCAGCAGACTGGGGAGGGGGGGGGGGGGGGGTGATCTATTAAAGCGGATATACATGAACCAAGGAGGTGCTGCCCTATTTGCTTCCTATTACTTTTTGATAAATCTCACTGTGCAGAATATTTTGTCCATGTGATATCTTACTTTAGTGGTTCTCATATACTTTACTAATTTAGGCGTATTTCTGTATAATAAATGACCCCAAAATTGCTGTTCATACAACTGTACATTATGTCTGCATTTAAAGGGCCCTAAAGTCAATTGGGTTTGAAAAAAAATTGCTAACTACTTTTGTACCACATTGACAGCCATATTTCTTTAGTATCAGGCCTCATGCACAAGATCATATTTTTTATCTATGTGTTAGGGCTCTTTCACACTTGCGTTCTTTTCTTCCGGCATAGAGTTCCGTCGTCGGGGCTCTATGCCGGAAGAATCCTGATCAGTTTTATCCTAATGCATTCTGAATGGAGAGAAATCCGTTCAGGATGCATCAGGATGTCTTCAATTCCGGACCGGAGAAAATACCGCAGCATGCTGCGCTTTTTGCTCCGGCCAAAAATCCTGAACACTTGCCGCAAGGCCGGATCCGGAATTAATGCCCATTGAAAGGCATTGATCCGGATCCGGCCTTAAGCTAAACGTCGTTTCGGCGCATTGCCGGATCCGACGTTTAGCTTTTTCTGAATGGTTACCATGGCTCCCAGGACGCTAATGTCCTGTTAGCCATGGTAAAGTGTAGTGGGGAGCGGGGGAGCAGTATACTTACCGTCCGTGCGGCTCCCGGGGCGCTCCAGAGTGACGTCAGGGCGCCCCACGCGCATGGATGACGTGATCGCATGGATCACGTCATCCATGCGCATGGGGCGCTCTGACGTCATTCTGGAGAGCCCCGGGAGCCGCACGGACTGTAAGTATACTGCTCATTCGCTCCCCACTACTACTATGGCAGCCAGGACTTTAACAGCGTCCTGGCTGCCATAGTAACACTGAACGCATTTTGAAGACGGATCCGTCTTCAAATGCTTTCAGTTCACTTGCGTTTTTCCGGATCCGGCGTGTAATTCCGGCAAATGGAGTACACGCCGGATCCGGACAACGCAAGTGTAAAAGAGGCCTTATTTTTATTTTTTATGCTCATTCATTTCTATGGGACCGTATTATTTGCAGATCCCTTTTCAGCTCCACAAATTATAGCACATGTCCGATTCCTGTCCGTATGTCGGATGAAAATAGTCCTTTCTATCGATGGGAGTGAGAATAATACAGAATGCACATAGAAAGTAGACATATTTTGCAGACGGAAATATGGACATGGCCTTGGAATCTAAAATGTGGAAAAATACAAATTAAAAACTTAAATTCAGGAGCCATATGGAAATCATTTTTAGTAGAGAGGCAATGACAACTCAGGCATACATAGAGAAAAATCTAAATCTAAAGTCAGGCGCAGATGCAACTTTCTAGGACAGGGATCAGCAACCTTCGGCACTACAGCTGCTGTGAAACTACAACTCCCAGCATGCAAACATGCTTGGCTGCTCTTCTAACTCCCATAGAAGTGAATTGAAGTATTCTGGGAGTTGTAGTTGCTCTTCTAACTACCATAGAAGTCAATAAAGTATTCTGGGAGTTGTAGTTTCTGAACAGCTGGAGTGCCAGAGGTTGCTGAGCCTTGTTTCTAGGGGTATTTGATTGCTGGCTACAGTTTTGTTCAGACCTATAGTATTAAAAAGGCTTACCGGTATGAGAGTCCGAATAAAGACAAATTCTGAGCGATCTCAACCACTGTTTTACAAGGTCATTCAATGAGACACCGTGGGAAAGAGATCCCACCACAAACGTATGAAACACAAACACTTTATTTTTGCAAAGTTTGAAATTTATTTTTAAAATTCCTAGTTTTTAAATTCAACACAATATAATTCATTGTAATAAAATGCAACATAAATAAAATTCTGTTACTGGATCGGGGATTCTTCCTAGAATTTTTGCCAGATTTTAATTTTCTTCAAATTACAGAACCCCATTTGATGCTCCCACATATTTTGACTTACTCTGGAGGACAGTGGAATAACCAATGTTATTAAAAAAAAAACAAAAAAAAAAACAAAAAAAAAACTTCTATCTTAGATACATTCGAACTTGAATAATCTTTAAAATAAGACAAACACATGGTGATTTTTGTTGTTTTTAATTTTTCTTAATACGTTCAGCATGTAAGATATATTAAAATGAGTGGTTTTAAACATAAGGAAAGTTAAACAATGGATATTGAATGTGTACAAAGTCACACGCAAATCTGCAAATGGAGCATTACACATGAATCTGCGCTTAACCAAAAATCAACATCTGACAAGAGGAGAAAACCCCCACAAAAGCACACAATCAGATTAATTTCTCTCCATTTTAAGTTTGGGATTTTCCAAGAAATACTTTTGTGACTGGTCAATCATTACTGTTATGAGAGTCAGATGAGTTGGGGGTCCCACAGGTAGTAACACCATTGATTCAGCCAACGAGTGCGTTGCAGTCATAGTGGTTTCAGTAACCTGCACGTGGATTGTCTTCTTAAAGGGAATGTCCCACAAAAATGATTCTACAGTTTTCAAACCAGCACCTGGATCTGAATACTTTTTTAATTGTGTGCCATTAAAAGGAATCTGTCAGATTGAACATGGTGTTTCAGCTGCAGGAAGCATGTTATAGAGCAGGAGGAGCTGAGCAGATTGATGCGTTGTGGGAAAAGATTCAGTAAAATTTGTAATTTATTTATTTAAAAACCTTCTCATTCTGGGCTTTAAAGTCCAGGAGGCGGTCCTATCAGTGATTGACAGCTCTCTCTGTATACACAGGTATAGAGGGAAGGCTGCCAATCACTGATTTGGCCGCCTCCTGGACTTCAAAGCCCAGAATGGGAAGAAATTTTAATGAATAAATTACACAAAACCATATATCTGCCCAGCAAATGCTGCTCTATAACATGCTGCCTGCAGCTCAAAGACCATTTTCTACATGATAGATTTCATTGAATAATACATTTTTAAAGGGAAACTATCTGTATAGCGCCACCTGCTGTTTGCCCTTTTTTTCATTTCTTTGTCCTGCTCACTGAGACAGAAGCACACGCTCAGTTCCATCCTTTAATTGCCACCAGCTGCAGCAGAAAGGACACTCCCATGAGAAAGGACATGTCCCCTAAGCTGCCAGCTTGAAATAAATATAGCAGAACAGTTGAAGCCATGAATGCGGAGATCTCTGGATCCATGTGAGGTACAGGGCTGGATCTAGCTTTGTTAGAAAAAGGTTGTCATGTATTAGATTATGAATGACTTTCGTTTTTTAACATTTTTCATGGGATAAACCCTTAAAACACTGAAATGCATGAGAATTAAGAAAACATCTGTAGGTTTCCCAACACCCATCTATTTAATAAAGTGAATGTACATAAATCAAAGGGACTTGGCCACCCAAAGGATCAGTGGGCAGCTGGGGCCACCTGAAAGGTTACTGGTACCTTTCTCTTGTCATATCTGTCTTCATGAATTTTTGAATTTCCGCTATAATTACGTTACTAGAGCACATGTTGTTACAACTTTACATTGTGCTGTTCCTCTGTTATTCTTCCTGGAAAAATGATTACATTGACAAGCAGGTGTTACCTTTCCCGTATCCATATACAATAAACACACTGTCCAATCACTGCTGAGTAGGGCGCAACCTACTGAAAAGGGAAATTGTAACACCTAGATGACAACTTAAAATGTAATTGTCATTTCAGTTTAAAGAGTCTTGGGAGAACTCTAACTGGACGTAGCTAAGGAGAGTCTGTCTTTAGTCTTTTACTAAGATGGACAGTAATAGTTAGGGACACATGTACATAGTCAGGAGCCGGGGTAGTGACAACAGGCGGGCTGGAACTTCTGTATGTTACACACATGCACCTTCAGCGCTCAGTAACATGCTGAAGACTGAAGACAGACTCTCCTTAGGCTACTTTCACAATAGCGGCAACGTTCTCCGGCAGGCTGTACAACATGTCGTAGTTTTATTCCGGCTGCCTCTTAGCATGTTTGCCGTGCTTCCGCCGAAACTCCAGCCCGCCCACATTATAGTCAATGGGGCCAGAGCAAACCCGGCTGCACACGTGCACTAGCGGCAGAACGGATCCGGCAGGCTGTTCACCCGCCGGAACAGGCTGCCACTAGTGTGAAAGTAGCCTTTGTAATGTTTTTCTAGAACAAAGAAACATCTTTCTCCACTGAAGTATATTACAAAAATGTTTAACATCCCTGACCCTACGCTATGTTAAAAAAATAAACCGAAACGACAGCTACACTTTAAAGGAAATATCAGAGGGCAGCGTAAAGTAGACAGACACGCTGGTTACAGCAGTGTGTCACTCACTTATTTTCTTGCACTACTTTATTATGTGCAGTAGGAACTGAGCACAGTCCTCACTGTCATGAGTTGCCGGCTCCACCCAGCGCTGATTGACAGCTTTCTCCTTATGACTGTGCTTGAGGAAAAAGGTGTTCATCAGTAGCAGTTAGCAATTGGGCAGGGGCGAGTAGGACCAGATGAATATTGAAGACTGTAGAACGTACACATCATTGACAGGACTCCTGGCCCAACTTGTGATCAGCTCATGAACAGTGATATTATGAGAAATACCGCTATAATCAGGGTCATGTCACTACTTTATGCCGCCCTCAGCAGCAGAAGCCTAGTGACAAATTCCTTTCAGGGCTCATGCACACAGCCGTATCTGTGTGTTTTTTTTTTTTTTTTGTGGAACCATCAATTTCAATAGGGTCGCACACCCATGTGCTGTCCACATCCATAAGTCCGTTCCACGGTCTGCCAAAAAAATAGAATATGTCCTATTCTTGTCCGTTTTGAAGACATTTCTGCAGGAGGCTCTCCGGTATCCGTGTTTTGCGGACTGCAAAAATGGGAACAGTCGTGTGCAGGATCCCTTAATCATATACTGAGTGCTATTTTAGGGGAGGGGGAATGCAAGCGTTTGGTAAAACAGACATTTCAGGAAAAATGACAGGTCCTCTAAAATCTCTGGTCACCAAGTTAGGAATAAGCCAGCCGGGTGTCCTCACACACTGAAGGCACAAGTTGACATTTGGGTCCTATAAGGCAGTAGAAGAAACAATAGTTCAGTAGATCACACGCCGAGCTGGCAGCACTGTAAACAGCTCAAACAATGCCAGACAGCTAAGTAGGCTGACTCCGAGAATATGCCCACAGTGTAAAGGGTGCTACAAACAAAGAGCTTTCCATCACAACGGCAGCGATGTGACATTGTGCCCGCTGTATAAATTCCAGGATAAAAAGGAAGGCCCTGATAACACTTATAGGGCACGGTGTTCGGATTGCAGTGATATTATTTCTTTGGTTATGTACAGGTAATGGTCCCTAAATGTAAGCTTTACAATATGTTCTGTCGGCCGGAAAAAGCACCAGTTTATGGAATAAAATGTACAATAAAATTCACTGCTCTTTCCTGTAGGCAGAGTCCTAAAAACAAGATAGCGAGACTCAGGACTTTAAAGCCGTCTGCATGAGGATGGCTGTAGACACCAGGTTGCGATCAGATTAGCCAATTGACTGGTGAAATGGGCACAGAGATGATTGTTCCCGAGCCTGACTGCCGGCAAAAAGCTGGATTCGGCAGCATGGATTTTTTTTCTGATTCAGGTTAAGGGCTCATGCACACGACATCTGTGTTGCGTCCGTTTTTTTGTTTTTTTTGCGGATCCATTGTAACAATGCCTGGTCTTTTTCTGCAAAACGGACAAGAATCGGACATGTGGACATACAAAAAGGAATGTACATGGAGTCATTTTTTTTAATTTTTTTTGCAGACCCATTGAAGTGAATGGTTCCGCATATGGACCTGTAAAAAATTAAAATTAAATTAGAACGGAAAAGAAAATACAGTCGTGTGCATGAGCCTTAAACTTAGATATTATTGAGCTTGCTGGCCAAGGAATACAAAGTGTTCTGGTGAACATTGTGCGGGACATCACAGGCTAATACTTATGGCTCATATTATGGCACTAAGCAAAGTCGGAGTCAAAAGGAGCCATAACGCAACACCCATACACTACACTACTGTAACTCCATAAGTCTCTGTTTTCATATGGAGTAATTCTGTCCGATGCCTTATGGTAGGATCCTTTTTACACCATATTATACAAGCATTGCTTCTAGTGGATAATATCTGCATAATGTGGCTGCTCGGACATTTCCATAATTCCAGCCACCCTGAGCCGGTCCTTTTGTGGTTATTTCTATCTCCGCCATGAAAGGCTGCAATGGGGCAACCCCTTTAAGTAATTTTCTTCTTCTCCCACGCAAAAAAAAGTGGACCCCCTTTTTCCTGATGTGGGTATACCACATTTATTATGCATTGAGGATACAGAAAAATCCTTTAAGCATTAAGACAACCTAAAACTACTGTACAAAAATCAATAAAATCAGGAAGACATTTATATTAAGATTAAAGGGGTCATTACCCGTCATGTAACAGTAGTTAACGCTGATGTGACCTAGTGGTTTTCTTCTGCAAACACAACTGTGCATACCTGCAAGGTGGTCCCTCCTTAAAGCGGCTGTCCAGGTTGAGCAAAATCAGCACCTGTCTCTAAGGCTACTTTCACACTGGCGTTTCTGGGTCCGTTTGTGAGATCCGTTTCAGGGCTCTCACAAGCAGTCCAAAACGGATCAGTTCAGCCCCAATGCATTCTGAATGGATCCGCTGAAAAGGATCCGCTCAGAATGCATCAGTTTGCCTCTGTTCAGCCTCCATTCCACTCTTGAGGTGGACACCAAAACGCTGCTTGCAGCGTTTTGATGTCCGCCTGACGATGCGGAGACAAATGGATCCGTCCTGACTTATAATGTAAGTCAATGGGGACGGATCTGTTTTCACTGACACAATATGGTGCAATTGAAAACGGATTCGCCTCCCATTGACTTTCAGTGTAAGTCAAAACGGATCTGTTTGCATTATCATGAATCATGGTAATGCAAACGGATCCGTTCTGAACAGATACAAGCATTTGCATTATAGGTGCGGTTCCACACCTAACGCAGGTGTGAAAGTAGCCTAAGCCGGACACATCCCGTGGACAAAAGTGGTGCTGTTTTTGGGCAAAATAACAGAACACTTTTTTTTCCCCCAATCCCAGACAGTCGTAGGTGGGCACATGTACAGAGTGAGAATAAATAAGAAGCAGCAGATGTAGGAAGAGGAAAGAAACACACAGCAATTGCTACATGTAAGAGGAGGGGGTCCATCCATCAAACATGCTATAAAATGCTAATATAGCCAATTTTTTTACACTGGTAAATCCACACGTTGTAGATGACATCCCTCCAAGCTGCAAGCCCGGCGTGAAATGTCAGTGCAGACCGGTGCGGTGGACATCGAACATCCATGTTACGCTCTGCAGTATATGAATGTGCGCTGCTTAGAACTGCAGCTCACGAAGCTAACATTTAATAATATCAAAGGTCTTGGGAAATCATTACCTGCTTTACAGCACCGATGTCACGGACTGTAGCAATTACAAGAATCCGGCTGTATCTATCGTATTTAATGCCTTATTCTGTGTCAGTGGAAGAGGCGAGAATCGCCCTGACAAGTAATCTGATCCGGAAAAGTCACATCAGAGCAATGGGGAGAAACGCTGATTATAAAGACGTAGAAATTGTGTCATCTTGGACAAGTAAAAAAAAAACGAAAAGCTAAAACATTCGCTCGCTTCCCAAATACATCATGTCGGCGGACAGACCATACATCGTTCATCGATGAAAACATCATTGATGTGAACGCCAAAATCATGGGTTCTGGGCAGCAGATCCTACGGTGTAAACGGGGATCTGCTGTCCAGAAAGAATGGGTGCCATTTCCTATCCAGAAATATACCTATATTAATCGTATTTCTGGCGCAGATTGCAGCGTAGAGGTCATTTGCGCCGCAATCTGCAACTTTTCCCCGCTCACACCAGGTCTAAAAAAGTAGGCATAGTGTGGGCGAGAAGGGGACGCCCAATGTGTCTGTATGAGGACGAGCGATCAGTAGTAGTGACTGCTCATCCTCATACAGTGGAGATGACTGCTGACGAGCAGGCAACTATCGGGAATGCCTGTTCAGTTGGCCTATGTAAAGGGGCTTTTATAATCTTCCATTTTTATATGAAGCAGCAGGGATATGGAAAAATGAGGAGCTTAACATTTATTGTCTCCCACTGTAGACACAACAGTGACACCATAACCAAAGGATAGGGATAAATATGTTATTAGTGGAGGTCAGACCGCCAAACCATCGAACCATGGACCAACGGACATGCATGCACACTGCGGTCTCCATTCAACTCTATGGTACTGCCACAGATAGAGTGCTGTACTTGGCTTCTTTCCAGTAGTACCATAGAGCCTAAAGGAGCGGCCGCAAACTGCTGGCAATTTTGCAAATTTTCTATGTTTATTGTTCCTTTAAGTTTTCAAAATTAAGCCGAAACCTTACAAAGAAAATGCTGTCTATTCCGATTTAGAGACAAAAAAGATCAGGTATAGACTTGTTTGAAAACAAAGAAAAGAAAAACAAAAAAAAAAAACAACTCAAGGATCTCTTGCAGAACCGTAATTCAGCATGGTTACAACCCCTGCTCCATTCAGGTTCCCTGCTGCCTCTGAGTACATGGAAAAGGTGTGTGTATGTGTTGGGGGAGGAAAGCAATTTGGATTTATGGCTCCAGCAAATAATTACACAGAAAAATGTCATTTCTGTTAAAAACTATGATTTGATACTATGATATTGCCTGTGGAAGGCTTCTTACATTTCTCCAGAAAGGTAACACTAATACAATACCCCCTCCATCAAAGTGTCCAGACTGCGAAGCTTTAGCAACAAGACTGAGTGAGCAGACTAACATACGTTATGCCCGGATTTTCAAATCACGATGATAAAAAAGAAAAGAAAAAAAAAACGGAAACAAAAAAGTACAGAACACATTTGGTCACTAATTTCCGTCACACTCAAATGTAAAACACAGAAATAAATAGATATGTTGTAACTTTAAAGCAAATTAATATTTACCAAGGTGCGAACACAAGTCCCTGAAAACTCTGATATGAAAGAATATTAAAAAACTATGCTGGCTGCTTCTCCAGGTGAGTTCATGGAAATGTCTTCCCCCTCCTCTACAATACGACATGCAAAGCCTAGGGCGTATAACGTTAGTTAAAAGAATCAGGAAAAACAAGTCCGTGGCCAAAGCAATGGAGCGAAAGCCAAGGGAAGATGGGGAAAGAAGTCGTCTGTAGGACCTAAAGACATAATTCTTAGACCCTTCGCACACAGTTATCGAGAAAGAGGAGGGAAAACATTCAAAGTTCTCTGCAAAGATGGAGAAATATACACACAAGTTTACTCAACCATTGCTTCGCTGAGGAAAGCATTTGTGTGATGTGACCACAGGTTTTACTTCTGGAGTTCCTACGAATTGCTTATGTCCATATGTGACTAAGAGATGAGACCCTTATCAGAAGTTCTGTTGCCTCCGCTTCTTGGCGTCCATTGCATCAAGAATGGGCTGCCTCTTTGCCGTGTACCTCTGCCGCAATTCTTCTATTTCGCGCTCCATCATGGGGTCCAGAGCTTTTAGCCTCATCTGCAGCTCCTCAAAGCTTAAATTCTTCAGCTGTTGGCAAAATTGGAGAATATCTGTTAGCCTCTGAAAACACATCAATGACAAATACAGCAAAAGTCGTCTTAGCAATGCATATCAGGTAGGGAAGAGTCCTCTCTTATTCTCCAGTTTCAACTTTTTAGCCAATCACATAAAACATTAAAAGGGTTCTCCAAGTTTTTGAAAAACACAGCAAAGTAGCTACATGTGACTGAATGCTCACCAGGTGATGTCTCCATAGCTCAGAAGGAATCCATCACCACATACCTGCAACAAAAAACCATCTGCTTCTGAAGATGTGTGCTCGTCTGCAGATTCTAATGCCATTTGTTCAATCGCAATAAATTCACCTAATTCAGACAAATCAGTAATTAGAATTACCGGTAATTGTTTTTCCAGGAGTCCAACATAAGAGCACATGGGAGGATGTCCATCCCCATCTCTGTGAGAAAGTGAGGCAAGTTTAAACCCCCCCCATATTCACCTGTGTTTTCTAAATTACTACACGGATAGATGCCACTAAGATTTATTTTTTCTTTGTCACATCTTACAATGTTAACTTCACACTGCAAAATCAAATAACATGGGAGGGTAATAGGAGTGCTGTCATGTTGGACTCCTGGAAAAACAATTACTTGTAAGTCCTTAATTACTGATTTCCAGGATGTCCCCCATGACAGCACATGGGAGATTTACCAAATTAACCTATTAGGGAGGGACCACAGCTTAAAAGGACCTTCCAACCAAAGGTCAATTTATGACTGGTCAGTAAGTCCAATCTGTAGTGTCTACAAAAAGTGCCATAGCTAGACCAAGTTGCTGCTTGGCAAATTTGGTCTACTGTAACACATGCCCTTTCTGCCCCGGAGGTAGATATCGCCCTGGTAGAATGAGCCCTAATAGAGACCAGACAGGATTTGTTCTGAAGACGATAGGCCTCTTGAATAGTCTGCTTGATCCATCTGGTTAATGTACTTTTGGTGACTTTTTTCCCTCTACTGCCTTCTCCAAACTGGACAAAAAGGTTAGAGTCCTTTCTTTCAGTATCTGTTTCCTGTAGATATTTAAGAACAGTTCTCTGTACGTCTAGGCAGTGAAACCGCGTCTTTCGGGGATTTCTAGGGGAGGCACAGAAAGAGGGCAGTATTATTTTTTGTTCCCTATGAAAAGATGTTACCACTTTAGGTATAAAGGCTGGATATAGTTTTAAAATTAATCTATCATCCAAAATTCTCAAGTAAGGTTCTCTTATAGATAGTGCCTGAATCTCCCCTATTCTACGGGCCGAAATGATTGCTACCAAAAACGCAGCTTTCCATGATAAGTGTTTTAGGGATATATAATCTATCGGTTAAAAGGGAGCTTCACATAGGGCATTTAGTACTAGCGAAAGATCCCAAGGTGGAATAGTCTGTCTTAAGGTGGCCCTCAATCTGCTTATAGCTTTTATGAATCTCTTAATCCACCGATGTTCGGCTAAAGGATAGTCGAAAAAGGCGGATAAGGGTGAAATCTGTACTTTCAGAGTGCTAGGCTTCAGCCCTAAATCTAATCCCTTCTGTAAAAAATCTAAGATTTGTGCTACTGAAGGGGATGAACAGCCTGGGTGGACTACTGATAACCAAATTTTTTCCAAATCTTATTGTATATTGCCGATGTTACCGGATTACGGCTCTTTTGTAGTGCTGAAATAACAGCGTCAAATAACCCTGCCTTTTTAGCATTAGCCTTTCAGGATCCATGCTTTTAGATTCAATTTCTTCAGATCTGGATGAAATAGAGGTCCCTGGGAAAGAAGGTTCGGAATCAACGGTAGTGATACTGGCTCCTCTAAGGCCATCTTTTTTAGGAGCGGATACCAACTTCTCTTTGGCCATGCTGGTCCTATAAATATGATTTTCCCTGGGCTCTCGTTGAGCTTTCGCAGAACCGCTAGGAGAGGAATTGGTGGAAAGGCATATGCTAGCTTTATGTTCCATTTTTGAGACATTGCATCCACCCCTAACTGTCTTTCCTTGTGGTTTAGAGAAAAGAAGTCTGTACTATCACTCTCAGGTGTAAGGCCGAGAGTGATAGTACATTGTTCTGAGCCCAGATAATAATCCGATTCACAATCCTTTGAAGCTGAGCGTTTTGTGTTCCTCCTTGGTGTCAGAGGTAACATACTGTGGCCATATTGTCTGACAAGATTTTTAGATGTAACCCCCTCAGACTCTGGCTTGCTACTTTTAATGTTTTCAGAACTGCTGTGAGTTCTCTTGCATTCGAGGATCTTTGTTTTTCTATCAAGGACCGTTCTCCTTGAAAAAACTGGTCTTCTACTTGGGCTTCCCAGCCTCTCAGGCTGGCATCGGTAGTCACTACCATGAAGGGATTTTTGTTCCAGAGTACCCCTTTTTGAAGATTAACTGGATCTATCCACCAGTTTAGAGTATTTTTTATTTTCGTTGGTATTAAAATCCTCCTGTCTAAGGACATTGGGTTTCTGCCCCATCTGGAGAGGATCAGATTTTGTAGGAGGTCTGGAACGAAACTGCGCCCAAGGCACCATGGGAATACAGGACGTCACTATTTCTAACACATGCATCGCTTCCCTGATGGAACTGTTATGAACGCCTCTCGTTTGGGTGTTGGAAGTAAGCTTGTTTTACAGAATCCAGAAGCGTCCACAGAAAAAAAAAAATCTGTAATCCATCTGGAAATCTGATTTTTTTAGATTGATTAGCCACCCCAGGTTGTAAAATAGATTTAGAGTTGTCTGAAGATGTTCTGCCAAAAGAAAATCGTCTAGATAAGGGACGATGATTATGCTCAGTTGTCTCAAATAGGCCATTATTTCCACTACTATTTTGTTAACATTTGTAATGGACGATGAAATCCCGAAGGGTAGACACTGAAATTGGTAGTGATATACTATGTTGTCTATCTATGCTGCAAACCTGAGATATTGATGATAATCTGGATGTATGGGAATGTGGTAGTAAGCATCCATAAGGTCTATTGTGCACATTAACGCCCCTGGTGTGATGAGAGGGGTTGCTGTCTGGATTGATTCTATCTTGAACCTGTAGTAACTCATTGCTTCCCTGTGTTATTGGAGGTATTCGGATTGAGTAGGAACCCTCTTGCCTTTCACACCTTTAGGGTAGCTACATCTTATGGTCTTACCCTTTCCTCGTCCAGAAAAATTTTGCGCTTATCTTGGCATTTTCCGAAAGGACTGGGTCTTCCTAGGTTTTTTTATCTGGGACACCTTTTTTCCTGTCGGCCGCCTTTTCTAGAATCGTGTCTAATACTGGCCCGGACACATAGGAACTCAAAAATGGAATGGAACATAACTTGTTTCTTGAAGCAATGTCACCAGACCAGTTTTAGCCATAGAGCCCTCCTGGAAGTATTTGCTAATGTACTATTCTTGGCCGCGAACCGAACAGACTCAGATGAGGTATCCGCTAAGAAAGCTGTAGCAATCTTTAAGAGCGGGACAGTCAAGAATCTCTTCCCTGGCAGTTTTTAGGGTACTTTCACACTAGCGTTTTTCTTTTCCGGCGCTGAGTTCCGTCCTAGGGGCTCAAATCCGGAAAAGAACTGATCAGTTTTATCCCCATGCATTCTGAATGGAGAGTCCATTCTTCAGGATGCATCAGGATGTCTTCAGTTCAGTCTTTTTGACTGATCAGGCTTTTCAGAAAAACGTAGCATGCTGTATTTTTACCTCCGGCCAAAAATCCTGAACACTTTGACTGAACGCCGGATCCGGTCTTTTTCCCATTGACTTGCATTAACGCCGGATCTGGCGCTGTGTGTTCAGTCAAACCGGATCCGGCTTTTGCATGTTAAACCCGAAAAATTTGAAAAAAAAAGTTAAAGTCCATAAATGGCGGATCCGTTTTTTCCAATGCATTTTTTCATTGTGATCAAAATCCTGATCAGGATTCAAATGTAATCAGTTTTCACACGTTTTTCCGGATCCGGCGGGCAGTTCCGGTGTCGGAATTGAACGTCGGATTAAGACAACGCTAGTGTGAAAGTAGCCTTAGTCTAATATGGTTTTCCAACTGATTTAACCACAGCCCCATCGCTCTGGCTACAGATGGAGACGCAATATTAGTGTTGATCAGAGCTGAAGAACATTCCCAAGCTCTTAAGAAGACCTTCGGTTTCCCTACCCATAGGATCCTTCAAATGCGAGGAGTCCTCAAAGCGAATAGATTTTTTTGCAACTTTGCCCACCTGAACATCTATTTTTGCGATGTTGTCCCATAGCTTAGTATCATCTGGATTGAATACAAGACGATTTTTGAATTCTCTTGGGATAGATAATTTTCTTTCTGTATCTTTCCACTCTTCCAGGGAATAATTTCCTCCTCTTAGCCCTCAAGCCCCCGAACATTTCATCTTGCATTGATTTAGTTTCCTGCTTTCACCTCCATAGTCTCTCTTACTGCTGATAGCAAGGAGTCTAAGTCCTCTAAAAAAAAAAATATATAATTTTGAGTTGTCCATAGCAACTGGAGGCGGACATTCATAATCTACCTCGCCTTCAGATAAATACGGCCCTTCCAAATGCTCATCTGAATTAAACTCTATTTGAATCCTCTTCCTTACGGGTGCAGGAGGGGAGACTTTTCCTAGGTTCTGGCAGGGATTTAAGTCCCGCCTCTTTTTCCACCTAGGAAACAACCGAAGAAGCACTTTTTTTTTTTGTTAAAAAGGAACACCTGTCTACCGTTTTAAGAGAAGGGAAGGAAGAACTTACATGCCCCTCTGCAAAGGTGTTAGAGACTGGCTCAGCCTTAGAAGACATAAGGGCCTCTATGGTAGGGTTTGTAGACCTATCTAGGAGCGGTTTCCCCCCTTTTTATGGGGCTTGCCTTCCTTGTCCATCCTTTGCAGCTGCGACGCTCCTCCTCAGTCTTCAGGGGACTCAAACCCCCCCCAGGGGGGATTCGACCCCGTACGCGAGACCGCAGTTGCCGGGTCTGCAGCATACTAGCTGGGCGCTGCCATCTTGTTTTCGTTACTTCCAGTACGCGTGCCGACGCAGGAAGTAATGTCAGACGCCGTCGTCACGTGTGCCGTTGCCTGGTTGAAGGAGTAGAAGGCGTCCGCCGAGCTGAGCTCCCTGTTCCCGAGCTGTGAGGGGAGACTGGACATCCCCCGACCAGCTCGAGCCCATATAAGTTTTCTTTCTTGTTTCGGTCCCCCGCAATGGGTGCTCACTCCCTATCCCTGTAGGGGCAGGAAGACACTGGTGAATGGGGGTGGGGGGGGGGGGGGCCTTTTAAACTTGTCTTACTTTCTGTCCCTACAAAGGTGGGGATAGACATCCTCCCATGTGCTGTCATGGGGGACGTCCTGCAAATAAGCATTTTTTATGTTATGCAAATTAGCTCTTTGGTGCAATGAACCCGATATCCCATTCTCTGCCAGCCACGCCCCCACCTTACTGACTGGCAGAGCCAGGCAGTGCAGATGTACTCACGGCTGGCCCTGAATTCTCGCAACAGCGCAATGGCACATGCATTACTTGGCTGCAGATCACATTTGTACAGAGATGGGCAGCCATGCACTGTGCATGCCCCACATCAGCCACGAGACTTCAGGGCCAAGTTTGAGTACGTCTACATTGACTGGCCCTGTCAGTTACAGCAGTGGGGGCACAGCTGGCAAAGAATATAAGCGAATCCTAGGGTGCAAAGGCAATGCCCTTGATGCACCAACTGGCTAATTTGCATAACATAAAAGGCTTATTTCTCCATATCGAGATGTAACAAATAGTATTAGAATGTGCTAACACAATGCTAGAGGCAGATGGTTTTAGTTACAGGTATGTTGTGATAAATTCCCTTTAATGTCCATTATTTTGCCCAGATCTGTATACCACCTCTGTTTTGATGCTGTTTGGGCTTATTGTAGTCAGGATTACCTTGCAAAGGACTACAGTTTCCATGATTTCTCTTCTCTCTTGAAGATACTACATGCATGCCCCTCTAGTGCTGTAATTACACACACATCTGTTACTGAGAAGCCGTGCTGCTGCTCTCTGGACTGCACGATCTGCTGGCCAGCATGAGAAACACAATCCCTCAATAGAACTGGAGGGAAATAGAAAGCTAAAAAGCTGTGCAGATAAAAAGTATGGGATCTGAGACATCCTTTAGATCAAGGAGGGCGAGAAGTGACACATGCTCAGAATTTGGGAGGTTGCATAAGTAGAGATAAACATCAGGATCATGGACATTTGACTGCATGCGAGACAGAGATATCTTAGCTGCAGAGAGTAGATTACTAAGTGACTGCGCGCAATATTTAAAGACTGGAAAACCCCTTTAAGCTAGCATTTATTTTAAAGTTCTATGTATGATGGGTGAACTATTCCTGGCACCCTCTGAGCTGGTAAATGACTGGAAGTAGCCACAAGTCTTTCACTTCCACTGTTCAATGGTACTCAATAGTATAAAAGACAGCTCAAAATTATTTCCATTCAAAGTCAAAATAGTGAGAGCTCTCCTCCTGTCCTATGGCTTTTTCACAAGTAGGCACGATTTTCGCAGGCCTTGTGCCATGCATCTATGTCTGGGCGAAATATGTGAATGTCATGCCCTCTGCCGGATAAACATCCTTGTGTATACCAACACTCTGCAAGCTGCGGTCTCCAGGCCCTTCCTATGTAACACATACGGTACAAGAAAAGCAGAGCAGAGCAGTATACGGCACATGTTCTGCTTGTCCAACATTAGTATAATTAAAGTACAGGATCCCTGTAATGTGCAATCAGAAGAAGCCCTCATTAGTCCTTCTGCTTTCTGGAAAGTCACCCAAGGTTCCTCTGGTGTTGCACAGGATGCTGGGAAGACTGGCAGGATTCATCACCCAGCACCCATTGCTTTTCTAACGAGATAAGAATGTATGACCTCACACCATATAACCCATGACATGAGAAGATTTTCTAAGGCAGGACTTACACTCTGCATTAATTGCCACAATTTGACGGCTGTCGGACTGTGGTAATGATAGCCGTGTTAATGGTCTGAATCAGGGGTCATTTTCGCAGCCTGATCATTATTACAGCTGCAAATGGAGGAAGCCAGGCTTTATCAAAGGAATAGGATGGGAACATTTCCTGATTCAATCCTAACAAAAAAATCTCTCTAAGCGTCTGATAACGAACCACCTGAGGATCTCTGCCTCATCGCTCCATGTAAAAGAGGTCTTTATGAATGGAACCACATATGATTGAAGCGGTGGGCCAATTAACGCGCCTAATAGGGTAATAATCATCCCGCTCCCTTTCAAGTACACCGTCTCCTCCTTCGCTGCCTGTTTTCATGCTATTCAGACCTGACATCTCTAAGGAGTTATTCAATTATTGAAAGGCCACTCCGGACATCACTGTCATGCAGCGAGGAGATTTCCGGTATCCTGCAGGGTGCTATTTATTTTAAAGAAAGCTGCCTGAAGACGCTATATTATATCGATCCGAGCGTGCAGATAATATTCCAGCACAAAGCTTCTGGACATAAATAATTGCTTCATAAAGCTGCTGTCTGGCCCATCAAAAAGAAAAAGCGCCTGCGATGATGAATGAATGCAGGTGAACGCTTCTTTATGTAACAGAGAGGATTATTTACAAGCCACCGCTACTACCACGGGTTGTGTGTCACGGCTGTGTCATGGTCTGGTGGTAGTGGAACGTGACACTTTAGCCGTGCATGCTTGTTGCCGGTGGCAACGTGTAGTTTTTAGCATGTTTACACACTTCCTCTTTAAGGTTGTTGTCCCTTCCCATTCTGGTGGGCAAGGGGTTAAAGTGTGAGCAAGGTAGAGCTGGGTGTGGGCTCCTATAGTACTTGGGCTTGGAGCCTGAGGTCAGTGGGACTTCAGCTTCTTGTGGAGCTGGAGTTGTGATGCAACCCTGGACCTTACCATCTGTCCAGTTTGAGGGCCACCTTGTTGGACACACTGTCACGGTGGGGAGTGGGGGGAAACTCCACACCGTACAATGGAGGTTGGCGGGATATGCCACTAGGCCTGGAAACAGGAATAAAGGGAGCAGGTCACCTTCTAACAAATCCCTAAATCCTAGCTCTGACCTAGCCAACACAAGTGGGCATATCAGCAAACTTTCAGCGGTAACCACACTGGTGGTAGATGAGGAATACTCCATTAAGACAATGGGAAAGAGCTTCCCGGCTCTTAGATACACCTCTATGGAGCAAATATGGAGTACCATCATTTTATATACAGCCCTATATATGTGGAGCCCAGTCATTACAGATATAGTCATATAGTGAGACAGGCACCATATAACTACAGTATATATAGAATCTTATAGTAAAATATGGGGCAACAGAAGTCAATGTACAGCCCTATACTGGTATATGGAGGACTCTTCTTACTCCCTACAGCCCTACAGAAGTACATAGCACCCTACACTTACCATAGGCAAGTTAACAGGTCACCAGGGACACACAGGCCCTAAATGCTGGGTTAGGCCCCTTTCACAAAAGCGAGTCACAAGCATCAGACTCGCAGCGTGTCAGCGAGAGCACCCGTTCTGACCTCCCAGCACTGACGGGGGTCGCATAGCATTATAATGATTTATGATGCTATGTAACCCTTAGAGGTCTGGGATGTATTGGATAATACTGACACAATGCTGTCAGTGCTATCCAATACATTCCAGACCTCTAAGGGTTACACAGCATCATAAATCAATATAATGCTATGCGACAGTCAGTGCTGGGAGGTCAGGACAGGAGCTGCTGCATACTCACACTGCGAGTCCGGAGTGTGGGACTCACTGGTCTGAAAGGGGCCTTAGGCTGCGTTCACACTTCAGTTATGTGATCAGT
Source organism: Bufo bufo (assembly GCF_905171765.1). Classification (NCBI taxonomy): domain Eukaryota; kingdom Metazoa; phylum Chordata; class Amphibia; order Anura; family Bufonidae; genus Bufo; species Bufo bufo. Next base: position 79,496,651 of record NC_053393.1, on the reverse strand, counting down.
TATTTCCATCAGTTATTGTGAGCCAAAACCAGGTGTGGGTCAAAAACACAGAACAGATGCAGATCAAATTATTACACCTGATCTCTGTGAAGGCTTGACTACTGGTTTTGGCTCACAATAACTGATCGAAATAACTGAAGTGTGAACGCAGCCTTACTGAGTAGTTTTTGAGGGTGGACAGCCTCATGATGTCAAAACCTGATGGGCCCACCAGAATTCACTCTATACCAGGCTAAGACGGTTGAACTTCTGCCATGTGGACTCTGATTGCATATCCTAGTATATTAATGATAGTCATGAGACAATACTATTAAGTCTTCTCAACTATTCTCTGGCTTCTTTAACTCTTATGCATCTTAGTTAAAATAACAAAAAAAAAAAAAACAACACCTCTCTCATATGAGATCTGCACCATAAGTCACCCACCGCTAAGTAGGCATCTAAATGCCAATCCTTTTTTTTTTCTAGCAAGCTATATCCCAGGTATTAAAATGAGTTATCTCACAAAAAGTATTACTATGCAATTAATGGAGCGATTCAAATGAAGTATTATTGCATTATATAAGTGATAACAATTCTGTACTTTTTTATAGATTACATTTTCTGCTCTGGTAGCGCCCCCTGCTGTTTCTCCTGTGGCCTAAATGCTTGTCCAACTCCTCCTGCATTCAGTGGTGGACTGATGTGCTTAGCAGATGCCCTTCTCAGTGCCGGTGTAGTAATCAGATATTGAAGCACGAGAAGCCCAGACACCTTTCATTTCTTCTTCTCTACCTCTAAATTCATTGAAATAAATGGCTATATTTCTCTCTAGACAGTAGAGAAGGAATTGGAGGGAGCAGTGCATGCCATAAGGCTATTTATTAGTAGAATCGCTGGGGCTGTGTGTGAGGGGAGTAAGACAGAAGGAAGGGGATAACAAGAACTGACAGCAGTGCACTCCTGGGAGATGCTGGTGCTTGATGGTCACATGTGATGAGCTGCAACCCACCCACAGAAAGTGAAGAGACCAGAGCTAGGGAGGGGTGAGAAAAGAAGAAAAAAAAAAGGGTAAAAATTGCACAGGAAAGCAGCATTTTTTGCATCGATATAGTTAAAATAATGGTGTGTATTATTTTAACTATATATATATAAAAAAAAAAAAAAAAAAAAGTTATATATATATATATATATTGTAATTTGTAGGATAACCCCTTTAATAGTACACTTCTCTTTTAGTAGCTCAAACCAAACATTATGGCAGACGCTCATATTGCACTTACTAGAAAATATATATTGAGCCATAGCACAAATTAAAAGGAAAAATACTAAAATACAGCAGTGCCCCAGCGCCAGCAGGTGGCACAGACACTATGCCATTCATCACAACGATACACAGTGTAACAGCCTCATCTATTATTTTAATGCTGCACAACTATTGCCTATAAGGCTCAGGATTCTTTTAGAAGACACAATCCTGACATGAGGAATCAGTCAGGACCCAGCTGAGCCGCATTTACAGTCCTTGCACAGCCCTGTCACAGTCCATGGAGTTTTACAGTCTCATAAAAAATTACTCAATTGACCAAATATGGTCAACAAATCTGTGCAACTAGCGCAGCATTTCATCTTTGCGAGAGGTCAGAGTCGCACCCTATGGCACACACAATGACACTCTCACTGTTTTTTATTGCAGGGACCTAGCGTCTAACATAATATATTTGATCTCCATTCACAGTGGATCAGGAGACATTACCCAAGTCAGGCTGCACTCCCACAATTACATTCACTTAGTCCTAACTCGCCTGCACAGCCATGATACAGAGGCAATGGACTGACTGTTTAAGCACTTGAGGGGATCTTCAGGTTGATCTAGGCCTCCTGTGAGGGCATGCTCCACTAGAGGATGCTATACACAGGGGCCACCTGTCCTCTATATGAATAATAATAGGATTCACTTCTATCTAGACCACCAGTGACTATGTAAAACTATTAGTTCACACTACACCAGGAAGGACATATATTCATATACGTCATTTCTTAAAATTTTAGAAAATCATAAAAAAACGTAAAAAATAAAATTGAAAATAAGAATAAAATAAAAGTTAGGCTTCAACTAATATGGCCCCCATTACACCATCAGCAATCCTACAACCTGGAACAGCAATACAGCCTAGCTACGCAACTGTACAGAAGTGGGGGAATGCATCATGCTTAGGCATACAGAAGTCGGGGAAAGGCTAGTTAAAGGGGTTAGAGTTTTATATATATATATATATATATATATATATATATATATATATATATATATACATACACACACAGCACTTTAAATCTGATGGTCAGCAATAAATACCGTACATAAGCTGAGCAAGTTTTAGGCCAAAAAATAAATAAATACAAATTTCCCTAGTCCTCTTCTGGCCCTCTCTTCTGTTGACATGCAGTTGTATTGCTGTGGGGGCATCTGAGGTTTTCGTCATGAATATTTTGTGGGTGTCAAAAAAGACTGCCTTTCCCTTCCCCTGCTCTGCAAATGTAGTGAATAAAATTGCCGCCCTGAGTGAAATGTCTGAATGCTGGGATACTCATGTTGTATGTGTAGGACTAAAAGTATCAGCTGTACAATGACACTCCTGATACACACAGGATCTTCCCCCTACCTGTTCTTGCGCAATGCCCTGCAGAACTCCTCCAGTCTGTTAGCTCTGTGTTTGCAGGGTAAGGAGGAAAGATCCTGTGCCCAGCATTTGTCTCTTCACTGCCTGGAGAAGAGGAAGCCCTGCAGCTGCTCAGTAGCTGACACAGAGCCTCCAGCCCCGAGTCTGTGCTGCTGATGGTAGAAGAGATTAAATTTTGCTAAAGAATCTAGTGGGAGGGGAGACACAGGGCAGACAGCTCAGCCAGCAGATCAGGCAGTGCAGGGGGCGTGGCCAGCACAGTGTTGTCTAATGCAAAGACACATATCTGCTCCTCAGGCTTTTGCACAAATCATCATCAGAGCAGGGAGAGAAGCTGCGATCATGTGACCCTCAGTGAAATCTGAGAAAGGAGCCACTACAGATTAAGTAAGTGAATTGTAAACCCCTTACATTTGATTAGTTAGAAACATACAAAGAACAAAATAATTACTTGGACAACCCCTTTAACAACAAACATGGTTGTCTCCACAGATCCCACCGAGGTTACTGAGAAGGACATATCAGCTCTCTGGATATGTCTTTTTCATAATTTCACTCTTCTGGCACATGCTTTTTTTTATAATTCTACACAGGGCTAATCCTCTGGTATAAGTATTAGAAATGAATGAATAACTTGACAGCTGGGCAGTTAGCAACTAGTTAACGGTAGTGGGGGGGGGGGGACCTTGCTCACTGTGATATACTGTCCAATCAATGTGGGACAAACCCCTCTGACAAGGAGAACGGTACCACCCAGGTGTCAATTTATTCATACACTTCCTGGAGGAATAACCGAGGAACGGTACAACACAGAGTTAGAGCTCATTCAGACAACTGTATCCGTTTTTACGGTCCGTAACACTTGGCCCTGTGCTTTACGCATTTTGCGGAACAGAACGGCCAGCCCTATGATAGAAATGCCTATTCTTGTCTGCAATTGCGGACAAGAATAGGACATCTTATATCTTTTTTGCTGGCCCACGGAACAGAAGTACGGATGCGGACAGCACGCATCTTTTGCGGCCCCGTTGAAATGAATGGGTCTGCATCAGTTCTGCAAAATAGCACTGAATGGAGCTAAACTGCACACAGAGACCCGCGGAGGCCGTCCGCACATGATGCCAAGAAGGGATATGTCTTTTTTGGCATGATTAAAGCTTTAAACCACCAGTCCGTGAACGGCAGCGCAGCCTCTTATGGAAAGCAGACACCATGTGTCCGCCCGCGCAGGAATTTTGGTGCAATGTTCATGCCAAAATTCTGATGCCAAATTCCGCCGTGTGTATGGGTCCTTACACTGCACTGCTTTTCGCGGCAGCTACAAAACCTCAGCAAAAAATATTTTTTAAAAATGAAAATGTACTCCAGCATTTCCCAGTACAACAAGGACATTGCGGCCATGAACGTGAAGGCTATGGAGGCTTGGTCTGCTCCATCTCATGTTGAGACGGATGAACTATGGAGATGAAATTCTGATGTCCAGGAGGTCATTCACATCTAAGCAGGACAGACGTCGGGGACACTCTGGGCCCCATTATTTTTGTCAACGGGCTGCTATATTCAGTCACCATAAGAGAAGACATCCTAGATGTCTGGGTATTGTGTCAAACATTGGAAGGAAGGGGAGCTACATGAATTAAGGAGAGCCACTTGACATTTAGCATTCCTTGAATATTTCATTATTTTAATTTCTTATGCAAATTTCTTCTGCTTTAAGTAATAGCAAAACAGCTCGGCAGAATTCTCCACTAAAATGCGGCACGACAGTGAAAAGGACAACGTTCGGTAGCCAATTCAGATTCTTCTTCAAACTGGAAATGATGCCAGGCTACTTCCATTTAAGACCTGAGACAGGGCTAAGGTCTATAGACAACACTATAAGTAGGTCTGCTGCTCCCTAGTGGAAACTTTTGATATTACAAGACTGTATTCACATTATGGGACAATTCAAATACACGGACTACCTGCAATATATGGTAAGTGATTATGAAAGTGATAGAATATCCTGAAAAAACGGAGTTCGGTAATGCAAACCTATGGTGGGTGTAATTATAAAAGAAAGTAATAATAATATTCCACTCGATAAAAGTTTTATGCTCTATAAGGCTGGTATGAGTACCAATTCCACAGGCTCCTGTCGTCAGGGAATAAAGCGCTCCTTAGGCCCCTTGCAGACGAGCGTGAGCGGATTAGGTCCGGATGCGTTGCAAATGAGTTTAGTGAAAAATGCGAGATTTTGCAAGCAAGGGCATTCAGTTTTCTATGCGATCGAGCATGGTGGAATGCGATTTAGTGTGTTTTGCACGCGCGTGATAAAAAACTGAAGGTATACAAACATCTCTCAGCACTTGCTTGCGGATGCAATGCGATTTTCACGCACGCCATTCACTTCTATGGGGCCAGCGTTGCGTGAAAATTGCAGAATACAGAACATGCTGCGATTTTCACGCAAAGCACAAGTGATGCGTGAAAAACCAACGCTTGTGTACACAGCCCTATTGAAATGAATGGGTCCAGATTCCGTGCGGGCGCAATGCGTTCGCATCACGCATTGCACCTGCGTGGAATACTCGCCCGTGTGAAAGGGGCCTTATACATTTATTGCATATAAACAACACACTTCTCCGGCAGGCTGGGTAATTCGCCATAATGGCGCCCAGACATGCATTTAAATCACTGACCTGAGCGCATTCTTGATGCGAAGTATAAATTTGTAATGATATTTCCGCAGATGTATTGCGGATAAATACCAGGACGCTCGTACTCTGTATCAACACAAATTTCTACTGCATTGTTATTCTTCCACTTAAGCGGCACTAGGAACTGCATGTACCCACTCAGCGCAGGGCTCAACTGTCTCTCTGATACTCCAGCACACACAGGATGGAGAACAAGGATCAAAGTGACACCCACGACGGAACTCGAAATAATACAATGCTTATAGGTATATTAGACTGGAAAAACACTTGTCAAGAGGAACAACGAAGAGAGAACAAACGTCACTAGCAAAATGTATATACGCAGTTATCAGGCAACTGAACAGACCCGTGTCTACATCCTGAAATGCAGCAATGGCTACACAACCTGACTACTGTATGATCTCCACTAACACATGGATACTCTGGTGTATTAAAGGGTTTTTTCCAGGCTACAGATATCGATGACCTATTCAATCAGCTGTTTCGGGCTGCTGAGCTGCCAGACAGCACACAGTGTACAGAGTGGGAGGCAGACAACGCCATACACTGTGTAGTGGACGTGCTGGGGTAATGCAGCTCAGCTTCTATTCAAGTGAATGGGAGTTGAGCTTCAGTTCGTCAGTTCTGTAAGGAGCCTTCTGCTTCTGCTCTAGACATTGTTGCTTTCCGGTACCACATCTGCCCAAAACAGATAACTGGTGGGCAGCCATGTTTCTCTAATCCTGTATAAACCCCCTATGTGTCCTTTCTGGAGTTATCACTGTTACTACGCATCTGATTACAGGAAAAAGTCTTCTCTGGAGACCCACCGTATTTTTCGCCCTATAAGACGCACCTTTTTTCTCCCAAAGTGGGGGAAAAAGGTCAGTGAGTCTTATCGGGCGAATACTAATGAGCGCATTCATTATGGAAGTGCTCATTAGTACCGGAGGACCGGGAAGCAGTGAATGTACTGCTCCACAGCCTCTGTACTCACAACTTTCTGGTCTTCAGCGGCTTGTTGTGCTGTGACTGCGCTCGTGCGAATCGAGTCAAAGCAAAGCGCACGGTAGGAAGAAGAAGGGAGCTGGATTCTAAGAGCAGGGGTGCCCCGAGCAGGAGAGGTAAGTTGACATTTTTTTTTTAGTTTATTTGCTCTGAGGCATGGAGGTCTAATCTGAGGCCTGAGGGTCTGATCTAAGACCTGGGGTCTAATGAAAAATATTTTTTTTCTTGTTGTCCTCCTCTAAAACCTAGGTGTGTCTTATGGGCAGGTGCATCTTATAGGGCGAAAAATACAGTAAATCTTATTAGGGTACATTCTAGCGGAGGATTTTTTGAAGAGAAGACTGCAGAAGAGAGCAGGAATGGAGCAGCAGTAAGCAGGTGAGTATCCATTCTTTTCAAGAGGCTTGGTTTAAATTTCAAAATGTGCAACAAAACCTGGAAAACCCCTTTAAGGGGTTTTAATCGAGGTGTGAGAGACGTCACCATGTACCCGAAGCAATCGTCTGCTGTCGGCCACTGGCTTCAGCTTTTCAATCCTATCTTGAACTTGAGAACATGAAAAGCTTTTGGAAGTCGGATGACAAAGTGCAGTAAAAAATAATGTCAAGACGAGAAGCCTCAGGAGCTTTAAAGAAAGTCTTAATATATGCGAAACACGATGAACGCGCGGCTCAGGATCTTGACACACTACACATCCGCTTTTTACAGCTGCTCTACAACTAGAAAAAGTCCACATTTCATCTTCAATCCATCTCCAAGGGCTAAAGCTTCCATGCGGGGAAGTTTGAAAAGAGAAAAACGAACCCTAAGAATTTACAAAACTCTTCTTAAGATTTTACACAGCAGAGGAAGACAATACGTGCCACCAAATCACATTAATATAAGGCTCTATGTTCCCTGCACTCCCGAGATGCAGAATAATATAGATAGCTGTCGCCATGTGATTCATAAGCTGCTGTAAGATCACATTAGACATCCAGCGGCCTTCTTCAAAAATACCCGACATAGGTAATATCAGGTGAAAATGCATCAGTAATGAATGCATCAGCTTAAAGCAAAGAGCATGTTAACGCCGGGTCTGCATGTCACTATGGCTGCCTAGTACTAGGGTTGGGCAATATACTGGTATTAACGATATACCGCGGTATTAAGAAATGGCGATATGGCGACTGAGTGCTGACTGCCTCTAAAATGTTCGGGGCACATTACAGCCGGCACAGTGGAGAAGCAGAGAGTCCCTCCGTCCCTACTGCGATGCGGCTGCGCCACCAATGAGCAGTGAAGAGAGGAGTAGGGGAGGGGCTGTGGCCACTGCGCCACCAATTAGACTTACCTACTTAATACAAAAATAGACTGCGGTTGCCGGCCACATCACATACCTGGCACCCGGTCTCAATAACAGGAAGCAGCGATCCCGCGAGCCGCACCAGAGGGGTTAATTGGCACGGTTCGGCAGGATCCCTGTCATTGAGGCCGGCTGCCGGCTGTGTGATAAGGCCAGCACCCGCAGTCTATATTTGTATTAAGAGGCTAATTCAATTCATTGGTGGCGCAGTGCGCCCCCCCCCCCCCCCCCTATTATTAATTATAATCATTGGTGGTGCAGTGCGGCCCGCCAACCCCCTAGTACTAGAACCATTGGTGCCCCCCCACCCCCCCATTGTTATATTTAATGGTGGACCAGTGGTCACAGGGGTCCCCTCCCCTCATTGGTGGTGCAGTGGTAGCTTCTGATCGGAGCCCCAGCAGTGAAATTGCAGGGCTCCGATCAGTTAGCATGGCAGCAAGGACGCTACTGAAGCCTTCCATAGCTGCCATGGTAAGCTCCCTGCTGCTGTGTGTACTATGTACAGGGCAGCAGGGACAGTGTGAGGTCCTATTCACATTAATAGAGCTCTATTAGGGTGACTAGGACAAGAGTTCTAGTTCATAAGGGGGCTAATAGTGATTAAATAAAAAGTAAGAAAAAAAAAAAAAAAGAAAAGCCAAAATATTAACCCCTTAAGGACGCAGGGCGTATCGGTACGCCCTATTTCCCGAGTCCTTAAGGACTCAGGGCGTACCGGTACGTCCTAACTTGAAATCAGTATTCCGGCGCCCCAGGGGTTAATCAGAACGGGATTTCGGCTGAAATCATTCAGCCGGCATCCTGTGACAACGCCAGGGGGGGTCATGTGACCCCCCCGTGTCGGCGATCGCAGCAAACCGCAGGTCAATTCAGACCTGCGGTTTGCTGCGCTTTTTGCAGTTTCTGATCCCCGCGGTCCCTGACCGCGGGGATCAGAAACTTTTGAGTGCCTAAAATCAATATTTTTCACCCCCCCCCCCCCTGCACCCCTGCACGATTTGATGCCGGCGGGTGGTGCGGGGGGAAGAAGGGGGTGTCGCATGCGGTGGGGGCGTTGCGGGAGGCGGGCGGTGCGGCAGGCGGGATCGCGATCCCCCGCCCGCCTCCCCATGAATGATCGTTGGCTTCTAGTGGGTATACCAGGGTGCCAGCACATTGCTGGCACCCTGGTATAAACGGCTGACATCTGTGCAGATGTCAGCCGTTTAACCCTTTCCATACCGCGGTCCGTACGGACCGCTGTATGGAAAAAGTTAACTGTCATCGGTCAGGGATTTCCCTCCCTCACCATCGGGGGGCTGCTGTGCCTTTGCAGCCCCCCGATGGAGAGGGAGAGAGCCCCCCGACAGCCCCCCTTAGCCCTGTGCTTACCCTTCCCCGTCTGCGAAGTTGTGACAGACGGGGAAGGTTCCCATGGCAACAGGACGCCTGCTCAGGCGTCCTGCTGTCCATGGTGCTGAGTAGATCTGTGCTAAAAGCAGAGATCTGTTCAGTGTAAGTAAAATACAGTACAGTGAAATATATATTGTACTGTACTGTATTATACAGACATCAGACCCACTGGATCTTCAAGAACCAAGTGGGTCTGGGTCAAAAAAAAAAGTAAAAAAAAAAGTGAAAAAAGTTAAGATAAAAAAAAAAACATTCATCACTGAATAAAAATTAAAAAAATAAAATAGACTACACATATTAGGTATCGCCGCGTCCGTAACGACCTGATCTATAAAACGGTCATGTTACTTTCCCCGCACGGTGAACACCATTAAAAAAAAAAAAAACTATGAGAAAATTGAAATTTTGCCCACCTTACTTCCCAAAAAAGGTAATAAAAGTGATCAAAAAAGTCACATGTACGCCAAAATAGTACCAATCAAACCGTCATCTCATCCCGCAAAAATCATACCCTACCCAAGATAATCGCCCAAAAACTGAAAAAACTATGGCTCTCAGACTAAAGAAACACTAAAACATGATTTTTTTTGTTTCAAAAATGAAATCATTGTGTAAAACTTACATAAATAAAAATAAAGTATACATATTAGGTATCGCCGCGTCCGTATCGACCGGCTCTATAAAAATATCACATGATCTAACCCCTCAGGTGACCACCGTAATTTTTTTTTTAAAAAAACGGTGTAAAAAAAGCCATTTTTTGTCATCTTACGTCACAAAAAGTGTAATAGCAAGCGATCAAAAAGTCATATGCACCCCAAAATAGTGCCAATCAAACCGTCATCTGATCCCGCAAAAAATGAGACCCTACTCAAGATAATTGCCCAAAAACTGAAAAAACTATGGCTCTTAGACTATGGAGACACAAACTTTTTTTGGTTTTAAAAATGAAGTTATTGTATAAAACTTACATAAATAAAAATAATTGTATACATATTAGGTATCGCCGCGTCCGCGACAACCTGCTCTATAACATTACCACATGATCTAACCTGTCAGATAAATGTTGTAAATAACAAAAAAATAAAAACGTGCCAAAAAAGCTATTTCTTGTTACCTTGCCGCACAAAAAGTGTAATATAGAGCAACCAAAAATCATATGTACCCTAAACTAGTACCAACAAAACTGCCACCCTATTCCGTACTTTCTAAAATGGGGTCACTTTTTTGGAGTTTCTACTCTAGGGGTGCATCAGGGGGGCTTCAAATGGGACATGGTGTCAAAAAAAACTGTCCAGCAAAATCTGCCTTCCAAAAACCGTATGGCATTCCTTTCCTTCTGCGCCCTGCTGTGTGCCCGTACAGCGGTTTACGAACACATATGGGGTGTTTCTGTAAACTACAGAATCAGGGCCATAAATAATGAGTTTTGTTTGGCTGTTAACCCTTGCTTTGTAACTGGAAAAAAAATATTAAAATGGAAAATCTGCCAAAAAAGTGAAATTTTGAAATTGTATCTCTATTTTCCACTAAATCTTGTGCAACACCTAAAGGGTTAACAAAGTTTGTAAAATCAGTTTTGAATACCTTGAGGGGTGTAGTTTCTTAGATGGGGTCACTTTTATGGAGTTTCTACTCTAGGGGTGCATCAGGGGGGCTTCAAATGGGACATCGTGTAAAAAAAAAACTGCCTTCCAAAAACTGTATGGCATTCCTTTCCTTCTGCGCCCTGCCGTGTGCCCGTACAGCAGTTTACGACCACATATGGGGTGTTTCTGTAAACTACAGAATCAGGGCCAGAAATAATGAGTTTTGTTTGGCTGTTAACCCTTGCTTTGTAACTGGAAAAAAATATTAAAATGGAAAATCTGCCAAAAAAGTGAAATTTTGAAATTGTATCTCTATTTTCCATTAAATCTTGTGCAACACCTAAAGGGTTAACAAAGTTTGTAAAATCAGTTTTGAATACCTTGAGGGGTGTAGTTTCTTAGATGGGGTCACTTTTATGGAGTTTCTACTCTAGGGGTGCATCAGGGGGGCTTCAAATGGGACATGGTGTCAAAAAAACAGTCCAGCAAAATCAGCCCTCCAAAAACCATACGGCGCACCTTTCACTCTACGCCCCGCTGTGTGGCCGTACAGTAGTTTACGGCCACATATGGGGTGTTTCTGTAAACGGCAGAGTCAGGGCAATAAAGATACAGTCTTGTTTAGCTGTTAACCCTTGCTTTGTTAGTGGAAAAAATGGGTTAAAATGGAAAATTAGGCAAAAAAATAAAATTCTCAAATTTCATCCCCATTTGCAAATAACTCTTGTGCAATACCTAAAGGGTTAACGAAGTTTGTAAAATCAGTTTTGAATACCTTGAGGGGTGTAGTTTATAGAATGGGGTCATTTTTGGGCGGTTTCTATTATGTAAGCCTCGCAAAGTGACTTCAGACCTGTAGTGGTCTCTAAAAATTTGGTTTTTGTAAATTTCTGAAAAATTTCAAGATTTGCTTCTAAACTTCTAAGCCTTGTAACATCCCCAAAAAATAAAATATCAATCCCAAAATGCTTCAAACATGAAGTAGACATATGGGGAATGTAAAGTCATCACAATTTTTGGGGGTATTACTATGTATTACAGAAGTAGAGAAACAGAAACTTTGAAATTTGCAAATTTTTCTAAATTTTTGGTAAATATGGTATTTTCTTATGCAAAAAAATTAACTTTTTTGACCCAATTTTAGCAGTGTCATGAAGTACAATATGTGACGAAAAAACAATCTCAGAACGGCCTGGATAAGTCAAAGCGTTTTAAAGTTATCAGCACTTAAAGTGACACTGGTCAGATTTGCAAAAAATGGCCAAGTCCTTAAGGTGAAATAGGGCTGAGTCCTTAAGGGGTTAAAATTTAAAATCATCCCCTTTCCCAATTTTACATATAAAAATATATAAACAATAAAAATAAAATAAAAACATATTACGTATCGCCACGTCTGAAAAAGTAAAAACTATTAAAGTATTGAAAAATATCTACTATGCGGGGAACAGAAAAAAAATGTAAAAAACACAGTTCGCCATTTTTTTTTTTTTGTCACCTTGTCCCCTCAAAAATAGGACAGGACTGTTCTATTATGGGCCGGACGTTCCATGAAATGCAGAATGCACGCAGCTTTTTTGGCGTTTTATTATTTTTTTGGGTTGTATTGAGTATTGCAATACTTTTTTTATGGGACCGAAATTGAATCAACGTTTTGATATTCTGAAAACCCTAGTTACGGGGGCATAACATCATCTCAAATCTATTAGGTGACAAAGAAATGGCATCTAGTGGCTATAAACCCCTGGAGCCAGGAGACCGGCACTGCATAACAGTCGCTGCGCTCTGGGGTTGCGGTAATATGGCTGTAGTGTGTAGGGACTAAGACCCATATGGAAAGCACTGGTCTTTAGTAAATGACCCCCAATGTATTATTTGGCTGAAAGACACGTTTATGATGCCAGTGTGCCCCTTTCTGACAACGTGCATCTATGATGGGTGCACTCTGAACAACCCACTTATCAGGGTTTTCCGCTAGCATGTCCCATTGTCTATGGAAGTGTCAGAGATAGCTGATCGCTGTTATCTCCAGCACTCCCATAGAGAATGAATGGAGCAGCAGGGGGCACGGCCAACCGGCCACTCCATCAGATTGGGTGGGTGAGAACAGTGACCCTGTTCTTGGTGGGGCAACTAACGCATATTACTGTATGGGGGCATCAAGACGACATTATACTGTATGAAGGCAACAAGGAAACACCAGTACACGTTTTAAGTGTTTTTTTTTTATTCTAAATGGGCATTTATCGTGATATATATCGTTATCGCAATAAATTTCTTAATATCGTTATCGTGGGAATATTTTTGATATCGCCCAACCCTATCTAGTACGGCGATATATAGCTGCTATGTGCTGACACACAAGCTCTATCAGATGCTGCATGTATGGAGCCATTCTCGCCTACGAGAATATTTCTGTATACAGTGGGGGAAATAATTATTTGACCCCTCACTGATTTTGTAAGTTTGTCCAATGACAAAGAAATGAAAAGTCTCAGAACAGTATCATTTCAATGGTAGGTTTATTGTAACAGTGGCAGATAGCACATCAAAAGGAAAATCGAAAAAATAACTTTAAATAAAAGATAGCAACTGATTTGCATTTCATTGAGTGAAATAAGTATTTGAACCCTCTAACAAAAAAAGACTTAATACTTGGTGGAAAAACCCTTGTTTGCAAGCACAGAGGTCAAACGTTTCATGTAATTGATGACCAAGTTTGCGCACATTTTAGGAGGAATGTTGGTCCACTCCTCTTTGCAGATCATCTCTAAATCCCTAAGGTTTCGAGGCTGTCTCTGTGCAACTCTGAGCTTGAGCTCCCTCCATAGGTTTTCGATTGGATTAAGGTCCGGAGACTGACTAGGCCACTCCATGACCTTAATGTGCTTCTTCTTGAGCCACTCCTTTGTTGCCTTTGCTGTATGTTTTGGGTCATTGTCGTGCTGGAACACCCATCCACGACCCATTTTCAGTTTCCTGGCAGAGGGAAGGAGGTTGTCGCTCAGGATTTCACGATACATGGCTCCGTCCATTTTCCCGTTTATGCGAATAAGTTGTCCTGTGCCCTTAGCAGAAAAACACCCCCAAAGCAAAATGTTTCCACCCCCATGCTTGACGGTGGGGACGGTGTTTTGGGGGTCATAGGCAGCATTTTTCTTCCTCCAAACACAGCGAGTTGAGTTAATGCCAAAGAGCTCTATTTTGGTCTCATCAGACCACAGCACCTTCTCCCAGTCACTCTCTGAATCATTCAGGTGTTCATTGGCAAACTTCAGACGGGCCTGCACATGTGCCTTCCTGAGCAGGGGGACCTTGCGAGCCCTGCAGGATTTTAATCCATTGCGGTGTAATGTGTTTCCAATGGTTTTCTTGGTGACTGTGGTCCCTGCTAATTTGAGGTCATTAACTAACTCCTCCCGTGTAGTTCTAGGATGCTTTTTCACCTTTCTCAGAACCATTGACACCCCACGAGGTGAGATCTTGCGTGGAGCCCCAGAGCGAGGTCGATTGATGGTCATTTTGTGCTCCTTCCATTTTCGAACAATCGCACCAACAGTTGTCACCTTCTCTCCCAGCTTCTTGCTAATGGTTTTGTAGCCCATTCCAGCCTTGTGCAGGTCTACAATTTTGTCTCTGACATCCTTGGACAGCTCTTTGGTCTTTCCCATGTTGGAGAGTTTGGAGTCTGCTTGATTGATTGATTCTGTGGACAGGTGTCTTTTATACAGGTGACTAGTTAAGACAGGTGTCCTTAATGAGGGTGACTAATTGAGTAGAAGTGTCTAACCACTCTGTGGGAGCCAGAACTCTTAATGGTTGGTAGGGGTTCAAATACTTATTTCACTCAATGAAATGCAAATCAGTTGCTATCTTTTATTTAAAGTTATTTTTTCGATTTTCCTTTTGATGTGCTATCTGCCACTGTTACAATAAACCTACCATTGAAATGATACTGTTCTGAGACTTTTCATTTCTTTGTCATTGGACAAACTTACAAAATCAGTGAGGGGTCAAATAATTATTTCCCCCACTGTATGTAGCGTTTTCTGCTGATCTGTATGGAATCGGACTGAAACGCCTCTGAAATTAGAGGCACATATGGGAGTCCTATCACACCGCCATACAAATGCTGTATTGCATGAGGCCCTAAAGGTGTGCTCCAGTTTTTAGGTATTGATGCCGCAGCCTCCGTTTCTCTGGGCGTGCAGGGAGGTGTGGAGACAATACTGTCCATCTCCTAATAATCACACACAGTCTATCTGCAGAAAATATGACCTTGGATAACAACGGTGTGATCAATACACATCAGAGAGATATTACTTTGTGTAATTAATATGACTTCTACTAGCAAGAGATGCTTGAGCTGTCTCAAAGCCTTTAAAGCTATCACCGGGAGGCGCATTAACCTGTATGATGAACGGTTGCGTGTCACTTTGTCGGAAAGCCTTGAAAAGCCGAGGTATTGATTTATACCACAGTAATAACATTTACAACTTCCCTGTTACAAGAAGCTCCCTTTAAAGGTCTGCGAGATAGGGTTTCAGAATTTGGTGTGTGGTAAGGCCGATGAGCAATATAATACATGCACAGGGCTCATGCACACGACCGTATGCATTTTGCGGTGCGCAAAAAACGAATCCGCAAAAAAATACGAACAACGTCCGTGTGCATTTGGTATTTTGCAGAATGGAACAGCTAGCCCCTCATAGAACAGTCCTATACTTGTCTGTAATGCGGACAATAATAGGACATGTTTTTTATTTTTTTTGCAGAACGGACATACGGAAACGGAACGTACATGGAGCAACTTCCGTTTTTCTTGCTACCCATTGACATTAATGGTTCACAAAAAAAATGAAACGGGCACGGAAAGAAAATAAGTTTGTGTGCATGAGCCCTAAGGGTAGGGTTTATAGACAGGCTGGGTGAACAGAAGCGTGGTCTCAGAAGAAAAAACACTCAAAAATGTTTTTGTGATCTACTCACATATCTTCCAACTGAATAGAACTGTACGGACAGCACGCCAACGTCTGGTCAGGATGCACAGATGGGTATGGCTCTACCCACAGCGGAAAAGGTCAAATCCAGCATCCCATGGAATAAACTGTTTCAGCCTTTATTAGAAATCCTCATAAAATCCATAAGTGACAAAAAGACTAATGCTTACGCGTTTCAGACATTTTCATGCTTCTATGCTATAACTATGGGCATGAAAATGCCTGAAATGCGTAAGCCATAGACCCTTTTTGTCACTTATGGATTTTATGAGGATTTCTAATAAAGCCTGAAGCGGTTTATTCCATGGGATGCTGGATTTTCCTTTTTCATATCTTCTTACCGATCTCACTTTAACTACTATTGGCAAATATTTCCAATCATAAGGAGAAAAAGGAAAAGAAGGCAGTCAAAAACACATGATTTTTTTTCTTGAAGAAATCTCAGTTGTGCATCACCAACATCTAACCTTTACACCTGAATGACAGAGGACAACAGCGGTCCTGATTAAAATTTTCTTGTTCTGACCAGGAAGAAAAAAACATATAAACCATAAAGAACTTTTTTTTTAACCAATTTCAGGGCACATTTATTCCTAAATCTGTAACCAACATAACACCAGTTCTAGTGATTGTCGCTAAAATAGTATTTAATAGATAAAACTAAATATATTTCAATTATACATAAATGGAATAAAGTTAAACCTAAAAATACAGTCTTAGGCCCTCTGTAGAACCATACGTGGGGCCCACACTTTTACAGTTCCATCTTACTGGTTAGGTAAATATGATATTAAAATAAAATAAAACTATATATATCTGTAACAATGTATCCCTAATAGTCAGATTGTGTACATTCACCTTAGTTCAAGTTTGTTTGTTCATGCTGGGATCTAGGTAATTGTCCCCGTTATGTGAAAGTCAAGTCGCTAGCTTCTTTGGACAATATTAACGTTCAAAGAGTTAAACAACCGTACAAATGCCATGCTGGGAAACAAGTCTCAGACACCTCACAGGTTTTCAGGTGATGATGCGCCTTGTTGTTCCTAGGTCATCGGTATCGGATTGGTGCGGGTCCGACACCCGGGACCCGCACCAATCAGATCAGTTTGTGAAGGCACTGGCACTCCTGTGGGCACCACAGCCTTCTCCAGCTCACCAAGCACAGCACATTGTATAGCGGCTCTGCCTGGTATTGCGCTCAGTCACATTCACTTCAATGGGGCTGAGCTGCTCCTAGGTCACTGGCCTAGGAAAAGCAGAGAGAAGGCCGCGGCGCTCACCGCACCTCTGCCTTCTCAAACAGGTGTCGGACCCCCACTGATCAGATACTGATGACCTATCCAGACAGTAATAAAAATTGTAAAAACACCTCTTTAACCCCTTAAGGACCTGGCCATTTTTCACCTTAAGGACCAGACAGATTTTTGGAAATGACATGTGTCACTTTATGTGGTGATAACTTTAAAACGCTTTTACTTATCCAAGCCATTCTGAGAGTGTTTTCTCGTCACATATTGTGCTTCATGACACTGGTAAAGTTGAATTAAAATATTTCATTTTTATTTCGTCAGACGGACACCAAAACGCTGCAGGCAGCGTTTGGGTGTACCCCTCTAAAGCGGAATGGAGACTGATCGGAGGCAAACTGATGCATTCTGAGCGGATCCTTTTCCATTCAGAATGCATTAGGGCAAAACTGATCATTTTTGGACCGCCTGTGAGAGCCCTGAACGGATCTCACAAATGGAAAGCCAAAACGCCAGTGTGAACTTGCAGCTTTAAACTTTTTGAAGAATATGGAAGAAATTTGTATCAAACATGTAAACAATCTGTAAGATAATGAGCATGCTGCAGATTAAGTACTTTCAGTTCCAATGCCACAGATGTATAAAATCCAGCCCAAAGCCATGCAGTTGAAAAAATAAAGTACATTACAAAAATTCATTTTAGGGCAGTTTCAGATTAGTTTAATAAAGTATATTCCATGGTTTAGGTACACGTTAAGTTTTTCGAGACTTCTATACCGATCAGCTGTTTGAGGAGGCAGCAGAGTTTGCAATAGCGCCGCGGCCTTCTCACACCATAGTCTAGGCCAGTGAGGACACGTTCGTCAGTCACGTGGACTAAGCGCAGCTCAGCTTCATAGAAATGAATGGGGATGAGCGCGATAACAAAGCACAGCCACTATACAATGTACGGACCCCCAACGATCAGATACTGATGACCTATCCAGAGGACAAGTCATCATCAGTATTAAATTCTCAGAAAACCCTTTTAACCATTTATATGGCCTAACAATACACATCTCAAGAAAAACATGAAAGAAATATCAGCTCTTCTGGAGACGTAGTTACTGGAGAAAACATCATCTCCTGAATGCATAACTAAAATGTAAAGAATCATCATAACGCATAGCGATCATTTCTACACAGCAAGATAACCGTCATTTCCACTGGAACGGATTTGTGAGGCTGTAATTATAGTGTCGGTTGAAGGACATTTTGATGTCTTCACGCAAATGTGATAGAAAAGCCTTGCTACTTTCCGAAACTGCCACCACGAACAAGGCTTTTATCGTCAGTGGCGGTTACCACAGCAATTTCCAGAGCTTCGTACACTAAATCACGGTACACAGCGACGGCTGGCCGCAACACAAAGAGCGCAGCCATTTCTACACAAACATTTCCGGCTTTATGTCAAAGAGGGCATCGTCGTCCTAAACTGAAAATAGTTATTATCGCTACACGCCATAAAGTCAGAGCAAACGTACATTGCCAGAACGGCATGAATCTCTGCCGGCAATGAAAACAGAGGCACCAGCTGCACTGTCCGTGCTGGCCCCTTTGACTTTTATCATAATTTTAAAGGGCATCTGTCAGCAGTTTTGTACCTATGACACTGGCTGACCTGTTACATGTGCACTTGGCAGCTGAAGGCGTCTGTGTTGGTCCCATGTCCATATGTGCCCACATTGCTGAGAAAAATGGTGTTTTAATATATGCAAATGAGCTTCTCGGAGCAACGGGGGTGTTGCCGTTACACCTATTGTTATCTTATAAACCAAAAACTGGCTTATTGAGAACAGATACAAACCTCCAATGACTGGCCATATCCCTAAAGCCACTATACAATGTACGGTACTTGGTAAACTGGGAGGTGGTTTGAAACTGGGGTTATTCTGCAGGGGTGTCGGTTCTGCATAGTGCCGCATATAGCGTTGCTTTAACTATCTAACCTAGATGTTAACACAATGAGATTTGTATTGTTGCCATAGCAACCAAAGAGGGCTATTAAAAGAAAAACAGAATAAGCTGAAACACAATGGGAACTTGCCAAGCAGACGAATAAAAAAGAAAAAAAAAAAAAACAGCCAGGGGTAGCAAAGGCATTGTGCGGCTGGCAGAGAAATCTATGAAATATTGTATGCCCAAAGACGAGAAGAATAGATGTAAAGGATATGAAACCAGAGCGAGAAAGATCAGGACCTTCTTTTCTTGATTTAATAATTTATATAGATATCAAAGGTAACCATCTTGGGACAGCTCAGATTAGAAAACTAAATTAAATATAGGATAACCCATGTCACATCGTTTATTAAAGGAGCAACTTGAGTAAAAATGAAGACGGCCGAAGCAGCCCCAATTGATGGGATCTAAACACCTGGCTCAACTTACAGGGGTTGTCCCACAAAAATATTCAACATTTTTCAAACCAGCACCTGGATCTGAATACTTTTGTAGTTGCACGTAATTAAAAATTTTGTATAGCCGCTAAGCTATTCACTGACATCTATCCCTATAGCACTACCTCTGTCCAGCTCGCTGAGGGCGACATACATGCTCAAATTCATGCTTCAACTACAAACAGCTGCAGGAGAAAGGACAATACCCCATGAGAAAAGGACAATACCCCCATGAGAAAAGGACAATACCCCCATGAGAAAAGGACAATACCCCCATGAGAAAAGGACAATACCCCCATGAGAAAAGGACAATACCCCCATGAGAAAAGGACAATACCCCCATGAGAAAAGGACAATACCCCCATGAGAAAAGGACAATACCCCCATGAGAAAAGGACAATACCCCCATGAGAAAGGACCAGACCCCATGAGAAAGGACCAGACCCCATGAGAAAGGACAATACACCCCCCCCCCCCCCAACTGCCAGCTGGAAATACATCTAGCAGAACAATTGGAGCAATGAATGAGGAGATCTCTGGAAGTACAGAGCTGGTTCAAAAGAGATCGTTATGTACTATACGATACCTGATTTTTTTTCATTACTCATGGGAAAACCCTTTTAAGGAGCCGAACTGTAATTTAATGTAATGCTCCAATGGAAAATAATATGCAAAGAGATACAGTCGTCATGTCCGTAAACGTTGGCACCCCTGAAATTTTTCAAGAAAATGAAGTATTTCTCACAGAAAAGTATTGCAATAAGACGTTTTGCTATACATGTTTATTCCCTTTGTGTGTATTGGAACAAAATCAAAAAAGGGAGGAAAAAAAGCTAATTGGACATAATGTCACTCCAAACTCCAAAAATGAGCTGGACAAAATTGTGGATAAATAAGATTGCTTCAAGCATGTCATGCTCCTTTAAACTCACCTGGGGCAAGTAACAGGTGTGGGCAATATAAAAATCACACATGAACGCAGATAAAAAGGAGAGAGGTTCACTTAGTCTTTGCATTGTGCGTCTGTGCGCGCCACACTAAGCATGGACAACAGAAAGAGGGGAAGAGAACTGTCTGAGGACTTGAGAACCCAAATTGTGGAAAAATATCAACAATCTCAAGGTTACAAGTCCATCTCCAGAGATCTAGATTTGCCTTTGTCCACAGTGTGCAACATTATCAAGAAGTTTGCAACCCATGGCACTGTAGCTAATGTCCCTGGGCGTGGACGGAAGAGAAAAATTGATGAAAGGTGTCAACGCAGGATAGTCCAGATGGTGGATAAGCAGCCCCAAACAAGTTCCAAAGATATTCAAGCTGTGCTGCAGGCTCAGGGAGCATCAGTGTCAGCGCGAGATATACGTTGACATTTAAATGAAACGCTATGACAGGAGACCCAGGAGGACCCCACTGCTGACACAGAGACATAAAAAAGCAAGACTACATGTTGCAAAAATGAACTTGAGTAAGCCAAAATCCTTCTGGGAAAACGTCTTTTGGACAGATGAGATCAAGATAGGGTTTTTTGGTAAAGCACATCATTCTACTGTTTACCGAAAACGGAATGAGGCCTACAAAGAAAAGAATACAGTACAGTACCTACAGTGAAATATGGTGGAGGTTCTTAGATGTTTTGGGGTTGTTTTGCGGCCTCTGGCACTAGGTGCCTTGAATGTGTGCAAGGCATCATGAAATCTGAGGATTACCAACGGATTTTGGGTCGCACTGTAGAGCCCAGTGTCAGAAAGCTGGGTTTGCGTCCGAGATCCTTGGTCTCCCAGCCAGGGCCGTCTTTACCGCAGGGCAAAAGGGGCAGCTGCCCTGGGCCCAGTTGCTCCTGGGGGGCCCAAGCAGCATTTTACTTGGATTTTACTTCTTGCCCCCTATATTTTGTTGCCGCCGCCGCCCGCCGGCCCTGTAACATAACAAAGTCATGGTCCGGACTATAGAAAGAGAGAGTGAGGAGGGGGCGGGGCCCGGGGCCGCTCTGCGCTCCGCTCTGCTGCCTGGCCTGCCTGTCTCTTTAACAGAGCAGACCAGTGGCTGCTGGAGCGTGATGCAGCTGCCGCACAGGCAGAGAGAAGAAGGAGGCGGAGCCCCAGCCGGCAGCCACAACAGACACAGCCTGAGCCAGCCAAGCAACTAACAGAACTTACAGGTATGTGGTAGCCATGGGGGGGGGGGGGGGGGAGGAGGGGTCATATAGGACAGGGGGGGGGCTCATATAGGACAGGGGGGGGGGGGCTCATATAGGACAGGGGGGGGGCTCATATAGGACAGGGGGGGGCTCATATAGGACAGGGGGGGGGGCTCATATAGGACAGGGGGGGCGGCTCATATAGGACAGGGGGGGCTCATATAGGACAGGGGGGGGGGGCTCATATAGGACAGGGGGGGGGCTCATATAGGACAGGGGGGGGCTCATATAGGACAGGGGGGGGGGCTCATATAGGACAGGGGGGGCTCATATAGGACAGGGGGGGCTCATATAGGACAGGGGGGGCTCATATAGGACAGGGGGGCTCATATAGGACAGGGGGGGGGCTCATATAGGACAGGGGGACAGTGTGTGCTTTCCTGCTACTACATCAACCCGGGATCTTGGGGGCATTAAGGGTTGGACTTTAACTCCTTGCTGCTGATGTTGAGTGTGCCAGCGTGTGTGTCCGTCCCTGTGTGTGTGTCCGTCCCTGTGTGTGTGTGTGTCCGTCCCTGTGTGTGTGTGTGTCCGTCCGTGTGTGTGTGTCCGGCCATGTGTGTGTGTCCGGCCATGTGTGTGTGTCCGTCCCTGTGTGTGTGTCCGTCCCTGTGTGTGTGTGTGTGTGTGTCTGTCCCTTTGTGTGTGTGTCCGTCCCTGTGTGTGTGTCTCCGTCCCTGTGTGTGTCTGTCCCTGTGTGTGTGTCCGTCCCTGTGTGTGTGTGTGTCTCTCCCTGTGTGTATCACCATGCCCACAGTGTTCCTATGTCTTGACGCAGCTGCTTCAGAACGTTCTGTGCGGGACAAGAGGAAGAAGATGGAAGAGGAGGCAGCGACAGCATGGAGTCCGTGCGATAGACACAGGGAGGCACACTAAGGACGAAGGTAACACTTCCACATGATCTACACTAGTGTTATCTGTGGTTTTACATAGGACTGCAGGTAACACTACCACATGATCTGCACTAGTGTTATCTGTGGTTTTACATAGGACTGCAGGTAACACTACTACATTATTTAGCACTAGTGTTATCTGTGGTTTTACATAGGACTGCAGGTAACACTACCACAAGGTTAGCTCGCACAGGGCGCCTGAACACCTAAGGCCGGCCCTGGCTGTACACCCCAGCGTCAAGGGATGACGTCACTGATGTAATATGCCTCTTATATGTGGAGAGCGGTGATGTCACAGATGTAATATATCACCTATATATGGACAGCGGTGATGTCACTGATGTAATATATTACTTATAAGTGATATATTACATCAGTGACATCACCACTCTCCACACATAAGTAATATATTACATCAGTGACATCACTGCTGTCCACATATACCGGTAAGTAATATATTACATCAGTGACATCACCGCTCATCACATATATGTGGAGAGCGGTGATGTCACTGATGTAATATATCGCCTATATGTGGACAGCGGTAATGTCACTGATGTAAAATATAACATTATATGTGGAGAGCGGTGATGTCACTGATGTAATATAACATTATATGTGGAGAGCGGTGATGTCACTGATGTAATATAACATTATATGTGGAGAGCGGTGATGTCACTGATGTAATATAACATTATATGTGGAGAGTGTTCATGTCACTGATGCAATACAGACTTGTCATAGACTACAGGCCTGAGGTCTATTTGGTAGTGAAATCCCAGCGCAGGCAGGCGTGATGATGTCATCACGCCCGCCTGTGCCAGGACGTGGTGAGGTGTGCGCGTCTGCGTTGCACCATCTGTCGCCGTACCAGCAGCTAGTGAGCGCCAGTGAAAGGAAACAGGTGAGTATAAGATTTTCGCTTTTTTTTTAAGGTGTGGGAAGGCGGGATCCAGGGGGCCCAAGTAAATTCTTGCCCAGGGTCCAATCAATATTAAAGACGGCCCTGCTCCCAGCAGGACGATGACCCCAAACATATGTCAAAAAGCACCCAGAAATGGATGGCAACAAAGCACTGGAGAGTTCTGAAATGGCCAGCAATGAGTCCAGATCTAAATCCAATTGAACACCTGTGGAGAGATCTTAAAATTGCTATTGGGAAAAGGCACCCTTCCAATAAGAGAGACCTGGAGCAGTTTGCTAAGGAAGACTGGTCCAAAATTCTGGATGAGAGGTGTCAGAAGCTTATTGATGGTTATAGGAAGCAAATGATTTCAGTTATTTTTTCCAAAGGGTGTGCAACCAAATATTAAGTTATGGGTGCCAATAATTTTTCCAGCCCATTTTTGGAGTTTGGTGTGACATTATGTCCAAATAGCTTTTTTTTTTACTCCCTTTTTTGGTTTTGTTCCAATACACACAAAGGGAATAAACATGTGTTACTGCAATACTTTTCTGTGAGAAATACTTAATTTTCTTGAAAAATTTCAGGGTGGCCAACATTTACGGCCATGACTGTATCTCCCAGGGAAAGAGAACAGGTCATGTCCCAAGGCGTGTTAAAAGTTGGACTTTGACTCAAAGAGCCACTTGTAAAAGGTGGCGCTAGTGAGTCTGTTCTCTTTCCCTGGGAGATACCTCTTTGATTATAGATTTAAGAGCCAAAAGGCATCCAAAACTGAGCTCTGTGTTCAACCAAGGAAGGGGAGAGGAGTGGATAAAAGGAAGAAAGGATGAGATCTTTATTTTGCCCCTATATACTCAGAGCAAGGCAAAAAAAATATATATTACCTAAAAAGTTTTTTCCTAGTGCCATGTGGCGACCAGTCTGGATCAGCCTTTTACGCGTAAAGCTACTGTAGACTGTTATTTTATTTATTTGCATCCACGCCATATTGTTATCTTATATACCACAAACAGGCTTATTGAGAACAGATACAAACCTCCAATGACTGGCCATATTCCTAAAGCGTCACAGACATGGTGAGGCCGTGTTAGGCTGAGTTCAAAGTTGCATCCACATTTGGGAAGGCTATTCCCTCATAAATGCCAGTTGTTGGCCGGACAAAAAAATGCTGCATGCAGCGTTACTTGTCCGGCTAAAACCTGGCAGATACGGTGACTGTAAAGGGAGCCTTATATAACATGAAGATACTAAGAACTGAAGAACGTGAGAGGAGAAAACAGTGGATGGCAGCGCTGTCCAGAGCAAGACAGACAAGACATCTATTTTTTGGGGTTTGGTTTGTTTTCTTTTTTTGTTTGGGGGGGGGGGGGGCATCTGATCTGAGGTCTGATGGGGCTCTGATCTGAGGCTGATGTAGGCTGGGGGGGTCTGATCTGAGGTCTGAGAGTGCTTAGGGAACTGACTTTGAGGTCTGATGAGGAATGGAGGTCGGATCTGATGAAAAAAAAATCTTTTTTTTTTTCTTATTTTTCACCTTCAAATCCTGGGTGCATCTTATAGTCCAGTACATTTTATAGTATGAAAAATATGGCAAAATAATATATAAGGGTTGCATGCTAATTATGACTTTACTCCTGGTCAATTGCATTAGAAAATGGTATGCATATTCTAATGAGCCACGGTCAAGGGATATGTCCATGGTTAGAAAACCCTTTAATGTATATTTACTGGGGTTATCCCATGGACAGGATTCACAGGATAAGTAATAAATATATGATTATTGGGGGACCGGCCACTGGGATCTCCAAGTCCTGCTGCACTAAAGCGGCAGTGAGCTTGTTGGTCCGCTGATCCATTCACTTCTATGGGACTGACAAAGCACTGGCTACACTAGTCCCATAGAAGTGAATGTAGCGGTGGATCAACACGGATACTACCACTGCATTAAAACAGGGGACTAGAGGGGCCGAGTTCTCTGGATTGCTGGGGGTCCCATGGGTCACATCCCTGGCAATCATACATTTATTACCTATCCTGTGGACCAGTGATCTATGCTCTTCATGGGATAACCCCTTTAAAAAAAAGATGAACCTAGGATTTGTGACTACATTGCCGTGCTTTGCGTTCAGGATTGTATTTGCCTCTTGGAACGGACTGAAAATTAGTCATTTGCTTTAGGACAATTCAATTCATCTGTGGCAAATACAAATATGTGCGTTTCGGTGTCTATTAGTTTTATGAAAACCAGTCATTTCAGTGGTTCACATGAGCAAACGTTAAATCTTAAGTGCTCAAAACAAAATGTTCAGGATGAACATTCAGGGTGGAAACGCGGGCTTGATTGTAAGAAAAACAAAACAATTAATCAAATCAGTAAGATCTTTGGACTGCCAAGAGACAGAACCAGATCCAAACGGTTTCCTATTATCTTCTTAGGGGTAGCTCGTTCCATTCAATTATTTTGCATGGAAAATACAGTGAAAAAAAATTATCCAGACAGAGGATACTTAAAACACTCAACAAAACAGTCAATACTTCGAGCTAGTCAGTACGTCCTGGGCAAAGAAAACAGAAATAGCCAGCGAATTACTCTTCATTTAATTTTCCTTTGTAGTTTACTTTTCAATGTTTGCCTCGAATAAGTAAAAAATTGATAAAATGGAGTTTCCCATTTTAATTACTATGTAAAAGTTTGCCTGATAAAACAAACCCTATTATAACATGTGGGCACCATGGACCCCCATCTTAAAATCAAAACAGAGAGCCACTCACAAAGAGAGTCTTTCACTTTAGAGGACCCGAACCATTCATGCGTTACATGGTCAGTCATTTGATTCACACCAGTCACATGAAAGAAGCCGCACAATTGACAACCACCCAATCGGCGGGCCAACAGCATGGGGTTATAATGCCATTTATCGTTTCTTTTTTACCTAAAGCACCCTTGGTTGAAGATTTTTAAAGGGGTTGCCAAACAAAAAAAGAACACTTATCTATCCACAGGATACGTGGTAAGTGTATGATCGCCAGGGGCGCAACATCCGAGACTGCCACCGATCTCGAGAACAAGGGCTCCGAGTACCCTGTGTGAATGGAACAGTAGTGCACATGTACAATCACTGCTCCACTTTAAAGAGGACCTGTCACCAAAATATGCAGTCCAAACGTCAGACACCAAGTTCTACAGCAGGAGGAGCTGAGCAGATTGATATATAATTTGGTGGGGAAAGATTCAGTATAACTTGTAATGCATACATTTATATCTCTGCTCTTTCTGACTTCAGTTGTACACGGGGGAGGTGTTATCAGTGATTTATAGCATTCTGTGTATTACATAGATAGCTGTCAGTCACTGATAGATGTTCACAGGGAGGTCTTAAAGGGGTTATCCAAGAGTATAAACAACCCCCAGAATGCCCGCGCCCTTCCTATGGAAGATATTTACCCAGTCCCCGACATCTCTCCGGATCCCTGCACAGCCACCACTGTATCTCCCCGTTGAGCGGATCAAAATATCCGGCAACAGCCAATAGCAGGCTACGACGGTGACGTCACCCATGATGTTAGGAAGCAGGTCATGGCCCTCTACTGGCTGCACCACCTATAACCCCCCCTCGCCAGATGTTTTGATTCATGCGATGGGTAGAAGCAGCGGCGGCCATGCATGGATCCCGAGGGACTCGGGTGCCGGGGACTGGGTAAGAATCTTCCATAGGAGGGGCCTGGGCATTGTGGGGGGTGTTTATACTATTGGATAACCCCTTTAGCTATAGAAAAAAAAACTGAGGAGCTGTCACTTCTCCTGACATTCCTGTTTTAGTAACTATTTGCATCCCTCATGTAATAACAATTCTGCAGCATCTATTCTTATGCCATCTAGGTTGTGCAGTTCCTGTATTATTCCTGCTAGAAGTTTACAAATAAATAGCCAGCAGTCTGCAGTAAAGGTACTGCTGGGTGTTACCAGTTGCAGGTGTGTCTGACTCTATCCAATCAATGGTGCTGGTGTCAGACTGTTCAGGGACACACCCCAACTGGTAACACCCATCTGTACCTTTACTGCAAGCTGCTGGCAATTCATTCATAAACTTCTAGTAGAAATTACAAAGGAATGGCCCAACATAGAGCCATAAGAACAGATGCTCCAGAATTATTATTACATGGGGAACGCAAGGAATTACTAAACCAGACATGTCAGGAGAGGTGACGGGTCCTCTTTAAAGTGGTTGACCAGGAATCTGATAATGATGGCCTATCCTCAGGATAGGTCATCAATATCAGACAAGCACTCTATGAACATTTAGGCCCCTTTCACACGTGCGAGTTTCCTGCGCGGGTGCAATGCGTGACGTGAACGCATTGCACCCGCACTGAATCCTGACCCATTCATTTCTATGGGGCTGTGCACATGAGCAGGACCTGCAAAAGGACCTGCGCTGACGCCATCGCGCTCTCCACGTGGTGAGCGCGATGACGTCAGCGCAGGTCCTTTTGCAGGTCCTGCAAGAAAAAGAAAGAAGACGATAACGGCTGCGCGTTCAAGTGGATGAGGTGAGTAATTTTTTTATTTATTTTTAACCCTCAAGGGACATTTTACTTAAAATTCTGTATTAAAGAATGCTATTATTTTCCATTATAACCATGTTATAATAATAACAACGAAACCCAAACCCGAACTTCAGTGAAGAAGTCCGGGTTCGGGTACCACATTCAGTTTTCTATCACGCGCGTGCAAAACACATTAAAACGCTTTGCACTAGCGCGGAAAAAACTGAACAATGCAATCGCAGACAAAACTGACTGAAATTGCGTGCGCACTCGCGCGGGTTTGCCGCAATGCATCCCTGAACGCATCCGGCCCACACCCGCGACGGGTGAAAGAGGCCTTAGGCCTCTTCTTAGGCCAACAACATCACAATACATCGGTCACGTGGCCTTGGTGCAGCTCAATCCCATTCATGTCAATGGGCCTAGCTGCAATACTATGAACAGCTGCCGTGCAATGTAGGGCACTGTGCTTGGCGAGTTGTGAAGAGACCGCAGCGTTCACTGAAGCTCCGACAAGTGCAGTGGCCTCTTCACACAGCTGATCATGGGGGGGGGGGGGGGGATGTCAAGTATTGGACCCCCGCCCATCTGATATTGATGACCTATCTTGAGTATAGGCCATCAATATAAAATAACTGGACAACCCCTTTAAATGTATAAATTACAAGTTTTTACAAAGGTGCTCATGGACCCTCCTTCTTCTGTGTGAACCCAATGATCGCACATTTATCAGCTATCCTGAGGTTTATTTATTTGAAAGCGCCAGTAATTCCATGGCGTTGTACATCAAGACTACAAAGTGGAAAACATTGAGCGGAATCACATTCAGCAGGATCTCCATGCATGAAATTCTGCAACTCCACTCATTTACAAGAGCGTCAAGTGTTTCTTATGGCAGATTCCACATAATGTTTAGGCGAAACCTACTAATTTGAGCATCTGATAAGCTGCTTGGCCTGGTTTTACGAGCCACCGTTAATGAGCATCAATTTACAACGAAGCAACTTTCTGTTTTTAATTGCCTGGAATCATCTCATTAGGGATATCCATGAATTAAACAAAATAAGATGCAGTCAGACCAGTGGGGGAAGCGGCCACAGTTGGTCCAGTGAGGGGAAGGCAAATGCAGTTGGACCAGTGGGGGGGGGGGAGGATGCAGTTGCACCAGTGGAGGGAGGCGGATGCAGTTGGACCATTGGAGGGAGGCGGATGCAGTTGGACCAGTGGAGGGAGGCGGATGCCGTTGGTGCAGTGGGGGGAGGCGGACGCCGTTGGTGCAGTGGGGGGAGGCGGACGCCGTTGGTGCAGTGGGGGGAGGCGGACGCCGTTGGTGCAGTGGGGGGAGGCGGACGCCGTTGGTGCAGTGGGGGGAGGCGGATGCCGTTGGTGCAGTGGGGGGAGGCGGACGCCGTTGGTGCAGTGGGGGGAGGCGGACGCCGTTGGTGCAGTGGGGGGAACTGGCCACAGTTGGTGCAGCAAGGTAAGGAGGATGCAGTTGGACCAGTGGGGGGAGGCGGATGCCGTTGGTGCAGTGGGGGGAGGCGGATGCCGTTGGTGCAGTGGGGGGAGGCGGACGCCGTTGGTGCAGTGGGGGGAGGCGGACGCCGTTGGTGCAGTGGGGGGAGGCGGACGCCGTTGGTGCAGTGGGGGGAGGCGGATGCCGTTGGTGCAGTGGGGGGAACTGGCCACAGTTGGTGCAGTGGGGTAAGGAGGATGCAGTTGGGGGAGGTGGCCACAGTTGGTGCAGTGGGGTAAGGAGGATGCAGTTGGGGGAGGTGGCCGCAGTTGGTGCAGTGGGGTAAGGAGGATGCAGTTGGGGGAGGTGGCTGCAGTTGGTGCAGTGGGGTAAGGAGGATGCAGTTGGACCAGTTGGGGGAGGTGGCCGCAGTTGGAGTAAGGGGGAGGAGTAGAGCGGCGCTGGCTGTAACCAGAATAACTGAAACAATTGACATGGCAAGATTATATAGACTAATCTGGCTGCATTCTGATTTCGATTAATTGCCCAGCCCTACGCCATTAACAGAACAAAGTAATGCAAGTCCTATGGACTCTATGGTGGTACTTTATAAATGAACAGGTAACTTTGGAGATACAATGTAGGTCTGGGGTAACAGGTGAGAAATGTCCGGCACCACGCTTTGCAAAGTTACATCACACACTGGTGAATAATAAAAAGCTGCAAACTGAACACATTTTCACAAAATTTTAAGAGAAACATACAGTAACCAACCTTTACTGCCAGACTCCTAAAATATCAGGAATTATAAGGCTTAGTCAAAGAACTAGTGATATGACGCTAATCATCCATCAGTATTATACAGCTCTGAAAAAAATGCTAGCATTGCTGGGCCTGAAACATGTATACCGCAGGCCCCGACTGTTCCTAATACTTAGCAGACCTTGTTTTCAGCATGTTAGCAGAAAGGCTCTCAGCGGGGTGGCACTGATTATTATCACAATAATTCTCAATGCAAATTGTATTGTGGAACAGAAACTGGTGAAGATTGCCAGGCTTTGAATCCTACACATGCAAGGAAAATATCTGGCAGATATACTGTAAGGGTGCTGGACGTGACTGCAGCGCAACGGCACTTCTTTTCATTTGCTCTGGTTTCCCCACTAAGTAGAGATGAGAAGGACCCACCAAGGGTATTGTTCTAGTAAAAAAGACATAATGGTTCCCAATATATTAAGAAGAATATAAAAAAAAATTCCATGTTCAAGTTTTCAGAAAATATCCTTTATTGGGAAAGGCTGCCAAGTTGATCTGAGGGCTGATAAGGTTTGAGGGTCTGATATGAGGTCCAATGAAAAATATATTTTTTCTTATTTTCCTGCTCTAAAACCTGATCAGATGCGTCTTATAGAGAGGAAGATACAGGAGTTAGATAGCTATTATTTTTTAAAGGTTACCAGTCTTTACACTTATGGCTCTTTTATGTATTTTGTGCCTACTCACTAAACGTATAACTGTCCTCCAAGGAGCTTGAACTGTGCCCGTCTCCTGGTCTGGTTCCATGCAGTAGCCTAAATGGTCAGCATTACAGGTTTATGCAAACATATAGGAAAGTAGTAATAAGCCAACAAAAGCTTCTGTCCAACTTTGGAGCAAGTAGAATAATTGCTGTTTACACAATTTGTTCCAGAGAATTGCAGAAGAAGATGTAGTTCAGGCAAAGGGAAACCAGCAGCACTATCCATGGGGTTTGCAAAACATTTTTATATGTAGTACATAAAAAAACTGTTATCACACAGATTTTCATTTAGATGCTTCATATATAGGGAAAAATTTGCTTAGATGTTTTTTTTTATATTGTGATCCTAGAACCAAATACTATACTTTCTGATTTATGGAACTTTGCACAATGAATTTCCCCATACAGCCAATTATGAAGTTCAAGGGCAATGGTGCAGGAAGGGGGAGCTAATACTGCATCCTGGAGTCTTTACAAAAGACCAGCTTGGCTATGGATGCCTTTGCACTCTTGCACCTTTGTAGAATTAAGGAACTTTGTAAATAGCCTTCTTTAAAAATTTCCAGTCATTCTGTTTCTGTATAGTAAACGTAAATCCTTCACCTAACTGCTGGTGCTGCTGAAATCAATATACAGTAAATTGGTCAAAGCACTGCTCTTATATATATTTTTTCTGCTCCCTCTTCTCTTAGGCCCCTTTCACACGAGCGAGTATTCCACGCAGGTGCAATGCGTGATGCCAAAGCAATGCGCCCGCACGGAATTTGGACCCATTCATTTCAATGGGGCTGTGTACATGTGCGTTGGTTTTCACGCATCACTTGTGCGTTGCGTGAAAATCGTAGCATGTTCTATATTCTGCGATTTTCACGCAACGCTGGCCCCATAGAAGTGAATAGAGCCGTGTGAAAATCGCATCCGCAAGCATGTGCGGATGCGATGCATTTTTCACGGATGGTTGCTAAGAGATGTTGTTTGTATACATTCAGTTTTTTATCACGCATGTGCAAAACGCATTAAATCACACTGCACCCGCACGATAAAAACTGAACTGAACGTGATCGCAGACAAAACTGAATGACTTTTTCACTGAACGCATTCACAGTGCGCCCGAACCTAATCTGCACACGCTCATCTACAAGGGGCCTTAACGTTTAGCTCAGCCAATAGCAGACCGTGACAGGGATGGGGGATCACTACCATCGCGGGTGACGCTAGGGAGGCTCGTCCCCGTCGCGGGCTGTTATTTGCTGACACCAAGCCTGACCAATAGACCCCCCCAAACACTGGATGTTTTAATTCGCACGAAGGTATGATGCAGTGGCAGACGTGTGTGAAGCAGAAGCAACGCGAGGGCCGGGGAGCAGGGTAAGTATAACCTGAGGGGTTCCAGGCATTGGGGGGAGGGGGAGGGGGGTCATTATAGGGGCTGGATAACCCCTTTAATTTACTTTTCGTGTAATGCTATTCATTTTTGTTAGGGTGCTTTCACACTAGCGTTATTATTTTCCGGTATTGAAATCCGGTAAAGGGTCTGAATAACGGAAAAAAACGCATCAGTTTTGTCCTAATACATTCTGAATGAAAAGCAGTCTGTTCAGTATGCATCAGGATGTCTTCCGTTCCGTCCGGTATTTGACCGGACAAAATACCGCAGCATGCTGCAGGATTTTTTTCCGGCCCAAATGCCGGAACAATACCACACTTGCTGGATACGGCATTAATTTCGATAGAGATGTATTAATGCCGGATCCAGTACCAAGTGTTCTGGAAAATGCTGCATCGCCGGATCAGTTTTTTTGGTCTGCGCATGCGCCGGGATATAGGAGTAGCTATTTTTGCTTTTGATCTTTAAATACCGGATCCGTTATTCCGGATGATACCAGATGAACGGATCCGGAAAAAACATATTTCCGTTTGCATGCGGTTTGCCGGATCCGGCAGGCAGCTCTGTTGCTGGAACTGCCTGCCCGATACGAACAACGCTAGTGTGAAAGTACCCTTAGAGAGATTACACTTTAAAGGGGTTGTCTGGGAATAAATCATTTTTTCAAGATGCCCCAACCTGCTCCGGTCCTGTGTGCCGGCTCCCACATGCTCATCTTCCCCTCTTCGGCTTGTTTACTTCCATTCCGACATAGGCATGGTCACCTGCTCTGCTGCAGCCAATGACTGGCTTCAGTGGTGATGTGTCTCTAGTGGACACGTCAGTGCTGAAGCCAGTGGTGGAGGATGGACACACAGGAGCCGGCATGCAGGACTGAAGAGGGCGAGCAGGTCAGTATGACCCTTTCCCTAGCGGAGGCAGGCTGTGGGCATCGGGGGAAAATTATTTATTCCCAAACAGCCCCTTTAAGTATGTAAACGACAGAAAAGAAAGCAAGGACTATGAAGTATATAAACCAGATCGGGCTGACAGATACAGAAGAATGAAGAACTGTCTATGACGTTGTCACCCTTAAAAAAGCTCGGAGCATTAATATTTATCACTATTCTCCGCTGTCTTATAAACACTCGAGAACGCCACAGAAACATCCCCAAGGAACAACATGACAGACTGCATGAATTTGTGAGCTTGTCTGCAGTGCATATCTTCAAGGGGAAGACAGAGAGTGCATAATGCAGAAGCTAATACGTTCACACACTGCGCTGCATTCCAGCCAACAAGACAAAGACACATGCACATCAGATCACAAATATACGGCTCCTTGAAAACACTTTGCTTTCAGGGAAGATTATCTTAGGAAGTCCAAGGAGTAATTGTTATTGACTTAAAGGGAATCGGACACCTACTCTTATGGTGGATTTAGACAGAGATATTCTATAGCAGAACGCTCATTCCTGACAATCTGACCATCGAAATGTGCCGAAGATGAACGAGGGAAACACTTGTTCATCGGGTGATCCTGTCGTTTGTGCAGGCACATCAATCTGGGCAGCAGATCGTGCAGTCTAAACCTTGATCTGCTGCCCAGAAAAAGTGTATGGGGACGAGGGATCGCTATAGTCATCCCTCATTATTAGGCCAAATGGAACCAGTTCCATTGGCAGCCATACATGCCCACACCATGACACTACCACCAACATGCTTCACTGATGAGGTGGTATGCTTAGGATCATAGGAAAAACATCCTATGGACAGATGAGACTAAGATCAACTTGTACCAGAGTGATTGGAAGGAGAAGAGTATGGAGAAGGAAAGGAACTGCTCATGATCCTAAGCATACCACCTCATCAGTGAAGCATGGTGGTGGTAGTGTCATGGCGTGGGCATGTATGGCTGCCAATGGAACTGGTTCTCTTGTATTTATTGATGATGTGACTGCTGACAAAAGCAGCAGGATGAATTCTGAAGTGTTTCGGGCAATATTATCTGCTCATATTCAGCCAAATGCTTCAGAACTCATTGGACGGCGCTTCACAGTGCAGATGGACAATGACCCAAAGCATACTGCAAAAGCAACCAAAGAGTTTTTTAAGGGAAAGAAGTGAAATGTTAACTGAATCCGATTGAGCATGCATTTCACTTGCTGAAGGGAAAATGCCCCAAGAACAAGCAGGAACTGAAGACAGTTGCAGTAGAGGCCTGGCAGAGCATCACCAGGGATGAAACCCAGCGTCTGGTGATGTCTATGCGTTCCAGACTTCAGGCTGTAATTGACTACAAAGGATTTGTAACCAAGTATTAAAAAGTGAAAGTTTGTTTTATGATTATTGTTCTGTCCCATTACTTTTGGCCCGTTACGAAGTGGGAGGCACATATGCAAACTGTTGTAATTCCTACACCTTTCACCTGATTTGGATGTAAATACCCTCAAATTAAAGCTGACAGTCTGCAGTTAAAGAACATGTTGTTCGTTTCATTTCAAATCCATTGTGGTGGTGTATAGAGCCAAAAATGTTAGAATTGTGTCTGTCTCAATATTTATGGACATGACTTATTTTTTTTTTTTTTTTTTTTTTTTTTTTTTTATAGATTGCACATTATAGGGGGCACCTGGTGACACTAGGGCATTTACTGACCCATTTTTATTTTTGTTTGGGGGGCAAGCACTATGGGGGCATTTCTCACTGGCCCATTTTGGGGGCACTATGGGGGCATTATTTCTGGCCCATTTGGGGGGGGGGGGCACTGTGGGGCATCGGGTGACACTATAGGGGCATTATTTGGGGTCACTTTGGGGGAGTGGAGCAATATGGGGGCATCTGGGGGATCTAAAGGGGCCTTTTTTTATTGCCATATTATGGGTGCACTATGGCATCTGGTGGCACTGAGGGGGCATTTTGTATTGGCCATTATAGGAGGCACTATAGGGGAGAGTGGCACTATGGGGTATCTGGTGGCTCTAAAGGGGCATTTTTTTACTGGCACATTACAGGGGGCACTATGGCATCTGGCACACGGGAGGCACTATAGGGGAGAGCAGCACTATGGGGCATCTGGTGGCACTGTAGGGGTATTTTTACTGGCACATTATGGGGGCACTAAGAAGGGGCATTTTTTACTGACACATTATGGGGGACTATGGGGGAGAGGAGCACTATGGGGGCATCTAGTGACACTAAGAAGGGGCATTTTTAACTGGCACATTATGGGGGCACTATGGGGAAGAGAGACCTATGGGGGCATCTGTTGGCACTAACAAGGGGTATTTTTTACTGGCATATTATGGGTTCAGCTTGTGGCACTAAGAAGGGAGATTTTTTTTACTGGCACATTATGGGTTCATCTGGTAGCACTAAGAAGGTGGATTTTTTACTGGCACATTATGTGGAGAGAAGCACTATGGGGCATCTACTGGGGGGCACCAAGGAGGGGCTTTTTTTACCGGCATATTATGGGAAGGGGGAGAAGAGCACAATGGAGGCATTTACTGGGGCACTATATAGGTGTATTTTATACTGGCATACATTATGGGGACATTAGCTCAACTGGGGGGAATAAGCGGGGGAATTTCTTGTACTGTCATATTATAAAGGTAAATTATTACTACTAGGGGTATTATGGTGAGCTTTACTACTACTGGGGGGCTATGTGGAACATGATTACTAGTATGGGCACTATGGGGGCATTATTACTACTAAGTGTGCTCTGCCAGAGAATTATTTCTATTGGTGGGAATTTGGGGAGCACTGTTACTTTGGTGGGCACCCTGGCACAGTATCAGCTTAGCACAATTATTTTTGGGGACATTATGTTTATACTATTGGTGTCCGGGATACTATTTACTGGGCGCAATTATTTTTTTTAGACCACTGTGCCAATAATTGTTGAAGGGGCACCATCTGTGTGGTACATATATTTTTCAGAGAACCGTTTCTGCAGTATAGTATTGGGGGCACAGCGGGCACAATATTGGGGGTGGCAGGATGGGGTGTTCAGAAGATGTGAAGATGATGGAAAAGTGGGAAACTAATGTCTGTTTGTCAATCTCTGCAGAGACGGGAGATGGCAGAAAAATCATCATGGCGGTCTGGTCTGAATGGAGAAGATGAGGAAAGAGAACATCTACATCAGAGGTGACATCACTGGACGTAAGAGGTATGTGGCGCTATGTAGGAGAGGAGATGCTCCGGCTCCTCCCCCTGCGATTTGCAGAAGGAGGATTCAGAGCTGGGTGAGGACAGCCAAGGGGGGTAGCAGGCCACGGGCGAGTGGCAGATGGTGGGGGGAACCACAGGCCTTGAGCAGGATCAGGGGAGGGAAGAGAGCAAAGGAGCTTCCTGGCTTTAGCCTGCTGTTGTCTATTGTATAATGTAAAGCAGACAGTGCAACCAGGGCAGGCCTCCCCTATCTGTATGATGTGTAGAGCAGGGCCTCCACCCGGACCTACTCACCTTAGCGCAGCTCCTCCTTCACTCCTCTTTTGGCGCCTTCAGGACTAGGTGGGAGGAAGTGAAACTGCAACAGCTCCTGCCACGGAGCTACGTGGGGGGCAGTGTGAGTGTGAGTACAGGAGCATTATGTCGGGGCCCTGAGTATTGAGTACAGTGCGTCTACGGAGGATGAGGGTGAGGGTCATCCTCAACAATATAATTTCAGCTGTACAGTGTTTGTTGGGAGTGGCCTATTATATGTAGTAATATGAGAAGGGAGGAGAAAAAATAACCCAAGGGGTGGCGCCAATCCACTGTAAATATCGATAGTTAGAGATACTAAACACAGAGGATAAAGATGATTAGCAATGAAACGTATGAAGCTTAGCTGATAGGCAACAGCTACTTTTAACCACCTATAAATCTCTAAGTGGCATGATTAAAATAGTGTAATGCGATATAGTCATAAAATCATTACAGAAGAGGATAAAATATCATATGAAATATGACCCAAGAGAAGACTCACTTCACCAGGGAGGTGTTTTGTGGGATAAAGCTCAAGACACCCACAAAACTGACCTCCCTCGCCTGGATCGCTCGTAGAATCTTAGGAAGAAACGGCAGTTCCACACTGGGTACTTATTGTTAGTTCCTTTAATGGTGAGACAGGTATGGCCCAACGCGTTTCAAGGTTACTTTAATCCCCCTTCATCAGGAGCAGTCATAAAACAATAATGATACATGAATGACAAACATATGATATATATGGAGATGTAAAGTAACCACCAAATAGTTGGCATTCAGCGCCATTTCTGGTTCCAGGAGCACAGGAAGTGGTGCGTTCCACTGTGGAACGCACCCATTTCTTAGTGTATTAGGACAAATAGAATTTATTGGAAAGCAATATAATGTAATAAAAGGCGACCTCTAACGCCCAAAGAAAAAGGGCCTGGTGTAGGGAAGGTTTTGGGGCTAAAGGAGAGTTCCCCGGAGTCGGCGGAGCCAGAGGTAATGCGAATTCGGGTCCAGACCCGGTGGAACGCACCGTAACCATTGCGCAAGCACGGAGCGCAGAAGTTCTGAAGCGCATAGCTGGAACGCAAATGCCCTCCTATCGGCCCTGGTTTCTAAGGAAGTGGGTTAACCCTTTGATGTGGCGTTCTTCTCATTATATGTTTGAGAGTTGAATCTTTGTGTAGAGTCTTCTTCTATACCCCATATGTGTCATGAGGGGGGGGGGGATAGGCGAGAGATAAAAAAAAAAATATATATATATATATATATATATATATATATATATTAGCATCTATAATTAATATCACTATAGATATAAGGAAGCAGATAAACACATATGTGAATATCTCAGACATACAAAACATTATTATCAATAAATATATTAAACTTAAAGTATATGAATATAAGAGTATGTAAATACTCTGAGCATGAGAATATGTAAATACTTAAGAGTATATCAAAACGCATGTAAGCCAAACGTGTATTTGGAGAGATTAAATATACCTTTTTCTCTTTCTTTCTCAGTGGAATCTATTAAGGAGATTTTATAATTTTTATTGTTAGCGTGATTTGGTTTAGTGCTGATTAAGGCGGAAGACTCTTCTATAATGGTTTCTATTTTTTTTAGGGGTTTTTGTTTTTTCTTTTTGGTCACGACTAGATCTCCCCCCTCTACATCCTCTAAATAGTTTTTTTGCCTTTTTCGTGAGGACAATAGGCAAGTGAAAAAGTGTGTGATTTTCAGATTCTGTTTTCTCGGGCGGTGATCCTGTCGGGGTAAAGAAGCGACTGAGAAGCTGGATGCTGGACAGGATTTTTCTGGTTGGAGCTGTGCTGGGTGACAGTTTTCCTATAAAAGGACTGTCTGACAGGTTTGGTGGTAAGGCTAAAATAAATCTCTGAATGAGTGGTTGATGCAATGAACTGTGGAACAACAAATGTAATCTACCTACTACAGTGCCCATGCAAGCTGCAATATGTAGGTAGGACTACCCAAACCCTCAGAGAGAGGATGAATGAACACCGTTCAAATATCAACCGCAAAACACTAACGCATAGCATTCCGAAACACTTTTTAGAATATCACAAAAGTAACCCCTCTCTGCTTACCGTAACTCCCTTAGGCTGCGTTCACATGGGCGAGATTCCTGCGCGGGTGCAATGCGGTAGGTGAACGCATTGCACCCGCACTGAATCCGGACCCATTCATTTCAATGGGGCTGTTCAGATGAGCGGTGATTTTCACGCATCACTTGTGCGTTGCGTGAAAATCGCAGCATGCTCTATATTCTGCGTTTTTCAAGCAACGCAGGCCCCATAGAAGTGAATGGGGTTGCGTGAAAATCGCAAGCATCCGCAAGCAAATGCGGATGCGGTGCGATTTTCACGCATGGTTGCTAGGTGACAGTCTATTCACTGTATTATTTTCCCTTATAACATGGTTATAAGGGAAAATAATAGCATTCTGAATACAGAATGCTTAGTAAAATAGCGCTGGAGGGGTTAAAAAAAATAAACAAATTAACTCACCTTCTCCTCTTGTTCGCGAAGTTCCCGGTCTCTTCTTTACTTCTTTAATGATGAGTTGTGGGCTAAAGGACCTTTGGTGACGTCAGATCACATGCTCCAATCACATGGTCCATCACCGTGGTGATGTACCATGCGATTGGAGCATGTGATCTGACGTCACCAAAGGTCCTTTAGCCCACAACTCATCATACCGGGAACTTCGCGAACAAGAGGAGAAGGTGAGTTAATTTTTTTATTTTTTTTAACCCCTCCAGCGCTATTTTACTAAGCATTCTGTATTCAGAATGCTATTATTTTCCCTTATAACCATGTTATAAGGGAAAATAATACAATCTACACTACAACTAACCCAAACCTGAACTTCTGTGAAGAAGTTCGGGTCTGGGTACCACAGTCGGTTTTTTATCACGTGCGTGCAGAACACATTGCACCCGCACGATAAAAACTGAACATCGGAACGCAATCGCAGTCAAAACTGACTGCAATTGCACTCCTACTCGTGCGGGTTTGCCGCAACACACCGGGACGCATCCGGACCTAATCCGGACACGCTCGTGTGAACCCAGCCTTAGAATGGGTTCCACACTCCTACCAACAACTAGCCAGGAAAGAGATGTACTGGATATATCGACTGAATACTCTATCCCCCTTCGGACTAAATGAAGCGCTAGAATACGTCAACTATTAGCCTCAGTTTCCTACCAATATAGACATATAATATCTCAGCACGTTAGAAAAACAATGCCTAACACTATATATAAAAAACCTCATCACAACATGTCGTCAGGCCATCAATCAAGTTTTACCTACTCCGATTGATCCCGATCGACACCCAATCATCTACTATGAACAATATGAACCTAGTATGACGAAAACACTGCTAAACCTTGATACGACAAGTGTCATTTTAATGCCTTTTTATGCCTAGTATGCATTACACCAACTTCCTAATTGACGAATACTCATCAGTACTGAGTAATATTATGAATTTCTAGTTTTTTGTAATATATATATTTGTTCATAGGTTTTATATTTTTATATTTTCTATATTTTTATTGTCATTTTTATCTTTATTTTTATTATATTTGGCTTACACTTGTTTTGATATACTCTTAAGTATTTTCATACTCTTCTACTTAAATTTTAATATATTTATTGATAATAATGTTTTATATACATCTGATATATTCACATATGTGTTCATCTGTTTCCTTATATCTATAGTGATATTAATTAGAGATGCTAATATACAGGTGAAACTCGAAAAATTAGAATATCGCGCAAAGTTCATTTATTTCAGTAATGCAACTTTAAGGGTGAAACTAATATACAAGATGGACTCATTACATGCAAAGCGAGATATTTCAAGCCTTTATTTGTTATAATTTGGATGATTATGGCTTACAGCTTATGAAAACCACAAAGTCACAATTTGAGGTCCCCTTTGCTCAGGGGGTATGGATGAATCAGCTGACTAGAGTGTGACACTTTGAGCCTAGAATATTGAACCTCTTCACAAAATTCTAATTTTAAGCTGCATTAATGCAATTCCTTTTAATTTGCATTACTGAAATAAATGGACTTTTGCACGATATTCAAATTTTTCGAGTTTTACCTGTGTGTGTGTGTGTGTATATATATATATATATATATATATATATAAAACAACTTTATCTCTCACCTATCTCCCCTCTTCATGGTACATATGGAGTATAGAAGAAGACTCTACACGAAGATTCATATAATGAGAAGAACGCCACATCAAAGGGTTAACCCACTTCCTTAGAAACCAGGGCCGATAGGAGCGCTTGCGCAATGGTTACGGTGTGTTCCACCGAGTCCGGACTAGAAGTCGCATTACTTCCGGCTCCGCTGACTCCGGGGAACTCTCCTTTAGCCCCAAAACCTTCCCTACACCAGGCCCTTTATCTTTTCCTCCCCCCTATTTGGGCGTTAGCGATCGCCTTTTATTACATTATATTGGTTACCAATAAATTCTATTTGTCCTAATACACTAAGAAACAGGTGTGTTCCACTTCTTGTGCTCCCGGAACCAGAAATGACGCTGAATGCCAACTATTTGGTGGTTACTTTACATCTATATAAATAAATTAATATATATATATATATATATATATATATATACACACCATATGTTTGTCATTCATGTATCATTATTGTTTTATAACCCTGAAACGCGTTGGGCCATACCTGTCTTACCATTAAAGGAACTAACAATAAGTACCCAGTGTGGAACTACCGTTTCTTCATAAGATTCTACGAGCGATCCAGGCGAGGGAGGTCAGTTTTGTGGGTGTCTTGAGCTTTATCCCACAAAACACCTCCCTGGTGAAGTGAGTCTTCTCTTGGGTCATATTTCATATGATATTTTATCCTCTTCTGTAATGATTTTATGACTATATCGCATTACACTATTTTAATCATGCCACTTAGAGATTTATAGGTGGTTAAAAGTAGCTGTTGCCTATCAGCTAAGCTTCATACGTTTCATTGCTAATCATCTTTATCCTCTGTGTTTAGTAACTCTAACTATCGATATTTAATACCAGTGGATTGGCGCCACCCCTGTGGTTATTTTTTCTCCTCCCTTCTCATATTACCATTATCCATGTAGTGGTTTTCCGCGCATACATAATCACCACTGCCAGCCTTTCCCTATCTCCTCAATCTAATCCGTCCGCCCGTTGGCGCCCTGCAGTTACTTCTCGACCCCTCTGGAGTGATTAACACTCTTGCTTAAATTTTTTCCTTACACCTATTATATGTAGAAGGGGCTTATACCAATGAGTGGGGCCAAACTTTTTGTAAAGCGCGCTACGCACAACGCTTTTTTTTTTTTTCCTTTTCAGACCCCCCCCCCCCTCCTAGACATAATTCCTGGGTGCTCCCCTGCACGCTCCTACAGTATTCAGGAGGACAAGGACTGGTTCTCTAGTGCCACCTATTGCATGACTACCCTACAATTCAGTGTCTGGCCATTTAGGCTACGGCTACACGGCGACAGTGGTCACGCGACATCTGTCGAGGTCAGGATCACAGGAGTATCGCAGTGTAATGGTGATCCCATAGAAATTAATGGGGTTGCAGTGCGAGTAACATGCGTGACGCGACTGTGACCCGTAAATTACAAAAAAATCTGTCAGAGTAGGATTTTTTTGCGTTTCAGAGGTCGCAGTCGTGGCACACATGTGACCCCATTCATTTATTTGGGATCACCGCTACACTGCAATGCCTCTGCGATTCCGGCTGCAACCAATGTCGCCATGTATCTGTACCCTTAAAGAGGGGGGTAGCTGACACTCATCAGTAAACAGCAGGGTACTAGTTTGGCTAGGTGCATTTTCCCAGGCAGCACTGCCTGGTGGTCTCCACAAGGAGAGAATCCCCTGGAGACATTGGTCGCTTTCAGAATTCGTACAGAAAATGAATGCAGAGAGACATGCACAAACCTCTCCATTCACAGGGTGATGGTCGGGAGACCCACTATTCTTAACATGTAGGACTCATGGGTGGGATGCACATAAATAAAATAAATATGGCATATCCTCACTTTTAAAGGGGTTGTCTCATGAAGATGACTAGTATGCATATGGCATTTGTAGTAAAAATAACTCTGCATTCTCCAACCATAAAGTTAATGTCTAGAACATTTTTGGCCTTACAACCTTCATCAGACCATCGGACTGCACTTTAGCCCCACCTCGTTAGCATTAGGGAGTATATCAGTAGCTGCTGCGTCCAATAAACAGGTGCATATTTGGGGAGCTGCCCTGCCATGTTCCTCTGTCCTCCACAGGATATATGAACTTTTCAGATGGGGTGATCAATAAATGATCAATGGGGGTCTGACTTCCTGGATCTACTCTACATCTAATAATGGGGTGCTCCAGCATGTAAATGGGACTGAGCTGTAGTACCAGGCACACCCACAGCCATATCTACTGCTCTGTGCCTGAGTATATAATAAGGGGCTCCTTCATTTAGCTCTACAAAGCACCTGGTTGTCAGTATAGAGGTAAAAACACACACAAAATCATCCAAAAGTAAATACATTGGCCCTTTAATGGTGAAGACCTCTTGAGATGTAGTAGAGCACACTGGACTGTATGCATCTTCATACAGAAACATTTTTCCAAATCAAGTTAAGCACTAAAGTAAAACAGATGTCTTGTTCAAGTGGAAAATCGAGAGAAAGGAATGTTTCATCCTTCTGCAGCATTAGAAGATGCACACTCCCATAAATAATGGAGACATGGAGTCATCGTGTGCTTTTGTCTTCAAGCACTATCCAATACACTTACATTTCTGCATCGCTAAAG
Source organism: Bufo bufo (assembly GCF_905171765.1). NCBI lineage: Eukaryota > Metazoa > Chordata > Amphibia > Anura > Bufonidae > Bufo > Bufo bufo. Next base: position 79,453,075 of record NC_053393.1, on the reverse strand, counting down.
GGAGCATTTTCTTACATTTATGTAAGACTCAGCCATCAAACCAACTTCAGAAAGTAATTTTTTTGCCTCTTCTTAAAGCCAAACAATATAATTCTCTCCATAATTCAAACTGTGATTCAAGTTCCAAAATTCTTCCAGAAAAACAAGAAAGATGGTGAAAATGTAAAAAACAAAAAAACACTGTAGTGGAAAATGAATAACTTATAACCTGAATATTTCTAAACATGCTATTTGGGCCACAATTTTTTTTTATTGCAAACTTGTCCCATATTACACCCTATTTGTGGGCAGTCTGCTATAGTGCAGAAGGAGCTGAGAAGATAGATAAGGATTACTCTCACTTTAACCACTTGCCATCTGGGCCATTTGCCCCCTTCCTGACCAGGCCTAATTTTGCAAATCTGACATATCTCACTTTATGTGGTAATAACTTTGGAACGCCTTTATTTATCCAAGTCATTCAGAGATTGTTTTCTCGTGACACATTGTACTTCATGATAGTCATAAATTTGAGTCAAAATATTTCACCTTTATTTATGAAAAAATCCCAAATTTACCCAAAAATTTGAAAAATTAGCAATTTTCTAAATTTCAATTTCTCTGCTTTTAAAACAGAAAGTGATACCTCATAAAATATTTATTATTTAACATTCCCCATATGTCTACTTTATGTTGGCATCATTTTGGAAATGTCATTTTATTTTTTTAGGACGTTAGAAGGCTTAGAAGTTTAGAAGCAATTCTTCAAATTTTTAAGAAAATTGCCAAAACCCACTTTTTAAGGACCAGTTCAGGTCTGAAGTCACTTTGTGGGGCCTACATAGTGGATACCCCCATAAATGACCCCATTGTAGAAACTACACCCCTCAAGGTATTCAAAACCGATTTTACAAACTTTGTTAACCCTTTAGGCGTTCCACAAGAATTAAAGGAAAATGGAGATCAAATTTTTAAATTTCACTTTTTTGGCAGATTTTCCATTTTAATCCAATTTTTTCTTTAACACATCGATGGTTAACAGCCAAACAAAACTCAATATTTATTACCCAGATTCTGCGGTTTACAGAAACACCCCACATGTGGTCATAAACTGCTGTATGGGCACACGGCAGGGCGCAGAAGAAAAGGAACTCCACATGGTTTTTAGATGCCATGTCCCAGTTGAAGCCCCCTGATGCACCCTTACAGTAGAAACTCCCAAGAAGACCTCATTTTGGAAACTAGGGGATAAGGTGCCAGTTTTATTAGTACTATTTTTGGGTACATATGATTTTTTGATCATTCATTATAACACTTTATGGGGCAAGGTGACCAAAAAATTGGTTGTTTTAGCACAGTTTATATTTATTTATTTTTACAGCGTTCACCTGAGGGGTTCAGTCAAGTGACATTTTTATAGAGCAGATTGTTACGGACGTGGCGATACCTAATATGTATACTTTTTCTCATTTATTAAAGTTTTACACAATAATAGCATTTTTGAAACAAAAAAAATTATGTTTTAATGTGTCCATGTTCTGAGAGCTATAGTTTTTTTATTTTTTGAGAGATTTTCTTATGTAGGGGCTCATTTTTTGCGGGATGAGGTGACGGCTTTATTGGTACTATTTTGTGGGACATACGCGTTTTTGATCACTTGGTGTTGCACCTTTTGTGATGCAAGGTGACAAAAATTGCTTGTTTTGACACAGTTTTTTTTTTTTTTTTACGGTGTTCACCCGAGGGGTTAGGTCATGTGATATTTTTATAGAGCTGGTTTTTACAGACGCGGCAATACCAAATATGTCTATTTTATTTTTTACATTTTTTTTTTTATTCCTTACTTGGGGACTTTTTTTTTTACATGTGAAACTTTTTATTTTATTTTATTTTTTCAACCCTTTATTTTTTATTATTTTATTTTACACTTTTCGTCCCCCATAAGGTCATACAAGACCTCTGGGGGACATTTACTTAACTTTTTTTTTTTTTTTCACTGTTGATTTCTCCTGTAACTGGGGCTGACATAGTAGCCCCAGTTACAGAAGAAATGCACCCCTAGAGAGGCTGTACAGCAGCAATCCAGCGCTGTACAGCCTCACAGCAGGGCTGATCGAGGTCTCTGAGTTAATACATTGAAAGGTATCCACAGTTTTAGGTCAGATTTACCAAGACTTTTCTTTCATACATTTGCTACAATTTGGATCATCCTACACAAAAAAGAAAAACTTGTGCCATTCTCTAGCTTTAGAAATAATAAACCAGTCTAAAAATTTTAGGCCGCGTAAACTGGTCAGGTGTCAATTAAAGGGGCAGTCACAGTTCTAAGCAGTAATTGCTGGGGGAAATGTAGTAATACACAGCACTCAGCTATAGTTTTTTTATTTTTTGAGAGATTTTCTTATGTAGGGGCTCATTTTTTGCGGGATGAGGTGACGGCTTTATTGGTACTATTTTGTGGGACATACGCGTTTTTGATCACTTGGTGTTGCACCTTTTGTGATGCAAGGTGACAAAAATTGCTTGTTTTGACACAGCTTTTTTTTTTTTTTTTTTATACGGTGTTCACCCGAGGGGTTAGGTCATGTGATATTTTTATAGAGCTGGTTTTTACAGACGCGGCAATACCAAATATGTCTATTTTATTTTTTACATTTTTTTTTTTATTCCTTACTTGGGGACTCTTTTTTTTTACATGTGAAACTTTTTATTTTATTTTATTTTTTCAACCCTTTATTTTTTATTATTTTATTTTACACTTTTCGTCCCCCATAAGGTCATACAAGACCTCTGGGGGACATTTACTTAACTTTATTTTTTTTTTTCACTGTTGATTTCTCCTGTAACTGGGGCTGACATAGTAGCCCCAGTTACAGAAGAAATGCACCCCTAGAGAGGCTGTACAGCAGCAATCCAGCGCTGTACAGCCTCACAGCAGGGCTGATCGAGGTCTCTGAGAGACCTCACACAGCCCCTGCATTCTCCGGTCCCGGCGGTCACATGACCGTCGGGCCGGCAGGGACACCTGGGCACTGTCCCTGCCTCCTCTCTGGGTTGCCCGGCTGTCACTGACAGCGGGCAACCCGATCAGCAGCTGCACGATTAGCGTGCAGCTGCGATTTCTGAAAGGACGTTTTAAAACGTGCTTTCAGAAATAGAGGTCCACCCATAGGACGTTTATATCCTATGGGCGGACGGGAAGTGGATAAGATGCATTTTTCCCCCGCCAAAAGTAATAAGGAAATGGTAGTGCGTCTTCTAATGCAAGTACTAATAAGCACTTCCCTTATGAAAGTTAGTACAGTAGGACCAGGGAGCGGTAAATATACTGGATGCCAGCTGTACTCATTGCTCCCTGGTCTTCTCTGAGCACCGCGCTGTGTGCTGACAGTATACAGTGTCAGGACATAGTGCGTGCAAACACAAACTATGACTTGATGCTGTGCAACGTCCGGTCACAGTGCAGGGCTGCAAGAAGAGCGAGCTGGATCATCCGGGTGGTGGTGCCATCCGGAGCAGGAGAGGTACTACAAGGTTATTTTATTTATTTTGTGTCTTATTTGGGGGCTTATTAATATTGGGGGTCTTATCTAGGGTCTGACCTGTGTGAGGTCTGATAAAGATTGGGGGGGGGGGGGGGGTCCGATCTGATGTCTGATAAAGAATGGGGGGTCCGATCTGAGGTCTGATAAAGAATGGGGGGTCTGATCTGAGGTGTGATGACTGGGGGAGTCTGATCTGAGGTGTGGTAACTATTGGGGGTCTGATCGCAGGTCTCATGAAGAATGTGGGTCTGATTTGGAGTCTGATCTGAGTTCTGATAAATACTAGGGGCCTGATCTGAGGTCTGATGAAGATTGAGGGGGAGCGGGTCTGATCTGAGGTTTGATGAAGATTGGGGGGTCAGATCTGAGGTCTGATGAAAAATAAATTTTTTCTTATTTTCCTAACTAACCTATACTGTATATAGCTACTCAACAACCTCTTTGTCCACTCCATTCACACTCTACAGCAGGGACTGCAATCTCTGGCTCTCCAGCTCCCAACATAAGCCGTTCTCCGAACTCCCAAGGTGTAGTTTCACAACAGCTGGAGTGCCAGACGTTGTTAACCCCTCATTTAAAAGGCTTCTATAAATAAATAATGCTTTTTTAAATGTATTATTGAGCTGTTGACTTGAATGGGTACATCTAGCAAGAAAATTAAAGCAAAGTAGTATGTGCTGCGATTTTCACTGCAGTGACTGATGGTCCATGCAGAAAACTGGATATGTGAATTGTCCCACTGACTAGAACAGCGCAGCATCCAGTACTTGCGCTGTCAGCACATGGACATGGACATCGCTCGCCTGAATGTGCCCTAAGCTAGTGGGGGGAACAGCAATCGGCTGCAATCTCCTAGTTAATACATTGAAAGGTATCCACAGTTTTAGGTCAGATTTACCAAGACTTTTCTTTCATACATTTGCTACAATTTGGATCATCCTACACAAAAAAGAAAAACTTGTGCCATTCTCTAGCTTTAGAAATAATAAACCAGTCTAAAAATTTTAGGCCGCGTAAACTGGTCAGGTGTCAATTAAAGCGGCAGTCACAGTTCTAAGCAGTAATTGCTGGGGGAAATGTAGTAATACACGGCACTCATCCATAAAAAATAAAAATAAATGGACGTCCATGTAATATATGGGCAAACTAGGCCGGCCAGAGAGGGAGCTGCCAAGTAAACTGACAGGAGGAGTCCCAGGATATCCATTAGTCTAATAACTTAGTGAGACAACCCCTTTAACTTATGGCCCTTCAATTAGGAGTTGTAGAAGAGTTACTCTAAAGCCTCATGCACACGGCCCGTGTGATACCGGCCTGGATTTCTTCTGAGTGCAGGAGCGCACGGCATCATTGGTTGCTATGACACCGTGCGCTTCCTGCTGCCGCCGCAATACAGTGATACACTAGTATAGATCATACCAGTGTATTACCGTACTGCGGCGGCAAAAGGAAGCGCACGGTGTCATAGCAACTAATGACGCCGTGCGCTCCTGCACTCAGAAGAAATCCAGGCCGGTATCACACGGACCGTGTTCCACGTACGTGTGCATGAGGCTTAATAAACTGAGAGAGGTGTCACTTTAAAAGGGACACTTGCATGAGAATTTATAACTCAAAACAATTTTTTTCAATGCTGAAAATTAAATATAAAATATTGTCCCTGTGTAGCAGTCAACATAAAGGACAAGACCACCTATATAGATAGGTATTGTCAGTTTACTGCTGATGTGAGGAGAAAATGTAATTCGAATAGTAATCCTTGTGATTATAGTAGGCATAGAATTGGGATAACAGTAAGGCCCCTTTCACACGAGCGAGTTTTCCGCGCGGGTGCAATGCGTGACGTGAATGCATAGCACCCGCACTGAATCCTGACCCATTCATTACAATGGGTCTGTGTACTTGAGCGTTGTTTTTTATGCATCAGTTCTGCTTTGTGTGAAAATCGCAGCATGTTCTATATTCAGCGTTTTTCACGCAGCCCTGGCCACATAGAAGTGAATGGGGCTGAGTGAAACACGCATTGCATCCGCGAGCAAGTGCGGGTGCGATGCGTTTTTCACTGATGGTTGCTAAGAGATGTTGTTTGTAAACCTTCCATTTTTTTATCACGCGCGTGAAAAACGCATCAAAACGCATTGCACCCATGCGGAAAAAACTGAACAACTGAACGCAATCGCAGACAAAACTGACTGAACTTGCTTGCAAAATGGTGAGAGAGTTTCACTGAACGCACCCGGAGCCAATCCGTCACGCTCGTGTGAAAGGGGCCCAAGACAACTCTATTGTTCTTTTGACAGGACTAGGTAAAGATGTCCACAGAAGAGAACGCATTGATTAGTGTGATATGCAATTCTCTAATTACGGAGGGGGGCACGAGCTTTCTCTGGCCGCAGTGGTGGCCTCACGGACACTATGCATCGTCTCCTTTGGAGCAGTAGCGTAGCGTAGTTGCAAGTACTCGCTCCATTAAAGTGAATAGAGAAAGTACTTGTCGCTGCCCTGCACCGCTGAGACCTCTGAGACAGCAGGCAGTGTAATGAACAGGAAGCAGTGCTTGCATGGAGCGCCGCCTCCTCTTCAAATAGCTGGGTGTCGGATCCCCGACGATCTGCTATTGATTACCTATCTTGACGATAGGTCATCTATATATGGCCTGCACAACCCCTTTAAAGAACCAGGACAGGAAGTAGAATACATGGAGTGAGTTGAAAAATTTTATACAGAAAACTATAAAAAAATAAAAATAAAATACAGAATATTCACATGTAGATTGTTAATACGATAACAAAAGTCTAGGACGTATCCCTTTAAAGGGAGTCTGTCATCAAAGTTTCACCTTTTTAACCCTTCCCATAGCTTTCTAGCAGCCTTTCAGTTAATAAAAACTTTACCTTTATGAGCAATCCTGGACTTATAAAACCGGCAAAAAACAACTTAGTAGCATATGCAAATGAGGGCTCGCAAGTGCCCAGGGGCGGCGTTACCCTCGTAGGTGCCCAGCTAGCTCAGCCTTATCGTCGCTTCCCCCCGCCCATTCTTTCCCTATGACCGCCCATCTACTTACTTCTTGTTTCGTCAAGATCCTGCACACTCAGTCCGTCGGCCGACGCATGCGCACTGCGATGCCCATTCCTTGTACGGCATCACAGTAATTAATGCGCATGCGCCGGCTAACGGACTGAGTGCGCAGGCGCGGGATCTCGGCGAAACAAGAAGTAAGTAGATGGGCGGTCAGAGGGAAAGAATGGGCGGGGGAAGCGATGATAAGGCTGAGCTAGCAGGGCACCTACGAGGGTAACGCCGCCCCTGGGCACTTGCATATGCTACTAAGTTGTTTTTTGCCGGTTTTATAAGTCCAGGATTGCTCATAAAGGTAAAGTTTTTATTAACTGTAAGGCTGCTAGAAAGCTATGGGAAGGGTTAAAAAGGTGAAACTTTGATGACAGACTCCCTTTAATACAATATTGTCTCTTTACTATAGTATAACCTGGGCGAAAACAAAATGACGCCGATTTCCAGGTTTGCTCCAAGCTACTTATGCGGCATGTCTCCCCGTGTGATGCTTGCTAAGGGAACAGTCACTCTTCAAGCTCTTCGAGGCCGTAACCAATGTTTAATCCTCTATTTAATAATCCTAGGCAAGACGATAAACAGTTGTATAAGATGTATTATAAATCACGATGCATAAAAGAACAGAGAGTTGGGTAGAAACAAAGGAAGACTAAAAAGCGACACAAAAGCAGCTTCACATCTCTAGGAGGAAACAGATGCAGAATGAGAATCAGACACTGAGCGCTTTAGTCACAGAGCCGTGATTTATTGTGAGAAATGGTAACCAGAGGATTCCAGTCCTGCTTCAGACCGCAGTTATAGACTAAGAAAAGGATTTTCATTAGTCATCTTAAAAAAAAAACGCAGTAATCGCTGCCATAAAAACCGGGATCTACCAAACAGTCCCATCGATGGAAAGGTTTGTCGGCTTTTTCCCTGTAATGTTCTCTCTTTCAGCCGCTTCAGTAATTGTAATGGAGGAATTCCCCAACAGGCCGGATTTTCACACAGCATTTTGAAGTGTTTTTCCCTTAGATTTCGTTGGCATTTTTAATGGCTTTTTTTTTTTTTTGGTTTGTTTGTTTGTTTAAAAAGAGGACCTTTCATGCGATTTTATTATTTTGTTCATGACAATGCAAACGGATCCGTTTTGACTTACATTGAAAGTCAATGGGAGGCGGATCCGTTTTCAATTGCACCATATTGTGTCAGTAAAAACGGATCCGTCCCTATTGACTTACATTGTGTGTCAGGACGGATCCGTTTGGCTCAGTTTCGTCAGACGGACACCAAAACGCTGCAAGCAGCGTTTTGGTGTCCGCCTCCAGAGCGGGAATGGAGACTGAACGGAGGCAAACTGATGCATTCTGAGCGGATCCTTATCCATTCAGAATGCATTGGGGCTGAACTGATCCGTTTTGTGCCGCTTGTGAGAGCCTTGAAACTGACCCAGAAACGGCAGTGTGAAAGTAGCCTTACGTGGCTGTCTCCTTCTCCCTTGGCTGTAGCGCTGTCCAATCGCAGCACAGAGCGTCACAGTCAGGGAGTTGTTTGTTTTTTTATTAGCATAATGAGCGAGAGAAATCCGGCGGGGCATAGCAGGCATATTTTTAAAAAATCAAGCAGGGTTTGCAGCATCAGCTGGGGGGTACCCCGCAAGTACAGGTATATACACTCACCTAAAGAATTATTAGGAACACCTGTTCTATTTCTCATTAATGCAATTATCTAGTCAACCAATCACATGGCAGTTGCTTCAATGCATTTAGGGATGTGGTCCTGATCAAGACAATCTCCTGAACTCCAAACTGAATGTCAGAATGGGAAAGAAAGGTGATTTAAGCAATTTTGAGCGTGGCATGGTTGTTGGTGCCAGAAGGGCCGGTCGGAGTATTTCACAATCTGCTCAGTTACTGGGATTTTCACGCACAACCATTTCTAGGGTTTACAAAGAATGGTGTGAAAAGGGAAAAACATCCAGTATGCGGCAGTCCTGTGGGCAAAAATGCCTTGTGGATGCTAGAGGTCAGAGGAGAATGGGCGGACTGATTCAAGCTGATAGAAGAGCAACGTTGACTGAAATAACCACTCGTTACAACCGAGGTATGCAGCAAAGCATTTGTGAAGCCACAACACGCACAACCTTGAGGCGGATGAGCTACAACAGCAGAAGACCCCACCGGGTACCATTCATCTCCACTACAAATAGGAAAAAGAGGCTACAATTTGCACGAGCTCACCAAAATTGGACTGTTGAAGACTGGAAAAATTTTGCCTGGTCTGATGAGTCTCGATTTCTGTTGAGACATTCAAATGGTAGAGTCCGAATTTGGCGTAAACAGAATGAGAACATGTATCCATCATGCCTTGTTACCACTGGGCAGGCTGGTCGTGGTGGTGTAATGGTGTGGGGGATGTTTTCAGGGCACACTTTAGGCCCCTTAGTGCCAATTGGGCATTGTTTAAATGCCACGGGCTACCTGAGCATTGTTTCTGACCATGTCCATCCCTTCATGACCACCATGTACCCATCCTCTGATGGCTACTTCCAGCAGGATAATGCACCATGTCACAAAGCTTGAATCATTTCAAATTGGTTTCTTGAACATGACAATGAGTTCACTGTACTAAAATGGCCCCCACAGTCACCAGATCTCAACCCAATAGAGCATCTTTGGGATGTGGTGGAACGGGAGCTTCGTGCCCTGGATGTGCATCCCTCAAATCTCCATCAACTGCAAGATGCTATCCTATCAATATGGGCCAACATTTCTAAAGAATGCTATCAGCACCTTGTTGAATCAATGCCACGTAGAATTAAGGCAGTTCTAAAGGCAAAAGGGGGTCCAACACCGTATTAGTATGGTGCTCCTAATAATTCTTTAGGTGAGTGTATCTCCATTAATAAAATCTATGAAAGGTCCTTTATAAATCAATGCAGCCAGATGTTACTTGTACTTACAGAGTCTTGTTTGCTGCAATTTAGGGGTTTGTGTCCTTTTTTTTTCAAAATGCAGTATGATCAGGCTGTTTCTCTGACCCCCCCCCCCCCCCCCAGGCTTCCTCTATAGGACTAGAAAAGCACCAGAAAAAATGCTTTTACAAAATAAATAAAAATGCAATAAAAATACTATAAATGTGACCGGAAATGGGGGGGCATTTGCGACTTTTTCTGTCTCACTTGCGCAAATTTTTTACCACTTTTTGCATTTTTACACCACTCGTTCCAGTTTTGAAATACGGGAGAGAAAGTGGATGTGGTTAGGCCTGTTTCACACAGGCGTTACTCGTTCCGGCAGGGGAATAGCCTGCCGGATTCGTAAGTACAGTGGTGAGCTGCCGGAAGTCCTCCTGGCCCCGTTCACTATAATGGGGAGCGGCATAGATCCGGCCGCAGAACGGCAAATATGCCAAGAGGCAGCCGGACAAAAAACGACTTCCGGCAGCTCACGGATGTACACTGTAGTTACTGATCCGGCAGGCCGTTCCCGTGCCGCAACGAGTGACTCCTGTGTGAAAGCAGTCTTAGCTATGTTAGCGAGTTTTACTCCAGATTTTTTCGATGAGACTTCTACAAAAAGTAGCAATCTCTATAGGAGAGTGAAGGAGGAACACAGGAGTCGCTTTTCTAGACAAAAGTGTTAGGTTTAAGGATAAGACAAATTTAACAAACAACATGTGACATTTGATAAAGTGCCTTCCACTGACGTGTCATAATCAGCTGTCACAACCTGACAATACAGAAATGATTGGTGGTACATGCCGGTCTTCCTCTGCTGGCGTCAGATGCGTCATGACTCCTAATAATTGTAGCGCTTCTGTACAGATCAGTGCACCAATACTAAAACACACTTTACTAGAGTAGATGATAATAAATGGCAGCCATGCCTGGCCCCACACAGCCCACTCCGCACCAAACCCTCCTTATGGAAAAGTGGCAAACGGGGTGCTGCAAAACACCCCAAAAGTTGCAAAATTGGGCATGCAACAAATTTTGCAACTTAACAGTTTTCTGGCATACAGGGTTTGATACATGTCCCTCCATGTGATCCCTTGCTGTAGAAGCAGTGCCAACCACTGACCAGTCGACATGCACTGCTCCCTGTCTCGTCGCATTTGGGTCCCAGCTGCTGCAGAACATTATAATGCACGCATCATCTTTTTGAAAAGAATCGGGAAAATCATCATTACAAGTTGCTTCCTTTCTAATAATCACTGGTCAGCATGTATGAAGCAGATGAACGATACATGATAAAATTAATATTATCTATATGGATAAAAAAAACATTGCTATAAGCAACAGGATTGGCAATGGTCACTTCTAGTGGCTTACAATAGTCATAGCTGCCTGGTGCACAGAAAGAACCATCGCTGGTCAATACGGAAGGAGTTTCCCCACTGTCCACAGGGATGATCAACCTAATGCAAATGTGCATCACAACCTCAACAACACTTTCTGAATTCACGGATCAAGCGTTGTTGGTTTGCTTGATGAAAATTAGGATTTCATATGAACTGTAGACATGAAATTCTCCTTAAGCCGGATTTATTTATATAAAATGCTTTTTGAAGAAAATATATTACCATCCAAAGGTTATTCCATCATGAAATAAAGATTAGTTTTTTAATTATGTAGAATAAGGCTGTACGTAGACTCCCATATTGTTGAATGGATTAGGCAGTGGCTGAGGGACAGACAACAGAGGGTGGTAGTCAATGGAGTATATTCAGACCAAGGTCTTGTTACCAGTGGGGTACCTCAGGGATCTGTTCTGGGACCCATATTGTTTAATATATATTGCAGAGGGCCTTGATGGTAAGGTGTGTCTTTTTTCTGATGACACAAAGATTTGTAACAGGGTTGATGGTCCTGGAGGGATACACCAAATGGAAAAGGATTTAGGAAAACTAGAGGAATGGTCAAAAATCTGGCAACTAAAATGTAATGTTGATAAGTGCAAGATAATACACCTGGGGCGTAAAAACCCAAGAGCAGAATGTAAAATCAGTGATACAGTCCTAACCTCAGTATCTGAGGAAAGGGATTTAGGGGTCATTATTTCAGAAGACTTAAAGGGCTTCTACCACCTGATTTTGTCCTATTTAGCTGACTGACACTAGCGATGTGCATAACAGTGTTCTTACTTATGATCTGTCTGCTGCCGTTCACCTTAAAAACATACTTTTATAGATATGCCAATGAGCCTCTAGGTGCTATGTGGGCGTCTATTCAGCACCTAGAGGCTCCGTCCACTAAGCATTCTCCCACCGCCGGCTTCCTCACTGTGCCTGCGCGAACTACGTTACAGTGAGGAAGCTGGCACCATTCACTCACTGCGCCTGCGCCGAATACAGAAGTGCACGGTGCAGGCGCGGGAATTGGTACGAGATACTGAGAAGTTTCACGTCAATCAACAGGAGCAGGGCGGGCTGGAGGGACGAAATGGGCGGCTGAAATGGTTAGTGGACGGAGCCTCTAGGTGCTGAATAGACGTCCACATAGCACCTAGAGGCTCATTAGCATATCTATAAAAGTACGTTTTTAAGGTGAACGGCAGCAGACAGATGATAAGTAAGAACACTGTTATGCACATCGCTAGTGTCAGTCAGCTAAATAGGACCAAATCTGGTGGTAGAAGCCCTTTAAAGGTAGACAGACCATTGTCTGTCTACCTTTCCATTGTTCCGTGATTCGTTTCCGTTTTTGTTTCCGTGTGTCTTCCTTGTCATAGAGCAGCAGGAAATGCTAGCAGAATGCTTGGGTGTATAGGGAGAGGCATTACCAGTAGAAAGAGGGAGGTGCTCATGCCGCTCTACAGAGCACTAGTGAGACCTCATTTGGAGTATTGTGCGCAGTACTGGAGACCATATCTCCAGAAGGATATTGATACTTTGGAGAGAGTTCAGAGAAGAGCTAATAAACTAGTACATGGATTGCAGGATAAAACTTACCAGGAAAAATTAAAGGACCTTAACATGTATAGCTTGGAAGAAAGACGAGACAGAGGGGATATGATAGAAACTGCTAAATACATAAAGGGAATCAACAAGGTAAAAGAGGAGAGAATATTTAAAAGAAGAAAAACTGCTACAAGAGGACACAGTTTTAAATTAGACTGGCAAAGGTTTAAAAGTAATATCAGGAAGTATTACTTTACTGAGAGAGTAGTGGATGCATGGAATAGCCTTCCTGCAGAAGTGGTAGCTGCAAATACAGTGAAGGGGTTTAAGCATGCATGGGATAGGCATAAGGCCATCCTTCATATAAGATAGGGCCAGGGGCTATCCATAGTATTCAGATATATTGGGCAGACTAGATGGGCCAAATGGTTCTTATCTGCTGACACATTCTATGTTTCTATATGTGGCATTTTTTTGGTAAATAAATTCCATTAATCCATTCACAATGTCCTTCTCTTCCAGAGGTTTTTGTAAGATTATTGGGCAGTTTCTCTGCCTACAAGATATTATCACAGATGCTTGGTTTACTTTTGCAGTTCTCAAAACTGAATTTGACTCAGCAGAGATCACATGCCTCTTCTTCACAGCAAAAATGTTAAAACATGAACAGAGTTGAGAAAAATACCTTAATCCTAACTTCCACAAACCTATGAATACAGAATCAACCTAATCAAACTAATATGAAAAGTTGTTTAAATCTTCATCTACTTGCATATTATAAGTTATACCAGCAAGAATTAGTCTTTATGTAGAAAACTAGGATTTAAATCAAGCCTTACTGACTAGTGATTTAAATCATTTTGATTTAAATCAAATCCACCCTGGTGCAGACACATTAATCATCGTTTCCGGGCAGCAGATCATGCAGTCTAAACAGCGATCTGCTGCTATGAGCAACAATTGTGTATGGGGACGAGCGATAGCAGCAGTGATCACTTATCCTCATATTGTGGAGGCGATCGCTGCATGTAAATACAGAGCTTCACCTCCACTTAACAAGCAGCCGACTGTCAGAAAGGAATGCTTCCTTCCCGAAATTCGCTTCTTCTCACCCGGTGTAAATGCATCCTTTACTCTTCAAGACGAGGTTCTAGGATTAGGAGTCACCAAAGTTAAATTTGTTACCTGTTTAACAGGACACAGAGCTCCTTGGTGACTTGGTCTTACAATCTACAAATGGAGACACATTGGCCCAGATTTATTAATCCTATAGATGGTGTATGTTTTGCCGCGGCTGTCTAGACCTGCACCAGGGACTCAGGCTGGATGACAGATTTGGTGCAGGGACAGACACTTTTCTCAGAATCTATACCAACTATTGGTCGGCTTAGGCCTCGTGCACACGACAGTATTTTTTTCACGCTCCGCAAAACGGGGTTCCGTTGTTCAGTGATCTGTTTCCGTTTTTGTCTTCCTTGATTTTTGGAGGATCACCAGACATGAAGGAAAGTGAAAAAAAATCTAAGTCAAGTTTGCCTTGCAAATGATAGGGAAAAAACGGACGCGGATGACAATCTTGTGTGCCTCCGTGTTTTTTCACGGACCCATTGACTTGAATGGGTCCGCGAACCGTTGTCCGTGAAAAAAATAGGACAGGTCCTATTTTTTTGGACGGACTGGAAACACGGATCACAAACACGGATGACAAACGGTGCACTATCAGAGTTTTCAACGGACCCATTGAAAGTCAATGGGTCCGCAGAAAATCACGGAAAATGGAACGGACACGGAACACAACAACGGTCGTGTGCATGAGGCCTTAGGCTACTTTCCTTCTCTGAGGCTGATGCCAGCACAGGGAAGGAACATTATGATGACACTGCACAAGCGCTAGCTCGCGCATCGCGAGATTACAGTGCTCTGGCTTTCTGACGTTGGGGAGCAAGAAGGAGATTCGGAGGACGTGGGGCGGTGCTGGGCTCCTTCATGCTGGACTCCTCTAACGTACAGGACTCATCTCAGGGTAATTTGCATATGGATCAAATAGTTTTTTTTCCACAATAAAAGCACACAGAGCTATGGGCACTGGGTATTGCGGATGTGCCAGCAGCCATCTAGCAACCCATGTTCTCAGCTCTATACACAAAATCCTGATGACAAGTTCCCTTTAATGCCAGAATTGTGGCACAAAATGGTGCATCTCAGCGCGCCCTTTCTTCTATACCCCACCGCCTGTTGAGCATCTCGGGAAAAAGTGTAGAAATCTTAGATGCACCAATTTGCACCACTTTATAAGACAGGTTGTTAGTAAATCGGAGCCATTATTTCATATATTATCACGTAATGGTAATAACAGATCGCTAAAAATCTGGTGCTTGGAATTAAAGGATTTCAGTGTCACTAATACTTTTACTGTAAAAATGAATTGCCTGGTAGTTCTATAGAAGATTCATCCCGAATGTCCTACATACCTGTCCATTCCAAGGTTAATATCTACCGTGGGCTCAAGAATAAAACATGTCAAATCCAGCTTTACTTAAAGGGGTAGTGTCATTTCAGCAAATTGCATTTACCATGTAGACAAAGTTAATACAAGACACTTACTAATGTATTGTGATTGTCCATATTGCTTTCTCTGCTGGCTGGATTCATTTCTCCATCACATTATACACTGCTCGTATCCATGGTTACGACCACTCTGCAATCCATCAGCGGTGGCTGTGCGTGCACGCTCTAGGAGTGCCAGCTGGGAAGCGCACACAGGCTGGTGCATTTTCCTATAGTGTACAAGCACGGCCACCGCTGCTGGATTTCAGGGTGGTCGTAACCATGGATACGAGCAGTGTATACTGTGATGGAAAAATGAATCAATCCAGCAAAGGAAGCAATAGGGACAATCAGAATACATTAGCAAGTGTATTAACTTTCTCTACATAAATGCTTTAGTGAGACAACCCCTTTAATATAGCAGCACATTGAGCCGTGTGTTCCTCTTAATCAGCACCACTTCAATGTTCTCAAAAGTCTACATAAACCAGTAGTTTAATACGAGAGCCAGAAGACCCTTCTGACAAGGATTAAGTTCTTGCAGCGCGTATAAATTATGACCCAATGTGGCTGCCAACTCTGTATAATAGCCATACAGACAGATCGGGTCAGCAGACTATATAGGCTTGTCGGTTCCGGCCAAAGCAGACAATGGAATATTCTGCGAAGCTGCAGGCTTCCGGACCATTTATTACCCAGAGGTTTGATCTGCTGCTGGTTTGGAGCAGCTGCTGCATATTCTCCATATTTCCTTAAAATGACATAATTACTGTAACATACATTTGGTACAAGTCGAGCCGTAAAGTCTAATTTAGGAATAAAATGTTGCTCTGTTTCAGGCTCACTAGGCTCATCTATTGTCCTTATACAGAAGACAATAAAGGACAGACAATATCATTATTTAATTTTTTTTTTAACCCAACCACATTTTAAAAGGGAAGGTCGTATGAAAATTATTGTTGAGCGTTTTTTTTTCCATGTCAGTATCTACATTTAAAGAAATTGAAAGAAATTTTGCCTGAGCTGTTCTTCGCATTTAGAAAGGATTAAGAACATGGCTTTACGGCAGCCGCGTGGTCCATAGACACTATGATAAGGAGGGGACCCTATTGAGTTCTATGGGAGAGTTTTCTGGGCATGCTTGCTGTGTGACCTGTGCAGGGGTCATTGTACAAGGAAAGAATAGATAAGCTCTGACAATCACCTATTGTGAATGGTGGATCCTGTCTTATCTGTACACAGAGGTGATATCATTACAGGCAGGATTAGAATGACAGATAAGCAGGTAACTGCAGTAAAGTGACCTGCACAGACCAAAAAGTGGCACCTATTATTAGACATAGTGGCCAGTGCAAAAACTGCAGGATTTTATCCTTTTTTTTTTTTTTTGTTTAACACTGTCTACCCCGGAGGTGCTTGATTTTTCGTTTTGCCCTCCCTGCCTTCCCAGAGCCATAAGTTTTTTTATTTTCTCGTTCACACAGCCGCACGGGGGCTTGTTTTTTGCAGGACAAGTTGTACTTTCCAGTGCCACCATTTAATTTTGCATATCATGTCGTGGGAAGCAGAAATAAAAATTCCAAATGGGATGGAAATGTAAAACTATGGCAGAATTGCTTTTTTTCAGTTTTTTATTTTATTTACAGCGTTCGATGTGCAATAAAACTGACCAGTTACTTTCATTCCACAGGTCAGTATGAATCCGGCGATAACTTATATGTATAGTTATTCTTGCATAAATTTAAGGTTGCGGGTGTAACGTAAAAAATACGTAAAAGTTCAAGGGGTATGAATACTTTTTCAAGGCACTGTGTCATAAAAACATACCAGATAAGCTTGTTTCAAATCAGCGCTACCAATTTCTGTGGTTCTGCTGCTTTAGAGGGAAGTGCCACATTTGGCAGATATTACAGCTCAACCAAGTGGATACCACTGACTATAACGTGTCCATTCGGTTTCCATTCGGGGAGACGCTTTTTTTTTAGTGGACAGAACTTCCTCCATGCAGAACTTTTCCGGCGTCTCTTTTTGACAGAATCTGCGTCGGACTCCCTGAGCGGAGTCTCCAAGGTTGATGTGCGCAATCCTTATCTGCGTAACAAAACGTATGAGGCCCATACAGTGAACGCAAAAGCGTAAGCGCAGGGCACAAATCCTACCGCGGTAAATATGATTGCTGACTAATTGCACACGGGTGCGTAGTCTTTCAGAATATTTATATTAATGATCTGAACAAAGCTACATGGAAACAAAAAAATCAACGAAGTGGAAAAAATGATGGCAAGCAATTAAACTTGAGTAAACTCAAGACAGAAGGCAGATTTGCGCTGTATCCAGGCCAAGAAGCGGCCATGCTATTAATTACGCAGCGCAGTAACATCTCCACATGCTATGTTACCAGTAGCCGCCATGGTGCACATTCCATGGGAAGATCGCATCCCTGTGTGGCAACCTCAGCTTAAGGTCACAACTCCTGTGTTTCACAGTCGCCCGTGTTTCCAATTTATTTCCTCTGCTCATTAAACCGCTGAAATGTTCTCTCTCGCTTCGCAGATGGCGCTTTCAAGTTTTGTTACTTTTCCAGAATGTTTAGAGAGGACTTCGAAATTTGTGGACTTAAAACAGGAAGCTTTACTGAAGAAGAAGAAAAATGGCAAAGATGTCTTCTGCCAAACAATCTGGAAACCATGGCCGCCTGGAAATAGTTCCATCAAAGTGACAGAAATCATTACACTGGTGTTTCTGCAATAAACAGATTTTCATTCCACATGGGGCGCCTCTTGTGCTGAAGGAACTGATATAACACAGTGTCATTTTATTTAATTTTTTTATTTTAGCTTTTTTTTCCCATTTGCTGCAGCTAAAACGAATTGATTCAATCGTTCCAGATACGGAAATCCCTCGGGCTCACAAGCAACTTTACATTTTAACAGCACATTATTGCGAGGTTATTGCCTGCAATATAGGAGATGAAACAGACGACTTGTCGTCCAGGGAAGATTTCTACAAGGTAAAAATTATATGCAAAGAACCTAAAAAACAAATATCTGATCATGTCTTTAATCGCCTCCATAACCTGGGAATACTGGATAAGGCCTCGTGCACACGAACCTTGTTTTGGTTGGATGCAGACCCATTCACTTCAATAAGGCGCTGCGGAATATGTTGGAGCTATATAAATAAAAGATTAATAATAATAATAATAGGGCCGCAAAAGATGCGGACAGCACTCTATGTGCTGTCCGCATCCGTTGCTCCGTTCTGTGGCCCCACAAAAAAAAATACAACATGTCCTATTCTTGTCCGTTTTGCAAACAAGAATAGGCATTTCTATTATGGGTGCACGTTCCGTAAATTGCAGAACGCACACGGGTGGCATCCGTGTTTTGCAGACCATAAAAACACAGCACGGTCATGTGCATGAGGCCTAAAGACATAAATACTAAATTTTATCCAAGACCTTGGGGTCAGGATTAATGGTGGGCCTGTATCCAACTGAAAAGAACACATGGAAGAAGCACTGTGAGGAACAGCCATCAAAGAGAAGCTCTAAGGCTACTTTTACACTTGCGTTGTGCTTTCCGGTATTGAGATCAGGCAGAGGATCTCAATGCCGGAAAAACGAGTCTGTTTAGTCCTCATTGACAGCCTTCCCTCTATGAGGAGCGGTCCTATCAGTGATTGACAGCCTTCCCTCTATGAGGAGACGGTCCTATCAGTAAGTGACAGCCTTCCCTCTATGAGGAGCGGTCCTATCAGTGATTGACAACCTTCCCTCTATGAGGAGACGGTCCTATCAGTGATTGACAGCCTTCCTCTATGAGGAGACGGTCCTATCAGTGATTGACAGCCTTCCCTCTATGAGGAGACGGTCCTATCAGTGATTGACAGCCCTCCCTCTATGAGGAGGCGGTCCTATCAGTGATTGACAGCCTTCCCTCTATGAGGAGACGGTCCTATCAGTGATTGACAGCCTTCCCTCTATGAGGAGACGGTCCTATCAGTGATTGACAGCCTTCCCTCTATGAGGAGACGGTCCTATCAGTGATTGACAGCCTTCCTCTATGAGGAGACGGTCCTATCAGTGATTGACAGCCTTCCCTCTATGAGGAGACGGTCCTATCAGTGATTGACAGCCCTCCCTCTATGAGGAGGCGGTCCTATCAGTGATTGACAGCCTTCCCTCTATGAGGAGACGGTCCTATCAGTGATTGACAGCCCTCCCTCTATGAGGAGCGGTCCTATCAGTGATTGACAGCCTTCCCTCTATGAGGAGACGGTCCTATCAGTGATTGACAGCCTTCCCTCTATGAGGAGCGGTCCTATCAGTGATTGACAGCCTTCCTCTATGAGGAGACGGTCCTATCAGTGATTGACAGCCCTCCCTCTATGAGGAGGCGGTCCTATCAGTGATTGACAGCCTTCCCTCTATGAGGAGACGGTCCTATCAGTGATTGACAGCCTTCCCTCTATGAGGAGGCGGTCCTATCAGTGATTGACAGCCTTCCCTCTATGAGGAGACGGTCCTATCAGTGATTGACAGCCCTCCCTCTATGAGGAGGCGGTCCTATCAGTGATTGACAGCCTTCCCTCTATGAGGAGACGGTCCTATCAGTGATTGACAGCCCTCCCCCTATGATGAGATGGTCCTATCTGTGATTGACAGCCCTCCCTCTATGATGAGATGGTCCTATCAGTGATTGACAGCCTTCACTCTATGAGGAGACGATCCCATCAGTGATTGACAGCCTTCCCTCTATGAGGAGACGATCCCATCAGTGATTGACAGCCTTCCCTCTATGAGGAGACGATCCCATCAGTGATTGACAGCCTTCCTCTATGAGGAGACGGTCCCATCAGGGATTGACAGCCTTCCCTCTATGAGGAGACGGTCCTATCAGTGATTGACAGCCTTCCTCTATGAGGAGACGGTCCCATCAGTGATTGACAGCCTTCCTCTATGAGGAGACGGTCCCATCAGTGATTGACAGCCCTCCCTCTATGAGGAGGTGGTCCTATCAGTGATTGACAGCCTTCCCCCTATGAGGAGACGGTCCTATCAGTGATTGACAGCCTTCCTCTATGAGGAGACGGTCCCATCAGTGATTGACAGCCTTCCTCTATGAGGAGACGGTCCCATCAGTGATTGACAGCCCTCCCTCTATGAGGAGGTGGTCCTATCAGTGATTGACAGCCTTCCCCCTATGAGGAGACGGTCCTATCAGTGATTGACAGCCTTCCTCTATGAGGAGACGGTCCCATCAGTGATTGACAGCCTTCCTCTATGAGGAGACGGTCCCATCAGTGATTGACAGCCCTCCCTCTATGAGGAGGTGGTCCTATCAGTGATTGACAGCCTTCCCCCTATGAGGAGACGGTCCTATCAGTGATTGACAGCCTTCCTCTATGAGGAGACGGTCCCATCAGTGATTGACAGCCTTCCTCTATGAGGAGACGGTCCCATCAGTGATTGACAGCCCTCCCTCTATGAGGAGGTGGTCCTATCAGTGATTGACAGCCTTCCCCCTATGAGGAGACGGTCCTATCAGTGATTGACAGCCTTCCTCTATGAGGAGACGGTCCCATCAGTGATTGACAGCCTTCCCCCTATGAGGAGACGGTCCTATCAGTGATTGACAGCCTTCCTCTATGAGGAGACGGTCCCATCAGTGATTGACAGCCTTCCCCCTATGAGGAGACGGTCCTATCAGTGATTGACAGCCTTCCTCTATGAGGAGACGGTCCCATCAGTGATTGACAGCCTTCCTCTATGAGGAGACGGTCCTATCAGTGATTGACAGCCCTCCCTCTATGACTGTGTATACAGAGATAGTGGTCAATCACTGATAGGATCGCCGCTTGGACTTCAAAGCTCAGAATGAGCAGGAATATAAATGTATAAAATTATAAGCTTTGAAGAATAATTTCCCATACAACTGTATATCAGTCTCCTCCTGCTCTATAGCATGCTGCTGGCAGATTACACAGCATTTTCATGGTGACAGGTTCCCTTTAAACAGCAGATCAGGGGACACAAAAAATCTTTTTCCTGCCACGTGTAGAATCTGTGCGATGACAGCTTTGGGTGCAAAATGAGAATCTAAGCAGTCAAAGGCGGTGCCCGGTTACATGTCTATCTTCTCCTCTAGTTATTTTTCAGATCTTCTGTACACCATGCACTTCATACAAGAAAGGTTAATGTAAATTAATAATCTCTGCATTATGTAAAGTTCTCATAAATGTTTCATAGGCAGTATGGCAGCGGTTTGAAATATTTATGGACAATTTAATATGTGCAAAGTGCCCCTCTCATGGAAAAAACTATTTTCACTTACAGATGTTGCCTCTCATACTGCCAGAAGTCTATACTCACTAAAACATTACAGCACATAACCAGGGACTATAAGACGCTGCGAGGAACACAAGACAGAGGGCAGAAGACTTCAGGGATAAACATGTAATACGAACATGTGGCTGAAGCACCAATGCAGACGACCCCCGGCAGGGAGACAGGGACTCTTTTATGGGTACATGGACTGTCAATATAGGAGGTGACCATGCTGGAGATCCTACATTGACACATTAGGAGTCAGGAATAATCACTAGACACATTTTATATGAAGTGAGAGTATAGCGGGGATAAAAATAAAATAAATATGACTGAACTCTCCAATTATCAAGAATATTAAAGGGAATCTGTCAACAGGTTTATACCTATGACACTGTCTGACCTGTTACATGTGCACTTGGCAGCTGAAGGCATCTGTGTTGGTCCCATGTTCATATGTGCCCGCATTGCTGAGAAAAATGATGTCTTATTATATGCAAATGAGCCTTTAGGAGCAACAGGGGCGTTACCGTTACACCTAGAGGCTCAGCTCCCTCTGCACTTTGATTGACTTTAGGAAAAGTCAGGGCCAGGGGTGATCACGTTTTCACTGTCTGGCCCTGTCAATTAAAGTGCAGAGGGCATGGTAGTTGCAGAGAGAGCAGAGCTTCTAGGTGTAACAGCAACGGCCCTGTTGCTCCTAGGGGCTAATTTGCATATATTAAAACATAATTTTTCTCAGCAATGCGAGCACATATGAACATGGGACCAACACAGATGTCTTCAGCTGCCAAGTGCACATGTAACAGGTCAGCCAGTGTCATAGGGACAAATCTGCTGACAGATGCCCTTTAAAAATCTTGCATTGTGAAATGACTTTGACATATGGGCTATGTTCACATGTAGGAGATACCCTGGACATTTTCTGTAGCAGCACTCAATTGCAGAGAAAAATCCACAGGAGAAATTGACCTGAGGTTCAGATTAGAAATTTGCAGGATGCCAATTAATGCTGCGGATTTTCATTGCATATTTCACACTTTGCAATGCAGAAGTGAAGAAGCATTTCTGCAATGAAAACAGCAATAAAACTCACTATTTGGGGCGGTTTTTCCAGCGGTGGATTTCCACCAGAAACCATGAAGATTTTGTGCTGCAGAAAACCCTTCTCCCGGGACACTATCAGCTGCCCCCCAAGACGCACTACATTCACAGGCCAATCCAGCATAATTACACAATACAGCAGGCAGATTATGAATCTAATCTCATGAGACCTCTGCCTCACCAATAACGGAAAGTTACCGCTGTCACTCATGAGAGGCTAGGGGGCAGGAGCCTGTCACAAGTATTAGCTGCCCTAACTGGTGACACAGACTGTGACAGCGGTATTCCTATAATGAGATAGAAAGAAAGCTGACATTCAGCGGAAGTGGGGGCGAGCAGAGCCGGAGCTCATGAAACGTTTGACTCTAGAGCTTACCAACTGCATTGCGTGGACTCCAGAGCTGGACGTCGGCTGGAGCTGCTCAACAAGGGTTTTAAGAAAACAACTGGGTCTAAGCAAGGACATGACGCACAGTGCATTGCATGCTACTGCACAAACCAGCTCAGCGGACTTGCACTTATCTTAAGTTAAAGCTTCTGATGGCAAAGACCCTTTAAAGGGAACCTGTCATCAACTTTATGCTGCCCATACTAAGGCCGGAATAAAGTAGGGACAGGTGAGTTGATTTCAGCGGTCTGTCATTTAAAAGTTAAAAGTAAGTGGTTGCAGATAACCAACATCGCAATCCTTGCAGACTGATCCTGGAAAAGAGTCCCGGCCACCTGAGAAGAGTCCTGGTTATTCATGAATTCCTGCTCTCCTGCTGATGACTGACAGTCTAATACCTAGTTTTCTCCCTTTCCCTCTAGGAGAGAACTGCCAATCATCAGCAGATGGTGAGAGAGCAGGAGATTATAATAACCAGGACTCTTCTCAGGTAGATTTGACTCTTCTCAAAGCCTGGGCTGTAATGATTATGATGCTGGTTCTCAGCAACCACTTACTTTTAGCTCATGAGGGACACACCGCTGACATCAGCATTTCTGTCACTACTTTATGCTGCCCTCAATGAGGTTAGTATAAAGTTGATGACTGGTTCCCTTTAACGCTGAATGGTCCAGACTGCACTCAGTAATCTACCAAACAAATTTCACATAAGCGCATTCAGTCTGAAATATGCTCCGTGTGACAGCAGTATTTCCCGGACTAAATGCTGCCTCCAAGCCACAAACTCACAGCATTACAATGATTTATAATACCGTGTATTCCAGCCCGGACCTCAGCTGTACTGAACTGTATGAAAATAATGCTGTCAGTACAATTCAGTACAGCCAAGGCCGGACAGGAACACACAGAATTATGAATCGTTTATAATACCCCAAATTTCTGTTACAGGAGCAGCATTCAGTCCGGAAAATACTGCTGTCACACACAACGTATTTAACCGACTAAATACACTCATATGAAATTGCCCTTTTTGATCCAGCATTTCACTATTGAACTACCCACAGCTGAATTAACCTGTGAATGAGATTCTTAAACCAAAAGTAATAGACTGTAGTTACTCACAAAGTCGAAATCGCCATCAGGAGGAACCTTCCAGTTGTCGGGGAATACATTCTTGGATATGTGGTACTGATCATGGACATTCTGGTTGTGGTTCTCGTGAGGTTTGTTTTTAGAGTCTTGCTTATCAAAGTAATCCATGAAGGAAGGCCGCGGTGCTTGGGGAGATGTTGCATTTCCTAGATAAATTAGAAAAAAAAAATATTCTTGAATCACAAACAGACGTTAATAAACCTTGTAAAATAGGAGACACATTAGTCATGATCCAATTAGGCCAATAACTACTACCGTTCATCTGCACTGGGCTTCTTCCCTTCAAATGTCTATACATGCGGCTTCGCTATCCCTTTCTGGATACATATCTGCTTTTAAGACATGCATATCTGCCTTGTCGGTATACTCGTACCGTATACTGACAATAGCCGTAGCAATGTCTCGCAGATAGTCTCAAACCTATAAGAACCAGTAGAATGATCTTCACTAGATACTGGTCGCTTTGAGCAGTATTGAATGGGATCCATGCTGACAGTGGTGGGGGATGGGCAGCCACCTGGCTGATCAGACAATGGACATGACTCATCCTTCATTATACAGGGATGGGGTGTGTGCATTGCAGTGTCCAGCCACGTTGATGCCCTCTCCTGTCCTTTGACAAGTCTCACTTCCTGTATGTCATCACTTCCTGTATGTCATCACTTCCTGTATCCTTGTTGTGGGCCAGCCCCTTTTACACCTTTTGTGAGTAAATAAAAGAAACAGACTGGGCAGGGGGAAGGAGGAGTTGCTCAGAAGAATTCAAGATGGTAACACCTGTGTCTGACCCCGACTGCGGTTGAGGAAATAGGGATTTACCTTTCCTTACACAAAGTTTGATGCGAGCGGATTACAACTACAAATATTTCTACAACACCACCAATGTCTCAGGAGTGCACACCCCTTTACCTGTCCCACTAGACAGTATGATGTTATCTTTACCCATCAGCACTATTGTGATTACAGCTCTGGAATATAAAGCAGGCTCTTACACTACTAGTACAAGATATGTGATGCAATTTATTTCCAAAACGACTCACTTTTCTTTAGATTAAAGCAACCCTACAGACGCAACTGATAGACTGTGCTCTGTCTTGTACAGAGTTTAGGGTGGGGGGACAAGACATCTCTGTGTCCTATCAAGACCTACATACTCTGCATAAAACAGTCTTAGGCTACTTTCACACTCGCGTTTTGGCTTCCCGTTTGTCAGATCCGTTCAGGGCTCTCACAAGGGGTCCAAAATGGATCAGTTTACATTCTAATGCATTCTGAATGGAAAAGGATCCGCTCAGAATGCATCAGTTTGCCTCCGTTCCGTCTCCATTCCGCTCTGGAGACTCATCAGACACAAGCAGCGTTTTGGTGTCAAACTGATCAAATGGATCCGTCCTGACACACAATGTAAGTCAATGGGGACAGATCCTCCATTGACTTTCAATGGTGTTCAAGACGGATCCGTCTTGGCTATGTTATAGATCAGGGGTAGGCAACCTCCGGCACTCCAGCTGTTGTGAAACTACAACTCCCAGCATGCATACTTGTTCTGCTCTTCTAAGAACTCTCATAGAAATGAATGAAGCATGCTGGGAATTGTAGTTTCACAACAGCTGGAGTGCCGAAGGTTGCTGATCCCTGGTCTAGATAATACAAACAGATACATTCAGAACGGATGCAGACTGTTATATTATCTGAACGGATCCGTCCATGACGGATCCGCACAAAACACGAGTGTGAAAGTAGCCTAAGTCTTGCCAGGAGAGGGCTTTTAATTCTATATATAAATTGTCCTCAAGGTGGAAATACCAATTAAGGGCTTATTAACGCCTCTGTAATATGGCTCTATTCAAGCATTGCCAAAAATAGGACTCTTTGGAGGAACGCTCCCGCCCGCCCCCCCCCACCCACCATTGTAACCTGCCTAAAAAAGCTAGAGCACGGTCTCTGCCAGTCAGGGTTAATCCCCAGTATTCTCATGAGAATTACAGATCTTACAGGTTTGGCTAATGTAAATGACTGCCCTCAAAAAACCTTACAAACCCAAATTCAACATTTCCTTCCAAAGTTAACTCCAGTCTCTGGAGGAAGACAGACATGTGAAGACATGTCAAAGAAAAGCAAAGACAGTGCTGCGGAGAAAGCTGCCAGCTTAGGCAGCGACAGAAATGTACTATTTGGGAGATATCATTGACTTTGGGCTTGGTGCTTAAAGGGGTTTTCCGGGATTTTAATATTGATGACCAATCCTCAGGATAGGTCATCAATATCAGACAGGTGGGGGTCCAACGCCCGGCACCCCTGCCGATCAGCTGGTTAAAGAGAAGCTTCTGTGCGAGCGCAGCCTTCCCTCTATTTTTTACCTGCTTGCCGTCAACATCGCAGCGGTGAGCAGGTGCAATTACAAGAAGTCGTCACCATTCACTTCTATGGGATGGCTCGTTCCTATTCAAGTGTATAATACAGAACCGCCCCATAGAAGTAAATGGGATAGCCTCTTGTAATTACACCGGCTCACCGCTGTGATGTCGACGGCGAGCAGGTAAACAATGAAGGGAAGGCTGCACTGGCATGGAGTGCTGCCTTCTCTTCAACCAGCTGATCGGAGGGATTTCCGGGTGTCGGACCCTGATATTGATGACCTGTCGAAGGGATCGCTGACCTCCGGCACTCCAGCTGCGGTGAAACTACGACTCCCAGCATGCTCCATTCATTTCTATGGAGTTCTGAGAACAGCCAAGCAAGTGTGCATCTTGGGAGTCGTAGTTCTACCACAGATGGAGTACTGGAGTTTAGCCATCACAGACCTATCCTGAGGATAGGTCATCAATATTACAAACTCAGGAAGAACAAAAAAAAATTAATATGGACTGTACATATTACACCGCTATATAACATAGGTAAATACTTGTAAGGAGTCCACAGCAGATAGCACACATGAGAATAAATACTCGCCATACTGTATAATAAACAGAAAAAGCTTAAATGAGAAGCCAGAAGGATCCCCTAATCAGTGATTACAGATACCATTTCCTATACCGTCATCAAAAACATAGACGCTCCAGGGTATGGCAGGGCAATATGGCCTAAAATGAAAATCTAAACTTTTTCCAACTTAAAGGAGTATTCCGGTTATATGAAGTTATGCCTCTAACCACAGGATAGAGGGTAACTATTAGATCGGTGGGGGTCCTAACGCTGGAACCGCCACCGATCACAAGAACTGAACCGAGCCGGTCGGGTATGCATGCAACTGTGCTATAAATTCTTATGGGAGTTCTGGAAATAGTCGAGGCTGAATTAAGACGAAGAGGAACGGTCACCTCTCTGGACATGTCTGTTTTAATATCTACTTGTGTTCCCCATGTAATAACAGTTCTGAAGCATCTATTCTTATGGCTCTACATTGTACCATTCATCTGTTATTTCTACTAGAAGTTCTATTTCTACTGCAAGCAGCTTGTAGTAAAGTTACAGATGGGTGTTACCAGTTGGGGGGGGGGGGATGTCCCTGCACAGTCCAACACCAGCAGCACTGACTGGACAGAGTCAGACACCACTTCTTCACACTTGTGTCTTCCCCTATTAAAGTCTACACCAGTTATGGGGAGATGCGAGCACTGCACAGATGTGAAGATCCAAGAGAGAGGTCCAATGTATCCTGTGGCTATGCCGTCAATGATTAAGGTGGGGTTATTCTTTAACATATATTGTGTGCCTATTAACCTGTGTCCACTCTTGGGTTAGTGAACCTTACAGAAGCCGAGGGGAGCTAAGCGGAAGGGAAAGGGACCATATCGGCCTAACACATTTACTATAAACCAGAAAACTGGTGAAAAATATAACTGAAGTCTACTCCAGCATCTAGCTGCATGGGCCTCTTGGTCAGACCTTCCTCCAGCAGGTATTTTACCATGACTGCCATGTGAAACGCTCCACATATAACTCAGAGACGTCTCTGCAGCTTCAGAGATACATTATTACCTTCCCTGCCTTCCTAAATGCTGTACACGCAGCCCCAGATTTACTAATCCTATACATGGCATAAAGTTTCACCGGATATATCACAGGGGCTCAGGCTGGAAGCTAAATGTGTTGCAGGATAGACACTGTTGACTAACTCTATACCAACTATTAGTTGGCTTACATTTAGAGAGAAATTTATGCTAAAACGGTCACAAAATTGTGCATATTAGACCACATCCCCTTCCTCATTAAGCACCGCCCTTCCTGCTAAACTACATCCCCCTTTTCAAACAACCTATAAAAACCTTAGCTGCGCCAATTTGTTCCCGTTTTAGACAGTGTCAAGATGCAGACACATTAGTAAAACTGGGCCAGTGTATACGCAGTAAGCATCACGTATACAGCCCAGTTGAATCTGGACGCAATGCGTTTTTTATTGAAGCCCCATTCACTTCTACGGGGCCAGGGCTGCGTGAAAAACTCAGAATATAGAGCACGCTGTGATTCTCAAGCTAACGCAGAACTGATGCGTCATGTGCACAGACCCATAGAAATGAATGTGTCAGGATTCAGTGCGGGTGCTATGCGGTCACTTCACACATCACACCCGCATGGAAAACTCGCTCGTGTAAAAGGGACCTATATTCTGTGTTTTTCCCGCAGCCCTGGCCCTATAGAAGTGAATGGGGCTTCAGGGAAAAGCTCATTGCATCCGAATGTGGTCCGAGTGCAGTCCATTTTTCACTGATGGTTGATAAAATTTAATTTTTTTGTAAACCTTCAGGGTTTTTTTATGCACGTGAAAAACGCATCAAAACAGATTGCACTGCAATCACAGACAAAACAGACGGAACTTGCTTGCAAAATGGTGCGAGTTTCACTGAACGCTTCCTGGGACAATCCATATCGTTCGTGTGAAAAAGGCCTTACTTGCTTTTCTTTAGATTTTCCCGATATAAAAAAATTAAGACATTAAAAATGTATACAAACATTATCTGAATACTAAAAGAGAAACCATTATAGCTTTTACACTTATGTGGGAAAAATGAACTGGTCTTGGCCTTGTCAAAAGGAAAAAATGGTCTGGTCTTGGCTTTGTCGAAGGGGAAATTGCCTGGACTTGGCCTTACCAAATGGACAAATGGCTTGGTCTTGGCCTTACCAAAGGGGAAAATGTCCTGGTTTTGGCCTTGTCAAAAGGATAAAATGGTCTGGTCTTGGCTTTGTCAAAGGAGAAATTGCCTGGACTTGGCCTTAACAAATGGACAAATGGCCTGGTCTTGGCCTTACCAAAGGGGAAAATGTCCTGGTTTTGGCCTTGTCAAAGGATAAAATGGTCTGGTCTTGGCTTTGTCAAAGGGGAAATTGCCTGCACTTGGCCTTACCAAACGGTAAAATGGCCTGGTCTTGGCCTTACCAAAGGGGAAAATGGCCTGGTCTTGGCTGTGTCAAAAGAAAAAATGGTCTGGTCTTGGCCTTGTCAAAGGGAAA
Organism: Bufo bufo; assembly: GCF_905171765.1. Classification (NCBI taxonomy): domain Eukaryota; kingdom Metazoa; phylum Chordata; class Amphibia; order Anura; family Bufonidae; genus Bufo; species Bufo bufo. Next base: position 79,423,623 of record NC_053393.1, on the reverse strand, counting down.
ATTGCCAGGACTTGGCCTTACCAAATGGACAAATAACCTGGCCTTGACCTTACCAAAGAGGAAAATGTCCTGGTTTTGGCCTTGTCAAATGAAAAAAATGGTCTGGTCTTGGCTTTGTCAAAGGGGAAATTGCCTGGACTTGGCCTTACCAAATGGGAAAATGGCCTGGGCTTGGCCTTAAGAAAGGGGAAAATATTCTGGTTTTGGCCTTTTTAAAAGGAGAAAATGGTCTGTTCTTGGCCTTGTCAGAGGGGAAATTGCCTGGTCTTGGCCTTACAAAATAGGAAAGTGGCCTGGTCTTGGCTGTGTCAACGGGGAAAACGGCTTGGACTTGAACTGGTTAACAGCAGGCACATGTGCTCGGCACGCTTTTGCTGAATACTAAGGAATCTATGTACTCTAGACTGAGAGTAAAATGACAACGCCATCAAACCACCAAGCATAAGCGGAGAAAAGCGGCACTGATTACTTGGACTCATTTATTCTTCACTTGAGTAGAAGTGTTAATCCTATTTCCCGATGCCTCCCATGTGAGAAAACAGTTTAGGGTTGTTTTCCACGATTCAATACTTCTGAGTGATCGGTTACTGGAACACGCGTACGACTCCTTTCCAAAATCTTTTTAGCACGTAGGTGGGAGGGAATTAACACTGTATAGTAAAACAACACAGATGCGGACTAACATATTCCTGGAGCAAACAAAGAATTTAAAGCTAGATCCCCCAAGGGAACGTGACCACTATTAATATTAATACAGCACATGAATTATTTACTTCGACACAAGAGCTGGAGGAAAAGAGCAGCTAAAGCAGAATGAATTAATCAGCCTCGTGAATATAACATTATACTCGAGGTGTGATGCAAAACATAATGCAGCCCTGAGAAGGGCGCTAACGTGATGCATGCTATTAGTTCACTTTTAGCCACCAGGGTGACTGTGGATACCTCAGGTGTGTAAGTATCGGCACCCGCCTGCAGCAATAATATATACTACCGTGTATGTGCCATGTGCACAGACTCAATTAGGAATCAGCTATGATTGTCATGCTTTTGCCGGGAGGAAGTGCTGATGGGAAACGCTCAAGCAGCAGGATTCACTGTACGTGGGTGGCAAGAGGGAAGTCATGCTGAGCTTTCTACGATGGATAAATGCTGACGTACTGCAGCAGAACGAGTGTCTAGTGTTTATTCAGAGCAGATGGTCAGCCAGCGAGGATCTGTTCCGTAACAGCTATGTTATGAGCACTTATGACACTATTATGGGCGTTTAAAGACTTGATAGCGGCGTAAACTACAAACAATGCAAGATGATGGATAAAAAGGTGGCATGCCGCTAATAAACCTGTGCTGTCATATAGAGCAGCAGGTATGCCCCAACTTAAAGGAGTTGGGGCTCATGCACACGACCGTATGTATTTTGCGGTCCGCAAAAAACGGATCCGCAAAAAATACGGATGACATCCATGTGCATTCCGTATTTTGTGGAACGGAACAGCTGGCCCCTAATAGAACAGTCCAATCCTTGTCCGTAATGCGGACAATAATAGGACATGTTCTATTTTTTTGCGGAATAGAAATACGGAAACGGAATGCACACGGAGTAACTTCCGTTTTTTTTGCAGACCCATTGAAGTGAATGGTTACGCATACGGGGCGCAAAAAAAACCGGAATGGACACGGAAAGAAAATACGTTCGTGTGCATGAGCCCTTAATCGGTGATCAATACAAGATTGGCGGGGTTTGACAAGCAGGACAGTCGTTAATCAGCTCCGTGAGCGCCGTGCCCTCTTCCTAGTCCATGTGACATCACTGTATATCGGTCACATTGCCTAGTTGCAACTCTGAAGTGAATGGGGCTGAGCTGCAATACCAAGCACTGCCACTATACGATGCACGGCGCTGCGCTCAGAAAGCTGCCGGGAGGGGGCTCCCTGTAACAGCTAATCAGTGGGGGTGCCGGGACTCAAACCCCTGCCAATGTGATAATGATGACTTATCCTGAGGAGTAGATTGTAAGCCCTTGCGGGCAGGGCTGTACCAGTTTTAACTCTTCTTGTTCATGCTTATTGCAATTCTCTGTATTATGTAGGTGCACACCTTATCATATGTACAGCTCTATTATAATAATAATAATAATAATAATAATAATAATAATAATTATCCATTCCTCGATAACCTCTTTAAAGGCATTAACCAGTTGTAGATATTAATGACCTGAGCTCAGGTTAGGTCATCAATATCAGATCAGTGGGGGTCCAACAACCTACACCACCAGCTGTTCTTAGCAGCCAGATTGGTGGGGGTGTGGGGCCCCCAATGATCTGATATTTTTTACCTATCCTAAAGACAGGTCATCAATATCTAGAACCTTGACAATCCTTTTAATGTTTTCCAAGATTAGAAAAACACTGCTTCTTTCTTCCAGTAACAGCTCCACTTCTGGCAATGGGTTGTGTCTAGTGCTGCAGTTCTGCTCCAAAGCACAAACAGTAGACAGGTGTGGAGCTGTTTTTAGAAGAAATCAGTCACATTTTTTTCAATCGTGGACAACTGCTTTAAATGAGATCTATGTAGTGTAGTAAATAAGGAAACACAACCCTCCTATTATCCCCATAAACAAATGGATGGAAATTTAGAACATGAGGGACCATCATGAGTGGATGCAGAGGACAAAGTACGTAAACCTCAATGCACATATCCTATGACAAACATATTCACAAGAGTAGACAAATAATTACTCACATACACGCACACCTCCTAGATTAGAGCTTTTAAACTTCGGTCCAAAGCACCCCCAACAGGTCATATTTTCACCATTTTTTTTAAGGCCTATTTACATGGGCTGATAATCGGATGAGCGATCGGTGGCTGAATTTTTATGCGGACATTAAAGGGGTTGTGTCACTTCAGCAAATGGCATTTATCATGTAGAGAAAGTTAATACAAGGCACTTACTAATGTATTGTGATTGTCCATATTGCCTCCTTTGCCGGCTGGATTCATTTTTCCATCACATCATACACTGCTCGTTGGTTATGACCACCCTGCAATCCAGCAGCGGAGCCTCCCTGTGGTCACTGAATTTCTCTGATACTCCGTTTTTGAGGGCAAATTATAAAATCAGACATACTGATCGAACATGTCTAATCCTGTTTCTCAATGGGGTTGGTTCTGCTGATCACCACTGCCATATTATTCTATTGGAACTTCCCAACTAGAATATGGTAGTGCCCGGGCCTCACCACTGGGTGAAGCCCATGCTGAAATTTGTCTCCTGAACTCTGTATAAAATTGAAGAACAAAAACGGGAGGAACCAACCAACTGCCCAAACACACAGTTTGAGGAACACTGCCATAAACCACACACTTGCACCTGAATCATCCTCACAGGATCTCATTCCATTCTGCTGCCGATGTATTTGAATGGGTTATTTGGGTTACAGCAGTCATATACTTGTACAGAATAACAAACGCGATGCTGATCTTAAAATAATTTCCGCACTCAGGATTGCGCTTATCCACACAGGCAGTGCAGTTTCTAGGTAAAATTTCTCTCAGGACGAGTGTCAAAAAAACACCCGCACTGCCTGCCTGTGGGGGACATTATTTTTAATAAGGATCACTATGGACATTATTTAGAATGGAGGCTGCTGTGGGTGTCATTATAACTGTATAATGTCTGATAGGCCTAGTCCTGAGTTATATTACCCTGCCCTGTATAATAATGTACCCTGATACCCCTTAGTTATATTACTCCAGCGGGGTAATATAACTAAGGGGTATCAGGGATGGGTACATTATTATACAGGGCAGGGTAATATAACTCAGCTCAGGACTAGGCCTATCAGACATTATATAGTTATAATGAGTAATGACACCAGCAGCCTCCATTCTAAATAATGTCCATAGTGATCCTTATTAAACTTAATGTCCCCCACAGTGACAGTGGCCCCCATTTTCATGTCTCCCACAGTGGCCCCCCCATTGTAATTAATGCCCCCCCCCCCCCCCCATTGTAATTAATTCCCCCCATTGTAATTAATGCCCCCCCAGACCATCACTCGCCTCACAGCAGGCATCAGCACTGCTCAGGGGCTCAGGGCGGGCGGTAACAGGCAGGCAGTGCGGCGCTCACTCACTCACTGTATGTCACGCGCCTGCGCCGCCTAGTGGGAGGAGCAGGCGCGTGACGTCAGTAAGTGCCGCCCGCACTGTCTGAAGAGTAATAGGACTCGGCACTCGGGCGCAGGTCAGAGGGAGGGAGCCAGCCAGGGCGAGATGTCAGAGGGAGGGAGCCAGGGCGCACGGCCGAGAAACGACAAGAGGGCGCCCCTGCCGGTGCCCCCCGGGCGGCCGCCCGTCCCTAGAAACGGCCCTGCACACAGGGAACTGCTAGCCAATCTGTGGCAGAAATCCGAGATTCGGCAGCAGATCGTCTACCAAATCCATGGCGGACTTGGTAGGCATGTTTTGTGAACATGGTCTTCCAAGGACTTATCTAAAAAATTAAACATATTACAACAATTTTTTTTTTTTTGCTTTTTAGCAATATAGAAAACATGGAGTGTAAAACCTAATTTAGTTACTGTCTGTGGCCCCACACAGCGGCGGCTGCAGCTGTACATACTACACAGAAGGGGTATGAAGCATTCTGCGGCTCCCTGCAGCACATATGCACGCGAGGCCACACACTCTTCATTCTTTACATGTGACATACTTCTGAATAACAGAACGTCCTGGAGGTACACGATGCCAAGTGTCATAAAATCTCCCCCCTGACATACTAGCACATGTACTGGAGACGGTCCCCAGTGTCCCCTCACTCTCACGACTCATTAATCACACTAAACCAAGCGGAACTTAGAAAAATAGAAAAGTTTTGCTATAGTTTAAATGGAGGCTTTATTAATGCACTTACAATTCTACATATTATGCCTTTCCACCTCCAAGAAAGTTTGTCCTCCATGATATAGTGACCGAGTACAAAGTACACTAAAACTATTCAAACTCCAAATTAACTAAGCTTTAAGGCTCCTACACACATGAAGTTGGTCTAGGGTCTTTATAGAGTTAACAAAAAAAAACACCATAAAAAACATTTACATTTTTTATGCGTCTGTTGTTTTGTTTGTTGTTTTTCAAAACAACTTTGTTGTTTAGGCTACATGCACACGACAGTAAAAAAAAAAAAAAGCATCCGTTAAAAACGGATAAACTGTCCATTGTTAAAGGGCTTCTGTCACCCCACTAAACAGTTTTTTGTTACTTATAATCCCTATACTGCGATTTATGCATACATACTGTAATTAATCATTTCGGTTCAGTAGATTCTGTTAAAAACGTACTTTTAAAATATGCAAATTACCTGTCTACCAGCAAGTAGGGCGGCTACTTGCTGGTAGCAGCCGCATCCTCCTATCCTAAAGACGCCCCCTCCGCATGTTGATTGACAGGGCCAGCGGACGGGATCTTTCTCTGCTGGCCCTGTTTGCATTCAAAATCTGGCGCCTGCGCCGTACCGGTCTTCAGTAGTCGCAGGCGCACTGAGAGGAGGACGCTCGCTCGGCCGCTCCATCCTCAATGCGCCTGCGCCGATGACGTCACATCTACACCCGGCGCAGGCGCATTGAGGAAGGAGCGGCCGAGCGAGCGTCCTCCTCTCAGTGCGCCTGCGCCGACTGAAGACCGGTACGGCGCAGGCGCCAGATTTTGAATGCAAACAGGGCCAGCAGAGAAAGATCCCGTCCGCTGGCCCTGTCAATCAACATGCGGAGGGGGCGTCTTTAGGATAGGAGGATGCGGCTGCTACCAGCAAGTAGCCGCCCTACTTGCTGGTAGACAGGTAATTTGCATATTTTAAAAGTACGTTTTTAACAGAATCTACTGAACCGAAATGATTAATTACAGTATGTATGCATAAATCGCAGTATAGGGATTATAAGTAACAAAAAACTGTTTAGTGGGGTGACAGAAGCCCTTTAACAGACGTTTTTTTCACTGATGCCTTCCTGAGAAATGGACACATTTGATTGGATGGGGGCAGTCGGTCAGTGAAAAACGGACAAGATATAACAATGATGGCTAACCTCCGCTACTCCAGCTGCGGTGAAACTACGACTCCCAGCATGCTCCATTCATTTCTATAGAGTTCTGAGAACAGCCAAGCAAGTGTGCATCTTGGGAGTCGTACTATTTACCACGGCTGGGGTGCCAGAGGTTAGCCATCATGTTCTATTTTTTTAGGTACGTTATTCACCGGCTGTCAAAAAAAAAAACTGCCGTGTGAATAACCTCATAAACTACCATCTTAAAAAAGTCCATCACATGTCGTGTGCCTGTAGTCTTAGGTGTTTTGTCCCTATGGCTGTATTTACATGACTGCAGGGCCGAACCACACCACGTGTTTCCGGGTCCATGCGGCTGTGACGCAAAAGACAGGACACCTTGTGGATCGCGGACCCATGGAAGTCAAAATAAACACGACCGTGTGAATACACCCTTTTTGACGAGATGGTAAACTACCTGAAAATAAACGTCATTGCTTCAACATGCTACTTTTTTTTTTTTACTTTTTTTTTATGCCAGACAAAAGAAAATCACCACCAATTAGAAAAAACAAAAACACCTGTAGCAAAAATAAAATAAAAAAAAACATCATATTTCCCATAGACTTTCAGATAACACCCCCACCAGTCACCACACAGAAGGGGCGAATAGCTAACCTCTTGAGACACAGAGAGAAGGGTTCTTTACGGATTTTGAGTCTTGACAGTCAGAATACTAAGGTAGCAATGTCTGAGATTTTTTTTTTTTTTTCTGTTTGCAATGCAAACTGATTCTAGTATTTAATACCTGCTGTTTCATTCTAGGGTATATTTCACTCTCCTCTGACACGTCATGCAAGACAACCCTACGGAAAACCTGCACTGGAATAAGTCTGACGGATACTACAAAGCAGATATCCACCATAACCTGTGCTGTGCGTCTCTGAGAACAGAAGCTACCGGGAGACATGCTACCAGGATTTCTGGTGTGTGATGGAAAAAGTCACGTTGGCCAGACAGAGAGTACAACACAGTCCGTCCCCGTGTGCGGCGCGAGGAGACCTGCCCGTAATTACAGGTTGATGCTATTAACCCAGAAAGCGGTACAGAGGGACGGAACAAGTCATTCAATGTCTGTAATTACCTGCAAATTATCATCAAATTATTATCAACAAATTACCTCTAACAACTGAGGATTTGTTACTTTACACAGAAAGAAACTCAGAAATTTGGGTTTTGTGGCTTTTTTTTTTTTCTTTGTTCGAAACCTGAATGTACAGCTAATGGATCAATAATGTGCTTTTACACAGAAATATTAATTTACCATGAGAACATAGAAACTGGGATTGGAAGGTGTGAATGTAGATCTGATTCAACACCATCCAACAATCAATATTAATCGTACAAGATGCAACCACCGCAACGTGCTATTAAAGGGCAGCTGTCAGCAGTTTTGTACCTCTAAGGCTACTTTCACACCTGTGTTCAGGTGTCCGCTCGTGGGCTCCGTTTGAAGGAGCTCACGAGCGGTCCCGTACGCAGCCGTCCAGCCCTGATGCATTCTCAATGGAGGCGGATCCACTGAGAATGCATCCGCCTGCCAGCGCTCAGCCTCCGCTCCGTGAGCGGACACCTGAACGCTGCTTGCAGCGTTCGGGTGTCCGCCTGGCCGTGCGGAGGCGAGCGGATCCGTCCAGACTTATAATGGAAGTCAATGGGGACGGATCCGTTTGAAGATGACACAGTATGGCTCAATTTTCAAACGGATCCGTCCCCCATTGACTTCAAATGTAAAGTCTGAACGGATCCGTTTGCATTATCATGAAAAAAAAAAATATATATATTTTTTTTTTTTTGTTCATGGTTATGCAAACGGATCCGTTCTGAACGGATGCAAGCGTTTGCATTATAGGAGCGGATCCGTCTGTGCAGACACCAGACGGATCCGCTCCTAACGCAAGTGTGAAAGTAGCCTAACACTGGCTGACCTGTTACATGTGCACTTGGCAGCTGAAGACATCTGTGTTGGTCCCATGTTCATATGTGCCCGCATTGCTGAGAAAAATGTTGTTTTAATATATGCAAGTGAGCCTCTAGGAGCAACGGGGGCGTTACCATTACACCTAGAGGCTCTGCTCTCTCTGCAACTGCCGCGCCCTCTGCACTTTAGGAGAAGTCAGGGCCAGGTGTGATGACGTTTTCACTGCCTGGCCCTGTCAATCAAAGTGCAGAGGGAGCAGCAGTTGCAGAGAGAGCAGAGCTTCTAGGTGTAATGGCAACGCCCCTGTTGCTCCTAGAGACTCATTTGCATATAATAAAACATCATTTTTCTCAGCAATGCGGACACATATGAACATGGGACCAACACAGATGTCTTCAGCTACTGAGCACATGTAACAGGTCAGCCAGTGTCATAGGGACAAACCTGCTGACAGATGCCCTTTAGTTGCTTCTTGTAACCACACATGGATTTTCAGTATCTACAAGGAATAAAGGATTCTTTGCTTTTATAAAATTTTCCTCAAACAGCTAACCATTTTCCAAAAGGAAAACTCAAGGGGTTAAAAAAATTAAAATATATATATATTTTTTAAAACAAACAATGTCGCCTTATAAACATCTGGGAACATGAAGATGGCTATTTGAATATAAAATGCATTGCTTACAAGAATCTGCAGCTTCTCCATGCTGTGAGATTACATCCTTACCTTCCAGTTTCAGCAGCATCTGCCATGAACAGCTGACTGGTCAGGGGTGCAGGTCGTTGGTCCCCCATCGATCTGATACGGATGATTAGTGTTGAGCGAATCGAAGTAAAACAAATTAACTTTGATCTGAATTTCAGGGAAAATTTGATTAGCCATGAAGCCGAATTTCCTGGCGTTTCGTGGTAACAAATCAATTTTTCCTTGCTTGCGGAGAGGCCATCGCGGCCATCTTCACTGAAGAAAACGTACCAAATCTCACGCGTGCTGCTGTGAGACGTCATCATGCTGGCCGGGCGAGGTGAGGTCATAAATCAAGATGGCCGCGACAGTCTCGCCACGAGCAAATGGATGAGATATGAATTTATTTATTTTTTAACCCCTGATGCCATGATCTGGGTTGAACGCGGTATCTGAGGGGTGGCACAATCGCCATTCCCCGTCATTGTGTCCGCTATATACAATGGAATGCAAGTCATGACTAAATAATTCGTCACAAATTGAATTTCTCTTAGTTAACTTCGCCGAAGCAGCCGAATCCAATTTTTGCAAACTTCGCTCATGTCTATTGATGATCTACCCTAAGGACAGGTCATCAACATCTAAAAGGTGGACAACCCTCTTTAAAGTCAACGGGGCCCATTCTCAAGTACGGTTTGTTTGTTTTCACGGACCACCAGTCTTGTACAAGGAAAATTGTAGCATGCAAATCAAACAAATGGGTCTTCAAGAAAAAATGGACAGCACATGGATGATATTCCTGTGTGGTCCCATTAAAAACTTGTCTGTGTTTAAACTGGCCGGATCATGGAGAAATTTCTTATCACAGGTCTGAGACACTCACAGCCCCAATCCCAGATGTGGAGGCCACTGGGCAGGTGTGCAACACTGATGATGATATAATGCACACTCAATAACAGGGAGACTGGAGTCAGACCCCCAAATGTGACGTCATCCAGAGGAATTGCGGATGGGTATGGGACGAGGGAAATTGTGGTCGATAAATAGGCGATAGCTGGGGGTCCCAAGGCATCGATCCCCACTTATCACTAGCACATTGGTCCGAAACCATCTGTTTCGTGCCCATGGTGAGGAGGAGTTTGAATGGATCAGTGGTCAAGCATGAGTGGATCTGCTCCATTCAAAGTCTATGGGACTGACATAGAAAGTCAAGTAGAGCATTGTGTGCCCATGAGCGTCAATAAATGTTCACTAAGGGAAACCCCTTTAATCCCAGCATATCAGAGATTGTGCCATAAATCATATTCCCAATGAACTACTGAATGTGAACCTACATCTAGGAAAAAAAAAAAAGCTACTGACCCCTGTTATTTTTATTTTTTTAAAGGGGTTGTGCAGGCGGCACATATTGATGACCCATCCTTAGGATAGGTCATTGATATGTGTTTAGCAGGGGTCCGACACACAGCAACCACGCCGATCAGCTGCTTGAAGAGGAGGCTGCGCTCCATGCGATCGCTACTTTTTCATTACACTGCGTGTCAGCTCCCTTGCAGCGGCGGTGTAGTGTAATTACAAGTACTCTCTTGCCATTCAAGTGAATGGAGCGAGTATTTGTAATTACACTGCACTTCCGAGACGACCGGCAGTGTAATGAAGAGGAAGTAGCGCGCGCAAGGAGCGCAGCCTCCACTTCAAACCGCCGATCAGCGAGAGTGCTGGGTGTCGGATCCCTGCCGATTAAGTATTGATGACCGATCCGGAGGATAGGTGATCAGTGTATACCACCTGCAAAACCCCTTTAAGAAGTCATACACTGATGTCTTTGAAAGCTTGCCTCGTCACAAGGAAAAGGCAAAGCTTCCCCAGGAATAGTTAAAGCGTCTCAGATGCCCAGAAACCCCGCCAATCTAGGTGCTAAAAGGAGCTGCGGCCACCTGAACTAATACAGTGTACAGTGCTGAAAGCAGATAGCGCCGTATACTGTGCAGTGGCCATAGCAGGTTACTGCAGCTAAGGATATTGAAGTACTGGTAAACCCAAGTTTAAACTAGTCAATCAATTCTTATCCAACTAGACCAGGTAAAAAAAAATTATTATGTAATAAATATTAAAAAGCAAGCCTCTACTAATTTGCATGAAAGATTGTCACAAAGCAGACGGATAAAAAGAAAAGGAAATGCCTAAGGGCTCTTTCACACTTGCGTTCTTGTCTTCCGGCATAGAGTTCCGTCGTCGGGGCTCTATGCCGGAAGAATCCTGATCAGGATTATCCTAATGCATTCTGAATGGAGAGAAATCCGTTCAGGATGCATCAGGATGTCTTCAGTTCCGGAACGGAACGTTTTTTGGCCGGAGAAAATACCGCAGCATGCTGCGCTTTTTGCTCCGGCCAAAAATCCGGAACACTTGCCGCAAGGCCGGATCCGGAATTAATGCCCATTGAAAGGCATTGATCCGGATCCGGCCTTAAGCTAAACGTCGTTTCGGCGCATTGCCGGAGCCGACATTTAGCTTTTTCAGAGTGGTTACCATGGCTGCCGGGACGCTAAAGTCCTGACAGCCATGGTAAGTGTAGTGGGGAGCGGGGGAGCAGTGTACTTACCGTCCGTGCGGCTCCCCGGGCGCTTCAGAGTGACGTCAGGGCGCCCCAAGCGCATGGATCATGTGATCACATGGATCACGTCATCCATGCGCATGGGGCGCTCTGACGTCATTCTGGAGCGCCCGGGGAGCCGCACGGACTGTAAGTATACCGCTCCCCCGCTCCCCGCTCCTACTATGGCAGCCAGGACTTTAATAGCGTCCTGGGTGCCATAGTAACACTGAACGCATTTGGAAGACGGTTCCGTCTTCAAATGCTTTCAGTACACTTGCGTTTTTCCGGATCCGGCGTGTAATTCCGGCAAGTGGAGTACACGCCGGATCCGGACAACGCAAGTGTGAAAGAGGCCTAAGACAGCGATGGCATCTCGCTTGGTGCCGAGTAGCTGGTTTGGAAGCCTAACGCCAAACCAGTTGCTCTTTGTCGCCATCTAGTGGACAAAGGTGTTACATGTACCATCCAGGGGCTTCAAACATAATACAATGCAAGCCCCTCAAAAAAATGAAAAAAGTTTAGTTTCCATGTGAAAGGTAAAGAAAAATGTTGTATAAAGTAAAATTTCCTTTTTTATAGCTCACATTATAAGAAGCAAGCCAAAACTGAAAGCTGGTTTTCATGTTCATTTCAGGTATGACCAAGGAACACATCTGCAGTAATAGGAAAGTGGTGGATTGTTCCAAAAGTAATTACTACATCTATTTTCCAGTTATTTCCCAGGTAGACTTTTCCCCTCCGTGAGACTTTTATCTCCTGTAAGTGATCCAAGTGCTGTTACATGTTATTCCAAGAGACGCCGGGAGCGCTGATTATTACATTTATCTTCTTGGTGGATTGAGGTTTGGCACAGATGCATTTCCAAAGGAGACCAAGTAACTAAGAAGAGCTAGGAGACGGAGGTGATCAGTACACAGCTAAATAAGGTTTACACTATGTAGAGATGAACAAACCTACCCCTCCAGTGTAAAGCTGACCATTCCTGAGTATGGATGGTATCAAAGTGTGGGCACCTCTGCCACAAAGGTCTAGGGTAGAGGCCAAACAGTGCCAGATACCAGTGCAGAAGCTAGCTCTGACGAGTTGGATTGTTTCGATCACTGTCGGCCGGTATAGGAAGAACTTAAAAAGTTTTTCGGACTGGCTCCAGAGGACATCTGGCCGGGTCACAGGGCCCAATCTGAGAGACTACTTCAATGCTGAATATGCTGCTATGCAGACCAATAACCTTACTGCGTGGCCATGAACGCTAGAAATCTAAGCGGTCAGCTCCACTGACACGTCTGTTATAGTCAATGCATGTATTCCCCACAATGCATCCGTCTGTAGGACTCTGCATTGGGCCGTTACTCTGCTATTCCTCAGCATCATGCCTGTCCACAGCCTGTGTGTGGTATGGCAGCTCTGCCCCCTGACTCCAATGGAAATGAGCTGCAATACCACATACAACCCACGGATGGGGTGGTGCTGTTTTGGGAAGAAAGCAGCCATGTTTTTTTAATCCTGAACAAACCCTTTAACTAAAGGGTTACCCAGCAAACATTATTTATCAACTATCCACAGCAGGGAGTCAGATCCCTGGATCAACCGCAATCCGAGCCCTCTCTGAATGGGACTGTCCATCGGGGCTGATACAGACAGCAGTCCGACAGTACCAGACCACAGAATGCCCATTATCGCTCCATTCAGAGGGGGTGATAAATCATTTTCATTTAAAGGGCCACTGAGTTTACATAAAACTTTTGATAGGCCATAGAGACGCATCAAAGGTTTTGATCAGTGGGGGTCTGAGTACTGAGACCCCCAACGATCCCTAGAGAAGCGCTCTCTCTTCTCACTGGAGGGGAGAAAGTGACACGGACTTAACAGAAAGTCCATTGACCCGTCTCAATTCCGTCTCCTGCAACAAAGACAGAGCGCGATATGCGAGTACTTCTCTCTCCTCACACTAGGGATCTGCGGGGGTCTCGGCAGTTAGAGCGCCAACAATCAAAAACTTTGGTATGTCTCTATGGCATACAGTATCAAAAGTTTTATGAAAACTCAGTGACCCTTTAAGAACATGAGAACTGGGTTTACCACTCTTCTCGTCAACATGTGGGGTCTCTACATAGGTTTATACTAATTGGAATGGAAACCTCTAGTTGTCAATGTAGTTATAAATGTCCAGGAGGAATAACAGAGGAACGGCACAATGTACTCCTAAGAAAAGATGTTCCAGAATGGTTATTTCATGGGGCACACAATTTGGCACTAAAATAGACCTTGTCTGATTGCCAGATGTTTCTCACAAAATCTTCACCTCCTTATCACCTGTGGCCATGGTTTGCAAACCATGCGAGGAGGACATTTCTATAAACCTACTTTTCATGGTGCCATCTTCTTCCTCCTCCTCTTCCTCGTCGCTGTTTATCACCATGGTGCCCAGATCAGATTCCAACATGGTACTACTATGCTCGATCATGGTCTGAGCACTTTCGCTCATGGTGCTGGCCGCCCTCATGGTCCCGGCGCTCTCCGAGCTGGTCTTGACCATCGTGTGGGAGTCCAGCTCATCTTCCTCCTGCAAGACACAAAGGGCATGCACACAAAGGGTTAACGAGTGGTACCATCCTTCGTAGAGATGCATCGCCGGAGATTCGAGATTCGTTCCCATAAAGTTATTCTGCTCAACCACATCACAAAAACCTCAAACCTTCCTATAAACGCTGGAAGTTTCATGCTGGAAAACGGCAACCTTTAACAGCTCGGTTTATTGGGTTGACTACTTCTCGGGGGTCATAATTTACAATTAAAGTGGAGCAGAGACAATAGGATTGGCGGGCCAGGGCCCCCCCGATTCTGCAAACATCAAGTGTGAGGTCAATTTATGGAGGCTGCCATATTTTACTACTCTCTCATTCCGAGAAAATACAAGCAAGACATTTTTAGTAACGGAGAGATCTGCTCAGAAGATGCCGGGGGATGGTTCAAAGGAGCGGATTCCAGAATTGGATACAACAGCATTTCCAATCAGGGGCAGAAATGTTCCTGGAATGCAAAGCCAAACTGATGATTATCCAGCGGATGAATCGGACGCCCCATATGGAGCACAAATATTTGAAAACAAACAAAGGAAGGACAGGGCTTCTCCCACGCGGTTTCATTGCACTGACACTTGCACAAGGCGTGGCCATTACCCGGTAGCGCCTACCTGTTCTATAGCGCTGCAGCTATGAACAGTGACTGCAACGCAGCTGCGCTGGTGGAAAGAAAGATGGGTCTAGTCACAACAGACTGTGTCCCCCCCCCCCCCCTACTCTGTCTCCCCCATCCTTTACACTGCAGCACTGCCCGCTGTGTAAGGCCTACACACACTTTCAGGCAGTGAGCTGATCTCCATTACAGTCCGGCCAGTTTCAGGCAAGCTTAAAGTGGACCCATCAGCAGAAAATGCAATGCGATCTGAAAGCACCATGTTATAGAGCAGGAGGAGCTGAGCTGATTGATGTACATTTTTGTGGGAAAAGATTTAGTAAAACCTGTAATTTATACAATTCTATCTCTGCTTTTTGCACCTCCTGTGGACGGCTATTGGTACAGGGAGGAGGAGTTATCAGTGACTGACAGCTATTGGTACAGGGAGGAGGAGTTATCAGTGACTGACAGCTATTTGTACAGGGAGGAGGAGTTATCAGTGACTGACAGCTATTGGTACAGGGAGGAGGAGTTATCAGTGACTGACAGCTATTAGTACAGGGAGGAGGAGTTATCAGTGACTGACAGCTATTTGTACAGGGAGGAGGAGTTATCAGTGACTGACAGCTATTGGTACAGGGAGGAGGAGTTATCAGTGACTGACAGCTATTAGTACAGGGAGGAGGAGTTATCAGTGACTGACAGCTATTGGTACAGGGAGGAGGAGTTATCAGTGACTGAAAGCTATTGGTACAGGGAGGAGGAGTTATCAGTGACTGACAGCTGTCTGTGAATGTACTCTTCTACACGCAATGTCCTCCTCCCTGTACCAATAGCTGTTCACAGGAGAATGTATAAATTACAGGTTTTACTGAATCTTCTCCTGCTCTGCTCCATGATGTGTTCAGATTGCACTGCGTTTTGTGGAGACAGGTCCTATAACCCTATGCTGCTGTACATTAGACCCATGGTATCTACAGCCATAAAGCAGCACTAAATGCATTTTGCAGATTTGTTCTATTTCAGTTAAAGAGTAACTAAAACTTTATAAACATTTTTAATATGTCATTCCTAATCAAACTATGTCTAATGTACATTGTTAAATAAATTTTCATTTTTGCATAGTTTTACTTCCCTAAATCGCACCATTCCCTGTGCGCTTATGCCGGCTGTCAGTCACAGGGAAGGGGGCGCGGTTACCGTGACGTGAAGCAAGGAGGCGGCTGCCCCCGTGACTTCAAGCCTGACTAGAGAAGCGCGCCGGGCAGGGGATAAAAGAACGTTTTCAGTACTTTTGCTGAATCTGACTTCAGGAAGAAAGGCATCATCAGAAACAGGCTGCTGGCTACACGCAGGTACTGCTGGCGGCTTGGGATGGATTTTGGGAGGCGACAGGTTCCCTTTAAGTAATCAGGCATTCTTATTTAAACACACGGGTAAATATGCCTGCAAAAACATGTAGAATTACAAAGCAGATAATGTGTGCTTGGTGTAATTGTGCAGCATCTAACCATGGATACCAGAGGTGCACAGCTCTTTGCAGGTAATTATCTATCATGCAATACCACGGGGGAGGCGTCCGATTGGTTCCAAATTTATTCTGCATTTGAACAACCACCCCAAACATATAGCCAATCTCTCTTTTGTTCAATCCCTTTGCATTTAGTCAATTGATAAAAAATAAACTATTAACACTTCTATTTCTGAAATAATTCTTACATTGCAGCTTATTGCCCATATCTGCCTAAAACTTTTACACAGTGCTGTACTTCATTTGCAAAACACCGGAAATTGACTATAAAGTCCAAAACCTCAAAAGTAAAGCGTGTCTTGGCTTATCCCCCATCTCCCAATGCTTTCCTGCAGTCCTAACAGAATGAAGGCTATGGGGCACTGTAGTGACTGGGGGGTTTCTTTCCCCAAATAACTATATAGCAGCAGCTCAGCCAACTAGGACATTGTGGGGGGTCTGGAGATCTCTGGTTCACTGCATTTACATCAGAGTTCAGTTTTTTTGGGAGGCATCAGGCTTTAAAGGGGTAGTCCAGCTTTGAAACACCTTCATGCAGTAGGTAACCCACCCATTCCAGCAGAGGAAAGCATACTTAGGCTACTTTCACACTTGCGGCAGATTGATCCGGCAAGCAGTTCTGTCCGGCAAAACGTATACCAACTGATGGCATTTGTAAGACTGATCAGGATCCTGATCAGTCTTAAAAATGCCTGATCAGTCAGAATGCATGGGGATTAAACTGATCAGTTATTTTCCGGTATAGAGCCCCTAGGACAGAACTCTATGCCGGAAAAGAAAAACACTAGTGTGAAAGTGCACTTACCTGCTCCCTGCCACTTTGTCACGGCTCCTTTGGCCCACTGTCCTCTGGTCCCCACTTGTTAATTTCCGTAATCGACAGGGGTCACGTGTGCTGCTGCAGCCAATGACTGGCCACAGTGGTGACATGTCCCATAAGTGGCACATCATTAAGTCATTGGCTGTAGATGTGACCTCCGTCCATTTCGGAAGCTGAAACATGGAGACCGGAGCACGATGGCCAGAAGGAGCCGGAACAGAGAGTGAGGGAGCAAGTAAGTATTCCTCCCTGCACAGGTCCGGAGGGACAGAGAGGCTGCCTAAAAGTGTTTGAAAGCTGGACCCGTTTAAGCATTATCATGGGACATTCATTATTTAGTTCCTCTCCTGACATGTCTGTATTAGTAACTACTTGTATCCCCAAGTAATAACAATTCTGGAGCATTTGCAGTTCCTCTAATATTCCTGCCAGAAATTCATGAATAAAGGTACAACTGGGTGTTAACAGTTGGGGGGTGTCAGCAAAGTTGGCAGCACCAATAGGATAGTGTCAGTCATGCAACCACCCCAGCCCAGCTGTACCTTTATTTATAAACTTCTAGTAGGAGTACTAGAGGAATGGCACAATATCGTGTCATAAGAATTAATGCTACAGAATTCTTATTTCATATGGAATATAATTATGTATTAAAACAGACTTGTCAGGAAAGGAGACAGGTCCTCCATAAAGATCATGGCACCTAGGGTACGTTACAGGGGTTCCTTAGGATAGGACATCAATATGATAGGAGATCAGTGGGGCCCGACGATCAAGGGTTTGCTGGCACTCCATACTTTTAGAACTAGCTGTGCCTGGTGTTAAGCCTCATTCACACGTCCATGTTCATGCTCAAATCTGTGAAAAGGTTGTCTGTGAAGGATCCGCGTTTTGTCCGTTTTTTGCTGTCCATGTGTCATCTGTGTTTCACGGACACTGCACAGCTGAAAAATAATCAAAGCATCTCTTCCTAATGAAACACTGATGGCATCTGTGTTGCATCCGTGGTTTTCACGGACCCCTAGACTACAATGGGCGTGACGGACAAAATAGAGCATGTTTCCATGCTAAAAACACGAATCCGTGGTAGAAAACGGATGTGTGAATACATACATTAAAATGAATGGGGGCATGCGCTGTCCATGGAGAACATGTACCGCACACGCAAGTGGAGCACTGACGTGTGAATGAGGCTCATCAGTTCTGAGCAGCTCAGATTCACTCTGACGAGCACCGCTGCCCCTTCTATCAGTGCCATGAGGCCCCCGCTGATCTGATATTCATGCCGTATCCTAACAGTTTTGTATTCCCTAAATCCCCCCTTTAAGGAGTATGAAGTAAAATTTGCTTTGGTCCCTTCTGCACATGATATGGTTCACCTCAAATTCTTCATTACTCCACTGTGTAAAACTTGCAAATCTGAGAATGGAGCCGGAAATGATTGATTCTTTAGTTTGTGGTGATTATAGGAATCTAGTAACACCCAATGTGTAATTAGTGATGCAGAACAGGCCCCACCAATCACCGGCACTACCCGAGGGTAGCTGGAGCGGACAAGCCTTGGATGGGGTTAATGAGTACAACATGTAATCTGTGATTTGCTGCACGGCCGTATAGATTCCAATAATGGTGATCTGAAACGACAGCCAGCAATTAACAATGGACGGAACAGTGAAGCTCGTCAGGACCCCCCAACCCTTATCTGCACTCTTTCACAAAACACGATGCGGCCAAACTGGCAGCGTGCTATTATGTGTCAGATGGTCCGAATTAACCGACTTAGATTACCGAGTCTGATCTCCTAATTACTTCTGCAGTTTGTTTCTGCCTGTCCTTGGGCATATTCCCCTCCTTCTCCAACATTTTCACCGGTGTGAAGTCAGACTGGTAGGGAGGACAATGGGGGTCATTTATCAAAGACCGGCTTTTTACGCCAGCCTTTGATAGCCCCTATGACGAGGCGAAGGCCTCTGGCAGCCCATGCGCCAAAAGTAAAAAAACTGCTCCAGCCCCTGACTGCTCCAGCCCGCTCCACTTTTACACCTGTTTCCGGGTGTAAATGTTAATAAATTAGCCGGGGCTTAGTGGAATGAGATTATATGTATTTAGGGATCTGTAGGACTTGTCGAGATGCTTGTGATGGGCCGCTGTGTTCTCAGGTTTGCATAACCCTGTTTAAATAGCCAGGTAGGGTGTGTTCACACATTTAAGATTTGTTGAAGGTTTTGGCATGGGTTTTCAGACAAAATACTCATTGAATGTACCAACCATCCAAGCTCTATGCTAGTAAATGGGATATTTTCATACCTTATTCACATGTGGCAGGAAAAAAAAAAAAAAATCACGTGGAATATGCAGCATGGTCTAGATTGCGTGGCACATCAGCGAAAGAAATCCAAGCGTCAGCCTCCGATTTCTGTCACGTATTTTCTTGTGTAATGCAGTCTTGCCATAAGTTAGGTGTTGCTAAAAATACTATGCATCCATTTTATAGCTTTATATGTTTCTGGAGTATCTGGGTGACAACTGGAATGGTGCACTACGAGGTAACTTCTCTAGAGATAGGCCCCTTCCAGACGAGCAAGTTTCACGCATCGGACTCGCAGTGTGAGTATGCAACAGCTCCCGTCCTGACCTCCCAGCAGTGATGGGGTCGCATAGCATGTTGATTTATGATGCTATGTAACCCTTAGAGGTCTGAATGTATTGCATAACACTGGCACAATGCTGTCAGTGTTATCCAATACATTCCAGAACTGTAAGGGTTACATAGCATAATATATCAAAATAATGCTATGCGACCCCATCACTGCTGGGAGGTCAGGACGGGAGCTGCTGCATACTCACGCTGCGAGTCCAATGTGTGGAACTCGCGTGTCTGAAGGGGGCCATTTAAGCAAGGGGACAGACAAGTTGAATTTTATTAACTTCAATCTGCAATCCAAAAGTTAAGGGGAGAGGGGGGTTCACACGTGGCCTGAATGCTGCAGACCTGATCATTGTGAAGCACCAGCAAAGTGGGTGAGATGTTAGCACTCTCCTCCCCACGCCGCAGTGTAAACTGACATGCGCAGCGTGTTTTCAGTCCACAGCATCTAAATTTATGCTGCTAACATTACCTGCAGCTCTCAACCTTTGCAATGCAAGAGATGCAAACAGTGGAGCACCTACTGCATTACTGCCAGTGAAGCCACAGCAAAATACAGCCCTCTTCACCCCTTTTTTTTTGGGGGGGGGGGGGGGGGGTGTTTTTCATCCCAATCCACTGTAGATATTCCACAGGGATCCCAAAGATCCAACCAGTGTCACATCCTTGCATTTGCATTTTGATACAAGATTTATGGAAAAGAAAGAAATACACAGGTAAATGAGGACCTTCTCACA
Organism: Bufo bufo; assembly: GCF_905171765.1. Lineage (NCBI taxonomy): Eukaryota > Metazoa > Chordata > Amphibia > Anura > Bufonidae > Bufo > Bufo bufo. Next base: position 79,403,404 of record NC_053393.1, on the reverse strand, counting down.
AAGGCTCAGATCTTTAGATCCTATCTATAGTATGGACCAGGCTTATAAAAGTCATTGCCAGCTTCACTTTATGCATTACATTCACAGCTCATAAAGGATAAACGTTAAAGATGTGCAGTTCACCAACGTAACACAAGGGGCCGCCAGAGACAACAAAATCAAAGACTATAAAACCATGAATTTACAGATTGGCAGAAGTAACATGCCGATAGAGGCTAATCTACACAAGGTGCAAGCAAAGGGCTCACATGCCAAGACCCAATGAACTTCAGTCATATCTATTGATAATCATTTCATTTAAATGACCTGAAATCATTTTCTATTAATTAAAATTGCAGCCATGATGTATCTGCCAAAAGTCAAACTAAGATCAGCCTAATGGAACAGCTTTTCCTTCACGATCCATTCTAGAGGCTATTTCTTTTTCTATGGCCCATCAAAGCTCTTTTCAACTTTCAGGGCTACAATATGCAATGGGTCTCGCTCACATCAGGACTAGATCCAAAAAGAGAAGGGACTGTTTTTCCTTTAGGTCCCTTTCACAAGGGCGAGATTTCCGCGCGGGTGCAATGCGTGAGGTGAACGCATTGCACCCGCACTGAATCCGGACCCATTCATTTCTATGGGGCTGTGCACATGAGCGGTGATTTTCACGCATCACTTGTGCGTTGCGTGAAAATCGCAGCATGCTCCTATTTGTGCATTTTTCACGTAACGCAGGATGGGGACCCGATCATTATTATTTTCCCTTATAACATGGTTATAAGGGAAAATAATAGCATTCTGAATACTGAATAGGGCTGGAGGGGTTAAAAAAAATGAAAATAATAATAATTTAACTCACTTTAATCCACTTGTTCGCGCAGCCGGCATCTCTTCTGTCTTGTTGTGTGAGGAATAGGACCTTTGATGACGTCACTACGTTCATCACATGGTCCGTCACATGATCCATCACCATGGTGATGGATCATGTGACGGACCATGTGATGAGCGTAGTGACGTCATCAAAGGTGGTGATGGATCATGTGACGGACCATGTGATGAGCGTAGTGACGTCATCAAAGGTCCTATTCCTCACACAACAAGACAGAAGAGATGCCGGCTGCGCGAACAAGTGGATTAAAGTGAGTTAAATTATTATTATTATTATTTTTTTAACCCCTCCAGCAGAATGCTATTATTTTCCCTTATAACCATGTTATAAGGGGAAATAATAACATCTACAGAACACCTAACCCAAACCTGAACTTCTGTAAAGAAGTTCGGGTCTGGGTACCACAGTCAGTTTTTTTATCACGCGCGTGCAAAACACATTGCACCCGCCCGATAAAAACTGAACATCGGAATGCAATCGCAGTCAAAACTGACTGCAATTGCGTTCCTACTCGCGCGGGTTTGCCACAATGCACCGGGACGCATCCGGACACTGCACCGATGCATCCACCTTCTGGACACACCTGCACCGATGCATCCACCTGGACACACCTGCACCGATGCATCCACCTGGACACACTGCACCGATGCATCCACCTGGACACACTGCACCGATGCATCCACCTTCTGGACACACTGCACCGATGCATCCACCTTCTGGACACACCTGCACCGATGCATCCACCTGGACACACCTGCACCGATGCATCCACCTGGACACACCTGCACCGATGCATCCACCTTCTGGACACACCTGCACCGATGCATCCACCTGGACACACTGCACCGATGCATCCACCTTCTGGACACACATGCACCGATGCATCCACCTGGACACACATGCACCGATGCATCCACCTTCTGGACACACATGCACCGATGCATCCACCTTCTGGACACACATGCACCGATGCATCCACCTGGACACACATGCACCGATGCATCCACCTTCTGGACACACATGCACCGATGCATCCACCTTCTGGACACACCTGCACCGATGCATCCACCTTCTGGACACACCTGCACCGATGCATCCACCTGGACACACTGCACCGATGCATCCACCTGGACACACATGCACCGATGCATCCACCTTCTGGACACACATGCACCGATGCATCCACCTTCTGGACACACATGCACCGATGCATCCACCTTCTGGACACACATGCACCGATGCATCCACCTTCTGGACACACATGCACCGATGCATCCACCTTCTGGACACACATGCACCGATGCATCCACCTTCTGGACACACATGCACCGATGCATCCACCTTCTGGACACACATGCACCGATGCATCCACCTTCTGGACACACATGCACCGATGCATCCACCTTCTGGACACACCTGCACCGATGCATCCACCTTCTGGACACACCTGCACCGATGCATCCACCTTCTGGACACACATGCACCGATGCATCCACCTTCTGGACACACATGCACCGATGCATCCACCTGGACACACATGCACCGATGCATCCACCTTCTGGACACACATGCACCGATGCATCCACCTTCTGTACACACATGCACCGATGCATCCACCTTCTGTACACACATGCACCGATGCATCCACCTTCTGTACACACATGCACCGATGCATCCATCTTCTGTACACACATGCACCGATGCATCCACCTGGACACACATGCACCGATGCATCCACCTGGACACACATGCACCGATGCATCCACCTTCTGGACACACGTGCACCGATGCATCCATCTTCTGTACACACATGCACCGATGCATCCACCTGGACACACATGCACCGATGCATCCACCTTCTGGACACACATGCACCGATGCATCCACCTGGACACACATGCACCGATGCATCCACCTTCTGGACACACGTGCACCGATGCATCCATCTTCTGTACACACATGCACCGATGCATCCACCTGGACACACATGCACCGATGCAGCCACCTTCTGGACACACATGCACCGATGCATCCACCTTCTGGACACACATGCACCGATGCATCCACCTTCTGGACACACGTGCACCGATGCATCCACCTTCTGGACACACGTGCACCATGGTTTTTCAGCTCCCAGCTCTACTCTGGGGCCCTTGAGCAACATTTATCAACTATCCACAAAACAGGTATTAAATGGGAACCTAAACCAGCTCTTCTTCTCAGAGCATTTTGCATTGTCGGGTTTCCAGCACGCGGAGTACGGATCCACATAAAGTATATGGGATCAGTACTCCGCATGATGGAAAAGTTGAGCTGATCAGATGAAATCCGACAGTGCAGAGCACTCTGAGAAGCTCTGCTGCACGATCATGGCTTCCCCAAAGGATTAGATCGACTTTAAATCTTTGATCTATCCTTTGTATAAGTGAGAAATATTGTTCATCAGGCACCCATTGAATTCCTGGAGTGTTTATAGAACTGGGTTGATACAATTCAATTAAATAAATAAAAAAATATAAATTAATATACAAGTAAAAAAGAAACAATATCTTCTGAGAGAGCCAGGCTCTTTAAGGTGACGGTACGAGCCAGTTACACAGCGCTGCTGCTGCGCCGAGTACATCCTACCGGCGTGAGCGGGATGATGGAAACATCTTATGACGGCTGACATGTTTTGATAGGTGCTGAGGTAAGTAAACAGATTTTTTTAATTAGCAGAAAACGGCAAGCAAAGTCTTCGACGGGGGGTAAAGGAGATCTGAACGCTTAAATGTTAGTTTAAGCATACTGACTATGACTGGCCTCTTCGAGAGAATTTTAATTTTTTGGATAGGATTGTGATTCAGGAGGTCAAGCAGCTGTGCGGTGGAATGTATCACAATCAGACCTCAGTTCATGACAGATTGCAGGGAATACGGCCAAATATTTATTACCTTAAAGAGCAGGGTCACTCGGCTTTGTTTTTTCTGTCTTCTCGCTGCATATTGAGGACTAGTTTAGCCCTGAGTAGGAAAGCAGGCAAAACCGAACAAGCAGGAACCGCAGCTTACACAGCGGAGTAAGACAAGAGCCGTGTGAAACGGCAGGTACGCGTCTCGTGGGGATGGCGGGAAGACGGGAATCACTTTTTGAGGTTTTGAGAACATGTGTAATACTATAGAATAAGGTGACGATTCCTGCAGAGCTAGTAAGGCATCTGTCGGAGCTGGGGGACACTCCTTGTGGCCGCTGTAGTGATAGTAATGGCTATGATGTCTATTATAACGGAGGCCAGTTTCCGCAACAGCATATTACTGTCCTAGCACACAACCGTATTTCTGGGCCTCCGTCAGTTACGCAATTTTGAGGACAATAATAGGCATTTCTATCATAGGCCTGGCGGAAAAGTGAGGAGCGCACACGGCCGGTTCCCATGTTTTGCAGACCGCAAAAGACTTACGGTTGTGTGAATGGACCCTAAGAAGTGACACAGATTAAACAAAATGTCTATGGACCCATCTGGATTCCATCCCTTGCAGTGAGGAGAGAGAGTGTGCTATGCGGATGCTCCTCTCCTTGTTTTAGGGATCAGTGGGGGGTCTCCCACCCATCCAAACTTTTGATATATCTCCATGACCTACCAAAAGTTTTACGAAATCTCGGTGACCCTTTAGCTGTAATATACCCCACACTTGCCAACCTTCCTTTGTTGAGTGGGGTCTGCAAGCAGTATCCTGGGGGTCTCTTCAGCAGATGGGTCAATGAGCTGTCTGACAAACTAAACACTTACCTGGTGATAATGTCTAAGGGTAGGACCAGACAGGGTGCACAAGACGCGGCCGCCATGTGGGTGAGAACCACGAGGTGTTACCTGACTGAAGAACTAACTCAAGGTGGGAACTCTCTAGACAGGACCGGTTAGCGGGAGAGCTCTCTCTCTCTCTCGAATTAAAGGGGCTATCCCATGATAAATGTAAAAAAGATATGATATAGTACATGACTATCTTTTTAAAAACAAAATAAAGGGCTCATGGACACGACCGCTGCTTGTTTTGCGGTCTGTAAACTGCGCAAAACATGCATAACGGCCGTGTGCATTTTGCATTCCGTCCGGCCCATAATAGAACAGTCCTTTCCTTGTCCGTAATGCGGACAATAATACGACGTGTTCTACATTTTTGTGGATGGAACAGACAAACGGTGCTGTCCGCATCTTTTGCAGCCCCATTGAAATGAAAGGGTCTAAATCCAAACCGCAAAAAAATGCGGACAAAAAATACGTTTGTGTGCGTGAGCCAAAGATCTCCTCAATCATTGCTCCGATTGCTCTGCTAGATTTATTTGAAGCTGGCAGCTCAGGGGGCGTGCACTTTTTCAGGGGCGTGTCCTTTCTACTGCAGCTGAAGGATGGAACTGAGCGTGTGCTTCCATCTAAGTGAGCAGGACAGAGAGATTAGAAAAAGAGCAAACAGCAGGTGGCGCTGTACAGAGTGATTTCAGTGAATAACTCCGTGGCTATACTAAATCTCTAATGACAGGCAATTACAAAAGTATTCAGATCCAGGTACTAGTTTGAAAAATGTAGAATATTTTTCATGGTACAACCCCTTTAAGGTGCCACACTTTCCCTTGGGTGTTTTGATGCAAAAATTCCATGCAGGTAATGTCTACCTGAAAACCACTCTCAAAAGTTTCCAGCTAGTATGTACCTTAACATAACACTACCTGCAAAGCCGTTTTAGACTACTTTTACACTCCCGTCTTGTGCGGATCCGTCATGGACGGATCCGGTCAGATAATACAACCGTCTGCATCCGTCCTGAACTGATCCGTTTGCATTATCTTTAACGGATCCGTCTTTCACACCACTGAAAGTCAATGGAGGACGGATCCGTCTTCTATTGTGACAGATTGTGTCATAGAAAACGGATCCGTCCCCATTGACTTACATTGTGTGTCAGAACGGATCCGTTTGGCTCAGTTTCATCAGAGGGACACCAAAACCCTGCAATCAGCGTTTTGGTATCCGCCTCCAAAGCGGAATGGAGACTGAACGGAGGCAAACTGATGCATTCTGAGCGGATCCGTTTCCATTCAGAATGCATTAGGCAAACTGATCCGTTTTGGACCACTTGTGAGAGCCCTGAGCGGATCTCACAAACGGAAAGCCAAAACGCGAAAGTAGACTTACCATAAGAGGAATTTTTACAGGCTGAAAATACTTTTCCGATTTCAAGAGAACAAATTGCGGACCCGCAAAATACAGATACTGTCAGTGTTTCTTCCGCATTTTTTGCAGGCTCATTGTCTTCAACGGGTCCGCGGTCTGCATTTTGGGGCTGGGCACAGGACATGTTCTATCTTTTTGTGGAATGGACAAAGAATGCGTACAGCACACTGATCATCCATCTGCATGTCTGTCCTGCAAAAAGATAAAATATGTCCGCAAAATGCGGACCGCGAACCTGATGGTTAATGGATCTGCCAAAAAATATATATGTTTGGCGCACAGAACACATCTGTATTTTGTGGATAGCAAGGTCATGTGCATGAGGCCTTACTGGTGTATTTTCTGTACGGTTTTAAATTTTTGATGCATAGTTGACTTTTTTTCATGCAGATTTCATGTATTTCTATTTGAAATCAAAAACAGCGCTTGTGGGCGTATTTCACGAGTATTTACATAGGTGTGGAATCTGCTCCAAGATGCACTCAGAAATACGATGTCCTTACAAAAAGACACAAAGTACACCGTGTCGTCTCCGAACAGAGGGAAAGCATTAAAGGCCATGGACACATTCAGCTAGGAACGAGCTCCGTGATTCCCCATCACATAGGTTCAAACCTGTCCAGCATTTTTGACTTTACTTTCGGCACAAGTGGCTATGTCAGGCCTTTCCTGACCGCCTCCACAGCGCGCAGCCTTACCAACACAAACATAATGACTACATTTCCTAACAATGAAACTATATCCTCTTGAAGCGTCCAGTTATCTGGATTAGAGGACATGGTTGCTGCTGATGATGATGCAGATCATCCCACTGATTAATCCCACTGACACGGTGCCAGGAACCATTCCCCGTGTGCCGTCTCGTCAGTAGCAGAGCCCTAGTGTGTGATGACTGGTACAAGCTGTGCAGACGGGTCTTTGGGAGATACAATGAGGATACAAGCATTCAAATTCTGCGCCTACAGAAATCGGCATATGTGGATGCTTGTGGACTACAAAGAAGTTACAAAAGTGGACATTTTCACCCTATTAATGGCCAGGCCTGATATTTTTCCATGATTTAGCGAAGAGGTTTAACGGTCCTAACTTAATTTGATGGACTGTGAAAATAATTCTTGAAACCCTTTTCATGTGACATCTAGGGATTTTTATTAGGATGCGTTTTGAAATTTTTCCCCCTTTTGTTTAGACTTATTTTGGGAAAGCTGTGCAAACAATTAAAGAAAATTCATCTCGCTGGCAAACTATTGGAAATAAATTGGTAAATTGACACCAAAATTATTATAAAGGGCTCCCTATTTTGTGTTGGTCGTTTGTTTTAATATATAATATGTATAGTTACATGTGAACTGGGTGACTATAGTATGTGTGTGTGTGTATATATATATATATATATATATATATAGGAGATGAAAAACGGACAGCACTCCAGATAAAAGATAGTGGTGTTTATTCACCCATGTGGATGGCAACGTTTCAGCTCATACAAGAGCCTTATTTGAAATGTTATCTAACAGGTATTCACTGGATTTTATTCTGTTAAATATCCAATACCTGCAACAGGAATTATCCACTATTGCTAACGACACGGCTGAGATTGACCTCACATTACGGACATCCATGTCCACAGAGGAATATTCAGTGTTCAGCGACAATGTGTTGGCTCATGTGGCACGGGCCAAAACTGAATTGGAGGAAGGCAAAAGGTCCAAATGGAATCGTGATTCCGATGACTATAAGAAGGATGCGGTATACACCTGGCAGTCGGACACTACCTATTCCAACTACAAGGATCCAAAGAAAAGGAAAAGAAACACCCCAGCTACTTCTACTCCATCTTCCCTTTTTTTAGGGAACAATGTGGACCCTCAAAGAAAAGACGAGGGCGGACCAGGAGAGGGGGTCGTAGACACCACAGAACCAACCGTACTCAGGAACAACAAGACCAGAGCTCAGACAAACAAATTACAGATGAACAAGAGGAAGTGACCGTCATCAATTTATCCAGTAAGATGCTCACTCCAGCTCAAGTGAGTGTTCTCAATAGAGGACTTTCTTTTTGTCCCATGTCTTCCTCTAACTGGTTTGATTTAGATACAGATTTGTCTGCATTTTTTCGTAGAATCAAATTGAAAGTATGGTTCAACACTAGGGCACAGATCGCGGCGCCTCAGGCTAGCGAGTTCTCCCTGAGACGCCTCGATCTGTCCATGAAGAGCCATTTCTCTCCCATTGTGAACGAGGCTTCTGTTGATGCATTTATCACTGCTGTTAAATCTGATATATCTGCATATAAGATGAGATGTAGTAACTATGTTTTTAAACATCCTAATCTCTCTAAGTTGGAAATTGAGGCACTTGACCAATTAAGACAGGACCCTTCTTTGACGATCAAACCAGCGGATAAGGGCGGCGCGGTGGTCGTCATGGACACCAGCAGATACGTGAGTGAGATTCAACGTCAGTTGGACGACGGAGATGTTTACTCTGTCCTTCATAATGACCCCAAATTTGGGATAGCCAAACTCATCAGGGAATGTTTGGCGGATGCCATGTTGGCAGGCACTATTGATGATGACTTGTGCACGTTTCTTACTGTAGATCATCCGGTTACGCCGGTTTTATATATACTTCCTAAAGTGCACAAGTCACTTGAGGATCTGCCCGGACGCCCTATTGTGTCCGGGTCGGACTCCATCTTTAGTCGCATCGCCATCTTCCTTGACAAGGTTTTGCATGACTTTGCTACAGGGGCTGAGTCGTATATACAAGATACGACTGATTTCCTGTGCAAGTTGGATAAGATTGATTTTGCTGGTGTCCATGAGGTCCACCTGGCATCCTTTGATGTCACCTCTTTATATACCTCGATTGATCACGATCTAGGTATAGGTGCCATTGAACGTATGCTGGGTTCCTCAACTCACTCCACAGCTGCTAGACAGTTCATTATTGATTTACTACAGATCATTCTAAGACAGAATTATTTCCTGTTTCAGGAAACGTTTTTTCAACAAAAAAGGGGCGTGGCGATGGGTTCGAACGTAGCACCCACCTACGCAAACATCTTTATGAGGTGCTTTGAGGAGGATGTCGTCCATGTGTCACACCACCGCAGCCATTTGCTGCGGTGGTGGAGATACATCGACGACATCTTCCTCATATGGACGGGTAGTGTTGCCCAACTCGATGAGTTCCATCTGTTCCTTAACAGTGTCAATAGGGACCTTCAGTTCACCTTGGTCCATTCTGACACTGTGTTACAGTTTTTAGATACTACAGTTATCTACAATCAGGGCAAGTTGCATACACAGTTATACACTAAGCCCACGGATAAAAACACTCTCCTTTGTTACAACAGTGGTCATCCACGTAGCATGCTGAAGTATTTGCCCTTTTCCCAATTCCTTAGGGTCAAACGCATAGTTTCTGAACCTGAACAGGTAGATCTGGCTTTGGATAACATGGCCAGGAAATTTCAAAAACGAGGGTATCCCACCCAACTTCTTGATTCCCATATACACAAGGTTCGTGGCTTAGATAGGACCAGTACTTTGGAGAGGGGGACGTCCGATAGATCTACTTCTCGGATTCCCTTTATCTCCAAGTACACTGAACAGAGTGAGGAAATCAACCGTATTATTAAACGACATTGGGGGATTTTGGGTGGCTGTCACAGTGAGATCTTAGAATTTAGATCCCCTCCCCTTTTTTCGTACTGCAGGTCCAGAAATTTGCGTGATCAACTTGTCCGAGCAGATATTGGACCTAGGTCCAAGTCTGTTCAAACCTCTCTAACTGTACATGGTAAGGGTAGTTTTCCCTGTCTTTGCTGTATTGACTGTAAATATATGGGTAAGGGCAGCACTTTTGTCCATCCTATTACTGGAATTACATATCCGATTCGATTTCACCTTACTTGCAATTCCAATTACGTTATCTATGTTTTAATTTGTCCATGCAAATTATTATATGTGGGTGAAACGTCGACGGATCTCAAAACGCGGTTGAACAATCATAGATTGTCTATACGCAAAAAAAGAAAGGACCTCCCTGTTGCCAAACACTTTACGGAGTTTCAACACTCCGAAAAAGACCTTAAATGTTGGGCTATTGACCATGTACCCATGCCAAGACGTGGGGGCAACAGGGTGTTGATCCTTAGAAAAAGAGAGCTTTTTTGGATCTACACTCTCAATAGTTTGAGACCTAATGGGCTCAATGTGGATTACAATCCGGGGATATATGCTTAGAGGAGTAGTTTGCCCCACATTGTCATTTATGCGATATTTGTCTTTCTTCTGTTGATACATAGTGTATTATGAACACTATTAAGCCATTTCTTTACTTTCTGTTTTTATTTTCACAGACAAGAATGATGCTGCGGGTTGGAGAAGTGAGACGTACCCGGTGGTTACCGTATTTGTTAATATGCCCTTATTCTGTGATGGTTTTTATTTTATTTATATATTTTTTTAGTTATGCCTGTTACATTTTGCCTCCTATTGTGTGTCCTATACTATATGTGTCCCCATTGGGGAATAGTGGCCTCTATGCGGTATGTCCGCTGCGGTTTCTGCGGCGTGCATTATCTCATTTCATCCATCTGTGAGGTTAGGTGCAGCTTTTCTTAGCTGCAACTTTTCCACTGTCCCCCATGGGTACACATTTAGGTACACGGCACTGTCTCCGTGTTGCGCTATCCTGTCTAACACTAGGTTATGCGCACACACATCGATGAGGCATTTTGTTTTGTTTAGTCTTATTATGGCTGACTAAGTGTTTTTTGTCTTGCTTGTACTCTCGTCACCATATGTGAGGACAATACATTACATTATACCGCTGATGCGGGTTGGTATTTGTGTTCTCCTCTACATGTGGGCATCTGTACCTTTTCCAAGATGGCCGACGAAGCCTTTCCACACTTGTGCGCATGCTCCGGTTACGTCATTTGAGGTAGTCACATCGTGATCTTCAGGCGACTTGGCGCCTGCGCACTGTCTCCAGCCGAACGCCGGACGTGGCGGTACATGACATGTACGGTATGGATAATGGAACCGGGTATGTCGTCGCTTCCCCCACCTTCTGGCATCATTTCTTCTAGTCCCTCCCACTTTATGTGCACCTGATTTTTATTAATTGATCATTATATCTCTATGTGATATTATATTCACTTTATTATGTATTTTGCATACACCAGTGTTGTATTTTGACACTGTTGTATATGTCACTGCTATTTATATATGCTGTTTTTTCTATATATGCACTATCTGCACTTTATGTACACATGTTCACTAATTGATTATATTGTGATGTAATAGGGGTTGGACCATATATACCCCACTTTTACACTGTGTTCATTGCTTGAAAAAGGCTCTTGTATGAGCTGAAACGTTGCCATCCACATGGGTGAATAAACACCACTATCTTTTATCTGGAGTGCTGTCCGTTTTTCATCTCTTATTGACGGGGTAAGCTGCTACATCCCTGGACTTAGCACCCTCTTTGTGTTTTTTCCGGTGCCGCCACTATTTTCCTTTTCTATATATATATATATATATATATATATATATATATATATATATATATATATATATGGGCTGATGCCGCTGGGGGACATGGCATGGAGGGGCTGATGGCACTGGGGGGAGTGGGGGACATGGTGGATGGTATGGAGGCACTGGGGGAGGGAGACATGGCAATGGAGGGGCAGATGGCACTGGGGGAGTAGGGGACATGGCTTGGAGAGGCTAATCTGATGACACTGGGGGCCATCATATGGCAATGGATGGCATGGAGGCACTGGGGTAGTGGGCGACATGGCAATGGATGACATACAAGAGCTGATGACACTGGGGGAGTGGAGCTAAAGGCACTGGGGGAATGGAGCTGATGACATGGGGGGAGAGCTGATGGCATTGGTGGATAGTGGAGCTGAAGGCACTGGGGGGAACGAAGGGTGTTGGGGACAGGTGGCAGGGGGCCTGATGAGTTTTTATAAAAGGAAAACTGTCTATTAATAATTTTTTTCTTATTCGGAGTACTCGATTAATCGTAAAAAATAAATCGGCAGAATACTCATAGAAACATAGAATGTGTCGGCAGATAAGAACCATTTGGCCCATCTAGTCTGCCCAATATACTGAGTACTATGGATAGCCCCTGGCCCTATCTTATATGAAGGATGGCCTTATGCCTATCCCATGCATGCTTAAACCTCTTCACTGTATTTGCAGCTACCACTTCTGCAGGAAGACTATTCCATGCATCCACTACTCTCTCAGTAAAGTAATACTTCCTGATATTACTTTTAAACCTTTGCCCCTCTAATTTAAAACTATGTCCTCTTGTAGCAGTTTTTCTTCTTTTAAATATTCGATTTCTCAAATAATAATTTACTGCAGTATGTATGTATGTATGTATGTATGTATGTATGTATGTATATTAACTTTATAATTTTATAGTTTATTATATTTTTAATTTAGTTTTGGCACATAGGATGTTCTCCAAGAGTGCAATAAAAGGCCTCGGGTGGACACGTACGCCTTTATTTTTTTTATTTTGCACTTTTCCACCATAACTTGGGTAACCAAAGGAGCCCCAGTTTCAGGGGAAAACAACCACCTCTGAGGATATTGTTCATAGGTATAGTTGACCAGGGTCTGCTAAGACCCTGTAGCTCCGATCTGCCCTTGATACACCCAGCGATCACATGATTGCCGGGCCCATTAGAGGAAGCAGCATGGGGCTTACCATACATGTAATGTGCTTGGTCTGAGACTTCTATGGCATATCTGAAGAATACACCATAAAAACAAACATACACTGGGATGCTGGTCCCAATTTTATACTTCGAACAGGCCCCCAAGCTCACCTTGCATGAATGCAGCGGCTAGTGGTGGTCGGGACTATGGAATCAGCAGAGCTACTTGTGCTACACGGTCTCCGTATCTCCCACACAAGTGATTTGTGAATAAGTAAACTGCCTGACTACTTTTGGCCATGGCATTCAGGCAGAAGGGGGTCAGGTGCCCTGTTTTAGGCTAGGTGCAGGAGCAAGATTTGGGATCCACATCTATCACACATTTTATATGACATCTTGAGGATATGCCATAAACAAAGCTAAACAGATAGTAAATCATACATAGGTATTAATAACTGGATGCATACACAGATGTAGCAATCCTCATCTTGATACTTAATGAGTGTACATCACAAACTTGACTGACTTTATTTTTAATGGATGTGATATCACACTAAGGGCTCATTCACACGGCCGTAGACGTTTTTGTGGTGTGCAAAATGCGGATTCCTAATGCACCGATACCGGCCGTGCGTGTTCCGCATTTTGTGGAAAGGTGCGTCCTGGCCACCGCAAAACGGACAAGAATAAGACATGTTCTATTATAAACAAAATTTGTGGGGTCGCAGAACGGACATATGGATGTGGACAACACACGGTGAGCTGTCCAGATCTTTTGCCGCCTCATTGAAATAAAAGGGTCTGCATCCGATCTTCAAAATATGCTGATCAGATGCGGACCAAAACCACGGTCGTGTATATGAGCCCTAAAGCTGAGAAAAGCTCCATCTGTACCACATCAATATACAAACTGGTAAAGTCTTTAAAAGGACGATCACTAGTAGGGTACATTCACACGAAAGTAAGCCGTTCGCGCCCAGGCTGTGAAAGGCAAATTGCGGTCCGCAAAAAACGGGCACTGGCTGTGTGAATACCGTATTGCGGCGTGTACCCATTGACTTGAATGGGTATGTGATACGCAATGTACGGCAAAATATAGGATATGTTCAATCTTTTGCAGTGCAGAGGCACGGACCAAAAAGCCCATGGAAGCACTCCACACCGCCTCATATCAAGTCAATGGGTCTGCATCCGTGATTCGCACAGCCGGGCGGGGGGGCCCGTATATTGCTGAACCGCCATTTGAGGTCCACAATACTGCCAAGGACAGCCTATAGTCATGTGAATGAGCCCTTAACAGGAGACATAATTAACACAATTAGTATCACAAAGTATTCTGCCCACATTACAGAGGGAAAAAAAAAAACATACTGAGTTTTCGTCCTCCTCTTCCAGTTCTCTCTGCTGTTCCTCATGTCTTTTTGCTTTGATGTCCATAGCTTCTGTGATGAGGTCTCGGAGAATGGACACTGCTTTCGCATTCTTGATAAACGTGTGCTGCAGAGGAGATACGGACAATTACTATTACAGAACAAAATAAATGCTCTTAATTTATCATTGTTGGACTAAAACACCTGCAAAAAACAACAGAATGCAAAACCATATGGTTAACGGCATGATAAATTATAAAATGGAAGTGAAGGCCTCATATGCACTGGTGTAGGCTGGTCAGTATTTACATCAGAAACCACAAAGAAAATCTATAATGTAATGATCTGGGCCCCCTTCCATGTTTCTACCCCCTACATATAGCTCGTTTGTGACAGGAATCAAATAGTTCAGCAGTACTGTTAAAAAGTTGCACAGCATTCATCTGACAGCTAGACAAAAAAATAATAATAACCAGCACAATACTCAGTACAGGTGTTTTTTTTATATACAGCATCTTAAAAGGGGTTCCCACAGGTCTGGCTCACAGCACCCCCAGCTGATCTCCGCAGGTCTGGCTCACAGCACCCCCAACTGATCCCCGCAGGTCTGGCTCACAGCACCCCCAACTGATCCCCGCAGGTCTGGCTCACAGCACCCCCAACTGATCCCCGCAGGTCTGGCTCACAGCACCCCAAGCTGATCCCCGCAGGTCTGGCTCACAGCACCCCAAGCTGATCCCCGCAGGTTAGGCTCACATCACCCCCAGCTGATCCCCCACAGGTTAGGCTCACAGCACCCCTAGATAATCCCCGCAGGTCTGGCTCACAGCACCCCAAGCTGATCCCCGCAGGTTAGGCTCACAGCACCCCCAGCTGACCCCCGCAGGTCTGGCTCACAGCACCCCTAGATGATCTCCGCAGGTCTGGCTCACAGCACCCCAAGCTGATCCCCGCAGGTTAGGCTCACAGCACCCCCAGCTGATCCCCGCAGGTCTGGCTCACAGCACCCCTAGATGATCTCCGCAGGTCTGGCTCACAGCACCCCTAGATAATCCCCGCAGGTCTGGCTCACAGCACCCCAAGCTGATCCCCGCAGGTTAGGCTCACAGCACCCCAGCTGATCCCCACAGGTTAGGCTCACAGCACCCCTAGATAATCTCCGCAGGTCTGGCTCACAGCACCCCAAGCTGATCCCCGCAGGTTAGGCTCACAGCACCCCCAGCTGACCCCCGCAGGTCTGGCTCACAGCACCCCCAGCTGATCCCCGCAGGTTAGGCTCACAGCACCCCCAGCTGATCCCCGCAGGTCTGGCTCACAGCACCCCTAGATGATCTCCGCAGGTCTGGCTCACCGCACCCCAAGCTGATCCCCGCAGGTCTGGCTCACAGCACCCCCAGATGATCCCCGCAGGTCTGGCTCACAGCACCCCCAGCTGATCCCCGCAGGTCTGGCTCACAGCACCCCTAGATGATCTCTGCATGTCTGGCTCACCGCACCCCAAGCTGATCCCCGCAGGTCTGGCTCACAGCACCCCCAGATGATCCCCGCAGGTCTGGCTCACAGCACCCCCAGCTGATCCCCGCAGGTCTGGCTCACAGCACCCCCAGATGATCCCCGCAGGTCTGGCTCACAGCACCCCCAGATGATCCCCACAGATATGGTTCATAGCACAAAAAGCTGAACACCATGTCTGGCTCAAAGCATCCCCTGCTGATCCTCACTGCTGTGGCTGAATCCCAGCATAGTTTTCGTCTGGCCAAAGCCCGGTAGATTTGCCAGGTGACAGCCAGATATCCACCAGACCCCATTAGAGTCAACAGGGGAGGCGAGTAACATACGGCAATGTCCGATGCAGAGATCTCTGGCAGGCTGTTCTCTGCCGCGTGTAACACTAGCCTTAGTCGTGTGCTTCAGCCCTAAGAAATCTTAGAATAATCTTATACATGTGTGAGTGGGTAAATAATAATAATATAAATACACACTACATGTATATATATACACACACACACACACACACTGTATATACATGCATACATATATACATACACACCCAGCACCCCTGTTATATTACACACAAGTATTTCTTTACAAACTGAGAAATGCAAATAAGGGGCAGCATGAAGGTAGTTTTATTCCTAATGTTTATTTCCCCAAATTTGTGTTCCATGACTGTAAGTTCGGAGGATCTGGAACCTGAGCCCTACAGCAGGGAAAAAAATGATAATATCCTCAGTAAACAAGGAAAGGGCTCAATTTGCGTAATTTCCAAAATATCTTTAAACCAAATTAAAATAAAATTAGCCCGTTTTCGATGCCATGTAGTCATGCAGATGTGTAACCCTACACCGTATACGTACAGCAGGCAGAAATGTACACTAACTGTAAAGCTGCTGCTCCCGCTGCTATTACTGTTTGACCACTTCAAAGGACCTCTCAGTTTGCCAAAGGGACGATGCATTTTGCGGAGCCGGGGAAGGTTAGAACACTTCCCGATTAATCTAGTAATAAAATAAACGTGTGCGCTTCGTCAGAAAGATTACACAGTTTATAAAATATTTTGGAGGGCTGCAAATGATGTCCATCATTACCTATTTCCCACTGATGGAGGAAAAGAGTGTTTTAAAAAAAACTGAACCTGCTGAACATCTGGTAGTAGCAATTAAAAATGGTGAAATACATAAAAAATTGAGTTTTGGAACAAGATCCAAGATGTAATGTAGTGTGGATGCTGAATGAATTCTAGGGTTGATGGAGAAGCTCAGGGAAGCTACATTAATACCACATCATTTGGGCAGAGCAGCATCTCAGTGTTAATGCTGCAAAGTGTTGGGGAGTGGTTAGGTTCAGCATCTTAAAAGGAGTTTTGGTCCACATCCAAGCCGCAGTTTTGGCGGCTCGGATGCGGACCCATTCACTTCACTGGGGCCGCAAAAGATGCGGACAGCACTCCGCGTACTGTCCGCATCCGTTGCTCCGTTCCGTGGTCCGCAAAAAAATAGAAGCTGTCCTATTCTTGTCCGCGCTTTGCGGACAAGAATAGGCAGTTATATTAAAGGCTGCCCGTGCCGTTCCGCAAAGTGCGTGTCCGTGTGCATGTAGCCTTTATGAAAGAGTTAAATATCCCACACCTCTGCCTGCCTCCAAGTGTCCAGAGATCCTTACTTTCCACTGGGAATTTCTACATAGGAAAAAAAGAAGTTTTGCAATGATCTTAGATGTTGCCCTTCGCCACGGAGTGCACTGCATTCCATGCGCTCAATGTCACTGACCTAGAATAAGTCACAAGGGGCCAAGCTCCAGGATCTGTTAATCATTTGGGCAATCAGTGAATACCAGCACTTAGAGAACTGATATTTATTTCATTTGGAAAGCTTCCATGTTAAATCAGATATCTGAGTAACTAGCTCATAAAAGTTATTCAATACCAAAATAAGAGGTGTTATCTCCAGAAAGATGAGGGTTGTGATATGCGGTAATTTACAGAGTCATGAAAGAGCAGAAACAGCAGCATTTCAGTGCTTCAACGTGCAAAGGGGTTTACAAAGGTTTCTGAGCTGCTAGTGAACTTTTCAGCCAGATCTGGGTAAATCTTATGTGACGGCTCGAAACGCGCTACTGTTTTTTTTGGTGACATTTTTTTAAGCCAGGGTCAAGCCACTGAAGATGTTTCCTACATTTTAACTTTGAAACTATATCGGGTCTCAAGTTCTTGAGAAATTGCTCAACGTTTTTTCTTTTTTTTTTGTTTTAGGGAAAAAATTTAAAAAAAAGGTCAGCATTTTTGACCATGCTAAACTGCTGACAGCACTAGATAAGGGAGGGCAGTATAAACATTTATGATGCAGAAATATGCCTATATTAGGCGTATTTCAGGCGTAGATGGCAGTGCAACGTTTTGTTGCACCGCAATCTGCGACTTATCGCCAGGTCTAAAAAGTGTAGAAAGAGGTCTAAATGCAAGACGGCTCAGAAGCTGCCTTACATTTAGAACTGGCAGAGGATCCGCCGAAGTTATGAAGAGGCCGGCGCCTCATTATAACTTCGGCGGAAACACTGGTTTATTAAGACCGGCGTCTAAAACGCTGCTCTTAATAAATGTGCCCCATACTTTTTGTGGAGCTTTTCCTATCAGGAGTAGTGTGAATATGAACTTTTATTCACTCTGAAGAGCTTTCTGCATTGAACTGATTCACAACCCCTTTCCTTTGCTCGGAGCGACAGCTGTCTCCTGGTTGGATACTACAGCTGTCACCCAGAACAGAGAGAAGCAGATTAATGCAGAAAACACTTAAAGGGCTTCAGTCACCCCACTAAACTCATTTTTTTTTTTTTTGTGTACTCACCGAAAGAGAAGACGTCATCAGCGCAGGCGCACTGACGGAGTGCTGAGGAGGTGAGCCTCCTTATCTCAGAGCGCCTGCGCCGAATCAACACAGGCGCGCGATTTTTGAAGTGCTGACAGGGCCAGTCGGAGGAGGAGATCGCGGCTGGCCCTGTCAATCAACAGGAGGAGGGGGCGTTTTTTGGGGCTGCTACCAGCAAGTAGACGCCCTACTTGCTGGTAGACAGGTAATTAGCATATTATAAAAGTATGTTTTTTTACATATCTACTGAACGAAAATGATTAATAACATAATGTATAGATATATCGCAGGATAGGGATTATAAGTACACAAAAAAAATAAATGAGTTTAGTGGAGTGACAGAAGCCCTTTAAAGGATAACTGTCACACTTAGACCCTAATTTCAATTTTCATATATGTAGTTACTAATAACATGATATTCCAGAATCAGTTACTATTAGACTGACTTACCCCATATTTAATAAGATTCAGCCCTTAGCAACCAGTCTGCATAAAACTGCAATTTCACTATTCAGTTAAGATGGCCGCCACTGCCCTCACCCTGAGGCTAATCCCGCCTGCCCTCACTAGCCAGTAACAGTAGCCCCCCCAAAAGTGTCAGTAACCAGAGCCCTCCCCCCTAAAGGGTTAATCTCCTGCCGCACAAAGGGGTCCTCTTACCACATGTTGCTTTCATTTATACACTGAGCAGACGGCAGATCTCCCTTCCCTGTTGTGTGCTGCTTCCACTCTGCTTTCTCCAGCTCTGCTGAGTGAGGGAGCGTCTGCCAAGCGCAGGGACAGGGAGAAGTGCACACAGCCCAGGCACTGTTATCAGCTGCTGGGGAGGACCTGGCTTTAATCATTTACTTACAGTCCCTGGCTGTCAGTAATGTGACCTTGCACGCTGTGTCCTCCGTCCTTCAACAGATAGACGGAACATGCCTAGCAACCCTATTTTAAGCACAGGTAACAATAGGCAGTACAGGGAACAAAAATGTGGAATTAAGGGGTAATTGAATACACAGTGAAAAGTTAAAATAGGACCACCAAGGAGATATTAATCACCACAATCCAATACTCCGAAGAAAAAAAAATACGACAGTTATCCTTTAATACTGACGCTCCACATCCAGGAGCAGAACCTAGCAGAATAAATGTTCATATTCACAATACTCCTGATAAAAACTACTCTACCAAGGGTCTGTTTGTACGACTCTCTTTATCCCCAAACTAGTGTTCTCAGCAGATTAGCATGGTTAAAGGGAGTCTGTCACCAAAATTGGATGTTACACACTGCTTGTATGGCGCTCTAGCACAACTACCCATGATTCCAATGGTACCTTAGTTCTTTTGTTGTGACTTTCACCAGCGCGGGATGATGCAACGGACTTAAAGGGCGGAACAAGCAAGAGGCTGGGGGAGGAGTAATGTGAAAAAAAAGGCAAAGTGACCTGGGCACCTACACCACGAATCCCACCCCTGGGCACTTGCGAGCCCTCATTTGCATATGGATTAAACATCATTTCTCGCTCATATCATTCGGGGACACAGGACCATGGGTATAGCTGCTGCCACTAGGAGGAGACACTAGACTGAAAAGTGCTAGCTCCTACTCTGCTGGCTATACCCCCTCCAGCCAGGAGAGAGCATATCAGTTTGTGCCCAAGCAGTAGGAGAAAAAAAAACCATACATGAAATAAACCAGAACATAACTAATGCCGGAAGGGCCGAACCAGACTGAGGACCCCACCGGCAAACAAACCGCTAGCACCTGCAGTAATAATGGAAAATAATGGGTGGGAGCTGTGTCCCCCAATGAACTAAGTGAGAAAGATTTTACAGATAAGTCCACAAAAATCTCTTTCTCGCTCGCATCATTGGGGACACAGGACCGTGGGACATTCCGGGGAGGGAAGAACACATCCCCATGGAAAACTGCCTCGCGTAAGGAAGCTCAAGACACTGCAACCTGCAAGACCTAGCGTCAGCTGATGCAAAAGTATGCACCTGGTAAAACTTGGTGAACGTGTGCAAGAACGACCAAGTCACTGCCTTGCACAGCTGTGAAGCTGAAGCCTGTAGAAGAGAGCCCAAGACGAGCCCACCGCCCTGGTCGAGTGGGCTGTGATATCAAGGGGCGGCGCCTTGCCCCGGGAGCAGTATGCCTCAGCAATTGAAAAATGTCACCTTGGAGGCCGCCAAATTGTCAATTGTCACCTTGGAGGCTGCCAAACCTTTGCGAGGACCTTCCAGAACAACGAACAGAGAGTCCGTATGGCGGAAAGTGCTCGAGACAGATAAGTAAATCCTGAGAGCCCTAACCACATCCAGTTGATGGAGAGCCCGCTCCCTAGGATGCGAAGGAGAGGGGCAGAAAGAAGGAGGAACAATGTCTTTGTTGACATGAAAGGCAGATACTACCTTTAGCTGAAAAGAAGGTATGGGTCGGAGCACCGCCTTATTTTGGTGCAGAATAAGGAAGGGTTCCTTACAGGAAAGCGCTGCCAACTCCGAAACGCCCCTGATGGAAGTGATAGCCACCAGGAATGCAACCTTCCAGGAGAGAATACAGAGGGGAACTGTGTTTAAAGGCCCAAATGGAGTTGATTGGAGGGAACCCAGAACCAGGTTCAAGTTCCAAGAAGGCAAGGGGGGACGATAAGGAGGGACGGTGTTTGCCACCCCTTGTAAGAAGGTCTTAACCGGAGCATGTAGTGACAGAGGACGCTGGAAAAAAAAATTGACAGTGCTGACACCTGCCCCTTCAAGGAACTAAGGGCAAGAGCCAAATCCAGACCCGATTGCAGAAATGAAAGGATGGTGGGAAGGTAGAAGCGTAGCGGGGGGAGGTTACGTTCCGCACAGAAACGCAAAAAGACCTGCAAGTTCAGTAATAAATCCTGGACGACGCTGGCTTCCTGGCTTTAATCATGGTGTGGATGACCCTGTCCGGGAAACCTCGCTGCTTCAGAATGGTGGTTTCAACAGCCACACCGTCAAACGTAGCGACTCTAAACGCTGGTGGAAAACAGGACCCTGAGAAAGATGTCTGTGTACCACGTGCGACAGGGCCAATACGGAGCGATGAGGATCGTCTGGATGCCCTCCATCCTGATTCTGCGTAAGACTCGAGGCAGGAGAGGAAGAGGCGGTAACACGTACACCAGGGAGAACCCATCCCATGGGGCCACCAGCACGTCTACAGCGCATGCCCTAGGATCTCTTGTTCGAGAGAAGAAGGCGGTGAGTTTGTGGTCAAGCCAGGACGCCATCAGGTCCAACTCCGGTTGACCCCACCGGAGACAGCGGCGCGCGGCCAACCGCGAAGCACTTCCGGACGGCCGGAGAACGGCGGGACCCGGAGCGGAGTGCGGGAGGCTTGAGCATACCCGCCACGGGTGCCCAGCCTGCGGCCCAGGAAGAATCCAGAGTGGGACGGAACCCGAAATCTGGGTAGGCCCGAAATGAAGCCAGGGCCTAAAGTAAAGAGTGGCTGGCCGGAAGGTAACGGGGGGAACTGTAAAAGTGTGGCATCCCTGTGGCCCTAGTCAGGAACTAAGGTGACCTGAAGTGGAGAAGTACGTGTCCCAAATGTGGGGGCCGGGGGGTGCAGGAGAATACTCACCCAATCCTGATTACTCAACCCATCTCCATCCTCTTCTCTTCATCCCCCCCTTAGAGGACCAGCAGGGTCACCTCTTCAGCAGCTGGCGCCCGAAGAGGAAGGAGACTGGAATGGCAGGGGAGTCTTGCCGGATCCAGGTGACCCTTTGGCTGGCCGGAAGCAGGGGAGCTAGGCTGCCCTGGTCCACCTTTGCTTCTTGGGTGATGTCGATCGGTGAGGGAACCTGACACCGGCCTTGCTCCCGGGATAGACAGAGAGGCTAGGCGACTGTTTCCCCTACCTAAAAAGGGAAAAGACAAAACAAAAAAGAAAAAATATCAAAAGGAAGCAAGCAGGGAGGTCTGCCTCCTATGACACTAAGCTAAAAACTGATATGCTCTCTCCTGGCTGGAGTATAGCCGGTAGAGGAGGACCTAACACTTTTCAGTCTAGTGTCGCCTCCTAGTGGCAGCAGCAGCTATACCCACGGTCCTGTGTCCCCCAATGAGACGAGCGAGAAATTATGTTTAATCCATATGCAAATGAGGGCTCGCAAGTGCCCGGGAGTGGGATTCTTGGTGTAGGTGCCCAGGCCACTTTGCCTTTTTTTTCACATTACTCCTCCCCCAGACTCTTGCTTGTTCCGCCCCGTAAGTCCGTTGCGTCATCCCGCGCGTGCGCAGTTCACCGCCGGCCCGGGCATGAGCACTGTGATGCCCATTGTGGCCCGCGGCATCGATACATCTAGTGAACGATACATGGATACATAAGAGAACTTAAAGAGGACCTTTCACCGATTATTACACTATGAGCTAAGTATACAGACATGTAGAGCGGCGCCCGGGGATCTCACTGCACTTACTATTATCCCCGGGCGCCGCTCCGTTCTCCCGCTATGCCCTCCGGTATCTCCGCTCACTAAGTTATAGTAGGCGGAGATTCCAGTCACTAAGTTATAGTAGGCGGAGATTCCAGTCACTAAGTTATGGTAGGCGGAGTCTGCCCTTGTTCTGCTGTAGCGCTGGCCAATCGCAGCGCAGAGCTCACAGCCTGGGAGGTTATTTTCTCCCAGGCTGTGAGCTCTGCAATGCGATTGGCCAGCGCTACAGCAGAACAAGGGCAGACTCCGCCTACCATAACTTAGTGAACAGAGATACCGGAGGGCATAGCAGGAGAACGGAGCGGCGCCCGGGGATAATAGTAAGTGCAGTGAGATCCCCGGGCGCCGCTCTACATGTCTGTATAGTTAGTTCATAGTGTAATAATCGGTGAAAGGTCCTCTTTAAAGGGGTTATCCAAGACCTAAAATGCCCCCCCAAATGCCCAGGCCCCTCATACAGATTGTACTTACCTCGCTCCTCGGCACCCGCGTCACTTCTGATGCTGACAGAGCCGCCGATTGATCTTTCCATCGCGCGGATGAAAACATCCGGCGATGGGTAGGAAACCAATAGCAGGCTGCGACAGGAATGAGCCTCCCTAGCATCGTGGTTGATTCTAGGGAGGCTCATCTCGTTGCGGCCTGCTATTGGCTAACCAACCTAACACCCATCGCTGGATGTTTTCATCCGTGTGAGGGGAGATGCAGGGGAGGCCGTGTGGGGATGAGAAGTGCAATCTGTTTGAGGGGCCCGGGCATATGGGGAGGCATTATAGGTCTTGGATAACCGATTTAATATTAAACTGAAGACTGTTTTCATGTGACACAGAAACACTATTTTCCACTGCTAGTAGCACTGGTTCCAGTCTATTGAAAAAGAAAACGTTTCCGAATGTTGGATTATACCGTTAAGCAGTGACATAAAGACAGCATAACACCTACTTAAAGCGGTAGTCCATCATGACAACCCCTCTAATATGAAACCCCTGACAGTTGGCTGCTCTAGGGGCAATGTAGTATTACATGGCAGCTATAAAATAAAATTTAAAGATGAGCGAATCAATTGTAAATTAATAGAATTTTAGAAATATCCGATGCAGACAGAGAAAGAAAGTAAGAAAGAGAGAGGGGATGTTTGAAAAAAAAAATTAAGGTGCCATAGAATATGCAGCGCATTTTGCTTTTGCCAAATCCAT
The DNA here is from genome assembly GCF_905171765.1 of Bufo bufo. NCBI lineage: Eukaryota > Metazoa > Chordata > Amphibia > Anura > Bufonidae > Bufo > Bufo bufo. Next base: position 79,379,222 of record NC_053393.1, on the reverse strand, counting down.
CGCGTGACCAGAGCCTAATAAATTGTCTCATTAAAATGGTCTTCGATAGGGCCTCTTGTCGAGTCGGTTTGCAGATGAGACAGAGGCCACTACTGATGACATGTAAGCGGGGTCTCTCTCCTGGGAAAATATTCACGGATATTGAGATTCAGTTAGCAATAAGGAACTAAAAGCGGATTTTTTTTTTTTTGCCCCGTTTAAAAAATAATATAATAATTGGCCCAGTAAAGTGCATAACTACACAATTCAGTAAACTGGAATGCATATTCTCAGCAAGCCATAACCATATAGTATATAGTAGTGATTTACTTTATTACTCCATAAAACGCACAAAAACACTTTTAAAGTCCACATCACTGGGAAATCAACATTGGAATTACAATCCAATGTAGAGAACAGGTTGTAAAATAGTACAAACAAGCAGCGATGTGTTGGTGGCAAGCAACGCGTTTCATAACAACATAATAATGGGTGTTGTAAAGGTATTCTATCGAGGAGCTAGTCAGAGACTAGAAAGAGAAACTCCACTGTGGTCACATCCCATTTAAGGCCCCATTCACACTACCGAATTTTTGCTCCGCATCTGATCCACATTCTTTGTGGATTGGATGCCTACCCATTCATTTCAATTGGGCCGCTAAAATTGCACACAACGCGCCGTGTGATGTCCACATCCGTATGTCCTTTCCGCAGTCCCGCAAAAAAAAAGATAGAACATGTCCTATTCTTGTCTGTTTTGCAAATAAGAGTAGACATTGGTACAATGCGTCCGTGTAAAAAAAAAAAAAACGGGAACGTAGGCTAAAGTTCAAGAAAGTACATGTAAGTTACTTATGGAGGACATCTCGTGAGAAAATGATCTCATGTTGTACATCAGGGTAAGAAAAAAATTAGAATGGTCCCCAAAAAAAAAAGTGGACAAGGGATCATTGAGACACATTTGAAGGGCTCAAGACCATAACCGTATTTTGCATCAGCGTCCAATTCGCATTATTTGCGGATCACACAAGAACTTGTTCATTTTTATAGCTCTAGGGGAAAAAAAAACACATCCGTATGTCTGTTCTGCAAATTACATGTCCTCTTCTTGTCCATATTGCGGACGAGAATAGTCATTTTTAGTAATGGGAGTAAGAAAAACGCTGAGTGCACGTGGAAGGATCCGTACATTGTGGATCCGTGGTTTGTGGACCGCTATACGGACGTGGTCATGTGCACAAGACCGAAAGCAGAGAAATTAGGAATAAACACTGAAAAAGTAAGTGCTCTGCCGGATCTCAAAACCATATGCAAAAATTTCCCTTACAGAGGCTTCTGCAGGGGAAATAAACATTGCTGCACGTTTACAGTTTGCACAAGAGCACCTGGATGTTCCTCAAAACACATACGGACGTGTGAACGGACCCTTGGATGGCTGATCTTCAGCAGAATGGATGACCATGTAATATATTATACATCGCATATAAAATGCCTCGCGTCGCCCACAGTGAGTAGTGCTGTTTACTAGCAGCTCTCTACTCTGCCTCATAGAGGGGTGAATTTCTTTTTAACCCTTTAAGGACACCAGCAATTTTGTCCTTGAGGAAGCATAGGGTGCAATGCAAAAATAAATAAAGCAATTCCACCATGGATTTTTTTATGCCACTTAACACATACAAATAAATGTGTTATGAATATTATATATGTGAGACGGAGAAGAAGACTCCTGTATCAGGCGTGTGTAACAAAACTGTAGTAACACGGACAGGTGTCGGTACCTGCAGAAGCTGTGTAGCAGTCGCTCTTTGCTCCGGGTTTTTCACCAGACATTTCTTCACAAAATCAGTAAATTCATCTGACCACAGCTCAGGTTTTCTGAAGGTAGGTGGAGGATTTGTGGGAATCATGAAGATAGCCTAAAATAAGATAAAATGTGGTTAAATCCCATGCTAATAAAAACATCACAGCCACAAGATTTAAATAGATATGCCAGGAATAATAAATTCCACCTATGGTTTAACTAGGGTCCCCGAGTTCCCCGTTTCAATCGGCAACACGTGCGTTTCCGCTCCATTTAAAGTCTATGGGACTGAAGGAGATAGTCAAGTAGAGTGATCAGCTATGTCCATCAGTCCCCATAGATTTTAAGGGTACGGCTACATGGCAACACTGGTTTCGGCCAAGATTGCAGAGTAGCAGTGATAGCACGAGTGCTTGCGCCCATTCATTTGGGACTCCTCCTTGACTGCGATCCTGGCTGCAGCGACCCGTGTAGCCGTACCCTTGATGGAGTGGTAGTGTGCATGCTTGAACACTGCGCCGCTCAAACAAGGGGCATGGGACAGCAGTTCTGGCAACTGGTTGGTCCCATCAGTCAACCGCCCACCGATTTAGCATTTAACACCTATTCAGTGGATTTGTTATTACAGGAGTAGACCCTTAAAGGGAAGCATCTGATATGCCACTGAGGCGTACCATTATTAGAAGGGCTGTGGATTTTGTGGGCCAAACTTCCAACTCTAAATCCTACATAAAATATATTTATTGGAATACAATTTCTGAACAAAAAAAACAAAAAAAACATTCTAAATTGTAAATGTGCAACACACTAGGCATTCAATCAATGGAAACTTTGCTACTAAACATGTGCAGCGTGGATTACTAGCTGCACATGGGCTGGTAACCCAGATGGAGGGTTCTGTTCATCAGCGACCTCCATTAATTTACACTGGGGACAGACATGGGAACTCGCGCAGTCTGACCCGGTGTACATGACTGGAGACTGCTTATGGACTGAACCCTCCATCAACTCTCGTTTATCGGCTGATCGGTTATACGAGAAGAATTTTGGGAACGAGCACTCAAAATACTTGGCCCAAAACCGTGCGGTGTAAAAGGTCCTTAAATCAAAGGAGAAGAGGTGATATTAAACATCTTAGTTATCACAGTTTTTTGGTAATTAGAGGACCTCTCTTTATAGGACACAACATATAATTTATATGATTAAATGGTCACTGTACTTTCACAGAACTTTACATAAATCAACAGTGCACGTGACTACAAGAAACTTTGTAATATATCAGAGTAAAATGTTCTGTTTTCCAGTTCTCAGCTGCTTCCCCCATTCCTAAACTAATTTTCTCCCTGAATTCTGTGATAAATGAAACGGCGTAACAAAAAAAAAGCATCCGAGTATAATAATCACATAAAGGACACGTAGCAAAAGCAAATAAATGTAGACATCAAAGCCCTTCCTTACATGGCAGAAAATGCAGGAAAAAGCAGTGAACATGTGGTTAATGTGCAATAACAGCAGAAAGATGTTTTTTTATGGCCTGGCAGCTGACTACTAGAGATTCTCGCACGCTGCCTGCACTGCTGTCCTTGAAGGAAACAATCTCCCAATGACCTTTAGTACCTCCACCATATCTTAATCTCTTGATGATCTGAAATAAAATTAATGGTTATTCAGTAGCAATCAAAACCCAAAACTTTAACCTGCTGTCACAGCTGTTATCTGCCGTCCCCAACATCTCGCTCTTCACAAGCAGAATTATGAGAGGCCGTAAATTATTCAGGTTGTCTACTCTGCACACCTCCGGTACGGGAGGGTCCGCCACCTTCCCCTCCAAATCAATATACAGCAGCACTGAAGCTTATCAAAATCAATAGCTGTATTAACGATTAGAGATGGAAGGACACTTTACTGACGACAGCTGCTGGAAATGCACGTCATGTCACGCTAACCATTCTTGTGTCTGCTCAAACACTTCACTGGGGCTTTAGGAGTTCATATACTAATGCATGAAAGCCCCCAGGGGTATAACCAACTATAGCGGGTGCACAGGTGGTGCTTTCTGGGGCAGATTTACTAATCTTTGTCTAAATGTAAAGTTAGACAGTCTACAAATGTGCCAGATTAATGAATGACCGCCCGGATTACAAATCTGGTGCACACCTTTAGACTGTCTAGTGCAGGGATGGCCAACCTGAGACTCTCCAGATGTTTTGCAAAACTACAACTCCCAGCATGCCCACTGCTATCAGCCTACAGCAGGGCATGGTGGGAGTTGTCGTTTTACAACAGCTGGAGAGCAGCAGGTTGGCCATCCCTGGTCTAGTCTAACTATACACCGCCTATCAGTTGCCAGAATCATGTGTAAACATTTTGACCGTGCCCCCATTCAGGTAGGTCATGCCCCCTTCCTCCTAAGCAAAGCCCCTTTTCTGGAAAATTGGGGGGGAAAAAGTGCAAAAGGGTCTAAAATACTTATTAGCCACTATGTTATACAATATAGTTTATATGTATGGCGCCACCTGCTGTTTGTTGTTTTCCTCATCTCTCTGTCCAGGGCGCTGAGGTGGACGCACATGCTCAGTTCTATCCTTCAACTGCCACCAGCAATATCCGCTGTTAGAAGCTAGTAGGATAGGATAAATAGTTTGGGTACGGCTACATGTTTTGCACAACATTACATCTAATGCTTTTTAATGGTGTCGCAACGCTGCAACAGTCACAAAAAATCCAGACATGCTGGATTCTGTGCCACAGGTCGCACACGACTTTTACTCCGTTGACTTTAATGTAAGTCGTTCACAACAGGCGATTCACCTGCGGCTTGGCTATGTTTTCGCAGTAAAATCACGGTTCTAAACCAGTCGCGCGACAGCATGTTGCTGACAGACGCAAATATTTTAACATCTTACTTTCGCACGACATGTGGCCTTATAACCTTACAGGGAAAGAATTGCAGCAGAAAGGACACATCCCATAAGAAAGGACACATCCCAAGAGCTGACAGCTTGACATAAATCTAGCAGAGCAATTGGTGCAATGAATGGGGAGATCTCTGGACCCATGTGAGGTACAGGGCTGGTTCTAGCTTTGTTAGAAAGGTATGGCTACGTACTTTATGATGTCTGATTTTCCCTTTTTTACCTTAAAGGGGTTGTCTCACTTCAGCAAGTGACATTCATCGTGTACAGAAAGTTCATACAAAGCATTTACTAATATATTGTTATTGTCCATATTACTTCCTTAGCTGGCTAGACTCATTTTTCCGTCACATTATACCTGTCTCGTTTCCATGGTTACGACCACCCTGCAATCCAGCACCGGTGGCCGTGCTTGCAAACTAAAGAAAAAAGCACTGGCTTCTCTGGTGGCTGGACCATAGGAACGTACATAGGCCGTTGCTTTTATCCTATAGCGTGCAAGCACGGCCACCAATCCTGGATTGCAGGGTGGTCATAACCATGGAAGCGAGATATGTATAAAGTGGTGGAAAAATGAGGCCAGCCAGCAAAGGAAGCAATTCGGATAGTAATACATTAGGAGGTGCCTCGTATTAACTTTACATGATAAATGCCATTTGCTGAAGTGAGACACAGCCCCTTTACTCATGGAATTACCCTTATAAATCGACAGATCAATGTGTCTGCGGTCAAACTTACCCTGCGGTCAAACTCCTTTTCATCTGTCCTCCACGTCTTTATAACATACATTGGGTAGAGAAGAGAATGACGTGTAATTACTTAATTACTGACCCCCTAACTGTCCCCCGATACCATGCACTTACCGAGAACAAGGACTGGTGGCCCCTTCCTATATAGACCTTTGGCGGCAGTAAACATTGGGCCCGATGAACTCAAAAAGCCCCATAGAGAGGTTTATCGCCTTATCTCATCTTACTTCATAAAAAATAACTACTGCAAATATTTCTCTAGTCAGCAGTTTGTTTGGATAAAGAGAAGAAACAGAAGCTTAGACACAAGGAAGAATTACAGGATAAAGTCCCACTAACAGCATTAACCATTATCTTATCTGGGGAAGAGCAGGGAGAGAAGCAGAGTAATGTTGACAGAGACAGGCTCATTTCTCATTTTCTAAAGGAGGAAAAAAAAAAAAAAAGAACTGCCCGACATCTACAATCTCTTGACCTCGCTAAAAGACAACTCGCTTCGTTCCAATGAAAAGTTTGCCTTTCAGTTATGAGACATAAAGTGAAAACAACCTCCGATGTGACGGCGCGTTCAATCTTACGTCTTTACTAGGAATCCAGAAAACCCTCTCGTCTACTCCGCTATAGTAGACGGAAATGATAATATTTTCGCAACAAAAGTTTTACTGGCCTGAAAAACAACACAACAGATAACCTTCTTATGTCACTTAAAGGGGTTATTTAAACTATCAAACATGCCCCCTAATGCCCGGACCCCTCATATACATTATACTTGCCCTGCTCCCCGGCACCCCTGTAGCTCCTGATCTCTGCACGGCTGCCGCTGCATCTCCCCGACAAATCGCAGTAGGGAGCAGCCAATAGCAGGCCGTAACAGGCGCGGGGATCAGGAGCGACGCAGGTGCGAGGGAGCTGGATAAGTATAATCTATATGAGGGGCCCTGTTTTATAGTTTGGATAACCACTTTAGGCTATTTTCACATTAGCGTTGTTTGAATCCGGCGTTCAATTCAGTCACCGGAACTGCCCGCCGGTTCCGGAAAAACGTGTGAAAACGGATTACATTAGAATCCTGATCAGGATTTTGATCACAATGAAAAAATGCATTAGAAAAACGGGACCGCCATTTATGGACTTAAACTTTTTTTTTCACATTTTTCGGGTTTAACATGCAAAAGCCGGATTCGGTTTGACGGAACACACGGCGCCGGATCCGGCGTTAATGCAAGTCAATGGGAAAAAGGCCGGATCCGGCGTTCAGTCAAAGTGTTCAGGATTTTTGGCCGGAGGTAAAAATACAACATACTAAGGGCTCTTTCACACTTGCGCTTTTGTTTTCCGGCATAGAGTTCCGTCGTCGGGGCTCTATGCCAGAAAAATCCTGATCAGGATTATCCCCATGCATTCTGAATGGAGAGAAATCCGTTCAGGATGCATCAGGGTGTCTTCAGTTAAGGACCGGAAAGTTTTTTGAACGGAGAAAATACCTTTTTGCTCCGGTCAAAAATCCTGAACACTTGCCGCATCGACGGATCCGGAATAATAGCGCATTGAAATGTATTATTCTGGATCCGTCCTAACATCTTTAGTTGTTACGACGCAACGACGGATCCGGAAGGACTTGGCTGGCGCGAAAAGAGACTGATCCGGAAATCCTGAAGCCAACATCAACGGTTTTTTTCCGGATCGTCCGGAAAAAAAGTTAAAGTCCATAAATGGCGGATCCGTTTTTTCCAATGCATTTTTTCATTGTGATCAACATCCTGATCAGGATAAAATGTAATCCGTTTTCACACATTCTTCTGGATCCGGCAGGTGTCGGAATTGAACGCCGGATTAAAACAACGCTAGTGTGAAAGTAGCCTAATACACACAGTATTACTCATACAGCCAATGCATTCCAATACAGAAGTATTGGAATGCATTGTAAAGGATTAGACCCCCAAAAATTGAAGTCCCAAAGTGGGACAAAAAGTAAAGTGGAAAAAAAAAAGTTGAAAAAAATAAAAAGTTTTCCCCCAAAAAATTTAAAGTTTCAAGTAAAAATTAACAAAAATGTAATTTTCCCCAAATAAAGTTAAAAAAAAAAAATTGTAAAAAAAATAGGGGGGGGAGAAAGTAGACATATTAGGTATCGCCGCGTCCGTATCGACCGGCTCTATAAAGATATCACATGACCTAACCCCTCAGATGAACAGCGTAAAAAAAAAAAAAATGTGCTAAACAAACAATTTTTTTGTCACCTTACATCACAAAAAGTACAACAGCAAGCGATCAAAAAGGCGTACACCCACCAAAATAGTACCAATCTAACCGTCACCTCATCCCGCAAAAAATGAGCCCCTACCTGAGACAATCGCCCAAAAAATAAAAAAAACTATGGCTCAGAATAGGGAGACACTAAAACATAATTTTTTTTGCTTTAAAAAAGCTGTTAGGCCCCTTTCACACGGACGAGTATTCCGCGCAGATGCGATGCGTGAGTTGAATGCTTTGCACCCGCACTGAATCCTGACCCATTCATTTCTATGGGGCTGTGCACACGAGCGGTGATTTTCACGCATCACTTGTGCGTTGCGTGAAAATCGCAGCATGCTCCTCTTTGTGCGTTTTTCACGTAACGCAGGCCCCATAGAAATGAATGGGGTTGCGTGAAAATCGCAAGCATCCGCAAGCAAGTGCTGATGCGGTGCGATTTTCACGCACGGTTGCTAGGTGACGATCGGGATGGGGATCCGATCATTATTATTTTCCCTTATTACATGGTTATAAGGGAAAATAATAGCATTCTGAATACAGAATGCATAGTAAAATAGGGCTGGAGGGGTTAAGAAAAAAAAATAAAAATTAACTCACCTTAATCCACTTGTTCGCGCAGCCGGCATCTCTTCTGTCTTCATCTGTGAGCAATAGGACCTTTGATGACGTCACTACGCTCATCACATGATCCATCACCATGGTGATGGATCATGTGATGGACGCAGTGACGTCATCAAAGGTCCTAATGCTCACAGATGAAGACAGAAGAGAAGCCGGCTGCGCGAACAAGTGGATTAAGGTGAGTTAAATTTTTTTTTTTTTTTAACCCCTCCAGCCCTATTGTACTAAGCATTCTGTATTCAGAATGCTATTATTTTCCCTTATAACCATGTTATAAGGGGAAATAATACAATCTACACTACAACTAACCCAAACCTGAACTTCTGTGAAGAAGTTCGGGTCTGGGTACACAGTCGGTTTTTTATCACGAGCGTGCAAAACACATTGCACCCGCGCGATAAAATCTGAACATCGGAACGCAATCGCAGTCAAAACTGACTGCAATTGCGTTCCTACTTGCGCGGGTTTGCCGTGACGCATCCGGACACGCCCGTGTGAAAGAGGCCGTATTGTGTAAAACTCACATAAATTTTAAAAAAAAGTATACATATTAGGTATCGCCGCTTCCGTATCGACCGACTCTATAAAAATATCACATGACCTTACCCCTCAGATGAACACCGTAAAAAAAATAAAAAAATAAACTATGGTAAATAAACAATTTTTTGTCGTCTTACATCACAAAATGTGTAATAGCAAGCAATGAAAAAGTCATATGCACCCCAAAATAGTGCCAATCAAACCGTCATCTCATCCTGCAAAAATCATACCCTACCCAAGGTAATCGCCCGAAAAATGAAAAAACTATGGCTGTCAGACTATGGAAACACTAAAACATGTTGTTTTTTTTTGTTTAAAAAATCAAATCATTGTGTAAAACTTACATAAATAAATAAAAAGTATACATATTAGGTATCGCCGCGTCCGTGACAACCTGGTCAATAAAAATACCACATGATCTAACCTGTCAGATGAATGTTGTAAATAAAAAATAAATAAAAATAGTGCCAAAATAGCTATTTCTTGTTACCTTGCCTCACAAAAAGTGTAATATAGAGCAACCAAAAATCATATGTATCCTAAAATAGTACCAACAAAACTGCCACCCTATCCCGTAGTTTCTAAAATGGGGTCACTTTTTTGGAGTTTCTACTCTAGGGGTGCATCAGGGGGGCTTCAAATGGGACATGGTGTCAAAAAAAACAGTCCAGCAAAATCTGCCTTCCAAAAACCGTATGGCATTCCTTTCCTTCGGCGCCCTGCCATGTGCCCGTACAGCAGTTTACTACAGATTGAGAGCCATAAATATTGAGTTTGGTTTGGCTGTTAACCCTTGCTTTGTAACTGGAAAAAAATTAAAACGGAAAATCTGCCAAAAAAGTGAAATTTTGAAATTGTATCTCTATTTTCCATTAATTCTTGTGGAACACCTAAAGGGTTAACAAAGTTTGTAAAATCAGCTTTGAATACCTTGAGGGGTGTAGTTTCTAGAATGGGGGCATATTTTGGTAGTTTTTATTATATAAGCCTCACAAAGTGACTTCAGATCTGAACTGGTCCTTGAAAAGTGGGTTTTTGAAAATTTCGGAAAAATTCAAGATTTGCTTCTAAACTTCTAAGCCTTGTAACATCCCCAAAAAATAAAATTTAATTCCAAAATGATCCAAACATGAAGTAGACATATGGGGACTGTAAAGTAATAACTATTTTTGTAGGTATTACTATGTATTATAGAAATAGAGAAATTGAAACTTGGAAATTTGCAAATTTTTCAAAATTTTTGGCAAATTTGGTATTTTTTTATAAATAAAAATGATTTTTTTTTTTACTCCATTTTACCAGTGTCATGAAGTACAATATGTGACGAAAAAACTATCTCAGAATGGCCTGCATAAGTCAAAGCGTTTTAAAAGTTATCACCACAAAGTGACACTGGTCAGATTTGCAAAAAATGGCCTGGTCCTTAAGGTGAAATATGGCCGTGTCCTTAAGGAGTTAATGAGTATCTGCATTCAGAGAGACCCTTCAGATACTTTAAACGGGTATTCCAGATTTTTGAGGATAATGATCTATCCTCCAGATAGGTCAACGATATCAGATCGGTGGTGGTCCAACACTTGGCAAGCGCATGGATATGCTGTTTCGGACAGCCGTCGGAGATGGAAACTATGTAACAGACAAAGTCGGAAGCAGAAGTCTTACCGTAACTCATCTCTCATTCGGGCAGCCAGAGGCCACAGCATTTGCCCAAACACTATGGGTTACTGTGTGTCGAACCCCCACCAATCTGATATTTATGACCTACCTATCAATATAGAAAATGCAAAGAACCCCTTTAAAGGGCATCTGTCAGCAGATTTGTACCTATGAAACTGGCTTGTCTAATGTGCCTCGGGTTTCCAACTTTCGCTAAAGTTACTAGGCTTGAGCAAATCGACCTTCGTATCATCGTTCCGAATTCGAATTTGTTCAAATACTTCAACTTTATAATGCCGTAAGGGGCCATCGTTAATGTTTTGGCTCCATGGAGCCAAAGTTAGTCTTGCTTGAACTCGCGTGAGACTTCGGTGAATTACTACAGTGTTCATATCTGCCTATCAAAGACATTTTAAAATAGCAATTCGAACTGGGCATTGGTACAGAGGCACCAGGCAGTACCAAAGCCGACTAAATTGTTTTAAAGACACAGATATGAATACAGTAGGAATTCACCGAAAGCCTCGCAAGACGAACTTTGTCTCCACGGAGCCAATACATTTTAATGCTGTACGGGGTATTTGAACAAATCGAATTCAGATCCATGATCCGAAGGTCGATTCGCTTAAGACTCCCTGTACGGGGGTATGCCAATGGAGAATGACGTTGAGAAGTATCAGGAAAACTGTGTGCAATTAAGATAACGATAACGATCTATACGTTTACTACTGAACAGTGTCTTTATTACATACACTTTTTACCGGCTTCTAAAATTGTCAATCACTGCCATCAATCTCTGTGAGCTATAAATGTTATCAGCGAGGACGGCACGTCATGGTACCAAGGGAAATCCCACCTTTGGATTTTGCAGTTTGTACCAAGCAAAGAAGATGGTGCAATTTCAAATAGCTAAACCAACTCTTGGATTACTCAAGTGGACGGGTATCGCCGACAGCATGCTCCCATGTCCTACACTCTACTTCCCTAAAGCTCCCCGAGTCTTCCTTCGATCCCCCATTGTGTTTTTCCCTTTAAATACTTGATATGGCTGCATAATCTGCATGCCAATTTTCTTTCTTCCCGTGCCTCCTTCTTATTGTCCAAGACGTACAGGCGAGGAACCGCTTTTTACAAGAAAAAAAGTCAATGTTGTACTAATTCTCACAACCCATTTAATGTCAAAGATGTTGTAAGTTTGGGTTAGTTCAACTCACGGTCCGGCAGTAGCACATCCAAGTCTGGAGGACTGACCTGTGAATCCAAGTTTTTCATTATCTCAAGGCCACTCCACCCAAGCAGGTTTGACCTAACGAAAGAATCATATCTGCCAGCCACCCACACATGACCCAGCAGTAATGTGCCACTTTGGCATATGTCACTGCTGAGGCCAGTCATTGGCTGCAGTGGCACATGCGACCCTGTCCATAGTCCAGCCAGAATTAAACAAGCCTGTGAATGGAAGATCGCTGAACACAGCCGCGGCTCAAGACTGAGAGGCGGGGAGTAGGCGAGTATCATTCTTTCATTAGGTCAAACACGCTGGGGAGCTAACTTAGCAGACCCAGATCAGCTCCGCGGTTCTGTGCGGAGGCTGTGCAGCAATGTATAAACTCTTGAGGGCCTGTATTCCCGATGTAACAGGGGCTAATTTTATTATTATTATTATTATTATTTTAAAGCACCATTAATTCCAAAAACTATCAGACTGGTACAGAGGGATAGAGGACCCTGCCCACAAGAGCTTACAATCTATAAGATAATATGTCAGCCTCAGTTACAGGAGAAATAAGCTATTAAAAAAATGTAATGTTAAATGTTAAGGTCTGAAATGACCTTATGGGTGGGAACAAAAAGTAAAAATAAATAAATAAATAATAATAATAACTAAAAGAAAAATTAACATAAAAATGCACCAAACATCACATCACAACTTCTAGCCCTGCTCCTACCAACCACAACCCATACATTCCATGTATCACCAAAAAATGGTGCAAAAACTATTTATATAACTGAATGGGGAAAAATTTTGGCTTTCAAAGACATGTACAAAAAAAAATTTGCCTGGTCAGGAAGGGGATAAATGTCCCGGTCTTGAACTAGTTACTTTGATAACCTGGTGACACATTTCTGCTAGGAGAACGAGGTTACTGTGCGCAGGGGACCGGTTCACATGTAGCATGACTTTTTCTTCAATTTTGAACAAAGGTCTAATTCAAACTACTGTATTTTCGGTCCATGTCCAATTAGAATTTTTTGGGGACGGCACGTGGACCCATTCATTTCTATGGGCCGCAATGAATGCGTACAGAAAAGAAAATTATAAAACATACAAGTTTTGCAAACAAGAAATGGCATTTTTACAATGGGGTTGTCGAAAATATGCGGGACGTACACGGCCGGCAACCGCATTTTGCCGATCCACGGTCTATTGGACCACAAAACGGATACGGCCCTGTGAATGTAGCCTAAGCCAACGCTATTTATTGGTGTATAGACATGACAAGCAGCTCTTTGTATCAAGCCATAAAAGCACCACATTGCAACACACTTAACCTTACACTAGTAGCTCAGTTTTACAGCGGCAACCGGTAGTTTAACAACCATTAACTGCATACTGTAAATCTGTCTTTTTTTTTTTTATTAAAAAAGTACAAAGGTTTTATTTATTTATTTTTTTATGTGACAAATGACGCAATTAAGGCAGTAAAGTCATCTCCTCAGACACACAATCAAGACAACACTCTCATGTTATGGAAACACGGCCCAACGTATCAGGGAGGATTGATTACTATTTAACCCCTTAAGAACCCGTGGCATACATGTACGGTGCAACTGGACTTGACTTAAGAACCAGTGCCGTACATGTACTGCAAGGTCCACCGGGCGCTGGGGAATGATCGCGGGGAAATCGGGGGACCATGGCTGCTCTTACCGGCAGGCAGCCATGCCGGATAAGGGCATCATGGTGCTGCACCGCCCCCCTGCAGCTCCAAGCGCTGCAATTGGCCGGTCAATGAAGACCGGCACATCGCAGCGCCGGAAGCTGTATACAGCTGCGCGGAGGGTCGGTAGTGGTCAGGGGGAGGTGACCGGTGCTGAACTGGTCAGGGGACTGCGAGGTGAGGCAGGGGACACCGGTGTTAGGCGTCCCCTGCCAGCGCTGTGATTGGCTGGAACAACACTTCAGCCAATGGAAGCGCTATAGCTGCACAGAAAAGGGCTGAACCTCCCTGCATGCAGCCATTCTAGCTGGTGACTGCATGCTGAGAGGTTCTGTGCTTTTCTGTCCTGCTGTTGGCTTGCTGGGACTTGTGGTGCACCACCACTGCGCTTTCAACCCTTTCCTGCTGAAAAGAAGGAAAAAAAAAAAAGAAGAAAAAGTAAAACATCTGGTATTGCTGCACTGATTTTTTTTTTCATTTGCAGCTGTCCTAGATCCATAAACCACCCTCCTCCCTGTCCCTTCCCACCCCTCCTTCCTTTTTTTACGGACACCATTTGGTCCGTGGGCTTTTTTTGGTCTTTTTATTTTTTACAATTTTCCAGCTTCGCACCACTTTTTCTGCGTGCGAGCTGTGACAGCCATGTGCTGACCTGCCTGATCAGCACCTGGGGATTATTTTTTGATTTTTATTTATTTTTTCACATTTTTCCATTTTTTGGTTCAAAAAGAAGAAATAGGGCTTTATATAAATAGAGTTTTTAGTTTAGTTTAGAGTTAATTTTTCATTCGCTTTTTTAACACTGTAGTGAATTTTTATACTACAGTTTTTGCACGCACAATTTGTGTGTGTGCGTGCTGCAGAGCACCAATCAGTAGTGTGCTCATTTATTTTTATTTTTTTATTTTTTTGTGTGTGTGAAAAAAGACCTGCAGTTAGTGGTAGTTCTATATGTGAGTGTGTGTGTGTGTGAGTGTGAGTGTGTGTTCCAGTAGAAAAAGTTGTGGTTTATTAGGCCACAGTGGCACAGTAGAGCGACGTTTCGGCTCAAAACACAAAGCCTTTCTCAAAGCTCTGTGTTTTGAGCCGAAACGTCGCTTCACTGTGTCACTGTGGCCTAATAAACCACAACTTTTTCTACTGGAAGTGCTGTCCATTTCCACCTATATTTTGTGGGTAAGCAGTGACACTCTTGGACATAGCACCCGTTATTTATGCTGTGAATTGGTGCTGCCATACATTTTCCTTTTATATAATCTATCTAATATATATAGGTGAGTGTATGTGTGTGTCCGCTAAAAGGAATCCGCACCGTCGCATTTACAATCAAGAAATTTGGCACACAGGTACATCAGGTGTCCGGGAAGGTTTTAGACCAGGTCTTAGCTCTTTAGGATGTACCGTTCCTGAGATATTCCCAAAAAATGCATTAGCCAATAGAACCTTGGTCACATGACCCTTATCAGCCAATAGAAGCTCGAAGGCCGTTAGCCTCCACATACAGTTTTACTTCAGGTTTCCATAACACAGCCATTTTTCTTCACTGCTGTAGGAGAGCTTTAAAGGAAATCTGTCACCAGGATAATCGCTATTGAAGTAAAGCCACGGCCTAATAGCACTTAGTACCTTATTTCCAGATGTGCCTTTGTTTCAGCAATAGATTTTTTTGTCCTCTGAAAATCCAATTTATCTAGTATGCAAATGAGCCAGTAAGGTGCCCAGAGGGGCGTCACTCTTGCAGGAAGGAGCACAGACACGCCCCCTGCAACAATGTGTCCACCCTCAAAATACTCAAAACTCCGCCCCCATGTCCCACTAAGCAACACCCCTGATCATGTTAGGCCACGCCCCCTCCAACTCCTGAGCCGACAGGGATTGAAAATATGAAGGTAAAAATCAACTTCTGTCAGCTGCAGGGGTGGGAGGGAGGGTGACTTTCTCCCTGCAGCTCACACTCAGACAGTACAGTGCTGCTGTCTTAGAGTGAGCTGTTCAAAAGGACACACCCCTGATCCAGTAAAGGCCACTGTTAAGGGGGAGGGCCCCTGTGGAGGTCACTGTCAAGGGGGTGGTATGCTGTGAAAGTCACTGTTAAAAGGGAAGGCTGCTGTAAAAGGTCAAAGTTAAGGGGGTGGGCTGCTGTGGAGGTCCAATTTTAAAGGGACGGGGCACTGTGGGGGGGGGGCTGTGGAGGCCACTGTTTTGGGGGCGGGTGCTGTAGATGTCACTGTTATAGTGGATAGTGTTGATATCTTTTAACGACACACACAAACATTAAATGAAATAGATTAAAGGGAACCTGTCACCGGGATTTTGTGTATAGAGCTGAGGACATGGGTTGCTAGATGGCAGCTAGCACATCCGCAATACCCAGTCCCCATAGCTCTGTGTGCTTTTATGGTGTACTCTCACAAAGTTTGTACAGCTTCACGCCATACCTCGCCTGCTTAGAGGGAACATACTGGGGGGAAATGAGTCTCCCCTTGAAAGCAATGAGAGACTCATCAACCGCAAACTCCCTTCCAGGTACATAAGCCTCCAAAAATTTGGCCCCGAAGTGATCGATGACTGGCCTGATTTTGTACAGGCGGTCATAGGCAGGATCACCTCGGGAGGGTGGGGGGGGGACATGCTGCATTATCTGCATAATGTAAGCATTTCCGAATGGCCTCAAACCGGGTACGTGTCATGGCCGTACTGTAAAATGGGGTCAGTGGGGTCTGGTAGAGGACGTGTTCCCCCCCCCTCTTAGTTATGCCTGACACTAGGTTTTTCGACTAGGCCCATGTGCAGCACAAGGCCCCAAAACATCCTCATCGCGGCTGCACTGACCAGAGTCCAGCCACCGGACCTTGCCAAAAAGGAGCCCAGGTGTTTTGCAACGAACTGTTGGGCGTACAAGTTCGTTTGCTCCACCATCAGATTCAAAAAGTGGTCACTGAAAAAAAGACTAAAATAGTCATATTCAGTAACGCCCACTGTGGGAATCTGGATTCCTGCTTGGCCAACAAAATCAGGAATCACAGGCTCAAAATCCTCAGGGGTACACCATGCAAGTTCACCGGTAGGGGGCTCAGGTGGGCCGGAAAACTAGCACGAGCCCCAGAGCTGCTCGTACTAGTGTGGGCCACATGGTACCTGGCATGGCGGTCAACTTGCTCCGCCGCCTTGGGGGCTCATCATCATCGCTAGATGATGAGGATGCAGATGACAAGAGGAAAGTGGGGTCATCCTCGTCCTCACTGGGGCTCTCTGATTCGGAAGCAAGCAGGGCGTATGCCTCCTCGGCCGAGAACATCCGGTGGGCCATAGGGGAGTGTGTGTGTGCGTGTTAAACTTTATTCAGTGTGCGTGTGTATGGGGAACTTTGCCCTACACCAAACAGAAAAATAAAATAAAAAATTGAAAGCCCCAAAAAGTGTAAAAAATAAAATAAAAAAATTCTAACGGTATGAAGCTGATCTGCGGTGGGGTGGGCGGTGTGCTAACAGTGGCCGGACGCTAAAAGTACAGCACCCCTGGGGGGTCTAGGGTCACACAGCTTAGTGCTGTGAACCCCAGACACCCGATCCGGGTGCTACACCACAATAAAAAAAAAACTTTTTTTTTTTCCCCCTAACTCTCCCTCACTATCCCTGCCTAATCTACCTCTCCCTCACTGTCCCTAATATGCTGTTTTGTGCCTGATGGCACAAAAAACTTACTCTGCAGGCTCTGCAGCCGGAGGCTCCTCTCTCTCCCCGCTCCACAGACGTGTATGAGCGGAGAGAGGAGCTCCGGCAATTCAAATCTGCCGCTCCGCCCACCCACCTGCCTAGCCAGCCAATTAGAAGCTAAGGACGGTGATTGGTGGTGTATTATCACACCACCAATCACCGTCCTATTCCGGGTTATCGGGTCACCAGAGACCCGAATAACCTGGAAACACAGCAAACCACAGGTCTGAATTGACTGTGATCAGAACTACACAGGGCGTACAGGTACGCCCTGTGTCCGTAAGAGGTTAACTACCTGCATTCACCATGTAATAACAAATTCTAGAGCATCTATTCTTATGACTTTAGGTTGTGCCATTCTTGTATTATTCCTGCTAGAAGTTTAAAAGTATGTTTTCATCCTACCAATCTAGAACTGTTCTGGCAAAGAGAAAATATATTAATACAAAATGAAAAAAAATGGTCTCATCTTTAGCATCAAAAGAGAAAACAAATCTATTTTTCCAAGTTAAAAGCTTCTTGTAAAGGAAATAACTTCACAGTTTAGATAACAAAAACTGCATAAAAGTAAAAAAATAAAAAGATAAAAGGAAAATGAAGGTATGACGCATGCTGCATGTTCATATCTTTAGTTTCTATTTATCAAACTCAAAAATCTTTCCAACTTTCTCCTTTCCTGTAGGAGACCAAAACTATGTCGTGTTCTGTTTGTTTAACAATTACGCTAATTCAATGCAGGTCACTTGGTTTTTACGACGTCCATATGACATGGGCTAAAGTAAACACTGGCCAATTAGCTATATAGAAGGATATAAAAAAAAAATGAGGAGGAAAACGAAGCTTGCCTTTGGCTAGGTCACACAGTGGCCAACGATCATCTCTGGCTAGACCAGCCAATACAATCTGGACTGTAGTCATTTCGTCCCATCTTCTAAACATTTACACAAGCTACTTGCTCCAAGGGACCGGAACCTACGATGCTATAATCTTGCTAAAGCATAGAAGAAAGTGAAAGGCATTAATAAACTTTAAACCTGCCGCTGGCTAAGAGACTTAATTACCACTAAACAGAAACTGAACGGAGACAAAATGCGAACTGATCGGCAAAGGAAGTTGCTTTCGGTAAACAATTCTCCAAAATACGATGAATTTCAATCGTGGGCCGCAACCAGGAGATTCGAGGGATTCTGCGCTACGAAGATGAAAGGACAATTGATTGGACATGACCTATTAACGCAATACAAATTGTTAATGCTCAGGCTAATTAGGTAAAATTGCAGAACTAATTTTGGGTAATGTCCTCATTAGATAACGCAGTATGCCTTAACCGCAGGGGTCAATGGGTCTTAGTCTGTGATAATTTAAAGTTTGCTACAGTTCTAGATTAACATCTCAAAATAGAAAAGAGCTACATCTAGTACTTAAAGCGAACCTTTCACCTCATTTTCACCTTATAAACCAGCAACAGTACCTTATAGATTATCTTGAGTGTGTTGTTATCCATGTTAGTGCCGCTTTCCTGGGCTCTTTATACTTCAAAAAATCGTCTTATAATCTTCACATTCTGTGCTCCAACAGTCATGCAAACAGTCAAGGGGGTAGCCCTTCCATCTCCTCTGGCCGTACCGCCCCTGCCCTAACCCCTCCTCTATGCTCCTAACTGACAGCCGGCTCAGTCGCCGGGACCGCGGTTCTGAAACCTGCGCATGCGCCGTCCTCCTGATTCGCCGCGCGATCCCGTCTTTCTTGCTGACAATAGTGGAGCGCGCGCACGGGAGGGAGAGCAGACAGGAGAGCAGACAGGCCGGCATCGCGTAAGGCGCATGCGCGATTCTCTTACATGATCGCGCTTTTGTCAGCAAGAAAGACGGGATTGCGCGGCGAATCAGGAGGACGGCGCATGCGCAGGTTTCAGAAGCGCCGTCCCGGCGACTGAGCCGGCTGTCAGTTAGTAGCATAGAGGAGGGGTTAGGGCAGGGGCGGCACGGCCAGAGGAGATGGAAGGGCTACCCCCTAGACTGTTTGCATGACTGTTGGAGCACAGAATGTGAAGATTATAAGACGATTTTTTGAAGTATAAAGAGCCCAGGAAAGCGGCACTAACATGCATAACAACACACTCAAGATAATCTATAAGGTACTGTTGCTGGTTTATAAGGTGAAAATGAGGTGAAAGGTTCGCTTTAAAGGGACATTAATACTTTAGGCTAGGTTCACATCGCTGTTCTAACTTCCGGTACTCAGGCAGAACACAGGGAACAGAATCCGTGGGGTAGATTAACCTCTTCAGGACCTGGTGATTTTCCGTTTTTGTGTTTCCATTTTTTATTTTTATTTTTTTTACTCATGACTAGGAATGAGCGAATCGACTTCGGATGTACCACTTAGAACTGAACCAGAGTTCGGGAATTGTTTTTATTTCAGTACAAATTAATTTATGAAGACTTCCCAAAGCAATAACTTTGGCTCATCGGAGCCAATACATTCTAATACTGTACGGAGCTCCTGCTCCGTATAGTATTAGAACAAAGTTTTATGCGAATCGACTTTGGGTGTTTCATCCGAAGTCGATTCGCTCATCCCTACTCATGACCTTGCTGGAATTTTGTTCACATACCTGTATTAGGTCTTTTATTTTAATTTTTGCAGGACAAATTGTTCTTTCTAATGGCACCATTGAATATTGCAATACATGTAGTGGAAGGGGGGACCCCGCCGAACCTTTGGAGGGGAAGCATACATCCCTGCTCCCTGACACTCAGTTCAGACTCCTTCTGTTTGCACTGCTCCAGTCCCAGCTTGTAAACTTCCACCATGGACGGGGGACAAGTGCGCCGCTTCAGCCAATGACTGGTCTCAGCGGTGATATGCCTCTAAGGGGCACATGACCTGGCTTCCTGGCAGTGAAGCCAGGTGAGTATATTCCCCGTGAGGGGAATATGGGGGGCTGTTTATGATATTGGATAACCCCTTTAAGCTTGAGGCTTCGTTGGCTGCAGCAAAGCATGTCAGCCCGTCCATGCAGCTAGTTTACATGCAAGTACCAGAAGTTCAGCAAAGGCCACCCAAGACCCATGGAGATGGAACCAAATGGCAAGAAGCAGGTAAGTATACGTCCATTCACAGGTTCTGCTGGGTGGGGACCTGCACACGGGTGTGGGTGAACGGGCAGAAGAGCCACACAAATTTCTGTACGTTTCTGCACCCAAACCCTTGCGTTTTTTTTGGTGCAGATTTGATGCAATTTTGCAGCAGATCTCACCCTTCATTTGAAAAGGGTGAAATCCGCAGCTGAAACTGCAAACATAATTGACATGTTGTGGATTTGGAAATCTGCATGGCAGCTCAACTTCTGTGCAGAAAAGATCCGCAAAGTGTAGACTTTGCTGATACTATACTACGCTGTGGTTTTTCTGAACACGTGCGTAAAAGTGCTTTTTTCGCAACATGTGCAAGGTTTTCTGATTAAGGCTAAGGTTACACGCTGACATTTGAAGCGCAACATATTTTATAATGCTAGTCTCTGGTGTCGCACTGCGACTGCAACATGACAGTCGCAAAAAAACATGATCGAGTTTTGCGCGACTGTCGTGCCAGATGCGACACCAGAGACTAGCATTATAAAACATATTGCACAACATCACTGTACCATGAATGTCGCGCGACACGTTGCAGTGTTGTTGTATTCTATATGTCAGCGTATGGCCCTAGCTTTAAAAAAAATAAATAATAATAATAATTCAGTCCCCCCCCCCCCCCCCCCCTCAAAATATAGGATTACACTTACCGGTAATCATTTTTCCTTGAGCCTATGACAGCACCCATGGATAGCATCCGCCCCCTTCCTCAGGACAGGAAACAGGAAGCACAGCTTCTTCAAAAGGGAGGTACAACCCCCAACATGCCAGTCCTATTCCAAGAACTAAGGAGACAAAAAACCAGACTACACCGCAACAAATCTACAACAGAACAAATGCTTATATCCGTGTGCATATAGAAGTATATGTAAACACACACGTACATATATAAATATATATATATATATTTTTTTTATTTTATTTTTTTTTATTTTTATTTTTTATTTGGGAGGGAATTAGGCGGGTGCTGTCATAGGCTCAAGGAAAAATGATTACCGGTAAGTGTAATCCTATATTTCCCCCCTCGCCTATGACAGCACCCATGGATATCTAGGCGAGATTATCTAGGGTGGGACAACTGCTTGGAGGACTTTACGCCCAAACCCTAAACCTTCCTGTGAAGGAAGCTGCAGTCTATAGTGCTTAAAGAAGGTATGAGAAGAGCTCCACGTAGCAGCTCTACAAATCTGCTCAATAGAAGCGGAAGCTCTTTCTGCCCAGGTTGTAGACACCGCTCTTGTTGAGTGTGCTCCAAACCCGGCAGGAGGAGGAACCCCTTTAGAGGAATATGCAAGATAAATGGCTTGCTTTATATATCTGGCAATGGACTGAGAGGAAGCAGGGGAGCCCTTCTTCTGTCCCTGAAAGGAAACCACCAGTTTAGAGGACGACCTCCAGTCCTGAGTGGCAGAAAGGTATTGAATTAGACACCTTCTAACATCAAGGCAGTGGAATTCCCTTTCCTTCTGATTCCTGGGTGAGGAACAGAAGGAAGGTAAAACTATATCTTGAGACCGGTGAAAGGATGATGAAACCTTTGGAAGGAAGGCAGGGTCAGGAGATAAAATAACCCTATCTTCTAAAATATTAAGATATGGTCTCTCGATTGAGAAGGCCGATATCTCACTCACTCTTCTAGCTGAAGTAATGGCTAGCAAAAAAACTAATTTATAGGTTAGGATCTTCATTGAGATATCCTCAATAGGCTCAAAGGGATCCCTGGTTAAGGCAGACAAGACTAAATTTAGATCCCAGGGGGGAACTCTAGACTTCTGGACGGGAGCAAGTTTAGAAATTGCAATTACAAATCTTTTAATCCAGGGGTGGTCTGCTAACTTATACTCAAAGAGAGCACTTAAGGCAGAGATATGAACCTTCAAAGTACTAGGCCTTAGTTTTTTATTCCAGCCCTCCTGGAGGAAGTTAAGGACTAGAGGTAATTCAGGGGGTTCCAAGACATTAACTGGCCTATCTGCAAATCTAAGGAAGGCCCTCCAAACCCTCAAATAGATTTTAGAAGTGACAGCTTTCCTACTGGACAAGAGGGTGTTTATCACTTCCCCAGAGAGACCCTTCATCTCTAGGATCCGCCTCTCAACAGCCAGGCTGTCAAGTGCAGGCTCTCTAATTCTGGATGAAGTATCGGCCCCTGCACTAGTAGCCCCGGGAAGACAGGAAGTACCCAGGGATCCGCTACTGACATCCTCCTTAGCCAGGAAAACCAGACCCTCCTGGGCCAAAAGGGGGCTATAGTAATTACTAGGGCCTTCTCCTCCCGAATCTTCCTCAGGACCCTTGGGAGTAGTTTTATAGGAGGGAAGGCGTACAGGAGGCCTACTCTCCATGATTGGGCCAATGCGTCCACTGCCGTGGGCCGCTCTGATGGGGACAGAGAGAAGAAACTTTTCACTTTTCTGTTCCCCCTTGTGGCAAAGAGATCTACCACCGGGAGACCCCAAAGAGCCACAATGTCGCTGAAGACCTGTTGATTCAGGGACCATTCCCCCTGTCGAACACAATGCCTGCTCAAAAAATCCGCCGTCACATTCTCCTTTCCCTTTAAGTGTACTGCTCTGATTGATGGAAGGAAAATCTCTGCTAACCCGAAAATCTCTTTGGAGAGGGACATTAGGTCTGGAGATCTGGTCCCCCCCTGACGATTGATATGAGCTACTGCCGTCATGTTGTCTGAGTAGACCAAAATATTTCTGCCTTTTAAGAGGTGGAGGCTCCTCTTCAAGGCCATGAGGATCGCTAGAAGCTCCTTGAAATTGTGAGATTTGGGAACTATCTCCTGATTCCACTGCCCCTGCAGAAGTAGAGAATCTGTGTGAGCTCCCCAACCCCAAGGGCTTGCATCTGTAGTCAGAGTAAGGGAATCCTTCCTTGACCAAGGGACTCCTTTTTGAAGGTTGGAAGGTACCGTCCACCATTCTAGATCGTTTAACGTTTGGGTTGAAAGGAAAAAGAGAGAATCCAAGGATTGGGGATCTTTGTCCCAAACCCCCAGGATCTGCAATTGAAGTGACCTCGAATGGAAGTGGGCCCATTCCACCCCCGGGATTGCGGCCGTCATTAGGCCTAGAACTGACATAGCCTCTCTTAAAGAGATGGAGTGGCGGGCTACCATGTCCTGAACCCTGGAGACTAGCAGAGAAATCTTCCGCGCTGGAAGAAAACATGTTTGCTTCTGGGAGTCGAGGAGTAGCCCCAGAAAGGTGCATATCTGGTTTGGCACAAGATTGGATTTCTGGAGATTTAACTCCCAACCCAACTTCACCAGCACCTCCCTGAACCAGGAAATCTGATTGATTAATTGATCTGGTTCTCGAGAGAGAAGGAGGAAATCGTCTAGATAGGGAATGACAATCAGGTCCTTCTCCCTCAGATGAGCCATCATCTCTGCTACGATCTACCCAAACGGCAGGGCCCGAAACTGTACATGAAGGAGTCTGTCCGGGAACTGAACTGCTACTCTTAGATACTTCTGGTGACTGGGATGGATTGGAACATGGTAATAAGCGTCCCTGAGATCCAGGGTCGCCATGTAGCAGCCTGGAAATAAATTTGGGATTATGGAACTGATAGTCTCCATACGAAACCTCTCGTACACCAGGTATTTGTTGAGCAGCCTCAGATTTATTATAGCACGGAAGGTGCCATTTGGCTTTTTTACAAGGAAAAGCGTTGAATAGTATCCCGTCTCCCTCTCTTGAGCTGGGACCTCCTGCAGGACCCTTTTCTTCAGTAAATCCGAAATCTCCAGACTCAATGCTTCTAGCTTCTCTGGGCTGGAGCGATAGTCCGTCAAAACGAATCTCTCTGGAGGAGTTCTTAGGAAGTTCAGGCAATAGCCCTCTGAAATGATTGAAAGAATCCAAGGGCTGTTCGAGATCTTCCGCCACTGCTCTGTGAAGAGGGAGAGGCGACCTCCAACCGGGGGTCTGGCGTCATTGTGGAGGTTTTTTAGAGGCCTCTCCTCCTGAAAAAAGAAACCCCTTGTTTCTTCTAGCCGCGTTACCAGATTGTCTAGGGGTTTCTCTTCTCTTGAAGTTAAATCTGGATGCCTGAGAACGAAAGGGCTTCTTAGGAGGCTGCTGATACATAGAAGGGAAACCCTTCTTTCTGTCAGAAGCCTTTTCCAGCAGATCGTCCAACGTGGGCCCGAAGAGGAATTCTCCCTGACAGGGAATAGCACACAATTTCGCCTTTGAACCTGCATCTCCCTTCCAATCCTTTAACCAAATCGCCCTGCGGGCGGAATTTGAAAGAGCTGCGGCTCTCGCTGACAGCTTCAGGGAGTCCACTGAGGCATCTGCTAAAAAGTCCATGGCGCTATACAGAGTTGGAAATGACGAGAGCAATTGTTCCACGGGCGCTCCCATCTTTATTTGCTCTTCCATCTCTTTCATCCACACCTTCAAAGACCTAGCAACAGAAGTGGCGGCTATAGCGGGCCTGAATGAGCCAGCTGTTGCCTCCCAGTTTGTTTTTTTTTAAATAAACCTCGGCTCTTCTGTCCATTGGATCCTTCAGAGTACCCGAGTCTTCAAACGGGAGTGCTGCTTTCTTAGAGATTTTTGCTACCGGAGCATCTAGCTTCGGGGCTCTATCCCAGTCAGCTGAGGCTTTGTCTTCGAAGGGATACTTTCTTTTTAAGGCAGACGGCACAAAAATTTTTCTATCTGGCCTACTCCATTCACTCTTAATTACTGAAGTTATGTTTTCATGTAGATCAAAACACTTCAGCCTCCTAGGCCCTAAGCCCTCAAACATGGAATCTCTCATGGACTGGGGTTCTGCCTGATCGTCAAGCCCCATAGTTGCCCTGACAATCCCAACTAGGGAATTAATGTTCTCTGGAAGGAACAGAGGTCTCCCTGCCAGTTGCTCATCCTGGGAGTGATCCGAGGACGGAAGTTCTCCTTCCTCCTCTAATCCCGATAACAACTCCTGATCACTTGAAGCGGGATTAGAGACAGCAGTGGAAGTGCAAGGGCGATCTTCAAGTAGATTACTCAAGGACTTCCTCACTGATTCTTTAACCTCATCCTTGATAATCTTTTTCAGGCTTGACAAGAGAGAAGGGGCCTCATCCTCCAGCAATTTGCTTACGCAGGCCTGGCAGGCAGGTTTACCCCAACCGGACGGTAGCTTTCCTTTGCAAATAGCACAGCCCCGTTCCTTGGACCTTGACCCCCTTTTCTCTTTGGAAGTCTAAACATATAAAATAAACAAAAGACTCCCATCAAGATCTGAAATGAATGAAAGAAAACAGGGCATTCACCCCTCTTACCCCCACCGGTACCAAGGAATCGTTGGTGGTTTCAGTGGGTTCTGCGCGCTGTGTGGGCTCCATTTTCTGCCACTGGCTTTCATCTATGGAGGTCACTGCAGGCCAAAACACCAGCCTGTAGTGAGAGCTGGCTGGATTTGAACTTGCCGGGCGCGAACCGGCACCCTCCTCTTCCGGCCCAAGGCCACGCCTCCTCCCACTGCAGAATCCGGAGGCCAGGATCCGGCGCCAACTAATGACGTCAGCGCCGGCCTGACCTACCCGGAAGTGATGGCGTCGCGCTCCACGCGAACGCCAACCGCAGCCGAACATACAGCACGGCCGCAGCGGTTCGCCGCGCTGGGGACACACAGGGCGGCCCCGACGGGGGAGTGACCGGAACGAGGGGGAGTCCAGAGGTCCAGGCTTCAGCAGCGGCTTCCAAGGAAGGCTTACGCCGCTCGGGTAGGCCCTCCTCCCACGGGTAACAAAACCAAGGGGCTCCCGCAGCTCCGTCTCTTAATGCTGTGCATCCACCCTGTCCCTTAGGACAGGAAACAGAACTGGCATGTTGGGGGTTGTACCTCCCTTTTGAAGAAGCTGTGCTTCCTGTTTCCTGTCCTGAGGAAGGGGGCGGATGCTATCCATGGGTGCTGTCATAGGCGAGGGGGGAAAACAGCACTGCTCTTGTCTACAGGCTGTGTCCAGTATCACAGCTCATCTCCATTCAAGTAAAAAGGGCTGTTTCAAGACTAGAGCAATTCTGCACAACCTATTTAAAGGGAACCTGTCACCAGTTTTATGGTGTCCTAACTAAGGGCAACATAAATAAGTGACTGATTCTCTTAGCAAAATGCTGGGTCACTTTCTTTAATTGACCCAGTCAATCTGCCAACATCTTGTATTGAAAAGCTCCAGCTCATAATGATGAGTCATGAATATTCATGAGCTCCTGACTCTCCCCGCCCACCTGCTGCTGAATGACAGTTTTTTTCCATATGAATCAGCAGCAGGTGGGCAGGGGAGTGGCTATAGCTCTGAATTAAATATACGCTGGACTCGATGACATCACGCTGGACTCAAATCAGCTCATTAGCATGCGGCATCTTTGTGTGTATATTATGAGGTAACCATCTGTCACACCAGTAAGTGAATACATCTAAGGCACTTTTTAGTAGTTAATGATTGTATATAATTAGTTAGATTATAATCAAATATCCACATGACAGGTTCCCTTTAAGGGCTCTTTCACACGAGCGGATGCCGTGCAGGTAATCCGCTGCGTGAAAGAGAGCCAAGCCCCGTTCCGGACAGCAGAGACATAAAGCAGAGACATGATTGATAATGCTCCGTGCCTCTCGGTGATCTTTTACTACAAAATCACGGTGACAACTTTATCTCACTGTGATTTTGTAGTAAAAAGGTCACAGAGAGGCAAAGAGCATTATCAGTCATGTTAGTGCTCCGTGTCTCTGCTGTCTGGAACGGGGCTTGGCTCTCTTTCACGCAGCGGATTACCCGCACAGCATCCGCTCGTGTTAAAGAGCCCTAAGGGAACATGAACAGCTTCAGAGGTACATGTTTCCCTAATTAGGCAGGGATCCCCATGAGCAGTATATAATATAAAAAAATAAAGGAGTCACATTATTCTCCACTGAACTGACCACTATAAAGTCAGAGAAGAATAAAAAGACTTAGCCTGCTCTCTAATTAATCCATCCGTCAGGGGAAAGATCTGCTCTGGTTTAGTGCCCGGTGACCGAGTAGCTTGTGCCGTGTGGAGTTAATAACACCTTCGTCATGAATAAAATGACCTGCGAGAGGAAGTGGGAGTCATCCGCAGATTCCCTCTCTGGGATGCTAACCTCAATGCAGCAATCACGCCGGTAACATAGTACGGTTTTGAAAGGACGCGCGCTCATTACAAACAGATGTCCGTGGCACATTTCCCTTCGAA
This sequence comes from Bufo bufo, assembly GCF_905171765.1. Taxonomy (NCBI): domain Eukaryota; kingdom Metazoa; phylum Chordata; class Amphibia; order Anura; family Bufonidae; genus Bufo; species Bufo bufo. Next base: position 79,351,678 of record NC_053393.1, on the reverse strand, counting down.
TTATCAAACAACTTTTCTTTCACTTTCATAACAAATTAGCCAATGATTTCTTCTGCACCTGAAAAAAGTTATGGGAACGCAAGCCTCAAGGCAAGGCATTCAGTGACGAAACCTAAATCTCCACAGCTGTCAGTCACATTTAGAAAAAGCTCTGCCTCTGGCATGTAAAACTTATTAAGCTGTAATTATAATAAGAGTTTATAGAGGGGAGGGGGGAAAAAATAAGGATATGCAGAAATTATAACGGCAAGTCATAGATCACCGTGAGCCCCCCCCACCCCCACCCCATGTGAGGTTGTTAAAATACCGCCACAATCAGTGGCTCATAAATAATATAACATACTCCTAAATGTTATAAGAAGTATACAGCCCCAAAGTCATGTGCGTTATTTTAGCAAATCATTTAATCAATCTCCTAGCCGGGCAAGAAATGAAATTTAAATCAAAAGCGTATTCCGATTATATTAGCCTCCATCCGCAGGAAAAAATTACATTCCTGGAGACCGCCTTAAACACATTAACCTAAGATTATGCACATGTATGACATATGCACTACATGGATGGATGGAGGGGTCTCGCAATATAAGTGCAAAAAAAAAAAAAAATGGTCCGGTATTTAAAAGGGTTTTCCAAGATTTTAACACTGACGACCTATCCTCAGGTTACGTCATCAGTATCTGATTGGTGGGGGTCTAAGGCTCCATTCACACGTTCGTGGTGTGTTAAGGATCCGCAACACACCCGCCCGGCACCCCTATAGAAATGCCTATTCTTGTCCGCAAGCTGCGGACAAGAATAGAACAAGTTCAATCTTTTGCGGAGCTGCAGACCTGAAGATCAGGGCCGCGCTCCGCAAATGCGGATGCTGACAGCACACTGTGTGCTGTCCGCATCCATTCCGTCCCCATAGAGAATGAATGGGTCCGCACCCGTTCCGCAAAATTGCGTAACGGATGCGGACCCATTTGCGGACGTGTGAATGGAGCCTAACACTTGGGAAGCCCACCAATCAGCTTCTCGGAGTTCCCCAAGCACAGTGCCGTACATTGTATAGCGCTCAGCTCTATTCACTTTTTGGGGCTGAGCTGCTCCTAGGCCACGTGACTGATAAACGTGTCGTCACTGGCCTAGAGAAAGCTGAGAGAAGGCCGTGGTGCTACAGCAAGTGCCGATGCCTTCTCTAAGAGCTGATCAGTGGGGGTCCCAGGTGTCGGACCCCCACCAGATACTGATGACCTATCTGGGTGTGTGGGCAGACCTGCGAAGGGAAGCATACTTACCTGAGAGCTCCTTCTCACCCCAACCTTGGCTGCTCGGTTGTAAACGTCAGTTTTAACGCTGTTGCAGTCAATTGCTGGCTGCCGTGGTGATCGCCCCCCAACATGACCATTTGACACGAGGTCACCGCTGCATCCAGCGATTGGCTGAAGCGGCGCCAAAATGTTAACTAACATCCTGGGAGAGCAGCCAAGGCAGGGGAGAGAGGGAGAGGGGAGCCAGCGACAGAAAGCAAGTAAGTAGGATTCCCTTCACAGGTCACCCCAAAAGTGCACAACTCTTAAGGATTACAATCCGCTAACATAAAATATAAGCAAATCTAAAGTGCTGGTTACAATTTCTAATGGCTGTTACTAATCCGAGGCAGAAGAGATTTTACAGATTACATGAGACACTTAAACGCCCGATAAAAGTACCTCGAACTAGTAAGATCATAAAAATATAAAATTAGCCCCGAGCTCTGATTAACAGGGTTATTATCGCTCTGAAGAATGCACAGATATGGACTACAAAATGCCTCCAGGGGTTTTATATGCTATAGACAAGTCCTGGTTCAAAGCTCCGACCGCTCTCTTTATTGTCCAGAAGATTTCAGCAATTCAGGCGTCATAAATCATTCCCCTGGCAATAGTAGGCAGAGGCCGTCTAAAAACGGCATGGGTACATGGCACAATGGTAGTAAACCTGACAGTAATGCAGCTATGGGTTAGATTCACATACAGCGCTATCCCAATGACATCTCGTGTGTAGGGATGGCTTCTTACTGTCACCTACAAGGGACATGCTGGAATACTACAAGTTTCATTTTGGATTTCCATCTTTTCAATCAAAGCACGTCCCGTCAGCACTCCCGACATGTCTGTTTTAGGAAATATTAGTGTATCCCATGAAAACTATTCTGGATAAATATTTTCTCACCACTGCTGTGCTGTTCCTCTATTAATCCTCCTCAAAACGGCACTGGAAGCACTGACAGCAGTGTTAGGCCATTTTCACACAAGCGAGTTCCACGCATTGGACTTGCAGCGTGCGTCAGCGAGAGCACCTGTCCTGACCTCCCAGCACTGAGTGCTACAGAAACAGCGGAGCACAGAAAGCTATGCTATTAGTAAGGCTACTTTCACATTAGCGTTTTTTGGCGGACCTGTCATGGATCTGCAAAAACGCTTCTGTTACCATAATGCAACCGCATGCATCTGTCATGAACGGATACGGTTGCATTATGTCTTCTATAGCCATGACGGATCCGTTTCCAATTGGGTAAGAGAAAACGGATCGGTCCCCATTGACTTGCATTCTGTGCCAGGACGGATCCGTTTTGCTCCGCACCACATGGCGGACAGAAAAACGCTGCAGGCAACGTTTTGGTGTCCGCCTCCATAGCGGAATGGAGACTGATCGGAGGCAAACTGATGCATTCTGAGCGGATCCTTTACCATTCACAATGCATTAGGGCAAAACTTGATCTGTTTTGGACCGCCTGTGAGAGCCCTGAAGGGATCTCACAAACGGAAAGCCAAAACGCCAGTGTGAAAGTAGCCAGCATAGTTGTGCTACGCTGTTTCTGTAGCTCTCATGCACGGCAATGAGAGCTGCTGAATCAGTGAGTGCCAGAGCGCTCTGCTGTTTCCCGACCGCGAGGTGGTCGGAACTGTGTCTAATCTCGCCTTAGTAACCACAAGATGAGAAAACGCCTTTAAGGGGTTTTCCAACAAACATCCCAGAATTATATTTGATACCACATTTACACTTCCTGATTTTTCATCCGAAACGGTGGCCCGGCAGTGGGTGACTCGCCCAATGTGCATGGACACAAACACGTCAGTAGATCCACACAGCGCTACACAGACAGGGTCTGGCATAGCCAAGTACAGGACACAGGAGGTTAGTGCCGATACTGCTTTCCTGGGCTGAGAAGGAGAAGCGACAAGAGACAGGTGCACTCCTGACCAGCCATCTCACTGGTGGTCTCTCTCTAGACAGTGGAGAAGGAAAATTGTGGGGGCAATTCACACCTTGGGTATCTCCAAGACTATATGTGAGGAGGGAAGATAGAACGGTGTTAACAAGAGCTAATGGCAATGCATTCTGGGAGATGAAGGTGCTGGATGAGCTGCTGCCCACCCACAGAAAGGGAAGAAGGTCCTCCAGAAACAGTAAGTCATTTTAAAAATAAGTTTTACATTTGTGGAATAATCCTTTTAATAGAATAAAATGACAGCGTACTATAATTTTTGGATTGATTATTTTAATAAGCCATGTTTAGATGAGTGGGAAAACGCCTTCAAAATGCAGTCCGCAAATTACGAATCCGCAAAACACGGATACCGGCCGCGCATGGCCGGCCCTGTGATAGAAATTCCTATTCTGGTCCTCGATTGCAGGCAAGAATAGGACATGCTCTATCTTTTTTGCAGGGCTGCGGAACGGAACTACGGATGGTGTACTGTCCGCATCTTTTGCAGCCCCATTGAAATTAATGGGTCGGCACCCCTTCAGCTAAATTGTGGAACGGATGTGGACCCCGGAACTACAGACGTGTGAAAGGCTTCAATGTACAGCAGTAGAGTGAAATTCTAAGAGAACTGTCCGGTACATACAACGGAATGGTCCAATAGGTATAAAATTATATCAGTTATGGGAAAAATAATAAAGTATTTCAGAAACCTGCAAGCAAATGTGAGGCTAAATCGCTATTACTAGTTTTACAGCCAATACGTATGACCCTGCATATAACATCTAGGTAAATTTACCAGAAACAGCAAGAACTAAAGCACTGCAAGAATGCAAAAGATAAAACGAGTACAATAATCCTCCAACAACAGTGAAAACAAAAACCGTTGACGTCTTGGGAAAGTTTGTGAGAACGGGCGCCCAGAAAAAGAGCTGCACAACATAAGGAAGCATGGTGCAGAACAGGTATTAACTAGGGCACTGGCCGCGAGCAGCTGTTCACCAGTAGGTGGCAGTCTGAGTCACTTTATCAAATGAAAGGTGACTAAAGGAAAGTGTACACCACCATCAGTAATAGAAAGCTACAGTATACTGAAGATAATAAAAACCTTTATATAACACACAAATGTTCCTCAATTGCACCCCTCAGGCACTAGGGTAGAGGTGGGACGGTAATTTCTGTGCCCCCGAGAGAGCGGATAACTGGAAATGTTGTGCAGTATATTCAGCATACTGGTACTGAAGAGTTTACCAATGACTATTCTCTAGAAAGGAGGGGGGTATACTAAAAAGGGCAACTGTGCCCCCTCAAGACACCAGGACCCAGGTGCGACTTTAACATACGAGTCTCCTAAGGTTACACCCCTGCAGAGAGGCTTAGGGGGGATGTGTGTGTGTGTAAACGAAAGATGAAGGGATCATACATACACACAGCACCTTGCTTCCATCGTGGGCACTATGAAAATAAAAGCAAGAAACATAAGCATGACAGTGGCATACTTCCCGTTTCTAGTCAAGTTAGGACAGGCTTAAATCAGCGTTTTTGGATTATTATCTGCAATCCTATATGAATACTACTACAGATAAGAATTCCAGATTGCTATTTTTTTTAATTTTGCTACTGACCCCCATTCCCCTGCTATCAGTGCTCAAAACTAGGGCTGAATCAATTACTCGACTAAATCGAGTAATTCGACACAAAAAAAATCTGCATCAAGGATTCATTTGTGTCATGTGACCACGGATATTACTTACCGCGCTGCACTTTCAGCCCTGACACATCATCAGGACATAGCGCACGTATGCGTGCATTATGACCCGACGCTGTGTGACGTCAGGACGGCAGTGCAGCGCGCGGAGAAGAAGACGGAGGAGCTGTAGGCGCCCCTACAGGAATGGTAAGTACTGGCATTGGGGAACAAGCTGATGACACTGGGGGATAGTGGAGCTGATGGCACTGAGGGGAACTGATGCACTTGAGCTGATCGTACAGGGGGGAATGAAGGGTGTTGAGAACTGATGGCACGGGGTCTGATGAGTTTTTATAAAAGGAAAACAGTCTATTAATTCATTTTTTCTTATTAGAGTACTCGATTAATCATAAAAATAATCTGTAGAATACTCAATTGCTAAAATAATCGTTTACTGCAGCCCTACTCAAAACTGCGCAGAAATACACAGTCCAGGCTGCTGAGCCGACTTAATGGAGAGGATTCCCGTTCATGCGCACAAGAGTCCTAAAGATTTTTTTCAGTGCAACTTTAAGCGCTGACTGTAGGGACATGGAGTTCAGTAGGAAAATAAATAATAGTGATCTGGACTCCTTAACTATTCAAGTAGAACTGCAGAGAGCAGTCTAAGATTGCGGCAACAGGGTCCCTTTAAAGCCATTTTGGTAATGACAGAGGCCAACATGGTGGCTCTTGTCCGTCGGAAACCATTGGTGTCTGTCACTTCAGTTTGGCATTGCTATGACTTTTATTTTTCTGTTCTAAGGATGGAACAGAAAAATGGAAATGGTAAAGCGGATGTGAACCTAGCCTAAGCTGGCATCCTGCACTACCGCTAGTTATTATCCTAGATAAGGAAAGGGAATGTCTATGCAGTTATAAAAAAAAAAGCAAATAAACTTCTATTAGGGTGCATTCGCATCACTATTTAGCTTTCCGATCCGATTACTGATCCGTGAGAAGAAGAGATAGAGAAAAAACAAAACAGGATCCTGCATATAAAAAAAAAAAAAAAAACGATCCTCTTGCATTTGTAATGCACAGAATTGCATAGGATATGTTTTTTTTACAGTTTCCAGTTGCATCAGTTGTCATCCGTTTGAGCCATTTCCGTCTGCGATTTTTTTTAGACCGGGAAAAAAGAAAAAAAAAAAGTACTGCACGCAGAACTTTTTTTCTGTATAAAAAAAATAAAAACAGGATCTCAGACGGAAATGGCTCAAACTGATGACAGATGATGCAACTGGATCCATTTTTTTCCCTCCGTCTCTTCTTCTAAAGGATCAGAAGTACAATAAGCTAAACGGAGATGTGAATGCACCCTTATCTAAATGTCTCTCTTAATGAGGGGGAACAATCCGGGCGGTAGAGAAGCACAAATGCCCTGCGGCATATCCATCAGAGTACAGGTGCTATTCATGTTGACTGCCTGCATGCAATGTGTAGCGGTGGGATAGGAAAAGGGCTGACATTGCGGTCGTAAGCACATACTCCATTCATGAAGACCAAAAGCCCTTAAACTAAGCTGGGACAGCACACGCGGTACAAAGAACAGGGTCTTTCTGCGCTAGACTATCTTATTTCCCTATCTGTAAGTAGATTTCCTATTCAGAAGTCTCACACTGTCAAATGCACTAAATCTGCTGCTGTCAGTATATAATGTAGAACATAAATCTGTCATCCTGAGACGCGGTAGAGTTCCCCAGCAAACATCTTGTAATGATATTTGTCACTGATTTCAGGCACGCTTCCATCAGAGCTTCATGAACTGTAAAAATGGAACTTACTATCTCGCAATATGGGAATAATTAGGTTTTGCTAGGAAGCAGGGATAAATATGGAAATCTCTCCGGGGACCTTTTACTCGACATTTTTTTGCTACTAGTTAGTACAGTCGTGCTGATTCTTTATCACAGGCGGTTTCCTGAAATCCACTTGTATAACCAAGAAATGATCATGTAATGTATAATGATGCTGAGAGGCCCCAATTCCCTCGTCGCAGCGCACGGATAGATTTCCCTTCTGTATTGCAGAACAACCCTCAGCAATCAACCTGGCTGCCCTTCACTAAATGGCTTGGTGCACAGGCTATTACGTGATCGCTCTATTTCAGTGAAATATAAATCAGCGCTGCCGAAACTGGAAAAACCAAATAAAGAAGTCGTCTTCTCATCGGAAATCCTCATCCGATTGGTATCTTCATAAGGTAATCCACCACCTAACGCAACCGCCGCTGGCCTCCTAGGAGCAGAACTTCCAGGCCATCAGCAACACGTGGGTACTACTGATCCCCTACTTTCCTGCTTAAGCACCGGGGACCACAAGACACGTACCAGAGCTGCTAGGGCGCTACATACTACCAGCCCTTCGGTAGTATCTAGGGTGATGCCGCTAGAGCAGTATAAAGTGCCCGAGACATCTCACTGGTCTGTCTTTAGGCGCCCACCACAAACTAATTGGATGTCACTTGGCGAACTCTGCCGAGTCTGAGAGTATTCATTATGGAAGACGACAGACCACCTAAGGATAGTGCTTGAAAGGGCAATATATCGTTATTGCTCAACTTCTTATACAGGGAGTGCAGAATTATTAGGCAAGTTGTATTTTTGAGGATTAATTTTATTATTGAACAACAACCATGTTCTCAATAAACCCAAAAAACTCATTAATATCAAAGCTGAATATTTTTGGAAGTAGTTTTTAGTTTGTTTTTAGTTTTAGCTATTTTAGGGGGATATCTGTGTGTGCAGGTGACTATTACTGTGCATAATTATTAGGCAACTTAACAAAAAACAAATATATACCCATTTCAATTATTTATTTTTACCAGTGAAACCAATATAACATCTCAACATTCACAAATATACATTTCTGACATTCAAAAACAAAACAAAAACAAATCAGTGACCAATATAGCCACCTTTCTTTGCAAGGACACTCAAAAGCCTGCCATCCATGGATTCTGTCAGTGTTTTGATCTGTTCACCATCAACATTGCGTGCAGCAGCAACCACAGCCTCCCAGACACTGTTCAGAGAGGTGTACTGTTTTCCCTCCTTGTAAATCTCACATTTGATGATGGACCACAGGTTCTCAATGGGGTTCAGATCAGGTGAACAAGGAGGCCATGTCATTAGATTTTCTTCTTTTATACCCTTTCTTGCCAGCCACGCTGTGGAGTACTTGGACGTGTGTGATGGAGCATTGTCCTGCATGAAAATCATGTTTTTCTTGAAGGATGCAGACTTCTTCCTGTACCACTGCTTGAAGAAGGTGTCTTCCAGAAACTGGCAGTAGGACTGGGAGTTGAGCTTGACTCCATCCTCAACCCGAAAAGGCCCCACAAGCTCATCTTTGATGATACCAGCCCAAACCAGTACTCCACCTCCACCTTGCTGGCGTCTGAGTCGGACTGGAGCTTTCTGCCCTTTACCAATCCAGCCACGGGCCCATCCATCTGGCCCATCAAGACTCACTCTCATTTCATCAGTCCATAAAACCTTAGAAAAATCAGTCTTGAGATATTTCTTGGCCCAGTCTCGACGTTTCAGCTTGTGTGTCTTGTTCAGTGGTGGTCGTCTTTCAGCCTTTCTTACCTTGGCCATGTCTCTGAGTATTGCACACCTTGTGCTTTTGGGCACTCCAGTGATGTTGCAGCTCTGAAATATGGCCAAACTGGTGGCAAGTGGCATCTTGGCAGCTGCACGCTTGACTTTTCTCAGTTCATGGGCAGTTATTTTGCGCCTTGGTTTTTCCACACGCTTCTTGCGACCCTGTTGACCATTTTGAATGAAACGCTTGATTGTTCGATGATCACGCTTCAGAAGCTTTGCAATTTTAAGAGTGCTGCATCCCTCTGCAAGATATCTCACTATTTTTGACTTTTCTGAGCCTGTCAAGTCCTTCTTTTGACCCATTTTGCCAAAGGAAAGGAAGTTGCCTAATAATTATGCACACCTGATATAGGGTGTTGATGTCATTAGACCACACCCCTTCTCATTACAGAGATGCACATCACCTAATATGCTTAATTGGTAGTAGGCTTTCGAGCCTATACAGCTTGGAGTAAGACAACATGCATAAAGAGGATGATGTGGTCAAAATACTCATTTGCCTAATAATTCTGCACGTAGTGTATTTTATATTTATATATTCTTATATTTTATAAAGCCCAAACTGCTTAATGTACAGACTCCGTTCAAACTGCATTTTGAAGCTCTCAGCGATGAGAGGTGTGCTATATTCGTCATTTTTAATACATTTACCCTTAAAAATAAAGTCCCCCATAAAAATAAATGGCAGAATTCTGCAATTACGGTAATACAACCCAATCTGCTTAAAAGGTACAGTATCCGTTCAAACTGTGTTTCAACACAGAGGTGTGCTATGTATTTTTGTGGTCCATCAGATTTTTAGTTATTATTTACAAAAATAAGTAATTTACGTGATACTCCAACAGAAAGGTGAAATCATACCCAACAGCCAAATTGGGCATAGGTGGACATTGTATGATCAGTGTATGGTCACCTTAAAGGTCAGCGACCTTCAGAACGCCAGATGTGGTGCAAAACTCTACAACTACCAGAATGCTCTGCTCACTTCTATGGGAGTTTTGATAACAGCTATGCAAGTGTGCATGCTGGGAGCCGTAGTTTCACCACAGCTGGATTCCCGAAGGTGGATGATCCCTGGCTTAGATACTGAGGGCCTATCCTCAAGATAGGTCATCAATATCAGATCAGTGGGGTCCAACACTGGCACCCCAACTAATCAACTGTTTCGGGCAGTCGATGAAACTGGAAACTATACAGAGGACAGAACCCGAAGCACAAGTTTTCAGCCGCTGTGTAGTGGTTGTGACAGGCTGCTGCGGCTCTGCACCCATTCAAGTGAGTTAGAACTGAGCTGCAGCACACCATGCCACCGTGGATGTAGCCTTCTGTCCACTATACAGTTTCGGGCACCTAGCTGAAACAGCTGATCAGTGGGTGCAGGGTGTAGGACTCCCACCGATCTGATATTGAGGATCTATCCAAAGAAAACCCCTTTAAAGAGAACCTGGCGTGATTCTGGGCGCCATCTGCCATACGCAGCTTTATAGGACACGGTGCAGGATTACTAAGTGAAAAGCAGAGTAAGGGTCCATTCACACATCTGTTGTTTCTTTCCTGATCTGTTCCGTTTTTTGCGGAACAGATCTGGACCAGATCTGTACCTATTCATTTTCAATGGGTCCTGAAAAAAAATCAGACATTGAGCTGTCCGTTTTTTTTCAGGACCCATTGAAAATGAATGGGTACAGATCTGGTCCAGATCTGTTCCGCAAAAAACGGAACAGATCAGGAAAGAAACAACGGACGTGTGAATGGACCCTAAATCCTGACAGGGGTCCTAGGAGAGGCGGTGAGTGTCCAGTTTCCCCTGCCAATACAGGAAGACTGACAACTTTCCCTGTATCAGCGTGTGTACACATAAGGTTGTCAATCAGTCTCTCCTAGGAGTCAGGGCAGCATTTACTCTACTGTTTATCACAGAGCTCAGCTCCTCTCCCTCCATCATATCCTGCTCTCAGATACAGCAGCAGAAATCACTTTACAAGGCACGAGTAAGGTTAGGTAAGGTTCACTTTAAGGCACGGGAGAAGCGGCATTCATGCTACACAGTCGAGTCACATTATTATGACAACCAACTAACCGTCGTGTGCAGCAGCTAGACTCCATAAGGTCCAGGTAGGTTGTCACAGGTATCTGGAGCTGGAGGGGGCATGGGTGAGGATCCATAGAGTGAACATGACCATCGAGGTGGTCCCAGAGAAGCTCAATTGGGTTCAAGTCTGGGGAATTAGGGGGCCAGGGTAGACCTCAAGCTTGGGTCATGCTCTTCCAACCAATGTCAGACATTTCTAGATCCCATCTCCCCCAGGGAAGACTGTCAGCATGTATGAGTGTACGTGTTCTGCAAGGATGGATTCATACCCAAATTGGTTAAGAGTGTCTGCCACATGGATGAGTGGCCCAGAGAAGGCTACAAAAATATCCCCCAGACCATAACGTGGCCACCACCAGCTTGTGTTCTTCCAGCAATGGTTGCAGGTTGTTCTCTGATGTTTCTCTCCTGACATGCCAATGTCCATCCGTTCGATGAAGCAGAAAACGTGACTCATCGGAGAAGGCAACTCATTGCCAATTAGAAGAGGTCCTATTCCGATACAGCCACAAAAATTAAATCCTTTTCGGTTGATGAAACTTTGCTGGCAAAGGTACAGTGACCATCCTTCACTAAACAGTTGTTTTAGGGCACATGCACACGGCTGTGTTTTGTGGTTCGCAAATCGTGGATCCCAGCTGAGTGCATACCGCAGATTATTTTTTTTTTACTCCTGCAGAAATGTCCTATCCCAAGTCCACAAAAAACGGACAAGAATAGGAAATGTTCTTTTTTTTGCGGGGCCGCGGAACGGACTTACGGATGTGGACAGCACACGAGTGTACTGTCCACATCTTTTGCAGCCCCACTCAGATGAATGGGTCCGCATCCGATCCGCAAAAAACAAGAATCTGATGCGGACCAAAACTACTGCCGTTTGCATGACACACATCTGGCAGCCCTCTAGCTCATTTTGGTGGCGAGTTCTCCACTGTAGTGCGTCAAACCACCCTTGCGCACCATCGTAGCCGAGATTCACTTCTCACATCAGTGGCACGTGGTGCTTTGCAGTTTCCACGTCGCTTATTGGCAATGGTGCCGTTTGTCCACAGACGATACACTTTCACCACAGCAGTGCGTGAACCGTTCACAAACTACGCACCCTTGGCCTGAAAGCCAATAGTCGTTTTTGCAACCCTGATAAATTGCCCCTTTTACCCATGACAGGAATAAGGGATGTGTGTGCAGACAGCCTATCGCACACCTTCAATACTCAGCAAGCCTCCTCACCACGTGAGACTTCCTTCATGAGCCACACGCTGACCACGTCGAAAGTAGTAAGTGGTCATAATAATGTGACTCAACTGTGTATATGCACTGCTCGAACTCCCACCCTCCGCAGAGAGGGGCAAAAAAGATGGATTGGCAGAAGCCTACAGGAAACCAGAAGCAGCAAGGAGAAGATTCAATGGCTGAAGAATACCTCGGTCTATAAGGATTTGTGGTTGGCACAGGTAAGAATTGACATTCAAAACGAGAGTTTTCACTAGACCAGCGCTCGGTGTGCCTCCAGATATTTGAATGCTGGGCGCCATGCAGAGAACCATATGTGCATTAGGTGGTGGTGCAGTCTTATACATCATGGCTTTCCATAAGAACCACTGTAATTCCTATAAACACTGGGGGGAAAAAAACCTCAACAGCTTGAAATGGGTTGCAAGAAAACGTGTTCCCATGCGTCTTAGCAGCTCTGATGGTTACACCTAGATTTGTTTAACTTCGAAAAAGATCTAAAACACTCGCTTTAAAAACGCAAAACATCAGAACAACATCTGTCTTAAAAGAAGTATATGAAAAAGGGCGGAAACAATGATTTCACTCCGTCCCGCTCCTTTCATAGTTCAGGGTGGTCTAGGAACCATTTTGATAGCGCTGTTGTTGCCAGGGAAACTAACTGGAAACAGGTGCGATCACAATGTAGAATTAAAGATTCGGCCGTGCTCGAAACCACCTGAAGTTACATTTCCAGAAACTTTCCTCTCGCAGCGGCATCAAAATTTGTTAAATGTTTTAACAGGAAAAGGATTATAAATTGCCTGTGGACCATCACATTTTAACCAAAGAAATTTGGATTGATTGGACGCTGCCCCCCTTTGAATACATTTTGTCCACATTAGAAAACATTAAACATTTTTATTAAGTGTTCGCTGCCACGGGGTGGATTTTTTTGCTCGCTCCTTTTTACAGACAAAGGCAAGGAGGTGGCAGTAATAAATGGAGCACGTGGAGCAACGGAAAGAAAATTAAAGAAAATTCAAGTTAAAAAGTAAAAATCCATCTCTTTATGGAAAACCACACAAAGGGCGCTGTACATGCACCTTATGCGGATTTTGTCACAGATTTGCCCCAGATCTCAGTCTTGGCATTGCAAAGAGTGAAATCTGCACTGGGACATCCTGACACCGCCGGTCAGATTTCCACATTGTGTAGATGAGATTTTCCGCAGTACACACTGTCCGCATCAGTATGTACGTTCCGTAGCCCTGCAAAAAAATAGAACGTCCTATTCTTGTCCGTTTTAGGTATTGTTACAATGGATCCGCAAAAAAAAAAAAAAACGTATGGCAAACGGGATACGTATGTCATCTGTTTTTTTTTTGGTGGATAAAACCGTCTGCATCCGTTACGAATGGATCCGGTTGTATTATCTTTAACATATATTTAACATTGCCAAAACGGATCTGTCATCAACTCAATTGAAAGTCAATGGGAGACGTATCCGTTTTCTATTGTGGCAGATTGTGCCAGAGAAAACTGATCCGTCCCCATTGACTTGCATTGGGGGTCATGCCGGACCCGTTTTGCTCCGCATCCCCAGGACAGAAAGAAAAATATAACATGTTGCGGTTTGTTCTCCGGTCTGGGAACGCTACTAAACAGAACGGAGTGCATTCTGGAGCACTCCGTTCTGTTCAGTTTTGTTCCTATTGACAATGAACGGGGACAAAACTGAAGAGTCTTTTTTTCTGGTATTGAGCCCCTATGACGGAACTCAATACCGGAAAACTAAAACGCTAGTGTGAAAGTAGCCTTAGGCTGTTTTAGAGGGGTGATAGGGAGACTCGTCCATATTCTGGATGAACACAGATGAGTTTTAAAGTGGACCGCACACTTGTGAGTCTTAGGGAAAAAGAAAATGTACAAATATAGAGCATGTTATGAAATTCTCAGCACGGACTTATGATCCGTGCAGAAAATCGCCCGTGTGAGCGTACCCATTTAATTCAACGTCCGTGTTCAAGCCGGGGGCTGTTTGTTCTAAACTCCAGATGGAAACATTGCCCATGTGAAATTAGCACTCGTGTCAAAGACGGCAATATCCCTTCAATAGGCGTTTTTATTAAATATTATAAACATACACACTCTTTGTGCCTGGCTCTTCGTTCTGGCTTATTGAACTGAGGTCCGAATGGAGGACCTGCCTCTAGGACAGGGATGCCCAACCTGCGGCCCTCCAGCTGTTGCAAAACTACAACTCCCAGCATGCCTGGACAACCTACAGCTATTAGGGCATGCTGGGAGTTGTAGTTTTGCAACAGTTGGAGGGCTGCAGGTTTAGCATCCCTGCTCTAGGAGGTTTATATGTTCTAAGCCGGAATATAAAAAGTGGCAGTTTTCAAGACAACCCTATAAATGAAAAGTGCCCAAACACCTGCAGGTACTCCGTCAATCAACAGCCAGGGCGGGCGCCAGGCCGTTCTCAGGTCTCGTGTTGGTCCCAACAACTGCACACTTATGGACATGACACCCAAGTGATCTTGGGTTGAGCCCTTTAAAAATTCAGATTTACATAAATCAAAAAAGAAAAGTAAACAAGCCCTTTATAATGTATGCATTATGGCGTGCACCAACTTTGAAAGCAATACCACAGGTTAAACATTGGTAAATGAAGCCATCATCTAAATATCTCATGGGACGGCGGTCCAGTCGTACAGAAGATTAGCACTTGTAAGAATGTGAGTTATGCTAGAAAAATATACAGAGCCTCATAAACACAACCAGCATCCAGTTATCCTTCACTTATCGTGGATTGGGTTTCAGCTTAACCAGCGTGTGTGTAATTTGGAAATTACAGAACTGATTCACTGCTTACTCTCAAAGTGATTAATCAAAGTCAAAGGAAAGCCAACCATCAAATGGGGCATGTTTCAGATTTCCTACTTTTATATGTCTGTATAAAGATGTATATAAAGGAGGAACAAAAAGAAAGAATGAACTTATTCCGTTTAATCAAAGCAACATTTGCAAAGCCCAAAAAGACATGTCTTCTATTTAATACCAATTACGTCTTCAATTGCCGTCTGACTTGCTCCTTTCTTGCTTTGCTCTGGTCTTGCTACTTGATTACACATTCCAAACCTAATCTTCTCCATAAAACCCCATGACGGACAAATAGTAATTTATACAATTCTACTTCCTATACATAAGGCAATGCATTGTCTATATGATGCGCTAGCTGCATCGCCAATAACTAAGCAGCCGCCTACAGGAAGACGTCCCAGGACGGACAGTTATTTTATAATGTATCACAGACTACGCGCAGGTGTTCCCTGGTGGTTACCTTGTGCCTCCTGCACCACCGCCCCATCTTCACTGTGTCAAATACCAGTCTTTAGGATGACTTGTTCTTATGGTTGCTTGTAAATGGGTGAGCATTACCCAAATAAACACCTAGTACTAGAAAGCTGCAACGTATTGTTACAGCAAACTACCATTCAGAACACCAACTCAAATCTGCACGTTTTACAAGACAGCTACTACTGAACGTGTATAGACCGTAGACAATGCCAGATACTTCTGATTGGTCACACCCCCATATATACAAAAGGGCGTCCACACCCCCATATATACAAAAGGGCGTCCACACCCCCATATATACAAAAGGGCGTCCACACCCCCATATATACAAAAGGGCGTCCACACCCCCATATATACAAAAGGGCGTCCACACCCCCATATATACAAAAGGGCGTCCACACCCCCATATATACAAAAGGGCGTCCACACCCCCATATATACAAAAGGGCGTCCACACCCCCATATATACAAAAGGGCGTCCACACCCCCATATATACAAAAGGGCGTCCACACCCCCATATATACAAAAGGGCGTCCACACCCCCATGTATACAAAAGGGCGTCCACACCCCCATGTATACAAAAGGGCGTCCACACCCCCATATATACAAAAGGGCGTCCACACCCCCATATATACAAAAGGGCGTCCACACCCCCATATATACAAAAGGGTGGACACACCTCACACAATGTTGCATTGTGCTCGCCTTTGAAATTATATTAAGGCCCTATGCACACAAAGTTGGACGTGGACCTATTCGTTTCAATAAGAATGCAAAAATGAAGACAGCACACCGCGTGCTCTCCGCATCCATACGTCCATTTCACGGCCCCTTAAAAATAGATAGAATATGTCTTATTCTTTTCCGTTTTGCAGAAAAGCATAGGGCATTTCTACAGGAAGTGAAAGTGAAATGGTGGCATGCAAACGACTGGTATTCGCAGTTTGCGGACTGCAAGACACTACCAGGACTAGGTTATTTTTTTACTTTAGGGCAACAGAAAAACCTTTAGATTTTCCATATCGTCACTCCGTAACCAATCATATATATATATTTTTTTTTCATCAACACAGCAAAGCGGACTAGCTTTTAATTTTTAAAGTAATTGCATTTTGAGGGGACATGCTATGTTTTTTTTTCTCATTGTTTGTTATTGACATAAAGACTAAAAAATAAAGTGTATTTTGTCATTTTTTAACAATATTTTTTATTTCTGTGCCTGTGGATATGAAAGACACCCGTTAGGCCATACCTCTGGTGAGCCCTAACATGCTTTTATAAGAGACGGCCCTGGAGACCTTTATCTGGTCCCAGGCTGCCTCCATAGTAAATCCACGGGGCTGGTGTATGTCCGCGGGACTATTTTCCTGCACTCTTATGATCCTATGAGTGCAGGACAATAGCCCCGCGGGCGGCCCGATGCTCACAGCATCAAAGTAACCTATGATGCTGTGCGCTCCCATGCACACAATGTATGCCGCTCCTTGACATATGGGCTGCTCACGGACCGTATGTCTCGGAGGGCATATGGTCGTGTGCATGAGCCCTAAGGGCTTGTTCACACAACCATGGTTTTGGTCCGCATCAGAGACGCATTTTTTGCGGCTCGTGTGCGGACCCATTCACTTAAATGGGACCGCAAAAGATGCGGACAGCACTCGGAGTGCTGTCCGCATCCGTTGCTCCGTTCCGTGGCACCACTAAAATTATAAAGGCATGTCCTATTCTTGTCCATTTTGCGGACAAGAATAGACATTTCTAGAATGTGCCTCCTGGTCCGTTCCGCAAATTGCACACAGCCCTAAGGGGGAGATTTTAAAAACATGATGATCCAGCATTCCAGTAAAGATTAAAATATTAACATATTTTTGAAATTACATTAAGTGCCCAGGCCGGATCCGTGTGTCGGGAACCGCCTCCGCCCTCCAAGTGACTGTGGGTGAGCTGGGCGGTTTGATTTTCCCCTTATGTTAAGCGGGCATTCACACGACTGTAGTTTCGGTCTGAATTTAAATCGCATTTTTTGCAGATCAAATGCGACCCATTCATTTCAAAGGGGCTGCAAAAGATGTGGACAACACACCATGTGCTGTCCACATCCGTATGTCGTGCCACCCAAAAAAAAAAAAAATCCTATTCTTTTCCGTTTTGCAGACAAGAATAGGCATTTCTAACATGGCTGATCTTCAAAAGGCCGATCTTTGAAATTTCCTGCACTGCTGGACGACGCTCAGGGCTCTTCATCTTTTAAGTGCATCGTCCGGCAACCCATGTGCCAGAAGGAAATTTAAGACGGCTTGAAACTAATGAAGATAAATGTGTTAGAACCCACTGACCCTTCCCATTCCCGGGCAAAGCAAAAATGACACTTATGACAAAATTTGTGCAAACTGCGTTTAAAAACTCCCAAGTGCAGTGTTTACACCACAACAGTGGCGCATGGAGATGATATATCTCCCCCAAGAGAGCTTTGTAAAGGTAATATCTTCATAGCAAGGTCACCAAATTGGGAGGCAGGAATCTGACACCTGTAATCTCCTTGGATTTTAAGAAAGCAGGTGACGCCCACTTACCAGTTACAGAGCACACCTAGTGCACAACCTTTATCGAATCTCAGGCTTGTTCATAGAGGTTTGAGTATACACAGAGGAACGGAAGAATCGCCAAGGACTATTCAGGTCAACCTCTTAGGCCCCTTTCACGCGGGCGTTGCGGGAAAAGGTGCGAGTGCGTTGCGTGAACATGCACGATTTTTCCGTGCGAGTGCAAAACATTGTAATGCGTTTTGCACTCGCGTGAGAAAAATCGCGCATGTTTGGTACCCAAACCCAAACTTCTTCACAGAAGTTCGGGCTCGGGATCGGTGTTCTGTAGATTGTATTATTTTCCCTTATAACATGGTTATAAGGGAAAATAATAGCATTCTGAATACAGAATGCTTAGTACAATAGGGCTGCAGGGGTTAAAAAAAATAATAATAATAATTTAACTCACCTTAATCCACTTGCTCGGGCAGCCCGGCATCTCTTCTGTCTTCTTTTTTGCTGTGTGCAGGAAAAGGATCTGTGGTGACGTCACTCCGGTCATCACATGGTCCATCACACGATCCATCACCATGGTAAAAGATCATGTGACGGACCATGTGATGACCAGAGTGACGTCACCACAGGTCCTGTTCCTGCACACAGCAAAAAAGAAGACAGAAGAGATGCCGGCTGCGCGAGAAAGTGGATTAAGGCGAGTTAAATTATTATTTATTTATTTTTTAACCCCTCCAGCCCTATTTTACTATGCATTCTGTATTCAGAATGCTATTATTTTCCCTTATAACCATGTAAAAAGGGAAAAGAATAATGATCAGGTCCCCATCCCAATCGTCACCTAGCAACCGTGCGTGAAAATCGCACCGCATGCGCACTTGCTTGCGGATGCTTGCGATTTTCACGCAACCCCATTCATTTCTATGGGGCCTGCGTTACGTGAAAAACGCACAATATGGAGCATGCTGCGATTTTCACGCAACGCACAAGTGATGCACAGCCCCATAGAAATGAATGGGTCCGGATTCAGTGCGGGTGCAATGCGTTCAACTCACGCATCGCATCCGCGCGGAATACTCGCCCGTGTGAAAGGGGCCTTAGAATTGCAGTGTAATGATGAGAAAACCACATTTGCAAATCTTTAAGCAAGTGGGGGCAGGCCACGACCTCTGGAAACTATAGATTGTGCACTTAAATACGTAACAATAAACCAGTCGATCGGAGATCACCTCTTATCTAATCACGTTGCACTGGGAACACCGGTGTCCACTGCCAGCAAATTAACCGTGTTGCATATGAAGACTACAACCCGTATATAATCCTCAAAGGTACATTACACGTTCCTGTGTATCTTGGCAGGTGCATTTGACGTTAAATAGGAATAACATCTGGAATGTTTTCCCTCACTAGCGGCTAGCCCGGCCTGAAAGATGTATTTACAATCTGTTCATATAACGGCATTTCCTAAGCTTTGGCTAATGATTACGATTTAAATGGCACAATTCAGGTACGGGTCAGAGGAACCTATACAAATATGTAAATTCAATCTGCGGCACGACACGACCACTTGACAGGTTTCACACTCCATAAATGCGGGCTGTAACACAAATATTTGCATTTTGGAAGGATAATTAGATTGGGCAAGAAATAGATTTGGTTTACCCTTAATTCAACACAAGCCTTCATTACTTCTAATGGTCGTCCAGGACTTTTTAAACAATCGTGACTTTAATCCAATGGTTTCAAAAGTTTAGATAAAAAATAATAAATAAAAAAATAAAAGATTTTCCCTAGGAATTAAAGCTGATTGCTTATTCAGCCACTCATCCCCTAGGTTCAAAAGTGAAGTTGGGCACAATGACCCCATGTAGTACGGGCTATGGCACAAAATGCTGCGTGTGTGACAGCTGATATTCCTGGGAATGCAGAGATCAAAGACTTCTATAAGTATAAAAATGTTAGACATTTCCATTAAAATTTATTTTATATGCCTACAAGGTAATCCTCAATGGATTAGTAGGTAGAGGATTGGAATGACTAAGAGTAGCTCTATTTTTCTCTTGATGGGCCTGATAAAGATGCAAACAGAGGAGCAGAGCACTGATTAGTGTAATGCCAGAGTCCCAGACTAGTCACACTACTGGCGTAGCATAGGGGACATGTGGTGATTGTCCATATTGCTTCCTTTGCTGGCTTTATTCATTTAGGGTCCATTCACGGGGCCGACGGCCCAATAGAAATGCCTATTCTTCTCTGCAGCTGCGGACAAGAATAGGACATGTTCTATTTTTTTTTTGCGGAGCCGCGGACCGGAAATGCAGATGCAGACAGCACACTGTGTGCGGTCAGCATCTTTTCCATCCCCATTGAAAATGAATGGGTCCGCACCCGTTCTGCATAATGGCGGAACAGATCCGGAACCAAAGTGCGGACGTGTGAATGGACCCTAATCCATCACATTATACACTGCTCGGTTCCATGGTTAGGACCACCCTGCAATCCATCAGCAGTGGACGTACTTGCACACTGTAGGAAAAGGCGCTAGCCTCTCTAGTGGCTGGTACTTTTGGAGTGCGCATAGGCAGGCACTTTTTCCTATATTGTGCACAACCTGGATTGCAGGGTGGTACCTGGGATCCCAAGGATATAATGTGGCTAATGACTGTATTACACAGCCCGATTTAACAGGAGATTTCAGGAGGGAAGCGTTCCTTCCCAGCAATCGTCTGCTCGCTAGCGGTAGAGCCTGCTGTTATTGCATGCAGCGATCTCCTCCACAGCATGGGGAGGAGCGACCGTAACGCCATCGCTCGTCCCCAAGCTGTCTAGTTATTTGCATGTAGCCGATCGTGATTACACAGCATAATCTGCTGCCGGCAAACAATTTTTTAACCTGTCAAAATATTAGAATTGCTCGATGAATGAGTGTTTGCTCATTCATCGGCAGTATTACACTGCCAGATGATCGCTAACAAGCCTTCATACGAACTCTCATTAGTGATCAGCTGCCAAAAAATCGGCAGGTGTAATACAGGCTTTAACTGTTGGAGAGCGCAGGGATAAATAGGAACACTGGCTCCCACAGACTTAATGAACGCTTTGGGTTACGCACCTTTCTATAACTGTTCTTTTAAAATGTACGGTTTGCCTTTTTAATTAGTTTTTTTTAATTATCATAATCCGTTTAGATCACTGCTATGATGAGTAGTTTTATTATTATTATCATCAGTTATATTGTCCTTTATGATTGGGTGGTTTTTATAATATATTCTAAGTTTATCTCAATACTATAGCTTTGCTTTGTGATTCTGTAGCTGGTTTAGTGTTCTTTTATAAGGAGTCTGTCACACAAAGCAATGGCGGCCTGACAAACTGGAATATAACGCCAGTGCTACCATAGGCTAACCTATTGCTAAATGTAAAAACATAACACTCATTCACAATGCCAACACGGTACCCATTACATACTCACTGCGTCCGGTTATGAAACGCGTGCAATTCACATGTCCCTGGTACTGAATGCCGAGCCTGAAACTCCACACTACAGTACTGATAAGCAAATGGCAAACAGCCCGACATATACCCAGGTCCTGCAGGGCGTTCTTCCGTACATAATTCAAATCATTGTGCAAATGACAAAGCAAATCACTAGTTTCCTCTACAAGTTCTACTATGGAGCTTGTTTGTAAAGCATGGGGAGGAGCGATCGTAAAATGCCATCGATCGTCCCCATACAGAACCATTATTTGCCGGCAGTAGAGGCTGTTTAGACACCATGAACTGCTGCCGGCAAACAACGATTTAGGTGTCCGCACAAACGATCATGATAACCGATGAACGAGCAAAACCCAGTAATCCGCAGCACCTTTACACCGCCAGATAATCGTATGAACTCTTCTTGGCAATTATCTGGCCGATTCTCGGCCTGTGTAAAGGACCCTGTAGTCTGGCCCAACGCTTGTTCAGCTGATGATCATGGCTACAGCAGACATACATCTAAGGCCTCATGTACACGACCGGATGTATTTTGAGGTCGACAAAAAATGGATCCCGCAGAAAATACGGATGACGTCCATGTGCATTCCGTATTTTGCGGAACGGAACAGCTGGCCCCTAATAGAACAGTCCTATCCTTGTCCATAAAGCGGACAATAATAGGACATGTTCTATTTTTTTGCGGAACGGAAATACGGACATACGGAAGGGGAATGCACAAGGAGTAACTTTATTTTTTTTTTTGCGGACCCATTAAAATAAATGGTTCTGCATATGGTCCGGAAAAAAAAAACGGAACAGACATGGAAAGAACATACATTTGTGTGCGAGAGCTCTAATGTGTAGAACCATTATTTTTTTTTCTGGCCATAACTATTTTCTTGCTGATGTAGAGATAGGAGGGCTTGCTTTCTGTGGGACGATTTGAGGAATACAGTACTTCTTATGCCTCTGATTTACAAGACAAATTTGCAGGATGAAAAACGAGATCAGATTCCCTTGTCCCCAAAATAAGATATACGAACACATGCGAGGCAGAGTCTTTAGCTGAGGGCACCATGCACTTCTGTTAAAGGCGTCATCGCACCTCCAACACTGGTGGCATAGCGCTTGGCTATTTTCGGCACTCACACGTCAATTTGGGAGCTCCGTTCTAGAGATAGGTGCGGGTCCCACCCTATATTGCTAAGGTATGCCACCAAAGTCAGATAGGTGGGACCTGCACCCATGTCTAGAACAGAGCACCCAAAGTGAGAGAGGTGCCACAGCTCCATTCATTTCTATGGAACTGCCAGAAATCGCTGAACAAGCTCCGCTATTTTCGGCACTCCCGTATAAATGAATGGGGGTCGGCCTTGCATGCATGGTGCGCTAATGTTCACTTTGGGAGCTCCTATCTGATATTGGTGGCCATGTGACCAATGAATGTGACGCCTCTTCAAACAGATGATCGGCGGGGCCCTGGAAGCCAGACCCCCACCCATCAGCTATTGATAAGTTATCCTGAGGACAGGTCATCAATATTAAACAACCACACAACCCCTTTAAATGATAATTTTATCATGGAGTTTGGAGCAGTGACTAAATACTGGTTCACTCCTAGCTCCACACATGAAATCTCAAATTTATTTCACTTTCAAAATATATTGTCTAAAATGACATCCCTGCAAGTCCATCTTCAGAAGCCATCGTCTCTGCTAAGGACTTTTTAGTCCGGCGGCTTTCGCCGTGCACCGCCGTGCTGCGCCAGAGCTCCGCACCCGTCCCCATTATAGTCAATGGAGACGGAGCGGCGGTCCGGCGGCACGGCGAAATAGCGGAAGGACGGATCCGACATGGTGAACAGCCTGTCGGATCCGTCCTGCCGCAGGTGTGAAAGTAGCCTTAGGGTACTTTCACACTTGCGTTGTTTGAATCCGGCAGGCAGTTCCGTTGCCTGAACTGCCTGCCTGATCAGGCAAGCTGTATGCAAACGCATGTCATTTTTTCTGACTGATCAGGATCCTGATCAGTCTGAAAAATGCCTGATCAGGCAGAAAAATGCATTGCAATACCGGATCCGTTTTTCCGGTCATCAGGCAAAACGGATCAGGTATTTATTTTATTCTAGTTTTTAGAGGTCTGCACATGCGCAGACCGGAAGGACGGATCCGGCATTCCGGTATTTTGAATGCCTGATACGGCACTAATACATTCCTATGGAAAAAAAATGCCGGATCCGGCATTCAGGCAAGTCTTCAGTTTTGCCTGATCAGTTCTTTTCCGGTATAGAGCCCCTGTGACGGACTCTATGCCGGAAAAGAAAACCGCTAATGTGAAAGTAACCTTAGCTGCATATAGCTGGCTGTGGTGTTTCCCTGACTAGTAGGGTGGAAGAATTTGGTATAGGCTGCTCTTCTGTGAAGAGAGGACCTCTCAGACAACAAAAGTGAGAACAGTGGGGAGAGCGAGTATGCGTGGGAGATGGACGTGCAAAACGATATACACTTTGAACTCCAGGAGGCGCCAGACTATGAATGTAAATGTCACAACTCTTCAAATGATATTTGTAATGCAATGGGCAAATAGACATTCTTCATAATAATCTGTACTATAAAGATAAAGGGGGTTATTTACAGAAATATATTAGGTGTATTTCTGGCGCAAAGGTTCTTTGCGCTGCAATCTGTGACTTTTCGCCCACTTTTTTAGATCTGGCTTGGGCGGGGAAGGGGGCGGCCCGGCAGCCCCATCTCATTCATCATTTTCTACACCTCTTTTAGACGGAAATAAATGGTCTAAATGTAAGACAGCTAGGGAGCTGGTGTAGATTGAGAACTGGAGGAGGATCCGCCTAAGTTATGTAAAGGCCGGCGACTCTGCATAACTTTGGCAGATCCACCACCAGCGCAGGGCCTTATTAAGACCAGTGTCTAAAACACCGGTCTCAATATATGAACCCCCCAAAATATACTGGTAGAAAAACCCCTTAAATTAATAGCTCTAGACATGAGTTGTACAGAATTGAAAAATAAACTTGTGGGTTTTTGTTTTTTTACCATAAAGCTATTGCTATTTCTGCTCATCGCTGTGTCTGGTATTACAACCCATGGCCATTCATTTGAATAGGAAAGAGCCGGAATACCAGACACACCCCTTTAAGCGCCTTTCAGACGAGCGAGTGTCTCGCTGCGGACTCGGACTCGCAGAGCAGCTCCCGGCCTGAACTTCCAGCACTGCCGGGGTCACACAGCATTATATTGATTTATGATGCTATGTAACCCTTACAGTTCTGGAATGTATAGGATAACACTGACAGCATTGTGTCAGTGTCATCTAATATATTCCAGAAATCAATATAATGCTATGCGACCCCAGCAGTGCAGGGAGTTCAGGCCAGGTGTCTCGCTGCTAGTCCGCAGCGAGACTCTTGCTCGTCTGAAAGGGGCTTTAATGGAAATTGGATGGCAATGGAAGTCATCCCCTTCAGTGTCAAAGTGAACGGACCGGAAAATACAGTACATGCCAGATTTTTACCAATATGTGTATTTCCAATGTGTGAACATACCCTAATGTAAAGAGGTCTCTCTAGAGAAAAAAAGAGAACCATCTTGCTACCACCAACTTTTAGAAGTAGCTCTCTATGGCCCCTTGCAGACGAGCAGAGCGGAATAGGTCCGGATGCGTTCAGTGAAAAATGCGCGATTTCGCAAGCAAGTTCATTCAGTTTTGTCTGCGATTGCGTTCAGTTTTTATCGTGCGGGTGCAAGGCGATTTAATGCGTTTTGCACGCGCGTGATAAAAAAAACCTGAATGTTTACAAACAACATCTCTTAGCAACTATCAGTGAAAAACGCATCACATCCGCACTTGCTTGCGGATACGATGCGATTTTCACGCAGCTACATTCACTTCTATGGGGCCTGCTGAAAATTGCTGAATATAGAACATGCTACGATTTTCATGCAACGCACAAGTGATGTGTAAAAACCAACGCTCATGTACACAGACCCATTGAAATGAATGGGTCCAGATTCCGTGCGGGCGCAATGCGTTAGCATCACGCATTGCACCCGCGCGGAATACTCGCTCGTGTGAAAGGGGCCTATGAGTCAAAAAAAGCCTTTAGACATGAAAAAAGAAAGGCCTTATGCACACGGACGTTGTTTCAGTCCGCATCCGAGCAGCAGTTTTGGCGGCTCGGATGCGGACCCATTCACTTCAATGGGGCCGCAAAAGATGCGGACAGCACTGTGCAGTGTGCTGTCCGCATCCGTAGCTCCGTTCAGTGGTGCGCAAAAATATATATAACCTGTCCTATTCTTGTTTGCGCTTTGCAGACAAGAATAGGCAGTTATATTAAAAGCTGTCCGTGCCCTTCCACAAATTGCGGAACGCACATGGACGCCATCCGTGTTTTGCGGCTCCTCGGTTTGCAGACCGCAAAACACACAACGGTCATGTGCATGAGGCCTAAGTAACATACCCTATGTAATGCTTATTATTCTGAACCTATAGGACTTAAAAAAAGGATAATACATGGACTTTGTACAAATTAATACCTGCATAACTTCACCTGCTTAAAAGACAATCTGGAGGTTGTAAAAGATGTGACTGCAGTAAAACCATCTTAAGTATAATGGGAACAACAAGGCTAATGGAAGCAGAGCGGCTCAGTCAAGGTTAAGTGATTGATAGAAGAATTCCCAGAATCGCCATTAAACCCAGTAACACTGGGATCGCCGTAACCTCCTGCATGTGTGCAGCATATTTATCAGACGGAAGCAATGCTTGTTTGCAAGGAATCCACAGTTTCCTCTCTGCCAGAAAAAGCCATGTTAGGCTTCTATTTAAAGCTCCAGATTGGCCAAGTAGGAAATGGCATGTTGGCAATAGATTAACTTTGTGGCAGTGCCAACTGGCCCGCAGCTACGCAGTGTGCAGGATCATTTCAACATGCATTCCCAAGTTACAAAAATTGTACTTTACATAAATACTGAAGAGCGTGGCCCGCGTCCAGGAAAAGCAAAGACAATAAGCCCTGGCTTGCATGCTCGCCTTTATCGGATGAATGTCAGAAGAAAAACAAAGTCCCACAATCTAAAGAAGTCAACACATGTCTGGGAAGCTCGTGAGGTCAGAAAGAAAACGAAAGAGAGAGGGAAAAAAAAAGTGATAGTTTTAGGTTCATTTACAACTGGGAGCTCAGAGCTAGTTTAGTAAATACCGCAACTACTTCTTAAAGGAACAGAGACTATGGTTCATCCAAAACATTTCCAGTCCTTGTCCCCTTCCAGATGTGCCATATTGCATCCATCTTTAAAGTGTCTGTCCGGTTCAGAAGATCCTTTTACTTATAGCCTATTCAGGTTTAAACAGGTTTTCAGAGATTTTGATATTGATGACTAGTGTTGAGCAAAGCGAGCTTCGGATGCTTCATCTGAAGTCGTTTCGTTCAAAACTTCGGAATAATACTGTATGGAGATTCGTCTCTGTACGGTATTAGAATGTATGGGCTCCTATGAGCCGAAGTTAGTTATTCGCGAAGTCGCGCGTGACTTCGTTGAATAACTTCGGTAGTTGATTTTTAAAGTGGAAAACCTCTTTAAAACTTGAAACCGAACTCGTCTTTGGTTCCGAGGTACTAGTCAGAACCAAAGCAGAGTTCGGTTTCAAGTTTTAAAGTGGTTTTCCACTTTAAAAATCAACTAACGAAGTTATTCAACGAAGTCATACGCGACTTCATAAATAACTTACTTCGGCTTATCAGAGCCCATACATTCTAATACTGTACGGTATTAGGGTTGTTGCGATACCAACATTTTGATTCTATTTCGTTACCATAAAAAAGTATTGCGATACTCGATACCATGAGAAAAAAAATTAAACACCAAAACAGCCACGTGCATTCCGCATTTAAAAAAATGGCAAATCGCGCAGTTTTTATTAATTTTTTTTCTGTTCCAGCGTTCACCGCATAGGAGATTTTTTTTTATATTTTAATAGTTTGGACTTTTTAGACGTGGCGATATTTGATATGTTTATTTAATTATTGTTTATATGTTTTATATGTAAAATTGGGAAAGGGGGTGATTTATACTTAATATTTTGGTGTTGTTTTTTTTTTACTTTTTATTTAATAACTATTTCCCCCCCTTAGGGGCTACAACCTGGGATATTTTAATCCCTTGTCCTATTCACCCCGATATAGCTCTATTAGGGTGAATAGGATCTCACACGCTCCCTGCTGCCCTGTGCATAGTACACACAGCAGCAGGGAGATTACCATGGCAACCAGGGCTTCAGTAGCGTCCTGGCTGCCATGGTAACCGATGGGAGCCCCAGGATTACACTGCTGGGGCTCCGATCAGAAGCTGCCACTGCCACCAATAAGAAGGGGAGGGAACCCTGTGGCCACTGCCACCAATGATTTTGATACTTGGAGGGGGGGGGTTCGGCGCACTGCGCCACCAATGATAATTGACCTTTAATACAGCAGATCAGCGGCAGTGAACCCTTTAGGTGCCGCACCTGAGGGGTTAACTGCTGCTGATCGAAGCTCCCTGTCAGAGGCAGAGTGCCGGCTATGCGATTCTGCTGCCGACACCTGCCTCCTGTATTAAAGGTTAAAGAGGACCTTTCATGGGTCCAAACATTGTAACTAACTATCAGGATATGTAGCACGGCGCCCAGGGATTTCCCTGCACTTACTATTATTCCTAGGGACAGCTCCGTTCGCCCGCTGTGGCCCCCGGTATATTCTCCCGCTCTATATGCTAATCGCTAGCATCGGACCAATGGGGAGGAGACTGCCCTTTTTCTCAATGGGCGTTCCTTCTCCCTGGCTGTAGCGCTGTCCAATCAAAGCGTAGAGCGTCACAGCCAGGGAGAAAAAAAAAAACTCACCTTCTCCCTGACTGCGACGCTCTGCGCTTTGATTGGACAGCGCTACAGCCAGGGAGAAAGAAAGCCCATTGAGAAAAAGGGCAGTCTCCTCCCCATTGGTCCGATGCTAGCGATTAGCATAAAGAGCGAGAGAATATACCAGGGGCCACAGTGGGCGAACGGAGCGGCGCCCAGGAATAATGGTAAGTGCAGGGACATCCCTGGGCGCCGCACTACATATCCTGATAGTTTACAATGTTTGGACCTATGAAAGGTCCTCTTTAACCTTTAATACAGGAGGCAGGTGCCGGCAGCAGAATCACATAGCTGACACCCTGCCTCTGACAGGGAGCTGCGATCAGCGGCAGTTAACCCCTCAGGTGCGGCAATTTACAATGGTTTACAATGTTTGGACCCATGAAAGGTCCTCTACTATCATTGGGTCATCAATATTTGATCGGTGGGGTCCGACTCCCAGCACCCCTGCTGATCAGCTGGTTGAGGAGGCGGCCTCTTCAGCGGCACAGGGGGGAGGGAGAGAGTGACTCCTTCTCCCCTGTGCTGCTGAGGGAACATGAGGGAACATGAGCGTGCTGAAAACAGCGCGCTCATGTTCTCTGATGCTAGGCTGCGCAGTAGGGCAGCCTAGTATCGATAAATGTCAAATCCCGGTATCGTATCGATACCGGGACAAAAGTATTGATTGGGTATCGATATTTCGATAACCGCAACAACCCTATACGGTATTATTCCAAAGTTTTGAACAAAGCGACTTGGGATGAAGCATTGGAAGCTCGCTTCGTTCAACACAATTGATTATCTATCCTCAGGATAGGTCATCAATATCAGATCAGCGGGGGGTCTGCCACCTGGGACCTCCGCCAATCAGCTCCTCGCAGCTTTCCAAGCACAGCGCTGTCCACTGAATCGCAGCTCAGCCCCATTAACTTGAATGGGACTAAGCTGTACCTAGGCCACTGGCCTAGGAAGAGGCCGCCTCCTCAAACAGCTGATCAGCAGGGGTGCTGGGAGTCGGACCCCACCGATCAAATAATGATGACCTAATCTGAGGATAGGTCATTAATATTAAAACCTCTTTAACGGAGCCCGATCCTCTGTTCAGGATCATCATCTACTGACCAGTATGGAGAGACGTGTCTCACTCTGGAGGACCTTTGCTATCCAGCATTACACAACTTGCTGATTTGAATTGACTCTGTGTAATGCTTAATTTCTCCTGTGGAGGCACTGCAGGGAAACTGAACACTGGATTTCTCCACAGAGAATTAGCAGATTGCCTAGGATTTTAGCAAGGTGACACTGTCATCTGATTATGGTCAAAGGACCTTCTAAAAATGAGGATTGTCAAAATAAATACCAAATAAAATTTTAAAAACAAAAGAGTATTATCCAAAGAAATATGGAACCAAAAGATACAAAATTATAAAAACAGTCCCTACAAGCGAGCTTATCTCATGAACATGAGGTTGAAGGGGCCATACTATCTAGTAAAGAGATCTTCTATATTGTAGGGGCTTTCAAAAGATCAATTACGCCATTTAGGTGGGCACTTCTGGTTGCCAAAAAAAGCACCTGTGTCGTCAGAAAATGGCTTATTGTTTAAGGGTACTTTCACACTAGCGTTTTTGTTTTCGGGTATTGAGTTCCATCACAGGAGCTCAAAACCGGAAAAAAACTGATCAGTTTCATCCTAATGCATTCTGAATGGAGAGCATTCCGTTGAGGATGCATCAGGATGCATCAGTTCAGTCCCTCTTACGTTTTTTGGACGGAGAAAATATCTCCAGCCACGAATACTGATCACTTGCCGGAATGCCGGATCTGGCATTAATTTACATTGAAGTGTATAGTGACGGATACGGCATTAAGTGTTCCGGCAAAATGGATCCAGCTTTCCGGTCTGCGAATGCGCAGACCTTTAAAAATGCTAAAAAAAATTATACCGGATCCGTTTTTTCCGGATGACACCTGAGAGACTGATCCGTTATTTCAATGCATTTGTCAGACGGATCCACATCCGGATCCGTCTGACAAATGCCATCAGTTTGCGTCCGGATTGCCGGTGACGGAACTGCCTGCCGGAATCATCTGCCGCAAATGTGAAAGTACCTTTAAATCATATATTTTTGTTTAACATATTTTTTTTTAAGACTTTTTGATTATGTTATATTTAATTCTCCATGTTAATATCTATAATTTAACAAAAAACAAAATCCTGCAGTTTTCGCACACTCGCTACTAAAGGTGGATTTACACGGCCCGATTGTCGGGTGGATGACTGGGAACAAATGTTCCTGCAAACACTCTTTCCCGACAATCTGCCTGTGTAAATGTGCCGCTGATCACCCGATGTATAAGCGAAATACTCAGTTCATCGGGGGTGATCCGTCGTTCTTGCAGGCACATCCATTATCATTTCTGGGCAGCAGATAGTGTGGTCTAAACAGCAATCTGCTGCCCAGAAACAATGCAGCTGTATGTGGATGAGGGATCGCAATAGCCATGGAGGTGATCGCAGCATGTAAATGCAGTGCTTCACCTCAACTGAACGAGCAGCCGACTGCCGGGAAGGAACGTTTCCTTCCTGACAACCGGCTGCTCCTCGGCCAGTCTAAACCCGCCAATGGGCAATATGTTGTATTAATCACAATTTCCTATAGATAATAATGCAGATATTTAGGCAGCAGTGGATTGTGGTCCCCACCCAGATGTCTTTACTACAATACAAGGAGATAAAAGAATGAAAGGAAACCCAAGTGACAATCAAGGAGACTTTTCTGGTTGCAGGCGAGATCACGGTGTAAATAGGGCTGAACTGCAATACCCGGCGTAGACCATGGAGAATAGTGGCGCTGTCTCTAGACAGAAAGCTGGGCTTTTTCCCTAATTCCGGACATCCCCTTTAATAAGTGGAGAGCCATGTCACAACTTGTATATAACTCTTTCACAATATGCCGGAGACCGTGCTATCATTTTCTCTCTTTAATCCCCCCCATTTAGCATGGTTTCCGGTGGGCCATTATAGGCAGTAGTTTAATTGGAGAGGTACGAGTCTACCCCCAGCTTATCTGATTATCAGCATTAAAAGGGGATCTAGTCTTTTCCATTTTTGTCATTACATCTTAAAACTCATGTTAGAAAATTAGCCGCTTACCTTTACGGACCCGGCGCAGCTAAATGAAATTAAGAGGCCTGAGTGATTCCAGCTGCGTGCTGGATGATTACATTAAGCTAGAAAATATTACACTCAGAAATCAAGCTGAGGCAATCAAATCATTAATCTGTAATCAATACAGGCTGCTCGCTGAACAGATTTTCTGTTTCATACAGTTGCATTAAATTTCACTGATTGTAGAGAATAAGGGATCTCCCCCCTCCTCTAAAAATGCCTATTTCTGTTTTATTTTTATCCCCGGCTTATTATTTCCTGCCTCTTGGATGAGGGTATTCTCAGAACCGCTCTTCACTAAACTTCCTCCCCTTCTGAACTCGTCTCACAGTGGGAACAAAAAATGAAAAGGCAACGGATAAATAAGGATCACTAATGACCCTAAAACAAGGAGAAGAACCCCCCCCCCCCCCCCCCCCCCCCCCCATTACCTTACAGGGGAAAGGCCGTGTACAAGTTCAAATGTAAAACAAGCTCACAGGCCTTCTGCCCACCACCGTATGTGCTTTGGGGTCCGCAAAACAAGGATACTGCTGTGTATGTCCCACATTTTTCCATTCTGCATGTCCTTCCATATCGACCGTAAAACAGACAAGAATAGAACATATTCTTTTTTTTTTTTTTTTTGCGAGTCATACAGCCAAACTGATGCAGACATCACATGGATGATATCCACATGCTGTCCGCATATTTTTGCAACACCATAGAAATGAATGGGGGTCCTCAGGATAGGTCATCAATA
This sequence comes from Bufo bufo, assembly GCF_905171765.1. Taxonomy (NCBI): domain Eukaryota; kingdom Metazoa; phylum Chordata; class Amphibia; order Anura; family Bufonidae; genus Bufo; species Bufo bufo. The sequence goes on along the minus strand of NC_053393.1, from coordinate 79,319,600 downwards.
TCAGATGGGCGGGGTCCGGCACCCCGCAGATCAGCTGTATAAGTAGAAGCTGGGAACCCCCTTTAAAGAGTAACTGTCTTTTTTTTCTTTTTATGTAATTGGCTTGGTCTCACTAAGTACTCCTTAGTTCCCTAGTCAATACTTTTCAATAGATATTGAATTGCCTAGAAATTGCAGCTCTCTCTTTGCTCCCCCAGGCATTTCAGTGGTGCTGCTAAAACAGCGTTGTTAGGTGTCCTCTGTCTCCTATCTTGTATATACAGAAGACAGAGGACTTAACAGTGGGCAGCAGTGATGGCCAGTTCGCCAGCGAACACATGCGGGCTGCCATCTTTAGTAAGGTTAGACTCCCCCGTCCGGCGATGCACAGGTAAGCCCTTACCTGTGCCGGTCTGAAATCAAATGCAGTCACCGGGAGCAGGCAGTTCCGAGAACAGCCATCGGGGACCTTCATCGGGCTGTTCTCGGAACTGCCTGTTCCCGGTGACCGCATTGGATTTGAGACCAGCTCCCGGCACAGGCACAGGCACGGGTTTACCTGTGCATCGCCGGACGGGTGAGTCTACCTTACTAAAGATGGCAGCCCGCATGTGTTCGCTGGCGAACACTGCAAACTGGCCATCACTGGTGGGCAGTCCTGAACGCTGCGTGCGGCTCCCGACGGACCGCTGAAGTCACTTGCTTCTAGAGAGATGTAATTCCCGCTCTAGGGACTAATTAAGCACCAATCGCTCTCAGGAGGAAGAAGGTGTGTTTAACTGTGGGAAAAGCCGATTGGTTGGAGTGAGGCTGCATGTTCCCAAGACGAGCCTAAGTAATTCTGGGTAGTTAGGGAGGGCGGTCTTAGCCTCAAGGTAAGGGCATCGGTGGCCATCTTTAGGAGATTGTCAGAAAGAAGTCTTGTGAGGAGCGGTTGCTATGGACGGAATCTTATTAAACAAGTGGTATGTGAACACAATAATTAGTGATTATGGAATATCACCACAGCAGCAACAACATATATGAAAATTGAATTCTGATTGAAAATATGACAGTTGCACTTTAAGAAAGAGAAAAAAACAACATTAATCTAATCTAATGCTCGCTTTCATGCTCATGTAGCAATTATGAACATTGCACAAAGAGGTAAATCCACAATGATCCCCAGCAACTTTTTAAGGCCTCGTTCTTTTCTCCGTTTTGAGATCCAGCAGGTTGTTCCGGCACAGAGCAGCCTGCCGGATCCACACCGACTGCGACGAGGTCCGGTGGTGATCCAGCCGATTTCCAGCATGAACGGAAATAGACAAGCGCTGTACTCTGCCATCTCCAGCAGTTCCATAGACTTTGAAAGGAGCAGGTGTGGCCATGCTCATCTGCCACTCTATTCAAACTGCTACTCATGAGGGACCGCCGTTCTAGTCCTAGGTACGGATCCCAGCAGAGGGGCCCACAACGATCAAACATTTATCCTGCAGATAGGTGACAAATCTTTATTGTGAAAAACTTATTTCTTAAAAGGAAGAAGCACTCCAGGATATATATTTTTCTCCTCTATACTGCAGGATGGTCCATTATTACAGAATTAGGGCTCATGCACACAAACGTATTGCGTTCCGTAATATACAGGCACCAACTGCGTGCACGGAGCTGAAGCATGGGGCGGAAGCCCACAGAAGCACTACGAAGCATTTCCATGGGATTTGGCTCCGTTCCTCCACACCACAAAAAAAAAAACAGAACATGTTCTATTTTTTTGTGGTGTGGACTGAATTTTGCAGATCGCGGACCCATTCAAGTGAAGACACACAGACCACTATCCGCAGCACGGGGCACACACGTTCGTGTACATGAGCCGTTATACAGAGGCTCTTGTGTATGCCTTGTGAATACTTGTTTAGTTGATGTGCCATTTATAGACTGCCTTCTTGATTCCTTCTTTTCCTCCCCCCAACCTATATTTCCCATCATGCCTCTGAGGCAGAAGAGGCAAAGTCTCATCATACTGTTCTGAGCTAAGTTCTACCTAAGTGCTGCAACTAACAGAGCAGTGACAGAGCTGCTGTGATGCAGAAAAGTTTTACAACTCTACAGGTACTCACCTACAACCGTATATATCACTGTGTACCGGTCCATTAGACCACATTTTTCGGACTATAAGACACACCTGACTATAAGACGCCATCCAGGTTTAGACCACGGGAAATTAGAAAATAAATATTTTCTACAAATTAAAACTTCCCTGGTAGTTTAACGACATGGAGGGGTCAATGTCTAGCATACGCCCTCAAGACGCTGACCTCTGTGTGACATCTGCGTTGTATCAGTTTTGTTTTTTTGCGGATCCATTGTAATGATGCCTATTCTTGTCCGCAAAATGGATAAGAATAGTACATCAATCTTATTTGTGGGACTGCAGAACGGACATATGGATGCGAATAGCACACGTGTGCTGTCCCCATTTTTTTGAAGCTCCATTGAAATGAATGGCTCTCCATCCTCTCCGCAAATGGTCGTGAGAATGGGGCTTCATTTTCTAGCACAGAGGAGGTTAATAGTATTGAACAGCTTCTGTTAATCCTATTGGGTCATCATTTATCCACTGAAATATGCTATGGCGCATGTGGTCACATAATAGAAGCATCAACATCACAAGTTACAGTGTACAATACAATATCCACTGTGTAGTCCTCTTCTTCTTACTGGTCTGCCTCCTACCACTGATGACGTCATCAAAGATCCTTTAGCTACATTAATGCAGAGCTTTCATGTATTTCCTTGCTGCCTGGGGACCAAGGGTTTCTCACAGTCCCCTCCATGATCGCTCACCCTCCTCTCCTGCCTGTCGTGATCACATAGATCGGTGTCAGGGAGGGAGAAAGAAGTGTGCAGATGCAGAGCTCTTATTGACAGAGCAAAGTGTTGTATGAGCGCTCTGCAGGATCATTAACTAAGCAGTCAGGGAGGTCTGGCACTGCTGGAGCACCCCGACTACAGACTATAAGATGCAGGCACCTGTAAGGATTTTTTTCCTGCTACAAAATTGAGTCTTATAGTCCAATAAATACTGTATATCTTCAGCATTATTCTATGCATGGGAGACATACAGAGGAACAAGGAAGATGGATCCAGGTGGGCAGGGAAGGAGCCTGAGAGCTGCCAGGACAGAGTTACAAGGTAACTCACAGGAAGTAATCCAAGAAAAAGAGATTGACCGCTGCTGTCTACACACTGGAGATCACATAACTAGTGATTCATAATCAAAGAGTTGAAGCCTTGAAGGGTCAGACTGGCATGAACCAAATTTTACTGCTAGAATACTGGTGGCGAGTAAGCATTATAAATAAAATTAAAAAAATGGAGTGGTTTCTTTAAAGGGCTTCTGTCACTTCACTAAACTCATTTTTTTTTTGTCTCCTTAAAATCCTTATGCTGCGATTTCTCAATATATAGGGCTATTACTCAGTTTGGTTCAGTAGTTATATAAAAAAACTGACTTTTATAATATGCAAATTACCTTTCTAGCAGCAGGTAGGGCGGCTACCTGCTGCTAGCAGCCGCATCCTCCATTCATAATGACGCCCCCCTCCTCATGTTGATTGACAGGGCCAGCGGACGCGTTCGTTCTCTGACTGGCCCTGTCTGCATTCAAAATCTGGCGCCAGCGCCGTACCTGTCTTGAGTCGGCGCAGGCGCACTGAGGGGAGGCTCCATCCTCAGTGCGCCTGCGCCGATGACGTCACATGTACACCCGGCGCAGGCGCACTAAGGATGGAGCGGCCGAGCGAGCGTCCTCCACTCAGTGCGCCTGCGCCAACTGAAGACCGGCGCGAGATTTAAAACGCAGACAGGGCCAGTCAGAGAACGAGCGCGTCCGCTGGTCCTGTCAATCAACATGAGGAGGGGGGCGTCATTATGAATGGAGGATGCGGCTGCTAGCAGCAGGTAGCCGCCCTACCTGCTGCTAGAGAGGTAATTTGCATATTATAAAAGTCTGTTTTTTTATATAACTACTGAACCAAACTGAGTAATAGCCCTATATATTGAGAAATCGCAGCATAAGGATTTTAAGGAGACAAAAAAAATTATATATGAGTTTAGTGGAGTGACAGAAGCCCCTTAAAGAGAACCAGTCACCATGAAAATGTGAAATAATCTGCAGCATGTTGCAGAGCAGGAGGAGCCGAGCAGACCGATTTATAGTTTTATGGGAAAAGATTCAGTAAAACTTGTAATTTGTCCCTTTATATTCCTGCTCATTCTGGGCTTTCAAGTCCAGGAGGGGGTCCTATCCGTGATGGACAGCCTTCCCCCTATGACAACTTTTAAGCATTACCTTTTCTTACTAAATTAGATATTTTTAAGACCAGAAGTAAAGATACTAAAAGTAGGGAGGGCATCAGTAATAACTTGCAGTTCTAGTACTATATTAAAAAATAAACCTTGACCACAGGTTTCCTGAATAGCAATGTACTGTCCCAGAACAAAACCACAAATATGCAACACAAAAGTCACATAAACCAAGGGCTGACAAAGGGAATATGTGAAATATAACGCTTCTGTGGTATAATCGAGCATTCCTGCATTAACACGGTGCATCGTACTGCAGAACTGGAGGTAAAGCTTGAATTTAGAAAGTGGGCCCCATGATCTAGCACTCCATACATACTAATGGACTTTTCCTATAACCAACATTTACCAACCATCCAGAGGAAAGACATTGGGGACCCTCAAAGGTCATGAGAACTGGGTTCTTCTGAAAATCCCCTGTGTGAATGGAGCAGTAGTAATTATGTATGACCACCACTCCATTCACTGATTATGAGATGGACGTTCCCATGACTGGTGGCCGGTACCCCACATTCATCACCTATACTGTGGATGGGTGGAAAGTCTTTCAGAGCGGTAATACGGCTCTCATTCTAGTGCATGGAGCCTTTACTGTACCTCCTGTACTAATCTACCAGAATGGTCCCATGTTCATGTGTGTCCGCATTGCTGAAAAATATGATGTTTTAATATATGCAAATGAGCCTCTAAGAGCAATAGGGGCGTTGCCGTTACACCTAGAAGCTCTGCTCTCTCTGCAACTGCCGCACCCTCTGCACTTTGACAGGGCCAGGCGGTGTAAACGTGATCACATATAGACCTGTCAATCAAAGTGCAGAGTGCACAGCAGTTGCAGAGAGAGCTGAGCCACTAGGTGTAATTACTCATTTGCATATATTAAAACATCATTTTTCTCAGCAATGCGGGCACATATGAACATGGGACCAACACAGATGCCTTCAGCTGCCAAGTGCACATGTAACAGGTCAGTCGGTGTCATAGGTACAAATCTGCCCTTTAATATGCTTGCACATAACAGTCACAGACATAGAATCTGCTTATAATGATACAACTGTGAAAAATAAGTTTTTCATTAAAAAAAAACAACACTTACCCTCATTGGATGAATATCTGCATAAGGGGGCTTCCCTTCTGCCATTTCTATTGAAGTAATTCCCAAAGACCATATATCCGCTACACAGTTATACCCAATTTCTTGTATCACTTCAGGAGCCATCCAGAACGGGGTCCCAATTACTGTGTTACGTTTCGCCATTGTATCCTATGGAGAAAGAAAAATATCTAGATGTTTATACAGATCAGTATAGAAAGGTATCAGGGCCGACCACCGCACGGGCCACTTACAGTCAGCTGGCCTGCAACTCCGAAATCTGCCAGTTTAGCGTGACCTTCCGTGTTGAGGAGGATGTTGCCGGCTTTTATATCTCTGTGGATCTTCCTCATGAAGTGTAAGTATTCGAGGCCTTTTAGTGTGGATTTAAGAATAGTGGCAATTTCATCCTCTGTTAACTGAAAGATAAACCATACATGTATTTCAGTAAAAGAAAAAGAGAAGACTTTCTTCCAAAAACAACAGCATCCTGTCCCATGGGTAGTGTTTGATATTGCAGGTCAGCTCCATTGCAGTCAATGATGGGGCAGAGCTGCAATACCGCACACAAACCTGTCCTATAGGACTTCCGAAAATAGCAGAGCGAGCGATCAGCTATCACAAACCACTAAAGAAATCCATACGGCCACATTATATAAAAATATATAAATCGAAATCTTTATTAGTTCAAGTATAGGAATAAATTGATCACCAGAGAGAAAACGACAAGATGGAAATCAAATACAGAAAATCTACAGCGATCAGCTATATTCAGAAGTCCCATAGCGGTGAATGGGGAAAGCCGTGCATGCGCAGCGTGCCTTTCGTCCATGCTGAAGCACCGTTCTTGAGACAGGAGCAGGTGCCAAATGTGGGACCCGCACTTATAAGGCAATTATAGCATATTTTATTTTTATTATGCTCACTCACGGCGACATATTCTGCAGCGCTTTACAAACATTAGCATCAAGCTGTCCCCAAAACCTAAGTTCCCTATCAGTCTGTCTTTGGAGTCTGGGAGGAAACCGGAGAACTTGGAGGAAACCCACACAAACATAGGGAGGAACTACAAACTCCATGCAGATGTTATCCCATCAATATGCCATAAATGGGGAATGCCCCTTTAATTTATATAGAATAGTATTAAATGAGAAGAAAAAAAACCTCCAGAAAATGAATACTCACTAAAACAAACACTATATCTCTGTACATTGAGCAAGTTCCTTGGGACAAGCAAGACAGTCCACAAAGTGTCAATATATCCTTGAAAATATGTCCATTTCAAAGACAGAGCAACAACATGACTACGGTATTGTATAGTAGCAGTAGCAAAACCCTGCCGAGCTATGCCGAGGACTTTACTCTAGAGGGGGCTGACAACCTGGTCAAATATCTGCTCTGCCTGCGAAAGGTTAAACGCTCTCTTCCCATTTCTCAATTCCCACTTCAAAGTCCCATTTAGGGTTGGCCAGCCCTTGCAGAATGCAATATCATGCTCTGTGGTAAGTGCAGATGTTTTTCCTGAGCAGCTGGAAAATGTACAATCTGCGTTATCTACTGTGATCAGCAAACAGGGACGTTTCTGAGGTTTAACATGATTGCAAATCCGGCCATAATAAAATAAAGGCTGCTTCACCTACAGATTAAAGGAGACAGAAGCACACAGGCAAACAAACTCAGAGCGTTCACGTCGGCGCGGCTGGTAGCGCTGCAGGCGGTATGGTCAGAAAGGAGCATTGTGCAGCGAGGGAAGACATTTGGGAAGTAGAGGTGGTTGGTTCAGTGCTCACAAGATTGAAGGGTAGGGAGAAAATGTATTTCGCCTGAATCCATTAACATTCCTTCCTCATATTGCAGTTACTTTCTCTTGTTTATGGTCACCACACATAATTTGTAATTTTCCAGTAGTTTCTATTTTTATGCAATCGAGATGTAAAACAATTATGGAGCTTATTAGAAAAGTTTCCACTGCAAAGCTTTCTCAGCGTTCTCCTGTTTCAATGGATGGTGGCAATCAACTGAATAGTAATGACAATTAGGTCCATATTACACAGACTGTATAGTCAGATACGTAAGAGCAGTCACTTATAATAGACGTCTCTCCTGACACTGTCCATGGTACTGATAATGAGGAAGATGCAACCGTCACTGGACTTCAGTCTGATAACAACTGGAAACCAGTGCAGCAATCAGCAGATCGCTGCAGATCCAGCTTCTCTATTCCCAAACAATCACCGAGAGGAAGTCATACATCAGAAATGTAGCATTGCATGGCAGGTAATCTGAAAACAACTGCAAACCAGTGCAGCAATCAGCACACCGCTGCAGATCCAGCTTCTATAACCCCCAGCAATCACTTAGAGGAAGCTACTGGAAACCAGTGCAGCAATCAGCACATCGCTGCTGATCCAGCTTCTATAACCCCGAAGGATCACTCAGGGGAATCTACTTCTGGCCATACATCAGAAATGTAGCATTGCATGGCAGGTAATCTGATAAAAACTGGAAACCAGTGCAGCAATCAGCACACCGCTGCAGATTCTGCTTCTCTAACCCCCAGCAATCACTTAGAGGAAGCTACTGGAAACCAGTGCAGCAATCAGCACACCGCTGCAGATCCAGCTTCTATAACCCCCAGCAATCACTTAGAGGAAGCTACTGGAAACCAGTACAGCAATCAGCAGATCGCTGCAGATCCAACATTTCTAACCCCCAGCAATCACTCAGGGGAGGCCACTTCAGGCCATACATAGCATTACATGGCAGACCAATCATCTAACAACTGGAAACCAGTGCAGCAATCAGCACACCGCTGCAGATCCAGCTTCTCTAACCCTCCGCTATCACTCAAGGGAAGCAACTGGAAACCAGTGCAGCAATCAGCAGATCGCTGCTGATCCAGAGATCATCAGCAAAGGGTAAAGTAAAATCACATTTCTGACTCAAAAGGAATTCCTCTTTTCCAGAAAAAATTTGATTCTAACTTTAGGATATGTACTTCAAGTATACATTTAAAAGTATAGGAAGCATTTTATTACATTAGAGACCCCCCTGATTCAAGAAAGAAAAAAAAAATTAAATAATAAAGGGTTTGTCCCACTAATAACACTTATCCCCTATCCACAAGACAGGGGAAATGTTTGATCACTGTGGGTGTCCGACTGTTGGGAGCCCCAGTAATTATGAGAATGGGGGTCTGAAAGCACAGCCGAACTGTCCCATGATAATGGAGCCGTAGTTTCCCTGTGTGCCCTAATTCACCATTCTCTTCTATGGGATTGCCAAGTACAGCACTCACAGCAGTGCCACAGAAGTGAATGGAGCACAGGATGCACATTCTCATGGGGCAGTGCACTGGCACTTGTGGAACCCCATTCTCATGATCACAGGGGGCCCCGGTAATCAGACCCCCAGCACACTTCCTGCTTGTCCAGTTTTACTCTTTGATTTGCCAGCACAGCTCATGTGAGAAATCCTGGCCAATCCGAGGACAGCAAGACGTTCCTAGTCTACCAAATGCACTGTATGCATCAGGTAGTCTGAGAAGCGGTGTGGCCATCTTGGATGACAGAAGAGTAGCCTGGGGGATCTGTTGCTAAAAAGATGAAAAAGAAGTCACTAGGTAAGTGTTCAGTTCATTCCCCAGTTAATGTGAATTTGTTTAGGAGGATTCACATAAAAGACCATAATAAATTAAATTATAAAATATAAAAATACTTACGGTTTTATTTCGTAATCTGATTATGTCGGAGACGGAGCCAGCTCCACAGTACTCCATTACTATCCATAAGTCTGTGTTTTTAAAGTAGCTGCCATAATACTTCACAACATAATGGCTGAAAAAAAATAAAGTTCACATTAAGGCTACATTCACACGAACGTGGTGTTTTGCAGATCCGCAAATTGCGTATCTGCAAAACACGGACACCGGCCTATGTGTGTTCTGCAATTTGCAGACCGCACATGCCGCAGCTGTCATAGAAAATGCCTATTCTTGTCCGCAATTGAAGACAAGAAAAGGACATGTTCTATTTTTTTTTTTGCGTGGCCGCTGCACGGAGCACTGGATGCGGACAGCACACGGTGTGCTGTCCGCATCTTTTGCGGCCCCATAGAAATAAATGGGTCCGTACGGACTCATTCATACAGTCGTGTAGCCTAACTCATGTAATACAGTCTGCGCGCTATCCTGCTCTGGTATTCTAATGCAATGCTTCACAATCTATTGAACCACCCCAGAGGAGGCAGTTTTGACAGAAGTGATGATATGCTGCAAATGCAAAAGCCTTTTTCTGGCTGCTCCAATCTCGGTTTCAGCAAAACAAACATGTGCTTATTTTAATGTTCTACTGGCCTGGTCTGAAGTAATTTACATATTTATGTAAAAGGATCTATTATCTTACTCAAACAGGGAACTAAAAGCTTTCAGTGTGTTTGTAGAGGTGACTTGCTGGTTCCTATAGTTCTGTGATTACAGCAGCCTCTGCAATGATTCATATAGTGTGTCTGGAGGGTAGTAAAAGGGTAGTAAGAGGGCAGTTGAGACGGCAAATGAGTGGCACATGTAAAGTAAGCTAAGAGGCTTGTATAGGCAGGATAGACAGATCCTTTCAACACTGCAAGTTCAGCAGAACTGCCCATAGCATATGAGATATATAGTTCTACAGACTAAAAGTAAAAAACTGCAGCATTTTTGCCTTTGAAAAGACGCTAAATGCAGAGCGTAAATCCAGCCTTAAGCCCTAAAAGCTTTCTCTTAGCCATTTTCAGGATTTGCCACATCCCTGTAGTAATAGTTCTGTTCCAGGGGACATCAGGCTTTATCATGGCCTGTGTAGTCCATCATAGGCCGAGAATAGGCAAAACATGGGTAAGGGGCTAATTAACCAGAGACCCTGTTCTTCTTCCAACTCAGGCGACATCAGTGACCTGCTTACCTGTCACATTGCTGCATGATAGAGATTTCCTTAATGATTTCTTGAAGATCTGACTCCACAGGAACTTGTTTGATTGCAACAACTTGCCCTGACTCTTTGTGAATGGCTTTAAATACACTGCCATAGGACCTGCAGGGGTGGAGAGGAAAATAAAATCAACAACAATCATAAGAGAATGTATCAAGAGCAAGTTACATATTATTTCAAATCATTTTTATTATAAAAGATTGTTTCTCATTCTGTATATTTCTCTCGTGCTAAACTGCTGAAAGCACTAGGTATGGGCTGGGGAGAGCAGTACAAATATACCTGTTTTGAAGCTTCTATCATCGGGGTAGTGGGAATATGGACTTTTATTCTGCTCCTGGAAGTGCCTAGGAGGTGGACGTTCAACTACAACGCGGTCTCCTTATATGTTGTTGTGAAGCAACTCAATAAAGGGGACCTGTCACCTCTCCTGACATGTCTGTTAGTACATACCTGAAAACACATGAAACAGCAATTCTGAAGCATCTCTTCTCCTAAAGCCTTATTCACACGTCAGTGTTTGGTCAGTGATTTCCATGAGTGACTGTGAGCCAAAACCAGGGTTGGAGTCTCCACAGAGATAAAGTATAAGGGAAAGATCTGCACCTGTTCTGTGGCTCCGTTCTCCCACTTCATGTCACGCCCTGCCATCCTTGATTGACAGGGCCAGGTAGCGTTCGGCTCCTCCTACCAGTCCTGTGTGCTGGGTAAATGGCACTGCGCAGGCACGAGATTTACCCAGCACACAGAGCCGGCAGAAGGAGCCGAACGCTACCTGGACCTGTCAATCAAGGATGGCAGGGCGTGGCATGAAGTGGGAGAACGGAGGCTCTAGGAGCAGGAGCAACGTCGCTTTTCATATGAAACCCCTCACCTTTCACCCCTCTGGCCCGCCCTAGATTCTTTAGAAATCCAGCGTCCTCCAGCCACCACCTTGCGGGGCTCCGTTCTATATATAGGTGTGGGTCCCAGTAGTGGGACCCGCACCTACAGTGGATATAAAAAGTCTACACACCCCTGTTATATGTCAGGTTTCTGTGCTGTAAAAAAATTATACAAAGATAAATTATTTCAGAACTTTTTCCACCTTTAATGTGACCTATAAACTGTACCACTCAATTGAAAAACAAACTGAAATCTTTTAGGTAGAGGGAAGAAAAAATATAAAAATAAAATAATATGGTTGCATAAGTCTGCAGACCCTTACACTAATACTTTGTTGAAGCACCTTTTGATTTTATTACAGCACTCAGTCATTTGGGGTATGAGTCTATCAGCATGGCACATTTTGACTTGGCAAGATTTGCCCACTCTTCTTTGCAAAAACACTCCAAATCTGTCAGATTGCGAGGGCATCTCCTGTGCACAGCCCTCTTCAGATCACCCCACAGATTTTCAATCAGATTCAGGTCTAGGCTCTGGCTGGGCCATTCCAAAACTTTAATCTTCTTCTGGTGAAGCCAATCCTTTGGTGATTTGGATGTATGCTTTGGGTCGTTGTCATGCTGAAAGATGAAGTTCCTCTTCATGTTCAGCTTTCTAGCAGAAGCCTGAAGGTTTTGTGCCAATATTGCTAGGTTTTGTGCCATAATTCCCTCTAGCTTAACTAAGGCCCCAGTTCCAGCTGAAGAAAAACAGCCCCTTGGCATGATGCTGCCACCACCATGCTTCACTGTGGGCACGGTCTTCTTTTGGTGATGTGCAGTGTTGTTTTTGCGCCAAACATATCTTTTGGAATTATGGCCAAAAAGTTCAACCTTGGTTTCATCAGACTATAACACCTTTTCCCACATGCTTTTGGGAGACTTTAGATGTGTTTTTGCAAAATGTAGCCTGGCTTGTATGTTTTTCTTCGTAAGAGAAGGCTTTCGTCTTGCCACTCTACCCCATAGCCCAGATATATGAAGAATACAGGAGATTGTTGTCACATGTACCACACAGACAGTACTTGCAGCTCTTTTAATGTTGCTCTAGGCCTCTTGGTAGCCTCCCAGACCAGTTTTCTTCTCGTCCTTTCATCGATTTTGGAGGGACGTCCAGTTCTTGGTAATGTCACTGTTGTGCCATATTTTCTCCACTTGATGATGACTGTCTTCACTGTGTTCCATGGTATATCTAATGCCTTGGAAATTCTTTAGTACCCTTCCCCTGACTGATACCTTTTACCAATGAGATCCCTCTGATGCTTTGGAAGCTCTCTGTGGACCATGGCTTTTGCTGTGGGATGCGACTAAGAAAATTTCAGGAAAGACCAACTAGAGCAGCTGAACTTTATTTGGGGTTAATCAGAGGCACTTTAAAGAGAACCTGTCACCAGGATTTTGTGCATAGAGCTGGGGACATGGTTTGCTAGATGGCCACTAGCTCATCCGCAATACCCAGTCCCCATAGCTCTCTGTGCTTTTATTGTGTTAAAAACCCATTTTGATCCATATGCAAATGAACCTGATATGAGTGCTGTGTCCGGAGATGAGTCCAGCGGAAAGGAGCCCAGCACCGCCCTGCGTCCTCCGAATCTCCTCCTTGCTGGCTGACGTCACAGAGCTGGAGCGCCTAAATCTTGCGATGCGCGAGCTAGCGCATGCGCAGTGTCGGCATCATGTTCATTCCCTGTGCTGGCATCAGTACAGGGAACGAACTACGCATGCGCTAGCTCGCGCATCGCGAGATTTCGGCGCTCCAGCTCTGTGACGTCAGCCAGCAAGGAGGAGATTCGGAGGACGCAGGGCGGTGCTGGGCTCCTTTCCGCTGGACTCCTCTCCGGACACAGGACTCATATCAGGTTCATTTGCATATGGATCAAATCAGTTTTTGAACACAAAAGCACACAGAGCTATGGGGACTGGGTATTGCGGATGTGCTAGCGGCCATCTAGCAACCCATGTCCTCAGCTCTATACACAAAATCCTGGTGAGAGGTTCCCTTTAAAATGATGGCAGGTGTATGCTGACTCCTATTTAACAGGATTCTGGATGTGATTGCTTAATTCTGAACACAGCTACATCCCCAGTTATAAGAGTGTGTGAACACTTATGCAACCACATTATTTTAGTTTTTTTTAGTTTTCTTCCCTCCACCTAAAAGATTTTAGTTTGTTTTTCAATTGAGTTGCACAGTTTATAGGTCACATTAAAAGGTGGAAAAAGTTCTGAAATGATTTATCTTTGTCTCATTTTTTTACATCACAGAAACCTTTATATCCACTGTAGGTGCGGGTCCCGCACCTATATAGAGAACGGAGCCCCGCAAGGTGGTGGCTGGAGGACTCCGGTCCGGCCACCACCAAACCGACTCCCCATAAAAGTGAATACGCGCCCCCCCGCTCCCATTCGTTTCTACGGGGCCGACGGAAAAAGCCGAGCCAGCACTCTGCTATTTTCGCCGACCCCATAGTAAATGAATGGAGGGTGGCTGCACATGCGCAGTGCGCCCTCCTTAACTTGGGGGGCTCTGTTCTCGATTTAGGTGCACCTATAAAGACAATGGGGACATATCCTAGCGATATGCCACCATTGTCCATGATGAGACAACCCCTTTAACTTAAACTAGACCACGTCACCCCTCAAGATGTCTAAATACTTGCTTTCCTCATAAAATAATAGATCTGAAGCATCTTTTCTTATATCACATTTTATCGTTCTTCCTCCAGGAAATGTTGGTAAGCATTGACTGGACAGTGCCAGAATGCGTAGAAACGCATCTTACTGACATCTTACTGACAAGAAGAAAAGGTCACACCCTGTTGCCATTTTATTTATACATTTCCATGAGGAATAAAAGAGAAACGACACAGCAAAAAGTTTTTTTTTATATATAAATGCTAAAGAGCGGTTATTTTATAGGGAATGCAAGTGTTAACTTTGGCATAAGTACAGCAAGTGATAGCGCTTCTGACTTCAGAGGAAGATGAACCCTACAGAGAAATCTCCACAACAGGATCTAGGGCTATACAGAAACCAGAAATAAGATGTACACATAGGGTAAAAGGGAAAGGCTGCTACTCTTCTGCAACAGGAAGTGACACACAGCGGGGCCCCGTGCAGCGGGAGCGGGTTACTTCTGCTGCCATAAATAGTAAAGAGAGAACAGTTACTATATCAAGCAAGAAGCGTCAGGAAGTGCCAACCGGGGCAGTCGCCGACTTACTACACAATGAAGCAATATTTCCTGCCACAGAGATGTCATGCAGTCTCAGAGGGATCAGTGAACATGGAGCACAGACCACAACTCTCTACATTTCAGCTAGGGCTACACGGCGACACTGGTTGCGGCCAGGATCTAAGCATAGTGGTGATCCCATAGAAATGAATAGAATTGCAGTGCGAGTCGCAAAACATCCAACACTGTTTGATTTTTTTTGTGACCCCATTAATATCTATGGGATCACCGCTACTCTTCTATCCTGGCCGCAACAAGTGTCGCCGTGTAGCCCCAGCCTTAGAGGGGATCTGTCAGCAGCAGATTTGTCCCTATGACACTGGCTGACCTGTTACATGTGCACTTGGCAGCTGAAGGCATCTGTGTTGGTCCCATGTTCATATGTGTCTGCATTGCTGAGAGAAATGATGTTTTACTATATGGAAGTGAGCCTCTAGAAGCAATGGAGATGTTGTCGTTACACCTAGAGGCTCTGCTCTCTCTGCAACTGCTGCTGCCTCTGCACTTTGATTGACAGGGCCAGGTGTGCTGACATTGACAGGGCCAGGCAGTGAAAACATCATAAAGCTGTCCTGGCCCTGTCAATCAAAGTGCAGAGGTTGCAGCCGTTGCAGAGAGAGCTGAGCCTTTAGGAGTAACAGCAACGCCCCTGTTGCTCCTAGAAGCTAATTTGTATATATTAAAACATCAATTTTCTCTGATCTCGGTATACCATCTATAAAGGGATATATACGCAGATGACTCCATAATGGCGAAACTCCATCTAACCGAAGCTGTTCTGTTTGGAGGTAGGTGTGGGCGATGGCCTAAAATCTATATTGCGATATAATTTTAAGCATGTGCGATATATATCGCAATATATTCTTTATTTCGGGGGGGGGGGGGGGTTGGTAAACTTTTTTTTTTACTTTTTATTTAATAACTATTAGCCTCCTTAGGGGCTAGAACCCTTGTCCTATTCACCCTAATAGAGCTCTATTATGGTGAATAGGACTTCACACTCTCCCTGTGCATAGTGCACACAGCAGCAGGGAGCTGACTATGGCAGCCAGGGGCTTAAATAGCGTCCTGGCTGCCATGGTAACCGATCAGAGCTCCAGCATTACACTGCTGGGGCTCCGATCAGAAGCTGCCACCCTGGGGCCACTGCCACCAATGATTTACAAACGTAAATACAAACGTAGCCTGCATGTGCTAGACATATCCCATACCCGGTCTCTATTACTGCGCGCCGCGATCTGCCGCATTAACCCATCAGGACCTGTATATTGGGTATCCTCGGAACATGTACCCGGGATTATAATACTACTCTTAGTGTTCAATGCTTGCTATTTCAAGCTCGAATATTGATTGCGAGACATTGGACTAGCCAATATCCCCCCTACTGAGGTGAAATTTATATCCAGAATTAGGGCTCATGCACACAACCGTATGTATTTTGCGGTCCGCAAAACACGGATCCACAAAAAAATAAATAAAAAAAAACTGATGACATCCACATGACATCCGTTATTTTTGCGGATTCATTGTTACAATGCCTGTCCTTGTCCACAATACGGACAAAAATAGGACTATTTTTATGCTGAAAGCACTTGCGGACATATGGACGCAGAATGCACCCGGAATCATTTCAGTTTTTTTTTTTTTTGCGGCCCCTTTAAAATGAATGCTTCCAGATACAGGCTACAAAAAAAATCGGAACAGATGCAGACAAAAAATACATTTGTGTGCATGATGACCCCCTGAGGTGCTTAGCCTTGGTATAGATATCCAGCCCTATAGGAGACATGGATCCGTACAAATAATTCTCCCCTTCTTTTCTAAAATTGGAGCTTTTTTTTTTATATATAATTTTTATTGAGTGTTCACATGAAATAATGTGACATCGTGCATAAGAGTTGTACATAGGTTTTGTGTACATATTATTGGTAAGTATCATTCCAAAAAAATAAGAAGACACAGAAATGTTACATATACCACGTTACACAATTATTAACAACAAATCTCTTCTCAAATCACCCCCAACCTGGTGCCATTGTAAGCTAATCTCCCCAAAGTACCCGCTAATTTCCTTTTTAGATACCACTCGGAATTCAAAAATGGCTTCATGAGCATCTTTAGTTCCGAATCTGAATATACCGTGGATATGAATGAACGCCTCCCATTTTTTGAAGAACAATTTGATCTGCATCCCTTTAGTTTGCTCTGCCTCTATTCTCTCCATGTCGAAAACCCTTCTTTATATGAAGAAATACTTCGGACGCTGTTGGAACCTGGGGAAGAAGCCATCTCCTCAGAAGGCACCGCTTAGCTGCTAAGATAGCTAGACGTATCACCGGTGGGATAGGTTTATGTTCCGGTGGGACACGGAAGATGATAAGTTCTCAGCTGAGAGCCAAGCATAAAGCCTTTCTTGATTCATGGGCCCCCTGGTTTTCTTTTCAGGAGTCTCAGGACCTTCTGGTCTAAGCTGCGGATTCTACTCTATACTTTTGATTTACCCCATATTCAGTGCCCCCCCCCCCCCCTAGTGTCTATTGTCTGTGTGTATTGTCATCCTCCTACTGTTGTTATTGTCTAAAAGCGGCTCTTCCTAGTCTGTGTCCATTTATGCACTTTACTCATACTGGTAAAGTTGTTTTAATGCTAGGATTATGTTCTTATTTGGTTTTTCTTTTCTTAGCCTGATATGGTTATGGGCCAGTCGAAAAGGGTCCTCGCTCCGACGAGGTTCCTTTCATTATACCACAAGTGCCATAAGATATTATTATGGGAATTGATGTATGATGGGATATCATTGATGTCCTATATGTCTGATACAAGGATTGTTTTGTATGACTTTACTAATGCATAATTGGACTTTTGTATTTATTTAAATAAAGAATTTAAAAAGGAAGATGATAAGTTGTGGCGTGATTGGTATTATTATTTTCAGATGGGTTTTGATATGGTATTTCACCAATTTCCAGAACTTAACGGATTCCGGACAAGACCAAATCCAGTGTAGCATATCCGATCCCTTAAGGTGACATTTCGGGCAGGCAGTAAGTCTTAATTGATCATGAACCTTCCCAGAGTACTGAAAACCATATATGGCTTTATGGAGCACCTTAAAGTGTGTCTCTCTCCACCCCTCATTCGTAACCACTTTACTAATTTTATCCCATCCTGGTAATATCGTGTTATCTAGATTTAGGAGGGAAGTCTTTTTTCCAATGCGCAAATAGGGATTCTGATATGGGTTTTTCTTTGACTTCCCTAAACTCTCTATAGAAATCTTCTAAGGGCTTTTTCTCTTTGCCTTGACCCAGCATACGATCTAGGGCGTTGGGAACCATTACTGCCGCAGGAGATTGTATTCTATGAGCAATGAATAAGTTGTATATAAGCAAATAGATTTTGGGAATGTTTAAATTGGTATTTTTCCTTAGTCTAAAAAAAAAAAAAAAAAAAAGGAGTAGAATCGGCCTTTTTGCCCGTTCCATACATCCCGTATCTTATCTATGTTCTTTTCTTTCCATTTTGGGAAATGCTGGGAGTCTAGTCCAGCTGGAAATTCTGGGTGGCCCCAAAGAGGCATATGTTTGGAGAATAGGAAAGGAAATTGGGGCATTATTTTTATAGAATAGGAAATAAATTGTCCTAGCAAGGAAAAGTAACCTCTAAGATTGGAATGACGCTAATTTGTATATATAGACATGACGAGATGGGATGTTAATAGATTACTATAGATCTCCCGTCAACTGACTCTCCACAGGGGCTTGGGAGGTGGGGTTGGGGGTATAAGGAACTCAAAAAAGATAGAAAGTACAATGTAAAGATCTAATTCCCCTTCCCCTCCCTTCTTCCGCCACTCAGCCCCTCTGACATGAACATCGAAGCATTTCATTCTTCGATGTTCTCTCTTGCCCTGCACTATTTTGCGCAGAGGAAGGGCTGCTTGTTTATGTTTTTTAAACGAAAAATACAAATGTGATAGCACTCTACATCCAGCAATTTGCCTCCATGCTGGATGAGGCATTGGTGTACATTTTGGCCAAAGCGTAGTAAGCCACTCACCGCGTCAAGGTCGCCTCTATTTGAGTGGTCCCTAACTCTAGTTCCTACCTGTTCATGGGCCATGACAGCCACACAAAATCCAGGGAATGCAGGTCAAGCACACTCTGGTTTTAACCCCGTCCGGTGCCATTACAGCTTTCATCGGATCCAGGGATGCAAGTACCAACATGCACGCTGAGCCCACCATATACTTCTCCTGGAGCCAAATGGCTAATGGTAGGTTCTATACAAGCAGACTCAGTTTTATACTGACTTTAAAACCAGCCTCCAGGACAGATTGACTGGTCAGGTGTGCAATGACTCCAAGGAGATCGCCACGCCTCCAATATATACTACAAAGAAAAGATTTTGGGGAATTGGGTCAGCACAACCTGCCTGTAGGTGCACATCACTATGGCGAAATACATATACAAACGAAAAATACAAATGTTAGGCAGAGGCTCCCACCTAGCAGTGTTCCTGGTGATGTCACCGGCTCTGATGGGCGGGCTTTAGCGCTGCCCTAGCTGTTTTACAGTCTAGGACAGCACTAAAGACCACCTATTGGTGCCGGTGACATCACCGTGCTAACTGCTAGGCGGAAGCCTACGCCTAGCTTACCCATGGCGAGCCCAGTACGTCACCGGATCTCCAGAAAAAGCCCTTTCCCTGCGAAATTCAGCACGGGGCAGAGGAGAGCATCGGAGCAGGATATGCTCCAATGCTCATGTCAGAGGGCTGCCTGGGTGAAGAAGGGAATATGTCCAGGTTCAGAACACCTTTAAAGAGATTGTCCAGCATTAGAGTCTTCCAGAATCAGTTCCACATCAGTCCATGAGTTGTGTCTGCTACTGGAGCTCAGCGGCACTAAAGCAAATGTGAGTGAGCTGCAGTACCACAACCAACCAGCGAACAGGAGTGAGGGGATTCTTGGGAAAAAGAAAAAAAATGTATTGTAATATTGTATTACTAATTTACTGCTCCAAGCGCGGCGTCTGTGGAGGCTGACAGTCAGGGATGTGCGCTCAGCTGATAATACAACTGCACGCATGCGCTTTACTTACAGGAAAACTGCTGGATTCTGTAGTGCCACTGCTATAGTATTGTGCTCGCAGTGCACATCAGAGATAAGGCTCGTCCTGGGCAGGCTGTAGTATTGCAGTTTTCCACAGGTTTATTTAAAGGATAACTGTCGTATATATTTTTTAGGAGTATTGGATTGTGGTGATTAATATCACCTTGGTGGCCCTATTTCAACTTTTCACTGTGTATTCAATTACCCCTTAATTCCCCATTTTTGTTCCCTGTACTGCCTACTTTTACCTCTGCTTAAAATAGGGTTGCTAAACAGATAGACGGAGCACGCAGCGTGCAGGCTCACATTACTGACAGCCAGGGACTGTAAGTAAATGATTAAAGCCAGGTCCTCCCCAGCAGCTGATAACAGTGCCTGGGCTGTGTGCACTTCTCCCTGTCCCTGCGCTTGGCAGACGCTCCCTCACTCAGCAGATCTGGAGAATGCAGAGTTGAAGCAGCGCACAACAGGGAAGGGAGATCTGCCATCTGCTCAGTGTATAAATGAAAGCCACATGTGGTAAGAGGACCCCTTTGTGCTGCAGGAGATTAACCCTTTAGGGGGGAGGGCTCTGGTTACTGACACTTTTGGGGGGCTATTGTTACTGGCTAGTGAGGGCAGGCGGGATTAGCCTCAGGGTGAGGGCAGTGGCGGCCATCTTAACTGAATAGTGAGATTGCAGTTTTATGCAGACTGGTTGCTAAGGGCTGAATCTTATAAAATATGGGGTAAGTCAGTCTAATAGTAACCGATTCTGGAATATCATGTTATTAGTAACTACGTATATGAAAATTGAAATTAGGGTCTAAATGTGACAGTTATCCTTTAATGATGTATTTCTTTAGTCACTGCAGCGTTGAACAGATCGGTTATATACAGCAAATCACAATGCCAGAAATGTGCTTCCAAAATATCGGTCTAAATGCATTTCTGGGCCCCTTCCTCAGTAGCCATATGGCCCTTGTAGAGCATATGGAAGTCATAGACAGAACAGAGAGCCACTGTGTATGGGCTCCTTCAGAGCGAACCCCACATGGCCCGCACTATGATAGAAATGACTATTCTTGTCCACGGACAAGAATAGGACATGCTCTATCTTTTTTGCGAGGCAGCGGATCGGAACTACGGCCCTATTAAAATTAATATGTCCGCAGCGTTCCGCTAAATTGCTGAGCAGATGCGGACCCACTCATACGGTCGTCTGAATAAGCCCTAAGAGCGGTCCTCAGTTCCATGCATTACGTGAACAGCCACTTCAGGAGAAATGTAAGGCTGGACGCACCTGAAAATTCAGCTTTTTCTGTAGTTATACCAAATATCCGTCATCTGCATAACGCAATCAAAATCCCTTTAGACCTCATGTACATGATCGTATGTAAATAGAGGTCCACAAACTGCGGATCCACAAAACGCACATACTGGCTGTGCTACATACACATTTTTTGCAGACCCATTGACTTCAATGGGTCAGTATTTTCGACCAAGTAATTAAGGACCTGTTCTGTTTGCTTACCGCATCCGCAAAAAGATAGATCATCTGTGTGATTTCGGCATTCTTAAAAAGATACAATATATCCGCAAAATGAGGACCATGGACCCACTGAAGTCAAAGGGTCCACACATAAAAAAATGCAGACCGCCAAACAGATATGGTCGTGTGCATGAGGCCTTCTTCATTCATCCTTTTTACAAATACTAGGTTCATCCTTTCATCTAATACACAAGATTGATATTCTGACTGCTTGTTTATAAGACCCGGCCATCGTCCATCTTTTAGGCGCTTCTTACGGACTAAGCAAGCAAACACAATGCGCACATAACGAACGGTACAACCACTGCCAACATTTCTTTTTGATATTAAGAAATCTAACTTCCAGTGATAAAACGAGTCTTTCCAATAAAGTCTATAAAGCATCTCACTCAAAAAAAACAAAAAAAAAAAACACAAAACGCTGGACGGGGACATTCAAAAACATTATTCAGAATGAAAAGAAAAACAGACCAGCGGGGAAATGAATTCCTCCAAAGCGGAAACCCCTTCTTTCCAGTCTAATAAATTCCAAATCAGCATATCAACTTTACAGAAACCATCGCTTGTAGGTATTCAAGTAAGGACAACAAAAGTGAAACGAGAACCCAGAGTGTTTTTATATAAAGATTCTGGCATTGATCATTTTTAATATTTTCCAATATTCCAGTGTTCCTGTGCGCAAATATAAGGGAGATCTCCCAGAACATTTCAATGTATGCATTCTAAAAAGGCCTAATAAAACACTTTACAGTCACGCTTTAAAGCAAATTTAACAGACCCCATTTTATCCCTGAATCCCCGCACAAGTGATAAAAAGAATATTACATTTTACACTCACCCTTCGCCAAGCTTTTCGAGAACATCAAAGACCTCTTCTGGCTGTTTAGTCAAGCTGTCTTCACTCAGCTTTTTAAGTTTGCTAATAAAAGAAAAGAAAGACACAGGCATGAGGTCAACACATTCGCTTACATCGAGAGGAACAAGGACAGTCACATCCTAAATACTCTGGGGGTACATTCGGGGTAGGTGGACCATGTTTGGAGAAAAGCCACTCGCACACAGGATGGACCACCACTGCTAGGTGAAATGCAGACCAAAAAGGACCATTTTCCATTCATAATGCTATGCTTTTCGCAAACCATTGAGGCGCTAAAGTTGGCTATACGTTCTCAGACTTCTAGACATTCGCACGGACATTGATCACAAATACAGGTGAAGCTCGAAAAATTTGAATATTGTGCAAAGTTCATTTATTTCAGTAATGCAACGTAAAGGTGAATTTAACATATGAGACAGACTCATTACATGCAAAACGAGATATTTCAAGCCTTTATTTTTTAAAATTTGGATGATTACGGCTTACAGCTTATGAAACCCCAAAGGCACAATCTCAGGTCCCCTTTGCTCAGGGGGTATGGATTAATTAGCTGACTACAGTGTGACACTTTGAGCCTAGAATATTGAACCTTTTCACGATATTCTAATTTTAAGCTGCATTAAGGCAATTTCTTTTAATTTGCATTACTGAAATAAATGGACTTTTGGACGATATTCTAATTTTTCCAGTTTCACCTGTATATCAACATTGGGCAACTGTGGTGATCAGAAGAGCTAAATTCTGCACATACAAATTTAAGCAATTCATGCCAATAATTATGTATTTCCCATCACTTAAAGGGGTTGTGTCATCTCAGACATTGCCCCCATTGTCTCATGGGTGCGGGCCCAAAATCTGTGTCCCGCGCCTATCTCGTAAACGGAGTCAGCAAAGTCCCGGATAGCGCACGGCGCATGCGCAGCTGCCCTCCATTCATTTCTACGGGGGCCGACTAAAATAGCCGAGCATTGGCTCGGCTATTTCCATCAGCCCCGTAGAAATGAATGGGAGCGGTGGCTGCACAAGCACTGTGCGCTCCTATTCATTACTATGGGGATTCCGAAAATAGCCGAGCACGCTGCTTGGCTACTTTCGGGGGACCAATAGTAAGACTTGATGGTGGCCGTACCTGGCACCGCCAGCCACCACTTTGCTAGCCTTGTGTTAGGCTTCGTATTAAAGATAGGTGCAGGTCCCAGAGGTGGGACCTATCAGACAATGGGGGCATATTCTAGCGATATGTCCCCATTGTCTGAGATGGGAAAACCCCTTTAAGGCTGTATTACTCTGGCCGATAATCGGCAACGAGCATTCACATGAACACTCATTATGACGATCACCTTGCAGGGTAATACTGCCATCGATTCCCCAATGAACAAGCTCGCTCATTGGGCAATTCTGATTTTTATGCATGCCTAAAAATCAGCTCTTGCCGGTGGCAGATCGTGCGGTCTAATAGCGATCTACAGCCAGCAAACCACTAGACAGTATGGGGACAGGCGATAGCATAGCGATCGCTGCTCCCCATGCTGCGGAGGAGATCACTGCATTTAACAGCAGCGGTCTTCTCCGCTAGCTAGCAAGCGATTGCCAGGAGGGAACGCTTCTCTCCCGACAATCGCTTGTTGATCTGCCTGTCTAATACAGGCTTTAGGCTAGTTTCACACCTGCATCTGGCTGTTCTAGCAGGTGGATCTCTGTCGGACCCCATTATAGTCAACAGGATCCAGGGGCTATGCCAGAATAGCAGAACTCCAGCAGGAAAGAGCCTGCTGGAGAACTCTGCCGCACATGTGAAACTAGACTTCTAAAACCCAAATAAGATTGTCATCAGTCTCTGTCCCCAGTGAGGGAACACAAAATAACTTCCCGTTCTCAAACCCACAAATAAAAACGCCACAAATTAATAGGAAGCCTATCAGCAGGTTTTGGGCGCACCTGGAGTAAACCCGTGCAAATACGAGGAGAACATACGGACTCCATGCAGATATTGTCATTATCAAAACCAGGACCCCAGTGCTAACCAGTGCGTGGCTCCAGAATAAGAGGTCCGCATGTACGAGAAACAACCATTCTTTCGCCAAGCTAAGGCCTCTTTCACACTTGCGTTGTCCGGATCCGGCGTGTACTCCACTTGACGGAATTACACGCCGGATCCGGAAAAACGCAAGTGAACTGAAAGCATTTGAAGACGCATCCGTTTTCAAAATGCGTTCAGTGTTACTATGGCAGCCAGGACGCTATTAAAGTCCTGGCTGCCATAGTAGTAGTGGGGAGCGGGGGAGCGGTATACTTACAGTCCGTGCGGCTCCCGGGGTGCTCCAGAATGACGTCAGAGCGCCCCAGGCGCATGGATGACGTGCCATGTGATCACGTCATCCATGCGCCTGGGGCGCCCTGACGTCACTCTGGAGCGCCCGGGGAGACGCACGGACGGTAAGTATACTGCTCCCCCACTCCCCACTACACTTTACCATGGCTGCCAGGACTTTAGCGTCCCGGCAGCCATGGTAACCATTCAGAAAAAGCTAAACGTCGGATCCGGCAATGCGCCAAAACGACGTTTAGCTTAAGGCCGGATCCGGATCAATGCCTTTCAATAGGCATTCATTCCAGATCCGGCCTTGCGGCAAGTGTTCAGGATTTTTGGCCGGAGCAAAAAGCACAGCATGCTGCGGTATTTTCTCCGGCCAAAAAACGTTCCGTTCCGGAACTGAAGACATCCTGATGCATCCTGAACGGATTTCTCTCCATTCAGAATGCATTAGGATAAAACTGATCAGGATTCTTCCGGCATAGAGCCCCGACGACGGAACTCTATGCCGGAAGAAAAGAACGCAGGTGTGAAAGAGCCCTAAGATGGAAAATATATATTTTACAGAAAATGCTTCAGAAAATAAATACCATGGTGGAAAAACTGCACAGGTTTAAACACATAAATGTATTGTATTAGAAAATGTCTTCTCATAGCGAAAATCTCAATACCAAGTCCGGCAAAGACACGTGAGACGCCAGAGAAGTGACGTCATACACACGCGGCACGCCGAGAAGACCGGGAAAACAGACACCACTGAGCGCAGCAAGGCCGCTCCAACAGCCAGGAAATCCATACCCCACAAAGAAGGTAAACAGTCAGGGTGCAGTCTTTTACTAAATGTGTGGGACGCCACACTAAGTACAGCACCCGACTGATATACCAATTATATATTTTTATCTTTTTATCGCTTTATCCATATATTATATATTTTTCTATATTTTTCTATGTGACCAAAACTGGTGGTACATAAAGACAATTTTTATGGACTGCACACAAATGGACACAGCCACTTATTGTACCTACTGAAGGGGGAAATCATCACTAGACAATCACCGCATTGTCATATCCCCACCTAGCACATCTTCTCACTGTGCACCTCCACTGCCGCATATTGCAAATCATCATTTTTATTCTTGAGAACCCCATTTTTCAGAACTTCTACATTTTTAGAACTTCTACCCCTTACTCTCCATTCTTAAACCTATCCTCATAAAAATAAATATATATTTTTTACTATCACCTGTGTATATTGCTTCCTTAGTATTATTGATAGATGTAGAGTGCCGGTTTTCCACCATATACCTTCTCATATACTGTGTATGGGCCTAATGTCTCCAGGATTGGAGCCTCCACAGGCATCGGCTGCTTTCAGAGGAGCGAGTTGCATACTGCGGACTCGCAGCGCGAGTATCAGACAGCTCCCATCCTGACCTCCCAGCACCTACGGGGTCACACAGCATTATACGGATTTATGATTATATGTAACCCTTAGAGGTCTGGAATGTAATGGATAACACTGACATAATACTATGCGACCCCGGCAGCACTAGGAGGTCAGGACGGGAGCTGCCGCATACTCATGCTGCAAGCACGGAGAGTGACAATCGCTCGTCTGAAAACGGCCCTAAGGTATAAGGGAAATATCTGCACCTGTTCTGCATTTAGAGCCGCACCTGGTTTTGACTCAAAATCACTGATGGGAGATTGTTTGTACAGGCCGCACATTTGGTTGTGCCTAGACACTGGAAGTCTCGGGACGTTCCACACGTTAAAGAATGGTTAGACACTTTTGAAAAAATACGTAGGATGGAGGAATTATTGGCTGCAGATGAAGGTACAGATAGGAAGTATCTTAAAACGTGGACCCCTTGAATTCTATTCAAGGATACTCAAGCGTTTCTTAGTTGGTTAGCTCAAGCTGATAGTAGCGGGTAACTAACAGATTCCCACCTTCACACAGTGATACCTTCCCTTTTGTATTCCCCTTCCCCCCTCCGTCTATTTGGGTGTTGTCAACGTCTTAAGTGTTTTTGTTCTGTGTGCTATGCTTTATTTCATTATCTGCTCCATAAGAAGTTATTATAGATTTATGCTGTTCACTTTCAGTGTCACGTACAGTGGCTTATATGTATTCTGATCTCAATATGATGGAATTATTGTATGTCAGCTGTACCGCTGTTTTCAATATGACTTCCTTATTAAAAGTAATTGAACAACAAAATCACTGATGGAAATCACTGACCGAACACTGACGTGTGAATGAGGCATTATCTCTTGGTTGGAGAACAGCTACATAGAGCGTCTCTCACTGTGGAGCACCTGTCCTGTTCAGAATTACATAGCACACCGATGTTAAGAGACACTGTGCAATGCTTTCTCTCTCCTGTGGTGGCGCTGCAGGGAATCCCAACACTTACAGAGTTTCACAGACATTATCATCACTTGCTGTCCACCCTGGAATTTACAAAATGAGTTCCTTATCAGTCTTTGGAGTGTGGGAGGAAACCGGAGAACCCAGAGGAAACCCACACAAACATAGGGAGGAACTACAAACTCTGTGCAGATGTTGTCCTTGGTCGCATTTGAACCTAGGACCCCAGTGCTGCAAGGCACCAGTGCTAACCTCAGAGCCACCGTGCTGCCCAAGCCGTACTTGCTGGTGCACAAACAGCATATTAGTATCAGGTGACACTGCTAACAAGGAGGGATTGTCCAAAACAGAGAACTCCTTCAACTTCTAAATATATATATAGTTTTAGGCAGGTGTGGAAAAAAAAAATTACTCCAAAGATACCCCAAACATACAGCCATTGTCATCAAAGGGGTTTTCCGAGATTTTAGTATCGATGACCTATACCCAGGATAGGTCATCAGTATCTGATCGGTGGAGGTCCGACACCTGGGACCCCCCAAAATCATCTGTTTGAGAAGACACCGGAACTCCTGTAATCGCCGCAGCCTTCTCTCTGCTTTTCCTAGGCCAAGTGACGACACGTTCATGTGTCATGTGGTCGAAGTGCAGCTCAGCCCTAAGCTCGATACCAAGTACAGATGCCATAAGATATATGGCGCTGTGCTTGGTGAGCTTCAAAAAGGCAGCGGCGCTCACAGGACCACCAGTGCCTTCTCAAACAGCTGATTTGTGGGGGTCCCGAGTGTCGGACCTCCATCTATCAGATACTGATGACCTATCCAGAGGATAGGTCCTCGGTCTAAAAATCACGGAAAACCCTTTTAAGAACTATCTTCAGTGTAAAGGAGTCCTGGAAGTGATAATATGCCCCCCACAGAATCCTGATCTCAACATCATCCAGTCTGTCTGGGATTAAATGAAGAGACAGAAGGATTTGATCAAGCCTACATCCCCAGAAGATCTGTGGTTACTACTCCAAGATGTCTGAAACAACCTCCCTACCGAGTTCCTTCAAAAACTGTTTGCAACTGTACCTATGTAGAAGATTTGATGCTGTTCTAAAGGCAAAGGGGGTCACACCAAATATTGACTGGATTTAGAGTTCTCCTTTGTTCATTCACTGCATTTTGTTAAATGGGTATTTCCCATCACATACAATGGGGGCATCACTAGGATATGCCCCCATTGTCTGATAGAGCAGGGAGGAGAACGGAGCGGGGAGAGTGGTGGCTGGAGGACCACGGGTTTCCCGGGGTCCGTCCACCACCAAGCGCTGCTCCCCTACAAGTGAATGGGAGCGCACTGCACACGCGCAGCCCCTGCTCCCACTCATTTCTATGGTGCAGACGGAAATAGCCGAGCCAGTGCTTGGCTATTTTCGGCAGCCCCATTGAAATGAATGGAGGGTTGCTGTGCATGCGCAGTGAGCCCTCTATTAATTTCCCCGCTCCGTTCTCGTTGTAGGTGCGGGTCCCAGAGATGGGACTCACACCTATCAGACAATCGATATGCCCCATTGTATGTGATGGGAAAACCGCTTTCATTGCTAGTAAAAAAAAAAAAAAAAACTATTAACACTATTTCTGAAAGCATTCTTAGGGCTCGTGCACAAGAACTTTTTTTTTTTTTTTTTTTTCACAGCCCGTCTGCAGAACCATTCACTTCAAGGGGTTCGCCAAAAAACGTCCGTTTTGCGGACAAAGATAGGCATTGTTACAATGCATCCGCAAAAAAACGGATGCAATATGGATGTCACACAGACAACATCTGTATTTTCTGCAGATCCATGGTTTTGCTGACCGCATAATACATACGGTTGTGTGCATGAGCCCTTACTGTGTAGCATGTTTCCCACATCTGCCTACAACATTTTCAGTCCTGAGGGAGGGGTTGGCAGAGGAGCAGGAAGACTTAAAGGGCTTCTGTCACCCCACTAAACCTTTTTTTTTTTTTTTTGCTTACTTATAATCCCCACACTGCGATTTATGCCTACATAAACAAATTAATCATTTTGGTCCTGTATATTTTGTTTAAAATATGCAAATGACCTTGCTACCAGCAAGTAGGGGGGCTACTTGCTGGTAGCAGCCGCATCCTCCGATCCTAAAGACGCCCCCTCCGCATTGTGATTGACAGGGCCAGGGAACGGAATCGTTCTCTGCTGGCCCTGCCTCTGAGCATTCAAAATCTGGCGCCTGCGCCGCGGCCGTACCTGTCTTCAATCGGCGCAGGCGCACTGAGAGGCGGCCGCTCGCTCGGCTGCTCCATCCTCAATGCGCCTGCGCCGGGTGTAGATGTGACGTCATCGGCGCAGGCGCATTGAGGATGGAGCGGCCGAGCGAGGGCCGCCTCTCAGTGCGCCTGCGCCAATTGAAGACAGGTACGGCCGCGGCGCAGGCGCCAGATTTTGAATGCTAACAGGCAAAGCCAGCAGAGAACGATTCCGTTCCCTGGCCCTGTCAATCACAATGCGGAGGGGGCGTCATTAGGATCGGAGGATGCAGCTGCTACCAGCAAGTAGCCCCCCTACTTGCTGGTAGCAAGGTCATTTGCATATTTTAAAAGCATGTTTTAAACAAAATCTACAGGACCAAAATGATTAATTTGATTATGTAGGCATAAATCGCAGTGTGGGGATTATAAGTAAGCAGAAAGAAAAAAAAGGTTTAGTGGGGTGACAGAAGCCCTTTAACCACCTCAGCCCCCAGTGCTTAAACACCCTGAAAGACCAGGCCACTTTTTACACTTCTGACCTACACTACTTTCACCGTTTATTGCTCGGTCATGCAACTTACCACCCAAATGAATTTTACCTCCTTTTCTTCTCACTAATAGAGCTTTCATTTGGTGGTATTTCATTGCTGCTGACATTTTTACTTTTTTTGTTATTAATCGAAATTTAACGATTTTTTTGCAAAAAAATGACATTTTTCACTTTCAGTTGTAAAATTTTGCAAAAAAAACGACATCCATATAGAAATTTTGCTCTAAATTTATAGTTCTACATGTCTTTGATAAAAAAAAAATGTTTGGGTAAAAAAAAAATGGTTTGGGTAAAAGTTATAGCGTTTACAAACTATGGTACAAAAATGTGAATTTCCGCTTTTTGAAGCAGCTCTGACTTTCTGAGCACCTGTCATGTTTCCTGAGGTTCTACAATGCCCAGACAGTACAAACACCCCACAAATGACCCAATTTCTGAAAGTAGACACCCTAAGGTATTCGCTGATGGGCATAGTGAGTTCATAGAACTTTTTATTTTTTGTCACAAGTTAGCGGAAAATGATGATTTTTTTTTTTTTTTTTTTTTTCCTTACAAAGTCTCATATTCCACTAACTTGTGACAAAAAATAAAAACTTCTATGAACTCACTATGCCCATCAGCGAATACCTTGGGGTCTCTTCTTTCCAAAATGGGGTCACTTGTGGGGTAGTTATACTGCCCTGGCATTCTAGGGGCCCAAATGTGTGGTAAGGAGTTTGAAATCAAATTCTGTAAAAAATGACCTGTGAAATCCGAAAGGTGCTCTTTGGAATATGGGCCCCTTTGCCCACCTAGGCTGCAAAAAAGTGTCACACATCTGGTATCTCCGTACTCAGGAGAAGGTGGGGAATGTGTTTTGGGGTGTCATTTTATATATACCCATGCTGGGTGAGAGAAATATCTTGGCAAAAGACAACTTTTCCCATTTTTTTATACAAAGTTGTCATTTGACCAAGATATTTATCTCACCCAGCATGGGTATATGTAAAAAGACACCCCAAAACACATTCCTCAACTTCTCCTGAGTACGGGGATACCAGATGTGTGACACTTTTTTGCAGCCTAGGTGGGCAAAGGGGCCCATATTCCAAAGAGCACCTTTCGGATTTCACTCCTCATTTTTTCCTGAATTTGATTTCAAACTCCTTACCACACATTTGGGCCCCTAGAATACCAGGGCAGTATAACTACCCCACAAGTGACCCCATTTTGGAAAGAAGACACCCCAAGGTATTCCGTGAGGGGCATGGCGAGTTCCTAGAATTTTTTATTTTTTGTCACAAGTTAGTGGAAAATGATGATTTTTTTTTTTTTTTTTTTTTTCATACAAAGTCTCATATTCCACAAACTTGTGACAAAAAATAAAAACTTCCATGAACTCACTATGCCCATCAGCGAATACCTTGGGGTCTCTTCTTTCCAAAATGGGGTCACTTGTGGGGTAGTTATACTGCCCTGGCATTCTAGGGGCCCAAATGTGTGGTAAGTAGGTAAATGACCTGTGAAATCCGAAAGGTGCTCTTTGGAATGTGGGCCCCTTTGCCCACCTAGGCTGCAAAAAAGTGTCACACATCTGGTATCTCTGTATTCAGGAGAAGTTGAGGAATGTGTTTTGGGGTGTCTTTTTACATATACCCATGCTGGGTGAGATAAATATCTTGGTCAAATGCCAACTTTGTATAAAAAAATGGGAAAAGTTGTCTTTTGCCAAGATATTTCTCTCACCCAGCATGGGTATATGTAAAATGACACCCCAAAACACATTCCCCAACTTCTCCCGATTACGGAGATACCAGATGTGTGACACTTTTTTGCAGCCGAGGTGGGCAAAGGGGCCCATATTCAAAAGAGCACCTTTCGGATTTCACAGGTCATTTTTTACAGAATTTGATTTCAAACTCCTTACCACACATTTGGGCCCCTAGAATGCCAGGGCAGTATAACTACCCCACAAGTGACCCCATTTTGGAAAGAAGAGACCCCAAGGTATTCACTGATGGGCAAAGTGAGTTCATGGAAGTTTTTATTTTTTGTCACAAGTTAGTGGAATATGAGACTTTGTATGAAAAAAAAAAAAAAATAAATAAATAAGCATTTTCCACTAACTTGTGACAAAAAATAAAAAATTCTAGGAACTCGCCATGCCCCTCACGGAATACCTTGGGGTGTCTTCTTTCCAAAATGGGGTCACTTGTGGGGTAGTTATACTGCCCTGGCATTTTCCAGGGGCCCTAATGTGTGGTAAGTAGGTAAATGACCTGTGAAATCCTAAAGGTGCTCTTTGGAATATGGGCCCCTTTGCCCACCTAGGCTGCAAAAAAGTGTCACACATGTGGTATCGCCGTATTCAGGAGAAGTTGGGGAATGTGTTTTGGGGTGTCATTTTACATATACCCATGCTGGGTGAGAGAAATATCTTGGCAAAAGACAACTTTTCCCATTTTTTTATACAAAGTTGGCATTTGACCAAGATATTTCTCTCACCCAGCATGGGTATATGTAAAATGACACCCCAAAACACATTCCCCAACTTCTCCTGAGTACGGCGATACCAGATGTGTGACACTTTTTTGCAGCCTAGATGCGCAAAGGTGCCCAAATTCCTTTTAGGAGGGCATTTTTAGACATTTGGATACCAGACTTCTTCTCACGCTTTGGGGCCCCTAGAATGCCAGGGCAGTATAAATACCCCACATGTGACCCCATTTTGGAAAGAAGACACCCCAAGGTATTCAATGAGGGGCATGGCGAGTTCATAGAAATTTATTTTTTTTGGCACAAGTTAGCGGAAATTGATATTTTTAATTTTTTTCTCACAAAGTCTCCCGTTCCGCTAACTTGGGACAAAAATTTCAATCTTTCATGGACTCAATATGCCCCTCACAGAATACCTGGGGGTGTCTTCTTTCCGAAATGGGGTCACATGTGGGGTATTTATACTGCCCTGGCATTCTAGGGGCCCTAAAGCGTGAGAAGAAGTCTGGAATATAAATGTCTAAAAAATTTTACGCATTTGGATTCCGTGAGGGGTATGGTGAGTTCATGTGAGATTTTATTTTTTGACACAAGTTAGTGGAATATGAGACTTTGTAAGAAAAAAAAAAATAATTCTGCTAACTTGGGCCAAAAAAATATCTGAATGGAGCCTTACAGAGGGGTGATCAATGACAGGGGGGTGATCAATGACTGGGGGGTGATCAATGACAGGGGGGTGATCAATGACAGGGGGGTGATCAGGGAGTCTATATGGGGTGATAACCACAGTCATTGATCACGCCCGTGTAAGGCTTCATTCAGACGTCCGGATGCGTTTTGCGGATCCGATCCATCTATCAGTGCATCCGTAAAAATCATGCGGACATCTGAATGGAGCTTTACAGGGGGGTAATCAATGACAGGGGGGTGATCAATGACAGGGGGGTGATCAGGGAGTCTATATGGGGTGATCACCACAGTCATTGATCATGCCCCTGTAAGGCTTCATTCAGACGTCCGGATGCGTTTTGCGGATCCGATCCATCTATCAGTGCATCCGTAAAAATCATGCGGACATCTGAATGGAGCTTTACAGGGGGGTAATCAATGACAGGGGGGTGATCAATGACAGGGGGGTGATCAGGGAGTCTATATGGGGTGATCACCACAGTCATTGATCATGCCCCTGTAAGGCTTCATTCAGACGTCCGGATGCGTTTTGCGGATCGGATCCATCTATCAGTGCATCCGTAAAAATCATGCGGACATCTGAATGGAGCTTTACAGGGGGGTAATCAATGACAGGGGGGTGATCACCACAGTCATTGATCATGCCCCTGTAAGGCTTCATTCAGACGACCGGATGCGTTTTGCGGATCCGATCCATGTATCAGTGCATCCGTAAAAATCATGCGGACATCTGAATGGAGCTTTACAGGGGGGTGATCAGGGAGTCTATATGGGGTGATCACCACAGTCATTGATCATGCCCCTGTAAGGCTTCATTCAGACGTCCGGATGCGTTTTGCGGATCCGATCCATCTATCAGTGCATCCGTAAAAATCATGCGGACATCTGAATGGAGCTTTACAGGGGGGTAATCAATGACAGGGGGGTGATCACCACAGTCATTGATCATGCCCCTGTAAGGCTTCATTCAGACGACCGGATGCGTTTTGCGGATCCGATCCATGTATCAGTGCATCCGTAAAAATCATGCGGACATCTGAATGGAGCTTTACAGGGGGGTAATCAATGACAGGGGGGTAATCAATGACAGGGGGGTGATCAGGGAGTCTATATGGGGTGATCACCACAGTCATTGATCATGCCCCTGTAAGGCTTCATTCAGACGTCCGGATGCGTTTTGCGGATCCGATCCATCTATCAGTGGATCCGTAAAAATCATGCGGACGTCTGAATGGAGCTTTACAGGGGGTTGATCAATGACAGGGGGGTAATCAATGACAGGGGGGTGATCAGGGAGTCTATATGGGGTGATCAGGGGTGATTAGGGGTGATCAGGGGCTAATAAGGGGTTAATAAGTGATGGGGGGGGGTGTAGTGTAGTGTAGTGGTGCTTGGTGCTACTTTACTGAGCTACCTGTGTCCTCTGGTGGTCGATCCAAACAAAGGGGACCACCAGAGGACCAGGTAGCAGGTATATTAGACGCTGTTATCAAAACAGCGTCTAATATACCTGTTAGGGGTTAAAAAAAACACATCTCCAGCCTGCCAGCGAACGATCGCCGCTGGCAGGCTGGAGATCAACTCTCTTACCTTCCGTTCCTGTGAGCGCGCGCGCCTGTGTGCGCGCGTTCACAGGAAATCTCGCGTCTCGCGAGATGACGCGTATATGCGTGACTGTGCGCAGCGCTGCCACCTCCGGAACGCGATCCTGCGTTAGGCGGTCCGGAGGTGGTTAAGGTGCACACAGTGGCCCGAAGTGCACTTACCTGCTCATTTGCATATGGATTAAAAGTACTTTTTCTCCACAATAATGCAACATATCACAAAAAAAAAAGTAAAAAAGGCATCATTACATTCAGCTGAGCCAGCCCCACTGTGCTTGAATGGGCAGCAGGGTGGCTCAGTGGTTAGCACTGGGGTCCTGGGTTTGAATCTGACCAAGGACAACATCTGCATGGGGTTTGTATGTTCTCTCCATGTTTGCGTGGGTTTCCTCCAACACTCCAAAGACATACCGATAGGGACCTTAGATTGTGAGCTCCACTAGGGACAGTTGGATGCTAAAGCGCTGCGGAATATGTCAGCGCTATATAAGTGCATAAGATAAATAAAATACATAAATGAATTTGTCCTTGTTGACAATAAATGCGCATTTATGGCTCATGCACACGACCGTATGCATTTTGCGGCCCGCAAAAAACAGATCTGCAAAAATCATGGATGACGTCCGTGTGCATTCCATATTTTGCGGAACGGAACAGCTGGCCCCTAATAGAACAGTACTATCCTTGTCTGTAATGCGGACAATAAGAGCTCATTCACACGACCGTGGTTCTGTTCCGCATCAAAAAATGCGGCTCGGTTGCAGACCCATGCACTTCAATGAGGCCGCAGAAGATGCGGACAGCACTCCGTGTGCTGTCCGCATCCGTTGCTCCGTTCCGTGGCCCCAAAAATTTACGAGTCATGTCCTATTTTTGTCTGTTTTGCGGACAAGAATAGGCATTTCTATAAAGGGCTGTTCCGTTGCGGAAGGCACACGAGCGGAATCTGTGTTTTGCGGATCCGCAATTTGTGGAACGCAAAAAACGGCGCGTTCGTGTGAACAGGCCCTAATAGGATATGTTCTATTTTTTTGCTGAACGGATATACGGACATACGGAAACGGAATGCACACGGAGTAACTTCAGCTGTTTTTGCGGACCCATTAAAACAAACGGAACGGACACGGGAAGAAAATACGTTCTTGATTTTAGTGTGTATTTGCCTAGTGGAAAATATTGGAAAACTTGTCCCACTGTACCATAACCTCCAAGTGTGAACCCGCCCTCCCATAAAATATGAAGCAACGTTCTGCTTTATG
Organism: Bufo bufo; assembly: GCF_905171765.1. Lineage (NCBI taxonomy): Eukaryota > Metazoa > Chordata > Amphibia > Anura > Bufonidae > Bufo > Bufo bufo. The sequence continues at coordinate 79,284,016 of NC_053393.1, read as the reverse complement.
TCCAGGGGTAGCCGGTTGCACGCAGCTGCTGTATTGTGTGGTAGGTCCGGAAAGGTCTAAATACAGCAGAATAATACATTCTCACACTGCACCTGTCTACCAGCTCCCGACAGGAACTCCAGCCTCCGTCCCCAGTATTGTTCCTGTGGAAGCTGAAAAGAGCGAGCCGGGGGATAAGGTTACAAGTGGGAATTACCAACAGGAATCACCAACTGGAATACTGTACATAGGTCAGTTATTCTATTGCTAAATTATTAGCACTGTTTTCTAACTACAAAAATGATCTGTAACCTGAAACGACGACGGTCATCTTAACTTCCTATTTTTTAGGACGTTGAAAATGCAGAAAGCTTACAAAAGATGAACCGAGAGCGAGCTACAAAAGAAAAGGTAAAATGCAACCCGGAGAGCCGGCAGGTGCACGGTAGAGGACTCCTGCTCACCCCTTCCTAATATTTAATTCCAGTTATCTTTATTACTTGCTTCAATGCAAACCTGTGATAAAATATAAAAGGGAGCAATTAAAGGGCCAGAAGTGTCTATGTCCTGGCAAACCCCATAAATTTGTGTATATAAATCTGTAATCCAACCCTATAATGCCTCCCCTCATACAGGTTATACTTAGTCCCCGCCTCCCGCGTCGCTCCTTATGCCCACACAGCCGCCGCTGCATGTCCCCGTCGTGCGGATTAAAACATTTGGCGAAGGGGCGCCAGCCAAAAGCAGGCCGCTTCAGTGACGAGCCTCCCTAGCGTCGCCCGCGATGCAGGGAGATGCAGCAGCGGCCCTGCGGGCATCAGGAGCGACGGGGATGCCGGGGAGTGGGGTAAATAGAACCTGTATGAGGAACCCGGGCATTAGGGGAAAGATTATAGGGTTGGATAACCCCTTTAAATCTTCCATAAGAACATTACATGTATCACATTACAGATTAATAATTTTATATACACAAATTTATGGGGTTTGCCAGGACATAGACACTTCTGGCCTATCCTTAAGACCCCATGCAGAGGACCATGGGATCGGATGTGGACCCACTCACTTCAAAGGGGCTGCAATAGAAGCAGACTGCACACCGTGTTCTGACCGCATCCCTCTGTCCGTTTCGCTGGCCCGCAAATACGATAGAACTTGTCCTATTTTTGTCCATTTTGCAGACAAAAATAGGACATTTCTACAGGGTTAAAAAAAAATAATAATAATGGCGGCATGCACACGGCCGGGATCCGTGTTTTGCAGATCTGCAATTTGTGCATGGGGCCTAAAGGGGTTTGCTACTTACTACGTACTGATGACCTATCCTCTGCAAAGATTATTAGGGGCCTCGGCACCAGCTTTTGAGGTAAAAAAAAAGGTTGCAAGACCACATTTTGCAACTTTTTAAACATCTGTGAGATAATATTTTGTTACACAGGCGTTTTTACAAGTGGCAAGGGAGCAAGACCGGGGCCCTGGCAAAACTACTAACATTTACGCCTGGAAATAGGTTTTAAAGAGGAGCGAAGGCTGGCGTCGTTTTCACTCCAGGCGCACAGACCGCCGGAGGTGCGTCACATTTATGACGAGGCATGCACCTCGCCATTAATTCACTGCTTCCTCCGGAGGCGCAGAAGCTATCAAAGACTGGCCCTTTCTATAAGCCGAACTAGTGCTTTGAATCTTCATCTATTATCCATAGGCCTCCACAAAAGAGCAGTTCTCATTCGGGAGGACCAGGCTCATCCATGTATTACACGGTCGGCCATGATGGCCACTGCAGGCAAACTAGCGGGCTATATGGCTCCCTGGGGCTTCATAACAGCCGACTGCTAGGGGCAAGGGAAGAAATACTGTTTCTGCAATATGTGCAGCTGTGCAGTAGCTGAGGGGGTACACTAGTACTATCTTAAGGGGGTTATCCAGACATTTAATATAAAAAAAAAAACTGTAAACATAAATAAAATTAGTTACTACTACCAATGCGACAAGCCGGTACCAGGAAGTACAGAACCTGGCGGAGGACCAGTGAAGCACTGGAAAAAGAGCGGTGGGATAGCAATAAGATGAATTTTACTTCTTTCAGGGTTTTCCAAAACATTATAACTGATCAGTATCTGATCAGTGGGGGTCCGACATCTGGGACCCCTGCTGATCAGCTGTTTGAGAAGACAGTGGCGCTCGCATTAGCGCCGTGACCTTCTCACTGCTTCTCCTAGACCATGTGACATCACATTTATCGGTCACGTCTCAGCACCATTCACTTGATACCAAGCACAGCCGCTATACAATGTACGGCACTGTGCTTGGTGAGCACGGAGAAGAGCACAGCGCTCACAGGAGCGCCGCTGCCTTCTCAAACAGCTGATCTGTGGGGGTCCCGGATGTCTGACCCCCACCGATCAGATACTGATGACCTATCCTGAGGTCCTCGGTTATAAAACGGTTTTAAAAGTATTCTGAGACTTTTTTCTTTTTTTTTTTTTTTTTAAACATACTTGGTGGCCGGACAACCCCTTTAAAAGCAGCTTCCTACTGTCAGTACGATTACATGTAAGGGACGGAAAGAATTCAGAGAGACACATGGTGGGCGCTTGAAGACGAGCTTTTAGGGTACAGGGCCCATTTACTGTCCTCAGCTCAGACCGCAGTGATGAACTTATCACAAGCTTGGCTTCTATGTGCCCTCATGAAAAAACCTCTGCAAGAAAGTAATAGAAAGGAAATGTAAGGTCAGTAGCATCTGGATCCAAACTGAAGACAAAAGCGTCATTGTTGAGTTCAGAGACATACAACGATCATATGATATCAGCATGAAACGCGCAAAAAAAAAAAAATAATAATAATAATAATAATAATCCAGGCCACCGTCATCTAGTTCTAACGCAGTCACCAGGCCTATGTGACCCGTGTGAACAGTGTTTGATACATCACCTAAATGCAATGTATATCTAATGTCCGTTTAGCAGGGCTGGCATATTTCTGCAGCAGCATGCACCCCGTACATTATTAACGGAAGGGTTACAAGACGGATCGCTGTGCTTTTCAATATTTTTTTTTTTACAAAAGCTGACAAAGGGAATTACTTCAAGCATGTCTAATATGTAAGATAACTGAGTGAGGAAATGGAGAAGCCTGACACAGCGCTACGTGGTTGCATAACATGACGATCTGCTACTGCCGAGGGAAACTTACTACAACACTGGCCAAACCTAGAGCACACGCTGCCGACCTGGGGTTTTGCTCCCTGTGCTGAATATAAATGGAGAATATTTCTGTCCCTGAGAGCACGGCGCAGAAATCAGTTCTTCAGATGCATCTCAATAAATTACAATATCAAAAAGTTTACCTATTTCAGTCATTCAATTCAAAAAGTGAAACTCATATATTCTATAGCTTCATTACACACAGAGGGATCTATTTCAGCCGTTTATTTCTTTTAATGTTGATGATTATGGCTGATAGTAGGGATGGGCGATATAGGCGATATAAATTTGTGCCACGATATGGATTTTGTGCATATCACCGGATCGCGATATGATCGCGCTCTCGGCGCACACCATGTTCTCCTGAGCCGGCCCGGCACAGTGGAGGGAGAAGGAGGGAGTCCCTCCCCCCCCACTGTGCGCGGCTGCCGCTGACCACCAATGAGAACAGAGTAGGAGGAGGAGGGGAGGGACTGTGGCCACTGCGCCACCAATGAATGTGCCGGCCATATTCCGGCCCCTATGACTGCACGCTGCGATCCGCCGCAATTAACCCCTCAGTTGAGGGGTTAATCGCGCGGATCACAGCGTCCTGTCAGAGGTCGGGTGCCGGGAATGTTCTTCAGTCTCTGCATTGGTGGCAGTGGGCAGTTCCGATCGGAGTCCCGAAGTCCTGGCTGCCATGGTATATTAGTGAGCAGCATTATACTCACGTGCGCCGTGGCCGCCGGTCGCTCCTTCTTCTGTCTGTGCCGCGCATTGCTAATGCTTATAGCATTAGCAATGCGCCGCACAGACCTATGAGAAGAAGGAGCGACCGGCGGCCACAGCGCACGTGAGTATAATGCTGCTCACTAACATACCATGGCAGCCAGGACTTCAGTAGCGTGACTCCTGGCTGCCATGGTAACCGATCGGAGGCGCAGCATTACACTGCTGGGACTCCAATCGGAACTGCCCACTGCCACCAATGATGGGGGGGGGGGGGACCCTGTGGCCACTGCCACCAATGATTAATACTGGGGAGGGAGGGGTGAGTTTGAGTTACCATGGCTCCTCCAACCATCGCTGACTGTGGAAATTTCACACGGGACCTCAAGCAACTTAGATTGTGTGCTTCTCCACTCTTCCTCCAGACCCTGGGACTTTGATTTCCAAATGAAATCCATAATTTGCTTTCATCTGAAATCAGGACTTTGGAGCACTGAGCAACAGTCCAGTCCTTTTTCTCCTTAGCCCAGGTAAGACGCTTCTGATGTTGTCTCTGGGTCATGAGAGGCTTGACACAAGGAATGCGACAGTTGTAGCCCATGTCCTGGATACGTCTGTATGTGGTGGCTCTTGAAGCACTGACTCCAGCCACAGTCCACTCCTTATATATCTCTTGAATGGCCTTTTCTTGACAATCCTTTCAAGACTGCAGTTATCCCTGTTTGTGCACCTTTTTCTACCACACTTTTTCCTTCAACTCAACTTTCCATTAATATGCTTGGATGCAGCCCTCTGAACAGCCAGCTTCTTTAGCAATGACCTTTTGGGGCTTACCATCCTTGTGAGGAGTGTCAGCGACTGTCTTCTGGACAACTGATTAACTGATTAGAGTTTGACATCGCGAGTCTAAAATATAGAACCTTTTTACAATTTCTGTATTTAAAAATCATTTTTAATTGGTTTTATATAATATTTTACATTTCTAAAATACAGAATCCTTGTTTTAGCATGGTCCATGGTTTTATTAAGGAAGCATGCCCTAGTCTGTGTTTCAGCTGTGCAGCTTCCGTGGAACATGGCTGACACATAGACCAAACACTGATTCTTCACAGACATGGACATATGATTAATGATGCTGCATTTACATGCGAACCCGCAATAAACATACGGCCGTGTGCATGGGGGCCATGGTATAGGCTTCCGTCAGTCTGTTCCAGCACAGAATACTGGGCATCGGTCTGGCAAAAACCATTGTGTGCAAAGTTTTTGTTTTTTTCGACCAAAATCCGGCAAGTTTGCCAATTATGACCAGATCTCTGCCGGACCTTATTATAATAAATGGGACCTTCCGGTAACATCTGGCAATGCCGAATCCAGAGAACTCCAGCAGGTGACAAATGTGAAACTGGCCTTACTCTGTCCTGCAGGAACGGTCCCTTAACCCCTCTGCAGGGACAGGTGGAGATAGACATTGGTGCCATGCATTCAGCACTGATTGGAATTTCTTAGCCACAAAAGCATGATGGGCAGAAAAGAAACGCGTCAGTGCATTTTCATTTCATGTGACATAGCACAGCTGTACTATGTGATCTCTCCGGAGCATGGACGTGTGTGAACCTCTGCACCTGGACAAATTCCCAGCACTACTAGTAGAGAAAGACTTCTCCCTGGTGCTAGGAAGCGTATGAGTCAGAAGACTTAGTGATGCGGTGCACATCCCCGAGCCCGTACTGAAGGCTGCACTTAGTCTCCATGATACTGATGATGCATTAGAAGACGTCATTCAACGAACGCACAAAATGTCCCAGACACATCACTGATAAGCTGCAATGTGTTACAAATGGAAATCATGATTTCTCCGAATACAAAACGTCACCAGTAAATGGAAGTCCTTGAGCTGTCCACAGGTTGCGTCTGGTATTGCAGCTCAGCCCTATTCACTTCAATGGTGTCAAGCTGCAATATTAGACACAAGCACAGACAAGGATTGGTGCGATGTTTTTTTGTTTGTTTTTTTATTGGAAGACAGCAGCCATGTTTTTCTAATTCTGGACGACCCCTTTAATAGCCACCCAGCTCTCAGTCTCCAGACTGGCATATCAGACATGTGGCTGCCGGTGATAAACTGAGGCCTACCTTCTGTGTACGATTTAATGGCCTGTGTGTAGCGGCATGCAAGTCTGAGTGCGTGAAATAGACCAACCCTTGGCAGTCGCACCTGGATCACGTGACAGGGCGGTCCCCTTATGTGACACTGCCCAAGGCTTCCCCCGGCACCAACAACTTATCAATGCAGGACAGAGGAACTGAGAAGCTCATCATAATTGCGGCAGTCCGTGAGCTTTGCCAACAGTTAAAGGGGTTGTCCGCTTGGCAGTCCCCATGGAGAGCCCGGTACGTCACCGGATCTCCTGAAAATACCTTTGACCTGCGCGATTTAGTGCAGGGCAAGGGAGAGCTTCAGGAGCATGGACTGTTCCAATGCTCATCTTGGTGGGGCTGCCTGGGTGAAAATATGGGTATGTCCGGGTTCAGCTCTGAACCTGGACAACCCCTTTAAGCTTGTTTCAAGCCGTAAATATTAGTAAATTTGCACCGGTCGGAGTCCCGGCCCCAGCACAGCCCCTGTCCTGCCCAACTGTTGCACAGCCTATCAAAATAAGGACTTGCAACTTTTTTATGACTTAAAAAAAGTTGCTAGTCCCTTGATAAATGACCCCCAGTGTGTTTTTAAAGATGTCAGAGAGACAAAAAATGCCATCTAATTAAGAAAAACACCAGCAGCAAAAAAAAAAAAAAAAAAAATTGAACATGAAACGTCCTGTGCTTCATATTTCACATAGATTTTCAACATCGGTAACTGGAGTTTTTACCATGTCAAAAAGTAGGTGCAAAAAAATGGCACTAAAAAGTGCAGAGAAACACCAGCAAAAACACTGTGTGAACCCACTCTTAAGGCTGTTTCACACGAGCTTGTACCATCCGGAAAACACGCTGTGTGTGTGAATGTGATCCTCCGTTCTGGACACTGCTCGTCTTGCAGGAGAGCACGGCATTATACAGATTTATAATGCTGTGTGTCTCTGCATGACCTTATTGCTACAGAATCGTGGTGACAGCTTTAGGTCTGTATGATTCTGTAGCAATAAGTTATTGCCGAGACACACAGCATTATAAATCCGTATGATGCCGTGCGCTCCTACAAGACGAGCAGTGTCCAGAATGTAGGATCACGCTCATACACACAGCATAATTTCAAGACTGCACACGTTCGTCTGAAAGAGCCCTTAGGTCTCTGTCACACAGTCAGTATTTGGCATAAGTATTTGGAAGCCAAAACCCAGAAGAGGCACACACATTTCTATTATATGATTTCTCTGTAGGTTCCACTCCTGGTTTTGGCTTACAAATACTGACTGTGTAAAAGGGGCCATAGGGAAACGCGGTCCGTGTATTAGTTGCATCTCAATGGCCGACCACGGCTCCCCTGGCCCGAACTGACTGTATCACAGTAATTTATCATACAGTCAGTTCATATTCAATCACAGGGCGATTGCAATGTACTCACAAGATGAGACTGTATTAATTTGCCGCAGCACTGCAAAAAAATAAAAATAAAAATAAATCAGGCAGTATCAGCTGAACGCGAGCTCACCCCCAACCTCCCCTTAAGGCAGGGTTCACACCTGAGCGTTTTACAGCGCGTACGAACGCGCTGTAAAACGCCCTACGCCCCAAGTACAGGAGCTTCTTTGGGGCGTAGTGTCGCGCGTTCCCGTACATAGACTTCCGGGAACGCGCGACAATGGGCGTTCGCTTGCACAGGAGCCGCGTATGTGAGACGCCCGTAGAATCGCGCATACAGAGCGATCCATCCAGTACGCTCAGGTCTGAACCCAGCGTAAAAGTGTAGACACAGAACAGCTAAATGTCCATGTTTATTTCAATGACATTAAGGAGACAAGCAGCTGCCAGGCAGTACCTTCTCTCCTGACTGAGCAATGGTCATTTTAAAATCCGAAAAAAGTTTCCAGCCAAAGCAAGAAGTGGATTCAAAAGGAATCAGAAATATAAAAAGAAGAACTTAGGCAACGTTCAGATCTCCTGTGAACATTTCCAGCAGGCTGTCCTGGCAGAGAACAGATCACTGGTCCGCAATCCTCATGATGTGGAGCAGAGGTACAGATCAGAAGCCCACGGAAGCACTACGGAACGCTTCTGTGGGATTTCGGTCCATGCCCCTGCACCACAAAAAAATAGAACGTCCTATTTCTTTGTGGTGCGGACCGTCTCTTGTGGATAACAGACCCATTCAAGTCAAAGGGTCCACATTCGCAAACAGCGGGCTCACAGGGCACACTCTCATTTGCATGAGCCCTAAGGCTAGGACGCACAGAAATCTGCACTCGTGTGCACGTACATTAATTCTTCTTCATTTTTGCAAGATCTCTGCTTCCTGCCAAGGAATATAAATACCTGGACAGACCTAGTTCCTCCCACTCCATCTAATCCTCTAAGAAACACCAATACCTCTGCTGCCCTGACAGTTCGGTACATTTATCAGTGGGATATCTGTCTGGAGTCCAGGCGACTTAGATCACGGTGGATTATCAAGACTGGAAACAACTGTAGCAAACGCTATGCTGCGAAAAGAAATAATTATCAATCAACCTCTGGATTCACTAAAAGCAAGCAGTAACACTGAAAATTGTGAGGAATTAAAAGCCAGTGTTTCAGAAAGTTGCATAAGGCTACTTTCACACTCGCGTTTGATGCGGATCCGTCTTGTATCTGCACAGACTGATCCGCACCGATAATGCAAACGCTTGTATCCGTTCAGAACGGAACCGTCTGCATTATTCATTCAAAAAAAGTCTAAGTCAAAACGGATCCGTCTTCACTTACATTGAAAGTCAATGGGGGATAGATCCGTTTTCAATTGCACCATATTGTGTCAGTAAAAAACGGATCCGTCCCCATTGACTTACATTGTAAGTCTAGACGGATCCGTTTGGCTCAGCATAGTCAGACGGTCACCAAAACGCTGCAAGCTGCGTTTTAGAGACCGTCTAAAAAATGAAACGGACACCAAACACAGCCAAAGTGATGCATTCTGAGCGGATCCTTATCCATTCAGAATGCATTGGGGCTTAAAGGGAACCTGTCACCAGTTTTATGGTGTCCTAACTAAGAGCAACATAAATAAGTGACTGATTCTCTTAGCAAAATGCTGGGTCACTTTCTTTAATTGACCCAGTCAATCTGCCAACATCTTGTATTGAAAAGCTCCAGCTAATAATGATGAGTCCTGAATATTCATGAGCTTCTGACTCTCCCCGCCCACCTGCTGCTGATTGACAGTTATTTTCCATATGAATCAGCAGCAGGTGGGCAGGGGAGTGGCTATAGCTCTGAATTAAAAAAACGCTGGACTCAATGACATCACGCTGGACTCCAATCAGCTCATTAGCATGCGGCATCTTTGTGTATATTATGAGGTAACCATCTGTCACACCAGTAAGTGAATACATCTAAGGTACTTTTTAGTAGTTAATGATTGTATATAATTAGTTAGATTATAATCAAATATCCACATGACAGGTTCCCTTTAACTGATCCGTTTTCGGACGCTTGTGAGAGCCTTGAAACGGATCTGACAAGCGGACCCAAAAACGCCAGGGTGAAAGTAGCCTTACTTGGACTTTACTATAACCATCATGTGAAACGTAATAATGTATTTCACATCTGCAGAAACGTCTGCTGAAGAAGAAGAGACTGATGTTCACCATGGAGATGATTAATATCGACATCAACTTCCTCTATCTGATGGTTTAATATGGGGAGGAGCAAGATGGCCGCATATAACCATCAAACCGATACGCCACATGTCTGTCACATTCACCGCACACATCAGTCCGGGTCAGACAGTCCATAACCTGTATGTGACAGCGGTCACCTAGTGGCGACGCTGGTTATGACACTGGTGACAGCGGTCCCCTAGTGGCGACGCTGGTTATGACACTGGTGACAGCGGTCACCTAGTGGCGACACTGGTTATTATACTGGTGACAGCGGTCACGTACTGGCGACACTGGTTATTATACTGGTGACAGCAGTCACGTACTGGCGACACTGGTAATTATACTGGTGACAGCAGTCACATACTGGCGACACTGGTAATTATACTGGTGACAGCAGTCACGTACTGGCGACACTGGAAATTATACCGGTGACAGCAGTCATATACTGGCGACACTGGTTATTATACTGGCGACAGCGGTCACGTACTGGCGACACTGGTTATTATACTGGCGACAGCGGTCACGTACTGGCGACAATGGTTATTATACTGGTGACAGCAGTCACGTACTGGCGACACTGGTTATTATACTGGTGACAGCAGTCACGTACTGGCGACACTGGTAATTATACTGGTGACAGCAGTCACATACTGGCGACACTGGTTATTATACTGGTGACAGCAGTCACGTACTGGCGACACTGGTAATTATACTGGTGACAGCAGTCACATACTGGCGACACTGGTTATTATACTGGTGACAGCAGTCACGTACTGGCGACACTGGTTATTATACTGGTGACAGCAGTCACGTACTGGCGACACTGGTTATTATACTGGCGACAGCGCCCAGCCCACCGGCGACACTGCTTATTATACCGGTGACAGCGGTCACGTACTGGCGACACTGGTTATTATACTGGCGACAGCAGTCACATACTGGCGACACTGGTAATTATACTGGTGACAGCAGTCACATACTGGCGACACTGGAAATTATACCAGTGACAGCAGTCATATACTGGCGACACTGGTTATTATACTGGCGACAGCGGTCACGTACTGGCGACAATGGTTATTATACTGGTGACAGCAGTCACGTACTGGCGACACTGGTTATTATACTGGTGACAGCAGTCACGTACTGGCGACACTGGTAATTATACTGGTGACAGCAGTCACATACTGGCGACACTGGTTATTATACTGGTGACAGCAGTCACGTACTGGCGACACTGGTAATTATACTGGTGACAGCAGTCACATACTGGCGACACTGGTTATTATACTGGTGACAGCAGTCACGTACTGGCGACACTGGTTATTATACTGGTGACAGCAGTCACGTACTGGCGACACTGGTTATTATACTGGCGACAGCGCCCAGCCCACCGGCGACACTGCTTATTATACCGGTGACAGCGGTCACGTACTGGCGACACTGGTTATTATACTGGCGACAGCAGTCACATACTGGCGACACTGGTAATTATACTGGTGACAGCAGTCACATACTGGCGACACTGGAAATTATACCAGTGACAGCAGTCATATACTGGCGACACTGGTTATTATACTGGCGACAGCGGTCACGTACTGGCGACACTGGTTATTATACTGGTGACAGCGGTCACGTACTGGCGACACTGGTTATTATACTGGTGACAGCGGTCACGTACTGGCGACACTGGTTATTATACTGGTGACAGCGGTCACGTACTGGCGACACTGGTTATTATACTGGTGACAGCGGTCACGTACTGGCGACACTGGTTATTATACTGGTGACAGCGGTCACGTACTGGCGACACTGGTTATTATACTGGTGACAGCGGTCACGTACTGGCGACACTGGTTATTATACTGGTGACAGCAGTCACGTACTGGCGACACTGGTTATTATACTGGTGACAGCGGTCACGTACTGGCGACACTGGTTATTATACTGGTGACAGCGGTCACGTACTGGCGACACTGGTTATTATACTGGTGACAGCGGTCACGTACTGGCGACACTGGTTATTATACTGGTGACAGCGGTCACGTACTGGCGACACTGGTTATTATACTGGCGACAGCGCCCATTACATTACAATTCATCCTACACAAGAAAGGGTTAACCAGCAGAGCAGGAAGGAGGGCTCTGCAGTGTGTATGGAGACCACTGGCAGAATGGGATGGGAGACCCGGATGACACAGGCCTGGACCTACATCTCTTATGCTCCCCTGCCCTGTGTCCACCCCCCTCACGGGATCAGATCCCGGCCAGGCTCACCTCTTGGGCGCCGGATGCTCCATGTTGTAGATATCCGTTCACACAGTCCGCACCAAACTACACAACAAGAGAGCCGCTGCGGAACCGCTACTAACTCCGCACAACTTCCATGTTCTTCCTCACACACGACCCCCTCCTCTACCGCACTGCTCTGCAACCCAACCTGGCGCCGCCACCAAAATCCCGCCCCTAGCGAGAAGCCCAAGACCCGATAGGTCAGAAGGGGTAAGCGTCAGTCTTCTGATTGGCCAGCACTCCCGTCACGTTGCGCGACGCTACCTAGCATGTTACTTTGGTGCACAAACAGAGAGCAGGAAGCTACAGAGCATGCTGGGGGAAGGGGCGGGTCAAAGGCGCGAAAGGGGCGGGGACTGAGATGGAAGTACCGCGCAGACTTGGGCTAAGGATGAATTCACACATGGGTTAATTTCTCCAACGTTTTCATGGGGGGGGGGCTTGTAGAAAATCGCATGCTGTGCTGCAGACACAACCCCATGCAGATAAATGGGACTGCTTTTCTTTTACAGACTTCTCTACAATAAATGTTCCCACACAGAATGAATATTATGGTAGCAACAAAAAAGAAAATCACGTAAATTGAACTGCAGTGAGGATTTTTAAATACAATGTAAGTTAATTCATACTGCAGATTTAACCCTTTGCAATGCACTCAAATGTGCAGCAAATCCGTAACACATTTGGATTGGTTCAATTAGAATTGGCTTTAACCACCTCAGCTCCCCTAGATTAAACCCCCTTAATGACCAGGCCACTTTTTACACTTCTGACCTACACTACTTTCACCGTTTATTGCTCGGTCATGAAACTTACCACCCAAATTAATTTTACCTCCTTTTCTTCTCACTAATAGAGCTTTCATTTGGTGGTATTTCATTGCTGCTGGCATTTTTGCTTTTTTGATATTAATCAAAATTGAGCTAAATTTTTGCAAGAAAATGACATTTTTCACTTTCTATATAACTTTTTCTCTAAATGTATTGTTCTACATGTCTTTGATAAAAAAAAAAAAAATGCAATAAGTGTATATTTATTGGTTTGGGTAAAAGTTATAGCGTTTACAAACTATGGTACAAAAATGTGAATTTCCGCTTTTTGAAGCAGCTCTGACTTTCTGAGCACCTGTCATGTTTCCTGAGGTTCTACAATGGCCAGACAGTACAAACACCCCACAAATGACCCCATTTCTGAAAGTAGACACCCTAAGGTATTCGCTGATGGGCATAGTGAGTTCATGGAAGTTTTTATTTTTTGTCACAAGTTAGCGGAAAATGATTTATTTATTTATTTATTTTTCCTTACAAAGTCTCATATTCCACTAACTTGTGACAAAAAATAAAATTTTACATGAACTCGCCATGCCCCTCACGAAATACCTTGGGGTGTCTTCTTTCCAAAATGGGGTCACTTGTGGGGTAGTTATACTGCCCTGGCATTTTAGGGGACCTAAAGCGTGAGAAGTAGTTTGGAATCCAAATGCGTAAAAAAATGCCCTGTGAAATCCAAAAGGTGCTCTTTAGAATTTGGGCCCCTTTGCGCACCTAGGCTGCAAAAAAGTGTCACACATGTGGTATCGCCGTACTCATAAGAAGTAGGGCAATGTGTTTTGGGGTGTATTTTTACATATACCCATACTGGGTGAGAGAAATATCTCTGTAAAAGACAACTTTTTCCATTTTTTTATACAAAGTTGTCATTTTACAGAGATATTTCTCTCACCTAGCATGGGTATATGTAAAGAGACACCCCAAACCACATTGCCCAACTTCTCCTGAGTACGGCGATACCACATGTGTGACACTTTTTTGCAGCCTAGGTGGGCAAAGGGGCCCAAATTCCAATGAGTACCTTTTAGGAGGGCATTTTTAGACATTTGGATTCCAGACTTCTTCTCACGCTTTAGGGCCTCTAAAATACCAGGGCAGTATAAATACCCCACATGTGACCCCATTTTGGAAAGAAGACACCCCAAGGTATTCCGTGAGGGGCATGGCGAATTCATGGAAGAATTATTTTTTTTTGGCACAAGTTAGCGGAAATTGATTTTTTGTTGTTTTTTCTCACAAAGTCTCCCTTTCTGCTAACTTGGGACAAAAAGTTAAATCTTTCATGGACTCAATATGCCCCTCAGCGAATACCTTGGGGTGTCTTCTTTCCAAAATGGGGTCATTTGTGGGGTGTTTGTACTGCCCTGGCATTTGAGGGTCTCCGCAATCATTACATGTATGGCCAGCATTAGGAGTTTCTGCTATTCTCCTTATATTGAGCATACGGGAAATGAGATTTTTTTTTTTTTTCGTTCAGCCTCTGGGCTGAAAGAAAAAATTAACGGCACAGATTTCTTCATTCGCATCGATCAATGTGGATGAAAAAATCTCTGCCAAAAAAAAAAAAGGAGGGGAAAGGCGTCTGCCAGGACATAGGAGCTCAGCCCAACATCCATACCCACTTAGCCCGTATGCCCTGGCAAACCAGATTTCTCCATTCACATCAATCCATGTGGATGAATAAATCATTGCCAGAATTTTTTTTATTCATTTTTTATATACAAAGTGTTTGCCAAAGTATATGAACACTGCCGCCTCCTCAGCTCATATGCCTCGGCAAACGTATCTTTTTTACTGCAGAGGAGAAATCTCGTCTTGCAGCGCCGCATACACCGACTTTTGTCTAATCTGACAGCAGCGCAATGCTTCTGTCCGAATGCACATCAGTGCTGCAGCTGGTAAAAAAGGTAAGGTAAAAAAACAAAACAAAAAAAAAAACAGGCCGCAACTCAATCAATTTATTAACATTAACTTTATATAACATTTGAAACAGAACATTAACTTTTATAAACTTTATTGAACTTTTGGAACATTAACTTTTTTGCTTAGGGCTCTTTCACACCTGCGTTATTGTCTTCCGGCATAGAGTTCCGTCGTCGGGGCTCTATGCCGGAAGAATCCTGATCAGGATTATCCTAATGCATTCTGAATGGAGAGTAATCCGTTCAGGATGCATCAGGATGTCTTCAGTTCCGGTACGGAACGTTTGTTGGCCGGAGAAAATACCGCAGCATGCTGCGCTTTTTGCTCCGGCCAAAAATCCGGAACACTTGCCGCAAGGCCGGATCCGGAATTAATGCCCATTGGAAGGCATTGATCCGGATCCGGCCTTAAGCTAAACGTCGTTTCGGCGCATTGCCGGAGCCGACATTTAGCTTTTTCAGAGTGGTTACCATGGCTGCCGGGACGCTAAAGTCCTGACAGCCATGGTAAGTGTAGTGGGGAGCGGGGGAGCAGTGTACTTACCGTCCGTGCGGCTCCCCGGGCGCTCCAGAGTGACGTCAGGGCGCCCCAAGCGCATGGATCACGTGATCCATGTGATCACGTCATCCATGCGCATGGGGCGCTCTGACGTCATTCTGGAGCGCCCCGGGAGCCGCACGGACTGTAAGTATACCTCTCCCCCGCTCCCCGCTCCTACTATGGCAACCAGGACTTTAATAGCGTCCTGGGTGCCATAGTAACACTGAAAGCATTTGGAAGACGGTTCCGTCTTCAAATGCTTTCAGTACACTTGCGTTTTTCCGGATCCGGCAGGCACCTCCGGCAACGGAAGTGCATGCCGGATCCCAACAACGCAAGTGTGAAAGAGGCCTTACCTGTGATTTTTTTTTTTTTACCCTTATAGGTCAAACCTCTCCTTCCCCATGGGACAATGTGCAAAGCGCAAATCGCCCAGAGATGTGGCGAAGTACATTATGCACTTTGTCCCAGGTGAAAGGAGAGGTTTGCAGCAGCTGTGAATGAAAGGGCCCTAATAGCCCTGTGTGCCTGTCCTGTGAGATGTAATCCCTATGCTAAGTGTACCTGTGTGTGGTACTTCCGGAAACACTCCCCAAAGCATAGGGCAGGGTGGTCAGGACAGTCAGGACAGAAATAGCGGGTGTCACGCCTTATTACACTCCTGCTACAGACACGACATCTTTTTCGGGGTGACGGTTGGGTTGAGGTACCAGAAACGACACTGGGGAAATGTCGCTCGTGTAGACGGCTCACTACACTGGTGGATGGGGCCACGGAACCTCCTGGATACAGGAGGTTCTCGATGATCTCTTCCTGAAATTTGAGGAAGGATCCCGTTCTCCCAGCCTTACTGTAGAGAACAAAACTATTGTACATAGCCAATTTAATTAAATTTACAGACACCTTCTTATACCAGCGTCTGGTCCTGCGGGAAACTAAATAAGGAGCCAACATCTGGTCATTGAAGTCCACCCCTCCCATGAGCAAATTATAGTCGTGGACCGAGAGGGGCTTTTCAATGACACTGGTTGCTCATTCTATTTTGTGACTGCGGTGCGGTGGGCTGGGCGCTAAACCGACGCTAACTACCTAACAAAGGGGCCTAAACTATCCTAAAACCTAACCGTCAATACTAGTGGGAAAAAAAAGTGACAGTTTACACTGATCACTTTTTTCCCTTTCACTAGGTGATTGACAGGGGCGATCAAGGGGTGATGGGGGGTGATCTGGGGGCTAAGTGTACTGTTTGGTGGCTACTCACTGTGATGTCTGCTCCTCTGCTGGGACCAACCAACGAAAAGGACCAGCAGAGGAGCACAGAAGCCATTTAACACATTATATTTATAAATATAATGTGTTAAATAGCTTGTGATTCGATTTTTTAAAAGTCACTAACCTGCCAGCGATCATTGGCTGGCAGGCTGGTGACGAACTCCTCCTGTAACTTTTGCCGGCCCGCACTGCGCATGTGTGGGCCGGCTATGCGCGTAATCTCGCAAGATGACGTGCCAATGTGTGTAGGAGGAACAAATCGACCGCCGCCAGAACGCAATCCTGCGTTAGGCGGTCCAGAGGCGGTTAAACAGTCCTCCTCATCATGCTGTTCACATTCTGACATCATGAGACCAAGATGACACCTAACAATTGATCAACAGTACCTTGCCTTTGCGAGGCTTCAAGCAGGATGTAGTGGCCACCAAGCTTAGAGTGTCATCAGCAGAGATACAGAGAGACTGGAAGAGTCACAGAAAGGTATACAAGTGGACAGCGGCCCCATAGAAATGAATGGAGGGCAGCTGTGCATGCGCAGTGTGCCCTCCACCACCTTCCCCGCCCCGTTCTTGGTGTAGGTGCAGGTCCCAGAGCAATATCCCCCCATTGTCTGTGATGGTAATACCCCTTTAAAGGGGGTTATCAAACCCCTATAATGATCCCCAAAATGCCCGGGCACCTCATACAGGTTATACGTACCTCGCTCCCAGGCACCCGCGTTGCTCCGCTGTATCTCACCATCGTGTGGATCAAAACATCTGACAATGGGGGCAACCAATAGCAGGCCATGACGAGAACCTCCCCAGCGTCACCCGGCTGTGCGGGCATCAGGAGCAATGCGGGTAAGTATAACCTGTATGAGGTGCCTGGGGGGCATTAGAGGGGTTGGATATCCCCTTTAAGGCCTGTGATCAGAGAGATACTGTAATAGATCTGTAATGTACAGGGAGCAGAGTGGGGGAGAACAGAGAAGAGATGCCCATCAGACACATCCCTCTTTGCCCTGTGCTTTTCTTTGGGTGCACATCAGGCTCTACCACACAGTGCCCTGGCAGTAGCAGGGTAGGGGCAGTCAAAGGGTTGTGCAGCCTCACAAGATATATTTAGGGGGCAAGCAGCTAATATATAACATATGTCCTAAAACTACTGCCTAGACTCCATACCATCACTGCTGTTGTGCCGACCCCTTGTTCTAGCCTTGCATTAAAGAATATTAAATTATTTGAAAAGGGGCACTGTGGGTTTTAAAAAGTTCTGACATGTCACAGTGACATACATTTTTACTGGGTGGTCTAGGTGCTCGACCAAGTACTAGAATGATGGGATAGAAGTGCTGGGCTCCTTACAGGCTGCCATTTTTGTTTTCAAGTCAGGGGTAGCAGAAAGTCTATAGCCCATCCCGGAGATGCAGATAAGGCACAATGCTCAGCTAAGGGCTCCTGCCCCTATGTTCTACGCATGTCAGAGGTTTTCTACATTATAGTTATAGTTTTTACTCCCATCATGATGGTTCACAGGAATCCAGTTGGCCTATCGGTATGTTTTTTGAGAATGGGAGGAAACCAGGGTGCCCCATGCAACATATAAACTCTGTGCAAGTATTGACCATGGTCAGAGTCAAACATAGGATCCCCCGTGCAAGACAACACTGCTTGCCGAGATTCCACTTTTAAACTGAAACCAGCTCGGGGATCAGCTGATCAGTGATGGCCAGTTTGCCGCGTTCGCCCTGCCATCTTAACTCACAAGTCCGGCGATGCACAGGTAAGCCCTTACCTGTGCCTGTGCGCGAGCCGGTCTGAAACAAATGCGTTCACCGGGAGCAGGCAGTTCCGAGAACAGCCTGATGAAGGCCCCCGGCGGCTGTTCTAGGAACTGCCTGCTCCCGGTGACCGCATTTGTTTCAGACCGGCTCGCGCACAGGCACAGGTAAGGACTTACCTGTGCATCGCCAGACTTGTGAGTTAAGATGGCAGCCCGCACGTGTTCACTGGCGAGCACTGCGAACTGGCCATCACTGCAGCTGATTGCCACAAGTCCAGACTCAAGGATTTATTATTTCCTGCTGAAGTTGTGGCCAACCTTAAATGTCCATTAGGGCTGTCCTTGTAATAGGTGGATAGGGACAGATTAAGGCCTCTTTCACACGACAGTATGTCTTTTTCAGTGTTTTGCGGTCCGTTTTAAACGGATCCGTTGTTCCGTTTTTTGTTTCCGTTGTGTTTCCGTTTCGTTTTTCCGTATGGCATATACAGTGTACAGTAATTTCATAGAAAAAATTGGGCTGGGCATAACATTTTCAATAGATGGTTCCGCAAAAAACGGAACGGATACGGAAGACATACGGATGCATTTCCGTATGCATTCCGTTTTTTTGCGGACCCATAGACTTTAATGGAGCAACGGAACGTGATTTGCGGCCAAATATAGGACATGTTCTATCTTTAAACGGAACGGAAAAACGGAAATACGGAAACGGAATGCATACGGAACACATTCCGTTTTTTTTGCGGAACCAACTTGTAGGATGACAGGCCGAACTGGATGGACAAATGTCTTTTTTCGGCCTTATGTACTATGTTACTATGTTACTAACCATTGAAATGAATGGTTCCGTATACGGACCGCAAAAAACGGCCCGCAAAACGGAAAAAAAAAAACGGCCGTGTGAAAGAGGCCTAACCTGAATGAGAGTTGCTCTTTGTTAGCTCCTGAGCGCAGGACTACCTTTTATGATATCTAGATATCCCAGTAGGACTTATGGGAAGTGTTATGGAAGCAGATGTGGATCTGCTGTGCCACTGAACAGATTTGATTTAAGGCTGCTCCTGAGGGCAGGTTCACATGGAGGATTTTGTCTGCGACAAAATCTGCCATGTACCCCACAACAGAAACCGCTGCGCTGTGCCCAATGGGTCCGTGCAGTAATCACACCAAGAATGGACCTGTATATCCTTGACGGAATCTTCAAAACCACGGAGCAAAAACCCTTGGCCACATGAGCTGCGGCACGGCCTATGATTAAAAAACAGTGGGACGCGATTTTCAGCACCGATTTGGCCCAGTTTTCGATACCAAATCCGTGCTGAAACCCGCACTCAAAATCCTACATCTGAACATAACCTAAAGACGTTACCTAAATGGCCCCCCTGGTCTACACCCTTAACCCCTATACATGTATCTGGACTTTGCTGCATGGGAACCACCAGGTCACTACCTCTTAAATTCTCCATAGCTGACCATGGGAGTCAAGAAACACTGGAGGATCAGGAAAAACCGTAGTTAAGAAACAACCCAGGTTATCCAATTCTTAGAGTGGGCAGCACAGGATCAAAGGGAGGGACAGGCAGAGGTCATGTCCAGGAGCAAAGGGTGATATCCGCACACAATCCGTACACAAGCAGACAAAGGCAACAGCATACCCTTGCAAGAAACTAGCTAACTAGAACCTATTGCTCAGGCACCTTACTATATGGCAAAGTGCCTTAAAGAATTATTCCCACCTTAGTGGTTAGCATTGGTGCCTTGCAGTGCTGGGGTCTTAGGTTCGAATCCGACAAAGGACAACATATGCATGTAGTTTGTATGTTCTCTGTGTGGGTTTCCTCCGGGTACTCTGGTTTCCTCCCACACTCCATAGACATGCTCATGGGGAACTTAGATTGTGAGCCCCATTGAGGACAGCTTGATACTAATGTCTGTAAAATGCTGCAGAATATGTCAGCTCTATATATGTGCATAAAATAAATCTCAGACATTAGGGGTATGTCACTACGAGATGCCGCCAATGTCTGAGAGGTGCTCTCCTCCTCTGGGTCCCGCACCTATCCCCGGAGCCTGCCCTCCATTCATTACTATAAGAGAGCGGAAAATAGATGACTGGCACGCTTGTCTATTTTCTGAAGTCCCATTGAAATGAATGGGAGGCGCATCAAGCAAGCGTGGCCACCACTCCATTCACTTCTACAGGGCTGACGGAAATAGTCGAGCCAGCGCTTGGCTATTTTCTCCGCTCTTATAGTAATAAATGGAGGGACTGGAACTTTACGGGCTCTGTTATAAGCATAGGTGTGGGTCCCAGAGGTGGGACCCACACCCGTTAGACATTGGAGGAATATCCTAGTGATATGCCCTCAATGTCTGAGATGGGAATAACCCTTTAAGTCTCAGGTGGCCGTTCATAGGCTGGGGAAGATTAAGATATAGAAAATATAGAGAGGCTGAGCACTCACCACCTGGGCCAGACAGAGACACAAACCAAATGGTAAGTGAAATGATAATATTTATTACACCTATTTATGATCTAAACAATTAAAATCTATATTAAAACAATAAGGTAGAGGTACTAAATGAGTGATAAAACAATCATAAATGCTAAAAAATGCATAATATTAGGAAACACAAAATACATCAATACATCTAATATATAACAATAGCATTATAGAAAGTTGGAGGAATAAATATTATCGATCATCTAGAATAAAAAATTGATAAAAACAATTGATGAAATAATCGATGATAAATTCAATGGGAAGTTCGCCAATGGAATGCTCGATAATTTAAGCAGATGAAACTGTAGATTAAATTCGTAATTGATAAAGTCAATTCGATCATTCAAGGTCAATTCGATCGTATGGACAAAATCAGCATATAGTCAGTTAGTGGATTACACCTCTTAGCATAGTTCAGTTGCCGTCTGACATGAGTTGACCGTGGCGTCCCACGTGGCTCACGATGTCAGATCCGGCGGTACCTGGTTCCAGTTGCTTTTTTGGAGTAGTTCGGGTAGTCGTATAGCCCCCAATATGAACAGTCTCACGATGATGTTCACCAATTTTAGAGCCTGGACCTGATTTGAAGTTATCGAGGTGTTCCCTCCACGCTGGAAAAGTCGAAATTTCGACGGAGTTGGAGTCCAATTATCAGAATGTTGGGGTCTCGTCAATGTTCATCAGCTGATGTACGGGTCTTACAGTAACCAAACGCGTTTCGGGGTCCTTTCCTGGCCCCTTCCTCAGACAAAGATTAAGATATACACACTGGCCCTTTAAGAGCCGACAAGTGCTCATTATTATTATTATTATTATTTATTATTAAAGCGCCATTCATTCCATAGCGCTGTACATATGATAAGGGGTGCACATACATAATACAGACAAGTGCACTAAGCAGGAACAAGACGAGTTACAGACTGGTACAGAAGGAGAGAGGGCCCTGCCCGTGAGGGCTTACAATCTACATGGTATGGGAGAAGGACACAGTAGGTGCGGGTTAAGTTGGTCATGGCGGTATAGAGGCAGCAGGGTCACTGGTTGTAGGCTTGTCTGAAGAGGTGGGTTTTCAGGTTTCTTTTGAATGATTCCAATGTAGGTGAGAGTCTGATATGTTGGGGTAGCGAGTTCCAGAGTATGGGGGATGGACGGGAGAAATCTTGGAGTCGATTGTGGGAAGAGGTGATAAGAGGAGAGGAGAGAAGGAGGTCTTGTGAGGATCGGAGATTGCGTGTGGGGGTGTATCGGGAAAGTAGCTCAGAGATGTAGGGAGGGGACAGGTTATGGACGGCCTTGTATGTATTTGTTAGTACTTTGAAGTGAATTCGCTGGGCAATGGGGAGCCAGTGAAGGGATTGGCAGAGGGGATAGGCAGAGGAGATGCAGGGTGAGAGATGGATTAGTCGGGCAGCAGAGTTGAGGATAGATTGGAGGGGTGCGAGAATGCTAGATGGAAGGCCACAGAGGAGAATGTTGCAGTAGTCTAGGCGGGAGATGATGAGGGCATGTACAAGCATTTTCGCAGATTCAAAGTTAAGGAAAGCACTGATGCGGGAGATGTTTTTGAGTTGGAGGCGGCAGGTGGTGGAAAGGGCTTGGATTTGCGGTCGGAAGGAAAGGGCAGAATCCAAGGTCACTCTAAGGCAGCAGACTTTGTTGATCGGGGAGAGTGTGCAGCCATTGATCATGATAGATAGGTCTGTTGGGGGGGTTGAACAAGATGGGGGAAAGATTATGAATTCTGTCTTATCCATGTTAAGTTTTAGAAAGCGAGAGGCGAAGAAGGATGATATAGAAGATAGACATTGTGGGATTCTTGATAGTAAGGTGGTGATGTCTGGACCAGAGAGGTAGATTTGTGTGTCGTCAGCGTAGGAGTGATACTGAAAGCCATGGGACTCTATGAGCTGTCCCAGGCCAAAAGTGTAGATAGAGAAGAGTATGGGTCTTAGGACAGAGCCTTGCGGGACACCAACAGAGAGGGAATGAGACGAGGAGGTGGTGTGAGAGTGGGAGACGCTAAACGTCCGGTCTGTGAGGTATGATGTGATCCAGAAGAGGGCCAGGTCGGTGATGCCAAGAGATGAGAGAGTTTGCAACAGAAGAGAGTGGTCAACAGTGTCGAAGGCAGAGGACAGGTCAAGGAGAAGGAGGACAGAGTATTGTGCATCCCTTACAGGCAGTGGGAGGCAGAGCAGGCCTCAGCAGGTGGCTCTTGTACCCTCCAGGAGGAGTGCAGCGGCAGATACAGGACACAAGAAGGGGTTTTCTTCACTGGACTTCATTGGAGTAGTCAAAATTTGAATGTGTACAAACAGCTAAACCAGGCATAATTCATGGGCTGCTGAGACTGTTTCATATTGTTGACGGTCATCAAAATGGCATCAAAATGCAGAGTTCTCAACGAATTTTGTAGTTTGGTCTGTACTCCAATTTTCTAATTTCTCTTGGTCCATCTCAAGAATAAACTTACTTCAGACAGTGGGAGAAAGTAAAATATGAATTTCTCATAAAACAGGTGCGATTTACTGGGCCTTCCACCTGGTGGGTGGCCTGTAACCTTCACATAAACCGTTTTACAATGGAGGGTATTTAGGTGGCTTTGACTGTTTTATGAAACATTTCTATGTATTCACATTGATATTGATAAGGTCTCCAGCAAAACGGGAAATTAAAAAGAAAGTGTAAATGAAAGATTAATAAGCCATACCCAATCAAACATTTATAGTGTCTTTTAAGTGACTGTATAAATAGAAAGTCCCCAATTCTTCAGCACGTTATTAACATTTTCCACTTCACTGCTGCCCATTATTTACTGTCTATGATTCAATCTTTGACAATAATTCCCAGAAATATTTTCCAGATGGAAAGGTTTCATTATAATTAATATCCGTCGCTGACATTAGTTCTATGTAGAGGACTTTTTTCTTTCTCTTTAAACTCATTTTATAATTCCAAAAATAATGAAATGTTCTAATGGTAGAGACCAATTAGATGGTAGGATTATAACAAGGGCACAATGAGCCCCAGGGTTTCTGCCACCACAGGGACCTATCATTTTTAAGATTTTTGTTTACCATCTGTGATTAAGAACATTTGTCTTTGGCAATCAAAAAAACATGGAGAAATGTTTCCATTAATTGACTTCTAATTAGTTTGGCACAAATAGTCCTCATTACGGATTTCCGTTGCTTTTGGCAATAGGACAGCATAGTCAGCTTTAGGCCAAATGCACACGGCCGTTGTTGTGGTCTGCATCCGAGCCGCAGTTTTTGCGGCTCGGGTGCGGACCCATTCACTTCAATGGGGCCGCAAAAGATGCGGACAGCACTCCATGTGCTGTCCGTATCCGTTGCACCGTTCCGTGGCACCGCAAAAAAATATATAGCATGTCCTATTCTTGTCCGTTTTGTGGACAAGAATAGGCATGTCTACAATGGGCCTCCCGTTCCGTTCCGCAAATTGCAGCTCCTGTTTTTTGCGGATCCGCGGTTTGCGGACCGCAAAAAACGGCACGGTCGTGTGCATGTAGCCTTACTCTTCTACCTGGTAAAAATGGAGAAAGAAACTTGGGGGGTTATTTGCAGAAATACATCTATATTAGGCGTATTTCTGGTGCAGTTTGCAGTGCAAAGGTTCTTTGCGACTCAATCTGCGACTTTTCCTCGCTCACGCCAGGTCTAAAAAAGTAGGAGTGGCGGGGAAAGGGGATGGGCGGGCAGGCCCATCTCATTCATCATTTTCTATGCCTGTTTTACGCAAACAGGTCTAAATCTACACCAGCAAGGGAGCCGGCGTAGATTTAGAAGGTGGATCCCCCGAAGTTATGTAGAGGCCAGTGCCTTGGCTTTATGTAGAGGCTGGTGCCAGGGCCTTATTAAGACTATGTCTAAAACACCAGTCTTAATAAATGACCCCTGTGGTGTATCCCATGAATGAGTCTAGGATTTGTATGGTCTCCTTTTCGGAGATCCGGCTGCCTGATCCAGCTGAAACCCGCCATTTATTCCTGAAATCGGACGGATCACCGCCAGACCTCATTGCAGTTAATGGGGATCTGCTGGATCATGTAAGATCCGGCAGCCTGCTCTATGCCAGAACAGCCTGCCAGATCTCCTAATGGAGATGTGAATGAGGCCTTAGGCTTTTTTTTTCAGTAACAACACAACATTATGTTATAATTCTTATGGTCCCTTTACACAGGACTATTATAAGGCAGATTATGGGGAACAAATTTTCGTACAAACAATTGTTGGCCCAATAATTGGCCCTTGGTAAGAAGACATTGATCACCCGATGAATGAGCAAATTGTCATTCATTGGGCGAAATTACTGTTAATTCCGATACATAAATTATTGGGTTTGGGCTGTGTAAACAGGGATCTGCTACCCAGAAACAAGGAACACATGGGAAGCAGGGTGGCTCAGTGGTTAGCACTGGTGCCTTGCAGCGCTGGGGACCTAGGTTTGAATCCGACCAAGGACAACATCTGCATGGAGTTTGTATGTTCTCCCCTTTTTTGTGTCAGGGCCGGATTTAGAGCATCATGGGCCTGGTGCTGAAGATTTTATAGAAAATGAAAACGCAATGCAGAGCAATTTTTTATAACACAAATAAGGTGCATCTGTCATATGTTTTATGCATATGAAATCACCAGCATAGCTGAATAGATGTTAATGTATCGATACCTTGCATACCTTTATAGAATCTGTTCTTTAGCCTTTAATTAGCTTAAAAAAAAAACACTTATGGGGGCCCAGAGTGTCAAAAGAGGTGTGGTAGGGGGTCCTCTGTGCTCACCAGACCGTGACACCTCTCCCATGTGAAGCCACTCCCTCTCCTTTGGTTGACACCAACGGCTCACTTGACAGCGACGTGTTGAGATCCTGCGCATGTGCCATGAATGGGTGAATGGGGATTGCGGTACACAAATGTGGAGTCTGTAGGAACCTGAGACTGTGCATGCACCGCAATCCCCATTCACAGTGCATACGGGATGTGTGTGTGTCAAAGAAGGTGCAGGCATGAACTCACAGGGCAAAAACAATGGTGCTTATAGAACAGAATACACAGTGTAGCGGTATACTGTATATTGTGTGGCACAGTGTAGAGGTATATTGTACATTGTGTGGCACAGTGTAGAGGTATACTGTATATTGTGTGGCACAGTGTAGCAGTATACTGTATATTGTGTGGCACAGTGTAGCGGTATACTGTATATTGTGTGTCACAGTGTAGAGGTATACTGTATATTGTGTGGCACAGTGTAGCGGTATACTGTATATTGTGTGGCACAGTGTAGCAGTATACTGTATATTGTGTGGCACAGTGTAGCGGTATACTGTATATTGTGTGGCACAGTGTAGAGGTATACTGTATATTGTGTGGCACAGTGTAGCGGTATACTGTATATTGTGTGGCACAGTGTAGTGGTATACTGTATATTGTGTGGCACAGTGTAGAGGTATACTGTATATTGTGTGGCACAGTGTAGCAGTATACTGTATATTGTGTAGCAGTATACTGTATATTGTGTGGCACAGTGTAGAGGTATACAGTATATTGTGTGGCACAGTGTAGAGGTATACTGTATATTGTGGGGCACAGTGTAGAGGTATACTGTATATTGTGTGGCACAGTGTAGAGGTATACTGTATATTGTGTGGCACAGTGTAGAGGTATACTGTATATCGTGGGGCACAGTGTAGAGGTATACTGTATATTGTGGGGCACAGTGTAGCGGTATACTGTATATCGTGGGGCACAGTGTAGCGGTATACTGTATATCGTGGGGCACAGTGTAGAGGTATACTGTATATTGTGGGGCACAGTGTAGAGGTATACTGTATATTGTGGGGCACAGTGTAGAGGTATACTGTATATTGTAGGGCACAGTGTAGAGGTATACTGTATAGTGTGTGGCACAGTGTAGAGGTATACTGTATATTGTGGGGCACAGTGTAGCGGTATACTGTATATCGTGGGGCACAGTGTAGAGGTATACTGTATATTGTGGGGCACAGTGTAGAGGTATACTGTATATTGTGGGGCGCAGTGTAGAGGTATACTGTATATTGTAGGGCACAGTGTAGTGGTATACTGTATAGTGTGTGGCACAGTGTAGAGGTATACTGTATATTGTGTGGCACAGTGTAGCGGTATACTGTATATTGTGGGGCACAGTGTAGAGGTATACTGTATAGTGTGTGGCACAGTGTAGAGGTATACTGTATATTGTGTGGCACAGTGTAGAGGTATACTGTATATTGTGTGGCACAGTGTAGCAGTATACTGTATATTGTGTAGCAGTATACTGTATATTGTGTGGCACAGTGTAGAGGTATACAGTATATTGTGTGGCACAGTGTAGAGGTATACTGTATATTGTGGGGCACAGTGTAGAGGTATACTGTATATTGTGTGGCACAGTGTAGCAGTATACTGTATATTGTGTAGCAGTATACTGTATATTGTGTGGCACAGTGTAGAGGTATACAGTATATTGTGTGGCACAGTGTAGAGGTATACTGTATATTGTGGGGCACAGTGTAGAGGTATACTGTATATTGTGTGGCACAGTGTAGCAGTATACTGTATATTGTGTAGCAGTATACTGTATATTGTGTGGCACAGTGTAGAGGTATACAGTATATTGTGTGGCACAGTGTAGAGGTATACTGTATATTGTGGGGCACAGTGTAGAGGTATACTGTATATTGTGTGGCACAGTGTAGCGGTATACTGTATATTGTGGGGCACAGTGTAGCGGTATACTGTATATTGTAGGGCACAGTGTAGTGGTATACTGTATAGTGTGTGGCACAGTGTAGAGGTATACTGTATATTGTGTGGCACAGTGTAGCGGTATACTGTATATTGTGGGGCACAGTGTAGAGGTATACTGTATATTGTGTGGCACAGTGTAGAGGTATACTGTATATCGTGGGGCACAGTGTAGAGGTATACTGTATATTGTGGGGCACAGTGTAGAGGTATACTGTATATTGTAGGGCACAGTGTAGAGGTATACTGTATAGTGTGTGGCACAGTGTAGAGGTATACTGTATATCGTGGGGCACAGTGTAGAGGTATACTGTATATTGTGGGGCACAGTGTAGAGGTATACTGTATATTGTGGGGCACAGTGTAGAGGTATACTGTATATTGTAGGGCACAGTGTAGTGGTATACTGTATAGTGTGTGGCACAGTGTAGAGGTATACTGTATATTGTGTGGCACAGTGTAGCGGTATACTGTATATTGTGGGGCACAGTGTAGAGGTATACTGTATAGTGTGTGGCACAGTGTAGAGGTATACTGTATAGTGTGTGGCACAGTGTAGAGGTATACTGTATATTGTGTGGCACAGTGTAGAGGTATACTGTATATTGTGTGGCACAGTGTAGGCTATATGTGTATAACATAAACATATTTCACATGAAAACTTACAATTACTTGGCTTGGCCCTTGGGGATCTCGGACACCACTTCAACACTTTGGCCGTGGGCTCGGCGGAGCTGATGTTGTGTTTTATCCTAATGAGAAAGATTTCATAATAAGGATTTGGAGAAGGGGCAGAGGGATAGCAGAGCAGGGAGAGGCTGGTGCTGTTACTAGGGGGTCATACCATGGGGGAGTAATAAAGCCCACCATAATGCCTCCCCAGTAGAAATAATTCTCCTTATAATGTGACAATGCAAAAAATACCCCCTTGTAATGCCCCCAGTTGAACTAATGTCCCCATAGTGCCACCATAATGTGCCAGTATAAAATACCCCTATATAGTGCCCCCAGTAAATGCCCCCATAGTGCTCCTCTCCCCCTTCCTCCTAGTGCCCCCATAATATACCAGTATAAAATGCCCCATATATAGTGCCCCAATAGATGCCCTCAGTGTCCCCCATAATTTGCAAGTATAAAATACCCCTTTTTAGTGCCCCCCGTAGATGACCCCATAGTTCTCCTCTGCCCCACAGTACCCACCATAATGTGTCCCAGTATCAAATGCTACTGTACAGAGCCCCCCATATAAAGCACACCTTCTTTGTGGCCTCAGTAGATGCCCCTATAGTGCCCACCAATAATGTGCCAGGAACACAGGGACACGCCTCTCCCTCCCCTGCCCCACCGCAGCACAGCCATCTGTGCGATACAGATGACTATGGAGATGAGCGCTTCCACAATGGAAGCACTCATCTCTCTGTGCCCTGCCGCCGCCCCCTACTTTTCACCAGGGCCGCAACGCCAGCAAGGGGGGTAAATTGCCCCGTTGCCCCCCCCCCCCCGCATCCGCCAGTGGGCCAATGCGGCCTAGTGGGCTGCTGGGCCTATTTTCACGCAGGAGCCTGGAGCTGCAGCTCCATCCGCCCCCTACGTTAATCCGGCCCTGGTTTGTGTGGGTTTCCTTCCACACTCCAAAGACATACTGATAGGAAAGTTAGGCTACTTTTACACTTGCGGCAGAGTGATCCGGCAAAACGTATGTCAACTGATGGCATTTGTAAGACTGATCAGGCATCCGGCAAAACGGATCCGGCACTTATTTTTTTCACAGATGGCTGTGCTGCAGCGGGGCAGGGGAGGAAGAGGCGTGTCCCTGTGTTCCTGGCACATGATGGGGGGGGGGCTCTTGTTCCTGGCACATGATGGGGGGGGCTCTTGTTCCTGGCACATGATTGGGGGGGTGGGGGTGCTTTTGTTCCTGGCACATGAAGGACAGATCCGGCATTCCGGTATTTTGAATGCCGGATCCGTCACTAATACATTCCTATGGAAAGAAATGCAGGATCCGGCATTCAGGCAAGTCTTCATTTTTTGGGACGGAGATAAAACCGTAGCATGCTGCGGTATTATCTCCATCCTGATCAGTCAAAAAGACTGAACTGAAGACATCCTGATGCATCCTGAACGGATTCCTCTCCATTCAGAATGCATGGGGATAAAACTGATCAGTTATTTTCCGGTATTGAGCGCCTAGGACGGAACTCTATGCCGGAAAAGAAAAACGCAAGTGTGAAAGTACCCTTAGATTGCGAGCCCAATTCGGGACAGCTTGGTGTCTGTAAAGTGCCGTGGAATATAGTAGCATTATATAAGTATGTATAATAAATCTGTATGAAGACCAGTGAGTGCAGTAGCGGTCCCTTGTCCTCACACAGCACAGGTGATTTCTGCGTGTAAGTGCTGCTCCTACGTCCTCTGATGAGCGGCAGGTCAAGAAGGAACAGTCCCTTCCAGATAATTGCCTACTTGATTGTTGCGTGTAAATGCAGCATTACATACAAATGTATAGACAAATATGAATTTAAAGGGAATGTGTCATCAGAACATGACCTATTATTTTTTTTAAAGCGCACACATTTGGCCTGCAGCCTGTGCGAGTGTAGCGGGGACGGTTTATTAACGAAACGATCGTTCTTCAACCAGTCTGAGGAATTCTCATATTTATCATAATGCCCGGAGAACCCCTTTAAAGATTTATTCCATTTTAGGAATATATCCAACTCATCAGGACCTGTGCCTAAGGCCTCATGCACACGAACGTATTTTGTTTCCGTGTCCGTTGCGTTTTTTTTTTGCGGAAAAATGGCTCCGCAAAAAATGCGGACAGCACACCGTATGTCCGTTCCGTAGCCCCGCAAAAAAAAATAGAACATGTCCTATTTTTGTCCGTTTTAGGCATTGTTACAATGGATCCGAAAAAATAAACTGATGGCATACGGATGTCATCCGTTTTTTTTGCGTATCCGCAATTTGCGGACCGTGCATGTAGCCTAATAGACATGATATGGAAATGACATAAATCTATAAATACCCTTGATGTAGAAGCAGCAATAATTATGACATATCTTTTATTTCTAAACAGGTTCAGTAAAAAAACACGAAAAAACAAAACAATAACATAAAAGAAGCACAAAATAAAAACGGATGTGGATCTGCTGTGCCTATATTCTCAGGGCTATACAGTAATGTGGTGGGGACTCATGTTCTTCTCTGTGTTTGTATGGACGTGATGGAGTCAACTATTTTATTGCCTTGATTAAACGCTAATATGTTGTACTGTTGGCCTGCACTACTGAGATAACGTCTTACAAGGTATATTCCATGGCATAACTGAGAAGAGGAGGAAGCTGGGAGGATGCTGATAAGATATTAGGAGGGATTTCAGCCTGTGCTGAGAAACAAGAGACAACATATCAGTTCCATTACTTCTATACAGTTTCAGTCTCTTTTTTACTTTCAAGGAAATTTTTGTGTGAAACTAAAATAAAAAAATAAAATAAAATAAAAATATTCCAACTACATGCCTAATCAATGTTTAAAGGGGTTGTCTCACTTCAGCCATATTTGTTATGTAGAGGAAGTTAACGCAAGCCACTTACTAATGTATTGTAATTATCCATATCGCTTCCTTTGCTGGCTGGATTCACATTATACGCTGCTCGTTTCCATGGTTACGACCACCCTGCAATCCATAAGTGGTAGTCATGTTTGCACACTATAGGAAAAAGCACCAGTCTATGTGTGCTCTCATAGTCACCAGAGAGGCTGGCGCTTTTTCCTATAGTGTGCGAGCCCGGCCACCGCTGATGGATTGCAGGGTGGTCACAACCATGGAAACAAGCAGTGTACGATGTGATGGAAAAATGAATCCAGCCGGCAAAGGAAGCAATATGGGTAATAAGAATACATTAGTAAGTGGCTTGCGTTAACTTCCTCTACATAATAAATGCTATTTGCTAAAGGGTAGGCAGCCCCTTTAATATAGCATAATTAAAAACAAAGGCATTTGCAACTTTTCTACGCCAAGAAACTTGCGAAGAGCTATGACAAATGATTTCATAAACATTTAGTGGACACAGTTGATATAGCATGAACAGAAGTAGAAGAGTAAAAAGGTAGCTGTAACACAAGAAAGGGAAAGGAACCCAATGAATAGAAAGCAGCGGGAACATAGGTTTCATTGAGATATGAAGAAATCAACATGAACCAATATTATCCAATGAGTACTCTTTGCGGGAGCTTAAAGGGGTTGTCTTACCTCAGAAATCGCTAGGATATGCCACCAATGTCAGGTGTCGGTCTCCTCTTTGGGACCTGCACCTATCTCTAGAACGGGACCCCCTAGTGATATCCCATCAATGAAGTCATCCGAAGTGACACAACCCCTTTAATGAGAGAATGTATTGAAACCTTTAAAGGGGTTGTTTCACCAAAGACAAGCTTATTCATATGGAAGCTACTGAACTATTATCTACCCCCCCCCCCCCCCCCTCCCCCAGACGAATGGCATTTTTCATAGAAGGACAAAGTTGGGCCATAAATTGAACCAAAATGTGGCACAATTTGGTGCATCTAGGTTTAGAGAAATGATCTGCACCTAGTCTAAATAGGGAGTGTGACCCTCCTTTCATCACTATGGAAGTTCCGAAAATAGCCAATTGAGTGTTCTCGGCTGTTTCCAGAGGTCTCATAGAGGTGAATGGAGAGCACACCGCACAAGAGCAGCCACCTCTCCATTCATTGCTGGTGCTCGGCCATTTTTTAGCGGTAAATGAGGTCGACGCGCAATGCACGGCTGCTCTCTGTTCACCTTGTTTGATGGGAATGGGTCCCAGAGGTGGAGCCTGCACCTATCTTAGCGATATGCCATCAATGTCCCATATGGGACAACCCCTTCAAATGCGCTCTCTTTTATCTTTCCTGGGCTTTCTGTCAAGGTATAATAGCAAGGAACCATTATAATTCCAGGCAGCTCTGTTCAATAGCCATCTTCCCCATGAGTTTGTGTAGCACATTTGTTTCTTCTTCAGGACTCTTTGGTGTTCGGATAGGTGTATCCATCATGTTCCGCACTTCTCTGCAACCCTGTTGGTTCTCCTTGGGTCACGTTGTACAAGTGCCCAGAAGAAGCTTTAGGCAAACATGGCTTTTACTGACCACTGACCCTTGTGAGATCTTCTGACTTAGATACTTCAGGCACATGAGGGTCTCTTCTTATTCCTGAAAGGGTTTATTATAAACCTGCACTTTTAATGCATAGATTGGAAAGTAAGGTTACCCATAAAATAATAACCCGCAGCTCTGATTCTCCAAGTATTTCAGGGAGGCTTGCCAACTCAAGTGTTGACTTTGGCTGGCAAAGCATCACCAGAATACAGATTTTTTTTTAAATTCTTTATGGAGGTTCAACAAGAAGAAAGAAAGATTATGAAGTCTCTCCACCCACTTGCTGATTCTCTTTTGCCTAAAGCTGACCATATATTCCAGATAGCAGTGGTTCAGCTGACAGCTATTCCTACAACCCATAGGCATTCACACTTAGCTCGGCCAAGCGTACTTTAGGAGAAAAGGTTGTTGCCAGACACCCCTGACAGTGGCTTATATCCCTTAAGAGCAAAAGAATTGGGTCTGTTGTAATCTAACATACCCAAACCGTCTTTCCGTGACATCTACGTACTATTAAGGTAGATTTGGGGCACCTCCATGCACATTAGGTAGTTGGCCAGTCACACTGAAATCAGCCAACATTCTTCTACTGTGTATGGATACCATTAGATGAAGTGACATATCTGTTGGGGTTGAGACATCACAAGTAAGGTGGGAGCCAGTCACCATCTTGGTTGAGGCCAAGAAGTCAACGTAGTTTGAAAGCTCTAGATGTGACATACCCTCAGAGTGGTCCCCTGCACTTTTTCCCAAAAATTTGGAAATATGGAATCTGTACCCTACATCAGATACTTTTCTCTTTGCAGTACAGACAACTATTTCTTTAAAAAATATATACAGCCCAGTGGAAATGCACATATCCATCACCATGTTTTTGGGAGTTTTGGGAGTTGTTTTTTTTTACCTATTCTTCATGGCAATGATGATCCATGACTAAGTTCATTATCGCAGTGGCTGATTTTTTATAGTCCTGGAGAAATGACAGCTGCTGACAGTAGAACAAGAGGGAGTGGTGGAGAGACTGTTCATTCTGATAACAAGGCCCTTAACAAAATGGTCAGCATAACTAAACTGCTTGAAAAGGGCTTATCATGGGGGTTTGTAATTTCCTTAGAAAATGCATCAGTGGTCCTTGATCTTCAGAGAGGCTCATCTGGTAAAACCGATAGAAATTAGTAACCAAAGATTTAAATATTACAAAAAATTAATTATGAATACCATAGATCTGAAGTCGATTCGTTCAAAACCTTTGTTTTTAATGCTGTTTCAGAACAGCATTAAAATGTATTGGTTCCGTGGAGCCAAGCTTCGTCTCGCCTGAAGTCGCGTGAGACTTCGGTGAATTACTACGGTATTCATGTCTGCGTATTTTTTAATATTTTAAAAAAGAAATCCGAAGTGGGCTCTGGTACCGAGGTATCCGCCATTACCAAAGCCCACTTTGGATTTCTATTTTAAACTGTTTTAAAATACACAGATATGCATACAGCAGTAACTCACTGAAGTCTTGCACGACTTCGGGCAGAACGAAATTTGTCTACACGGAGCCAATACATTTTAATGCTGTACAGAAACAAAGGTTTTGAACGAATTGGCTTTGGATCTAAGATCTGAAGCTCGATTAGCTCAAGCCTAAATACCATACAACTGTATGGAGCCTGTTCTACCTGAATTCATTTGAGGCCTGTTGGCACAAGGACAGGTATCATACAGATTAGGTTCTCATCCAAAAGAGGTCACCTTGCTGTGGTGGACGGGCACAAAAGATTTTGATTTTTAAAAAAATTGCTAAGTATCTCATACTTTATTTTGTGAACATAGCATTAGTTAATATATTCTATATGTGCAGAGTTCTATTGCATTGAGTTTGCTTTTACTTTTATATTTTCAGCCATGGCAATACACACCTGTACATTCATTTCATTATACAGGTTGTGCTAACTAAGGCTACTTTCACACTCGCGTTTGGTGCGGATCTGTCATGGATCTGCACAAACGCATCCGTTCAGATAATACAACCGCATGCATCCGTTCGGAACGGATCCATTTGTATTATCTTTAATATGGCCAAGACGGATATGTTAATCCAGGTGTAACAAAGGAAGATAATAAATGAAGGTTGCTGCAGCATAAAACTAGATGGATTAGAAAAATGGAGACATTAAAACCTAAGGGATTAAACGAGATCTGTAATTTTAAAGTATTCTTATAGGTCAGTTTCTACGTAAGGCTACTTTCACAACAGCGTTTTTGCTGGATCCATCATGGATCAGCAAAAACACTTCCGTCATGATAATGCAACAATCTGCATCCGTTATGAACGGATCCGGTTGTATTATCTTTAACATAGCCAAGACGGATCCGTCATGAACGCCATTGAAAGTCAATGGGGGACGGATCAGTTTTCTATTGTGTCCGAGAAAACGGATCCGTCCGAATTGACTTACATTGTGAGTCATGACGGATCCATCTTAGTCCGCACCACATCGCGGACAGGAAAACGCTGTTTGCAGCGCTATTCTGTCCGCGATGGGGACGCAGCCAAATAGAACGGAATGCTTTCTGGAGCACTCCGTTTCGTTCAGTTCAGTTTTGTCCCCATTGACAATGAATGGGGACAAAACAGAAGCGTTTTCCTCCGCTATTGAGATCCTATGACGGATCTCAATAGCGGAAAGGGAAAGTGCAGATGTGAAAGCAGCCTATGTTTTATGAAATGATATACAGTATTATGTTTCTAAAATGTGAAGGTTTTTAAAGGGCATAGTCACATCCCATGATTACGCATGAATAAGTGGATGTGACCCCTGAAACGTTGAGCTGTAGGGGATAGGATGTAGCTCAGCGTTCTCACATGAAGAAAGGCCTGTGAGCCATTGATTGCTGGAAGATATAATAGGTTTGAAATGACTTTATACCTCTGGAAAGTAAGTATTCATATTTTCTCATTGAGACTGATGAACTGTTACACATCTGACTAAGTTGCGCCAGAAGAAGTGAAAGGTCCCAAGCAGTGGAATACCTTCCATGGAGGCAGACCACGCAACTACTATGGGGCCGGGTGAAGGGAGTCCCACATTGACCTCCTTCTTCTGTTCCCGACATGAAAACAATGCATTTTCATGCAGTCACCACTAGGGTGCAAAGACATTATTGCAGCTTCCATTGCACTCAACGGTAACTGTATATATTCCTATGAGCTCCCTCTAGTGGTGGCTCTCAATACGTTCAGAAATATGGTGTTCAGAATGAGCACCATTTGCAAACATAGTAGTGTTAATATTTTAAATTAAAACTTATTCTGCAGAATGACCACGACCCCAAACATACAGCCAATGTCATTAAAGCGAACCTGTCACCTCTAGTAGTTGCGCTTTGTATTTTGCGTTGCCTGGGAGTATTTGACACACACGTACTGGTAAAATTGATGGTGCAGCAGGGTCCTTACTAAGTTTTCCTGTGGAGCCCTATGAGATTTGTGTACACCTCTAATCCCAAGTTCGTTTGACATCCATATTCTCCTAAAGGGTGTCTGGAAAGGGGTCAACCCCTTTCACTTACCTCTGAGTAGTAGTCATATGGCAGGGGCGTAGCGAGGGAGGGGCAGCCGGGGCACGCGCTCCGGGCACAGAGGTGTGGGTGCGCACCCGGGCAGTTCAATGATTTACATGGTGAAGCAGGGAGCTGTCCGCTCCTTGCTTCACCATTCAGCTGAGCTTCGGCGCTCCCCAGCAGGCCGCACATCACGCTGCTGGCTGTGTGGGAGGAGCGTTTAAAGTGAGGTGGCACAATGTGGGTATAACTATTGTGAAGGGGCACAATGTAGGAATTAGTACTGTGGGGGGGGCACAATGTGGGTATAACTATTGGGAAGGGGCACAATGTAGGAATTAGTACTGTGGGGGGCACAATGTGGGTATAACTATTGTGAAGGGGCACAATGTAGGAATTAGTACTGTGGGGGGGGCACAATGTAGGTATAACTATTGTGAAGGGGCACAATGTAGGAATTAGTACTGTGGGGGGGCACAATGTGGGTATGACTATTGTGAAGGGGCACAATGTAGGAATTAGTACTGTGGGGGGGGCACAATGTAGGTATAACTATTGTGAAGGGGCACAATGTAGGAATTAGTACTGTGGGGGGGCACAATGTGGGTATAACTATTGGGAAGGGGCACAATGTAGGAATTAGTACTGTGGGGGGCACAATGTGGGTATAACTATTGTGAAGGGGCACAATGTAGGAATTAGTACTGTGGCGGGGCACAATGTGGGTATAACTATTGGGAAGGGGCACAATGTAGGAATTAGTACTGTGGGGGGCACAATGTGGGTATAACTATTGTGAAGGGGCACAATGTAGGAATTAGTACTGTGGGGGGGGGGCACAATGTAGGTATAACTATTGTGAAGGGGCACAATGTAGGAATTAGTACTGTGGGGGGGCACAATGTGGGTATAACTATTGTGAAGGGGCACAATGTAGGAATTAGTACTGTGGGGGGGGGCACAATGTAGGTATAACTATTGTGAAGGGGCACAATGTAGGAATTAGTACTGTGGGGGGGGCACAATGTGGGTATAACTATTGTGAAGGGGCACAATGTAGGAATTAGTACTGTGAGGGGGCACAATGTGGGTATTAGTAATGTGTGGTAGCACTAAGGGGAAATGCTCTGGATTGCCCTGTTATACATTGGAATGGCTCGGTCTTAGAGGGACAGCATAGCGCCCCCTGCTGTGGATTTCACAGGGACAGATACCATCCCTTCCTTATGTCATTATTCTTTTTTCTCTATCACCACAGAGATAATGATCTTGTTCCGGATCCAGCAGACATTATGCCAACTTGCTAGCAACACCCTGGATGAGGTAGGACCAGTTGGTTCTTTCATTTATCCCACAGTGTATTGGTACCACCGTGTACCCAATGATAGATTTTATCAGCTAAGTAGGACTGGGTGAGTATAGTTATGCACTGGGCAGAGTTAGAGGACTGGCTTAGCGCGTCATTGAATTTTTCCCTCTTTATGTAAACTTGGGTGGCAAGTGCGTGTGTGTGGGGGGGGGGGGGGTTGGGGCTTAGCTGGCGCAATGCTAAATCCTTGCCCCGGATACTGGAAAGCCTTGCTACACCTCTGCATATGGACTGCTATATCACAACCAAGACTATTCCAAGCTGCATCAAACAGTTAAGTTCAGAAACATTTGCAGTCAATCTGAGCATACGCCACAAGGTTCTATGATATAAAAGGAGGGGGGGCACATTATCCAGAATTTGCTGACATACAAAAAAAAAAAACAATTTACTGGGAAAACACTTTGGTATATATACTCTAAATTGACCATATGGTATCTCTGTATCCTTCCTCTTACAGCACCATACATAGCCGCTAAGGTCTTTCCTATAGTTTTGTCTAGATGCCAGAACTCTGAATATAATGTTTTTCCCCTGATGGTAGAAGAACGTGCTTTATAACTCATACTGTAAAGTTGAATTGAGATTTTAATGATCTTCATACCCTCTGCCCCATTCCAGCATCCAATAACCATAGCAGCTCGCACTCAATAAAGCAAAAACTCTGTTTGAAATACAAGAGGTCTACGGTTTTTCACCTCTTCTAGTTAAACTTCCATGCTTATCATATGTTTTCATGTATTTTTGGAAAGCAGCGCAAGTGAAGATGTGTGTGCTTGCTCTATTAACCTCCATGAATATTTTCTCATAGAGGTCTGTGAGTAATTTCATGCCTACAGCTAAATCAGGCCTTGACTTTTTTATATCCCCCCCCAAAAAAAAGTTTGTTCTTCAGAGGAATTGGGTTATGACTTGCATTTCTGCATACAATGAAGCCTGTCTTAAGGTTTCCCACAACTCTCAGGATCATAATGCAAATAAACCTCTGTCATAGAGTGGATATCAAGGATATAATACTCCCAAGTGGTATAGGAGGTCACAACTTTTGGCCAGTTTTACAAAATCATAATTCGGCCATATTTTAGCATCTGTATTCCTGTAACACCCAGAATTGCTTTTCTACTAAACCAAACCCTATGGTGATCTATGGTTTCTAAAAAAAACATGGGGGTCCTGGCATTGTCTCCATTACCAGATGTGCCGTTAATGCCACCCTAGACCACCAGGGAAGTCATCATGAAATGTTTATTCCCATCAAAGAAGGTGATGACATATTGAATGGAGTTGTGTTGCATTTCCCAGGCCAGGAAGGAGCTACATCTCTAAATGAGCTCTGTGACTTCTTCATTCATTTTTGCTTTCAAGGTTTGGCTTATATGGAGTCCTTTCCAATAGTTGGTACTAGCGAGATGGTCCTCTTTCTCTGGGATGTCCCTATTTGCTGATTTTTTTCCTCATAGAGCTTTGCTAGTAATCCTCCATTAACAGCTGATCTCCTTAAAGAGAGCCAGTACCTTCCCTAAGCTGCGTCCAAGGCATCTCACCCAGCCAGGATCCTACTCCATACTGATGAGAGGCAAGCACACAGAAACAGCTGGCTATGGATGGAAATTTGGCTTGGCTATATTCCCTTGTCAAATCGCAAGGCTTGTTGAAGAGTCAGATTTTGACTCATAGGTGGCCAATTTAATGAGGTGGCGCTGACGAGATGCTTTTCATCCTTGGGAGATACCTCTTCGCATATGTTTTCTCATGGAGCATTGCCAATAACTCTCCATACCATACTTAAAAGAAGTCCCCATACTGGTCTTTTTAAAGTTTATGTACACCTTCAAAGGCATTTTTTTTTCATGATTGCAAGTTACTCATTTTTGGCTAAAAGTCATTTTATTATTGGCCTTTATTAAAAATATTGAGCTGTTCTGTCACAAAGTGTTAATTGTTTTTCTATCTGTGTGACTGGTACTTTCACTTTCACTTTGTGCTGGTCATCTAATAAATCTTATCTCTAAACTACTAAGAGGTCATAAACACTTATTTAAACCACATTCTTATCAGTAAGATAAGAACTGAGCTATAATAAGTGTTTATAAGGTCAGAGAGCAGAGATAAGGAGTCCATCAGCTCCTGGTCTGACAGAAAATACAAAGGGTGCTACTAGAGCATGTCAGCTCTGTACAGAAAAAAGGACGCCACATTTTTTTAAAAAGACCAATTTAAAAAATAGTTTTTAGATCAAAATGAGTACAATACAATAACAAAAAGAAACTGCCCCCAAAGGTGTACATAGCCTTTAAGGAGATTCAGCACTCTGCCTAAGTACATAACATAAGGAAGTTGGTTCTGAGGGAAGTGACAGGACACTGAGATCTTTCTAATGATTTTTTTTTATACATAGGCCTGAAATCATGACAAGACGGCATCTTTTACTGCTACTGGAAAGAAGGTTTTACTATCATACATTGTAATTCTTTACTTTAAGAGCCTTGAGACTATGGAACTCTCTGACACAAGAAGTTGTGATGGTTGACTCATGGAGCAAGAAGGGCCTGGATGGCTTTCTTTAACCCTTTCAAGACTGGGTGATTTTGTTTTTGTTTTTTGTTTTCTTAGTTTTTTACTCCCAGTCCTCCCAAAGTCATAAAAAAAATTTTTAATCATTCACATAGCCGTATGAGGGCTTGTTTTTTGCAGGCCAAAATGTATTTTCTAATGGCACCATTTATGGTTGAATACAATGTGGGGGGAAGCGGTAAGAAAATTCCAAATGGGGTTTAAATATTAAAACAACAGCATTCCGTCACTGTTTTATGGGGGAGTTTTTTCACACGTTTCCTATGCGGTAAAACTGACCAGTTACAGTTATTCTCTGGGTCGGTACAATTACAAATCTACCGCATATGTATCGTTTTTCTTCCGTTTTAATACTGGGGGAAAAATTTAAACTTTGGAAAAAAACTAATTTTTTTCTTTGCATTGCCATATTCTCTTTCAAATTTCTTTTTATCAATCAGCAAAATTGTACATTTGGATTGACAACATACATTATAATTCACAAATATCTCAAAACTGCAAATACAAATAAAGGTAATGCATCCGACCCGCTATGAGAGATGTTATCATTCTCTCTGACATAGAGAGTGACAGTCAGATCGCTATCATTGAATTCAGTTATGCAGAACATAAGATTAGCCAAAAACATATGTAAACACAGAACTAATAAATAAGATAAAAAGTAAGGGGTGGGGAGTGATGGCTAGGGAAAGAGGGGTGGGCGGAGGGGACCTTGCAGACAGCAATTCTCCACTAGGTAGTCATATGAATCTGTGGCAAGTACTGGGCGGAGGCCCATATTGTGGCTCACTTTGACTGCTACAGTGTTCCATAAGTGACAAGGGATGGTTTGTGTGTGCATTGATAGGGCTGCCCAGATGGGGATGTGATATCTATGGCACCTTCCTAGGTCCTAAAGCACGGTATTGTTTCAAGGGTCCCCAAAGTTTCATATATCCCTGGTGATTCCTGCTTTCCCACCCTGCTAATTCTTCAAGATGGCAGATGGATGTGATCTACGTAATCAACCCATTGCTCTAATGTGGGGGGTTCTTTACTAAGCCATTTAAGTGGAATCAATAGACTCTCCGCTTGTAATAGATGGGTGGCTCATTTTTAGCTGGGCGCCAGGTATCATTTGGGAGCCATAACAGGATTGAGTCCGAAGTTAGCTTAATATTTGCCGAGGTAATCAGATTGACCTCCTTCGTTACCTTCGTTACCAGGCTAAAGTCTGCTGGAACCAAGACAAAGCCTGAAACTGTTTGGAGAAACATTTAATCAAGTAAAGCTGCCATTGAACTTCATCTCAAGGTCTGGACTCAGGTTATTTCTTCAAATCCCTTAATTATTCCCCCTATTTATTGCTTTGGAGCCAAAGCCTGGGGTCCATCGGTATCCAGGTAGGAGCACCATGACACACATTTTAGGCCGCAACATACCACTCGGCATTCCTACACCTGGGTCGCGCAAAATATAGAGGGACCTGGGGTGCGGCCGCCCGTGGCAGATGTGTGGTGGTATAATGAACCTCCTGTGCAATGTAGTTTTCATTTGCATGAGAAGTACTATGAGGCACATCATATCACTTGCTATCAAAAATACCCGTCTAACTGGAGGGAGTGACAGGTAAATATGAATTCTAACAAACATGTAGGCCTGACATAAGAACTCACAGTCTGTAATACACTTACAGCCAATGCACCACAATACAGAAGAATTGTAATTCATTGTAAAGGGGATCAGACCCCCAAAAGTTGAAGTCCCAGAGTGGGACAAAAAATAAAGTGTACAAAAAAGTTACAAAAATAAAGTTTTACAAAAAAATGTAAAGCTTCAAGTAAAAAAGAAAAAAGCTTCCTTTTCCCAAAATAAAGTAAAAATATATATTTTTTAAATTGTGAAGAAAAGTAGACATAGTAGGTATCTCCGCGTCCGTATTGACCGGCTATATAAAAATATCACATGACCTAACTCCTTAGGTAAACAACATAAAAAAAGTAAAATAGAAACTGTGATCAAAAAAAAAATTTTGGTCAGCTTACATCACTAAAAGTGCAACACCAAGCGATCAAAAAGGCATACGCACCCCAATATCATACCAATCAAACCGTCATCTCGTCCCGCAAAAAAGTAGACCCTACCTAGGACAATCACTCAAAAAATAAAAAAAACTATGTCTCTCAGAATATGATGACACTAAAACATGATTTTTTTGTTTAAAAAATGCTGTTATTGTGTAAAACTTAAATAAATAAGAAAAGGATACATAGGTATCGCCCCGTCCGTAAGAACCTGCTGTATAAAAATATCACATGACCTAACCCCTCAGATGAACACGGTAAAAAAAAAAAGTGTGTCAAAAAAGCAATTCTTTGGTCACCTTACATCACAAAAAGTGTAATACCAAGCGATCAAAAAGTCATATGCACCCTAAAATAGTAACAATCAAACCGTCAACTCATACCGAAGAAAATGAGCCCCTACATAAGACAGTCGCCCAGAATTTAAAAAAAAACTATGTTGACACTAAAAAATAATTTTATTATGTCATATTTGGTATTGTCGCGTCCGTAACAACCTGCTCTATAAAAATACCACGTGATCTAACCTGAACATTGTAAATAACTAAAA
The DNA here is from genome assembly GCF_905171765.1 of Bufo bufo. Lineage (NCBI taxonomy): Eukaryota > Metazoa > Chordata > Amphibia > Anura > Bufonidae > Bufo > Bufo bufo. The sequence goes on along the minus strand of NC_053393.1, from coordinate 79,241,139 downwards.
AATAAAAACGGTGCCAAAACAGCTATTTTTTGTTACCTTGCCTCACAAAAAGTGTAATATAGAGCAACCAAAAATCATATGTACCCTAAAATATTACCAACAAAACTGCCACCTTATCCCGTAGTTTCCAAAATGGGGTCTTTTTTTGGAGTTTCTACTCTAGGGGTCTTCAAGTGTGACATGGCAGCTTAAAATTATCCCTGTGAAATCTGCCTTTCAAAAACCATATAGCATGCCTTTCCTTCTGCGCCCTGCCATGTGCCAGTAAACTACAGAATCAGGGAAATAAATATTGAGTTTTGTTATTCTTAGTGACGAATCCGAGGGAGGGACTGGGACTTCTGGAGAAAAAGATAGAGGAATTTGGTGGTCTATCGGATTTTAAAGTAAACTCAACTAAATCAGAGATTCTGAACATCACTCTGCCTCAGACACAGGTAGCTGAGTTAAAAGCTTTATCTTCTTTTCACTTGTCCTCAGGACCTATAAAAATATCTCGGGATACAGATCCCAAGTGGTCTGGATGACTTATATAAATACAACTACTCACCCCTGTTAGAAACTATAAAGCAGCTTCTGCAAAAATATAATATGCCATTCCTGTCATGGATGGGCAGGAAAAATGTCCTAAAAGCATACGTACTACCTAAAATTCTGTACACCCTACAAATGGTACCCATACACCTTCCATCAACTTTTTTCAAGACATTAAAAAAAAAGTTTTATAGTTACCTGTGGAACAGAAAACAAGCTTGTTTACCCTATAAAATCATGACTAGACACAGGGAGAAGGGGGGACTGGATTTACCTAATGTGGCCAAGTATTACAAGGCGATACAACTTAATAGGTGGTTAGAATTAGTAGAGCCTAAGAGACAATCAGATGTTAAAAAAATATGTGAATTTAGCACAGGCCCTATGTTCCAAAGTATTATGTGGCTACCGAACAAAACTTTACACAAAGTAAAAGAACTAGATCCTATGCTAAAGGGCTTATGTGAAACTTGGAAGACTATGGGTGAAGTCTTGGCTCCCCTACCATCACCACTTATACCAGGGTGTCTAATACCAGATCTTCTAGGACTCATGAAGACAGGTTTGCCCGAAGTATGGTCAGCCTTCTTACAAGTTAGAACAAAAGACCTGTTAGCAGACACAGAGAAATATTTGAGAGAGGAGATTCCTGAGTCCATACGGCAGTCCCCGACATTCTTTCTGATAGGAGCCCATATACGTTAGGTGTGCAGGAGAGCAAAGACAGAGTTTATATCTCAGGGACCCCTGACAGATTTTGAGAAACTGGTGATCACGCAATTACTGAAACAAAGGAAATGTAATCACAGGGAACGACCTGTTTAAAACATAGCCTTTAATCTAATTTAGATATAAAATAACAAAAAACTCCCACAAAACATACATAGAAAAGAACAAAAAGAGGATATATCCTTGATGACATGGAAGATGATACTTGCGATCGTCCAGAATAATACGGGTCAAAGCTGGACGGTATGGACAGAGATGGAATCTAGTCTGACCCTATTCCTGGCCCTGGGCTAAATAGCCCTGCCTGCAAACGGAATAGCCGCCCTGATAAGAACGATCCCGTATTCTGGAACCTCCTTGTAACACCTGAGTAGACCCTGTGATCCTGAGGGTTCCCTAATGTGGGGTCTGCTCTAGGCACACAAAACAAAAAAACAAGTATAGATAACCAGTAAAGAAAGCAGCGATCCAGCCACATTCATAGATACTCAATGGTGTGGGTGGAAGGCGCCATCAATAAATATGTCATAAAGGATGCACAGGTAGCCCAGGATATGGCTATCTGTAACTGTGCATCATCCAATGGACGAAATCCCTGTGCAGACCCCACACACCACAGTCGATGTGCGACGTCAAAGCCCAGTGAGTCGCCGTTCACATTTGTACATATCAGTGTATACTAAGGTATGTATACACGTACGGCACCAGAAGCACTACATATATCAGTATGCAATCAGGTGCCAGTGTCCCAACGCGTTTCACCCTGATTGATATTCGGGTTCCTCAGGGGACATATATCAAAGTACAAAGCTGTTGTTTGGTATCAGAGAGAGGTAACCAAACCGGTGGTAAGGTCCTCACTTATGATAGCACCTTTTGACCAGATCTTTCACTGGTCGCCTTACGTTCAATCACCTCATAGCTTTACGTGATCAAAACACAAGGACCAAAAAACAAAAAACAGGGGGCATATGGAAAACGTCCGCCAGTGTGGATATATGTCCACATAGATATCCAGGCGTAAGTGATTAACACGGAAATACTGGTCAAAGTGACAAACACCTATAAACAGTCACAGATATGTGATGCCGAATATGATGTCATGGCCAACAGGTAACAAGATACTACTTGCGTGCCCAAATGCAGTCACAGATGGCCCAGGCTGTCTGTGGAGATGATCGTATATCCGCTGTCACTCTAGCCATAGCCCGCATATACACTGTTTGAGACACAATTGGTAATAAAGATTAAATGCCAGATAGGGCCAGAAACCAACCGTATGTAAGTAGGAGGAATCAGCCCCCAGTTAACCAAGGAACTCACAGATGATGGTGCCTCACTGGTCCTGTGTGTGAGGTCTCCAAGCAGGGAAGCCTGCTCGGTTTAAATAGCCCGCCCTTGAAAAATGGAGAGAGGGGCGGAGATCGTCCCGCCCCTCCTATTCCATGCTAGGGTTAGACATGGAGATATGGCCAGACCACGCCTCAAATGGGCGTGCCCGTGATGCAGGGTATGTATGGCCAGTCCCCCTATCCCCTGATGCTAAGCATAGCGTACCGCCCCCGTCCCGTCACGCCCATAAGGGGTGTGGCCCATCAATGAGAGGGAGCCTGAGATAGATGATCCATGCACATCGGCCGGCGTCCGCTGACGTCACCGGCCGCGCCCGATCACGTGGTATCACTGGGCTAGCGTCCTCGTGCCGGAGCGCCGCCTACTGATGACGCCACTCTCCGCCGATCACATGACAGAAAAATGACACTGCGGGATACCTCTGATGCAAGGTTCCCAGGTGATCAAAATAGAAACTAAATCAGAGATTCTGAACATCACTCTGCCTCAGACACAGGTAGCTGAGTTAAAAGCTTTATCTTCTTTTCACTTGTCCTCAGGACCTATAAAATATCTCGGGATACAGATCCCAAGTGGTCTGGATGACTTATATAAATACAACTACTCACCCCTGTTAGAAACTATAAAGCAGCTTCTGCAAAAATATAATATGCCATTCCTGTCATGGATGGGCAGGAAAAATGTCCTAAAAGCATACGTACTACCTAAAATTCTGTACACCCTACAAATGGTACCCATACACCTTCCATCAACTTTTTTCAAGACATTAAAAAAAAAGTTTTATAGTTACCTGTGGAACAGAAAACAAGCTTGTTTACCCTATAAAATCATGACTAGACACAGGGAGAAGGGGGGACTGGATTTACCTAATGTGGCCAAGTATTACAAGGCGATACAACTTAATAGGTGGTTAGCATTAATAGAGCCTAAGAGACAATCAGATGTTAAAAAAATATGTGAATTTAGCACAGGCCCTATGTTCCAAAGTATTATGTGGCTACCGAACAAAACTTTACACAAAGTAAAAGAACTAGATCCTATGCTAAAGGGCTTATGTGAAACTTGGAAGACTATGGGTGAAGTCTTGGCTCCCCTACCATCACCACTTATACCAGGGTGTCTAATACCAGATCTTCTAGGACTCATGAAGACAGGTTTGCCCGAAGTATGGTCAGCCTTCTTACAAGTTAGAACAAAAGACCTGTTAGCAGACACAGAGAAATATTTGAGAGAGGAGATTCCTGAGTCCATACGGCAGTCCCCGACATTCTTTCTGATAGGAGCCCATATACGTTAGGTGTGCAGGAGAGCAAAGACAGAGTTTATATCTCAGGGACCCCTGACAGATTTTGAGAAACTGGTGATCACGCAATTACTGAAACAAAGGAAAGTCTCTGCACTTTACTCACTCATAGGAGACCAGGGGGAGATTTTAAAACCTCCATATTTGGTGGAATGGGAAAGGGAATTGAAGATAGTATTGACTGAGCAGGAAACAAAAAGAATCCTGGCATCCTCGCACGGTTATTCGCAATGTATTTGTTTTCAGGAGAATCATTTCAAACTCCTGTCCAGGTGGTAAAGAACACCAGAATTCCTTTTTAAAATAGGACTGTCCCCTACACAGCGGTGCTGGAGATGTGAGAGAGAGGTGGGATCATTGTCACATTGATAGCTCCCTTCTGGAGAGGGATTGAGGAAGAAATTAAAAAGCTTACTTCAAAAGAATTTAAGATTAACCTGGAGATGATAGTTCTATCTAAAGCATCTAGTCAGTACTCTTCCTTTCAAAAGAAACTTAGTGACCCATTTATTTACTGCAGCCAAAACTCTCATTCCACTCCACTGGTTGGATGTAAACCCCCCTACAATAACGGAGTGGAGAACTAAAGTAAATCAAACATGCCAATTTGAAGAGATGACGAGCTGGGTCAACAGAAATCATGAAGGGTCTGTAAAAGTGTGGCAGAAATGAAAATCACAAGCTACAAGTGCGTAAGTTTATTTGGATGTAAGACTAAAAACTTTACTTATCAAAAGAGTATCAGAGGATGATGAGGTATTGCTGTACCTTGGGTAGATGGGTCCGAGAGAGCAAGATATCCTTATTCATTGTTTGTTCGTTTTTTTCTGTTTGTTTATGTGTTTCCAACATTGGCTAGTTGAGACATGACCTGATAGTTTAAATCTTAAGGGTGGTATTTGGAAATATGTATAAGCATCACACAATGATTTACTTTTCAAAATTTTATGTACCACTGCCATCTATTTTAACATGTCAAAATATGCTTTGTAAAAAAAAGAAGATTCCAAAATAAAGAATTTATAAAAAATAAAAATATCAATATTGAGTTTTGTTTGGCTGTTAACCCTTGCTTTGTTAGCGGAAAAAAATGGATTAAAATGGAAATTCTGCCAAAAAAGTAAAATTCAGAAATCTCATCTCAATTTTCCATTAATTCTTGTGGAACACCTAAAGGGTTAACAAAGTTTGTAAAATAAGTTTTGAATAGCTTGAGGGGTGTAGTTTCTAAAATAGGGCCATTTATAGGTGGTTTCTATTATGTAAGCCTCACAAAGTGACTTCAGACCTGAACTGGTCCTTAAAAAGTGGGTTTTGGAAATTTGGGTATTTTTTTTATAAATAAAAATGAAATTTTATGACTCAATTTTACCACTGTCATGAAGTACAATATGTGTCGAAAAAACAATCTCAAAATAGCCTGGATAAGTAAAAGCATTTTTAAGTTATTACCACATATAGTGACACATGTCAGATTTGCAAAAAATGGCCTGGGCAGGAAGGTGAAAACTGGCCCGGGGTTTAAAGGGTTAAAAGTGAACTAACTTGAGGTAGTTGCTCGACATGGAAATAACAGGTAGTACTAAAGGGTAAACATAGTAAATCACAAAACCACGACTATTAGACTACATGCACACGACCGTATGTGCTTTGCGGTCCGCAAATTGCGGATCCGCAATAAAAACTGGATGACATCCGTCTGCCATCCGTTTTTTTGGTGGATCTATTGTAACAATGCCTAAAACGGACAAGAAAAGGACATGTTCTATTCTTTTTGCGGGGCTACGGAACGGACATACGGATGCGGATAGCACACGGTGTGCTGTCCACATTTTTTGCGAACCTATTGAAATGAATGGGTCTGCATCCTATCCGCAAAAAAAAAAAAATACGGAGCGGACACGGAAACAAAAAACGTTCGCGTGCATGAGGCCTTCTTAGACTAAGCAATTCTGGTAAAAGGCATTTGGTAGAATCTTGGAAGAGGAAGGTCCACAGGCAGATTATGGCATCCATCCATCATGTAAAGAGTAAAGTGCCTGATAGCATGTTGGTAGACGTCCTCTTATGCAACTAAAAGATAAGCACTTTAATGGCAGTATACACTCACCTAAAAAATTATTAGGAACACCATACTAATACGATGTTGGACCCCCTTTTACCTTCAGAACTGCCTTAATTCTACGTGGCATTGATTCAACAAGGTGCTGATAGCATTCTTTAGAAATGTTGGCCCATATTGATAGGATAGCATCTTGCAGTTGATGGAGATTTGAGGGATGCACATCCAGGGCACGAAGCTCCCGTTCCACCACATCCCAAAGATGCTCTATTGGGTTGAGATCTGGTGACTGTGGGGGCCATTTTAGTACAGTGAACTCATTGTCATGTTCAAGAAACCATTTTGAAATGATTCAAGCTTTGTGACATGGTGCATTATCCTGCTGGAAGTAGCCATCAGAGGATGGATACATGTTCTCATTCTGTTTACGCCAAATTCAGACTTTACCATTTGAATGTCTCAACAGAAATCGAGACTCATCAGACCAGGCAACATTTTTCCAGTCTTCAACAGTCCAATTTTGGTGAGCTTGTGCAAATTGTTGCCTCTTTTTCCTATTTGTAGTGGAGATGAGTGGTACCCGGTGGGGTCTTCTGCTGTTGTAGCCCATCCGCCTCAAGGTTGTGCGTGTTGTGGCTTCACAAATGCTTTGCTGCATACCTCGGTTGTAAAGAGTGGTTATTTCAGTCAACGTTGCTCTTCTATCAGCTTGAATCAGTCGGCCCATTCTCCTCTGACCTCTAGCATCCACAAGGCATTTTTGCCCACAGGACTGCCGCATACTGGATGTTTTTCCCTTTTCACACCATTCTTTGTAAACCCTAGAAATGGTAGTGCGTGAAAATCCCAGTAACTGAGCAGATTGTGAAATACTCAGACCGGCCCGTCTGGCACCAACAACCATGCCACGCTCAAAATTGCTTAAATCACCTTTCTTTCCCATTCTGACATTCAGTTTAGAGTTCAGGAGATTGTCTTGACCAGGACCGCACCCCTAAATGCATTGAAACAACTGCCATGTGATTGGTTGACTAGATAATTGCATTAATGAGAAATAGAACAGGTGTTCCTAATAATTCTTTAGGTGAGTGTACATTACCACTCCTTGAGCTGCTTGAATAAACCATGGTTGGACCATCAGTTCAAGTGGTGGGTTTCTTGGGGCTGGGTGACTTCTTTTTCCCAACTAGCGATCAGGTTCCAGGATTCGGTAAGGGTGGTAGCGAATCTTGCTGTGTGGCTACAGATAGCCAGGATGAGATGTCCAGCGGAGGAATTTGTAGTAGAGATCGCGCTGCAGGAATATCTGTTGGTGTTATAATAGTGCACCGTTTCCCGCTTTTGGTGAATGTAAGGCCGAAGGGAAAAAGCCACCTGAAAGCGACATGGTTGGCCTTCAAGTGGTCTGTAAGAGGACGTAGCAGTCTAGGGAGCTATGTCTTGAAATAGAAGAATGCGCTCACCATCGAATTGCAGATCTTCTTTCTCTCTAGCAGCCTTCAGTAGTGCAGCCGTGACTAGGTAGCTGAGTAGGCCGCACACTATATCCCTTGGAGGCTCATTCTGTTTCGGTACCGGCTTTAGCGATCTGTGAATGCGCTCCACTACGCTTGCTGCTGCTCTCTCCTCTCCCAGCAGGTCAGTAAAAATGGCTGCCGCAGCGTCCCTTAGCTGATCATGAGCTGTCGTTTCAGGTACCCCACGGATCCAAATGTTCTTTTCGGCGGCTGCGGTTTTCCTGGTCTTCGATTAGGGCAAATGCTGTATTAAGAAAGTCCATTTGTGTGGCGCAGCTCTTTCCCAATGCAGTGTTATAAGATCTGATGGCCGCCTGGTTCGTCTCTAAGGCTTCCACTCTATGCCCGAGCTGTTTGAGGTCACCTTTTATCTCTGCCAGTTCTGTTATAACAGGCATTATGGTTTGAGACAAAGCTTGTTTTAAGAACTGCCGAGAGACTTGCGTGGGGTCCCTTATCACGCTGGCTACTGTTCGATTCAGACAAGCTGTCTGCGTCTGTGTCCACTAAGTGTCCTCTCTTCCCCTCCGGCGCCATCTTGCGCACGCAAGCTCCGGGAGGGGCAGCTGCTTTGTTGAGAAATCTTTCCATGTCGGTCCCGCTGCCTTGTCTTTGCCTTTCTTCACCATCTTGGAGTGAGATGAGCAGTGTATATAGCAGTAACACAGGCCTTGTGATGGAGGAGCTCTCTACAAGCGTCCATCGCGCTCTGCCCCCCCTCCATTGTCATATTCTTACCCCAGTGAATTTTTTATTTTTATGTGTACGCAGCTGTGTGAAGGCTCATTTTTGCGGGGCGATCTTTACTTTTCATTGATACCATTGAGGGGTGTGACTTTTTGATCAATTTTTATTACATTTTTAGTGGGAGGTGAAACTACCAAAAAGCAGTGAATCAGCCTTTTTTTCATTTAGCTGTTTGCCTTATGAGATAAATGTTTTTAGATTTTATTAGTACCAGGCGTTTTCACACTCGGCGATGCCCATGATGTTCATTTTTTTAAATTATTACTGTATGTATTTTTTATTTTATTTTTGAGGAAAAGGGGTTGATTTTAAAAAAAATTTAACTTTTTTCTTTTCTTTTTTTTTACACTTTTGTCATGGTCTTACCTGCTTGCTGCTCTCCTTCGTTTGACATGTGCTGGTGGCCATCTTGGTTTCTTGTAGCCTTCCACCCTGCGGCTCCTCCTTCCCCTGGGAGGAGCTGGATGCCTAGCTCATATATATAGGAGGTCTGTGGCTTCAGTTCCTTGCTTGGTCCTCTTGTGTTCACATGCTTCTAAGACTGCTGCTGCTTCTGGTTCCTGATCCTGGCTTCGTCTGACTACCCTGCTGGTTACTGATCCTGGCTTCGTCTGACTACCCTGCTGGTTCCTGATCCTGGCTTCGTTCTGACTACCCTTCTGGTTCCTGACCTCTGGCTTCGCAAAGACTCTGCTCGGTTTTCACCATCCGTTTGGACTTTGCTTTACAGCTTTATTTTCAATAAAGCCTTCTTATTTTCATTTTATCTCTTGTTGTACGTCTGGTTCATGGTTCCGTGACATTAGGACCAAGCCATGAATTCTGACGGTACAGGGCCATCCTCGCTACCCACGCTGGTTGCCAGACTTGATCAGCAGGATCACCTGTTGGGTCGGTTCGCTGTGGCGTTGCAAACCCTGCTTGAACGCACGGCTCATTTCGCTCCCGTTGCCGATGGGTCGGTTGTGTCGCTCCTGGGCTCGCTCCTACTGCCGCTCCGGTTGTTGCGCCAGAGTCTACCCCGACACCTGTTGTTGCGCCTGCGGTGTTTCGGGGTATGACCGGTTCTGCCCCTCTTCCACAGCGCTTTGGGGGAGAGCCAACTCAGTGCCGAGGTTTCCTTAACCAGGTGGGCATTTATTTCGAGTTGCTGCCACATGCCTTTCCTACTGAGAGATCAAAGGTGGGCTTCTTGATCTCGCTGCTCTCGGACAAGGCCTTGGCCTGGGCCAGCCCTTTATGGGAGAACAACAATCCGGTGGTTGCCGAGTTTTCCGGTTTTGTTGCTTCTCTTCGGAAGGTATTCGATGTGCCGGCTCGTGCTGCCTCTGCTGCGAAGCTCCTTATGTCCATCAGACAGGGTTCACGATCCGTAGCTGAAATACGCCATTGAGTTTCGTACCCTGGCAGCAGAGGTGGGCTGGAATAATGAGGCTCTGGTCGCTGCTTTCTCTCATGGTCTCTCTCGGATGCCTTGAAGGATGAGGTTGCAGCTAAGGACCTACCAGTTGAGCTCGAGTCTCTTATTTCTTTCCTGATTTTGATTGACACCAGACTCAGGGAGAGACCTTCCTTTAAGGAGAACCTGCGGAGGTCTTCTAACAGATTGGTGCCTACGTTTGCTGTCCCACCCGTGCCTCCCTCTCCTCCCACGCCTCCTGGGGATGACTTGTCTGGGGGTGAACCCATGCAGCTGGGGTTTTGCTCGCCTGTCCGAGGGGGAGAGGGCACTCCGGAGACGCGAGGGCCGATGCATGTACTGTGGTCTCGGTGGGCATTTTCGGTTGGCATGTCCGAACCGTCCGGGAAACGCTCGTACCCTGAGATCCTGTCGGGGGCAGATCTTGGGTGGAGTCTCCTCGTCCCCGGTTTCCCGTGTTGACAAACCACTGATCACTGTTGTCCTCTCCTGGGTCGGGGGCTCGGTGACGACCCAGGCGTTGGTGGACTCTGGTGCTGGTGGTTTGTTCATTGATAGTGTGTTCGCTGCCGCCAATTCCATTCCTCTGCAGGCTCGAGGTTCCCCACTGGCTCTTGAGGCGATAGACGGCAGACCCCTTCTGCCGCCACACGTGACTCATGAGACCCTTCCAGTGGGGATAGCCATTGGTGCCGTTCACAGAGAGTCGGTCTGCCTCCAGGTTATTTCGTCTCCACACTACTCGGTGGTCTGGGGTACCCCTGGCTCCAGAAGCATAATCCGACTTTCGATTGGAGATCGGTCGAGATCCTCTCGTGGTCACCGCAGTGTGGGGCTAGTTGCATCCATGGGTCTGTCAAGTTGCTGTGTACTTCCTCGGACTCTCTGTTGCCTCCTGAATACGAGGAGTACCGGGATGTATTCGATAAGGTGCGCGCGGTTGCCCTACCTCCGCACCGCCCATACGATTGTGCCATAGAGTTACAATCTGGTGCCGTTCCTCCTCGTGGCAAAGTCTATCCACTGTCGGTAGCGGAGAATGAGGCCATGGAGGAGTACGTGAGGGAGGCGCTTTCACGCGGACACATTCGCAAATCTTCGTCCCCGGCAGGGGCCGGATTTTTCTTTGTGAAAAAGAAGGGCGGTGAGTTGAGGCCTTGCATCGATTACAGGGGTCTCAATCGCATCACGATCAAGAACGCTTACCCGATACCCTTGATTTCCGAGCTGTTCGATCGCCTTAAAGGGGCCACGGTCTTTACCAAACTCGACCTGAGGGCGGCATATAACCTGGTAAGGATCAAGGCGGGCGATGAGTGGAAGACCGCGTTTAACACCAGGACCGGTCATTACGAATCCTTGGTTATGCCCTTTGGGTTGTGCAATGCGCCCGCAGTCTTTCAGGAATTCATCAACGATGTTTTCCGTGACCTGTTGCAGCAGTGTGTGGTAGTCTATTTGGATGACATCTTGGTATATTCTGAATCCATGGAGGCCCACATTCTGGATGTCAGACGAGTGTTGCAACGGTTACGAGAGAACAAGCTGTTCGGTAAGCTTGAGAAATGCGAATTTCACCGATCCCAGGTAACCTTCTTAGGTTACATCATTTCCGCTGAGGGGTTCTCCATGGATCCTGAGAAGGTTTCGGCTGTCTTACAGTGGCCCCAGCCCAGTGGTCTTCGTTCCCTGCAGCGCTTTTTGGGCTTCGCCAATTATTATCGGAAGTTCATCAGGGACTTTTCCATGCTGGCCAAGCCTCTCACGGATCTGACCAGGAAGGGCAGTAATTCCCAGGTCTGGCCGCTCGAGGCCATCCGAGCTTTTGAGGCCCTAAAGTCCGCCTTTGTGTCGGCTCCGATTCTGTCGCATCCCAACCCTGGGTTGCCCTTTGTCCTCGAGGTGGACGCGTCTGAGACGGGAGTAGGCGCCCTTCTGTCTCAGCGTAGAACACCAGAGGGTCCTCTGCTTCCTTGTGGGTTTTACTCCCGGAAACTGTCTTCCGCGGAGTGCAACTATCAGATTGGTGACAGGGAGTTATTGGCCATCGTGCAGGCCCTTAAAGAATGGAGGCACTTGCTCGAGGGTTCGGTGGTTCCGGTTCTCATCCTGACGGACCACAAGAATCTGACCTACCTTTCTGAGGCCAAGAGATTGACACCACGTCAGGCCAGATGGGCTCTGTTCTTGTCACGTTTTAATTACGTGGTCTCCTACCTACCCGGTTCCAAGAACATCAGGGCGGATGCCTTATCACGGCAGTACTCCGAGCTGTCCAGGGAGGAGTCGATTCCGACTTCGGTCATACCTCCGAATCAGATCCTGGCCGCCATTCGCACCAGCCTGACCTCTCCCCTGGGTGAGCAGATTTTGGCGGCTCAATCTGGTGCCCCTCTGGGAGACCCAACGGCAGATGTTTTGTGCCTGAGGAGTTGCGCACTCGGTTGTTGCGAACCTACCATAACTCCAAGACCGCGGGGGCATCCTGGAAAGAATCAGCTGTCCTGGGCTGTTTCACGTCTGTTCTGGTGGCCTTCCCTACGTTCCGACATCGCCGCATATGTAGCGGCATGCTCCGTTTGTGCCCAGAGTAAGTCCCCTCGGCACCTTCCGTTGGGCCTTCTGCAACCCATAGCCACCGGGGAGCGCCATGGTCACACCTGGGGATGGATTTCATTGTGGACCTCCCTGCATCCCGAGGCCATACGGTCATTCTCATGATTGTGGATCGGTTTTCCAAAATGTGCCACTGTGTTCCTCTCAAGAAGTTACCCTCTGCACAAGAGTTGGCCACGATTTTTGCCAGGGAGGTCTTCCGGTTGCACGGTTTGCCTAAGGAGATTGTGTCGGATCGGGGGAGTCAGTTTGTGTCCAGGTTTCTGGCGCGCCTTTTGCTCCCAGTTGGGATTCATCTCTCCTTCTCCTCAGCCTACCACCCTCAGTCCAATGGGGCCGCAGAACGATCCAATCAGGCCTTGGAGCAATTCCTTCGTTGCTATGTCTCCGATCACCAAGACAATTGGGTTGACCTCCTGCCTGGGCTGAGTTTGCCAGGAACACGGCGGTGAACTCTTCCTCTGGGACGTCTCCCTTCATGGCCAATTATGGGTTCCAACCTGCCGTGTTACCGGAGGTATTCTCTCCCCAGGATATTCCGGCTGTGGAGGATCACCTTTCCGTCCTACGTGCTTCTTGGGTACAGATCCAGAAGTCCCTTGAGGTCTCTGCGCAGCGCCAGAGACTCCAGGCTGATCGCAGACGAGCGCCTGCTCCTTCCTACCAGGTCGGAGACCGTGTATGGTTGTCCCCCCGCAACCTCAACCTTCGAGTGCCCACTCCCAAGCTGGCGCCTCGCTTTGTTGGTCCCTTCCGAGTGCTTCGCAGGGTAAACCCGGTAGCCTATGCCCTTGCGCTTCCTCCTGGCATGCGGATCTCCAACGTGTTTCATGTCTCCCTGTTGAAGCCACTGGTGTGTAATCGTTTCACTTCCTCGGTTCCTCGGCCTCGTCCGGGTCCAAGTGGGCAATCGTGAGGAATATGAGGTGAGCAATATCCTGGACTCACGCCTGGTCCGCGGTCGGGTTGCAGTTTTTGGTCCATTGGCGTGGTTATGGTCCAGAGGAGCGTTCCTGGGTTCCCTCCGCAGATGTCCATGCTCCTGCCTTGCTCCGAGCCTTCCACGCACGCTTCCCTCAGAAACCGTTTTGTGCTCCGCGGAGGAGGGGCCCTTGAGGGGGAGGTACTGTCATGGTCTTACCTGCTTGCTGCTCTCCTTCGTTTGACATGTGCTGGCGGCCATCTTGGTTTCTTGTAGCCTTCCACCCTGCGGCTCCTCCTTCCCCTGGGAGGAGCTGGATGCCTAGCTCATATATATAGGAGGTCTGTGGCTTCAGTTCCTTGCTTGGTCCTCTTGTGTTCACATGCTTCTAAGACTGCTGCTGCTTCTGGTTCCTGATCCTGGCTTCGTCTGACTACCCTGCTGGTTACTGATCCTGGCTTCGTCTGACTACCCTGCTGGTTCCTGATCCTGGCTCGTCTGACTACCCTTCTGGTTCCTGACCTCTGGCTTCGCAAAGACTCTGCTCGGTTTCACCATCCGTTTGGACTTTTGCTTTACAGCTTTATTTTCAATAAAGCCTTCTTATTTTCATTTATCTCTTGTTGTACGTCTGGTTCATGGTTCCGTGACAACTTTTTAATAGTTCCCCTAGGGAACTATAACAAGCAATCATTAGATTGCTTTTCTCATAGACTTCAATGCATTAGCATTGGTGTCTATTAAGATTACATTATGTTCCTATGGAGCCCTGCCCGACCGCCAACATAAATTTACGTGGATCGGTTGGGAAGGGGTTGAAGGGGTTATCCGACACTAACAAATGCTCCCCTATATGCCAGGCCCCTCACACTGATTCTACTTTACTTGCTCCCCGTAGAATCAGTGTGATTTTCACGCACGGTTGCTAGGAGACGATCGGGATGGGGACCCGATCTTTATTACTTTCCCTTATAACATGGTTATAAGGGAAAGTAATAGCATTCTTAATACAGAATGCTTAGTAAAATAGTGATGGAGGGGTTAAAAAAAAAAAACCAATTAAATAAACTCACCTTAATCCACTTAAATGCTCAGCCTGGCATGTCTTCTTTCTTTTTTGATGAAAAGTGACCTGCGGTGACGTCACTGTGCTCATCACATGGTCCATCACCATGTGATAGGGACCATGTGATTGACCATGTGATGAGAGCAGTGACGTCATCAAAAGGTCCTTTAGCAAGGTCCTGAAAGAAAGTAGAAAAAAGAGGAGATCCGCTACGGAGTTAAATTTGTTTATTATTTTTAACCCCTCAATGGACATTTTGCTAAGGCATTCTGTATTAAGAATGCCTATTATTTCCCTTATAACCACGTTATAAGGGAAAATAATAAGATCTACACAACACCGATCCCAAACCCAAACTTCTGTGAAGAAGTCTGTGTTCGGGTCTGGGTACCAAACATGCTGATTTTTCTCATTCGCTTGCAAAACGCATTAAAACGCTTTGCACTTGCGCTGAAAAATTGCGCATTTACCCGTAACGCACCCGCATCTTGTCCGGCCCTCACACGCGACGCCCGTGTGAAAGAGTCCTAAATGTTTAAGTAAAAGGAGACTCTAAGACCCTGTCGGGCCGCCTCTAGCCTGGATACAAGATGAGATACGGCCACTAGCCTGGATGCAAGATGAGATACAGTTGGGCATGGCGGAATACAGGTTCTGTATGGTATCCTGCGGCACATTTGCCCACAGATGTTACAGCTGTACCGTATATCCTGCACACTCTTAGGTTGGTGAAGCAGGCATCCCAGCTGGTCCCCTAAATGTCCGATTGGCGATAAATCTGGCGACGGGCATGCCAAGGAAGTGGCGCAATCTGATGGAGGCATTCCTGGAAAATCCTTGCTGTGTGAGGATGAGCATTATCCTGCTGAAAAAATGCCAGTTGGAAGCCCTGCCATGAAAGGAACACATGTGGTCGCAGGATGTCCTGCACATATCACTGAACTGTCGTATGGGATGGCTCCCCAGATCATCAGACCAGCAGTTGGGGCAGTATGCCGCTCCACTGCAAAGACAGGACTGAAGCGATCACCATGAGGCCTCCATACTCAAACCCAACTGTTGTGGGATCCCAAACAGAACCTGGATTTGTCACTACAGACAATAGGGTTCCAGTCTGTAGCAGTTCAGGTTTCTTATTCATGACACCAATGCAAACAAAGGCAATGGCGGCTGGCTGTCAATCTCAATAAATGTAATGGACACTGTGACACCAAATTTACTTCTGCTGAGCTCCCGGATATGGTCCAGGCAGAGAAAAGGGTGTGTAATGAAGGTGCCACCTGTGTCTGGATGGTGGACAACAAAACTGTGGTTGCTGCTTGTTGGCAGATCAAACAAACCTCTCTACTTATGGTCTTTCTGGGCCATCTGGAGCCTATTCGCCATGTGTGTCATGCACAAGGCTAGATCTGATCTTCAGAAACAGATCCTTGAAAATGGATGGCTTCTATCCGCCTTCTGATTTTTATTCTCATTCCAATCAATAGAAGGGCTATTCACATGCGCAAATACGGACAGGAATTGGACCTGCAATGAGATTTGTAGATCAACAGTACCCAGACCTGGGAGTATCTGCAATACCAGGTATCAGAAATGCTAAAGCATTTATAGTCAGCAGAGTGACCTGCAATTACAACGTTATAGACCCTGCTGCAGGTGAGGCACTACAGTTCATACACCCAACACCTAGATCGCATCCAGGCCAGGCAAACTCAAAGCCTGCATTACACCGTGGACATCCATATCCAGAAGTACCAGCACATACCTGTAGGCCATAAGTTCAGCAAGATAGCATACCAGTGGTGTCATTATCTGCCACATTGGCAGCCAGCATACCTCATCATCTGGGGATAGAAATTGCATTTTGTACAAACTATTGCTGTATGTACTACAAGTTGCATTTTGTACTACAAGTAAAGAGAGACTTTATTATTTTACTTCTACGCTGAGTCTTTAAACATTTCCACTGCATCAATTCCCAGGGAGCAACGGCCTGAGGGAGTACACCATGACACATCTCATCAGGGCCACTACCACTCCCATCCTCTGCAGATCAGGCACAAGGATCCATTAAAAATGGCATGGCCCCATAAAAATGAATGGGTCATTGTGCTATCCATGAAAAAACTGATAGCACATTAAACAAAAACATGGTCGCGTGAATGCCAAGGAGTGTGATAAACACGAACTTACTAACCTGACGGGGGCAAGTCATAAACTAAAATAAATTTGGAAAGAGAACATTGACTCCCATGTTTATTGCCCCAGTGCTGTGACATTACAGTGATCTCTCAAGATACAATGGCCTCAGGATACAATATTTTCAACATACAATGGTCTTTTCTGACCCATCTTAAGTTGAAACCAGACTCAACATACAATGTCTCAGACTCGGATCCAACCAATCTTGTCCACTTCTCTGGTAAAATAGCTGTATTATTGCTAGTTATTAGCTAGTCCTGACTGTTATATGTAAGGACTTGATTTATCAGTCTTAGTTATCTGCTTATTTTTCTCAAATCTAATTTTCATTTTGGAAGACATTTTGGGGCTTTGGGAACCGATTACTCAACTTGCAATGGTTTCGACATACAATGGTCGTCCTGGAACCAATTAATTTTGTAACTTGAGGGACCGCTGTACTTGCCTGTACTATAACTGTGCTCATTACTTTTGTGCTGTGACATGACTGTGGGAATTATCTTTGTATTATGATGTTTTTTTATTATATCTGTGCTGTGAAATGATTGTTTTCCTTAGCTGTGACATCACTTTGATTTTATCCCGTTTTGTGACATCACTGTGGTCGTTAGCTGCCACATTGCTATGTTCATTATCAGTTTTGTTATAGCACTGGGCATATTATTCCTATATTATGACATCATTGGTGGCAACAACCCTTTCCTGTTACATCAGCATTTATTGTGCATGTACTGTGACATCACAGTGTGTTATTCCTTTTTTTATGACATTGCTTTCTCACCATTGTGATGCACTGTGCTATGACATCATTGTGTGCATCGTTCTTGCACTGTGAGTGTCCCTATCTTACTTTTCTTGTGTTGTGATGACATCACTATATTTTTTATTTCTGCACTGTGACATCACTGTATGTATTATTCCTGTACAGCCACATCCCTATAAGTATGTGGATGGATATCAATGTGCACATTATGATGCTGCAGCGAGCCCCTGAGAAACTGGTGCAGGAGATGAGAGTCATAGTGGCCCTGATGAGACGTTGTGTCATGGTGTACTCCCTCAGGCCGTTGCTGCCTCGGGATCGGTGCAGTGGAAACGTAGTTTGAAGAATGAGGCCAGAAGTGAACGTATAACAGTCTCTTATTACTAAGTGCAAGATATAACTTTTGCCACATCTAGAAGCAGCAATTATGCAGTACAATTTCTGGCACTAAATGAGGAGGTATGGTGGCAGGTTGGATGGCAAAAGATTAGCAATTTAATGTATTCGTGGGTATAGGTGTCCACTGTAAGATTCTGACTTGAGCTTTGTCTGACCTAGTCGCAGTACTTGGTGATGAGTGTCTGAGCCGTAGTCCCTCACCTTGCAGCAGACTCTATAAAGCCGTATTCCGCTGATCACCAGTGGCGTACTGCCAATAGAGGCAGACCACACGGTATGCTATCACAATAATGGCTACTGTTTGTGCCAGCTCCCGTCTTGAGCCAGCGATCTGTGGCTTGGAGGGACCCTGCTTTCCCGTGCTCAGAGCCCCCTCCACCTTACATACTTTTTTGTCCCTCTGCTGGCTCCTGAAGTCCATACAAGAGAGCTGTCTTGCCTCTGTCTGTCTCCTGGGTGCAGGACTAGCCAATCAATATTTAGCAGTGCTAATAGCCTGCTGCTGATTGGCTAGCCTAGCATAGCAGACAGAATCAGAACTGAGCAGGCGGGACTCTAGAGTAAGGACTTCTGCTGCCGGTACCCGCACTGGTCCTGCCTGGCTTCCTGAAGTATAACAAGCGGGATGCACAGGACAGACACAGAGTAGGTTTGCTGTAACTGTACTCTTGTACTTAGAAAAGTAAAAAGTAAAAATGCTAATTGACGGGGGTGACTGAGCATCGAAACCAGGCCTGGGGGGGAGTGGGGCTGTTGGTGTTATCGGGAGTTGGTTGGAATGATTCTGTCTGGGGCAGCAGCAAGAAGAGTTCATTGGGGTGACCACTGATGGACACAGGGGGCCCCCTTGCTGATTTTTGCCTCTGGGCCCTAAAACTTCTCGTTACGCCTCTGCTCCTCAAGTCTTTGTTTTCCTTAAGCTAGTCTTTTGCATCTAGAAGCAAATCATAAATCAGTTCAGTGCCGTAAAATTGTATGTTGGATTGCACAATAGAACAGACATGTCCTCCTAACATTGTTCTGCTGTTACACCGAGTACTCATACATACCACATACCACAAGCTTTATTGCACATATGTATTCATTTTTGATGAATAATGACCATTGAAAATTGGACTGTATGTACTTTATAATAATATCCAGCCATTTATGAACTGATATAATTGTTTGTTTGCATAGAGTGTTCTGTTCATTGCAGAGAAAATGTCTGAACGTTATGGAAATATTTGTAATATCATTTTTTTTAAAATCAGTCATGAGGTGTTGGAGTGGAAGTTTTATTGTATCCTACCAGCCGAAATGTATTTTTCCAAGGATTCGAAGGTATAGATTTTCTAGGGGGAAAAAAACATTGATGACTTATTTTTAAAGGGACTCGACTCCAGGAGTTTTATATTGATGGCCTGACAATAGGCAGCATTTCATCTACTTGAGCTAGATCTGCCCCCATCCACTTTTTGATTTCTTTAACCAGTTCTCCAGACTTGCATCATAAAAGAAGAGAGATTGATAAGAGGCAAATAGCGGTAAGTTATTCTTCTCCAGACGCTGCAAACTAAAGGTGGCGTTGAAGCCCATCTTCACTCATTCTGTTTCGGGCTGCATCTAATGTGTATTGGGAGAAGAGGGAGAGGGGGTAAAAGGGCCTGTTGGATTTCAGCAGGCCCAATCCTTTAGCTTTTGATAATCCTTTAGATAAACCGTTCTCCATAGGTTTCTGGCAGAAGCTTTCCTCCCTCTGTAATAGTTACATACAGGTAGCGGGATGCTGTCAGATTCCATATATCAGGTACTGTAGGGAATGTGCAGGGGCGGACTGGAAACTAAATGTGGCTCTGGAACAAAACGTAAAAGTGGCCCCATGTTGCAGGCGGGTCCAAATTGAAAGAAGGCAACATAATTAGGCAAGGACTAAAGAAGTACAGTCGTGGCCAAAAGTTTTGAGAATGACACAAATATTAGTTTTCACAAAGTTTGCTGCTAAACTGCTTTTAGATCTTTGTTTCAGTTGTTTCTGTGATGTAGTGAAATATAATTGCACGCACTTCATACGTTTCAAAGGCTTTTATCGACAATTACATGACATTTATGCAAAGAGTCAGTATTTGCAGTGTTGGCCCTTCTTTTGCAGGACCTCTGCAATTCAACTGGGCATGCTCTCAATCAACTTCTGGGCCAATTCCTGACTGATAGCAACCCATTCTTTCATAATCACTTCTTGGAGTTTGTCAGAATTAGTGGGTTTTTGTTTGTCCACCCGCCTCTTGATGATTGACCACAAGTTCTCAATGGGATTAAGATCTGGGGAGTTTCCAGGCCATGGACCCAAAATGTCAACGTTTTGCTCCTCGAGCCACTTAGTTATCACTTTTGCCTTATGGCACGGTGCTCCATCGTGCTGGAAAATGCATTGTTCTTCACCAAACTGTTGTTGGATTGTTGGAAGAAGTTGCTGTTGGAGGGTGTTTTGGTACCATTCTTTATTCATGGCTGTGTTTTTGGGCAAAATTGTGAGTGAGCCCACTCCCTTGGATGAGAAGCAACCCCACACATGAATGGTCTCAGGATGCTTTACTGTTGGCATGACACAGGACTGATGGTAGCGCTCACCTTTTCTTCTCCGGACAAGCCTTTTTCCAGATGCCCCAAACAATCGGAAAGAGGCTTCATCGGAGAATATGACTTTGCCCCAGGTCCTCAGCAGTCCATTCACCATACTTTATGCAGAAGATCAATCTGTCCCTGATGGGGGTTTTTTTGGAGAGAAGTGGCTTCTTTGCTGCCCTTCTTGACACCGGGCCATCTTCCAAAAGTCTTCGCCTCACTGTGCGTGCAGATGCTCTCACACCTGCCTGCTGCCATTCCTGAGCAAGCTCTGCACTGGTGGCACTCCGATCCCGCAGCTGAATCCTCTTTGGGAGATGATCCTGGCGCTTGCTGGACTTTCTTGGACGCCCTGAAGCCTTCTTAACAAAAATTGAACCTCTTTCCTTGAAGTTCTTGATGATCCTATAAATTGTTGATTGAGGTGCAATCTTAATAGCCACAATATCCTTGCCTGTGAAGCCATTTTTATGCAACGCAATGATGGCTGCACGCATTTCTTTGCAGGTCACCATGGTTAACAATGGAAGAACAATGATTTCAAGCATCACCCTCCTTTTAACATGTCAAGTCTGCCATTTTAACCCAATCAGCCTGACATAATGATCTCCAGCCTTGTGCTCGTCAACATTCTCACCTGAGATAACAAGACGATTACTGAAATGATCTCAGCAGGTCCTTTAATGACAGCAATGAAATGCAGTGGAAAGTTTTTTTGGGGATTAAGTTAATTTTCATGGCAAAGAAGGACTATGCAATTCATCTGATCACTCTTCATAACATTCTGGAGTATATGCAAATTGCTATTATAAAAACTTAAGCAGCAACTTTTCCAATTTCCAATATTTATGTAATTCTCAAAACTTTTGGCCACGACTGTAGGCAGGGTCAGCAATACCATAGTGCAGAGCAATATAGCGCCCCAGCTGAACCAGACACCACAGTGCTGCACAAAATACTACCACCTGTGCCACAGTATTGAACTGTATAGCTGTCCTGAGGACGTTGATGCAGTTGGATTCAGGAGGGCTGCTGAACAGGTGCCTAGGAGAGAATCAGACCATTATGAGTGCTTGGGTGGCCCTCCTAGGCATCAGCCCACCAGGAAATTTCCCTGTAGTGTCTATGGCCAATCCGGCCCTGGGAATGCCGAACCGGCAGATGGCCCTGAACGTGATTTCTCCAGTCCATTAGTTTGTATATATCATCATGTAGTAATTATATATCGTGTGTTACCTCTCTCCATAGATAAAAGCGACCTGCTGAAAACTCCAGTAACCCCGAGGAGGTGTTACAGACTTATCTTCAAGCAATGGCCAAGCTGTACTATGTAACTGACTTGTGGTCAGGAGCGGCCTTAATAGCAGCTGTTTATTTTATAGATATCTACACATTTTGTACAAAACATATGAGATGAAAAATATACAATTCATAACAAGCGTACACGTTCTTATTCCCAGAAGACAGCGGTGTGAAAACTGGAATGCCGTAGTCCGACATCACCTATTATGTGGTGGACAGAGCTGTTACTGCAGCGCTGCTTCCATTGAAGTGCCAAAGCTACTCCCGAACAGCAGATCAGCAGGAATGCAGGGTGTCGGACCCCCACAGACCTGATACTGATGGCCTGACCTGAGGATAGGCCATCAATAGAAAAATCCCAAAGAATCCCTTTAAGATAAGATGGAGGAGGAAATTTATCAAAACTGGTGTCAAGGGAAAATGACTTAGTTGCCCAAAGCAGCCAATCAGATTCCACCTTTTATTTTTCAGAGCTCCTTTGGAAAATGGAAGGATCAATATGATTGGCTGATATGGGCAACTTAGCCAGTTTTCCTTTGCACCAGTTTTGATAAATCTCCCCCTTTTTTCCAGTCAGCACCATTTCCTTGGAGGAGCCTGTGTACCTGGATAAACAATAAAGGGCCACAGGGCCACTTAAACACCTATTATCCTTTCGTTCTAATTTGCGGGGGTTCCAGGGTGAGATCCCCCCTTAAGGATAAGTGAATGTCTTCCTGAAAAACACACCAGGCCCCATTTATCAAAAATATCTAACGATAAAACTAGCTTAGTTGCCCATAGCAACTATTCAGAGCTCACATTTAATTTCCTTAAGGGCTGTGAAAAAATGAAAGATGAGCTCTGATTGGCTGCTATGGGCAAGTAAGACAGCTTTATCCTTAAAGGGGTATTCTCAATACATTAAGTTATACTCTATCCACAGGCATAGTTGCCAACTGATTTTCAGAAACAGTCCCGGCAATTTTCACTGTCCTGGGCCGAAATGGGCTGTGCTATCGTCAACCGCGCCCATCAGTAGGTATTCTCAGATGGGGTAGTGAGTGTACCCCGGGCCAGGGCTAATATGCCCCGATTTTTCCAACTGAAACATTGGTAAGTATGCACAGGATAGGGGATAACTATTAGATCGGTTGGGGTCCTACTGCTGGGACCCAAACCGATCACAATAAAATGGGCCCTGTACCCCCTGCAGCCCCCCTGAAATGAATGTAGTGGCTGGTCGGGCATGCACGTGGCCGCTCCATCCATTTCTATGGGAGTTCCAGAGATAGCCAAGCACAGCGGTCGTTTATGGGACAAAAATGCCACAAAATAATGTAATAACAAACGCAGCTCAAATGACAAAAACACCGCTACTACTGTGTTTAATATTTCCCATAGACTTCCATGCAACAGCTGGAACCTGCATTTTTAAACAAAACAATGACGCAAAAAACACCAATGAAAATGCAACAAAAATGGCAAAATGTGTTTAAAATGCAAAAAACGACTATGTGACATCATAACACCCTTTTTGTATATATTTGCATTAAAAAACACATTTTCAAAGCAGTTGAAGCTGCAGGAGCTGACGTATACTAACCTCATGTTAAAGTTTAAAAGGCAGCCATTTCTATCCAGAGGTACAGTGGGGCCCCATGGAAGTCTTTGCATAATAATACAGTCATGTGTGCAGCGAGCCCTTGAGAGGCCGGTGCATAGGATGGGAGTGGTAGTAGTCCTGATGAGATGTTATGTCACAGTGTACTCACTCAGGCTGTTGCTCCGTGCGGGATCGATGCAGTGGAAAGGAAGTTTGAAGAATGAGGCCAGAAATGGATGAGTAACAGTCTATTTTTGCTTAGTACAAAAATATAACTTGTGGCACATCCAGTAACAGCAAATTCAAAGTGCACCAGTTGAGAAGGTATGGAGGCAGGTTGAATGACTGTATTTTGGCACATGTGGGTATAGGCATACCTCAACTTTATCAGACCTAGTAGTGGTTTTGGTGATGGGTGTCTGAGCCATAGTCCCTCACCTTGCAGCAGTGTCTGTAATGCAGGAATTTGCTGTTCACTCTGCTGTCTTGGTGTTTGTTTCTCTGCAGAATTAAATGTTGTTCCAGGAGTGTGTGCCTCCTCTTCTCTCTCTAGCTAGATAGTAACGCCTTCTCCTGACAGGAAGCAGGACCAGCCCACTCCTAACAAGAGGGGAAGAACAAGGTGGTTAATCAGTAATCCTGGGCCACTTTTTTTTAAATCATGCCACAAAGATGCCACCTCAAAAACACATATAACGTTTTTTAAAAAACAAAAATTCATTTCAATGGATCCGCAAAAAAACGAAAGGTACTCCGTCTGCCTTCCGTTTCCGTATTTCCGTTTTTCCGTTCCGTTCAAAGATAGAACATGTCCTATTATTGTCCGCATAACGGACAAAGATAGTACTGTTCTATCGGGGCCAGCTGTTCCTTTCCGCAAAAAAATGGATTGCACACGGACGTCATCCATATTTTTTGCGGATCCGTATTTTGCGGACCGCAAAATACTGAAAAAGCCATAAAGTTGTGTGCAAGACGCCTTTGTCGTCCTCCTATCCCCTGGAGGGAGAACTGAAAGCATGCTATTAGTCCAAATCACAGACACGTATCAGTGCTAGGACCTTTAATAAGTAGTTCAAAGGACAACCTACCAATCTGAAGAGCAAGCCATAGGCCGAAAGAAACGAGAAGACAGACATTAGCTCCCAGTACTGTGTGTTACTGATGCTCTTCTGGTGCAACTCCAAAAAACAACATAAATCAGCTCAACACCCGAACGAAAAAATTAGATCTATAAGGCCTCATCCACACGACCGTATGTATTTTGCGGTCTGCAAAAAACCAATCCGCAAAAAATATGGATGACTTCCGTGTGCATTCTGTATTTTGCGGAACGGAACAGCTGGCACCTAATAGAACAGTCCTATCCTTGTCCGTAATGCGGACAGTAATAGGACATGTTCTATTTTTTTGCAGAACGGAAATACGGACATACGGAAACGCAATGCACAAGGAGTAACTTCCGTTTTTTTTTGCGGACCCATTAAAATGAATGGTTCCGCATATGGTCTGCAAAAAAACCGGAACGGACACGGAAAGAAAATACGTTTGTGTGCATGATCCCTAACCGCTATGTACGGCAGCACACCCTCCGGAACAATTCTGCGAAACCTTCTGCTGCATAAAATTTTTACATTATTTAAACTGGTTTCAGCTTTAGGGCTCATGCATACAGCCATAAGTGTGTTTTGCGGTCTGCAAATCACGGATCCACAAAACATGGATCCCGGTCGAGTACATGCCACCATGTTTTATTAACTTCTGTAAAAATGTCCTATCTTTGTCCCCAAATGGACAAGAATAGGACGTGCGGCTATAGACAGCATAGAGCTTGCAGATCGCGTGCAGACCAAACATATGGTCGTGTGCATGAGCCCTTACATAAAATACATAGCAGGTAATTTATCAATATGCAACTTTTGGGCTTTTTGGGTACCTGCTTGGTTTGAAGTAATTGTTTATGCTTTTTTTTTTTTTGCAAATATACAAAATGTTGCGCGCAATTTGTTAAATTTGTCAAATGAAATTCCTGTAGATTTTTCAGTCTAAAGTCCAATCATATTTATTACAAAGGTCAGGCGGGCCTGTTTCACATTGGCATTAATGGTTCCAGCAGGTTGTTCCAATAGGGGAACAACCTGCCGGATCCATAACTACCGTGTGTAGCCATGTGCTGCCGAAAGTCGGTCCAGACCCTTTCACTATAATGAGGACAGGCAGAAATATACCGAGAGGTGGCATGACAAAAAATGCTGCCGGAATAGCCTGCCGGAACCATTAATGCCACTGTGAAACATGCCTGCCTGAACCTTTGTAATTAATATGATTGGACTTAAAGGGATTATCCGAGACTAAAAAATGTCCCCCATATGCCTGGGCCCCCCACACTGAATATACTTACCTGGCTCCCCGCTCCCTGCGCCGCTCCTGGTCCCCGCACTTCCACAGCTGCTTTTCCCCGTGCGCTGATGACACTAGGGATGTTCATCCCCATCACCGCCTGCCATTGGCTGCTCCCCCCTGAGAGAAGCAGCTGCGGCAGTGCGGGGACCAGGAGCGGAGCGGGTAGCCAGGTAAGTAGAATCAGTGTGAGGGGCCTGGGCATATGGAGGACATTTTTTTTGTCTCACCGTCCGTGGGGTAGCCGCATGGGGATCGCAGACCCATTCACCTGAATGGGTCCGCGATCCGTCCGTTCCGCAAAAAGATCGAAGTTCTATCTTTTTGCGGTGCGGAGAAACGGAACCCTAGAAAGCACTCCGTAGTGCTTCCATAGTGTTCCATTTGCCATCCGTTTTTTTTTTTTGCGGATCCATTGTAACAATGCCTAAAATGGACAAGAATAGGACATGTTATGTTTATTTTGCGGGGCTACGGAACGGACATACGGATGCGGATAGCACACGGTGTGCTGTCCGCATTTTTTGTGGACCCATTGAAATGAATGGGTCTGCATCCTATCCGCAAAAAAAAAAAACGGAACAGACACGGAAACAAAATACGTTCGTGTGCATGTAGCCAAAGTCACACGTTTTTGCACAAATAAGGCACACACCAAAATGTGCAGCTTTTTAATGCCAATAAATATTGTTTTGTAAATTTCCCCTACACTGTCTTAATCATAGGTAATTTGTATTTATTTTACTCACTTATATAGCGCTACTATATTCCACGGCGCTTTACAGACATTAGTATCACGCTGTCCCCAATGGGGCTCACAATCTAAGGTCTGGAGCTCACAATCTAAGGTCCCTATCAGGATGTCTTTGGAGTGCGGGAGGAAACCGGAGAACCCGGAGGAAACCCACACAAACACGGGGAGAACATACAAACTCCATGCAGATGTTGTCCTTGGTCGGATTCAACCCAGGACCCCAGTGCTAACCACTGAGCACCCTGCTGCCCATAGGTAGGGGTAGGGTTAGTAAATCTACCCTACTTACCATCCTAAGCCCTTTCCTTTCCAGTGCCACTGCGCCGATCCTCCCCGCTAGGCTTGGTGTCCAGACTGCAGCAGTGACAGACTGATTACCACACAGCTGCAGCCAACCACTGGCCTCTGTAATCTTGTATATACTGCAGAGGCCAGTGATTTTCTGCAGCGGTCACTTGTATTTGGGCACATCATCGCTGCAGTCAATAATTGACATCATGGCTGCAGTGGCGGGGTTGGATTTTCTCCATTGTGCAGGTTCTTCCCCATCTTTATACACTGAATTCCCACAGGAGAACTTGCTAAAAACTGAAGAGATCGTATCTTTCTGATTACTGAAATAAATGGCTCACATATTGTAATTTAATATTAACATCGTAAATCTCCTGAGCTTGTCTGCGGAGATCTTATCTTCTCTTCCTTGCGTTTTTGCCTCTTATTATTTTTCTCTCCTCACAAACTGCAATCCGAGAGGCACAAGGTCAGGCTGACAATTATTCAAGATTCCTTCAAAATGTCATCCAGAGTGTTGCCAAAAAAGATTGTGAGGTATTTACAGGCACCTATGATTTCTAGCCTCTGTAGTGGTGGGTCAGGACTGACTATGGGGACTGTGCTCAATGTCAAAGGGTCAAAGACCTTGTCTGCGTCGTCCTACATGTAGGTTTTAGGATGTAGTCACCTCTGCGCTATGGCTTCCGTCCATAAGGAAGGTCTGAACGTGGACATCAATGACAAGAATAGGGCTGCGTGATGCGCTATTTTTCCATCAAAGGCAACAGAAACCTTGACCAAAGAAATAGAATTGTTGTTTTTACGTTCAGAAGCATCACCTGAATCACATACTTACGGTATAACTCGCTGATTGCTATTGAAGCTTAAAGAGGACCTTTCACCGATTATTACACTATGAACTAAGTATACAGTCATGTAGAGCGGCGCCCGGGGATCTCACTGCACTTACTATTATCCCTGGGCACCGCTCCGTTCTCCCGCTATGCCCTCCGGTATCTCCGCTCACTAAGTTATGGTAGGCGGAGTCTGCCCTTGTTCTTCTGTAGCGCTGGCCAATCCCATTGCAGAGCTCACAGCCTGGGAGAAAATAACCTCCCAGGCTGTGAGCTTTGCGCTGCGATTGGCCAGCGCTACAGCAGAACAAGGGCAGACTCCGCCTACCATAACTTAGTGACTGGAATCTCCGCCTACTATAACTTAGTGACTGGAATCTCCGCCTACTATAACTTAGTGAGCGGAGATACCGGAGGGCATAGCAGGAGAACGGAGCGGCGCCCGGGGATAATAGTAAGTGCAGTGAGATCCCCGGGCGCCGCTCTCCATGTCTGTATACTTAGCTCATAGTGTAATAATCGGTGAAAGGTCCTCTTTAACTTACACTTTCAGTCATGTTTGAAATAAATGCTGTAATATTCTCAAAGTAAACCTCCAACTTTCCCGAGATTCTTATACTGCTGACCTACATCCGGGACTGCTTCCGATCAGCTGTTTTGGAAGTCACTTCTGTGAGCACCGTGGCCTTCTCTCTGCTTTTCATGGCCTAGTGACGACACGTTCATCTGTCACGTGGTCTAGGAGCAGCTCAGCCCCATTCAAGTGACTTTTTAAATCACTTCTTATTCAATTATTTTGTGGTTATGAGGTGAAGCGACAACAAAAAACAGCGAATTGGCGATTTTCACTTTTTTTTTTCATTTCGTCATTTGCTGTATGGGGTAAATATTTTTATGTTTTAATATTGTTGGCATTTTCACGTGTGGCAATGCCCACGATGTTTATATTTTTTATTGTTTATATATTTATATTTTTATTTTGGCGAAAGGGGGTGATTTGAATTTTAATATTTTTTAAAATGTTTTTAGCGTTTAAAATTTTATTTTATTTTTATACTTTTTTATAGTTCCTCTAGGGAACTTTAACAAGCTATCATCAAATTGCTTCTCTAATAGACCCCAGTGCATTAGCATTCGGGTCTCTGAGGATTACACTATGTTCCTCTGGAGACCTGCCACAGACAGGGTCTCCATAGGAACTTATGTGCGCCATCCTTGGATCATTCAGGAGGACCAAGGCCTGCCACGCACACTATCCAGCTTCCCCGAGCAGGATGCAGTACCAGACACCTCCCATGGACAAGAGAGGTGCTGTCTCTGGAAAATAAAGCAGATCATTTATTTTCTAAACCTTGAAACCCCTTTAACCCCTTGACCCTCCGTGAAGTACATGTACGTTACAGACGGGTAGGGATTGCATGGAGCGGGCTCAAGAGTTGAACCCATGCCATATGTCGTGGGTACCGGCTGTATAATACAGCTGACAAAACACATGATTCTGAGAGGTTGACATAGTCGCCAGGGGCCTGGTTAACGGGGTTGTGCAATGAGATAATATTGATGACCTCTGCTCTGGATAGGTCGTCAATATCAGATTGGCGGGGGGCCCGACTCCCGACACCCCAGTGTAATTAATAGTGCTGGTCCCATTCAAGTGAATTACACTGCTCCACTGCAAACGAGACGAAGTGTAGTGTAACCTTGAAGAGGAAGCAGCGCTCACACCAGCGCCACCTCCTCTTCAAACATCTGATCGGCGACGTTGCGAGGAGTCAGACCCCCGCCGATCACATATTGACCCACTGCACAACCCCTTTAAATGTGGCACTGCTGTAATCATATTGACCCGTACAATAAAGTTAACGTTATTTTTACAGCACAGTAAATGCCGCAAAAAGAAGACCCAAAAACCAAGGTTTTTTCACCCTACAAATATTTGTTTACAGTTTCACAACACATTATTTGAAACATTAAATGATACCAATAAAAAAATAAAACTTGTCACAGAAAAATAGGTCTTCATACAGCTATGTCAACAGAAAAAAAATAAAAAAAATATGTAATGGCCCTTGAAAGACAGGAAGACAAAAACATTGGCATGAAAGTTGGCTGGGTCCTTAAAGGTTTATTCCAGCTCCATTCAGTGTTGCTTCCATTTTCAGGGCTGTACACATCACTTGTGCCGCTGCAGTCAATGACTGGCCTCATCGTTGAGTTGTCCCCAAGCAGCACATCATTACTGGGACAAGTGATGCTTGGGGACACTTCACCACTGAGGCCAGTCATTGGCTGCAGCAGCACATGTGACCCCGTACGGATGTGTACAGCCCTGGAACCAGAAGAATCGCTGAGAGGAGCCCCCTGCACTGGACCCAAGCGGCGGGGAGGAGGTAAGTGGATTCCTTTATTTAGGTATGCCAAGTACTAGCAAAATGTGAAAAAAAAAAATTGTCTAAAGCTGGGATAACCCTTTAAGGGGTTAAATTAGCACTCATGGTTGTCATATATTTCTGCACAGAAGCTTTGTCTTTCTATGGTTTGTGACATATTTTTGATTCATCAACCACACTCCCACCACTGAAATCCTTACTCATATGCATGGAACCTAAGGTATGTGCCAATGGTATGGACAGAAGTTTTCCTTTAATGAATTCATGCGTTCAAGGAAATGAATAAGAGACGGCCATTGATTTCCCACGTTTTGAGCCAAAATGTTAACATTACCGATTATTTCAACTAGCAATGGAGAAAGTTTTCTTCTACAAGAACCTTCTGCGCCTTCTTGCAGCAGCCATAGTAATTCTTTATGTGTTTTTTGACAGTGCAGGATGCGTAGTTTTGCCATCAGGGTACAATAGGGGGGTCAGATGAGATTTATTTTCACTAGAGATGATCAAGAAAATGTCCTCATTTAGGATTTGCAGCAAACATTGCATATTGGGAATCAACACCAGCCAGTCCTAGTACTGAACAGTCAATGAGGAGGTGCCATGTATCATGACAACCCTTCCTGTATCAACAGAACAAGCACCATCTGACACCATAATCATCAGATCCTATCATACATAAGCCAAGCCACGTGGACCTATAACCTTTCCTGACATGTCTGTTTTAGTAACTACCTGCGTTCCCCACATAATAACAATTCTGGAGCATCTATTCTTATGACTATGAATATGGTCCCTGTATATGGGTTAACGGGTGAAAGCCAGGATAACACCCTTAGGACTAGCCCAAAGTCAAACTGGTTGGTTCGTACAGTGGGTCCACACTGTCACTGCCCATAACAAAATACCACCAGCTGCCATGACAGTCGGGTGACAGAGAGATCCTCCATCTAACTGCTTAGACGCCATGGTTGCTATTGACCGCAGCATCTTATTGGTATACAACCAGGGATCAGTATAATCTTGGCCATTGCAGGCAGTTGTCAGCTGTATAACACAGGCCAGGGCCTATCATGTATAGAGCAGGCTCAGCTCCTCCTGAGCCCACTCCATGCACCCCTTCTGACATCACTATATACATGTACGTTAAATGCCGCAAACGGATTAAAGAGGCAGTACGGAGTCAAAGACAAGACTGCTGGAGCAAGGTTCTCAGAAACATCAGACTGGAGAAGAGACCAAAAGTCTGATAGAGACTGTGGATCTGCTGCCATGGCTGTGGATCATGCTGAGAGGTCATTGAAAGACTTAGTGGGTGGATGAAGGTGCCTTTTCCGCAACTAAGGCTCCATTCACACGTCCACAAAATGGGTCCGCATCCTTTCCGCAATTTTGCGGAATGGGTGCAGACCCATTCATTCTCTATGGGGACGGAATGGATGCGGACAGCACACAGTGTGCTGTCTGCAGCCGCAATTGCGGAGCGCGGCCCCGATTTTGGGTCCGCAGCTCCGCAAAAAGATAGAGCATGTCCTATTCTTGTCCGCAGCTTGCGGACAAGAATAGGCATTTCTATGGGGGTGCCGGGCTGGTGTGTTGCGGACCCGCAATTTGCGGGTCCGCAACACACCACGGACGTGTGAATGCAACCTTAACCATAGACACCGGTCTTAATCATCTCTGCAGCCTCTACACAAATTCGGTGCATCCACCACTGGTCTAAAAGTAAGCTGGCTTAAATTTAGGCCATTTTCTACACCTAAAGCAGGCGTAGAAAATGATAAATGAGATGGATCTGCCGGCCTGTCCCCTTCCCCGCCCACACCACACGTCCTTGTTTAGACCTGGCATGAGCGGGGAAAAGTCGCGCATTGTAGTGCAATCTGTGACAGATATACGACAGAAAACTGACTTATATCTGATAGTAAATGACCCCCTAAATGCCTAGATGTGAGAGGACACATGACAGGCAGTCGGCACCATCAGGACCAAAAGTGAAGTTCTTGTAAGCACACAGATGTGCCAGCGTTGTACCACCAGGCATTTGAGCCTCCACTTGGAGTAAAGTTGTGTTCTGTATTTCACGTCCAGTCTCCTGCTTATTTTGTTGCTGTGCCATTCCTCTGTGTGGCATAACCCCTGTGTGGACCATCTTACAATTTCATCCTGACGGTTCCGGTACATGGGCACCACGCCTATACGGCAGTGCATGGCATTTATGCAGCTCCATGGCTTATGCTCTGCTTTAGGTTACATGCACACGACCGTGCCATTTTTTGCAGTCCGCAAACCGCGTATCCGCAAAAAACGGAAGCCGCCCGTGTGCCTTCTGCAATTTGTAGATATGCCTATTCTTGTCCGCAAAACGGACAAGAATAGGACATGCTATATTTTTTTTGCGGGGCCTCGGAACGGAGCAACGGATGCGGACAGCACACGGAGTGCTGTCCGCATCTTTTGCGGCCCCATTGAAGTCATTGGGTTCGCACCGGCTCGGATGCGGACCAGAACTACGGTCGTGTGCATGAGGCCTAAAGGTTCCAATGGGCACCATATGTACAAAGATATTATCCCTGGTCGCATACTGCATGCCACAATTTCATTTTTGTTGGATTTGTACAGAATCTGACCTGAGGCACACACAGGTACAGGCCTCTGGGGCAGCACTATTACAACTCCGTACAAAACAGAGCTCCGATAGGGCAGAGTGTATGAACTATGGCGAACTGACAGAAGAAGACGACTCAAGGGCACTTATTTACTGATGATTTCATGCCTTTATTTTTTTATTTTCTGGGAAACACTTAATAAAAAATAAATAAATAAATAATGTCTTTTTTTATACTCTTTTTACCCTACAATGTCCAAATAAAAGCAGACAGTAGATCTATTGAAATGTCTAATGTAGACAAGGGTTAAACAGAAGTAAATATCGGAGAGCATGAGAAAATGTGAATTCTGGTCTGGTCATGTGAAGGGAAACACCTTTGGTAATTATAGGGTTAACGCCCGGTCTGAAAACATTTGTGGAAGGGACAAGCCCTATTCCCCACAGGACATTGCAATCAGCTTCATTTTTAAAATAATAAGCTATTAAGAAAAAAGGAATTGCAGAAACAAAAAGAGAAAACATAAGGCTATGTTCAGATGCGACAAAAAAATAATAATTCTGTTTTACGTGCGGATTTTGATGTTGATTTGCGCCCGGGTTACACCTTGTTCCGAAAATCTGGAAAAGAAATGAGAATGCCGTGGAAATAAAATGAAAATCTGGAGCACGTCTTCTTAAGGCCTCATGCACACGACCGTTTTTCGGGTTCGCATCCGAGCCGCTGTTTTAGCGGCTCGGGTGCGTAACCATTCACTTCAATGGGGCCTCAAAAGATGCGGACAGCACTCCGTGTGTTGTCCGCATCCGTTGCTCCGTTCTGTGGCTCCGCAAAAAAAATATAACATGTCCTATTCTTGTCCGTTTTGCGGCCAAGAATAGGCATTTCTACAATGGGCCGCCTGTTCTGTTTTGCAAATTGTGGAAGGCACACGGGCGGCTTCCGTTTTTTGCTCATCCGTGGTTTGCGGACCGCAAAAAACGGCCCCGGTCGTGTGAATGTAGCCTAAGATCCAGAAAGATTTTTTTCTGCAGTGTTTAAATTCAGTTTTGTAAAATTCCATTTAGGCCTCATGCACACGGCCGTTGTGCGGCCGTTCCATGCATTGGGGACCACAATTGCGGTCCCCAATGCACGGGCAACATCCTATTCAACCTATTCAACTTGAATGGGTCTGTGGTCTGTCCGCACCGCAAAAAAATATGACATGTCATATTTATTTGCGGTGCTGAACAACGGAAAGAAACACCACGGAAGCACTCCGTAGTGCTTCCGGTGTTCCGTGACTCCGTTCCGCATCTCCGGAATTGCGGACCCATTCAAGTGAATGGGTCCTTATCCGTGATGCATGGTGCGCAATGCCAGCAGCAGCAGCCCAACGGCTGTGTGCATGAGGCCTTAGACCTCTTTTATACACGTTCATGTCCCTGGTGACATCCGTGACAAGCTGGACAGCGGTTCATCCGTGAAGATGTGTTTGGTCCGTTTTTGCTCTCCATGTGTCATCCGTATTCCACGTACACTGCTCAGCCCCTACCAATGGTCCATGAAAACCACGGACCACACATGGATGGCATCATGTTGTGTCCATGGTTTTCACTGACCCATAGTCTATAACAGGGATGTCCAACCTGCGACTCTCCAGCTGTTGCAAAACTACAACTCCCAGCATGCCCAGACTGCCTACAGCTAGCAGCCTACAGCTAGCATGGTGGGAGTTGTAGTTTTACAACAGCTGGAGAGCCGCAGGTTGGACATGCCTGGTCTATAAGGTGTGCAGGGGATCCAAGCCCATCCAACAGATGGGACCTACACGGACAGCACACACATGCAATTCGCTGCCATGTGAGAGAGGCCTTACTTGCATTGTACACTGTGTGTTGAAAGTTTCATGTTTGCAACATCAAAAAATCTGGGACAAATATGGCAAATATAGCATCCAGCATCTTCCTAGAACAGAAGTCCTAGATCTGCCTGTTCACATGGACTCAGTAGGGTTTATTCATCCTGAAATCTACAGAAAAGCTGCATGTATGAGGCCTCCTATTGTTTTTCAATCGGAATACGCACGTGCAGAATAAAAAAAAAAACTGTGTAGCAGAAAAAGAAAGACTAGATTTATGTCAAATTGTGTCGAAACCACGCAGAAAATGTGCCGGGTAGCCACATGTGGAGCATGAAGAACTGCACGGAGCATGAAGGACTGCAGCATGTAGAAATGGTTCAGCCTTGGATTTCGAGGCAGATTTTTCCAAATGAAAAATCCACCATATGTACATACCTTTACGATACGTCCACCGTAGGTGATCAGAAAGTCCGCTGCTGATTTTGCTGCAAACACTACAGTGAAAAGCACTGCAAAAAAAAGGTGTTTGCCATGGAAGTGTCTGTGGATTTCACCCTCTCCATTGTAAAGGGTGAAATCCGCGGCGGACATATGCAGCATAAACTGGCATGCTGCAGGTATATCAAATCCAAACCACGAGTCCATTTTACGTTGCAGATTTTTTTACGCAAAGTGTGGATCAGATTTCTTAAAACTTCCTCTATTGTGTCGGGACTCTACAAACGCTGCGGATCTTCTGCATGATAGTTCATTGCAGCAAATCTGCGACATGGGAACGCGGCCTAACGGTACAGTACTGACTTGTGTACGGTGTCATGTCAATACAAAACAGAACGTTTTAGGACAGTGGGCCGATCCATGCAAAGCATAACTTTTCTTGTTGTTCACCAAATATTCACCTTTAGGCCTCTTTCACACTACCGTATGGCTATTTCAGTGTTTT
This sequence comes from Bufo bufo, assembly GCF_905171765.1. Lineage (NCBI taxonomy): Eukaryota > Metazoa > Chordata > Amphibia > Anura > Bufonidae > Bufo > Bufo bufo. The sequence continues at coordinate 79,205,949 of NC_053393.1, read as the reverse complement.
TCATGGATCCGTTGTTCCATTTTTTTGTTTCCGTTGTGTTTCCGTTCCGTTTTTCCGTTCCGTTTTTCCGTATGGCATATACAGTATACAGTAATTACATAGAAAAAATTGGGCTGGGCATAACATTTTCAATAGATGGTTCAGAACAAAACGGAACGGATACGGAAGACATACGGATGCATTTCCGTATGTGTTCCGTTTTTTTTGCGGACCCATTGACTTGAATGGAGCCACGGAAAGTGATTTGCGGGCAATAATAGGACATGTTCTATCTTTCAACGGAATGGAAAAACGGAAATACGGAAACGGAATGCATACGGAGTACATTCCGCAAAACGGGAAAAAAGCGGTAGTGTATAAGAGGCCTTAGTGTAGAGACGTGTATTTCAATCAACACAAAAGCAACAATAAAGGAAGAAATAGAAAGCAGTGGAGAAGGATGTGGGAGTCCAGATAAATGTGAAGGATATTGTGTATATATAGTATGCGTTAATGCCCACCTCCGTGCTAGTCTCCTGGCAAACTCTATGCCAGGACTTGGCAATGTTTTATAGGATCAGAAAGATGTATGGATATGTCCTTCGCAAGTTCGGAGCAGTGTCCCACTATAGGCATCCTAGGATGAAAGTAAGAAAAAGACAGGAGATAAACGGAGAAATGTCCGCATAGTGGTGGTCTTTTTATTGGTCCCATATGCTTAGGGGAGATACGGGCTCTCCAGCTGTATATGGAGACTTAGTGGCAATTCTCCATGGGAAAATAGTATGCAAAGATGTGTCTCCCAGACCAGGGGTGCCCAACCTGTCGCCCTCCAGGCCAACTGTTGTAAAACTACAACTCCCACCATGCCCTGCTGTAGGCTGTCCGAGCATCCTAGTGGATGTGCCCAGAGAGGTACATAAAGAAGAAGAGGATGCACAGACTGAGGGCTTGTTCACACGAACGTGACGTATTTTGCGGTCCGCAAATTTCGGATCCACAAAACACGGATGCCGTCTGTGTGCCTTCCCCAATTTGCGGAACGGAACGGACAAGAATAGGACATGACTCATGATTTTTGCGGGGCCACGGAACCGAGCAACGGATGTGGCCCCATTGAAGTGAAAAAAATGCGGCTCGGATGCGGAACCAAACCACGGTTGTGTGAATGAGCCCTAAATATATAGACATCAGCACACATCGGTGTAGTCTGACATTGGGGCAGATTTACTAATCTAATCCTATACATGGCATAAATTTAGGAGGTAACGTATCAAATGTGCTGCACCAGAAAAGCGGAGTGATTTTGTCAGTGGAGTAGGCATTTGTTCCTAATTTATGACATATTTGCACCATTTTCAGTGTGGTTTGCCCCATGCTCAGCAGTTTACATTTACTAAGGGGCTGATAGATGTTTTTTGGACGGAGCTAGATTTCTAGTCAGACGTGTTATTGTGACTTTTTGCAAAAAGTCTCAAAAAAATTAAAACAAATTTGCACGTTTGTCTCCAGTCCCCTAGGTGGCATACAAACTGACGGAGGATTTATAATAAATCCGTATGTATTTCATGCAGTAAGTTTAACAAATAGCGTGTAACACTTTGTAAATTTGTCGCAAAAAAAAAGTTCAAAAATTCACATACACCCTTAGGTCTCATGCACACAACCGTGTGCATTCCGTATTTTGCGGAACAGCCGGCCCCTAATAGAACAGTCCTATCATTGTCTGTAATGCGGACAATAAGAGGACGTTCTATTTTTTAGTCGGATCGGAGATACGGACATACGAAAACAGAATGCACACGGAGTAACTTCAGTATTTTTTTGCGGACCCAGTGAAATGAATGGTTTCGTATATGGTCCGTAAAAAAACAGAACGGACAAGGAAAGAAAATACGTTTGTGTGCATGAGCCCTTGGGCCTCAAGCACACAACCGTATGTATTTTGCGGTTCCCAAAAAAAACGGATCCGCAAAAAATACAGATGACGTCTGTGTGCATTCTGTATTTTGCGGAAAGGAACAGCTGGCCCCTAATAGCACAGTCCTATCCTTGTCCGTAATGTGAACAATAATAGGACATGTTCTAATTTTTTCACGGAACGGACATGACAGAAACGGAATGCACACGGAGTAACTTCCGTTTTTTTGTGGCCCCATTGAAATGAATGGTTCCGCATACGATCTGCAAAAAAACGGAATGAACGCGGAAAGAGAATACGTTTATGTGCATGAGCACTTATGACGGGGGCTCAGGCTGGATGGTACAACTGGTGCAGGGAGAGACACTTCTGTCTAACTTTATAAGATCTATTGCTTGGCTTAGTTTGAGACTTAGGCTACTTTCACACTAGCGGCAGGACGGATCCGACATGCTGTTCACCCTGGCCGGCGGACTAAAAGTACTGCATGTCCGACTTTTTAGTCCGGCGGCCTCTCACTGCAAATTGCCGTGCTGCGCCGGAGCTCCGCCCCCGTCCCCATTATAGTCAATGTGGATGGAGCGGCGGTCCGGCGGCATAGTGGCAGGACGGATCTGACAGGGTGAACAGCCTGTCGGATCCGTCCTGCCGCTAGTGTGAAAGTAGCCTAAATTTTATGACAGAATTTTGGTCTTGGCACAAAATTCACCTCTTAGACTATCCCCCCCCCCCCCCCCTTGCCCAAAAGGCCACACCCTTTTTACAGTAATCCACACCCATTTTCAAAGTAGACACAAAAACTTTCTGTAAACCTATATGCACCAAACTGTGCTACTTTTTGGTGCAATTTACTTTAAAATCTAGGTTAACTCCCATAAATGTGGACCAATCCGAGCACCGTGGTTTAAATAGGAGGTGCTGATAGCAGCTTCCAAATCCAGACTAGATTTTCGCTTAAAGGGAACCTGTCACCGGGATTTTGTGTATAGAGCTGAGGACATGGGTTGCTAGATGGCCGCTAGCACATCCGCAATACCCAGTCCCCATAGCTCTGTGTGCTTTTATGGTGTAAAAAAAAAACTATTTTATACATATGCAAATTAACCTGAGATGAGTCCTGTCCCTGACTCCTCTCACCTACAGGACTCATCTCAGGGTAATTTGCATATGTATAAAATAGTTTTTTTTTTACACCATAAAAGCACACAGAGCTATGGGGACTGGGTATTGCGGATGTGCTAGCGGCCATCTAGCAACCCATGTCCTCAGCTCTATACACAAAATACCGGTGACAGGTTCCCTTTAAACATTCACACGCTGCAAACTGAGAAGGACGAAGCTTATTTTATTACAATTAACTCTTACAGGCAAATCAAACTAAAAGTGTGATATTTTTTTTTCCAGTGCAACAGATCTTTATTAGATTAGACCATCTGATTGCCAAGTATTAGGTGTATGACCAGTGTCGGACTGGGGTGCCTAGGTCCCACCAGTAAACTATATTTTGGGGGCCAGCGTTTTTTTTTTTTCCGGCATAGAGTTCCGTCCTAGGGGCTCTATAGCGGAAAAGAACTGATCAGGTATGTCCACATGCATTCTGAATGGAGAGTAATGCGTGCTCAGACCGAAAAAAAAAGGTAAAAAAAGTAAATGCCGGATCCGTTTTGCCGGATGACACCGGAAAGACGGATCCGGCATTTCAATGCATTTTTTTGACTGATCATGATCCTGATCAGTCTTACTAATTCCATCAGTTGGCATACGTTTTGCCGGATCTCTCTGTCACAAGTGTGAAAGTAGCCTTACTCTCCATTCAGAATGCATGGGGATAAAACTGATCTGTTCTTTTCCAGTATAGAGCCTCTAGGACAGAACTCAATGCTGGAAAAGAAAAACGCTAGTGTGAAAGTACCCTAACTTGACCAGCATGCACTTTCTATAATACTGGTGTCTTCTTAGGTGGCACAAGGGTCTTTGGGCCCCCTCAGGCTCCTGAGCCCAGTAGCGACTGCTACCTCTGCACCCCCTATAGCTACGTCCCTGGATATGATTATGGTGCCGTGGTGTGTGCATCATCCCTGTCCTGTGACATGGCTGTTTCTATCACCCCTGTGCTGTAACATCACTTTGTACATTATCTTTGTACTGTCTCATCATTGGGTGCAGCACCCCTGTGCTGTAACGTCACTGTGTGCATTATCCCACTATTGGGACGTCACTGTGTGCATTATCCCACTATTGGGACGTCACTGTGTGCATTATCCCACTATTGTGACATCACTGTGTGCATTATCCCACTATTGGGACGTCACTGTGTGCATTATCCCACTATTGGGACGTCACTGTGTGCATTATCCCACTATTGGGACGTCACTGTGTGCATTATTCCAGTATTGGGACATCACTGTGTGCATTATCCCACTATTGGGACGTCACTGTGTGCATTATCCCACTATTGGGACGTCACTGTGTGCATTATCCCACTATTGGGACGTCACTGTGTGCATTATCCCACTATTGGGACGTCACTGTGCCTGTTTTTATTGTATTTTGACATCACTGTATGTATTATTCCACCACTGTGACATTATTTATTATCCCTCTATTGTGACATCACAGTGTGCTTTTCTGACGTCACTGCATTTATTATCGCACCATACCAGCACATATACTGTAGACATTGCAGTGATCAGTCCCTGGTTTAGGACAGACCTGTAAATGCCCCAGCACTGCACCCCCACTTCATTCACAGCTCACATTACATTGACATGCTGATGATGGTCTCCGGTGCTGTCTGCCTCCTATTAGTAGAAGTCGGATCTTCTTTCATAATGTGCGATCAGCAAAACCGCTGAGTCTGACCCCGGGGATCGCTCATTAGTGAGCAGCATAAATATGGCCATTGTCCGCCAGGTGGCGCTGCAGGTCTTCTAGTCCAGCGCTGTTCCCTTCCCCCTTCATGTTCCATGCTTGTGTCCAAGGTACTTCCAGTGTCATCTCCATGTCAGCCTCCTGCAGAGATGGCAGCCTCTCGGAGCATCCATGCCCCCTCTAAATAGCTGTGCCCTTTTGTGCAGATATAACCAGACCAACTAAGGGAATTTCCCTTCATTTAAAAGTCATGAATTCCCCACTGTCACTAGCAGCCAGGATATGATATACCACAATTGGATTGTAGAACTATAAATTCCAGCATGCCCTCCTGGGAACTGTAGCAGATTTGATACCGTTGCTCTATAAAATGCAGTCTGATCTATACCATAATCTACAGGAGCCCCATCACAGCCACCTCCAGGGGGTAGATCACCCCCCACAGATAGGCATTGCCAGAATACAGAGGGCATACAGGGCATGTGTCCTAGTGTGTCACCTGTATCTCCCCAACTGTTGTGGTACTACAACCCCCACTATACCCTAGTGTGTCACCTGTATCTCCCCAACTGTTGTGGTACTACAACCCCCACTATACCCTAGTGTGTCACCTGTATCTCCCAACTGTTGTGGTACTACAACCCCCACTATACCCTAGTGTGTCACCTGTATCTCCCCAACTGTTGTGGTACTACAACCCCCACTATACCCTAGTGTGTCACCTGTATCTGCCCAACTGTTGTGGTACTACAACCCCCACTATACACTAGTGTGTCACCTGTATCTGCCCAACTGTTGTGGTACTACAACCCCCACTATACCCTAGTGTGTGACCTGTATCTCTCCAACTGTTCTGGTACTACAACCCCCAGTATACCCTAGTGTGTCACCTGTATCTCTCCAACTGTTGTGGTACTACAACCCCCAGTATACACTAGTGTGTCACCTGTATCTCCCCAACTGTTGTGGTACTACAACCCCCACTATACACTAGTGTGTCACCTGTATCTCCCCAACTGTTGTGGTACTACAACCCCCACTATACCCTAGTGTGTCTCCTGTATCTCTCCAACTGTTGTGGTACTACAACCCCCAGTATACACTAGTGTGTCACCTGTATCTCCCCAACTGTTGTGGTACTACAACCCCCACTATACACTAGTGTGTCTCCTGTATCTCCCCAACTGTTGTGGTACTACAACCCCCACTATACCCTAGTGTGTCACCTGTATCTGCCCAACTGTTGTGGTACTACAACCCCCACTATACCCTAGTGTGTGACCTGTATCTCTCCAACTGTTCTGGTACTACAACCCCCACTATACACTAGTGTGTCTCCTGTATCTCTCCAACTGTTGTGGTACTACAACCCCCACTATACACTAGTGTGTCTCCTGTATCTCCCAACTGTTGTGGTACTACAACCCCCACTATACCCTAGTGTGTCACCTGTATCTCCCCAACTGTTGTGGTACTACAACCCCCAGTATACCCTAGTGTGTCACCTTATCTTTCCAACTGTTGTGGTACTACAACCCCCACTATACACTAGTGTGTCACCTTATCTTTCCAACTGTTGTGGTACTACAACCCCCACTATACCATACTGTGTGACCTGTAATTCTCCAACTGTTGTGGTACTACAACCCCCAGTATACCCTGGCAGCCTTCACCCATAACAGCACCATCTGTCAATATGTCCCTGCTGGGATCTGTGATTTCTGGACAAGGGCAAGTTTATACTGTGTTAGTCAGTGTCTGTGTACTTACTGTATGTGTCATAATATGTGTCAGTGTATGTGTACTTACTGTATGTGTCATAATATGTGTCAGTGTCTGTGTACTTACTGTATGTATCATAATATGTGTCAGTGTATGTGTACTTACTGTATGTGTCATAATATGTGTCAGTGTATGTGTACTTACTGTATGTATCATAATATGTGTCAGTGTATGTGTACTTACTGTATGTGTCATAATATGTGTCAGTGTATGTGTACTTACTGTATGTATCATAATATGTGTCAGTGTATGTGTACTTACTGTATGTATCATAATATGTGTCAGTGTATGTGTACTTACTGTATGTATCATAATATGTGTCAGTGTATGTGTACTTACGTTATGTGTCAGTGTGTGTGTGTGTGTGTGTATGTACTTACCGTATATTTCAGGGTATGTGTACTTACTGTATATGTCAGTGTATGTGTACCTACTATATGTATCAGTATATGTGTACTTACTGTATGTGTCAGTGTGTGTGTGTGTGTGTGTGTGTGTATGTACTTACCGTATATTTCAGGGTATGTGCACTTACTGTATATATGTCAGTGTGTGTACTTACCGTATATGTCAGAGTATGTGTACTTACTGTATATGTCAGTGTATGTGTACCTACTATATGTATCAGTGTATGTGTACTTACTGTATGTGTCAGTGTATGTGTACTTACTGTATGTGTCAGTATATATACCTACTATATGTATCAATGTATGTGTACTTACTACATATGTCAGTGTATGTGTACTTACTATATGTCAGTGTATGCATACTTACTATATGTCAGTGTATGTGTACCTACTGTATGTCAGTGTGTGTGTACTTACTGTATGTGTCAGTGTATGTGTACTTACTGTATGTGTCAGTGTATGTGTACTTACTACATATGTCAGTGTATGCGTACTTACTATATGTCAGTGTATGTGTACCTACTGTATGTCAGTGTGTGTGTACTTACTGTATGTGTCAGTGTATGTGTACTTACTGTATGTGTCAGTATACTTACTGGCATCTAGCATACTGTTCACACTGCCATTGTCCACACAAGCCTGATATAATTACCAATGTACAGAATATAACATTTTCTGTATCTTCCCTTTGACCTACAATCTGTAAGTGCCCCCATAAAACCCTCCTTCAGTTTACATCTGACACTGGTGCTCCTCAGGAAGGTCTGTGGGCTGTAGGCAGAGGCTTCTTGGCCTGGGGGGTCTACAGATTAATAAGAACAAATAAACCTGGAAGTTCCCTTAAAACACACAAACTATTAGAGGGAGACCAGGTATGAATGAGATGTATGAGGGGGAGGCTGCCCCTATGGATGGGGACCTGCTGTGTGGTCTGGATGGGTCTCCTCACTATACTCTATATGGGATGTATAGGGTCCTGTCAGAGCAACAGACAATGCACAGAGGATCCAATGTAAAGCACCTCTATAGAAGGCAGGATGTGTAGTGTAGGGGGGGAGGTGAAGGTGCATCACCCTGGTAATCCAGCCAGTTACATACAACATCAGGACACTCTTCTGGACACATGCTCTAAGCCTTTGATGTGTCTATAAAAATCTGAGATTATAGAACAAATCCCAGCTTTCATGTGTCACCCCCCTCATAAGAGAGGAGGATTTACAGGAGGGGACCTCTGCCCCCTCTGTCCATGCTGCGGTCTAGACTGCTGCAGGTTTGTCGTCTGCTCTGCGCCCTCTGATCAAAGAGGATGAGTTCCCACTGCTGGCATCCAACGGGTTAACCCTGTAACTCCCCCCAAAAAAACAACTGAGGTACAGGGACCCAGCCTCTCCTGGGGGGGTAATGTGCCCTCTCTTATTATACTGATATCATGATGATGATGGTGGTGGTTATATTCCATGTGGTGCATACAGCTACTCACATGCAGAAAACCCACTGTGTCCACAGGGCCACTGACCTGACCACATACATATCACATACTCCGCTGCAGTACTAGTACTTCTTTATCGGTAGTGGTAATAGTAGTATTAATACCTCATAGTAGTAATATGTGTGTATTATTAATTAGTAGTAGCGGCAGTAGTGCTAATATTCAATAGTCGTACTAATATGTATGAATCGTTTAGTAGCAGAAGTATAAATACTTAGTAGTATGTATGGTACAGTAGCAGTAGTATTGATACTTAGTAGTATTATGTATGGTACAGTAGCAGTAGTATTAACACTCAGTAGTAGAATGTATGGTATAGTAGCAGTAGTATTAATATTTAATAGTAGTGATAATATGTATGAATAGTTTAGTAGCAGTATGTATAGTATAGTAGCAGTAGTATTAATACTTAGTAGTAGTGTGCATGGTACAGTAGGAGTATTATTAATACTCAGTAGTAGTATGTATGGTATAGTGTCCGTAGTATTAATACTTAATAGTTGTAGTAATATGCATGAATCGTTTAGTAGCAGTATTATTAATACTTAGTAGTAGTATGTATAGTAGCAGTAGTATTAATACTTATTAGTAGTATGTATGGTATAGTAGCAGTAGTAGTAGTATGTATTGCTTATTAGTTGTATTAATATTGAGAGCTAAGCATTCTTAATTAGTACTAGTATTTATAATTAGCAGTAATAGAAGTATGTATTCTTCATTAGAAGAAATATTAATATATTATAGTATGCCTTATTAATAGCAGTAATAATACATAGTAATATCAGTAGTATTGTTGTGTAATATTCTTTCTGGCAGTACTATACTGATTATTAGTATTGTGTGTTACCCATTAGCGCTGGTTGTATTTTTGTTGATACTAGAAGCAGTACAGACACATGTCATCACTGGGAGCAGAATAGTGATGTTACTGGGTAGGATTATTACTATCCTCATTATGTCCCATCTGCAGCATCACCTCATAGTACATCTAATAAGATACTAATTCCATCTCTTCATTCTGTCACTTATTGTCGTCTACAGATCTCTGCATTATATCTGCATTATATCTATACATCTCCTTACATCTCCAGACGTCTCCCACCATCCGTTACTTCTACTCCATGTAGATTTCTAACACTCTTTAAACCGTCCGGTTTCTCAATGAAAACCCCGATGTTTTATTACATTTCGTTTCCTAAACGTTTAATGAATAATGCAAGTGATCTTCAAGCGTGAGAGAAAGTTTAATAACCATTGTAGAGCCTAATAATGATAATAACAATAATAATAATAATTATTATTATTATTATTATTATTATTATTTATAAATGTGATCCAAGTGCCGTCATTATGACGATTATGACACCTTTATAAGAAATGTGTTTCTTTGTCTAGTTAAATGGATTTACACTTTATATCGTCTTCTGCTTGTTCTTGTTGTTCTTCTAATTATTATTATTTATTTCATTTACTAGTTGCTGAACACATGACAGTTATGGTTAGTGACAGATGATTATATCATTAGCAATCGAAATTACAAGTAAACTTACTCCATAGCGAAATACTGCAAAATAGTGCGTTTAAATGGTGATGTTGAAAATAATAATAATGATTATATTATTATTATTATTATTATTATTATTATTAATAAATATACTGCATTCTACGGTGTAGGAAAGGGCCAAGAACATGATGTCAGGGAGAGGTTCCTCTATAGAAAGTAACAGATGATTTCTGAGCCTGAACATCTTCTCAATGGAGGACTCTGTATTCCGGGATTTCAAATAAAGTCTTTGGATATCAGTTGTTAAATGTGAACGTTTTGCTGCTCTGTGTGGATTATATATATATACAAACATACACACACACACACACACACATTATACACACATATTATATACACACACACATTATATATACACACATTATATACACATATATACACACATTATATATACACACATTATATACACATATATACACACATTATATATACACACAGTATATACACACATATTATATACACACACACATTATATATACACACATTATATACACATATATACACACATTATATATACACACATTTTATATATATATATATATATATATATATATATATATATATAAAAAGAAAAAAGTTGGACTGCACTCCTGAATTGTAGTGAAAACAATAAAACTTTATTCACCCATATTGTGGCAATGTGAGCCGAAACGTCGCAAGTTTGCCACAATATGGGTGAATAAAGTTTTATTGTTTTCACTACAATTCAGGAGTGCAGTCCAACTTTTTTTTTTTTTATAATATTGGGTATTGCTGAAACCCACTGTTGGACATTGCACCCGCTCTCTGGATGGTGCTCCCGTTGGATTTTTCTTCAATATAGATATACACACACACATATTATATACACACACATTATATACACATTATACACACACATTATATATACACACATATATACACACATTATATACACACATTATATATACACACATTATATACACACACAGATATACACACATTATATATATATATATATATACACACATTATATACATACACAGATATACACATTATATACACACATTATATACACACATTATATATACATATTATATATACACACACAGATACACACACACATTATATACACACATTATATACACACACATTATACACACACATTATATACACACACATTATACACACACATTATATACACACACATTATACACACACATTATATACACACACATTATACACACACATTATACACACACACACATTATATACACACACATTATATACACACACATTATATACACACACATTATACACACACATTATACACACACACACATTATATACACACACACACATTATATACACACACATTATACACACACATTATATACACACACATTATACACACACATTATACACACACACACATTATATACACACACACACATTATATACACACACATTATACACACACATTATATACACACACATTATATATACACACACATTATATACACACACATTATATACACACACATTATACACACACATTATATATACACACACATTATATACACACACATTATATATATATATATATATATATATATATATATATATATATATATATACATACACAGGCTTCCAGTATAAGATAGCATTGTGTGCTGGTGGTTTGCATATGATTTCCATCTATGAATGGGTCAGCCTCCCTTTTGGATGGGGTCTGCTCCCGGTCTCCGGGGTCAGTCTGATCTTCAGTTATGATGAGCTGACTATTGGGCTTGCAGTTTGCCCACCCATACCCAAATGGAGCCTTCAATGTGACAAAATGGGGCAGACGGGTCATAAGGTCAGCATACATCTTAGTACAAGTGAGAAATCCCACACCTCAAGCATAATGTTAACCTTCCAAAGAGCTAAAAGTAACACATACCCCGCTCTTCAAACCCCCTCTGCATGCCCCGGGACCAGTAATACATAACCGCCGCCGGCAATGATGGACTCTATAGAGAAGGGAGATTTTTCATTTTACCGGTGGGAGGTGAATTTCCTAACAGATGGGCTACTTCGCATTGTGCTCTGCGCGGTCCCTTTAAGAGTTTAGTTGCTATCCAAACAGAAGTAAACACAGCGAGCCATTAGGGAAGCCGAAGAGTTCGAAGGGGGCGTGGCCAGCGTTAGCACGGGGGCGGGTATAGAGTTTTACAACGTCCAGCGTTCCATGAATGGGAGGGGTCGGTGGGCGGGGATAGAACGTTACTACTGCTAAAGGTTCATCGAGCGGGCGTGGCCAGAAAGGAGATGTTTGCAGCTGGAGGGCGGAGCCAAAAGTCCAAGGGACTCGGGGCTGAAATGTGATGGATCTGAGAAGCTGATCTCAGACTTGCACCAAACTTAACAAGAGTCAAAGCAGGAGAAGCGGGGGGATCAGTGAGCGCAGGGAGAGAGGGGGATCAGTGAGCGCAGGGAAAGAGGGGGATCAGTGAGCGCTAGGAGAGAGGGGGATCAGTGAGCACTAGGAGAGAGGGGGATAAGTGAGCACCAGGAGAGAGGGGGATCAGTGAGCACCAGGAGAGAGGGGGATCAGTGAGCACCGGGGACTGGCTCACTGCACTCCCGGCACACACAGCATAAGCTTTGCTGTAAGCTACACACGATGAGTCCTGCTGCTGGAGCAGGCGTGGAGGGGCTCTGCTAACTTTACATGGTGGACCAACTGTGTGGATCTAATGCAAAGACAGCTAGACTAAGGAGGATCTATCGTGGAGATTGTGGCCCCCGGGAGCAGAGCCGTGACAGGTAAGTGTCCCACACAGATGAAACTATGGGAACTTGCCTGTGGAGTCAGGAGGACCTGACATGGTGATCACAAGGGAGATCCAGTGCAGAAGGCGGGCACTGCTGGGCACAGCACCTGGGGAGGCTGCCCACACACCACCCATGTCACAAAGCTCGGGGGGGCAAAAGCTTCGGCACAGAAATGGTTAATCACTTAGAGCAGAAGTGCTAGGTGCTGTGCGACATTTGCTCTGTACCTGCTTATTACTAATCACCTGAGAGGGGAGGACAGGAGACCAAGGGAGGGGGCAGCAGACTGAAGAGAAAGTGACTGCCACAGCTATGTGACCTGCCATATAATACTAATATGGGGGCTCTGCCATCAGCAGCTACACAGACTGTGGTGGGTGTCCAGTGACTGTAGTACTACAGCTCCCAGCATGCTCCAACAACATCCCAAGTATAAGGAAGATTAGAAGTGTAGTTCCACCAGGGGACACATCAATAGAATAGGATGATGGATGGAGAGATTAGATAGAAATAGATAGATAATGGACATTTTATATGGATAGATAGATATCAGAGCGTGTGATAGATAATTGATTTTAGATAAATACTGAGTGTATATGAGATGGATACCTAAATGCACAGCAATATAGAATATTGATACAAATATAGCTTTTAGATGTATATTAAAAAAAAGAAAGAAAGAACGATAAATCGATAGATATGAGACAGTCAGACATAGATATCAGTCAGATATATAGATAGAAGATAGAAGAGTTAGATGCGATGAATAAGATAGAATTGTGGTTTTGCTACCAGTTTCTGAAAAATTACAAAATCAGCTCTGCTACATCTGTGTAAATGATAACATCATGACTCGCCTGATATTATATCCAGTATGTTGTGTGCGGGGGTTCTCAGCAGAGACCCCGAATACTCAGATCCACTTTGAATATATTTGAATATGTATATAAATATATTTTATAACAAGCAATCTGAGAAAATTACTGTAATAATGTATTGCTGGTTATATGTTACTTTTAAGTATTCTATTTGTTCTTGCTGGTCCATATGTTTCTTCCAGCTGCTCAGGTGCTGTATCTGCTATTACCTGACTGTACATATATCCGTGTAGACGCATTGTCACCAGGTCTTCTCAGTAATACAATCTGTATTGGTTATGAGTGATACGATAGTAAATGGCATATCTGGCTAGGAGACATCGTGCTTTACACCAGGACCTATTATAGATTATATGGATTATTATAAATATGTGTGTATCGATCTGGGTGTGCGTGTGCATATATGTATTTATGTATATGCGTGTGTGTATATAATGTATGTGTATATATATATATATATATATATATATATAATGTGTGTATATATGTTTATGTGAAAGAATATCTGTAAAAGTTGCTCCTAACCTCCGCAGTGTGATGAGGGGGCAGCCTGTAATGAAGTGACATATCAGTGTGTATGGTGTGTTTCATGTACTATGGAAAAGGAGATTGGTTGGACTAGATTGGGTTCGTGTTGCTTTTATTAATAATAACACATGGTGCCTGCTATGGATTATGTGATGAGCACAGCTCCTGACTGCTGCAGCTTTCTGTACATATCTGGCCAGAATTATTATTAGAAAGACGATCATTATTGTCACCACAACCAAATCTGAACGACCAGAATATGTAGATTGTCCTGCCCCATAAAATGTATTAATCTATACGTGTATATGTGTATATAATATGTGTGTATATGTGTATATAATATGTGTGCGTATACGTGTATATAATATGTGTGTATATGTGTATATAATATGTGTATATGTGTATATAATATGTGTGCATATACGTGTATATAATATGTGTGTATATGTGTATATAATATGTGTATATAATATGTGTGCTTATACGTGTATATAATATGTGTGCATATACGTGTATATAATATGTGTATATGTGTATATAATACGTGTGCATAAACGTGTATATAATATGTGTGCATATACGTGTATATAATATGTGTGCATATACGTGTATATGTGTATATAATATGTGTGTATATGTGTATATAATATGTGCGTATATGTGTATATAATGTGTGTATATGTCTATATAATGTGTGCATATACGTGTATATAATATGTGTGCATATACGTGTATATGTGTATATAATATGTGTGTATATGTGTATATAATATGTGCGTATATGTGTATATAATATGTGTGTATATGTCTATATAATGTGTGCATATACGTGTATATAATATGTGTACATATACGTGTATATGTGTATATAATATGTGTGAATATACGTGTATACGTGTATATAATATGTGTGTATATGTGTATATAATATGTGTGTGTATATGTGTATATAATATGTGTATGTATATGTGTATATATGTGTGGTTGTTAGGATCCCCAAAAAAACTGGTTCTCACACTATAAAAGTAAAAGTAGAAAAACGAGGGAAATCATTAAGAAATATAAAAATGCACAAATCACGAATTAATATGTGTGCTCATATAGTCTAAGTAACCATATACTCATCTAGTGTATATAGAGATATATAGTCATAGAATAATGTATCGCATATGTGCACACAGGGACAGATCATGTTTTATCAGCGCTGTGTTCTTTCCCGTTGATAATAATAACTATAATACACGTTTTACTTCTGAAATTTTATTTTTTATTTTACATTTAGAATTTAAAGTTATTTTCTCTATGTACCATACATAGGGTAGAATATTATTCATAGGTTATGGTAGCCAATAATAGTAAAACATTGTTAATTTATTATCTATCTATCTAATATCTATATATCTAATATCTATCTAAAATCTATCTATTTCCAATATTTATCTGTCTATTTATATACTAGTCTAATATCTATTGATCTATCTAATCTCTCAATCCATCATCTTATTCTATTGGTGTGTTTCCCCTGGTGGAACTACAGGTCTAAGCTTCCTTATACTTGCATGCTGGAAGCTGTAGTACTACAGTAACTGGACATCCACCACAGCTTGCCTATATGGATTGCCGATGATGATGGGTGCATGTGGGGTGCAGGCGTCCCTGATAATTGATAGCTGGGTGGATGTAGCAGTGACAGGCTCCCTCCTGTGTGGCTTTCTATTCAAGGACCATCTGGAAGGGATCTGCTGTAAAGTGGATTTATTTAGAACCTGCAGTGCTGGAGGAAAGTGTGTCCTTTCTCTATCTGAATTGCCTTGATGAATGAGTTGCTGTTGGATGAAGAGAAATAGGTGGGCTTCATCTCCTCTCTTTCATGTAAACTCCTCCTTTTCCTCACTTTGGACTTTATATTAACCCATAATCAACCACAAGTGATCACAGGATCATCCCCTGCCATATAGGAATCTGCAGGCTCTTCCAGTGCTAATACTATTATGTATAACTAGTTGAGTGCTCTCATTAAGAGAAACAAAATAAGAGTATTGCAGGTTTGATACCTTTTAATGGCTAACAAAACTATTATGTATATACATACTGCACAAGGTCTCTGTAGGGTTTAAGATCTGGATATCTAAGTGTCTCTATGTATTTATTTATTTATTTATTGTTTTGTGTTTATTACAGTTTTACAAACCAGAATTTTTAATTCTCACTTATTACTTTATGTGATTGTAGAGTACAGCAAATAGGCAAGGTGGCAGCCTCCAGCTGTGGATAAAACAGTCCAAGGAGGGCCAGCTACAACCTGCCTATGCCTTGTGTCTATACAGTGCAGTGGCTGGTTTATAGACTTCCCCCTACAAATCATCTCTTAGTTGTCTGGCACAGACTCCTCATACTCTTCATTACAGTCTGAGCCCAAGAAGCAGAGGCTCATCCTTTTGTTTCTAATTAGGAGAGGTGAAGCCCTTTGGAAAACATTGTTCTGGAGACCATCGCTCACCATATTAATACAGCCAAATGAATTCTTCCCATGTCTTGAATCACTTAAAAAAATATAATATGTGAGGAAATGAAATACACATTGTGAATAATTCTATATTTTCTCTTTTTTTTTCTCTTCTTCCTTAGAAACAGCCTGTGGTGTGAGCAGCCTTTCTCTGGAGCTGTTCCATTCCACAGTACAAGGTGCTGGGTTCTGTGATTTGGAAGAGTTTGAAAGATGGGTAGCAAGGCCCTGCCAGCTCCAATTCCCCTGCACCCTTCCCTACAACTCACCAACTACTCCTTCCTACAAGCAGTCAATACCTTTCCAGCAGCTGTGGACCATCTACAGGGACTTTATGGACTAAGTGCTGTACAGACTATGCATATGAATCACTGGACTTTGGGTTATCCAAATGTACATGGGATCACAAGGTCCACCATCACTGAGATGGCAGCTGCTCAAGGCTTGATGGATGCCAGATTCTCCTTCCCCGCATTACCCTTTGCCACTCATCTCTTTCACCCCAAACAGGGCACCATAGCCCACATGATCCCAGCCTTGCACAAGGACAGGCCTAGGTTTGACTTTGCCAACTTGGCCATTGCTGCAACCCAAGAGGACCCACCTAAGATAGGAGACCTTTCCAAACTAAGCCCAGGGTTGGGTAGTCCTATTTCAGAGATCAGCAAATTGTCTCCAGACCGAAAACCTTCAAGAGGAAGGCTACCATCTAAAACGAAAAAAGAATTTATTTGCAAGTTTTGTGGAAGACACTTTACCAAGTCCTACAATTTACTTATCCATGAAAGAACCCACACAGATGAACGACCCTACACCTGTGACATCTGCCACAAGGCCTTTAGAAGACAGGACCATTTGAGAGACCACAGGTACTGTCAAAGAACCACTGTCATAATATCTGTATGTGTTTATTGATAAAGAAGATATTTTCTGGAGTCTATGAGTATATATGTAACACCACAACCTACTGAGAGCCTCCACATGAGTGTACACTGCTTATGCCCCTCGGGTATACCCTCAACAGGGTTGGACTGTGGTTCCTTTGGCCCACTAGAGGAAATTATTTTTGGGGCCCAAACCCTGTATCATCTATAAAGTCTAAACAGATTGTGTTTGAAAGAAATAGACCCTACCTAGTAGCAAGTTATTGGCTCCAAAGGCAACTCCAAATGTTTTTCTATCTTCCTGGACCTTCTGGGTCCACCTGAGGATCCTCTGGTACTCCGGTGGGCCAGTCTGATGCTGAACCTCAACTTCAAGCCAATTACTAAAGTTATTTATAGACCAAAGTTAATTTATGGGAAACCCAACGTTTTTACGTTCCTTGTTATGATCAGTATAGATTAGGATGATGACATCATTCTTCTATACATGATCTACAAGCGACAATGAATTATGGCTGAAATCTATATTCTACCTGAATCCCATGTCTTTCTTCCAACACTATGAATTAGTTTTTGTTCCTTTTGTGCCAGGAAGTTCTTCCCCCATAGTGAAATATGACATATGATGTGGGCGTCATTGTGCTACTTATTGGAGTGGTAAATCTCTCATTTTAGCCAGGGCTAAATAAATATTCTATGCAACAAGCTGATTTATGCAGCTTTATTGCCCAGGTGAAGTGAAATTGTTGCAGTAACCTCACACTGAGAATGTATTTACAGGAGCTATTAAGATAAGGCCTTGTGTGAAGGTCGTTGTTCTCCCACAGATAATAGCAGGACAATGTATACTGTTTGCCTGTCACACTCCTGCATTATAATCTCTTAGCACAGAGCAATCAGTCTTTGATCAGGATCACTGATCTGTTTTCAAATGACCCACTCTGTGAACCCAGATCAGCATGGCACACAGTACTATCTCAGGCAGATAGAGTTGTGTAGGCCCCTGTGGTGGCTGCTGTGTGTGTTCATAGAGATGGAAGGTAGATTCCACCATTGAATTTTTCTCTCTCTCTCTCTCCACCAGATATATCCATTCCAAAGAAAAACCCTTCAAATGTCAGGAGTGTGGAAAGGGATTCTGTCAATCGAGGACCCTGGCGGTGCACAAAACCTTGCACATGCAGGTATAAGGATGATATAATGTACAAATACATAAGACACAGGTTAGGCTACATTCGCACGACAGTGAAAAATGTCTGTCTTCTGTATTATTGAAGTCAATGGCTCTATTCACACGGCCATTTTTTTTAACGGCCCATGGAAAACGGCCATCAGAAAATAGGACATGTCCTAGACCAGGCATCCTCAAACTACGGCCCTCCAGCTGTTGTAAAACTACAACTCCCACAATACCCTGCGGTAGGCTGATACCTGTAGGCTGTTCGGGCATGTTGGGAGTTGTAGTTTTGCAACAGCTGGAGGGCCGCAGTTTGAGGATGCCTGTCCTAGACCAACAGCCCCCACATAATTGAAGGGGATAATTTTTAAAGGCCATTTTTTAGAACTCATCACTTAAAAAAATGTCTGTTAAAAACAGTTTTGCCTTTTGTCAGATGTTTCTTTACACAGTGGTGTGAATGGACCCTTACAGCCCATAGCAGCCAATTGGATATAAGCATTATCTATTACATGCTAGTATATGACATCATTATTTCCTATAGGCAACACATGTTCTTCCACCAATGCTATATGTTACTGACAACTATATTACATATTTTTAACATATTTCCTACCTAAAAGTGAATTCTGCAAATAAAATTTGCATTTTCCTTTGGAAACTGTCTAAACATTTACTTCCCATCCTTCATCCCTACTACAGTCAACAAATTGTATGGATAATATAGGACTTTAAAAAACAACAACATCAATAATATCTACTTTCCTCTAATATAAATTAAAACATAATTTTCTAGACTAATAAAAGTAATCATTTGTAAATAATTTCATGTGTATGTTTTTTTATTTATTGTGATTATTGCCTATCCTTTCCCCACTACCTGCTGTAGTATAGCATTAGGTCTGGTTTATTTTACATATATACATATGTATGATAGACATTTTTGATTTATTTCAAGATTACTTTTTTTCTCTAGATGAATAAAAAAGTAATTGTAAATAATTTCAAATATATTTTTAATCATGTGATTATTGCCTCTTCTTCCCCCTCCTCTTGCTGTAGAATAGCATTAGGTCTGGTTTACTTTACCTATAGACATTATTGATTTATTTCAAGATTATTATTATTATTATTATTATTTTTGATATGAATAAAAGTAATCGTTTGTAAATAATTTCAACTATATTTTTAATCATTTGATCATTTCCTCTACTTCCCCTCCACCTGCTGTAGAATAGCATTAGGTCTGGTTTACTTTACCTAGACATTATTGATTTATTTCAAGATTTTGTTTTTCTAGTTAAAATCCAAATCCCCCCCCCCCCCTACATAAATAAAACATATTTTGGAATATATCTGATCATGATTTATTGTGCCATCCATACCCTTTGTTTCTAGATAATTGATGGGGTGGGATAATATTGTCTATGTTCATTAGCATGGCCATAGGGGGTACAGAGGTGGCATTGGCACCCAGGCCCTGGTGTCTGAGGGTGCACAGGTGCCTCTGTAAGAAAACCCTTAGTATTATAAATTTCACTTTCCAAATTGAGGGCCATGATACAGATTTTTACATTGGGGTCCAGGAACTTCCCTCTTAATCTGTTCCCTGTTACTGATTTTTCATGCCTACTAATTCACTAACCTACTGGACATGAAATTTATTTCATGGACTGTACTCAAATCAGGGACACCCTCTGACTGATACACTATAGACATGATATTGACATCATCAAATAGACAAGGAGAGATGGTGTGAAGGATTAATCCTTTGCTTGCTTCAAATCTGAACAGGAATCACCCCACAAATGCCCCACATGTGGAAGAACATTTAATCAAAGAAGTAACCTGAAAACTCACCTTCTTACCCATACAGACATCAAGCCCTACAATTGTGAGCAGTGCGGGAAAGTATTCAGGAGAAACTGCGACCTTCGGAGACACAGCCTAACCCACAGCCCCAGGCAGGACTACTAGAGTGGGACAACCCCCCCAAGCACCTACCTACCTACCCACACCCCTGGCCTTACACCCCAGTACCCCAGCATAGGGGAGGAGACATTGCTTGCACCCAAAGACTTGCCTTTATGGACTGGACTTTACAACTCTGCATCCAACCAGCCTCCACTTCTTGTACAGATATAAAGCTCATTTTAGAGCTGTGTAAATATTTTTTTTTATTAATAATATTTTCAAGTTTTATGCACAATGGGACAGATTTTTTTTTTTGTGGCTCTGGAGAAAATACCATAAAAGTGTATTTCAAAAATAAAAGTCTAATGTTTTTCAAGATTTTATTCTGTATTTATTGCATGATGAGATGACTGCTGGTGAGGTGTGAAGCAGGTTTTTGGACCTAACTTTTTAGGTAAGTGGTTGTTTCTTGCAGTTTTGTCATAGCACTGTCTTGGGATTTTGTAGTTGAGCAAGGCAACAAAAGTGATCTGTTCCAGATTGTAATAAATTAGTCAAAAAATCTCACAAAGATTTTTTTAAAGATTAAAAATGGAAATAGAACAAGATAAAAAAAAATAGAATAAAGTAAATAAATAAATGTAATACATGTAGAATTAGAATATGAAACAAAACAGAATAAAATAAATACATAAAATAAAAATGGGAATGGAATAAAAAAATAAATACCTAGAATTAAACTTGAAATAGAGTATTTTTTATTTCATTTCATTTTTATTCTATATATATATATATAGAATAAAAATGAAATGAAATAAAAAATTGGAAAAAACAAATACATAGAATAAAAGTAGAAATAGAATTGTAACAAAAACAATAAAATAAATATGCAGAATAAAACGGAAATAGAGTAAAATAAAAAAACAATAAAATAAATATGCAGAATAAAAATAGAAATAGAATAAAAATAAATACACCGAATATAAACGGAAATAGACTTAAAATAGAACAAAATAAATACTTAAAATAAAGCTAATAATCAGCAAGTAGTAAAAAAATCAGCATTTATATGGACCAATCAAATTGTATACTAATTAGAATTCAGCCTAAACTTGGATGCTGGGAACTGTAGTACTAGGAGAGGTTAGCTACTGATTGTAGTAGACATTTTGATACAAACCTTTCCTTTTGTGCTCTTTTATAGTGAAATGTTACACATTCTTGTACAGATTGATACAAAATGTATCAAGCCTTCACCCCCTTCCCCCTCCTCTTCCTCCTCCTCCTTCTATACAAGCTCTGATGACATTAACAGAGAGATATTATACTGAAATACTAGACGCCTCCAACATGGAGATTTCATTTCCACTACTTTGCAGAACACGTTTTATTTATTCCCTCTGGAACTTCTTCTATTAGCCACTTCATTTATGAAACACATACAGAAATCCAGTGATATTCTGCGAGCCATGGACAGGTTCATTAACACCAGTATTAATTATAAGGGACTGAAATAATATACTGGTTAAGGGACAGAAGGCGCCAACAATCTTTTCTGCATTATTTGCTGATATTATTTTGTAGGTTTCATTTTATGCAGTGTTAATATTAGTATCAAAAGTCGTTTTAGAGAAAAGTAAGACTAAATACATTCAGACCATTTTTTCTACTTGGAATTCGATTTTAGTTGCATCAGAATAGATAGACAGATATATATATATATGATTGATAGATAGATAGATATGAAAATTATATTATGTCATAATAATAATAATAATAATAATAATTAAAAAATATTGGTAACAATATAAATGCCTAAAGCAAAGAGTTCCGGTAAAAGGGAACACTAAATGCAGGAATTGATCATTTATTTCCAGTACCTCCATACTCCTATATTTTCGGTACTCTTTGTTATAGTTCTTTCAACATAAATACACTTTAAGATTGACTAATACATATATAATTTAATGTATGTATTTATTGTCAGTTTTATTTTGCATTTCCTTATTACAGTCTGAAGATTTCATTATGTATTTAATACTGTGTGAAGAAAAACATAATAGTTAATTGCAGTCGGTTGTTGAGGAGCCAGTTATTCACATTCAAACTGATAAAACAAACCCAATATTTGCTGTATAAATGTATGTACAGAGCAATAACAGCACTGCAGTGTAAGCGGCTGTACATTTCCTCCATATTTAAAAAAAAAATTGTCATTGCAGAAATTATGCAATATAATTTTTAAATGTATGTTAAATGCAGATTTTCAAAATTATCGATTAAAAACATAAAACTAGATTTATAGCAGACACTAAATCCATAAAAAAAAATCCCAATAAAATAGTAATTCTGAAAATGCCTCAAAATAATATATTTAAGTGTAAATATGGTTGAAGCTCCAGGTAAGGACGTGTATCACCCCGGGCTCCGGCAATCTGCAGGACACCACTGCTCCCATTCACAAGCTATTGTTGCTACCGAAAAATAAGAAGTTGTTAAAAACCTTCCAGGAGAGGTCACAGCGCCATCACATCGGGCAGGATGTGTCCCGATAGTTGCCTTGTAGTGAATGAATGGATGGACAGACATTATACACTGATATGGCAAAGAAGCACATGGTGAATCCCCAGATCATGTGCACTTGGGGCAGGTCCAGGGTTCTTGGAGGCTGAAGAGACTGTATCATATGGGAGTCATCCTGACACTGACTAGTGAGGGGTCTATAGAATATATATACATCAAAGATGGTTGTTTTTTTTTTATGACATTGCAATTGAGGCAAACATGATTGAAACTGTATATCTATCTATCTCCTATCTATCTATCTATCTATCTATCTATCTATCTATCTATCTCCTATCTATCTATCTATCTATCTATCTATCTATCTATCTCATATCTATCTATCTATCTATCTATCTATTATCTATCTATCTATCTCATATCTATCTATCTATCTATCTATCTATCTATCTATCTCCTATCTATCTATCTATCTATCTATCTATTATCTATCTATCTATCTATCTATCTATCTCATATCTATCTAATATCTATCTATCTCATATCTATCTATCTATCTATCTATCTATCTATTATCTATCTATCTATCTATCTCATATCTATCTATCTATCTATCTATCTATCTATCTATCTATCTATCTATCTATCTATCTATCTATCTATCTATCTATCTATTGATCTATCTAATATCTATCTATCTAATATCTATTATCTATCTATCTATCTATCTATCTATCTATCTATCTATCTAATATCTATCTATCTATCTATCTATCTATCTATCTAATATCTATCTATCTATCTATCTATCTATCTATCTATCTATTGATCTATCTATCTATCTAATATCCATTATCTATCTATCTATCTATCTATCTATCTATCTATCTATCTATCTATCTATCTATCTATCTATCTATCTATCTATCTATCTATCTATCATTTCTCATAGACACAGCACTATTAGCACAACTTCTGGGCCATATTAGGCTCTATTCACACCCTCATTTGGGCACACAATATCAGGATTATTGCCTGAAAGAACTGAAGTATTTACTGTAGCATACCAAAAGGTTTCCTTCTGGCAGACATGTATGAAAAGTGTATATTTTTGTCACAGGTCTGATGGGCTTACATCTGGATACCCTACTAAATTAACAATGCCAGACAGATCCAGAGATAAATCTGCCTATTTTTCCTCAGTGTATTTTGGACTTGGCTGAAAAAAATAAAATAAAAAATCTGCCTTCCTTTAATAATATGGTGCCAGAATACTCATCCAGATGGTTAATGGGTAGAAGGTGGCAGTGGTCAGTCACCTTCCATAAACAATTTTACTTCTTCTGTAGGAATAAAGAAGATTTGTAGATATGTCTTTGCTTTTTTACAACCTGCAACTGTATATTACATCTGGTGCTCTGGTCTATGCCTTTGCTATCCTTAGGCTGGATTTACTGAAGACAAGGAAGGAGTATATCTGCTTTGGGTGACTCCAGGCTGGTTTATACTGGGAAACCATATGCTCCTTATATCAGCCCCCGTTATTACATTGCCCACATCGCCCATTGCTAATGTCTTTATTTTCCATTACTAAGGCCCTTTTTACACGGGCGAGAGTTCTGTGCGGGTACAATACGTGACGTGAACGCATTGCACCCGCACTGAATCCGGACCCATTCACTTCAATGGGGCTGTGCAGATGAGCAGTGATTTTCACGCATCACTTGTGCGTTGCGTGAAAATCGCAGCATGTCCTATATTCTGCATTTTTCACGCAACGCAGGCCCCATAGAAATGAATAGGGCTGCGTGAAAATCGCAAGCAAGTGCAGATGCGGTGCAATTTTTACGCACGGTGAAAAGTCAATTTACTGTATTATTTTCCCTTATAACGTGGTGAGCGGGATTACGTCATCAAAGGTCCTTTTGCAGGTCCTGAAAGAAGAAGAAAGAAGACGATGCCGGCTGCCGATCAAGTGGATGAGGTGAGTTATGGTTTCATTATTTTTTAACCCTTAATTGACATTATACTTTGCATTCTGTATTAAAGAATGCTATTATTTTCCGATATAACCATGTTATAATGGAAAATAATCAAATCTACAGAACACCGAACGCAAACCCGAACTTCAGTGAAGAAGTCCGGGTTCGGGTCTGGGTACCAGAGTCCGTTTTTTCTCACGCGCGTGCAAAATGCATTGCACTTGTGCGGAAAAAATGAACATCGGAACGCAATCGCAGACAAAACTGACTGCCATTGCGTGTCTACTCGCGCTGGTTTCTCGCAATGCACCCTGAACGCATCCGGCCCTCACCCGCGACGCCTGTGTGAAAAAGGCCTTATAGGTGCAAATCTGCTGATAGAGGCCCTTTAAAGCAGCAACCTAACTGGTTGTCATGGGCAATTACTCCACATTCCCTGTACATCGGTTCTGATAAGTTTCTTACGTTACACTTTTCTATTTATAGTAATAGGACACTGACTAATAAAAAAAAACAAAAAACTCTCCAGTTTTTTTTCTAAGTGCAGAATGCAGATCCTTTCAAAGTCACTGCGCGTCTCATAAACAAACTGATTAATCATTACTATGGGAGAACAGTACACACATCTCCCGAGGATCCCAGCCCAGTATGTGTCTCCTAGTGAATTATGCTTCATGACTCATCAGATTGTAGTCTTGTAATTATAACCCAAAAGATCTGTTTAGTCCCTTTTACAAAACAACACTTTTTAAAGGGAGTGTGCCATCTATAATTTTTGTTTCTGCCAGATAAAACCAGTCCCTTTTTTCCTAATCTGCTTTTATTTTTTCATTGTAGATTTGATTTATTCGAGTTTCTGAATATGATTACGAGGGCGACCATCTTGCCTGAGCTATTGTTAACAGCGCTTAGAGACATCCTTTTATAGCAGCCACCATGGGGCATAGACACAGTGGACAGGAGGGGACCTCATTGACTTCTAGGCACGCTCTGTGACCTGTGCAGAGGTCATTGTACAAGGAAAGGGGTAGATAAGCTTTGATAATCACCTATTGTGAATGGAGGATCCCGTCTTATCTATACATAGGCATTATGTATCATTGTAATCTGGCCTATAATGATAATGAGATGACTGCTGAAAAGTGATTTGGACAGAACAAGACGGGGTGTCTATTATTAAGCTTAGTGGCCAGTGCAAAAACGTAAAAATAAATAAATAAAATGTATCTGGATAGTGATGTGAAAACTCACAGTACAGACTGTAACCCGTCAGAGGGTAATATAAGTCGTGATGGTCTAATGAGGTTAAGTATAAGCACAGATGACCATCCTTTAAAACTTAGCCTTTATTAATAATTAAAAATAAAAAAAAGCACATGAGATACCCCTAATAGACCAATAAATACAAAGCAAAAAACTAAAGAAAATTACTCTTGTGAAAGATGCAATCCTCACAATGGTGGGCGAAATAATGGCAGGGATTCGTATGATGAACGATATTTGGGGGACTGTCCCTAAAGATGACCCTTTCTACGTTCAGCCCTGCCTAGAACGGAATAGCCGCCCCGATAGGGGTGATCCCGTATCAGGAACCTCCTGGATGCCCTAGGATGGCCCTGATCGGGGAGTATAGAACAAGCTACGGTTAGCTAGTCTAGACTTTACCAAATGAAAATAAACGTACCAAAAATAATAAAGAGTGACACAAATAAGTGCATATCAACTCCCATCAGCGAGGGATGAGTCACATGATAGCGGAGAAATACCACAGTTATTGAGTGATGGGGTTCTGGGAAGTGTGAGATTCACACGTCCCTGTCCCAACGCGTTTCGCCCAAACACTTGGGGGACTCATCAGGGGACACTAAAAAAGATTGTAGAGGTATAGTTCATGTTAAAGCAAATATCAATCAGTGTGGATTAACACATTAACCGTGGAGTTGAAAAAAACAGACTGTCATCCAGTCAGCCGAACATATAAAAGACCCCTCCTGTATAGTGATAGGGTTGCTACTTGTGTGTAGAGCTCAGTGAGGGGGCCTAGCTGGATTAAGGCAGTAGGACCGCTCCAAAAGTGTGTTTGGACGGGGATGGCGTCCTATGGCACTGTGTCTTGCTGCCAACTAGGCTAATTGCCCCCACACTGAGCTCTGCACAGGTGTCTTTTCTATATGGCCGCTGTTCTTGCGTGGCAATTAGTGTGTTAATCCACACTGATTGGTACTTGCTTTAACATGAACTATACCTCTACAATCTTTTTTAGTGTCCCCTGATGAGTCCCGCAAGTGTTTGGGCGAAACGCGTTGGGACAGGGACGTGTGAATCTCACACTTCCCAGAACCCCATCACTCAATAACTGTGGTATTTCTCCGCTATCATGTGACTCATTCCTCGCTGATGGGAGTCGATATGCACTTATTTGTGTCACTCTTTATTATTTTTGGTACGTTTATTTTCATTTGGTAAAGTCTAGACTAGCTAACCGTAGCTTGTTCTATACTCCCCGATCAGGGCCATCCTAGGGCATCCAGGAGGTTCCTGATACGGGATCGCCCCTATCGGGGCAGCTATTCCGTTCTAGGCAGGGCAGAACGTAGAAAGGGTCATCTTTAGGGACAGTCCCCCAAATATCGTTCATCATACGAATCCCTGCCATTATTTTGCCCACCATTGTGAGGATTGTATCTTTCACAAGAGTAATTTCCTTTTGTTTTTTGGTTTGTATTTATTGGTCTATTAGGGGTATCTTAGTTATATTAATAAATGCATTTATATTAATAAATGCTAAGTTTTAAAGGATGGTCATTTGTGATTATAGATAGTGATGTGGAAAATTAAATATAACAAAAACATTTTTGTAAAACAATATGTTTAAAACCTGATTGAAACAGTAGGTTATTTTATGCGGACACATTCCCTATTTAACAGCTAGCTTGGACAGTGTAGGCCACAGACAGACCCATGTTCTATCTCCTACAGGGGGCCCCTTTAAAGACATATTGTGGCATATGCTGCCGCTTACAAACAATGCATCTATGGCCATGCAGCTGAAACAAGATTTCCCCCCATACATTACATTACCAGATTTATTTTGTTTCTCATGGCTTCACATAGAACCTGTGTGAAAAAAAATATATCACCATGTGTCTCCCTTTAAAAATCGGAGACCCTTGATGTAATTCCACACAAAACCTATGGACAGACATAGCCCCATTTATGGAAGAAAGCAGCCATGTATGTTTTACTAATGCTGTACAGCAAAGTGCGCCATTATAAGAAGCCGGAATCAGCCATCTGGTCTATACATTTCATTCTGAAACCTGAGTAATGACTGAAGGATCTAACATAGTAGATTAGATTTTCAACAGATTATCTGTCAGGGGATGTTTTTTGGCTGCTTAGGACGCCTTCACTTGCGGCAGATTTTGTTGCGGATAATTTTCCGCATCAGTTCCATTCACCTGAATGTGGATCTGCAGAAATCCACGTGCTTCCATCTTCTATTGAAATGAATGGAGCTGATTGTCCTACAAACAAAATCTGATGCGTGTGAGGGCACCCTTAAAATTTTTATATTTATCTAAATAAAAGCAAAAATAAATAAATTTATATATATATATATATATATATATATATATAAAATTTCATTGGCTTCCTGATGTAGTTTTGAAAGCCAAAACCAGGAGTGAATTCAAAACAGAGGAGAAGCTCAGGGCTCATGCACACGACCATATGTATTTTTTACGGTCATTAAAACACGGATCCAAAAAAAAAAAAAAAGGATAACATCCATGTGATGTCTGTGTTACATCCATCTGCAAAATGGAAAAGAAAAGGACATGCTCTATTTTTTTGCGTAACGGACATGTGGACATCTGAGTCATCTAACTTTTTTTTGCAGACCCATTGAAATGAATGGTTCTGCATACGGGTCGTAAAGAAAATACAAAAACAGAATGGACACGGACAAAAAATAAATTTGTGTGCATTAGTCCTTATTTTGGTTTCCAAAACTTCATGCAGAAAGCTGACCGTGTGGCCGTAGCCTTATTGTTGCAAGTTTTCCACACTAAAAATCTGAAATAAAACAAAAAAAAATGCAAATGATGTAGGTTTTTAGAAAACCCCATTCACACACTGCAGGAATTCAGCGCAGATTGTATATTTTTGGGCATTTTGCAGATAGTTACATATTTGAAGCATGGTTTGTATGTGGCATGCAATTCAAAGGGTGAAATCTACTGCAGAAGACTAGAATCCAATGTTTCGTTGTAGTTTTTGTGACATGTAGAGAACCACAGGTTGGAGGCCAGGGGTGATTAATGTCCCTTTACATGGGACTATTATCAGGCAGATTGTTAGGAACAAATATTTGCACCAACACCCATTACTGATATTTGGCCTGTGTAAAGATGGCGCACATCACCCTATGAACGAGCAAAAACACTTGTTCATTGGGTGAAATCATGGTTTATGCTAAAACATAAATCATCATTTCTGGGCAGCAGATTGAGATGTATAAACTGCTATCTGCTGCCCAGAAACAATGAGTCTCTATGAGGACGAATGATTGCGGTAGTCATTCCTTGTCCCCATGCCATGGAGCTGATTGCTGCATGTAAATGACGAACAGGCAATTATCGGGAACGAACAGTTCCTTCCGGATAATTTCTGGCTCAGTTGACACTTGTAAATGCGCCATTAGATTCAAGACTGTACTGGGACAAGTCACAGAGCAAAGGATGATGGTACTACAAGTAAAGAATCAAATGTCAACATTGTCTCGGACCTCATGAATTGGACATTCAATTATTGCTGCTTTTATTTAAAAAAAAAATTCTAGGAAACATTATAGTCAATAGAGTGGTCTGCATTGGCCAATTCCTTCTTTTAGTAGGCTTCTTGATAATAAGCTGATCACAGGGTGATCTAATGCTACAGTGATCAGCTGTGAGCTATGGGGTATCAGACAGCACCCATATAATTCAATGGGCTACCAATTCAATTAATGGCCAAGATAGGCACTCTGGAAAGAAAGACACATATGGTAGCCACTCCCCAATCTGGCTAATAGTTGAGGGCTTTAATTAGGAGACCCCCAGTAGCAACACAAAGTAGTAAGTATGTGTGAGGTGAAAAGAAAATGATAAATACAAAATCTGAAAAGTATAGCGTGCCTTTGGATTCAGCCCACTGTACTCTGGTATCCCTAAAAAAAATCCAGTGTGACCAAATGCCTTCAGAAGACACCTAAATAGTACATAGAGTCCAACTGTGGGTAATGTTTTCTCAGTATAACTACAGCTGTTCTGTGAAGGCTTCAGAGGTTTGTTAGAGAAAATTAGTGATCAAACAGCATCATGAAAACCAAGGAACACACCAGACAGGTCAGGGATAAAGTTGTGGAGAAGTGTAAGGCCCCTTTCACACGGGCGAGTATTCCGCGCGGATGCAATGCGTGAGTTGAACAGATTGCACCCGCACTGAATCCGGACCCATTCATTTCTATGGGGCTGTTCACATGAGCGGTGATTTTCATGCATCACTTGTGCGTTGCGTGAAAATCGCAGCATGTTCTATATTCTGCGTTTTTCACGCAACGCAGGCCCCATAGAAATTAATGGAGCTGCATGAAAATCGCAAGCATCCGCAAGCAAGTGCGGATGCGGTGCGATTTTCACGCACGGTTGCTAGGAGACGATCGGGATGGAGACCCGATCATTATTATTTTCCCCTATAACATGGTTATAAGGGAAAATAATAGCATTCTGAATACAGAATGCATAGTACAATAGCGCTGGAGGGGTTAAAAAATATATATATATTAAACTCACCTTAATCCACTTGTTCGCGCAGCCGGCATCTCTTCTGTCTTTAAATGTGAGCAATAGGACCTTTGATGACGTCACTACGCTCATCACATGATCCATGACCATGGTGATGGATCATGTGATGGACCATGTGATGAACGCAGTGACGTCATCAAAGCTGTGCGAACAAGTGGATTAAGGTGAGTTTAATTATTTATTATTATTTTTTTAACCCCTCCAGCGCTATTGTACTATGCATTCTGTATTCAGAATGCTATTATTTTCCCTTATAACCATGTTATAAGGGAAAATAATACAATCTATAGAACACCGATCCCAAGCCCGAACTTCTGTGAAGAAGTTCGGGTTTGGGTACCAAACATGCGCGATTTTTCTCACGCGAGTGCAAAACGCATTACAATGTTTTGCACTTGCACGGAAAAATCGCGCATGTTTCCGCAACGCACCCGCACCTTTTCCCGCAACGCCCGTGTGAAACCAGCCTAAAACAGGATTAGATCGTCAGTTTGCCACAAGCCATGTATGGGACACAGCAAACATGTGGAAGAAGGTGCTTTGGTCAGATGAGATCAAAGTTGAACTTTTTGTCCTAAATGCAAAACGCTATGTGTGAATGAAAACTAACACTGCACATCACCCTGAGCACACCATCCCTACAGTGAAACATGGTGGTGGCAACATCATGCTGTGGGGATGGTTTTCTTCAGCAGGAACAGGGAAGCTGGTCAGAGCTGATGGGAACATGGATGGAGCTAAATACAGGGCAATCCTGGAGGAAAACCCGTTAGAGGATGCAAAAGGCTTGAGACGGGAGAAGATTCACCTTCTAGCAGGACAACGACCCTGATACAGCCAGAGGTACAATGGAATGGTTTAGATGAAAGTGTATTCATTTGTTAGAATGGCCCAGTCTAAGTCCAGACCTAAATTCCATTGAGAATCTGTGACAAGACATGAAAACTGCTGATCACAAACAGTCTCCGTCCAATCTGGCTGAGCTTCAGCTTTTTTTGCAAAGAAGAACAGGCAAAAATTTCCACCTCTAAATGTGTAAAGCTGGTAGAGACATACCCCAAAAGACTTGTAGCTATAATTGCAGCGAAAGGTGGTCCTACAAAGTATTGACTCAGGGGGGCTGAATACAAATGCACGCCACACTTTCTAAATGTTTATTTACTAAAAATGTTGAACACTATTTATCATTTCCTTTTTACCTCACACATAAAATACCAAGAAAATACATTAAAGTTTGTTGGTGTAACATGAAAAAATGTGGAAAAGTTCAAGGGGTGTGAAAACTTTGTCATGGCACTGTATCTATCTAAATGAAAAAGTCCACAGCACTCCCAAAGAAAGTAAATCAGCGTTCTTTATTCACCAAAAGCGAAGTTTCAGCCCTCTTACTGGGACATTTCTCAAGAGGTGACCTATCTATCTATCTATCTATCTATCTATCTATCTATCTATCTATCTATCTATCTATCTATCTATCTATCTATTATTTAGCTATCAATTATCTATCTATCTATCTATCTATCTATCTCCTATCTATCTATCTATCTATCTATCTATCTATCTATCTATCTCTCTATCTATGTCCTATCTATCTATCTCATATCTATCTATCTATCTATCTATCTATCTGCTCAGCTCATGGTGTATCTCTGTCCGTTTCCACATCTCTGGGATGGAAATAGACAAGTTGATGAAAGAGCATGTTGTCACAGTCTGGTGTTGGCTTTCTATCTTCTTACGCCATACAGCAGGATGTCAGAGCTATCCCTTGGACATATTACAAGATATCGGCTCCTCGTGAAATATTTCACAGTCCTATAGTTCCAACTTGTAAGTCATCGCCATCTTATGTTTCCCAGAAGTGTAGTCTTAGGGCAGTCCTCACATCATTGTGTTGCTCTTGGATGGCTGCACACTGTCCTGAGATCTCCAAAGCTATTCATTTAGTAGGCATTTATACTTACTAAAAGAAAAAAAAAAAATCTTACTTAGATAGAAAGACACAAACAGAGACAGATAGACAGATAGATAGATAGATATGAGATAGATAATAGATAAGTACTGTAGATAGATATAAGATAGATAGATATTGGATGGATAGATGGATGGATGGATAGATAGATAGATAGATAGATAGATAGAAGATATATAAATAGATAGATAGATAGATAGATAGATAGATAGAAGATATATAAATAGATAGATAGGTGAGAGACAACATGATACAGACAATAATTAGATATACCATAGATACAGTATTGTTACATATACACTTACCTTTAATGACTACCCTATGTATGGTAAAGGGAGAAGATAATTATGAATTGTAAAAGAACCACTAATGTGATTCCAATTTAAGAACTAATACTTGTGTTATAGAGTTAATATTCTAAACAGATAACACTCATAAAACAAAATCTTTTCATACGAATAGGTATGCTTAGGTTCGGACTGGCCCACATGGGTACAGGTGAATGCCCCGGTGGGCCCCTGAGCAAGGTGGGCCCCTAGTCTCCCACCCCCTGCACAAGTGGCACATAACACAGTAGACTTATATATTCAGTGTACAGCACCTCAACCAGCCTGTGTTCATTTAAAAAACGTGATAGATTATTGAAGAAACCCCCCAGTGTATTATTATAGACACGATCAGAGCTGAGATGACTTCTAGCTATAGAGGAAAGCTACCGGTGTCCTCTTCTCCCAGGACCTACCTTCTCAGAGTCACTGCAGGGGCCCCATATTCCATCATCTGGTAGCGTCTTGCTGCTGTGTGAGCAGGTAATATATGAATGTGTCCGTACACTGGCCCCCAAAATATAGTTTACTGGTGGGACCTAGGCACCCCAGTCTGACACTAGGTACGCTGCATGGGGTATATAGGCCTAAGTAAAATATATGAATATATCTCACTATATGCACAGCATAAGTATATGTGTACAGATAATGTGAGTAATTATCCAGACATATAGCATACAGCGTCCATATGATTATTTAGGGCAAACATATGTTAAAAATGTGCCCTTTTGGCTTATATTTGGCAGGTTTATGCCAGGATATCTTTTCATTTTTTAAGTACAGAAAGATTAGGTTCCTACACCTTATAAAAGACAACACAAAACCACAAAATAAGTCCATGTTAAAGTATTAAAGGGATTCTGTCATCAGAAATTACTCCTATAACCTAAACATATGGCGATGTCCCTGGTAATTCAGTGAATCCTAAAGTGACTTTATCAAATGATCCTGTCGCTCTATAATCATAAAAAAGACGTTTATATCACCTGTCAATCACTTCAAAATGTGTCCAAGGGGACGTCTCATGCTGAAAGGTGCCCAGCTGCAGCCATCTCGTTTATGTGCCCAGCGCCGCCTCCTCAAGGGAAATCGCCGCCCTCCCTTTTATTATATCCGCCTACTTCAGTTTGTGGCTGCCTCTGTAACCTCCGCTCGCTTCAGCCAGATCCCGCGCGTACGCACTAGGTATAACCTGATGCGCCCGTGCGGACTACTGGCATTGGCCTCGTTTAGCGAAGTGCGCATGCGCTGGCCGGCGCACTTCGCTCGCACCTCCACAGACCGCCCTATTACAGCCCATCCCAGCCGGTCTGTGGAGGATCGAGCGAAGTGCGCCGGCCGGCGCATGCGCACTTCGCTAAATGAGGCCGATGCCAGTAGTCCGCACAGACGCATCAGGTTATACCTAGTGCGTACGCGCAGGATCTGGCTGAAGCGAGCGGAGGTTACAGAGGCGGCCACGAACTGAAGTAGGCGGATATAATAAAAGGGAGGGCGGCGATTTCACTTGAGGAGGCGGCGCTGGGCACATAAACGAGATGGCTGCAGCTGGGCACCTTTCAGCATGAGACGTCCCCTTAGACACATTTTGAAGTGATTGACAGGTGATATAAACGTCTTTTTTATGATTATAGAGCCACAGGATCATTTGATAAAGTCACTTTAGGATTCACTGAATTACTATGGACATCGCCATATGTTTAGGTTATAGAAGTAATTTCTGATGACAGAATCCCTTTAAAGTATCTTTTTTTTATAAGTCAAAAGCAGATGGATCCAAATGTATGTGTATAGTTTGAATTGATCTGCAGGAAAAAATAAATCCATCAAAGCTATATTATTTAGGCCTCATGCACACGACCGTAGTTCTGGTCCGCATCCCAGCCCCCGTTTATGCGGCTCGGGTGCAGACCCATTCACTTCAATGGGGCCGCAAAAGATGCGGACAGCACTCCGTGTGCTGTCCGCGTCCGTTGCTCCGTTCCGTGGCCCCGCAAAAAAAATATAGCATGTCCTATTCTTGTCCGTTTTGCTGACAAGAATAGGCATGTCTACAATGGGCCGCCTGTTCCGTTCCGCAAATTGCGGAAGGCACACGGGCGGCTTGCGTTTTTTGCGGATCTGCGGTTTGCGGACCGCAAAAAAACAGCACGGTCGTGTGCATGTAGCCTTATCCTGTTTTCCCTGCATGATTACAGGGGGATACACGGAGCTGCTGCCGTGGGCTGAGACAGAAATTTGCTTTCCAGCAGCCACATGTACATAAAACACCTCGGTCAGAAGACATCGGATTGACTTCTAGAAGACAATGTTGTGGGCAGAGGGTCGTTTGCCGGATTTTCTCAAGGGAAGTTGATTAAATTAAATAATTTCACTATAAAACTGAAGAACTGTTATCAGAATTTAGAGCAGTTGTCTGTGTAACAATAATAGAAATTTGTAAAAGAAAAAAAAATAAGCTCATAACTTAAGTGCAGATGAAAACTATCAATAGAAGAAGAAAAATGTCTAGTGCCGTGTTAGCTAGGAGAAATAAAGGTATCATACCTGCAAGACTCTTATTTTGTTTCTCTCAATGAGAGCACTAAACTATCAATGCCAGAGGCAGGCACTGACTGGATAGTGTCACACTGTGCAGGGACACACACCCAGTTGGTGACACCCAGCTGGGCCTTCATTGCAAACTGCTAGAAATTGATTCATAACTTTTAGCAGGAATAATAAAGAACCAGCACATCACAGAGTCATAAGAATAGAGGCTTCAGAATTGTTATTACATGGGAGATGCAAGTAGTTACTAAAATATACATGTCATCAGAGGAGACAGGTACTAGACTGTGTCCTTAAGGGGTTAAGGTGGACATACATATTGAATAGCTGCCAGGCATCAGCTTTCTCTCCTGACTCCCTCATACATATAAACGTTTGGTTTGGCCAAGTTTATACTGTATGTGTTACCAATGGAAACAAACAGAGGAGAAAGCCACTGCCAGACAAAAAGATTGGTGAAAAAATTCAGCTTGCCCGATCCTTCTCTCCCCTGACATCATCTGTCGGGTGAGAATCGGGAGCTCCTCACACATTATATTGTCAGCTGAATCCACTATGCTTGTCGGGTTTGGTTGACAATACATTTATGTGGTTGCCTTAAAGGGATTGTCCTTTTTTTTTTTTTTTTATATATATATATACACTGCTCAAAAAAATAAAGGGAACACAAAAATAACACATCCTAGATCTGAATAAATGAAATATTCTTCTGAAATACTTTGTTCTTTACATAGTTGAATGTGCTGACAACAAATTCACACAGAAAAAAAAAATGGAAATCAAATTTTTTAACCCATGGAGGTCTGGATTTGGAGTCACCCTCAAAATTAAAGTGGAAAAACACACTACAGGCTGATCCAACTTTGATGTAATGTCCTTAAAACAAGTCAAAATGAGGCTCAGTAGTGTGTGTGGCCTCCACGTGCCTGTATGACCTCCCTACAACGCCTGTGTATGCTCCTGATGAGGTGGCGGACGGTCTCCTGAGGGATCTCCTCCCAGACCTGGACTAAAGCATCTGCCAACTCCTGGACAGTCTGTGGTGCAACGTGACGTTGGTGGATAGCGCGAGACGTGATGTCCCAGATGTGCTCAATTGGATTCAGGTCTGGGGAACGGGCGGGCCAGTCCATAGCATCAATGCCTTCGTCTTGCAGGAACTGCTGACACACTCCAGCCACATGAGGTCTAGCATTGCCTTGCATTAGGAGGA
This sequence comes from Bufo bufo, assembly GCF_905171765.1. Lineage (NCBI taxonomy): Eukaryota > Metazoa > Chordata > Amphibia > Anura > Bufonidae > Bufo > Bufo bufo. The sequence continues at coordinate 79,168,862 of NC_053393.1, read as the reverse complement.
ACCCAGGGCCAACCGCACCAGCATCTGGTCTCACAAGGGGTCTGAGGATCTCATCTCGGTACCTAATGGCAGTCAGGCTACCTCTGGCGAGCACATGGAGGGCTGTGCGGCCCTCCAAAGAAATGCCACCCCACACCATTACTGACCCAATGCCAAACCAGTCATGCTGGAGGATGTTGCAGGCAGCAGAACGTTCTCCACGGCGTCTCCAGACTCTGTCACGTCTGTCACATGTGCTCAGTGTGAACCTGCTTTCATCTGTGAAGAGCACAGGGCGCCAGTGGCGAATTTGCCAATCTTGGTGTTTTCTGGCAAATGCCAAACGTCTTGCACGGTGTTGGGCTGTAAGCACAACCCCCACCTGTGGACGTCGGGCCCTCATATCACCCTCATGGAGTCTGTTTCTGACCGTTTGAGCAGACACATGCACATTTGTGGCCTGCTGGAGGTCATTTTGCAGGGCTCTGGCAGTGCTCCTCCTGTTCCTCCTTGCACAAAGGCGGAGGTAGCGGTCCTGCTGCTGGGCTGTTGCCCTCCTACGGCCTCCTTCACATCTCCTGATGTACTGGCCTGTCTCCTGGTAGCGCCTCCATGCTCTGGACACTACGCTGACAGACACAGCAAACCTTCTTGCCACAGCTCGCATTGATGTGCCATCCTGGATAAGCTGCACTACCTGAGCCACTTGTGTGGGTTGTAGACTCCGTCTCATGCTACCACTAGAGTGAAAGCACCAGCAGCATTCAAAAGTGACCAAAACATCAGCCAGGAAGCATAGGAACTGAGAAGTGGTCAGGTCACCACCTGCAGAACCACTCCTTTATTGGGGGTGTCTGGCTAATTGCCTATAATTTCCACCTGTTGTCTATCCCATTTGCACAACAGCATGTGAAATTGATTGTCACTTAGTGTTGCTTCCTAAGTGGACAGTTTGATTTCACAGAAGTGTGATTGACTTGGAGTTACATTGTGTTGTTTAAGTGTTCCCTTTATTTTTTTGAGCAGTGTATATATATATATATATACTATGGAGAAATCCATACTCACCTGGTCCCAACCACTCAGTTTTAGCTCCATGGCTCCTGGGCTGTCTTCACTGCAGTTCTGGTTCTTATCTATCAACTTCCTGCATGGATGGGTCATGTGCACTTCTGCAGCCAATGATTGGCCTTAGAGGAGACATGTCCCCAAGCGGCATGTGACCCAGCAGTATCATCATTACTGAGGTCAGTCATTGGCTGCAGTGGCACATATGATCTGTCCATGAAGAAAACTGACAGAAGGGGATCAGAAGTGCAGGGAACACAGCCCGGGAGCCACTGAGTCGCAACTGAGAGGTGGGGAACAGGTGACAATGAATTTCTCCACAGGTCCCCCTGGCTGGTTGAACATATAAAAAAATCCTGGACAACACCATTCAGGCTCCATTCACACATCCGCAATTCTGTTCCGCATTTTGTGGAATTGCAGACCCATTCATTTCTATGGGGCCACACGATGTGCGGCCCGGATCCGAAATTGAGGACCCGCACTTCCGGGTCTGCAATTCCGATCCCGAAAAAAATAGAACATAGAACAATAGAGGACAAGAATAGGCATATTCTATTAGTGCCGGCGATGTGCGGTCCGCAAAATGCAGAAAGCACATTGCCGGTTTCTGTGTTTTGCGGATGTGTGAATGGACCCTAAGGGCTCGTTCACACGAACGTTTTTTACATTCCGGATACGGGCCGTTTTTTGTCTATCGTATACGGTCCGCATACGGAACCATTCATTTCAATGGTTCCGCAAAAAAACCTGAATGTACTCTGTATGCATTCCGTTTCCGTATTTCCGTTTTTCCGTTTCGTTTAAAGATAGAACATGTCCTATTATTGCCTGCAAATCACGTTCCGTGGCTCCATTCAAGTCAATGGGTCCGCAAAAAAAAAAAAAGGAACACATACGGAATGTACTCCCTATGTCTTCCGTATCCGAACCATCTATTGAAAATGTTATGCCCAGCCCAATTTTTTCTATGGATCCGTTAAAAACGGACCGCAAAACACTGAAAAAGCCATACGGTCGTGTGAACGAGCCCCACGGCTGAGTTCACATCAGCGTTCAGCCTTTCCATTCTCCTGCTCCGTTATAGGAGCAGGAAAATGGAAAGTATGGATTTGGCACATAACTGAGCTGAAAGGAGCCTACGGGCCCCATAGACTATAATGGGGTCCATTAGGTTTCCACTCAGAGGAAGATTTTTGAAGCAGAGACAAAAGTCGTGAGCGAAAACCTAACGGACCCCATTATAGTCTATGGGGTCCGTAGGCTCCGTTCGGCTCAGTTATGTGCCGAATCCGTCCTTTCTGTTTTTCTGCTCCTATAACGGAGCAGGAGAACGGAAAGGCTGAACGCTGATGTGAACTCAGCCTTAGGCTGGGTTCACACCTGAGCGTTTTACAGCGCGTTCCTATGCGCTGTAAAACGCTCAACAGGCAAAAACCAATGTTTCCCTATGGGCATGGTTCTCACCTGAGCTTATTACAGCGCGTACGAACGTGCTGTAGAACGCCCTACGCCCCAAGAAGTACAGGAGCTTCTTTGGGGCGTATTGTCGCGCGTAACACCTCTGTTTTTCATTGTACGCCTCTGTGGTCAATAGCAAGAACGTACGACGCGCGTTTCCAAAATACAAAAACGCCCCAAAATACGCCCGATAAAAACTACTGTAAACAGCGCATATCGAATACGCTCAGGTCTGAACCTAGCCTAAGTCACTTCCAATTATTATGCTGGATCTCTAGCTATTTGATCTCCGAATATTTCACAATCGGCTTTCTTCTTGGGTGGAATCTTCTACTTCACAGATACAGGGCTCCAATACACAAATGACTTGAAAGAGCATTCCTTGTGTAAAGAATGGCTCACCGCACACAGGTGATTTATCCGGTCAGGAGGTGCGTAATCAACATAAATTACATTGTTTCAAGAAGAATTCCAGCAGATATGTAATCTGGACAATACTCATAAATACGGCATGGAAATACTTTGATCTGTAAAATGCATTAAATCTAGTAATCCTGCAAGTGCTTAATGACTATGTGGCATTGAACAGGAGGAGTGTGAGAATAGATAGAGATAAGGGCTCTGATTAAGAAGCCGTGTCAGTTTTTCTGAGTACACAAATTCCTGATACAGCCCCATACTAGAGCAGCAGTAAAACCCTCTGGGTAAATGTATGCACAGTCTGAATAGACATGATGCAAGTTTACAACGCTGCAAGGTTGTCTGAGACTTGGCCCATAGAGAAAATGTCATAAGGAGGAGAACATTCGCTGGGGCAATGTACAACATACTGATAGCAATACGTTTACCAACAATTCCAATATTTTTTTTCCCCTGGTGATGCAGCACGGTAGCTCAGTGGTTAGCACCTTGCAGCGCTGGGGTCCTGGGTTTGAATTCAACCAAGGACAACATCTGCATGGAGTTTGTATGTTCTCCCCGTGTATGTGTGGGTTTCCTCCCGCACTCCAAAGACATACCGATAGGGAACTTAGATTGTCAGCCCCACTGGGGACAGCTTGATATTAATGTTTGTAAAGCAATGCAGAATGATGGTGTCGCCAGGAGACTTCAACTATTGTGGTCACGTAGCACCGGACGATACATAATTACACTGCTGTAAAAAGAGGAATCAGAGAGGGACTGACTTGTAGGGGGACTTTTCTAGGGTGATCAATATTTAAAAAAAAGTTTTTGGGACATTTCATAGGGACGTGAGATGTTTCGGTCAGTGGCGGTCCTGGCGTTTGTCCCATAATCATCCTTGGAGTGAAGAGGCAGAAGCCCCTGGCTAAGCGCTATGCCCTTTCGGCTCCAATGTTTTTTTCTAATTTTATAGAGGGAGATGGGTTAGCTTGTATAGGTTACAGTCATTTTTTAGGCCTCATACAGGGGTGTAGCTATAGAGGGTGCAGAGGTAGTAGTCGCTACCGGTCCCAGGAGGCTGATGTGGCCCAAAGACCCTTGTGCTGCAAAGACACCAGTATTCAGGGGCGTAGCTAAAGGCTCATGGACCCTGGTGCAAGAGTTCAGCTTGGGCCCCCCCCTTTACTCAGCACTGGTGCACCTAGCTTTTCTGCTGCCCAAGGCAAATATTGAAATGCCCCCACCCCCTTCCCTCCAGTCCTACTGCTAAAGGGGTTGTCCTCTTTTTACTACTGATGACCTATCTTCAGGATAGGTCATCAATATCAGATCAGCCGGGGTCCTCCGGCACCCCAACGATCAGCTATTTGAAGAGAGGGCAGCGCTCATACAAAAAAAAAAAAAAGCAGACAACCCCTTTACTTGGAAAACATTACATACAGCGCTACAGAACATACAGGGTAATACAGCGCCACATATGTACCTCTTACATCCAGTGACTTCTCTTCTCTGATGTAGATATTCTCTTTCCTCTTCTTCTCCTGTCAGACCAGACCGCTATGGACTTCTTTCAGACTTCCTACTTTCCTACTTTTCCATCCTCCTCCTCACCTTCTCAACACCCCATCCTGCCACCCCCAATACTGTGTCCACTGTGCTCCCCAATACTTTCCTGCAGAAACATTCACCCTGAAAATACTGGTACCACTCTAAATGAGATCCCCCCATCTTAGACTAAACCCACTTTAGACCTCTATGTCAGACCGCATATAGGATCCCAGTTTTAGACCTCAGATCAGACCCCCATTAGACCTTCATGTAAGACCCCGACCCAATATCAGACCTCAGATAAGACCCCCATTAGACTTCCAGACCCCCATATAAGACAGCCATTAGACCTTCAGACCCCCATTAGACCTCCATACCTCCATATCAGACCTCCAGACCCCCATATCAGACCTCTAGACCCCTATAAGACCTCAAGACCCAGACTAGACCTCCCTATATGACCCCAATTAGACCTCCAGACCCCCATATCTGACCCCCATTAGACCTCCAGACCCCAATCAGACCTCTAGACCCCAGTCAGACCTCTCCAGACCCCCAGTCAGACCTCTCCAGACCCCCAGTCAGACCTCTCCAGACCCCCCAGTCAGACCTCTCCAGACCCCCAGTCAGACCTCTCCAGACCCCCCAGTCAGACCTCTCCAGACCCCCCAGTCAGACCTCCAGACCCCCCAGTCAGACCTCCAGACCTCCCAGTCAGACCTCCAGACCCCCATTAGACCACTTCAGACCCCCAGTCAGACCTCCAGACCCCCCAGTCAGACCTCCAGACCCCCCATAGACCACTCTAGGCCCCCATTAGACCTCTCCAGACCCCCCATTAGACCTCCATATCAGACCTCAGATCAGACTGTAAAGTAATAAAGTAACTTACCTCTCCTGCTTCCACTCTCCTTCTCCTGGCTGTCTTCTTTTCTCAGGGCCCGCGCTGCAGTCGCCGGACCTCCTGCAGCATCAGGTCAGAGTGCGCTCTGTACATCCTGATGCTGCAAGCAGCCAGGACACAGCAGCGCGGGCCCTGAGAAGAGTGAGCAGGAGGGGGGGTAAGTACTGTACAGCGCTCACAGCGCTTCTCTCACCCTCCTCCTGCAGACTAGTGAGTGCTTCCATTATGGAAGCGCTCGCTAGTATTCCCTTTATAAAGGGAAAAGTACAGTACCACTGGCAAGGGGGACCCTTTGGGCCCCCCTGGCTTAGGGGCCCGGTAACAACTGCGACCGCAGCGAGCCCTATAGTTACACCAGTGCCAGTATTATAGAAAGTGCATGCTGGTCAAGTTACACCTCTGGCAAAGGAAGGGGTTAGGTCAAGAATTTGGCATGGGGGGGGGGGAGGGAGCTGCCGTTTTATCAGGTACTCATATACCTGGCCAGCAACCGCACAGGCCCTCCTGAATTCATCTGCTGTGGCCCGATAAAGTTACGCCTTTGTAAACTGTCCATAAATCGGTCAATGTTTTATGTTTTACTTGCTTTCCTGCCACAATCCGGTACCATTTTTTGGCACGTTGTGCCTGGCTCACGCTGGTAATTCTCTGTTTTATGCGCCTCATGAGAAGTTGTATTTGGTTAATGCCCCTTAGGTAAAGTCTCACATTGGCAGGAAATAGTTCTGCAGGTGCTGATCTTAGTCTATAAGATATCTGAATGGGAGCCTGAATTTGGAGGCAACAGCTCCCAATTATTCAGGATTTTTGTGTCGGCTCTATAAATGTCTCTAAGCGTGGGGCTTATGGCGCTGTCAGTACAGTAAATGTGAGGACACTTTACTCGCGAAGTTCACAGCAAAAATCGTATATTCAGGAAATCCTTGCAAATCCTTCAAAATTTCCGTGTGACGGAATGGAATCACTGGCTCAGGGAGTACGTTCTCTCTCTAATATACAATATATACTGTACAGAAAGTCCAAAATAAATGGATAATGTAAAATACACTACAGGGACCTGCTCTTCTCTATCACCTCCATCTTCTGCTTCCAGTCTTGTAAGAGTCTAATTCAGTCCTTTAGCAAAAAAATACTAAAGAAATTCTGTATAACTGGAATTTTACTCCATACAAGAAATTGACAAAAAAGTTATCGAAAATTCATATGTACCCCTGAAATAGTACCAATAAAAACTACAGCTCTGGTCACAAGAAAAACGAGCCCTCATACAACTCTGTTGATGGAAAAATAAAACATTATTGGGGAGATTTATCAAAAGTGGTGTATAAGAAAACTGGCTTCGTTTCCCCATAGCAACCAATCAGATTGCACCTTTCATTTTCCAAAGGAGCTCTGAAGAATAAAAGCTGGAATCTGATTGGTTGCTATGAGCAACTAAGGCAGTTTCCTTTACACCAGTTTTACCCCCTATGAGAGTTAAAATACAGCTATTATTTAAAGAAAGCTCCTTAATTTTTTAAACTTTATAGTACATAATAATGACCTAAATTTTATATCTCCAACCCAAAGCATAAAGGTAACATCACTTTTACTGAAACAGTGAAAAACAAATCCAAAAAGCAATGGCAGAATAAGTTTTTAAGGTTTCTTAAAGGGGTACTCAGAGGACCAGGAACCCCCTTTTGATATTGCCAGACAGGGTCAAGGAGTTAAACAAATAGACTCATCTCTCGTGCTCCAGTTCCAGTGTGTAATGACCGAGACACGCACAGGGAGGAAAACAGGGAAAGCCCTGCCCAAGGGAGAGGGAAAGGTGGTGACCCCTAACTCACCTTGCGGCTGGCACCTGACTGCCCTGACGTCCCCTAGACGGGTTCCTCACCCGTGCGGCGATCGCGTGCCTAAACCCTGGCTTTCCCTAATATGAGCCCTGGATAGTGAACAGGCCGGTGGGATCGCTAGTCCACACCACTATCACTAAGAGGGAAACACCAGGGAGAGGACAGACAAAACATACAAACACATACACCCAGGTGGGCGACCACAATAAACCAAAAAGGTCCAACAGGGATCTGGAGGGTAGCGTACTGGACCAACTACCAGCGAACGCAGCAACACAACTCCAGAGGTCAGAATAGATGTCCAGGCAGGAAGCTCTATCTCTGGCAACAGAGAAGTGTGAGAGAGAAATATAAGGAGGTCTGGAAGTGCTGGACAAGGAACAGCTGAGGAGAAGGAGCTACGGATCCCTGAGTGAGCCAAAAGGGTTTGCTAAGCAAACCCAGAAAGCTACCATAAGGAAAACAGCCCTATCTTAAATAGAGCGTGCAGCCAACCGCTGCGACTTCCTGACCCCGGGTATAACGGAGTCAGGCGTGGTCCTCGACACCCTCGTGACAGTACCCCCCTCTCTACGAGGGGCCTCCGGACACTCAGGACCAGGTCTCCCAGGATGAGAGGCATGAAAAACCCGAACTAACCTGTCGCGTTTACCTCAGACGCAGGAACCCACATTCTTTCCTCGGGACCGTAACCTCTCCAATGCACCAGATATTGAAGAGAGTGGCGGACCCGACGAGAATTAACAATTTTGGATATCTGAAATTCTAGGTTACCATCCACGACAACAGGAGGGGTGGCAGCGGTGATGGTTCTAGAGGTGGAACATATTTTTTTGAGTAACGACTTCTGAAAAAACATTATGAATTTTAAAAGTCTGAGTAACTCCAGGCGAAAAGCCACGGGGTTGATGATGGCTACAATTTTGTAAGGGCCAATAAACCTAGGACCCAGTTTCCAAGAGGGAACCTTCAATTTAATATTCCTAGTAGACAACCACACTTAGTCCATTCACTCCTAGGTCCGGACCTGGCCGACCGTCTCTTATCAGCCATTACATTGTATTTACCTCCCATATTTTTCAAGTTAGCTTGCAACTTCTGCCATACCGATGAAAGAGATGACGAAAACCGTTCCTCTTCGGGAACCCCAGAAGACCCCCCCTCTTTGAAAGTACAGAATTGGGGATGAAAACCATATGCACCAAGAAATGGTGACTTGCCAGTGGATTCCTGACGACGATTATTTATGGCAAACTCAGCTAACGGTAAATATGATGACACAACTCTTGGTTTTCAGACACCAAAACATCTTAGATATGTCTCAAGGTTTTGGTTGGTACGCTCAGTCTGTCCATTCGACTGAGGATGGAAAGCAGAGGAAAAGACAAGTGTACCCCCAAACGAGAACAAAAAGCTTTCCAAAATTTAGAAATAAACTGGGTACCCCGATCCGAAACAACATCGGAGGGGACCCCGTGAAGCTTCACGATTTCACTGACGAATACCTTAGCAAGAGTCTTAGCATTAGGTAGTGCGGGTAACGCAATGAAGTGTACCATTTTGCTAAACCTGTCCACTACTACCAAAATAACTGTTTTACCCGCAGACAAAGGTAAGTCAGTGATAAAATCCATTGACAGATGTGTCCACGGTCTATTGGGAATGACGAGTGGTAATAGAGACCCTGCAGGACGTGTATGTGAAACTTTTGCGCGCGCACAGGTAGAACAAGAAGACACAAAATCCAATACATCCTGACGCAACCTTGGCCACCAAAAACGACGAGACAATAGTTCCAAGGTTGCTTTACTACCCGGGTGCCCAGCAAGTGCCGAGTGATGTTCCTTTAATAATTTGAAACGTAAGTTCAACGGTACAAACAATTTCTCTGAGGGGCAAGAGACCGGGGCGTCCCCCTGGGCCTCTAACACCTTCCCCTCCAAAACAGAGTGTACCGCAGAAACAACCACTCCTCTTTGAAGAATGGGTACCGGATCACTCACATTACCCCCTCCAGGGAAACAACGAGATAGTGCATCAGCCTTGGTGTTCTTTGCCCCAGGACGATAGGTAATCACAAAGTTAAACCTGGTGTAAAATAGCGACCACCTAGCCTGTCTAGGGGTGAGACGCTTAGCTGATTCGAGGTAGCAGAAGATTTTTGTGGTCCGTAATTACAGTGACGGGTGGACTGCCCCCTCTAAGAAATGACGCCACTCCTCAAAACGCAAGTTTAATAGCTAATAGTTCCCTATTGCCAATATCGTAGTTCTTTTCTGCTGCAGATAGTTTTTTAGAAAAGAAAGCACAAGGACGCCATTTGCAGGAGACGGACCCTGAGACAGCACCGCCCCCACTCCCACCTCTGACGCATCGACTTCAACAATAAAGGCTGAGAGACATCAGGTTGGACCAGTACAGGTGCTGAGGTAAACCTCTCTTTTAGAGAGGAAAAAGCAACTTTAGCGGCGTCAGACCATTTAGAAAAATCAGTCCCCTCCTAGTCATGTCAGTAAGGGGTTTTACAATAGTGAATAATTTTTAATGAATTTCCTATAGAAATTCGCGAAGCCCATGAACCGTTGTAGTGCTTTGAGGTCTCAGGAAGATCCCAATCTAAAATTGCCTGGACCTTCCTAGGATCCATACGGAAACCTGACGCAGATAAAAAATAACCCAGGAATTGTATCTCCTGAACGGCGAAGACACATTTTTCAATTTTAGCATATAATTCATTCGTCCGTAGGACCTGCAGTACTTGTCTGACATGCACCTCATGTATTTTCAGATCGGACGAATAAATTAAAATATCATCTAGGTTATTACCACAAACCTGCCGATTAGATGACTAAAAATGTCATTAACGAAATGTTGAAAGACTGCAGGAGCATTGGTCAGACGAAAGGCATAACTAGATTTTCATAATGCCCCTCAGGGGTGTTAAACGCTGTCTTCCACTCATCCCCCTCCTTAATACGAATCAGATTGTAGGCACCCCTAAGATCAAGTTTGGAGAACCACCTAGCACCCGCAATCTGATTAACAGGTCAGGAATGAGCGAAGAGGGTATGGGTCTCGGATGGTTATCTGATTATATTCGCGAAAATCTAAGCAAGGACGCAGGCCCCCATCTTTCTTTTTAACGAAGAAAAACCCTGCAGCCACGGGTGAAGAAGAGGGTCTGATGTGTCCCTTAGCCAAGCTCTCGGAGATATAATCTTTCATAGCTTGTCTCTCTGGACCCGAAAGATTATATAACCTGGTCTTGGGTAATTTTGCGCCGGGAATAAGGTTAACCGGGCATCATAAGGACGATGAGGTGGTATCTTCTGACAACCCTTTTCAGAAAAAACATCCTCAAAGTCCGAAATAAATGTAGGTAGGGTAGTTATGGAGGCGACTAAGCAATTGCTATTTAAGCAATTTTCTCTGCACTGCTCACTCCACTCCAATATCTCCCTGGCCTGCCAATCCACCACTGGATTGTGCGCTACCAACCAGGGAAGACCCAGCACTACCGGAGTGGGAAGCCCCTCCAGAACATAACCTGAAAGCATCTCGTTATGGTGGTCCCCTACCCGAAGGTGTAAATTATGAACCATGTGCGTGAGGTTTCTCTGAGACAGGGGAGCAGAATCAATAGCGAATATGGGAATGGGTCTCTGTAAAGTACAGAGAGACAAACCCAAAGTGCGGGCAAAATGGGCATCTATCAAATTTACCCCTGCTCCACTGTCTAGAAAGAAAGAAATAGTCCTCCGTCTTATCACCAAAATAATAACCGCTGGCAACACAAATTGCGATGTACGTATGGAGGAAACGTATACCCCCGGCTGACATCCTCCACACAGCCTGGGGTTAGTAGTTTTTCCGACGGTCTTTTGTTTCTGAGGATAGAAGGACAGACATTAATGAAATGACCCCTCTCCCCACAAAAAAAACAAAAAACCCCACGCCTACGGCGAGCCTCAGGAGGACGGACCTGACGAGTAGTTCCTCCTAGCTGCATAGGCTCGTCTAAGTCCGTACAGACTAACTGCTGCTTGGGAGGGGTTACCAATTGCTCCGGTTTTTTTCAACCTGACCCTAAGGCGTCTATCTATTCGGATAGAAAGGACATAACCGCATCAAGGGAAAGGGGGTCTCATATAATGCAAGCGCATCCTTAACCCTTTCGGATAACCCAGAGCAGAACTGACTCCTGAGAGCCGGGTCGTTCCATTGGGTAACGTAGCCCACCTACGGAATTCAGAGCAATACTCCTCTACCCGCCGCTCTCCTTGTAAGAGTCTCCGTAACTTGATTCAGCCAGGGCGACTCGGGTCAGGGTCATCATATATGAGACCCAAGGCCCCAAAAAACTCATCCACTGACCGAAGAGCCTGGGAATCAGTAGGTAAAGAGAAAGCCAGGACTGCGGGTCTCCCTGCAGCAGGGAAATAACAACCCCCACCCCGCTGATCTTCATTACCAGAGGAGTAAGGGCGCAGTTTAAAATTAACTTACAGGCCTCACGGAATGTCAAAAACTTGTCCATTCCCCCAGAAAATCTGTCAGGGAGAGGGACCTTGGGTTCCGCAACAACCTGGTTACCAGTAGCAACCGCTGGGCTTGCAGTCAGTTGTAATTGCTGCTGTTGCTGGAGATCGACGCTTCAATCCTACCACCTCCAAAGACAGGCCATGAAATTGTTTGGACAGAGCAGCAATTTGATCCATACTGGATTCTAAGTAGGTAAAAATTTTTTTTTTTTTTTTTTTTACCTACACAAAATAACGGCAGAGATAATGTAATGACCGACGACACGCACAGGGAGGGAAAACAGGGAAAGCCCTGCCCAAGGGAGAGGGAAAGGTGGTGACCCCTAACTCACCTTGCGGCTGGCACCTGACTGCCCTGACGTCCCTAGACGGGTTCCTCACCCGTGCGGCGATCGCGTGCCTAAACCCTGGCTTTCCCTAATATGAGCCCTGGATAGTGAACAGGCCGGTGGGATCGCTAGTCCACACCACTATCACTAAGAGGGAAAACACCAGGGAGAGGACAGACAAAACATACAAACACATACACCCAGGTGGGCGACCACAATAAACCAAAAAGGTCCAACAGGGATCTGGAGGGTAGCGTACTGGACCAACTACCAGCGAACGCAGCAACACAGCTCCAGAAGGTCAGAATAGATGTCCAGGCAGGAAGCTCTATCTCTGGCAACCAGAGAAGTGTGAGAGAGAAATATAAGGAGGTCAGGAAGTGCTGGACAAGGAACAGCTGAGGAGAAGGAGCTACGGATCCCTGAGTGAGCCAAAAGGGTTTGCTAAGCAAACCCAGAAAGCTACCATAAGGAAAACAGCCCTATCTTAAATAGAGCGTGCAGCCAACCGCTGCGACTTCCTGACCCCGGTATAACGGAGTCAGCGTGGTCCTCGACACCCTCGTGACACAGTGTTCCTTCTCTTCCGCTGGACCAGAAGTGTTAGGCCTCTTCTCACGGGCGTGTCCGGATTAGGTCCGGATGCGTGCCGGTGCATTGCAGCAAACCCGCGTGAGTAGGAACGCAATTGCAGTCAGTTTTGACTGCGATTGCGTTCCGATGTTCAGTTTTTATCGCGCGGGTGCAATGTGTTTTTAAAAACCGACTGTGGTACCCAGACCCGAACTTCTTCACTGAAGTCAGGTTTGGGTTAGTTGTAGTGTAGATTGTATTATTTCCCCTATAACATGGTTATAAGGGAAAATAATAGCATTCTGAATACAGAATGCATAGTAAACTAGTGCTGGAGGGGTTAAAAAAATAATTTAATAACCTTAATCCACTTGTTCGCGCAGCCGGCTTCTCTTCTGTCTTCATCTGTGAGCAATAGGACCTTTGATGACGTCACTGCGTTCATCACATGGTCCATCACATGATCCATCACCCATGGTGATGGATCATGGTGATGAGCGTAGTGATGTCATCAAAGGTCCTATTGCTCACAGATGAAGACAGAAGAGATACCGGCAGCGCGAACAAGTGGATTAAGGTGAATAAAATTATTATTATTATTTTTTTAACCCCTCCAGCCCTATTGTACTATGCATTCAGTATTCAGAATGCTACTATTTTCCCTTATAACCATGTTATAAGGGGAAATAATAATGATCGGGTCCCCATCCCGATCGTCACCTAGCAACCGTGCGTGAAAATCGCACCGCATCCGTACTTGCTTGCGGATGCTTGCGATTTTCCACGCAACCCCATTTATTTCTATGGGGCCTGCGTTACGTGAAAAACGCACAAGGAGGAGCATGCCTACGATTTTCACGCAAAGCACAAGTCATGCGTGAAAATCACCGCTCGTGTGCACAGCCCCATAGAAATGAATGGGTCAGGATTCAGTGCGGGTGCAATGCGTTCAACTCACGCATCGCATCTGCGTGGAATACTCGCCCGTGTGAAAGGGGCCTTATATGTCGTCTACACGTAGGGAGTCATTTATCAAACTGGTGTAAAGTAGAACTGGCTTCGTAGCCAGTAGCAACCAATCAGATTTCACCTTTATTTTTCACAGCTCCTTTGGAAAATGAATGCTGGAATCTGATTGGTTGCTATGGCAACTAAGCCAGTTCTACTTTACACCAGTTTGGTAAATCTCCCCCGTAGTCACTACTGCCAGCCGATCAGTGGCCTTCAAGTTTCTGTCCTTAATAAAAGCACTGTTGTCAGATTAGCTTACTGATCATCTGCCACTGTTTGTATTCTAGCTGTGTGAACAGAGCCTGACGGAGATAACTATCATTTGATCCTTAGCGCCACCACATGGCGATATAGGTTGAAGTCACACAGCAACCACTTACTGCATGGACATCTCCCTAGTCATGCCAGCGCATTGGCTACTGAATGAGGGGAGATGAGTTTGTCAGAAACATCAGGTCAGCACATGTCTTCACTATGTGGGATTCCTTATGAGAGGCTAAAATAATCTTCCCAGCTCTCCTGACCCATTTCACAAATAACAATTCTGGAGCCTCTTTTTCTTTAAACTTTGTCTTGTGCTATTCCTCTATTTTTCCTCCTGTAAATTTCACGAGAAAACTGAAAACTGGTTGTTACTATTTCCTGTGTCCATGAGCAGGGTTGCCACCGTCCAGAAATTTCCGGACAGTCCGTAAAGATAGGCGATTTTTTTTTCCTGTGTCCATGAAAAAAAATAGAGTGTGTCCTGATTTTTTTGAGGCTGGTGGTACTTGACTAGATTATTTTGGTGGCAATTATCATCATTTACAGCTCATAGTAAATGCTGGTATTGAGTTACTATTAGTGCATTGAGCTATAGACATGTATTACTTATAATATTTATCATTCATTACGGTTTTCCAATTTGTCTTAAAATTTTTTGGCTGTCATTGATGAAAAAAGGAAAAATTATGGTTGCAACCCTGTCCATGAGATGGGCCCCCTGCATAGTCTGACCCTGTCCTATCAGTGTTAGGCCTTTTGCACACGACCGTATGTATTTAGCGGTCCGCAAAAACGGATCTGTAAAAAAAAAGGATGACGTCCGTGTGCATTCCGTATTTTGCAGAACGGAACAGCTGGCCCTAATAGAACAGTCTTATCCTTGTCCGTAATGCGGGCAATAATAGGACATGTTCTATTTTTCGCGGGAAAGAGAAATACAGACATACAGAAATGGAATGCACACGGCGTCCCTTCCCATTTTTTTTGCCGGACCCATTGAAATGAATGGCTCCGTGTACGGTCCGCAAAAAACCCTGAATGGACACGGAAAGAAAATACGTTCATGTTGAAGAGGACTTAGGGCTCATGCACACAAATGTATTTTCCTTCCGTGTCCGTTGCATAATTTGCAGACCGTAAGAGGCACCATTCATTTCAATGTGTCCACAATTTTTTTTTTATTACTTCGTGTGCATTCGTTCTGAAAAAAATTTTTATTATTGGTCTGTATAATGGACAAGGATAGGACTGTTCTATAATGGCCAAGCAGTTCTGTTTCGCAAAATGCGTATCTGTGTTTTTTGGACCGCAAAATACATATGTTCGTGTGCATGAGCAAAGAGGATTTTTATTACCTAGTAGGTCAATGTGTTCATACTTTTTCAAAAGGAATAACAGAGGAACAACACAATGCAAAGTTTCAAAATAAGACCCACTGGCATTATTATTTTATGGAGAATACAAGAATTTACTAAAATACACATTTTAGGAATGCTGACAGCTCTTCTTTAACAACTAACCGAGCACTTCTCATCTTTGCTTGTCTACATGAAGAACGTAGCGAGATCTGTCTGTCCATTTCTGTATCATCTAACCATCTATCACACATTTACTATTGTGGTTGTGCCTCAATTCTGCAGTCATTTTTAGGCAAAATAGTCGCATTTTTGGGTGCAGTTTGGCAGGTGTAATTGCTTACATATTTATCAAACTGGGGAGTTAAAAAGAATAATTCTCTGCACCTCATCCGCCGAGGGGGTATGGCTTCATGGGGAAACAGTATGGCTTAGCGGAAAAGGGTCGCAGCTTAAGATGAGCCATTTTGTATCAAATTGTAGCACAAAATTTGTGGCAAAGTAAGCCAAACAGTAGGTTGGATAAAGTTAGACAAAGGTGTGTAGCTGTGCACCAATTATATAATCCAGCATAAGCCAATGTGATAACTTTGGGCAGATATTCAGTTACTTCGTGAAGGGAATCTCAGACGGAAATGGCTAAATCAGATGCAAAATGTGCATAACTGAGCATAACGGATGCTCAAAATAACTGACCAGTTTTTTGTTGTTTTTCTGTTCTTCTAATGGATCAAGAACAAAAACGAGCGGTGAAGTGAACACGTCCTTAGTAGTGTGGTTCGTGTCTAAAGCTGGCCACACACATTTAATAGCTGCTTGCAGGAACGATCAATTTGGCCGGCAACTTTCTCTCCTCATACACATATACCTTTGGTTTGGCCGAAAAATGTATAGGTATGCTAAGGGAGAGGGGAGAAAGCTGCTATGGGAGAGGGGAGAAAGCCGCTGTCAGACACTTGTGGTGGTAGCTCCCAAGAAAGAACAAAAGAATTGGGTGAAAATATTCAATTTGCCCGATTCTTCAGCCTCCATCATCTGTCGGGAGAAAGTCAGGAGACGCCCACACACATTATAATGTTGTACGAACCCGCCATTTTGGTGTGGGGGTCTTTATGCTGTATGAGTAATCCAAGAAGGCGGGAAAGGTCTAGGATCACATAACATTTGGCAATAAAATAGAAGCACGTTTTAGGCCCCATTACTGAATTACGTTTAGGCCTCTTTCACACGACCGTATGGCTTTTTCAGTGTTTTGCGGTCCGTTCTTTCTCAAGGATCTGTTGTTCCGTTTTTTGTTTCCGCTGTGTTTCCGTTTCTGTTCCGTTTTTCCATATGGCATATACAGTATACAGTAATTACATAGAAAAAAATTGGGCTGGGCATAACATTTTCAATAGATGGTTCCGCAAAAACGGAACGGATACGATGCAAAAAAATGGCCGTAAACGGGGGGAAAAAAACGGGTCGTGTCAAAGAGGCCTAATTGTGATATATTACTGTGCCTGTGTGTTGCCTACACCAGACTTTTGCTTCGTATTGGCTGAAGCTTCACTTTTCATAGTAACAGAAATCTGAGTCACAAAGTTCATTTATAAACACAGAGTAGTAACTATGTGAGTACATCTGCGAGAATGAGAAAATATCTTATAAACGAGAAATCAGAGCTGATAAAGATGTAACAGCAATCACACTGCCTGCCTTGCAGTCTCTTGTGCTACGAGCCAGGAAATTCTCTCCTTTCGACAGTAAAATTACAGGGAGATATTCCATAAAATCCCTTCCAGAAAAAATGTTGTCAATATATCTTGCAGTAAAGCTAGTCATTTATAATAAAATATTTATACGGGTGTTTTCCTTATGGCTCAATGTCCGTGTACTTGGCACTAGATAATATATGTCATTAGCTTCTATAATTAAAGGGATTGTAGCACCAAAAATAGTTTACATTTTTCAAAGCAGCATCTGGATCTGAATACTTTTGTAATTGCACATTCAAAGAGGTATCTCCTAAGAATGTAATTAAAAATTTAGTATAGCCACTAAGTTATCATTAAAATCTACCTGTATAGCGCCACCTGCTGTTTGCTATTTTCCTTAGCTCTCTGTCCACCTCAGTAACATAGCTGAGGTGGACACAAATGCTTAGTTTTGTCCTTCAACTGCCACCAGCCATATCTACTGTTAGAAGCAGTGAGAGCTACAGGGAGAGAGCTGCAGCAGAAAGGACAAACCACTGAGAAAAGGTGCACACCCTGAACTGTTGATAACGAGAGAGCTGCAGCAGAAAGGACACACTCCCTGAACTGCAAGCTTAAAGGCTATGTATACCTTCAGGGGCATTTGTTTATGATTGCATTATACTTATTTTTGGGCTTAAAATAATGTTTTCAATTGGTTTTATCAGGGCCGTCTTTAATGCGGGGCAAAAGAGGCAGCTGCCTGCAGCCGATCAGAGGCCGTGCAGCGGTGCGACGACGTCATAAGAGGCCTACATCGCATCATTGCCAGCCTGATGGAGGTAAGTGTTTATATTTTTATATGGTACTACTTACTGGCACATGATTGGCGGCATCTATGGAAGCACTTGTTACTGGCACATGATTGGGGGCATCTATGGGGGCACTTGATATTAGCACATGATTGGGGGGGCATCTGAGGGGGTACTTGTTACTGGCACATGAATGGAGGGGATCTAAGGGGCACTTGTTTACTGGCACATGATTGGGGGCATCTATGGTGCAACTTGTTACTGGCACATGATTAGGGGGCATCTATGGGGGGGCACTTGTTACTGGTACATGATTGGGGGCATCGATGGGGCACTTGTTATTGGCACATGATTGGGGGCATCTATGGGGGTACTTGTTACTGGCACATGATTGGGGGCATCTATGGGGGTACTTGTTACTTGCACATGATTGGGGAGCATCTATGGGGTTTACTTGTTATCTGGCACATGAGTTGGGGAGCATCTATGGGGGGTAATCTTGTTTACTGGCATATTATTGGGGGGCATCTATGGGGCATATCTTACTGGCACATTATTGGGGGCACTGTGGGGGCATCTATGTGGGCACTTCTTACTGGCACATTATTGGTGGCACTTTTTACTGGCACATTATTAGGTAGCACTATGGGGGCACATCTTACTGGCACATTATTGGGGGCACTATGGGGGCATCTACTGAGGCCACAAAGAAGGGGTATTTTATATGGGGGAATGGGGGAGAGTAACACTATTGGGGCATCTACTGAGGACACAAAGAAGGGGTATTTTATATGGGGGCTCTGTATAGGGGCATTTTATACTGGGGAACATTATGGTGGGTACTATGGGGAAGGGGAGAGAGGAGTACTATGGGCTCATCTATGGGGGTCACTAAAAAGAGGTATTTATACTGAGGGCATCTACTGGGGCACTATATATGGGGCATTTTATACTGGTACATTATGGGGCACTATATAGGGGTATTTTATACTGGCACATTATGGGGGCACTATGGGGACATCAGCTTCAACTGGGGGGCATTAAAAGGGGGTATTTTTGCACGGCGCATTATAAGGAGAATTAATACTACTGGGGGGCATTATGATGGCCTTTATTACTACTGCGGGTCTATGGGGAACATAATTACTAGTATGGGCACTATGGGAGCATTATTACTTCTGGGGCACAGTGGGGAGGACATGTTGGGGGCACTGTAGGAGCACTATTACTACCATGTGTGCTCTAGCAGAGAATTATTCCTATTGTTGGGACTTTTGGGAGCACTATTACTGTGGGGCACCTTGGCACAGTATCAGCTTTACCTACCATTATTTTTGGGGGACGTTATGTTTACACTATTAGTGTCAGGGGCACTATTTGCTGGACGTGTATTTTAGGGGCACTGTGTGCCAATAATTATTGAAGAGCACTATCTGCATTGTACTACAATTATCAGGGGGTTTATCTGTTCTGCAGTATAGTATTGGGGAGCACAGCGGCACAGTATGGGGTGGTGGTAGGATGATTTGTCCAGAAGATGGGAGGATGATGGAAAAGTATCAAACTAAGATTTTGTTTGTCAAACTGCAGAGATGAGAAATGGCTGAAAAATGGTGCTCTGGTCTGAAGGTCTGAAAGGAGAAGATGAGGAAAGAGAACATCTACATCAAAGAGACGTCACTGGATGTAAAAGGTATGTGGCGCTGTATTACCTTGTATGTAGGGGTGGATGGAGGGATTACTAGTACAGTACCATCTGCACATTGTAAAAAAAAAAAAAGAAAAAAAAAGTAATCTGAAAAATACTATATATTTGTGTCAGAAGTTGTGCTTTTTTAATTTTTAGATTAATGATACAGCCATTTTATTTTATACTTTTGGCAGATTCTTTTTTTCTCTCTATATTAAGGGACACTATAGTCACCAGAACCACAACAGCTAAACATAGTAGTTCTGGTGTCTATAGCATGTCTCTGCAAGATTTTTTAATATACACACTGCCTTTTCAGAAAAAAAGGCAGTATTTACATTATTGCCAAGGAACACCTCTAGTGGCCACTCATCGTTATTAAAGTTTACTACTCTACGAGGTGTGTGAAATATTATTTTTTGTGTGTGTTGTGGTGGAGGGCGTGATTGCATGCTAGGGTGTGGGAAGGCGGGATCCAGGGGGTCCAAGTAAATTCTTGCCCAGGGTCCAATCAATATTAAAGACGGCCCTGGGTTTTATTAAAATAATTCAGCAGCTTTGTCATAAATGGTTAACTTCTGCCTAGCTGTGAGAATCATACTTTCACTTTGACTTTGAGCCGGTCATCTAATAACCCTTATCTCTAAATTAATAATAGCTCAAAAACACTTATTTATACCACATTCTTATCAGTAAGATAATAATTGAGCTATAATGAATATTTATAAGGTCAGAGATAAGGTGCCGTCAGTTAAGCTGTCTGATGGAACACAGTAAAAACACAGAACATGTTACTAGAGAATCTCAAGGCTGTAAGGAGAGAAAGGGGCTCAACATTTTTAATAAAGACCAATTGAAAAAATGATTTTAGCTTAAAATAAATACAATGCAATAACAATTGCCCCCAAAGGTGTCCATAGCTTTATAAAAAAAAAAAAAAATCTAGCACAGCAATAGCAAAAACGAATGTGGCATTCTGGATCCATGTGAGGTACAGGGCTGGTTCTAGCTTTAGTAGAAAGAGATTGCTATGGACTATATGATGTTTGATTTTCATTTTTTACTATCATGGGATAGCCCCCCTGTTAAATGGTGACCATAGTGTGTACAGTACTAAGGTTTTGAGCGCACCTCACAACTTCCTGTCAGCCCTAAGAGCGCTGGATCAGCCACCTCCTTCCTGGAGGAGAAGATAAAAACATATGGGGAGATTTACCAAACTGGTGTAAAGTAGAACTGCTTAGTTGCCCATAGCAACCAATCAGATTCCACCTTTCATTTTTGACAGCTTTCTTGTAAAATAAAGGTGGAATCTGATTGGTTTCTATGGGCAACTAAGCTAGTTCCACTTAACATCAGTTTGGTGAATGACACCAATAGTTCTCCTGCTCAAGGCAGCAGCTGAATTCAAGGTGAACTGGGGAGTCCATCCAGAGACACTGACCAGTGACCAGGCTCCCATAAGATCAGTTGTAGGAAGCTTCTGTAATATTCAGGGTACTTTAGTTGCAGCTGGCTGGTCTGCAGAACCTAGCTCTGCACACAGATACTGGCTGCTCTGGTCATGGGAGCAGACCACAGAGACACTAAAAGCAGGTGCTGATATATGTCTGCACACAGGACCAGAGGGAGAAAGGGGACCAAGCGGAGAGCAGTACATAAAAAGGTCCTTCTAGCCATTGCATGGGGGTGGGGCCTGTCAACAATGTCGGGGGAGCTTAAATGGGATCTCCCATGAAAAATATTCTACAGCTTTCAAACCAGCACTTGGATCTGAATACTTTTGTAATTGCATGTAATAAAAAAAAATGCATTACTACTGAGTTATTCAATGAAATGTATCTTATTTCTATGACCTGCTCACTGAGAAGGCCACACATGCTCAGTATCATCCTTCATCTGCCTCCTGAGCTGTGATAGGGAGAGCATGGACACACCCCTTTATATGCAGCAGTAAAGACACTCCCCTTCAGCTCCCAGCTTGATATAAATCTATCAGGGCAATGAACGGGGAGATCTCTGGATCCATGTGAGGTACAGGGCTGGTTCTGGCTTTGTTATAAAGAGATTGTCAAGTACTATATGGTGTTTGATTTTAATTTTTTACATTATTAATGGGATATTCCCTTTTAATGGAGAATGTGCAGGGCCTAATGCTGCTGTAGCCTGCAACTAGCAAAGGTGTAGGTTAAGAATAAGATTGCAGGGTACCAACGTAGTATGGAAGCCAGGGGCCTAATTAAGGCCCCCAGATCTGCCTGCAGTGTATGTCTATTACACTCTGCCAGAGGCAGACAGTATAAAGTAGTACAGTGTATATTATGTGAGCAATCAAAGCATCACATATCAAGGTCCCTTTGTGGGACTAATGATTGTTAAAAAAAAGTTAAATAACGTGTCCAAGTAAAAAAAAACCAAAAAAAACTCTTGGTTGAACAGATGCTTTTCAATGGAAAATAAATTCACATATTTGGTCCTGCCGCATCCATATTGACTCACAATATAGAATTACCATGTAATTTATCCCGCAAGTTAACAATGTAAAAAAACAAAAAAATAAAGGCAGAATTGTTGTTTTTTGGTATTTGCCACAAAAAAAAGACAGTGATTAAAAAGTGGGTGTACCCCAAAAAGTTACCAATGAAAACTACAATTTGTCCTGCAAAAATCAAGCCCTAATATTAGGCCATAGAAAGAAAGAAAAAAAAGTTATGGGTCTTGGGATGCGGTGATACAAAACAAATGTTTATTTAAAAAAATAATAATAATAAGAGGTCTTATTGTGCAAAAGTAGTAAAATGTAAAAAAAAACAAAAAACTATATGTATTTGGTATCGCTACAATCGTACTGATCCAGGAAATAAAGTTATCATGCTATTTATGCCCAAAAATGAAGGCTGCAAAATTTAGAATGTAAAAACTCAGTGGCAGTATTTCTGTTTTTTCCCATCCCTTCAGAAAGAGTTAAAGGGGCTATCCAAAGTCTAAAACATGCCCACTAATGCCCGGGCCCCTCATATAGATTATACTTACCCCGCTCCCCGACACCCGCACGGCCGCCACTGCATCTCCTAGCCTCCCTAGCTTTGCACATGACTATAATCCATATGAGGGGCCCGGGCATTGGGAGGCATCTTTTAGACTTTGCATAACCCCTATTCATTTTTTTTTGTTTCAATAAATTTTTTTATAATGGGTTGCATCAAAAGGGGCATAGATGCCCATGATAAGAACATAGTCCTACCACTTTACAAATCGCTAGTCAGACCACACATAGAGTACTGTGTACAGTTCTGGGCTCCTGTGAACAAGGCAGACATAGCAGGGCTGGAGAGGGTCCAGAGGAGGGCAACGAAAGTAATAACTGGAATGGGGCAACTACAGTACCCTGAAAGATTATCAAAATTAGGGTTATTCACTTTAGAAAAAAGACGACTGAGGGGAGATCTAATTACTATGTATAAATATATCAGGGGTCAAAGAAGGAAAGAAGGTTTGTACACAAAACATAGAAGAGGATTCTTTACGGTAAAGGCAGTGAGACTATGGAACTCTCTGCCTGAGGAGGTGGTGATGGTGAGTACAATAAAGGAATTTAAGAGGGGCCTGGATGTATTTCTGGAGTGTAATATTATTACAGGCTATAGCTACTAGAGAGGGGTCGGTGATCCAGGGAGTTATTCTGATTGCCTGATTGGAGTCGGGAAGGAATTTTTTATTCCCCTAAAGGGGGGAAAATTGGCTTCTACCTCACAGTTTTTTTTTTTGCCTTCCTCTGGATCAACTTGCAGGATAACAGGCCGAACTGGATGGACAAATGTCTTTTTCGGCCTTATGTACTATGTTACTATTGATTTTCATGTTATAACATTGATCAATAAAGTACAGGTTGAAATGATACAGTATAACACGTGTTTCAGAGTTCTTGAATCAGAATATTTCAATGTAAAGCTAATAAGGAATATAATAGCTTGTCAGCAAAGATATACAGATGTATACAGTTACATTGAAAAACAGCCAGTTTAACAGAATTTAAAAAAGGGTAACCGAAATCAGTAAACACATAACTTAGTAAGTACTGTAGGTCTCAGATGGAAACTTGATTCACTATTGGAATTGGACTAATGGGTATGGGTACAAAATTAAGCCAGGGTTGCCACGGTTGGTAGAATTTGTCAGGTTTATGGTCTTTATAGGCCATCATCTTTTGATAATTGCAGTTTTGCTGTACATGAGCAATAATTTCTCCCACAGTCTGGATTTTCATGGACTTCCAGTATCTGGTGATGAAAAGTTTAGTGACTATGAATAGGTGAGCAATAGGGATCCTATATGATATGGGAATGTCCTGCATATCCATAAAGAATAGAGCTCTGTGGGAGGGATGGTTCTAGGAGTTTGCCACAGAATCTGGAGGCTAAGTCAAAGACACTATTCCATAAGTCCGTCAAACTAGGACAAGACCAGAGGATGTGTAGCAGTGTACCTTTGGCTCCGCATTCGCGCCAGCATAGATGGAAGGAACCAGGATATATTTTATTTAGCCTAT
The DNA here is from genome assembly GCF_905171765.1 of Bufo bufo. Taxonomy (NCBI): domain Eukaryota; kingdom Metazoa; phylum Chordata; class Amphibia; order Anura; family Bufonidae; genus Bufo; species Bufo bufo. Next base: position 79,144,856 of record NC_053393.1, on the reverse strand, counting down.
CTTCGGTAAAATACCATCTCAGGCTGGTTTTAATGGCAGCCTCATGGGGGGAGACACTAAAAAAGGTATTGGAAATTAATCTCAGAGCTGGGATCCATTTAGTTATGGAGATAGAGGTATTCATTTCTTTGTCCCAGGTTAGGAAGGGGGTTATTTTATGGAAAGATTGTTTGTCACCAAGACTCATATATAGAGGTCTGAGAGTAGGTGAGTGTGCTGATTGTATGGGGGAAAATCACATCTCTAATACTTGTCTATTAGCAATGATTTCACAAGATTTGTAGACCTGTAGGAGGTGGCGGATCTGTAAATATTTATAAAATTCCCTGTTGGGTAAGTCGAACAGTTGTTGGAGCTCTTGAAAGGACCAAAGTTGTCCTCTATCATATAACTGGGAGATCCATTGGATGCCTTCAGTCTCCAATTAGAAACGTCTATGTCATGGATTTTACACTCATACACTAATTGTATAGGGGAGACGGATGGGATACTCATGTTTGTATGGATGCACCTGCGGGGAAGGTGTGCCAGTGATGTAAGGCCCCATCTAGAAGGTATGGCAATTGCATGAGTGTTATAGTAGAGGGGTTTAAGCTATCAGTAAGTAAGGCTCGGAGGTGTTTTGAGGGGGCAAGGGAGGTTTCAATTTGGATCCATGGGATGGAGGTATCTCCACTCCACCAGTTGAAAAGTAGGTTCATTTGTGTTGCCAAAAAATAGTCAGCTAGGTTTGGGAAGCCTAGGCCTCCTCCTCTTTTGGTTTTACATAGTAGCATGAAAGACATCCGTGGTTTGCGACCTGCCCAAATAAAAGAGTTGACAAGGTTTTGAGCTTTAGTGAAGAAATGTGAGGGCACTTTAATTGGGACTGTGCGGAAATTGAATAGAAGTTTAGGCAGTGTCATCATTTGGAAGGTGGCTATACGACCCACCCACGATATTTCAAATTTCCCGTAGTTGGAAATATCCTGTTTAATAGTGTCCAGGAGGGGAAGGTAGTTATGCTGGAACAGGAGGTGAGTAGATGAAGTTAGATTGATACCTAAGTATTTATTGTGGGTGAATTGCCAGTTCGAAAGGAAATCTGGACTTTAAGTCTGGTATTTGTTTGGGAGGTATGTGGAAGGGCAGGAGCTGAGATTTACTTTCGTTAACTTTGTAATAGGATATACAGCCAAATTCAGCTAGGAGTGGTAGGATTATTTCTAATGAAGTCAGTGGGGAAGATAAAGTTAGCAGGATATAATTTGCATATAAAGATATGCAGTGTTGTTTATTACCTATATTGATCCCTGATATGTCAGGGTGTTGTCTGATGGCCTGGGCTAAGGGTTTTATAGCTAATACAAAAATAAGGGGGGAAAGTGGGCACCCTTGACAGGTTCCATTAGTGATTGGGAAGGTTGACGATAACGCACCATTTACAAATACCCTTGCGGAAGGAAGGGACTAAATATAGGGCTTTGATGGCTGTAATTAGGTCATTTCCAAGGCCTAATCTCCCGAGGACTGAGAAGGCGAAGGACCAGTTCAATCGGTCAAACACCTTCTCCGCGCCCAGTGTAACCAGGCAGGCAGGGATCTTTTGGCGAGTGATATGATCAATGAGGTTTAGTGCCCTTCTCGTGTTATCAGTGAGTAGTCTCCCCTTGACAAAGCCCACTTGGTCTATTCCGACTAGTGTAGGGAGAATTTTTGCTAGTCTATTCGCTAATGCTTTTGCATAGATCTTAACATCTGTGTTCAAGAGGGAGATGGGTCTAAAGTTTTGGGGTGTGTCGCGGACCCATTAAAGTGAAGCGCGGCCACGGGGCGCACATGTTCGTGTGCAGGAGGCCTAAATGGGTTTCCTCTGCCCTATATAATGAGCTGGTTTGAAATATAGCGCCAATATATTACGCAGCACTTTACAATTGGGGCAGCAACAAGTAATTAAATCAAATGAACAGACAATGGAGCAACAGGAGAGAGGTCACTGGTTATAAGAGCTTACAATCTAAATAGATTGACAGGAGTGACAACATACAGGGAGTGCAGAATTATTAGGCAAGTTGTATTTTTGAGGATTAATTTTATTATTGAACAACAACCATGTTCTCAATGAACCCAAAAAACTCATTAATATCAAAGCTGAATATTTTTGGAAGTAGTTTTTAGTTTGTTTTTAGTTTTAGCTATTTTAGGGGGATATCTGTGTGTGCAGGTGACTATTACTGTGCATAATTATTAGGCAACTTAACAAAAAACAAATATATACCCATTTCAATTATTTATTTTTACCAGTGAAACCAATATAACATCTCAACATTCACAAATATACATTTCTGACATTCAAAAACAAAACAAAAACAAATCAGTGACCAATATAGCCACCTTTCTTTGCAAGGACACTCAAAAGCCTGCCATCCATGGATTCTGTCAGTGTTTTGATCTGTTCACCATCAACATTGCGTGCAGCAGCAACCACAGCCTCCCAGACACTGTTCAGAGAGGTGTACTGTTTTCCCTCCTTGTAAATCTCACATTTGATGATGGACCACAGGTTCTCAATGGGGTTCAGATCAGGTGAACAAGGAGGCCATGTCATTAGATTTTCTTATTTTATACCCTTTCTTGCCAGCCACGCTGTGGAGTACTTGGACGCGTGTGATGGAGCATTGTCCTGCATGAAAATCAAGTTTTTCTTGAAGGATGCAGACTTCTTCCTGTACCACTGCTTGAAGAAGGTGTCTTCCAGAAACTGGCAGTAGGACTGGGAGTTGAGCTTGACTCCATCCTCAACCCGAAAAGGCCCCACAAGCTCATCTTTGATGATACCAGCCCAAACCAGTACTCCACCTCCACCTTGCTGGCGTCTGAGTCGGACTGGAGCTCTCTGCCCTTTACCAATCCAGCCACGGGCCCATCCATCTGGCCCATCAAGACTCACTCTCATTTCATCAGTCTATAAAACCTTAGAAAAATCAGTCTTGAGATATTTCTTGGCCCAGTCTTGACGTTTCAGCTTGTGTGTCTTGTTCAGTGGTGGTCGTCTTTCAGCCTTTCTTACCTTGACCATGTCTCTGAGTATTGCACACCTTGTGCTTTTGGGCACTCCAGTGATGTTGCAGCTCTGAAATATGGCCAAACTGGTGGCAAGTGGCATCTTGGCAGCTGCACGCTTGACTTTTCTCAGTTCATGGGCAGTTATTTTGTGCCTTGGTTTTTCCACACGCTTCTTGCGACCCTGTTGACTATTTTGAATGAAACGCTTGATTGTTCGATGATCACGCTTCAGAAGCTTTGCAATTTTAAGAGTGCTGCATCCCTCTGCAAGATATCTCACTATTTTTGACTTTTCTGAGCCTGTCAAGTCCTTCTTTTGACCCATTTTGCCAAAGGAAAGGAAGTCGCCTAATAATTATGCACACCTGATATAGGGTGTTGATGTCATTAGACCACACCCCTTCTCATTACAGAGATGCACATCACCTAATATGCTTAATTGGTAGTAGGCTTTCGAGCCTATACAGCTTGGAGTAAGACAACATGCATAAAGAGGATGATGTGGTCAAAATACTCATTTGCCTAATAATTCTGTACAGGGTGTAGGTATATCGTGTTAATTTTATTCAGAGGTCTAGGTACTTGTATTGGCCACAGGAATCTGCATGGCTGGGAAGGTACTATGTAAAAAGCTTCCCTCCACAGGTTATTATGAACTACTTTATTTTAAATTTATTTAGATTTTTTTAGAATTCCACAGGATGGGTGCAGCACATGAGAAGTCCTACAGATGGCACTGATTAAATAGAAAAAGGGTAGATAAGGTCTCTTTTACACGAGCGTGACGGATTAGGTCCGGATGTGTTCAGGGTGCGTTCAGTGAAACTCGCACCATATTGCAAGCAAGTTCAGTCACACGAGCGAGTATTCTGCGCGGGTGCAATGAGTGATGCAAACGCATTGCACCCGCACTGAATCCGGACCCATTCATTTCAATGGGTCTGTGTACATGAGCATTGGTTTTCACGCATCAGTTTTGCGTTGCGTGAAAATCGCAGCATGTTCTATATTCAGCGTTTTTCACGCAACGCTGGCCCCATATAAGTGAATGGGGCTGCGTGAAAATCGCATCGCATCCGCAAGCAATTGCGGATGCGATGCATTTTTCACAGATGGTTGCTAAGAGATGTTGTTTGTATACCTTCAGTTTTTTATTACGCGCGTGCAAAACGCATTAAATCGCCTTGCACCCGCGAGATAAAAACTGAACAACTGAACATGATCGCATACTTAAACTTTCATTGAACGCATCCGCAACGCATCCGGACCTAATCCGCTCACGCTCGTCTGCAAGGGGCCTAAGAGTTGTAGATCACTGGCTGAATGAAGAGAAAGATTGGGTTAGTAGATGGAAAGAAGAACTAAAATATAGCACCAAAAGATAGATGGGCACAGCTAAGAATATCAAATTTGGGTTGAAGCAATCAAATTGTACAACAAACAGACAAATGTAAAAAATGTGCAAGCCCAAAATTAAATGAAAATATAATATTAAATATGTATAGGTAGATATCTTTATATATATATATATATATATATATATATATATATACAGTCGTGGCCAAAAGTTTTGAGAATTACATAAACATTGGAAATTGGAAAAGTTGCTGCTTAAGTTTTTATAATAGCAATTTGCATATACTCCCGAATGTTATGAAGAGTGATCAGATGAATTGCATAGTCCTTCTTTGCCATGAAAATTAACTTAATCCCAAAAAAAAATTTCCACTGCATTTCATTGCTGTCATTAAAGGACCTGCTGAGATCATTTCAGTAATCGTCTTGTTAACTCAGGTGAGAATGTTGATGAGCACAAGGCTGGAGATCATTATGTCAGGCTGATTGGGTTAAAATGGCAGACTTGACATGTTAAAAGGAGGGTGATGCTTGAAATCATAGTTCTTCCATTGTTAGCCATGGTGACCTGCAAAGAAACGCGTGCAGCCATCATTGCGTTGCATAAAAATGGCTTCACAGGCAAGGATATTGTGGCTACTAAGATGGCACCTCAATCAACAATTTATAGGATCATCAAGAACTTCAAGGAAAGAGGTTCAATTCTTGTTAAGAAGGCTTTAGGGCATCCAAGAAAGTCCAGCAAGCGCCAGGATCGTCTCATAAAGAGGATTCAGCTGCGGGATCAGAGTGCCACCAGTGCAGAGCTTGCTCAGGAATGGCAGCAGGCAGGTGTGAGCGCATCTGCACGCACAGTGAGGCGAAGACTTTTGGAAGATGGCCTGGTGTCAAGAAGGGCAGCAAAGAAGCCACTTCTCTCCAAAAAAAAACATCAGGGACAGATTGATCTTCTGCATAAAGTATGGTGAATGGACTGCTGAGGACTGGGGCAAAGTCTTATTCTCCGATGAAGCCTCTTTCCGATTGTTTGGGGCATCTGGAAAAAGGCTTGTCCGGAGAAGAAAAGGTGAGCGCTACCATCAGTCCTGTTTCATGCCAACGGTAAAGCATCCTGAGACCATTCATGTTTGGGGTTGCTTCTCATCCAAGGGAGTGGGCTCACTCACAATTTTGCCCAAAAACACAGCCATGAATAAAGAATAGTAGCAAAACACCCTCCAACAGCAACTTCTTCCAACAATCCAACAACAGTTTGGTGAAGAACAATGCATTTTCCAGCACGATGGAGCACCGTGCCATAAGGCAAAAGTGATAACTAAGTGGCTCGGGGACCAAAACGTTGATATTTTGGGTCCATGGCCTGGAAACTCTGCAGATCTTAATCCCATTGAGAACCCACTAATTCTGACAAACTCCAAGAAGTGATTATGAAAGAATGGGTTGCTATCAGTCAGGAATTGGCCCAGAAGTTGATTGAGAGCATGCCCAGTCGAATTGCAGAGGTCCTGAAAAAGAAGGGCCAACACTGCAAATACTGACTCTTTGCATAAATGTCATGTAATTGTCGATAAAAGCCTTTGAAACGTATGAAGTGCGTGTAATTATATTTCACTACATCACAGAAACAACTGAAACAAAGATCTAAAAGCAGTTTAGCAGCAAACTTTGTGAAAACTAATATTTGTGTCATTCTCAAAACTTTTGGCCACGACTGTATATGTATATGTGTATATATATATATATATATATATATATATATATATATATATATATATATATTAAGATAAGCATTATATAAACACTCTTCAGTTGACCAGAAGATGACCACTTAGACCTGACCTCTCACCTCCTCTTCTTTTCAGCCTTTTTGACTCATGTAAAATAACTATCATTATTAAGCTTTAAAGTAGTTGCCAAATATTGGCAAAGATCTAACTTAAATCGACCTCTTATTTGACCGATGCAAAGTCCTGCATGAGTCATGCACTGGTTCCTTAACTGCTAAAAGAACTGGGACAATTTTGCCATTTACAGCAGTCATTTTGTTTTGATATGTAGTTGTAGGAGGTTTTGTTTCTTTGCAGACGACTGAATTCTGTTTATGCAGCTGTCATTTTATTCATACATAAAATATTATGTTAACTTTAAATGATCACTGTTGTTTCATATAACTTTGCTTAAATCAATATAATATTTCTTATCAGAGACTTGTTCTCCAGTCATTAACTTTGTACCTGAAATGTGTGAATAAATCCATCCTGCTAAAACCTAGATGGGCTGCCTGCTCACTGAAGAATCAGATTACATCAAGGGAAGGAGCAAAGAAGATGGAGGAAGTGCAATGAGAAAAAAGCAGACAGAGAAAGACAGACATGATTCAGCATATTTAACAGCTAACAGTAAGTGTTATATCTTACTCCAAGTGCTTTATTCATCTATACTGGTCAGCACTTCTCTATAATGTCCTATATGGTGCTTCTGGGTGATACTGAGTAAGGCCTCCTGCACATGAACGTGTGCGCTCTGTGGCCGTATTGCGGACCGCATTTGTGGATCCGCAATACACGGGCACCGTTCCGCGTGCATTGCGCATCACGGATGCGGACCCATTCACTTCAATGGGTCCGCAAATTCGGAGATGCGAAATGGTGCAGAACGGAAGCACGGAACGGAACCCCATACGGAAGCACTACGGAGTGCTTCCGTGGGGTTTCGTCCCGTACTTCCGTTCCGCAAAAAGATAGAACATATCCTATCTTTTTGCGGAACGGCCGGATCGCGGACCCCTTAAAGTGAATGGGTCTGCGATCCACTGTGGCTGCCCCACGGACGGTGTTCGTGCATTGCGGCCCGCAATTTGGCCTAAGACTGAGTGAGCAGAATCTCCTGTTTTCATTTATTTATTTATTTTATAGCATTTATCAGTCACTTACCTTTTCAACCACCGTGATGTATGTGGTTGAGATAATGTATGGAGCAGGCTGCTGCAGTGAGCCCACTCCATATGTGGGGGGTGTCGGCTGTATCATACAGCAGGAACCCGGCTGCAATGACGGGAAACGTTGATCCCGCTGAACCCCTTCATTAACCCCTCAGGTGCCACAATCAACACTAATCACAGCACCTGTGAGGTAAAGCAGGGTAATGCGTCTCACTCTGCCATCCAATCGGAGCCCCCGCAGTGAAATTGCAAGGCTCTGATCGGTTACCATGGCAGCCTGGATGCTTCTGAAGCCTTCCAGGCCTGCCATTGTAAGCTCCCTGCTGCTGTGTGCACAAGATGCGGGTTAGACAAGATGCGGGTGCGTTGCGTAATTCACAGAAGTTCGGGTTTGGGTTAGGTGTTCTGTAGATTTTATTATTTTCCCTTATAACATGGTTATAAGTGCTTTCTGGGGTTCCATTCCGTGCCTCCGCACCGCAAAAAGATAGAACTTGCTCTATCTTTTTGCGGAACGGAAGGATCGCCGACCCAATCAAGTGAATGGGTCTGCGATCCCCATGCGCCTTCCCCACGGATGGGGCCTGTGCATTGCAGACCCCAATTTGCGGTCCACAGCACGGGCTTCACACGTTCGTGTGAACGAGCCCTAACTCCCGTTTTTTTTGCGAACCCATTGAAATGAATGGTTCCGCATACGGTCTGCAAAAAAAAAACGGAATAGACACAGAAAGAAAATACGTTTGTGTGCATGAGCCCGAAGGCATCGTTTACATTTCTGTGTCAGTGTCAAGTCTGAAAAAAAGAGTATGTGTTTCGTCTGTGGAGGATCCGTGGTTGGTCTGTGTTCGTCCATTTTTACCATCCGTGTGTCATCCGTAATTCATGGAAGTTGCTCAGCTGAAAATTTATTTCAAAAGAATCTCCTATCAGTCTTCAGTGAAAAACGGATGCACCAGGGATGCCATCTGTGTTGTGTCACTGATTTTCAGGGACCCATAGACTTCAATGGGCGTGCTTCCCCCGCATCACGGATCAAAGTAGTGCATGTCCCTGTGTTCTTTTTACTTACCCACGGTCAGTAAAAAATTACTGAAATGTGAACAAACACATTTAAATCAATGGGTACGTGTGCTGTCCGCAGAAAATGCGGACAATGCACGCCAGTGAAAAACGGAAATGAGAATGAGGCCTCATAGTGGACAGGAGTTTTTGCCATGCATGATCAGGATCATAATATGAAGTAAAATAAAATGTATGTTTTTGTAAGTATCAGTTTTTACTCTTCGTTGGTCATTCAATCTATGATTCAAAATTTTTAGTTTTTTTCCCCAGCAAGAAAAACATATTAAAGCCAAACTTTTTCATGTACTTGACCAAACACTTGTGAATCAGAGTATTTGACTACGTTCAGAAAATCACTTAGTGCCAGGCTCAGGAACTATGTAGGCTGCAAAGACTTTTCCAATTTCCTGAAGCCAGTCTGACCATATGCGTCTTTTCTAACACTCGCAGAATAAGTCTGTAAAAATTCAAAGGAGCTGTAACTGGGAATCTGAGCCCTTGCGCCATTCTAAATCTACACTTTGGTTGATTACTAAAGTAAAAGGCGGAAGAACTTGCCCCCCCCCAATCATGAATACCTCAAAGCCAGCCATGATTTGAGAATCCTTGCTGGCACGAACATCGTCTTCCTCTGGAATATTAATTGGAAAATCTAATAAATGACATCTGCCCCTTTCAGATGTGCCACTGAATTTCAAACAAGCTTCTTGCTGGATGCGGAGATACTTTCCAGTGCCAAAACAGGCAGCTTTAAGACATCTAATAACCCAGAATGTCATTTTCACATGCTGGATTTGGCATTCGCAACACAGTTACAGAAATTTGTTTCCCGACGCTGAAAATCAACACCAACACTAAGAAGAGTTTTACTTCAATAATCCTGCTTTACTATTTAATGTGTGTGTGTAATGTATAAGGAACCAAAGCCTTGAAGCACAGTTGCATGGGCGCTACTAAGCTCTGAAATTCAAAAACAAATCTTGTTTTCCTAGGGTTTAAATGTGGCTTGTTAGAAGATTTTAATTTTCTGTGCTTGAAATCATTATGAATCATCAGGAAATGACAGCAAATATCAAACAAAAATCCAAAAACTTGCGGCTCCCTCTCCTTCTTGACTGTTAGGTGTCATTTCACCTGGGCTTGGGAGGGGCTGATACAGGACAAAGGAGGAGCAAGGGTGCACATAGCATCTTGGACCTGCCCTCACTGCACTTAACAGTTTTTTTGCATATGGATTAGTACTTTTTCAACAGAATTAAAGGGAATCTGTCACCTAATCTGAGCCTTTTAGACTGCTCAGATCAGATTATAGACTCCTGTGCCCTCATTACAATGGTACCTTTAATTGTGCTGTCCCTCGCCTAAATCTTTCGAAAAAGACTTTTAAAACGTATGCTAATGAGGTTCAGCAACTGCCCAGGGGCGGCGTTACTGCAGCAAGTGCCCAGGCCCTTCGGTAATGTGCTCAGAAAACCACACCTCTATCACCCCTCTGGCCCGCCCTCCTTTCCTATTATTACCTCCTCCTCTCCCTCACAAATCTTGCTCCTGCGCCGCTCCACACTTGTCCTGCACCTGCGCACTGTGCCCATTATAAGCAGAGGAACAGCAAGTTGGACTGTGCATGCGCCGGTCCGTAGCTCGAAATCCAGCGGGCGGAAATAACCAGCCGCTGCAGAAAACTGCAGTGAAGCCAAAGAAGGGGCGGGTCGGCGCAGCAGCGTCTTTCCTCTAGCAGGCGCGAGATTTCTGAGGGAGAGGAGGAGGTAATAATAGGAAAGGAGGGCGGGCCAGAGGGGTGAAATATGTAGTGTACGGGGACTGTAATGCCCGTCACTACAAAAGTGTCACTTGGTGTGCTGTCGTCCCCCCTTATTTATGGGGAAGTTGGTATATGTCATCTTTATAAATTGTCATGTAATGTAATGTTATGTATTTCCCTGTTACTATGACACTTGCATGTACAGGCCTGCTAGGGGTGTCATTCCAGCTTCTAGTCACTAGAGGGAGCTAGAGAGCCCTAGTTTATATAAGGCCCAGTCAGGGAAGCAAAAGTCTGTCTAGTTTAGAGCTCAGAAGTTTCTAGAGCCTGAGGAAGCTGAGAGGGAGACAGAGGCAAAGCGCAGAGAAGCAAGAGGTACTCAAGATAACAGAGGAGGTACTTTATAAAGAGAGAACCAAGGATATACGCCAGAGTTAAGGTATTGGGCCTTGGAGAAGATTTTCTATGTCCCAGGATCAGTCAGAAATAGAGTGCAAGCTCCTGTACTGCAAGTCCTGTGTTTCACACTCTGAAGTCACCTTGCTTAATCTGTATTGCCTGCATCGACCGTATTGAAAAATCAACTGTATGCAAAGGAACTGTGCTTCCATTAATGTCTCTATATGGAAACTACTAAAGTTGGAGTTTTGTTTTAACATCACGTGGTTCCTCAGTTATTCCTGCTATCAGCAAACGGCGTGCCACCGTTTAATTGGCACTGGCGTCACGAACATTTTCTACCATCACCTGCCCTTGCAGAGAGTCAGCCGTCTCAGGTTAGTGTCTATTGCACTACTACACCCAGAAACTCTATTAAACACAACTTGAGTACGCTGCACCTCGGTGTGGTTTTCTGGGCACATTGCCGAAGGGCCTGGGCACTTGCTGCAGTATTGCCACCCCTGGGCACTTCGTCTTTTTTGGAAGATCTCGGCGAGGGACAGCACAAATAAAGGTACCATTGTAATGAGGGCACAGGAGTCTATAACCTGATCTGAACGGTCTAAAAGGCTCAGATTAGGTGACAGATTCCCTTTAAGCAACGGATCACTAAGTGAAAGGTTTCATTACATTCAGCTGCGCTAGTCCTACAAGACATTGTGCCTGGTGAATCTCCAGGTGAGATACTGCCTTTAATGTTTTCTTTCAAGAATAAAAATTAACCCTATCCGCTTGACTATCTTCATAAGTCTAATAGACTTTGAATGGAGTGTGCATGCTTATAGGCTGCTTCATTCAAATGCGGGCAATGGCAAATTTGACAGAATCTGTGGATCTGTTCTGCATCAGAACGAGCGGTGGACTTGGAACTTAACCCCTTCACGACTGCCATACGGCTATATACGTCCTATCTGCACATACCCCGTACAGATAGCACGTATATACAGTTGCAAGAAAAAGTATGTGAACCCTTTGGAATGATATGGATTTCTGCACAAATTGGTCATAAAATGTGATCTGATCTTCATCTAAGTCACAACAATAGACAATCACAGTCTGCTTAAACTAATAACACACAAAGAATTAAATGTTACCATGTTTTTATTGAACACACCATGTAAACATTCACAATGCAGGTGGAAAAATTATGTGAACCCTTGGATTTAATAACTGGTTGAACCTCCTTTGGCAGCAATAACTTCAACCAAACGTTTCCTGTAGTTTGCAGATCAGACGTGCACAACGGTCAGGAGTAATTCTTGACCATTCCTCTTTGCAGAACTGTTTCAGTTCAGCAATATTCTTGGGATGTCTGGTGTGAATCGCTTTCTTGAGGTCATGCCACAGCATCTGAATCGGGTTGAGGTCAGGACTCTGACTGGGCCACTCCAGAAGGCGTATTTTCTTCGGTTTAAGCCATTCTGTTGTTGATTTACTTCTATGCTTTGGGTCGTTGTCCTGTTGCAACACCCATCTTCTGTTGAGCTTCAGCTGGTGGACAGATGGCCTTAAGTTCTCCTGCAAAATGTCTTGATAAACTTGGGAATTCATTTTTCCTTCGATGATAACAATCTGTCAAGGCCCTGACGCAGCAAAGCAGCCCCAAACCATGATGCCCCCACCACCATACTTCACAGTTGGGATGAGGTTTTGATGTTGGTGTGCTGTGCCTCTGTTTCTCCACACATAGTGTTATGTGTTTCTTCCAAACAACTCAACTTTGGTTTCATCTGTCCACAGAATATTTTGCCAGTACTGCTGTGGAACATCCAGGTGCTCTTGTGCAAACTGTAAACGTGCAGCAATGATTTTTTTTGGACAGCAGTGGCTTCCTTTGTGGTATCCTCCCTTGAAATCCATTCTTGTTTAGTGTTTTACATATCGTAGATTCGCTAACAGGGATGTTAGCATAAGACAGAGACTTTTGTAAGTTTTTAGCTGACACTCTAGGATTCTTCTTCACCTCATTGAGCAGTCTGTGCTCTGCTCTTGCAGTCATCTTTACAGGACGGCCACTCCTAGGGAGAGTAGCAGCAGTGCTGAACTTTCTCCATTTGTCTTACCGTGGACTGATGAACAGCAAGGCTTTTGGAAATACTTTTATAACCCTTTCCAGCTTTATGCTAGTCAACAATTCTTAATCGTAGGTCTTCTGACAGCTCTTTTGTGCGAGGCATCATTCACATCAGGCAATGCTTCTTGTGAAAGGCAAACCCAGAACTGTTGTGTGTTTTTTATAGGGCAGGGCAGCTGTAACCAACACCTCAATCTCATCTCATTGATTGGACTCCAGTTGGCTGACACCTCACTCCAATTAGCTCTTGGAGGTGTCATTAGTCTAGGGGTTCACATACTTTTCCCACCTGCATTTTGAATGTTTACATGGTGTGTTTAATAAAAACATGGTAACATTTAATTCTTTGTGTGTTATTAGTTTAAGCAGACTGTGATTGTCTATTGTTGTGACTTAGATGAAGATCAGATCACATTTTATGACCAATTTGTGCAGAAATCCATATCATTCCAAAGGGTTCACATACTTTTTCTTGCAACTGTAAGCGTTATGGCAGCTCTTTAATCCAAGCACTGCAAAGCGCTTGAAATAAAGCTTCTGCCCCTGCACTGCTGCTGTCACGGATAGCATACAGCCCATTAATGCCGGCAACGGACCAATCAGAGTGGTCCCTTGCCGGCGATCGCTCCGATTGGTTAGTCTGTGCAGACTAACCAATCAGATCGCGGCAGTGTAAAAATGCCGGTTTCAGGCTCTGATCTGCACTCTGCAGATCAGATCCTGAAATCAGGTACTAAATGCTCCGTCCCCCTAATCTGTGTCCCCAATATGTGAGCCTCAAAAATGCTTTATTATGTAAAACTGTAACAAAGTAGACATATTTGATATCATTGCGTCCGTAACAACCTGCTCTATAAAAATAGCACATGATCTACCCTGTCAGATGAATCTTGTTAAAAAAAAAAAAAAGTGCCAAAATAGCCATTTTTTTGTTACCTTGCCTCACAAAAAAACGGAAGTTTCTACTGTAGGGGTGCATCAGGGGGGCTTTAAATGGGACATGGCATCTAAAAACCAAACCAGTCCAGCAAAATCTGCCTTCCAAAAATGATATGGCGCTCCTTTTCTCCTGCGCCCTACCGTGTGCCCTTACATCAGTTTACGACCACATGTAGGGTGTTTCTGTTTCCCACGGCATCAGGGTAAAAAATATTGAGTTTTTTTTTTTTTTTTAAAGACAATTTTTATTTTCATTGAGAAAAATAGAACATAAAATACAAAGATACAGAAATCAAAGCAAAGCATGTCTGTTACATATCATTTTTCATAAAGCATACATTAATGCCTGGTTAGACAGCAAGGATACGTAACAAGTTGACCCAAAGAGGCAAGTACCTCCTCAAGTAATTCCCCCACCCCCCCAACCCCAAAAACCGAAATCCCCCCCCCATCTTCTCAACCCCAAATCAAAACCAACTAACTTTCTTTTCTTCTTGTCCTGCCAGAACAATTGCAAAGCCACTTGATAGCCATGGGTCAAAGGTATTATGTCGACATAGGGGCAAATTCTCAGACGATCCGAATAAAAATATCATAGTGCCAAGCGACCTAGCGTCCCTTTCAATTGTTCCTCTAAATACCATTTTGTTAGTGTAAAAGGTCTCATAATATTATCAATCTCGGAATTAGTAAAGAACTGGATTAGGAAACCTCTCCATTTCTTAAGAAACTTGCCTCCCTTCCCTTCTTTAGGTCTTATTGCATCACCTCGCTCCAGAGCCAACAATTCCCTAAGAGAGGCTAGAATGTCATCTTTAGAAGGGACCAAAGGCTGAAGCCAGCGTTGCAAGATGCTCCTCTTAGCTACCATACAGAGTGCATGGAAGAGGGTAGGCAGTCTTCGCTCCACAAGGACCCCATCCTTCAATTCCTCCCAATAATGAAACAAAAAGATCATCGGGCTTAATGGAACCGTAAGATTCCAGCTAACCTTTGAAATCTGGTCTATCTGGGACCACAGACCTTGAATTTGAGGACAGGACCATAAACCATGAAATAGATCGGTGTGCATCACCCTACACTTTGGACAACTAGTGATCCTGTCCGGATTGTTAGGCGCTGTCGGGAGATTGAAGGCATATATGGCATTGTGCATTATCCTGAACTGTGTGTCCCTCCAAGTTTCATTTATGACCGAGTTCCTCAACGCCCACCACCCTTTTAAGATCTTGTCTCCTGCCTCACCATCCTCTAGATACGCGCCCATGGGCGAAAAGCCAGTTGTGGCAGACCGTCCCCCAATGATCTCACGAAGTTGGGAATATAAGAGAGAAATGGATTGTGGCCAGAGCCCTTCAGTACATCTTATCAAACTCATTTTTAATTCTTTCCTTAGAGACATCTTTCAACCTCTCTGTGAGAAATTTGCTAACTTGAATGTATTGAATCGTTTTGAAAGGGCTTCAAATGGAAGGTTTCCCTAACTTCCTGGCACGACAACCATCTATTCTCTGGTCTTATGCAACAATGCTGGGCCGTTATTATTCCCTTTTGCTTCCATTCCTTAAATAAGGCATTACTCCTACCCTGCTCAAATTCGGGTGTCCCCCACAAGGGCAAAAATTTTGAAACCCTCTGGCAGAGTCGCAATTCTTCCTAATGCCTACGCCATGCTGCCCAAGTGTGACGGAAGATTATCGAGTTACGCAAGTGCATGGGAAGGGCTCTCATAGCCGTGTGTAACCAAGGTGCAAGGATCCCAAGGTGAACAAAGATCCTTTTCTAGATCATAGTCAGAATGAAAAACTCGCTTGTGACGTAGCCAGTCTATAATATGTCTAAGAAGCACGCATGGTTATATGTTCTAACATCAGGCATATTCAAACCTCCTTTGATTTTAAGGGCCATCAGCTTCCTCAGGCCTATTCTTTGTCTCCTACCTTCCAGATAAAACATGTCACCTCGCCTTGAAATCTGCTGACATCCACATGTTTGATCATCAAGGGCAACGTTTGGAGAGGATAAAGAAGCCTGGCGAAGCTGATCATTTTAACTAAATGAAATTCCGCCCAGTAAGGGCAAGGGTAAATTTTTGCCACATACGCAACTCCGAAGTCACCCTTTTTAGTAGAGGGGTGTAGTCAGACCGTATAACGATTCCGCTCTGGGGCCTATCTTAATCTCTAAGTATGTAATGTGATCCTTGGCCACCTGTATCCCTTCTATTTCATTCCTCGAGTTTAATCTTGTCCCCCCCCCTCCCTAGCTGTAAAAGGGCACACTTGTTTTTATTCAATTTGAAGCCTGAGAGCTGACCAAAATCTGTTATAGTGCTCAATACCTTCTGTAAGTCAAGAATGGGGTTTTCCATAAATAAGAGTATGTCATCTGCGAAAAAAATAGCTTTTAGTTCAGAGTTCCCTACTCTAATACCCTCATAGATCCCACCTGAGTTCAGGAGACGAACTAATGGCTCCACCGCCAAATCGAACAGTAAAGGGGATAAGGGACAGCCCTGTCTGGTTCCCCTATGTAAACAGAAGGGGTCAGAGAGAAAGCCCTGCATGCCTATCCTGGCCATAGGAGTTGTGTATAGCTGAGAAAGATACTCCCTGAAGGATCCTCTTACCCCAAACTTGTCCAGCACCCTCCATAACCACTCCCTGTGAATTTTTATCGAAAGCTTCTCAGCGTCCAGGGTGATATAGGAGGGTGTCGATCCATCTCCCTCCCTCCTACCCACCTCGTCTAACACCGTCAGGACTCTACGCATGTTGGTGACCGCTGATCTATTTCTAATAAAACCAACTGTGTGGGCTGATCAGACTCGGGAGGATGCAGGCTAGTCTATTGGCCATAAGCTTCGACAAGATCTTAACATCTTGTTGATGAGAGAGATTGGTCTGTACGAAGCTGGGTCTTCTGCTGGTTTACCCTCTTTAGGAAGCATGCGTATATGTGCCATGTTCATTTGAGCGGATAACCTACCCCCCTTGCAAAAAGGACATTACCTAATTTAGACAATACAGGTGGACAGTTGTATTTTTAGGGCTTTATAAAAAAGTCACCCGAGTAAACCGTCAGGTTCCCGGAGCCTTATTCCCAGGGAGTTGCGCAATCGTATTCAGAATTTCCTCTTCCGTGATGGGCTTGATTAAGTTGGGTCAGGTCCTCCTGCGTGATCATTGGAAGATTTAGATCCTCCAATAGACTGGGGCCTGTCGCTACAATATCAGACGGTCTATACAAGTCAGATAGTAACTTCTAAAAATTTTCAAAATGTCAGGGGGTTTGGACCTCAAGTCACCTGCATAGTCCCTTAAATGGGTAATTGGGCTGTTTGCCTACGCCCTTTGGCTAAATTGGCCAGGAGTCTACCCGCCTTATTCCCGAACTTGTGCAGTTCTAATTCCCACCTAGCTTTATGGAAACTCTCCTTCCTTTTTTGCCCAGAGCTCAAAATCCTCCCTGGCTGCCATCCATTTACCTTTGTTCTCCGAAGTTGGGGATTGTTTAAAAGCCCTGTAACACTCCTGAACTTCTTGACTACATTTAATGAATTGCGCCTTCGTAGCCCTCTTAAGACCTGCCTGTAAGCTATCAATCTTCCCTTAGAACGGACTTGCCTGCTTCCCAAAATAGTAGGGGGTCAGACTCGTGTTCCTGATTAAGAGTGCTGTATTCTAACCACCATATCCGCAGTAACTCTACGAAGGTCTCGTCATCTACTAGGAAAGACGGAAATTTCCAGATATGCTCTGTTCCTCTCGGCTCCATATCCGCCAATGTTAAAACCACTGGAGAATGGTCCGAGATCACCAAATTTTCAATAGCCACCTCACTAATTCTGGAGAGCAGTTCTGGCTTGGTAAACCAATAGTCTATACGGGACCAAGAATTCTGTGCATGGGAGAAGTGGGTGAAATCCCGTTCATCCGGATGTGAGATCCGCCATGCATCCACCACCGCAATGTCTCCAACAAGGGAGTGCAATGCCCCTCCTCTCCCATGCACCTTCTTCCCCATCTGATCTGATTGTCTGCGGTCCTCACTTTCCACCATAGTGGCATTAAAGTCTCCACCCATCAAAATGTTACCCACCGGGTCCGCTAAGATCTTGTCTCTCAGTGAGGCAAAGAAACGACCTTGCATTACGTTAGGTGCATATACATTATACAGGTTGAGACTCCTGCTCCCATCTTTCATCGTTAGAACCGACACCCTGCCTTCATCATCTGCCACATGACCTAGGATCTTATGCACCAAATTCTTGTGAACTAAAGTAACTACACCCGCTTTGCCCTGTATAGCTGGGGAGCCATAAACCCTTCCCACCCACAGTCTCGACATTCTTATAAAATCTTCCTCCAGGAGATGCGTTTCCTGCAGGAACGCAATGTCAGCACCTAGGCGCTTCAAATGACGCAGCACCATTATGCGTTTCTGCGGGGAGCGCAGGCCCTTGACATTCCAAGTTATACACTTAATCATTACCCCACCATTTTAGAAGGTAATTCCCCCCAATGGCATAGGCGAGAACCCTGAGTAGTGGCAGGACAAATCTAACAAAACCGTAACATGAAATAAGAACATACATTAACATTCCTGAGTAGCCTACTAAGGCAAAGGCAAGTGAACTTAACATCACATCCTGGGCTTCACTTTTTTCTGGTATCATATTACATTACCACAAACTTCCCCCTAGATAGCTGACATCGGAGGATTAAAATATCAGGGCAAACAGCCCCCCTTCATTTTCCTCTTTCCCCCCTTTCATGGAGGTGTCCATGTATGAAGCGTAACGTCCCTCATTTTCGCTGCTTCCGCCAGGGATGGACTGGGACAATAAAGTGGCCCTGGACTTCAGCCAGACCGGCCCACTTTATTTTTCCCAAACACACTCAAAAAAGGGGTTATGTCTCTTCAGCAAGTGGCATTTATCTTGTAGAGAAAGTTAATACAAGGCACTTACTAATGTATTGTGATTGTCCATATTGCTTCCTTTGCTGGCGGGAGTCATTTTTCCATCACATTATGCACTGCTCGTTTCCATGGTTTTGACCACCCTGTAATCCAGCAGCGGTGGTCATGCTTGCACACTATAGGAGTAGCCGGGATTGTGGGAGTGCACATAGTTTGGTGCTTTTTTTCGACCACCAATGCTGGATTACAGGGAGGTCGTAACCATGATGACGAGCCATGTATAATGTGCTGGGAGACATTTTGTCTCTATGGCACTATCTGCCCTAATAGTGATACAGTGCCCACATAGAGCACGATAGTGCCCTCCTATTCACAGAAAAATAGCGCATTTGTACCCATATAGTACCTACCTAGGTGCATAAGAAAGTGCCATACTTTGGCTCTATGTCGGGCACTGTATGACTGTGGCCAAAGTACTGTAGGTTTTCACTTTAGGTAGGTACTGTATGGCACCATAAGCAAGAAATACACCATTTATCTGTGCATAACATGGCGCTATCTGAGCACTGTATGACCGTGGGAAGACCTGGGCATACTATGCTCAGATAAGTTGTGTATTTAGTGTCTACAGTGCCCACAAAGTGCCATATCATACCTACCTAGAGCTAAATCGTGGGCAGAAAGTGCCATACTTTGCCTATAATTATACTCTGTCTACACAAGTATGGCGCTTTCCGAGTATGGGTTCTATATGGCACTATGTGGGCACGACAGGCACTAATGCGCCATTTATCTGTGGATAGTATGGCACTATCTGCCCACAATCATACAGTGCCCACATAGAACCAAATATCGCCGTACCGTACCCACACTATTATATGGCAGTGCCCAGAGCGCCATATGTTGACTATGTGGGCAGATAGTGCCCTACTATGCCCAGATAAATAGTGCCCTTAGTGACTGCAGTGCCACACTGTACCCACCTAGAGCCAATCTGTGCACAGAAAGTGCCATTACTTTGTCCACAGTGACAAAGTGCCCTTTCTGTGCACAGTCTGGCACTGGCTCGAGGTAGGTTTTCTACTACACGTGGGGGCCACAGCGCTCATCTCTTTAGTAAAGAGTCTTTACTACCTTACATATTCAGCTCCCGCCTCCAGCCTCCAGTAACAAGTGCGGGCGGCAGCGCTCACTCACTGACGTCACGCGGCCTGCGCCGCCTAGATGGGAGGAGCAGGCGTGTGTCGTCAGTGAGTGAGCCGCCGCCCCCACACTGCCTGCTGTTACTGGAGCTTTACCCCCCTGATGCCTGGCGGCCCTGGCCGGCCCATAATTCGATCGGCCCACCGGGATTCTCCCGGTACTCCCGATGGCCAGTCCATCGCTGGCTTCCGCTGGTTATTAGACAAAAACTGCTGGCTCTCTCCCTTCCTTTGCGCCTTGTCACGAAAAGACCCTTGCGAATCAGACTGTGGACTCTGTGAATTTCTTCTCCCCCTGTCCGCCGGCTCCTCAGTTGCTGAGATATAAGGGCCTTGAGAAAAGAAAGCTGTAGCATCCGATGCATTATTAAAGGTCCTATATTCTCCATCTGCACATTTCACCTTTAAGACTGCCGGGTATAATAGTTGGAAACGTATTTTTCTCTGGAACAATGACGTGCAGATTTCACTAAAACCTCTCCTCTTCTTAGTGATTACCGCTGAATAATCATTAAAGAGCATAATTTTCTGCCCCCTATAGGTCAGAGGCTCTTTTCGCGCCCTGAAAGCGCGTATAATGTCCTCTTTATCAGAGAGTCAAGGTACTTCATTATAACTTGTCTGCCCTTCTGTGGGCGATTTGTACCCTCTTTGGATCCCCCTGGAGGGCCTTGTAATGACCCCAGTCTATGCGCTCTTTCCACTTTACGGGGAATAGATAGTCCCAGCGCTCTGGGGAGTTCTGACTCGCAGATATGCTTAAGGTCTGAACCCGGTATTTCTTCAGGGAGGCCCACTAACCTGATGTTACTACGGCGCGACCGATTTTCCAGGTCGTCCACTTTGTCTTTTAGCTCGTTCACAGTTTGCACCAGCATTTTCATCCGTGCTTGAGTGCCATGCATATCTTCCTCCACGCAAGAAGTCCTCTGCTCGAGCTCATCTATGCGGTATCCCTGCTGACTGTAGGCTTCCTGCAGCTCATTAAGGGATTCCTGTATAGTTGCCGCTAGCGTGGATTTCAGATCTGGTGCCAGATGGGCTGCAACTTCTATTGCTAGCCTTTAAGATCCGCAGCTGGCAGTGGGGTAATGCTGGAACAAGTCCTCTTGTGAGGGTAGTAAAGGCTGATGCAGCTCAGCAGGCCGCGGCGTGCCCTCGATGTCAGACGCCATCTTGGCTTCTTTATGCAGCCGCTCGGGCCGCGGCTCGTCTCCGTCCTCCGGCTTCTTCCCGCTGCGCAGCAGGTACCTCTCCATACACAGTGCTTTGACTCCCAATGTTCACCACACTTTGTGTGGTCAAATGAGCCCTTAGGCGGTGATCGGAGGGTAAAGATGACCGGGAAGGTGGCGGAGCTCCGCTAGGCGCGTCTCCTCATACCAGCGCCGGAACCGGAAGCCAAATATTGAGTTTTGTTTGACTGTTACCTTCGATGTGTTAAAGAGAAGAATGGATTAAAATGGAAAATCTGCCAAAATGTAAGCCCCACAAAGTGACTCAGACCTGAACTTGTCCTTAAAAAGTGGGTTTTGGAAATTTTATTAAAAATGTTAAAAAATGCTTCTAAAATTCTAAGCCTTCTAACGTCCTAAAAAAATAAAATCACATTTACAAAATGATGCCAACATAAGTAGACATATGGGGAATGTTAAGTAATAAATATATTATGAGGTATCACTTTCTGTTTTAAAAGCAGAGAAATTGAAATTTTTAAAATTGCAAATTTTTCAAAATTTTTGATAAATTTTAGATTTTTTGATAAATAAAGGTGAAATATATTGACTCAAATTTATGACTATCATGAAGTACAATGTGTCACGAGAAAACAATCTCAGAATGGCTTGGATAAGTAAAAGCGTTCCAAAGTTATTACCACATAAAGTGACACGGGCATGGAAGGGTTAAAGTGGCCCTGAAAAAAAACCTAAAAGTAGACTCATGTTGTAGGCAGCTCTAAATTTACAAAAGGCGGGACAACAGATGAAAGCGGCGCCAGCAATACCGTAGTACAGGACAAAATACTGCCCCAGCAGAACCAAGTACCACAGTGCAGCACAAAATACCGACCCAGTAGAACCAAGTCCCACAGTGCAGCACAAAATACTGTCTCTAGGAAACCAAGTACCACAGTGCAGCACAAACCTTGCCCCACAGTATGAAAGTGTATCATTGTAGGACAGCAATTTTTTTGATTCAAGAGGGCACCTGCGGCCACTGGCCAGGTGCATAAGTGCCTGATGCTCCTACATTAATTCATGCTGAGATCATTAGGTCTTTATGTACCTTGCTGACAACCAAGAGGATGGATTAAGTGGCCCCCTGGTCATCGGACCACCGGGAAATTTCCTTGTAGGATCTATAGCCAATTCACCCATGATCAGAACATCTGATGCAGATGTGAACCTAGATGTAACGGTCGTGTACACACACACAGGGGGGAGGGAAGTGACCACTGCGCTCCACCCTTACCCCTGGCCCTGCCTACTTGCCTCGCGAGTCCTAATGACAGGGGACAACTGGACGGCAATCCCTAACTTGGAATAAGTGCAGGGATGACAGACAGACAAACAACAGGACGTGAACGGACCGAGTCAATACCAGGAAAGCTACAAAGTACAAATGGAGCAAGCAGAGAATTGTCAGGAGAAGCCGGGGTCATAAATAAAAAGAGAGACGTGAAGTACCAAAGGAGTCAGCAGAGGATCGTCAGGAGGAGGCCGGGGTCAGAATACCAGGAGAGCAGCAAAGTACACAAGGAGCAGACAGAGGATCGTCAGGAATTCAGCAGGAGGTAAGTACGCCAGGAAAGACCAAATCACAGGTGGAACCTAAATTACCAGGCAACCTGTGGCCAGAATGACCGACAGACCAACCAGTCGTGCACCGAGTAATCAGCTTGGCGCTCAAGGCAGACTTAGGAGCAGGGAGCCACCCAGCTAGTAAAGCCACCCAGCTAGTAAAGCCACCCTGGGAACGAGGTAAAACACAGATCCTCGTTCCCGAAGCTAAGCAGCAGGTCTGCGGCTAATGGGGGACCGAGTGCACCTTCGGAACCCCGTTACAGTACCCCCCCCCTTTTACGAGGGGCCACCGGACCCAAGACTTCAGGCGATGGCCTTTCAGGGTGTTCTAAATCAAATTTTCTAACAAGTCTAGGAGCATGAACCTCCCTGGCAGGTACCCAAGATCTCTCTTCAGGTCCATACCCCTTCCAGTGAATCAGGTACTGCAAGGAATTACGCACCTTCCTGACATCCACTATTTTAGACACCACATACTCGACAGCATCATTAACAAGAACCGGCGGAGGCGAGGCTTTCGATGGTACTACCGGTTCAAAATATTTTTTAAGTAGAGATTTATGGAACACATGATACCGGGTTAATCACCTCCGTGATCTTATATGGTCCAACAAAACGAGGAGCAAACTTTTTAGAATCTACCTTAAGAGAGAGATTCTTGGAGGACAACCATACCTTATCCCCAACCTGAAAATTCACCCCCCTTGAACGTCTCCTATCGGCCTTGAGTTTCTGAGAACTTTGAGCCTTTTCTAATTTCGATTGAACCTGGGCCCAAACTGTGCACAGTTCAGAGGAGAACCTATCCGCCTCAGGGTTAGAGGAGGAGACGGATGACCCAGAATTAAAACGGGGATGGAAACCATGGTTACAAAAGAAAGGTGAAACCCCAGCAGAAGAATTGACACGGTTATTCAAAGCAAATTCAGCCAATGGAAGAAATTTCACCCATAATTGCTGGTCATCAGCAACATACAACCTCAAGAATTGTTCCACAGACTGATTAAGGCGTTCAGTCTGCCCATTACTCTCAGGGTGGTAGGCAGAGGAAAAAGACAATGAAAGACAATGAAATTTGACATTTTTGACAGAAGGCCCTCCAGAATTTGGACACAAACTGCACACCCCTGTCAGAAACAATATTTTCTGGGATACCATGCAATCGAACAATTTATTTCACAAAAATAGACGCCAGGGTTTTGGCATTCGGGAGTTTAGACAAGGGAATGAAATGGACCATCTTGCTAAACCTATCGACCACTACCCAAACTACAGTCTTACCCTCTGCCAGCGGTAGGTCAGTTATAAAGTCCATCGAGATATGGGACCAGGGTCTACTGGGAATGGGTAGGGGTCGTAGGTTACCAGCAGGGCGAGTCCTAGGTGTCTTGGACCTGGCACAAACCTCACAGGCTGACACGTAGGACTTGACATCCCTAGTTAGAGTGGGCCACCAATAAGATCTAGAAACCAGATCCTTAGTGCCCTCAACACCCGGATGTCCACAAAAGGCAGAATCATGACACTCACCCAACAGCTGGAGACGAAATTGTACGGGAACATACAACTTATCTGTTGGGGTGGATACCGGTGCCAGATGTTGTTCAGACCTAATGCGAGCCGAGATATCCTGGGTAAGAGCTGCTAAAAAGATTTTTGCTGGTAGGATGGATTCAGGTCGTAGTTTCTCTCCGTGGGAGAGAATTTCCTGGAGAAGAAGGCACATGGTCTCAGGTTAGTGAGGCTAGCAGGACCTTGTGAAAGGACTGCTCCTGCGCCGTCCTCGGACGCATCCACCTCCACAATAAAAGGTTTCTCCTGATCAGGTTGGATCAGAATGGGAGCGCTACTGAATGCCTTTTTTAATTTTTCAAATGAAGAAATGGCCTCAGTAGACCAATTCTCCAAATCCGCCCCTTTCTTAGTAAGGTCGGTCAACGGTTTAGCAATTACGGAAAAATTCATAATAAATTTACGATAGTAATTGGCGAAACCTAAGAACCGTTGTAAGGCCTTTAAGGATGAAGGTCTTACTGTCACGGCGGACGTGCACATTATAACAGATAACACACCAACCAGGCTCTGGACGAGAGACAGGGGAAGGGTCACCTCCTAGTTTATCCCTAACCTCTTTCCCTGCACTGCTCAGCCCACAGACAGACCTTGAAGGTAGGTTTGCTGTGTCCTCCAGCCTGTACTGACAGAACCCTGAACTCCCTGAGATGGTGAAGTGGGGAGAAAGGAGCAGCCTGCTCACACAAAACCTGGATGGGATAGATAACATAAACAACCAAACAAGAAATGACACTTATCTTCTGAGAGCAGGAACTGACAGCCAACCTTCCCTCCAAACTTCCCAGACCAAAATGAACAGTATAATCCGCTCAGAGCACTTAGCTGGAGACCATTTAAACTAATGACTCCACCCAGTGCACCTGATGCGAGGCGGATCCAGCACGGCATCAAAACAAAAACTAAACTCGCGCTGCAATCCTGGCTGACCTCCGCACATCGTCAGAGTGGGGCATGACACTTACCCATTCCTTAATTGCTAGTACCTTACCAGGATCCATCTTGAAGGCGTGAGCAGTCAGAACATGCCCTAGAAACAGAATCTCCTGTACACCAAAGACACATTTCTCTTGCTTAGCGGATAACTGATTCTCCCTCAACACCTCTAATACTTGTTTAACATGAGACACATAGGATTCGAAGTCAGGAGAGAATATCAAAATGTCGTCAAGATAGACAATAACAAATTTACCTAAGAACTCCCTAAGAATGTCATTCATGAAGTTTTGGAACACAGCTGGGGCATTGCTGAGTCCAAAAGGCATCACCTGATATTCAAAGTGTCCTACCGGGGTATTGAACACCGTCTTCCATTCGTCTCCCTCCTTGATTCTGATTAGATTGTATGCCCCTTTCAGGTCAATTTTGGAAAACCAGGTTGCCCCCAGAACCTGGTTAAATAAATCCGGAATCAATGGGAGGGAGTATCTATTCTGGACAGTGATTTTATTTAATCTCCGGTAATCGATACATGGCCTAAGACCACCATCTTTTTTCTTAACGAAGAAAAACCCCGCCTCCATAGGAGAGACAGAAGGTCTAATATGCCCTTTACCAAGGTTCCTTAATATAATCTTCCATGGCCTTGCGTTCGGGCATAGAAAGATTATAAATTCGTCCCTTAGGAACCTTGGCCCCCTCTACTAGCTCTATGGTACAATCATAAGGTCTATTCGGGGGGGGGGGCTAGAATCTCCGGGGTTGGTGATGAGAATACATCAGAATATTCTCTAACAACAGAGGGTAAAGTATCAGACTTTACTGAGACCCCAGCCTGTACCACGGACAAGAACGAGTCACACTTAGGCCCCCATCTCACCAACTCCCCACTGGACCAATCTATAGTGGGGTTATGTAGTCGGAGCCAAGGCAACCATAGTACCACCTCAGCCGGTAGGTTCTCCAGGACTAAAAGCGAACATCTCTCTGAGTGGCACACACCCACGGTTAGAGAAATCTCCGAGGTACATAAGCTCACCGTACCACCAATAAGAGGAGTAGCATCAATAGCCATGACATGAATAGGAGTTGGTAAGGCAAACATAGGAATACCCAATCTTACAGCATACTCAGAGTCAATAAAGCTAGCCGCTGAGCCAGAATCAATAAAGGCCTTACCCGGCCATTTATCTACTCCCAGAGAAATCTTAATGGGTACCGAAAGCTTACATTTAGAAAAATCAGGGTGTACCTGGTCTTTAGGTTGCATTGCCTTAGGAGACTTGACAGAGAGGACCTTCTTAGGACACTGGTTGATCCAATGGTCAGGATCTCCACAGTAAAAGCATTCTCCATGTCTGCGGCGAAGATTCCCACGGGTCATGCCAACCTGCATGGGTTCCTCTGTGGAGACCTCAGCATTGTCTCTGGGATAGGCCTCTGGCTGGACCACCATCTGGGAAGAGAACTGTTGTTCCTGTCGTCTCACTCTAACCCGTCGGTCAAGTCGGACAACAAGGGTCATCATCT
Organism: Bufo bufo; assembly: GCF_905171765.1. Classification (NCBI taxonomy): domain Eukaryota; kingdom Metazoa; phylum Chordata; class Amphibia; order Anura; family Bufonidae; genus Bufo; species Bufo bufo. The sequence continues at coordinate 79,118,263 of NC_053393.1, read as the reverse complement.
CCTCTAAGGTCTCTGGAAGTTGATAACTGACCAGAAGATCCTTTAAATTATCAGACAGACCTGACCTGAACTGACTCTTCAGGGCTGGTTCGTTCCATCCTGAGGGGACACACCACCTTCTGAATTGGGTGCAATAATCCTCCGCAGGTAGATTGCCCTAAACCAGTGCCTTTAGAGCCGTCTCGGCTACTAGAGCCCTGTCTGGTTTATCATAGAGGGTACTCAGGGCCTGAAAGAACCCCTCCACAGAAGTTAAAGAACTGGCGCCAGCAGGTAAAGAGAACGCCCAGTCCTGGGGATCACCCTGTAGTCGGGAAATGATAATGACCACACGTTGACTCTCGGGGCCAGAGGACACGGGGCGCAAACGGAAGTAAAGTCTGCAACTCTTCTTAAAAGAGAGAAACTTCTTCCGGTCTCCAGAAAAGGGTTCTGGGAGCTTAATCTGGGGCTCAAAATGCGGACTGGAGGCCTGAGGAGTGGAAGAACCTTGCCCTAACTCAAAAGAACTGTGTTTTTCCCCTAGTTCCTGCACCATCTGCGTCAGATTAGAGACATGGTCAGTCAGGGTCACCAGAGGATTCATTATACAGTGGTTATTGGGCCTGTTAATCTATAACGGTCACGTACACACACACACACACAGGGGGAAAGATAGTGACCACTGTGCTCCACCCTCACCCCTGGTCCTGCCTACTTGCCTCACGAGTTCTGATGACAGGGGACAACTGGACGGCAGTCCCTAGCTTGGACTAAGTGCAGGGAAGACAGACAGACAAACAACAGAACGTGAACGGACCGAGTCAATACCAGGAAAGCTACAAAGTACAAATGGAGCAAGCAGAGAATTGTCAGGAGAAGCCGGGGTCATAAATACCAGGAGAGTCGTGTAGTACCAAAGGAGTCAGCAGACTATCGTCAGGAGGAGGCCGGGGTCAGAATACCAGGAGAGCAGCAAAGTACACAAGGAGCAGGCAGAGGATCGTCAGGAATTCAGCAGGAGGTAAGTACGCCAGGAAAGACCAAATCACAGGTGGAACCTAAATTAACAGGCAACCTGTGGCCAGCAGGCTGCCTGTATTTATAGTGGGGAGTGAGGGTCATGTGACGTGGCCAGCGTCACATGACCGACAGACCAACCAGTCGAGCACCGAGTGATCAGCTCGGCGCTCAAGGCAGACTTAGGAGCAGGGAGCCACCCAGCTAGTAAAGCCGCCCTTTGAACAAGGTAAAACACAGATCCTCGTTCCCGAAGCTAAGCAGCAGGTCTGCGGCTAAAGGGGGACCGAGTGCACCTTATAGACTTATAGTGCCACCTGCTGTTTGTTCTTTTCCTTATTTCTTGTCCACCTCACTAGGGTGGTCGGACGAGCTCAGTATCAATCTTCAACCGTCGCCAGCCCTATCTTCACTTAGCAGGCGAGGCAGTTAGAAGGAAACAGCTACAGCAGAAAGAACATGTCTCCTGAGAAAGGACATGCCCCCTCAAGTGCCAGCCTGAAATAAATCTAGCATATAATGTGGAAAACTCTAGATCTATGTGAGATACAGGGCTGGTTCTAGCTTTATTAGAAAGACATTGTCATGTATTACCATATGTGATGTATGATTTTCATTTTTTAAATCAATCATGACATAACCCCTTTAAGCCTGGGTCTCCAATATTAGGTGTTTTATGTGTTTTTTGAAGCCAAAGTCAGAAACAGATCTTAAACAGAGGAAACATATAAAGGAAAGGTTGAACCATCTTCTCTTTTTGAAGCTACTCTTGGCTTTGGCTTCAAAAACTGCGGCGCAAAACCTGAATGTGGAAACTAAAGTTGGATAGTTGGCTGAAAATTCATTAACCATCAGCTATTCCTTCCGACCCCCCAACAAACATGCACTCTCAGCTTTGGCTGAACATGCCTGTGCTCTCAATATGGTGGCTTAGCGGTTAGCACTGGTGCCTTGCTGGGGTCCTAGGTTCGAATCTAACCAAGGGCAACATCTGCATGGCGTTTGTATGTTCTCCCCGTGTTTGCGTGGGTTTCCTGCAGGTGCTCCGGTTTCCTCCCACACTCCAAGACATGCTGATAGGAAACTTAGAGATAGGGAACTGTGAGCCCTATTGGGTACAGCTTCATGATAATGTTTGTAAAGCGCTATAGAATATAGCAGCGCTATATAAGTGCATAAAATAAATAAATAGGAAGAGAGGAATAAGCTACCTCCAAAACATCTCTGCTTATCTCCCTTGAGAACAAAAAGATGGGCATATTAAAATGCAAAATGCCTGATCGTACTTTTTTTCCTACACCTTCTGATGAGAGATGGGACACTCCAATAGATGGTCAATCGGTCCCACCAAAATGGGTGACAGCATATGGTAGTCAGCATTCTGCCCTGCCTCTATGCTGGATGAGGCATTGGTGTACATTTTGGCCAAAGCGTAATAAGCCACTCACCACGTCAAGGTCGCCTCTATGGAGTGGTCCCTAACACTAGTTCCTACTTGTTTATGGGCCATGATAGCCACACAAAGTCCAGGGAATGCAGGTCAGCATGCACGCCAAGCACACTCTGCTTTTAACCCCGTCCGGTGCCATTACAGCTTTCATCGGATCCAGGGATGCAAGTACCAACATGCATGCTGAGCCCACCATATACTTCTCCTGGAGCCAAATGGCTACTGGTAGGTTCTATATAAGCAGACTCAGTTTTATACTGACTTTAAAACCAGCCTCCAGGACAGATTGACTGGTCAGGTGTGCATGAATGCTGGTTGCAGAGTGCTATCACATTTGTATTTTACGTTTGTATATGTATTTCGCCCTAGTGATGTGCACCACATACAGGGTTGTGCTGACTCAATCACCAGCATATGGTAGTCGGCAGAGAATTGATCTCACTGCATGTGTACATTAGCATGACAGGTAAAACTATTGTATTTATCACACTGGCTAATAATATAATTAGATGTAAGTACTGATAGGTACTATAGGTACACAACATTTCACTAATATGCTAACAAAGCCTAATTACTAATTCTTCCTCAGCCAATGGCTAGAGGTCCATGGGTATTTAAGGCACCCTCTCCGTTCAGAGGGTGTCTGAGTTTTAGGTTCACTGGTAACCATCAAAGGTGTTTGATAGCCTAGAGCTATTGTGATTTACCTGTGTTTATCTCGCATTATTTCCTGCCTATGATCCCATTGTTATCCAGCCCTGTTTGCACCCTGCCTGTCTTATCTTGCACTAACAGTTTCAGTTCTGTTCATATTTGAGTTAACTCTGTCTGCCCTGTCTATGTTCCTATCAAGTGTCCAGTCTGCTTGCTTTGTCTGTGTCTTTACTATGACCCTGTCTACAAGTAATCCTATGTCTATCTTTTCATCTACACTACCAATGTGCTGTCTGGATCTCTAAAACCAGCGTTCAAGCCTAAGTGACTGTTCAGACTGGTCATGCAGTTTTCCTGCATTTTTGGTGTATTGGAACTATTCCAAGAGGTAGAGAGTGGTTGCTTCCCTGCAGCGAAGGCCAGATCCCTGTACAGGGGTTACAGGATAATTACCATGTCGGCACCAGAATAACACCCTTAGGGTTAACCCTACGCCAAACCGGTCAGTTCAGTTGGCACAGTGGGTCCACACTCACTAATCTGTAATAGTAAGCTCAGGCCATGGACCCCGCTGGCAGATCCTTAATGAACCTGCCAGAAACTCGCCAAGAGCTTGACTGTCAATGTGCAAGTCAGGATCAACTTTTATCCCATCTTCATACAGTATCTGACTATCTGTATTCCCTAACCTCTGTTGTAGCCAGTCAGCAAGTTGTCTCCTCAGGAGAAAGTCCCAGATATCTCTGCCCTCAAGTTCTGATGGTGATCCAAATTGACTTTTATTATTTCTCATCTTGCCTTGGCATGGGCAAACTTTGAAGGGGGGGGGGGGGGGGGTTAGGGGGACTGGACCAATTTCTGGGAACATGCAACTTTTCTTGGACTCTTTTCTGAAAATTTTCAAGGAACCTGGGTGTACTTTCTTTGTGATCGCCTTGCTTGCAGTTGGCCTATATGCAATCCAGTTTTGAACCCTGGCCTTGGAGTTAGGTTGAAATAAGGAGGCCTCGGTTTTAGCTTTTTGGGAGGGGCTCTCTTGAGAAATTAAAGATGAGCTGGCAGGTCGGGGCATCCCAACCTCCTTGGATACTCTGATAATTTTAGCTACTCGAGTTTACTTACAGTTCCTCAAGCATGCCAAGGAAGTGGCCAAAGAGAGAAGACCCTTTTCACAGGTGGCAATCTCCAGGAACTGTAGCCTCCTTCTTCTTCTTCCTCACCAGCTATCATGCCAGAACCTATGCAGCTGGATGGAATTAGGTTAATAGAAGTGGAGCCTAACCACAGATGTGCCAATGGTCGTGTTTATACTGTGGGGGTAATTTCACCTGCAGTTGTCCACAAAAAGCCGTGAGTCCCCATAGCATAGGGTTCGTAGGAGAGGTAACTGTAGGTGAAAATCTGTCCTCTCCATGTTTGTCTTTTCCAGTGACATTATCCTGTGGTGGTACTCAGTTCACCATTTCGGCCCTCCTTGATTCCGATTTGGCAGGTAGTTTGGACCAGCATTGTGGACCAGTATCGGATTCTGGTTTGATGCTTAAAGAGAAAATTGGTGGTGATGTCCATTTTTAGAGGGGCTTGGTCTGAGTCAATATAGTTAGTCACCCTGCCCTTGGATTTGCAAGTGGGTGTATTCTACTCAGAGAATATCTCTCTATTTGTGCTTCCAAAGTAATCTAATCCTTTACTCTTGGGGCTACCATGGCTCCGTAAGCATAATCCTATCCTAGATTGGAGTTCTGGTCACGTTTTTAGTTGGGGATCAGCTTGTCACTCCCAGTGCCTAGCTCTTGTTCAGCCTGCTTAACCTCCACCTGTGTGTCTAAATCAGCAAGAATTACCAGTAACATACTGCCATTTTGCTGATGTTTCAGATAAGAAGGTGGCTGAATCTCTCCCACTTCTTCTTCCTTGTGATTTGATCCCTGGGCTCAAATGTAAATCATCTTCCCTGGCCGGACCTGGATTATTCCTTCAGGAAGAAGAAGAAAAACAAGAACATTAAGGCCAACACCCTATCAAGTTCCTTTACTTACTTGATTTTTCTACCCAGGAAGTCAAGAACATTCTTGATATGAAGAAACAAGGTTGCCCACCCCTGGTGTAGGTGCTATTGCAATTTACCTATGTTTATCTTGCGTTATTTCCTGCATGTCTTGCTATTGTATTCCACCCCTGTTTGTGCCCTGCCTGTGTTATCTTGCACTTCCAGTTTCAGTTTTAGTTCTGTTCATGTTTCAGTTAACCCTGTCCATCTTTCTTGTCTGTGTTCCTGACAAATATCCAGCCTGCCTGCTCTGTGTCTTTACTATGACTTTGTCTGCAAATCTGTCCTGTGTCTACCTTCATCTACGCTACCAGTGTGCTGTCTGGATCTCTAAAACCAATGTTCAAACCAAAGTGACTGTTTGGACTGCTCCTGTAGTTTTCCTGTGGTTTTGGTATGGTTTCTGCATCCTTAGCACCTTAGCACCAGAGTCTCTGACCCCTGTGGATCAGTTGCCAAATATACTGGGGCTATCCCAAGAGGTACCGGTCCAATTGCTTCCCTGTAGCGAAGGCCAGATCCCTTTTCAGGGATTCAAGGGTGAATATCAGGGGAGTGCCCTAACAACATGCTTAGGGTTAGTCCTACGCCAAATTGGTTAGTTGGTACAGTGGGTCTACACTCAATGAACCATAACACTGTTTTTGCAATGAAAAATAGTGGAAATCCAAACAAAAAGGGTCGATTTCTAATGTGAACAGAGAATAACGTAAAGCATGTATTAAATTATAGAAATACATGTCTCTGACTCTCTGGTTGAAATCAGAGTATTTTTTTAGGTCTGATAAATCTTAAACTTCAACTGTGGTGTGGAAAATCCATCCTATAATGGTCAAGGCTAATATATTGTCAAATCCTAGCCAGCTGGAGACGTAACAAAATATATACTTTACTGTGTTCTATAGAGATTTTGTGGTTATGGTCCCCTTGTTACTGTAGCACTAGAGGATCGTATTAACTGACCGCTGTGCCGTGTACATTTTCCCCTCCACCTTGTTATTTCATGTAACCAGGTTTACTTTCCTCACACTTAGCTTGATACATATATATTTGTACCTTTCCCTCTGGTTTCCATAGCTCAATCAGCACCCCACATTCTTCTCCAGAGGGGAATGATTTAATGTTGGCGTTGCTGACAGGTCTTAATGGTATGCTGAAAAAGACAGATATGAGAAAGTCCGTAAGTTTCTCAGGTTAAACAGCTCACTTATTCTGTGGTCAAGATAATAAAACCAAAACCCATGTTTTTATTTCTCCTTCCTTTCTAGGATCAAATTCATCTCTATTACACTTTTTACACTTTTGTATTGCCCCCTCTAAAATTACATATTTCTCCATTTACCAGCTTCATAATCGGATACTTGGGATTACCACCCTAATACTTGGCTTTTGGGGATGTATTTGAGAATGTGTACTTTATTTAGAGTTCATTTTAGTAATGTTTTCAGTTCATAAAAGTCTACTCCTTTGCACGTGATACATGTAACACATAAAATCCACTCCTTCAGATGTGTTTTTATGTCATGTGTTTATTACGCTTTCGTTATAAGTGTCCATTTATTCTAAACTCACTTAATAGTATATAAAAACTAAGCTCAAAGATCTTGCAAAAAACGTTCCAGAAAATGGCGGGGAAGGGCAGAAAATAGTTTTGAAACAAAGGTCTTTTTAGGGGTGTAAAACTAGAGGAGAAGATAATATTTCCTTTAATGTAAATTGTGTGAATATTAGAAGTCACCAAGGAATTTAGACTCAGTGTAACGGGGTTCCGAAGGTGCACTCGGTCCCCCATTAGCCGCAGACCTGCTGCTTAGCTTCAGGAGCGAGGATCTGTGTTTGACCTCGTTCCCAGGGCGGCTTTACTAGCTGGGTGGCTCCCTGCTCCTAAGTCTGCCTTGAGCGCCGAGCTGATCACTCGGTGCTCGACTGGTTGGTCTGTCGGTCATGTGACGCTGGCCACGTCACATGACCCTCACTCCCCACTATAAATACAGGCAACCTGCTCGCCACAGATTGCCTGTTAATTTAGGTTCCACCTGTGGTTTTGTCTTTCCTGGCGTACTTACCTCCTGCTGAATTCCTGACGATCCTCTGCCTGCTCCTTGTGTACTTTGCTGCTCTCCTGGTATTCTGACCCCGGCCTCCTCCTGACGATAGTCTGCTGACTCCTTTTGTACTACACGACTCTCCTGGTATTTATGACCCCGGCTTCTCCTGACAATTCTCTGCTTGCTCCATTTGTACTTTGTAGCTTTCCTGGTATTGACTCGGTCCGTTCACGTTCTGTTGTTTGTCTGTCTGTCTTCCCTGCACTTAGTCCAAGCTAGGGACTGCCGTCCAGTTGTCCCCTGTCATCAGAACTCGTGAGGCAAGTAGGCAGGACCAGGGGTGAGGGTGGAGCACAGTGGTCACTATCTTTCCCCCTGTGTGTGTGTGTACGTGACCGTTATAGATTAACAGGCCCAATAACCACTGTATAATGAATCCTCTGGTGACCCTGACTGACCATGTCTCTAATCTGACGCAGATGGTGCAGGAGCTAGGGGAAAAACACAGTTCTTTTGAGTTAGGGCAAGGTTCTTCCACTCCTCAGGCCTCCAGTCCGCATTTTGAGCCCCAGATTAAGCTCCCAGAACCCTTTTCTGGAGACCGGAAGAAGTTTCTCTCTTTTAAGGAGAGTTGCAGACTTTACTTCCGTTTGCGCCCCGTGTCCTCTGGCCCCGAGAGTCAACGTGTGGTCATTATCATTTCCCGACTACAGGGTGATCCCCAGGACTGGGCGTTCTCTTTACCTGCTGGCGCCAGTTCTTTAACTTCTGTGGAGGGGTTCTTTCAGGCCCTGAGTACCCTCTATGATAAACCAGACAGGGCTCTAGTAGCCGAGACGGCTCTAAAGGCACTGGTTCAGGGCAATCTACCTGCGGAGGATTATTGCACCCAATTCAGAAGGTGGTGTGTCCCCTCAGGATGGAACGAACCAGCCCTGAAGAGTCAGTTCAGGTCAGGTCTGTCTGATAATTTAAAGGATCTTCTGGTCAGTTATCAACTTCCAGAGACCTTAGAGGAGATGATGACCCTAGTTGTCCGACTTGACCGACGGGTTAGAGAGAGACGACAGGAACAACAGTTCTCTTCCGAGATGGTGGTCCAGCCAGAGGCCTATCCCAGAGACAATGCTGAGGTCTCCACCGAGGAACCCATGCAGGTTGGCATGACCCGAGGGAATCTTCGCCGCAGACGTGGAGAATGCTTTTACTGTGGAGATCCTGACCATTGGATCAACCAGTGTCCTAAGAAGGTCCTCTCTGTCAAGTCTGCTAAGGCAATGCAACCTAAAGACCAGGTACACCCTGATTTTTCTAAATGTAAGCTTTTGGTACCCATTATGATTTCTCTGGGGGTAGATAAATGGCCGGGTAAGGCCTTTATTGATTCTGGCTCAGCGGCCAGCTTTATTGACTGAGTACGCTGTAAGATTGGGTATTCCAGTGTTTGCTTTACCAACTCCTATCCATGTCATGGCCATTGATGCTACTCCTCTTATTGGTGGTCCGGTGAGCTCATGTACCTCAGAGATTTCTCTAACCGTGGGGGTGTGCCACTCAGAGAGATGTTCCCTTTTAGTCCTGGAGAACCTACCGGCTGAGGTGGTACTATGGTTGCCTTGGCTCCGACTACATAACCCCACTATAGATTGGTCCAAGGGGGAGTTGATGAGATGGGGGCCTAAGTGTGACTCGTGCTTGTCCGTGGTACAGGCTGGGGTCTCAGTAAAGTCTGATTCTTTACCCACTGTTGTTAGGGAATATTCTGATGTATTCTCATCACCAACCCCGGAGGTTCTACCCCCCCATAGACCTTATGATTGTACTATAGAGCTAGTAGAGGGGGCCAAGTTTCCTAAGGGGCGAATTTATATTCTTTCTAAGCCCGAACTCAAGGCCATGGAAGATTATATTAAGGAGAGCCTTGGTAAAGGGCATATTAGACCTTCTGTCTCTCCTATGAGGGTGGGGTATTTCTTCGTTAAGAAAAAAGATGGTGGTCTTAGGCCATGTATCGATTACCGGAGATTAAATAAAATCACTGTCCAGAATAGATACTCCCTCCCATTGATTCACTCGGTGCTCGACTGGTCGGTCTGTCGGTCATGTGACGTGGCCAGCGTCAGTTAGGGACTGCCGTCCAGTTGTCCCCTGTCATCAGGACTCATGAGGCAAGTAGGCAGGGCCAGGGGTGAGGGTGGTGCGCAGTGGTCACTATCCTCCCCCCTGTGTGTGTGTGTGTACGTGACCGTTACACAGATCAAATAAAAATCATTGAAAAAGATAAACATCATGCACGATGTGATAAATAAATATTCAGATATGCATGGCTACATTTATAAAAGAAAAATCACTGAAAATAATGCACTAACACAGTAGAAGCAAATATAATATATAAACTAAGCCAGCATTCTGATAACATTCTTAGCCAATATATTTTGATCAAAGCATATCTGTGCCCGCCTACCAGCGACAAGGTAATCTCAGTCACAGATCTCATTGCCTAGGACCTGGACACCTACTTCAAAGACAAAATTGACAACATCTGTCAGAAGATAAAATAAAAATACTGAGATTCCTCTGTGATTGATACCTTTTAATGGCTAACTGAAAAGATTATGACATAATTGCAAGCTTTCGAAGCTACTTCAATCTCCTTCTTTCCCATACCTCCCCATGCTCACTCTCATAATTTGACCCTGTAACAGAGTAAGGGGTATACAGGCTCCTCTATTCCTCTTGCCCCACTACCTACCTCAGTGAGCCGATTCTCTCACACCTCCTCCATTTCAGTCTCTCTCTCTGGTTGTCACTAACTAACCAAAATATTAAACTTTTCACTCTCTTCTGGTACCTTTCCCTCTTTGTTTAAACATGCTGGTGTAACCCCATTACTGAAACAGCCATCTCTTGGTCCATCTTGCTATGCTGACTACTGGCCTGTCTCTAATCTTCCTTTTATTTCTAAACTTATGGAATGTCTGGTCTACTCTCTTCTAATCCGCTTTCTCTCTGATAACTAAGGTTCTCCTCGACCCACTACAGTCCGGCTTCTGCATTCTTCACTCTACATAAACTGCCCTCACTAAAATCTCTAATGATCTCATGACTAAATCTAATGCTAACTACTCCCTACTGATTCTCCTGGATCTCTCTGCAGCAATTGACATGGTAGACTACTAACTCTTACGCAGTATGCTCAACTCTAGAGGCCTAAAGAACATCACTGTCTTCTGGTTTTCTATCTCTCTGTCTGTTCTTTCAGTGTATCATTTGCCGACTCTTCTTCTTCTCTTCTCAAAACCATTGGCAGATTTGGCTTTCAATGCCATCTTTATGACAAGGATACCCTGTTATATACCTCAATTCCTTGACATCACCCCTGCACTACTACTGAGTACTAGATATTGTCTGTCTGCTGTCTCTAACATCATGTCCTCTCCATTTCTGAAACCAACTTTTTCTAAAACTGAATTTCTGGAGTTATCTCAGTCTACTAACTTACTTCTTTCTAACTTCTTTCTATCTAACTGACAGTACTTCTTTCTAACTTATTTCTATCTCAGTGGGTGGCTCAACCATAACTCCTAGGCAACATGCCTGCTGTCTTGGGGTTGTGTTTGACTCAGACCTTTCCTTCTCCCCCCAATTTCAGTCCCTTGCGCATTCCTGCAGTCTACACCTCAAAAACATCCGCCAATCTGCCATTTTCTCACTATGGAGACAGCTAAAACGCTAATTGTTGTCCTGATTTATTTTTGTCTGAACTACTACAACGCACTACTAATTGGTCTCCCCCCCCCTCTCTAATCCATCCTAAATGCAGCAGCCAGGGTCATCTTTCAAACCGCTACTTCAATGCCTCCGCCCTGTGCCAGTGACTGCACTGGTTGTCCATTCAATATAGTCTTCTCACTCTCACCCACAAAGCTCACCACAGTGCTGCACTGCCCTATATCTCCTTGTTTATCTCTGTCTACCATCTTACCTGCGCTCTTCGCCCACCAATGATCTCAGATTAACATCTTCCATAATCCAAGCTTCCCACTTCCGTCTACGAGATTTTACTTGTGCTTTACAAGTTCTCTGGAATTCACTGCCCTCGACAATTAGATTGATTCCCAACATCCACAGTTTTACAAACACATTTCTTTAGGCAGGACTACTACATTCCCCAATGTAACTTTTTTCTGCCCCTTTCTATATTATCTCCTAGAACCTGTACCCCTCATTCAACCATAGTCCTGATCCATGCACTTCAATGCACTTAATATTTGGATTGAGTGGTATCAGCCTATACAGCCTTATACTATATGTACTTCACTATACTATATAAAAGACGGCTGGCTCATGGTAAAATAGAAGCACTTACACCCTATCAGTGATGGCCAGTTCGCATTGTTCGCCCGCGGGCTGCCATCTTTTTTCACAAGTCCGGCAAGCCCGATGAAGGCCCGAGAACAGCCCGATGAAGGCCCCCGGTGGCTGTTCTCGGAACTGCCTGCTCCCGCTGACCACACTTGTTTTCAGACCGACTCGCGCACAGGCACAGGTAAGGGCTTACCTGTGCCTCGCTAGATTTGTGAAAAAAGATGGCAGCCCGCATATGTTCGCGGGCGAACAATGCGAACTGGCCATCACTGATAGGGTGTAAGTGCTTCTATTTTACCACGAGCCAGCCGTCTTTTATATAGTATAGTGAAGTACATATAGTATAAGGCTGTATAGGCTGATACCACTCAATCCAAATATTAAGTGCATTGAAAAAAAAGATGGTAGCCCGCATATGTTCGCGGACGAACAATGCGAACTGGCCATCATTGCACCTCATGAATCACCCCTATTTCCTCATAGATAGTAAGCTCTTGCGAGCAGGTCCTCACTCTTATCATCTGAATTGTTGACTTTTCAATCTGTAAAGTCCACTTTGTTCGTACTAAATGTTCCCTCTGAATTGTAAACCGCTGCAGAATATGTTGGCGCTATATAAATAAAGATTATTACTACTATCTTTATTATCCTAAGGATAGTAACAGAATTCTGGGCAACCTGTTTACTTTATTTCTTGATTTAATTGCTGTGGAGCTGGCACACCAAGAGAACTGCCATCAGTATTGTCATAGGAGTATGACCAGGAGTAAGGTGTGACTAGAATATGGTGAGAGTTGTGGGCTTATGTTCTAATCATGGCATTCTGTGAATGACCCATGTACCCATCCTAAGTCCTATTCAAAGGGGTGGAGAGTTCATTATTTTTTTTTACTTAAAGCAGCATAAAGGATAGAATTACCCCTGATAATGATGTGTGAAGCCAAAGGTACAACATTTTGAACTACAAACGCCTGTTCTGCAGTTTCGATTCTTCTTTGAGGATCTCAGGTGCTCAATATCACCATTTCCAAAAAGAAGTAGTTATTTTATGGGCACTACTTTATACACCATTAGTAGTGGTTTTCCACAGCACACTTAGCATTGTGCATTTCACCATGAATGACATGTTAAGCCAAAGTACTCTTTATTATGTGGCTGATCCGGCGAATGTAAATGAAGCATTTTTAATGTTTATTATAGCTGTATAAACTAAAAGCTTTTCAGACTTGGGTCAAAAGCCAATTTTACAGCATATGTTATTGAAACCATTATGGCAAAAATCCTACTTACTGCTTTTTATATTGCCAACAGTTTACTGCTGCAAATCCAATCATGCAACACTCCACAAAATGATGTGGGTACTTAAGAACTACTTATACATTGTTGTTATTTTATAATATAGTATGATGCTCAGGAAGTCTTTTATGACAGACCACTTCCAGGTCTGTAGTGTTCATACATTTACTGTATGTTTGTATGAAAACATAGGCAGCATTTGCACCAAAACAGGCAACCTTGATGAAAGGTGTACAACGAACGGTGGTATCATGGCACACCATGACGGCAGAGTGAGGGGTACATCCTTGAATATAATGGAATAGCTTTGCCAATAGCATATTACTAAAGTTACAAAGTAGATTTCATTCAATTTGAATGTAAACAATGGGAAAGGTTCACAAAATCAATAAACATATACAGTCTATCCCTATTTAATATTATTATTTTGTTTATTTATTTATTTTAAAGCACTATTAATTTCATGGCGTTGTACATCCAGCCGGGGTTATACAAAAGTAACGGTCGCGTACACACACACACAGAGGGGAGGGAAGTGACCACTGCGCTCCACCCTTACCCCTGGCCCTGCCTACTTGCCTCACAAGTCCTAATGACAGGGGACAACTGGACGGCAATCCCTAGCTTGGAATAAGTGCAGGGAGGACAGACCAGATAAACAACAGAACGTGAACGGACCGAGTCAATACCAGGAGAGCTACGAAGTACAAATGGAGCAAGCAGAGAATAGTCAGGAGAAGCTGGGGTCATAAATACCAGGAGAGTCGCGAAGTACCAAAAGGAGTCAGCAAAGAATGGTCAGGAGGAAGCCGGTGTCAGAATACCAGGAGAGCAGCAAAGTACACAAGGAGCAGGCAGAGGATCGTCAGGAAATCAGCAGAAGGTAAGTACGCCAAGTAAGACAAAATCGCAGGTGGAACCCAAATAACAGGCAACCTGTGGCCAGCAGGCTGCCTGTTTAAATACTGACTAGCAGGGGTCATGTGAAGTGGCCAGCGTCACATGACTCACTCTGCTGCAAATGGCTGAGCACCGAGTGCCCAGCTCGGTGCTGAGGCTTCATCTGGTTGCTGGGGGAACCGAGGACGCCAGCTGCGCTGAGGAGACGTGCGCGGCCGGGTTCGTCCCGCCCCCTATCACCTAGGAGACGAGGACGCTGCACGCGTCCTCGCTCCTGCACAGAGGCGGGGCGCCATCGGAGCTGCGGAGAACGAGTGCATTGCCGGCGCCCCGTGATAACAAATATAAAAATACAATAAACAAACTATTAACAGACTGTTACAGAGGGGTAGAGGACCCTGCCCGTAACAGCTTACAATCTAGAAGGGAAGGGGAGAACACAGTAGGTGAGGGTAAAAGCTGCTCATCTGGCTGTATGGTGGCAGTGTGCTCATTACCGGTGGTAGGCTTTCCTGAAAAGGTGGGTTTTCAGGTTACTCTTGAAGGTTTGGATGTTGGGGGAGAGCCTGATGTGTTGGGGTAGAGAGTTCCAGAGTAGGAAAGAGGCACGTGAGAAATGTTGTAGTCAAATGTATGAAGAACAGATGAGTGGAGAACAGAGGAGGAGGTCCTGTGAGGATCTGAGATTATGTGTAGGGACATATCGAGAAAGCAGGTCAGAGATGTATGGAGGGGACTGGTTGTGGACAGCCTTATTGTAGTTGTAAGTATTTTAAACTGAATTCACTGGGCAATGGGGAGCCAGTAAAGAGTTTGGCAGAGGGGGGGCCAGAGGAGAAACAAGGGTAGAGATGGATTAACCGAGCAGCAGAGTTGAGAATAAATTGGAGGGGAGCGAGAGTGCTGGATGGGAGGCCACAAAAGAGGAAGCTAAATGGGGGTATAGAAGGTGTGTTGGTGAAGCACTGCTTCTTGGGGAAAATACCTGCATAATACAGCATGACACTGAGCATATTGTTGTCAATTTCATACACAATTCACCAGGACAAATACTCTGTATGTCTCTACTGGAAATCTGAGGCACATGGAGATACAGTAAAGCGTCATGTACCGTACCTCTATTGGTTCCCTAATATGGCTATGAGGGGGCCATAGACAACAAATGTGTTGTGATAGATAGATAGATAGATAGATAGATAAAAAACAAACAGGTTTTGTCCCATCTGTAGGCACTGCATTTCAAGCAAAAAAGAAAGTAGCATCTTAGGCAAACATCACCATTACCAACCTTAGAAAAGGATGTGAATAAATAAGTACTGCGTCCTTCTGTTCTAGGAGTGTGTCCTTTCTTGTATGAGGACCACAGTGGGCCTTTTGTTTGAATTTTGCCTTCCACTTATAATGTCCACTATTGACTACTATTCTGTTTGAAGCCACAACAGATCATGTCATTTTTACGCCAGGTTCACATCACCATTTCGTTTTCCATTCTTCTGATCCATGAGAATAACAGAAAAATAAAAACATATCCTTTATTTTGAGCATTCATTTGGCTCATTTTACATCCATTTTTGTCAGTTCCGTCAGAGAGCCGTTATCGTTGATGGAAAAAAAAAAAGTCCTGCATTGAGGAATATTTCTCCAATCAAAAATAACAGATCTCTGAGGGAACTGACAAAAACAGATGCAAAAATTGGCACAATGGGTGCTTAAAATAAAAGATATGTTTTTATTTCATTTTTTTCTGTTCTTCTGACGGATCAGAAGAACAGGAAAAAAAGTGGTGTTGTGAACCGGATCTTAATTGTCTTGGGAACAGAAGCATCTCTAAAAATTTGCCAAGGAGCATGTCATATGTGTTTTACTGAATGTTCAAAGTAGAGGGCCACAGAATATCATCTAGTACAGGTATGTCACCGCTTTGTGTCAAGTACCATTTCATTTTGTATCTGCTGTAGTAAAGTGTCCTTAGAATTTGGAGATATTTATCACGAACTGGAGGTAGGACACTACCAGTAGGACACATGCCTGTGTCATTTCACTTTACCAAGCTCTTAAACACATTGTCAGAACTTGGTCTGATCACCCTGCCATATATTTTCAGTAGCACTTAAAGGTTAAGCTTCCAGAACTCTACTTACTGGTCCATTGCCAAAGACTGTCCCTGGCGCCAGAGACTTAAGATCCTTTACCTTCTTTCTGCTCCTTATATAATGTGTTCTGTTCCTTACTTTTCTACAAACACAGCAGTTAGATCTGCGTTATGAATAGCAACAATCAATCTCAAATGCTACTTAAGTTTCTCTATTGCATTTATTCAACACCTGTCAGCTGCAATCAGAGATGCCACTTTTTATGTAAATTGTCCTCGTTAGATACAGTGATGCATCCAAGTGTTCAGTGTCAGGCTGCGGTGAAGCATGATAGATGACCCATGAGAAATAGCCAACCCAGGAGACGATTTTGGACCATGTGCTCATTCTAAACGTTGGTTGCTGCATACCATAAGACTGTTAAGTAAAGCAGCAGTTTGTGACCTGCATTTGACAGTAATCTCTAGGTTGTAGGCATGAGTCCAACAGAAGCAATTTGGCTTTTGGAAAAGACACAGGCTGCTTAGCCCATAAAGAAGAATGTGTAGAGTGGAATTCTCAAGCTCCATGCCGTATGAACTTTTCCAACTGACGGCATGGGAGTCGGCTTTCAAACAGACTGGTGTAATATGTCAGTATGCTGGAATTTTGGACGTTGTGCAAGTGCTAGGTTACATTGGAGGTTCTAGGCTAAATCAAACTAAGCTATTGATTCATACCACAAGGAGTCGTACGTGCGTGTTATTGGCTTTACAGAATTAGCACATGGACATATCTACATGATAGTCAAGTAATAAATATTTTGTTAAGGCTTTTTCAACATTGTAACTCTAAAGTTAGCATTGGACTTGACCATGTATTAGCCATTGACGTCCTCTCCTCTTCAGAAAAGCATTGAATTGCCTAACATCAAATCCCAAAAATCATTTAATTTGAAAATCTAATTAACAGAAGGATGCTCAACTCAGCTCTGTCAGCACAGTAGGCAGGGAAACACATGCACAGCGAACCCTGACTGAACCCAACCTGCTTTCCCTGCCTACTTGCAGTGCAAGCTCTAAATGGCAAGTCCGCAACTGGTCGACGTTCCCTGTACTGCTAAAGTGCAAGACAGACAAGGAACTCAACCACACAGTAAAGAGTCGTACTGAATAAGGTCAAAAGCTGAGAGGACAATATGGTACAAAATCGGAGACAGAGGGTAGTCAGAATAGCCAAGCCAAAGTCACAACCAGATGGGTATCACGGTACAGAATCACAAGTTAGAGGGAGGTCTAAAAGGCAAGCTGAGGTCAATACAACAAGCAATCCAAATACGCACAGACAGAACCGCGAGCACAGCAAGGGAAATAAACCTATAACTGGCAAAAGTGTTTGCCATCAGGGAATTTAAATAGAGCGCTAAGTAGTGGGTCGGGGATTGGCTCGGTGACTGAACCTCTATCTAAATACTGTATATAGATTGGCTCATGAGACCCTTGTTGATAAGCAAACATGAACGATTTCCTCCTGGCGCTGAAATCCTTCCAGTGGCGGGAGGGGTATAGTTTGGGGTCGGTGTCTCTAGATGCAGAAAGTTTATATACCCCTATACTACATGGGCCAGGGGCGGGAGCAGTGATGGAGGTACTTAGTGGTGCGAGTTAGAGTGATTCGTATGGCGAGTTTGTCAATAATGCCCTGGAATTGATTTTGAGAAACAATAACTTTTGGTTTGGGAATCAATGGTGTAGGCAAAAGTTTGGCACTGCAATGGGGACATCAGTATCTTGATACGTTTGCAAATATCTATCTGGCGAGATTTGATGATAAGTTTGTGTTTTCAGTTAATAACCCATTTCTACGCTATGCCCAACTCTTTTTACGGTATAGATGAAATTTTCATAGTGTGGTCAGGGACTGAACTACAGTGCCAAGAATTTGTAGCATATTTGAATGAAACAAATGATATGAACATGAGGTTCACCCACAAATATGGAGGAGCAGCTTTGGAATTTATAGATGTGGCTTTCTAAGTGATTGGCGACAAGCTGGTCACCAGGGGGTAAACCCACGGCGACCAACTCCTTGCTACACTATGGCAGCTTCCACCTCCAAAATGTGAAGAAATCAGTCCCGTATGGCCAGTTTGTGAGATTAAGGAGAATAAATAGCACTGAAGAAGGGTAAAGAGTACAAGTCTTGAATTTGAAGGAACATTTGTATGCAAGAGGGTATCCTAGAGCAGTTTTAGAGGAGGCTATGAATAAGGCATCGTGTTTTTCCCAGGAAGATCTGTTGGTATTGGAAGGCAGGAGACAGAAGAAGTATGGCCCCATGGCGAGTCCATTTGGAGGGCTATATTTAACAATTGGGGTATTCTTAAGAAAGATAATAATTTGAGTGAGTATACTAAGGAAAAACCATTGATGACATTTAAGAGGAGTCACACACTTAGGGATAAGTTAGTAAGAAGTCGTTATGTAGAAGAAAGACCTAATATGTGGTTGAAAGATATGATGCCCATAGATAATTGTGCGTTTTGTAAGTACAATCCCCAGTGGAAGTGTCTGGTTTTTGGAGTTGCTAGTCCAATATAACTTGTAAGAGTAGTTATGTGTAGTCTATTAAAAAGAGTAGCTATGTGTATTTGATAATGTGCCAATGTGTCCGCTTTTATATAGGCAAGACAATCAGAAACCTATGCAAAAGATTTAGGGAACATGTCAATTCAATTAGCTCAGGTAAAGGGATGCTCATGGAGAAAACGCTAGGGCTTTGAAATTTGGGGGCATAGATTTTGTTCTCTACCTCCCAGAAGGGGGTGATAGACATCGAATACTCTGAATGATAGGCCTGAATGATAAAAATGATTTGAGTGTGTTCTTATGAAATAGTTTATGTAATGCAAGGGCATTACATCAACTATTTCATAAGAACACACTCAAATCATTTTTATCACTGTGGTTATGTTTTAAAGATTGGTCACGGCCTGGAAGCATCAGGAGTCGTCATGATGACCCTGGGTGGTGACGTATAAATAGAGACGCATTTGCGTGATGACATCAGTGGCCTGAGGAGGCAAGAGTGCGCAAAATGGCAGTCGCTACTACTTAAGCCTGGTGTGGAGTGTTTTATGTCCACACCTGCCTTTTATATTCCATTTTGTACATGGGAAGAAAATAAATTGAAGATATGTTTCGACTACATTGATAAGTGCCGCCTAAGTTTTTCATCTTTCTTACTGTGGCAGCCTGCGTAATCACCCCACACACCTAATACATGACTTTTCCCCACTCATGGCAGGTTTAAAAAAGTGGGCGTGGCGCGAGTGGGGAAGGGGACGGGCCACCCTTACATCCTCAGCCCAGAAAGTCTATCTCCCCCAGCGTGCGTGCGCTGTGAGGAGGAGGTAAGCGAGTGCTCTGTTACTAGGGACTCACTTGCATCACCAAAGGGCGTGGTCAGGCCGCGCATCATGGGGAGACATGGCCTGGCAGTGCTTCTGATACGACTGGAATACCAGATGATCCTCATGTGGGCCAGCGCTTTGATGCAAAAATTGGCCCTTTTTTATGCAGTGGGTGAGGAACCACTGTGTCAACCAACAGATTTGACTTGGGGCTACTCCTAAGAGTGTTATTCTGGCCCTCAGAATGACACAGGGCATCTTTCTATGCACCTTTCTAATGTAGGATGTAGACCTTCACAAGCAGGGTCCCCTCTCTTTCAGCACCAGTCTGTCACTCTTGCATGCAAGGCTACTTTTACACATGCATCAAAGAAATCAAGTAGGATGTATGACAGGGATAATGCCGCGTGCCTGCCGAACCTCATTGACTATAATGGGATATTTCCCTTGTAGTATTTTTTGTCTACAGTGCCAGCTGTTATTGTAAATTAAAGTCAGTCCAATAATGTTTTTTTTTTTTTTTTTAAATTGTTTAAAATTGTCTTGTCTTCATGTTCCATGTTGACATTGCCAACATTATTTAAAATACTCCTATGTTAAAGTTCCACATTGTCTTCACTACAATTGTTTAAAATTCTCTTGAGGTCAAGTTCGACATTGTTAAAATTGGCTTGTCGGGGGCGGAGCTTGCCTATGGCACTGTGAGGAGTGCTTTCCTTGAGCTCCCGATCGGCCCCGGCATTATCCTGCTTTACAGGACAGACAGACTCACCTCACCTCCATGAGGGGACGCAGAAGGAGAACCTCGTCTACCCCGGCGCCCTCCCAGAGATCCTCCGGTGCCATTTCCCGCTTTTTTGGCCAACGTAGCCAGCCTGTGGACCGCGGCGAGGAGGACGAGTCAGCCAAGATGGCGGCGACAGGCAGCGGAATACCCGCGCGCTCACTTCCAGCGCCTCCATACCGCTCTCAGCCAGCGATCCAGGAGCCAATTACCCCTCAGGTACCTGGGTCCCCCGGGAGCGCTCGCAGCCCCGAATCCCGCGTTATAGAGGGCAGTCAGCGCTCAGGCGCTCCAACATCATCGGCCTTGTCTGTGGCCTCAGGCGCATCATCCGCCTCACCCCTATTTCGCGGCTCAGCTGGCCATCAATTCGGACCAGGGAGCCCTGGGGACGCCTCAGGGGACAGTACAGAGTGGGATTGGAAGGCGCATCTCTGAGCCCTCCCCACAAAAAGCGAGATAGACTCTCTATTCCACAAGCTGGAAGCATCCCATAAGCAGGACATAGAGGCCCTTCATCAAGACCTCAAACATGTGGGTCAGAGGGTTGATGACATCGAGTCCTCCCAAGAAAACATCTATTCAGCTCTTGAATCTCATCAGCAGGTCCTCGCTGAACATACTGATCAAATACAAGATATACTGGCCCACCTGGACGATCTAGAAAACTGTAACAGGAGGAACAACCTCCGTAAAAGGGGCCTCACGGAATCAGTTCAAGTGCAAGATCTGGAATCATGGGCTACCGCTTTCTTTGGTAAATTGTTGTCCAGGCCTGCATTCATAGAGCTCTAGGCCCTAAATCCGCAGACCCCTCACGTCGGCGAGACGTTATTTGTAGGATTCATTTCTTTAAAGACAAAGAGGCGATCCTGAAAGCCTATAGGAATGCAGACCCTGCTTCATCTGCAAACAAGAAGATCCTGATTTTACCAGACTTAGCGCGGCGCACATTGATACTCCGTAAAGCCATGAGACCGCACTTGGAGGTGCTCAAATCTAACGACATCACTTACAGATGGGGCTATCCTTTCCAGCTATTCGCCTCCGGGAATGGAAAATCCACAGTCTTCAAATCCATACGTGATTTACCACGTCTAGTGTCGACCTTTGACCTGCCTCGCGTGGAGCTTCCAGACTGGCCGTGTCCAAGGGACTTCATCGCTCTCCCACGCAGGGAACGGTGGCAGAAATCCCCTCCCAAACAACAGAGGCCCTCCCGGAGGTCTCAAGCCACAGATGACTGAGGAAGATTTAATCTTCACCTGATATAGTATTTGTTTGCAAATGGTCTTATATCTAACCTCTCTTTCAGCTGTCTGCACCTCATTGAAGTCTCTGAGTGAGCCCTTTTCTCTATTGGGCCTCCCCATCGTAATGTTCTTCAAGTCCTGTCCTACTGTTTTAAGGTTATTACCAATTGCCGCTGAGCCTAGTAGGGTGGCTCTGTGCCTTTCCCTCTCCTCCCTCACCTAGGGATAGCGACCTTAGCTGTCGCTTGTGACAAGAGTCACTGCCTAGTATATTATTGAGCCCTTCCGTTTGGCTCTCCCTGTTCTACTGTTTGGCTACACCTTATTCTTGTGTTCCTGTTGTCTGTGTCTAACGTCTGTTTACTTTTCCTAGTGTGCCCTCCTGCCCCCTCCTTTTACCACAGTTGACCTGAACTATGCGCCCCTTAGTTCCGTAAGCGATACCATAGGCTACTGATGGCTCCAATATCATTCTGTACCTACAATGTCCGGGGTTTTAATAAGCCGGAGAAGCGGAACCAGATACTCTATCATTTCCAGAAAAAGAGGGTCATGATAGCTATGTTCCAGGAGACCCATTTTGAAGCCTCCTCCATTCCTAAGTTCACTAATAGGTACTATCACTCTTGGTTTCATAGCCCCAATCCCACCAGTAAATCCAGAGGGGTATCCATAGCGCTCCACAAAAACCTACGACACTCAGTTATAGCCTCTGATATTGACCCTAATGGTAGATTCCTACTTCTGAAGCTCTCGGTCGATCGATGTGTGTACACCGTGGCTAATGTATATTTTCCCAACCAGGGCTAAACCGCCTTCGGATCCAGACTACTGAGACGGCTCTCCAGATTTGCAGACAGGTCTTCAATCATTCTTGGTGGGGACATCAACTTAGTGATGGATCCCGACGTTGATACATCCGCCGGTAGGTCCTCAGTCTCCTCGGTCTCTCTCCGTAAGTTTAAATCCAAGCTTTCCGCTCTGCGGTTGGTGGACCTTTGGTGTGTTCTGCATCCAGGCATCAGGGACTATAGCTTTCATTCCCAGGTCCATAATAGTTATGGGAGGTTGGACCTGCTATTTGTGTCACATCAACTCCTAGATGCCAGCCCTAAAAGCTCTATCGACAACTTCATTTGGTCAGACTACGCTCCAGTTTATGGCCTTCTTGCATGCCAAGATACCCGTCCACGTCCATTCTCGTGGCGTTTAAATGACAATCTTTTAAATGACATTGTTTGTTTAGCTGACGTCAGGAAGGTCATAAAAGACTTTGGCTTAGATCACCAAGAAGATACAACCCCCTCACCGGTAAAATGGGAGGCTCTAAAGTGTGTGCTGAGGGGCATCTTCATCTCACATAGCTCTAGACTGAAGAAGGAACGTACCCATAAGTTGTCAGTCCTCCTATCTGAATTTGTCACGGCTGAGGATGGGGGAAATCCTCAGCCGTGTGGAGCCCGGTGATGTTATGGCTGCTTGGCCATGAAGACAGAATTAGGGAGCAGGTCACCTCCTAAACGCATCCCTAACCTGACCCTGGCTCCTAGCTACATGAGCCAACCTTGATGGTAGGAGGGCCCATGCTCCGGAACCTAAAAGTCCCTGCTAGCCCTCAAGATGACCCTCACCTAGGAGCTGAGTAAGACAAGCCCACTCCTCCTAGACACGGAGGAGCAGGAGTCTCAACGGCCAAGCTGCAGGAAAAGGGGAGACATAAACAGCTCTATGGATATGGCAGGTGAACAAAGAGTTCCACCTACCTGCCACAGCCTTGCTGACTGGATCCCTGTGTTAGCAGGGTGCAGATCACAAACGCATCCCCACACAGGGACCCAGATCCATAGCTGCACAAAATCACATATAAAACATCACACGGACATCACACATAACTAGAAATAACTTAAAGCGACATTATGGTTATGACCACAGGGGTGGCTCTTACTGGCAGGTAATAAAGACATGAGGCTGCTCTCAGCTAAGCATGGCTGAAGCAACCTGCAGGCCTGCAAAAGCAGTGAGGCTTTATAGGCCAAGAAGCCACACCCCACAGTCGGACACACCCAGTGCACACACACACTAGGAAGGAGATTAACCCTTCCAACACCAGGGAAGGGAAAACACCACTTAAAGGAGACGTGCACACAATAACATAAAAAGGAAGTGCACACATACACACATAACTCAAAACCGCATGCACAACGTAGCGAGCTGCAATGGCACAGCTCAGCCTGCTACGCTGCCACATACATACTGTTGCCAGCGGCAACCACAGGTGAGGCAAATACCACAGCCCTCACCTGTGATTGAACACCAAAGAGAACCGCTGACAACCGCATGCGGTTCAGGAGTCACGGTCATAGCCATGGCCGTGACACTCCCACCCCTCAAAGCCCCCCCACCAATAAAAAAAACACGTGAGGGACTCACACAAGGGGATGGGAGAAGGGGACGTCCACTCTCAGACACGGTTCCCAAAATGTCACTGTCAGCTGCATCCTCTCCCAGCACACAACACAGCCAGTCCGACGAGGCCTGCAGCCCGCACCAGCGACACGGAAATGGAACCACTGAGAGTGGACGAGGGGACTCTCCACTCACGCCCCCACTCCAGTCGCTGCCAGCAGACACTCCTAACCAGCACGCAGCCGGACCACTTACGGAGTGCTGCCAGCAGACGACCAGAGATGGGAACATGGAGAGGGACGAGGGATCCCCAACACAGACACGGAAGGTAAGGTGGCGGGGAATAAGCCACCAACCGTGCCGTTAACGGAGAACCCCCAGGAACGCTCTCCCTCCGGAGAACGCGCATGCAGGCCACAAGGATATGGCACTGCATGCTGCACCCTCTTTCGAAGGTATGCATACCGCATACCAGACACACACCATGGGTAGTAAAATCAGGGGGACGCCACACGAGGCAACGGTGAAGGGATGGCGGGGAAACGCCACTCACCGCGCCATCAGAGGCGAAACCCCCAGAACGCTCTCCCTCCGAAGAGCGCGCATGTACCCCTACGCAGAGGGCGGTACATGCTTCACCCTCTTTCGAGGGATGCATACTCCCACCCCTCAAAGCCCCTCCCAACAACAAAAGGGGAAAGTTGGTGAGGCATAAGAAACAATGGGAGGGGGGGAGGGGAAAGAAACAAAAAGGGGACACCAACACGGACAACGGTGAGCTGGGAATGCCACTCACCGCGCCGTAAATGGTGAAAACCCCATAACGCTCTCCCTCCGGAGAACGCGCATGCACCCCATCCGTAGACAGCAGTGCATGCTTTACCCTCTTTCGAGGGAGCGCCACGTAAGAAGCGACTGTGGTCATACTGTCACGGCTGAGGATGGGGGAAATCCTCAGCCGTGTGGAGCCCGGTGATGTTACGGCTGCTTGGCCATGAAGACAGAATTAGGGAGCAGGTCACCTCCTAAACGCATCCCTAACCTGACCCTGGCTCCTAGCTACATGAGCCAACCTTGATGGTAGGAGGGCCCATGCTCCGGAACCTAAAATTCCCTGCTAGCCCTCAAGATGACCCTCACCTAGGAGCTGAGTAAGACAAGCCCACTCCTCCTAGACACGGAGGAGCAGGAGTCTCAACGGCCAAGCTGCAGGAAAAGGGGAGACATAAACAGCTCTATGGATATGGCAGGTGAACAAAGAGTTCCACCTACCTGCCACAGCCTTGCTGACTGGATCCCTGTGTTAGCAGGGTGCAGATCACAAACGCATCCCCACACAGGGACCCAGATCCATAGCTGCACAAAATCACATATAAAACATCACACGGACATCACACATAACTAGAAATAACTTAAAGCGACATTATGGTTATGACCACAGGGGTGGCTCTTACTGGCAGGTAATAAAGACATGAGGCTGCTCTCAGCTAAGCATGGCTGAAGCAACCTGCAGGCCTGCAAAAGCAGTGAGGCTTTATAGGCCAAGAAGCCACACCCCACAGTCGGACACACCCAGTGCACACACACACTAGGAAGGAGATTAACCCTTCCAACACCAGGGAAGGGAAAACACCACTTAAAGGAGACGTGCACACAATAACATAAAAAGGAAGTGCACACATACACACATCACACAAAACCGCATGCACAACGTAGCGAGCTGCAATGGCACAGCTCAGCCTGCTACGCTGCCACATACATACTGTTGCCAGCGGCAACCACAGGTGAGGCAAATACCACAGCCCTCACCTGTGATTGAACACCAAAGAGAACCGCTGACAACCGCATGCGGTTCAGGAGTCACGGTCATAGCCATGGCCGTGACAGAATTAGACCGTAAGGAAGCCCAGAATAAGGCCTGCCCTAATACCGTCCTTAAATCAGATATCTCCCTCCTAAGACAACAAATTTTACAGATCCTAGATCAGAAATCCCGCTTTGGCCCTGATCGGATTCCCATCGACGCAGCGTCCTCTCTGGAGGGAGACTTCACCCAATTGGAGATTAAACGCACTATTAGTGACTTGAAGGTCGTTAAATGCCCGGGCCCAGATGGGCTGTCACCCCGTTTTTACAAGGTTTTGACTGACGACCTCGCCCAGACCATGGCGGATGCCTTCAATTCTATATCTAGGGACTGCTTCTTTCCGTCACAAGCCCTGCAAGCGCATATAACAGTTATACCCAAGCCGGGACGGGACCATACTGCTTGTTCAAACTACAGGCCCATTTCCATTTTGAATGTCGACCTTAAACTCTATGCCAAAATCCTTGCCCTGAGACTACACCCCTTCATCCCAGAGTGTATACATAGAGAGCAGGTGGGATTCGTTCCGGGACGCGAAGCCCGAGACAATACCCTTAAATCTCTAGGTCTAATAGCTAGGGCGAAATCACTCAAAATTCCCCTGTGCCTCCTAGCAGTCGATGCCGAGAAGGCATTCGACAGGGTTAACTGGCGATTTTTAGAGGAAACACAAATTCACATAGGTCTGGGTAATAACATGCTTCAAAAGATCATGGCATTATACTCCGCTCCTTCAGCTTGCGTACGGGTTAACGGATTGCTATCATCTCCTTTTCTGATTCGGAACGGGACAAGACAGGGATGCCCCTTATTGCCATTTCTTTACATCTTAGTGATGGAGTCCCTGGCAAATTCCAAAAGTCTGAGATACTAAATATTTCATTGCCCTCTCGAGAAGAGACCTCTCTTAAAGACTCCTTTTCTTTCCGATGGACCTCCCAGTCCATCAAACATCTGGGAGTCCATATCCCAGCAAACCTCGCCCATTTATTTAAGCTGAATTACCAACCCATGCTTAGTACGATAGAGGCTGACTTACAAAAGTGGTTCCCCCTATACATATCCTGGTTTGGTAGAATTAATACCATCAAGATGGATATTTTACCTAGGCTCCTATATGTATTTCAAACTATACCCTGCGAAGTCCCCTTCACCTACTTTAACAGATTAAAAAGCCTGATTTCCCGTTTCACTGGCCATAATTCCAAGGCTAGACAAAGCTATGCGACACTCACGAGAGCCAAAGCGGCTGGGGGGTGGGTCTTCCCAATCTTCTCACCTATTATAGAGCTGTGATCATGAACTGCACGATAATCGCGCGTCAAAGTTATGGGTTGAACTAGAACTTGAGGAGGCCCCCAACCTGGTGACTGGAATATTTTGGTTATTAAAATCGGCTTTTTATAAGCTACCCCAGTGCAAATCCAATCAGCTTATTTATTCTCTTGCCAGGACATGGTTTAGATTTGCAATTAAGCTCCACCTGGCACACATACCAGGCCCTCTAACTACATTATCTGATCATCCAGACCTACCACAAGGTCTTAAGAACATCCTGTCCTTAGGCCCCCACAACGTAGAGCCTGTTAGGATACGAGATATTAGCAACCAACAGGGCATCCTTCCATTGAACACTATTTCACATATCATTCCTTCGGCTCCTGGGCAATGGTTCTTATATTTTCAGCTCCGTAGCTTTGTCTCCTCCCTGCTGCCTGACTTGCAGACTCGCCTTGGGTTATCTGACTTTGAGAAATAATGTATAACGGGCAGTGTACCCAGACATGCCATTTCACTGCTATATGCTATGCTGAACACCGAGGAGTCGGGGGGCTCTGCTTCGGATCCCATCCGCACTAAGCTTAAATTTATGACGGATTGGGAGGCTGAGCTGGGTTCCTCGTACACCATCGACCAGTGGAAAAGGTCTTTGCAAGAACTGAACTATAAAGTGTTGACTAGGTGGTACAGGACCCGGTTAAACTTCACTAGTTCTATCCGGCAGTACCTACCACATGTTGGAGGTGCTCATCGGGTGTTGGCTCCATGCTGCATATCTGGTGGGAATGTCTGGGGGTTGCGCACCTATGGGATGAGGTGTTCGCCCTGCACAATCATATATATAGAACGAATGTGGATGCTTCACCTGCCATAGCCCTACTATCAATTTTCCCAGGGCGAGTGGCTCAGGTCAAAAAAGGGTACCTGCGATTGTTTGTTCTAGCCGTAAAACAAATAATCCCACGCAAGTGGAGATCGGCCGAGAGCTTGGAGAGGTCCCAATGGGTTGTTGCTCTTGACTCCCTGGTGCACATGGAGGAATTGGGTGCCACGGATCGAAAAGCCTCACAGGCCTTCTTTAGGATATGGGACCCCTGGCACCTCTTTTGCTCTTCAGTGGCGTTCTCAACCTGGGTACCTTCTGGTACCTTACCCTCAGACACATCATGAGCTGTTTGATAGATGCCACGTCCTACGGATACACCCTTCCCCTATCCCCCCTTCTCCCATGTGTCCATTCTGTGTTGTCCCCCCCCCCATGTCACGTGTAGGTTGTTGTGTTCAGATGTTAACAGCAAATATATATACATGTTACCAGTCCTTTACACTCATTTGCTCTGTTACGTGTAATAGGTTTGTTTTGATTTGATTTATTATCATATGTCATACCTGATGGGGGTTAACTCACCTCTCGCTTATTTGGAATACTTTGATGCATATATGTCACGAACCGGCAGGACAGGTAGTGAATCCTCTGCACCAGAGAGGCGATGGCGCGGGTTGTACTAGAGGACCGGTTCTAAGCAGTTACTGGTCTTCACCAGAGCCCGCCGCAAAGCGGGATGGATTTGCCGCGGCGGTAACTACCAGGTCGTGTCCCCTAGTAACAACTCGACCTCTCTGGCAACTGATAAGGCGTGGTACACAGGGAGAAGGCAAGAGCGAAGTCGGACGTAGCAGCGGTCAGGGCAGGCGGCAAAGGTTCAAAGGCGAGTGGACGGTAGCAACGGGTACGGCAACAGGTAAGGCAAACTAACATAGTAGGGAACGCTTTCTCTGAGGCACAAGGCACAAAGATCCGGCAGAAGGCTGTGGGAGGAGAAGGTATAAATGGGCAGTGCACAGGTGCAGCCTAATTAAGTCAGCACTGCCTCTCACAACCTTAACCCTTAATAACCCCTTTGGACCAGGCACCAATCACTGGTGCACTGGTCCTTTGAATCTAAGAGTCCCGGCGCGCGCGCGCCCTAGAGAGCGAGGACGCACATGCCGAGACGCTGGAGTGCTGCCTGGGGACATACGCTGTGAGCGCTCCGAGGCCAGCAGGGGACCCGGAGCGCTCAGCGTAACAGTACCCCACCCTTTGGTCTCCCTCCCTTTTTGGTACCGAAGAACTTGCGGATGAGACTGCGGTCCAGGATGTTCTCCTCCGGCTCCCATGACCTCTCCTCAGGACCGCAGCCCTCCCAGTCGACCAAAAAAAATCTTTTCCCCCGGGAGATCTTGGTCGCCAAGATCTCCTTGACAGAGAATATATCGGAGGTACCGGCGACAGGGGTGGGAGAAGCTTGGGAGAAAAACGGTTAAAGACAGCAGGTTTAAGAAGGGAGACATGGAAGGAGTTATGGATTCGGAGGGAGGGAGGAAGATGGAGCTGATAAGAAACTTGATTGATACGACTCTTGATTTTATAGGGTCCCAAGAAACGAGGCTCCAACTTGTAACTTGGGACCCTAAATCGGATGTACCTACAGGAGAGCCACACCTTGTCACCCGGGCGAAATTCCGGTGGAGATCTGCGTCTCTTGTCAGCTTGAACCTTCATACGGGCGGAAGCCCTGAGGAGAGCAGCGTGGGTTTCTCGCCAGATGGAGGAAAAATCCTGTACAAGACTGTCAACGGCAGGTACAGAAGAAGGAGTGGGAGACTGCGGCAGAGGTGGACGAGGATGACGGCCAAAAACTACAAAGAAAGGAGACTTGTTAGAGGCAGAGGATTGTTTGTAGTTGTAGGAGAACTCCGCCCAGGGAAGTAGATCAGCCCAGTCGTCATGGAGAGAGGATACAAAGTGACGCAGATAGTCACCCAAAATCTGGTTCACCCGTTCTACTTGGCCGTTAGATTGAGGGTGGTACGAAGAAGAAAAGTCCAATTTGATCCCGAGCTGGGCACATAGAGCCCTCCAGAATTTGGAGACGAATTGTACCCCACGATCTGAGACAATATGTTTGGGAAGGCCATGGAGACGGAAGATGTGTTGGAAAAATTGTTTGGCCAACATGGGTGCAGAGGGTAGACCGGGCAGGGGTACAAAGTGAGCCATCTTGGAGAAGCGATCCACCACGACCCAAATAACGGATTTGCCATGGGAGGAGGGAAGATCAGTAATAAAGTCCATGGCGATGTGAGACCAGGGAACTTCAGGAACAGGTAGAGGCAAGAGGAGACCCGCTGGTCTCTGGCGAGGCGATTTATCCCGGGCGCAAATCATACAGGCCTGGACGAAGTCCGAGACATCTTTCTCCAGAGAAGGCCACCAGTACCTTTGGGAGATTAGTTGGAGAGACTTTAGCACCCCTGGATGACCGGCAAAAGGGGAGGCGTGGCCCCACTTGAGAATTCGCAGCCGCTGACGTGGAGGTACGTAGGATTTGCCAGGAGAAAGAAGGCGTAGGTCCACGGGAGCGACTGTAATAAGGAGTTCTGGAGGGATAATATATTGAGGTGTTAACTCGTCGCCCACCACATCGGAGAAGCGAGACAGAGCATCTGCCCTAATGTTCTTACAAGCCGGACGGAAATGGATCTCAAAGTTAAAGCGGGCGAAGAACAGAGACCAACGAGCCTGACGGGGATTTAATCTCTGAGCAGACTGGAGATAAGCCAGGTTCTTGTGGTCCGTGAAGATGTACACAGGATGTGTGGCGCCCTCGAGTAAATGTCTCCATTCCTCCAGTGCCAATTTAATAGCCAGCAGTTCCCTGTCCCCAATGGAGTAATTTCTCTCTGCGGAAGAGAATGTTTTTGAAAAGAAGCCACAAGTTGAAGTCTTGCCCCGGGAAGACTTCTGGGTGAGGACAGCTCCGGCTCCCACCGAGGAGGCATCCACTTCAAGAGAGAAGGGCTTGGTGGAATCTGGTCTAGAGAGAACGGGTGCAGAGGCAAAGGCGGATTTCAGGGACTGGAAGGCTTCCTCGACTTGGGAAGGCCAGGATTTGGGGTTAGCTCCTTTTCTAGTGAGGGCCACGATAGGAGCTACCAGAGTAGAATAGTGAGGGATGAATTGCCTGTAGTAATTCGCAAAGCCCAGAAATCTTTGTATGGCTCGGAGACCAGAGGGACGTGGCCAATCCAGAATCGCCGAGAGTTTGGCTGGGTCCATTTGAAGTCCTTGGGCTGAAATAATGTATCCCAGGAAAGGCAGGGAGGTCTGTTCAAATAGACATTTTTCAAGTTTAGCGTATAGGCGATTTCTCCTGAGACGAGTAAGAACTTGTTGCACATGAACCCGGTGTTGATCCAAATTGGAGGAAAAGATGGGGATATCATCCAGGTATACGACCACGCAGGTGTAAAGTAAGTCCCTGAAAATATCATTGACGAATTCCTGGAAGACAGCAGGTGCGTTGCAGAGGCCGAAGGGCATCACCAAATACTCAAAATGGCCGTCCCTTGTGTTAAAGGCGGTCTTCCATTCGTCTCCCTCACGGATATGGATCAGATTATAGGCCCCTCGGAGGTCCAATTTAGTGAAGATCTTAGCCCCTCGGAGACGAACAAATAGCTCAGAGATTAGAGGCAGAGGGTAACGGTTCTTGATGGTAATTTTATTAAGACCTCTGTAGTCAATGCAGGGGCGGAGGGAGCCGTCTTTTTTTGTCACGAAGAAAAAAACGGCCCCAGCAGGAGAAGAAGATTTTCTTATGAATCCTCTCTGTAGGTTCTCACGTATATAGTCGGACATGGCAAGAGTCTCAGGAGGTGAGAGAGGATAAATTCTGCCCCGAGGTGGAGTAGAACCGAGTATCAGGTCGATCGGGCAATCATAGGATCGGTGAGGAGGAAGAACCTCAGCTTGTTTCTTGCAGAAGACATCCGTGAAGGAATGGTATGGCTTGGGCAGCCCAGAAGGCGGAGAAACTTGCGGGTTCTGTTTGACCAGAGCAGGCTTGAGACAGCGGTCCGAACAGGAGGAGCCCCAACGCAGGATCTCACCGGTGGACCAATTCAGGACAGGACTATGACGTTAAAGCCACGGCAGACCCAGGAGGAATTTGGAGGAACAGAAGGGAAGGACAAAGAACTCTAAAGTCTCTGTATGAAATATTCCGATGTCCATCCGTAGAGGCTGGGTACGGAACTGCACGGTGGCTGAGAGTCTCTCACCGTTAACAGTAGAGATGAAAAACGGCTTGGGTAGATGGATTACTGGAATACGGTACTTGTCAACCAAGGAGGCGTGAATGAAGTTGCCAGCTGAACCGGAATCCAAGAAGGCGGCTGCGGAGAAAGAGGACTTGGAATAGATGATCAACTGCACGGGTATGATGAGACGTGGAGAGGAAGAATCCACACCTAGCAACGCCTCTCCCACGCTTACTAGGTGCGAGCGTTTCCCGAACGCGGTGGACAGAGAGGACAATCTCTAAGGAAGTGCTCGGTACTGGCACAGTACAGACACAGGTTCTCGTTTCTGCGGCGGCTTCGTTCTTGTGGAGTCAAGCGTGACCGATCCACCTGCATGGCTTCCACGGCGGAAAACCCAGTAGCGGGTTGAGGTGGATGCGGAAAAACGGGAGCCAGACGAGGAAGGCGTCTAGGACGAGCTTTTTCCTTTTCAAGGAGGAGTTCCTCCTGTCTTTCGGCGAAACGTTTGTCGATCCTAGTGGCCAGCAAGATGAGGTCACAAAGAGTGGATGGAAGATCACGTGCAGCCAGAACGTCCTTTACTTCACTGTTAAGTCCTTTCTTGAAGGTGGCACAAAGGGCTTCATTGTTCCAGTTCAGCTCAGAGGCCAGAGTGCGGAACTGAATGGCATAGTCACCCACGGAAGAACCTCCTTGGGTCAAATTTAGTAAGGCAGTCTCTGCGGAGGTAACCCGGGCAGGCTCCTCAAAAACATTCCGGAACTCTAGGCAGAAGCTCTGGACGGATACGGTGGCAGGATCTGCGCGGTCCCATAGTGGTGTAGCCCAGGCCAGGGCCTTCCCGGACAGTAAACTGAGAATAAAAGCTACCTTGGCTCGCTCAGAAGGAAACTGGTCGGACAGAAGCTCGAGGTGGAGAGAGCACTGCGACAAGAACCCACGGCACTGCTTAGGATCTCTGTCATATTTGTCTGGTAGGGACAAACGGATTCTGGAACCGGTGGTAACTGCAGGAGCAGACGGAGATGCTGGCTGTTGCAGAGAAGGCAGGAGCTGCTGCAACATAGCGGTCAACTGGGCCAGCTGTTGACCCTGCTGTGCCACAATGGTGGTGAGGTCCTCCAGGCTTGGCAGGGGAACATCAGTGGGATTCATGGCCGGATCTTACTGTCACGAACCGGCAGGACAGGTAGTGAATCCTCTGCACCAGAGAGGCGATGGCGCGGGTTGTACTAGAGGACCGGTTCTAAGCAGTTACTGGTCTTCACCAGAGCCCGCCGCAAAGCGGGATGGATTTGCCGCGGCGGTAACTACCAGGTCGTGTCCCCTAGTAACAACTCGACCTCTCTGGCAACTGATAAGGCGTGGTACACAGGGAGAAGGCAAGAGCGAAGTCGGACGTAGCAGCGGTCAGGGCAGGCGGCAAAGGTTCAAAGGCGAGTGGACGGTAGCAACGGGTACGGCAACAGGTAAGGCAAACTAACATAGTAGGGAACGCTTTCTCTGAGGCACAAGGCACAAAGATCCGGCAGAAGGCTGTGGGAGGAGAAGGTATAAATGGGCAGTGCACAGGTGCAGCCTAATTAAGTCAGCACTGCCTCTCACAACCTTAACCCTTAATAACCCCTTTGGACCAGGCACCAATCACTGGTGCACTGGTCCTTTGAATCTAAGAGTCCCGCCGCGCGCCCTAGAGAGCGAGGACGCACACGCCGAGACGCTGGAGTGCTGCCTGGGGACATACGCTGTGAGCGCTCCGAGGCCAGCAGGGGACCCGGAGCGCTCAGCGTAACAATATACAGTACAAACCAAAAGTTTGGACACACCTTCTCATTCAAAAAGTTTTCTTTATTTTCATGACTATGAAGGCATCAAAACTATGAATTAACACATGTTGAATTATATACATAACAAACAAGTGTGAAACAACTGAAAATATGTCCTATTTTAGGTTCTTCAAAGTAGCCACCTTTTGCTTTGATTACTGCTTTGCAAACTCTTGGCATTCTCTTGATGAGCTTCAAGAGGTAGTCCCCTGAAATGGTTTTCCAACAGTCTTGAAGGAGTTCCCAGAGATGCTTAGCACTTGTTGGCCCTTTTGCCTTCACTCTGCGGTCCAGCTCACCCCAAACCATCTCGATTGGGTTCAGGTCCGGTGACTGTGGAGGCCAGGTCATCTGGCGCAGCACCCCATCACTCTCCTTCATGGTCAAATAGCCCTTACTTTCAAAGTTTTCCCAATTTTTCGGCTGACTGACTGACCTTCATTTTATAAAGTAATGATGGCCACTCGTTTTTCTTTACTTAGCTGCTTTTTTCTTGCCATAATACAAATTCTAACAGTCAATTCAGTAGGACTATCAGCTGTGTATCCACCTGAATTCTCCTCAACGCAACTGATGGTCCCAACCCCATTTATAAGGCAAGAAATCCCACTTATTAAACCTGACAGGGCACACCTGTGAAGTGAAAACCATTTCAGGGGACTACCTCTTGAAGCTCATTAAGAGAATGCCAAGAGTGTGCAAAGCAGTAATCAAAGCAAAAGGTGGCTACTTTGAAGAACCTAGAATATGACATATTTTCAGTTGTTTCACACTTGTTTGTTATGTATATAATTCCACATGTGTTAATTAATAGTTTTGATGCCTTCAATGTGAATCTACAATTTTCATAGTCATGAAAATAAAGAAAACTCTTTGAATGAGAAGGTGTGTCCAAACTTTTGGTCTGTACTGTACATACCCTGATATCAAAGTCCCTATATCACAAAATTGTATAAGTAGATAGATATGCATGGTAACGGGAAGTTTTTCTCTTCCATATACCTGAAATGTATGGCATTATACTTCTTTTTGATTGTGCTATTGTGTACTCATACAACACCGGAGAAGTGTCTTGATTCAGATCGCTCCATGACTTACAAATGTTTGTAAAGCTTTATTGTTAATATATTGTCAATAAAAAAGAGATTAAACCATAAAATTGGCTTGTCTTCACTTTCCACATTGTCTTCACTAAAATTGTTTAAAATTTTTTTGTCTTCAAGTTCCACATTGTCTTCACCAAAATTGTTTAAAATTCTCCTGTCTTGGAGCGTGGCCAGCTATGAGCGAGTGAGGACGTGCTCTCCCTGAGCTCCTCTGCATCCCTGGCGATATCTATCAGCATCCGGCCTCTCCTGATGGGAAAATCGATCAAGAAGGGTAGAGCCCGACCATCGGCCCCCCTGGCAGCCTCACAGGGGGATTTGCCCCTTCTTTTCACCCAGCAAGCCTCCTCTCCGGGCCCCGGGCTGACAGGCCTCCATGCAGGGTCTCAAGATGCCGCCGGCGCACGAACCATGCGCCCGACTGCAGTGTATCCGGCTACACCGGGGAGCCCCACTACACAGCTCCACCGGCACCGATCTCTTTCAGTGCCCCCGTTGCCCTCCACCTGACCTGGAGTCGCCGAGCCGAGGGCCTGGGATAGGGCTTCCCCG
Organism: Bufo bufo; assembly: GCF_905171765.1. NCBI lineage: Eukaryota > Metazoa > Chordata > Amphibia > Anura > Bufonidae > Bufo > Bufo bufo. Next base: position 79,082,851 of record NC_053393.1, on the reverse strand, counting down.
GCCCCCCTGGAGCCGCACTCCCCGCCGCCTTCCTCCCTCCTGGCGAGCGCACCTGACCTGGACCCACAAGCGCATGCCGCGGCTGCGGCGCGGAACCCGGACATCTCCCAGGTCAGTCAAGGGGGCTCACCACAAAACTCTAACAACGGGGGTTTATGGGCTGAGAACCCCACCAACCTGCAAAACTGCGTCTTGAGGCCCCTTGCCCGCCCTTTCTGGCCTGGTAAGCCCTTATCAAGTGGCGCAGACCTCTTCACCCTCCAGCGGAGCCCTTTGGACATTCCCGTGGGCGCTCAACTCCCTCCTGGGGAAGCCCCCCAAAATGGAAGCTCCCCTGTTGTATTGGACTCTTTCCGTCCTCCCTCCCACTCTCCTGGGCCCTCTCTAGCTGCCTCACCACACTGGTCCACTGGATCCTCTTGGGACGGGTCCCACCAGCCACCGTCCGGGGTGTCCCCTAAGAAACCAGGCCTCACACATACTTCCGCCCAAGTCGGGGTCCCTTCTTCCTCAGCAGATTTATTTGGCGACGAAGCCAGGCTGCCAACGATGGCGGATTTGCGCACTCTTATTTGTTCACTGCCCACCAAAGCAGATTTATCCAGCTTTGCCACTAATATACTGCAGGAATGCAAGCGAGAATTCTCACAGGTCCGCTCTGAAATGGCTGTGATTGACTCCAGAATTGACTCCAGAATTGACTCCAGAATTGACCACACATGTCTAGCGGCCACGGTCTCGGCCCTCCAAGATACTATCTAATCTCATGAGGCCCAGCTCTATGCTTTACATCAGCACCTGGATGACATCAAAATCGTGCAGCTGCTGATCGGGTTGCCCACTGTCAGTGACAGCAGGGCAACCCTAAGACAAGGCAGGGACAGTGCCCAGGTGTCCCTGCCTTCCGGATCGCTGCAGACACAGCGCTTCCTGTTCCGGCCCGGCGGTCATGTGACCGCCGTGACCGGAGTGTGCAGGAGCTGTGTGAGGTCTCTCAGAGACCTCGATCAGCCCTGCTGTGAGGCTGTACAGCGCTGGATTGCTGCTGTACAGCCTCTCTAGGGGTGCATTTCTTCTGTAACTGGGGCTACTATGTCAGCCCCAGTTACAGGAGAATCAACAGTGAAAAAAAAAAAAAAAAAAGTGAAGCAAATGTCCCCCAGAGGTCTTGTATGACCTTATGGGGGACGAAAAGTGTAAAATAAAAAAAATAAAAATAAAAGGTTGAAAATAAAAAAATAAAAAAAAGTTTCACATGTAAAAAAAAAAAAGTCCCCAAGTAAGGAATGAAAAAAAAAAGTTAAAAATAGAAAAAATTTAAAAAAGTATACATATTAGGTATTGCCGCGTCCGTAAAAACCAGCTCTATAAAAATATCACATGACCTAACCCCTCGGGTGAACACCGTAAAAAAAAAAAAAAAAAAAACAGTGTCAAAACAAGCAATTTTTGTCACCTTGCATCACGAAAGGTGCAACACCAAGTGATCAAAAACGCGTATGTCCCACAAAATAGTACCAATAAAACCATCACCTCATCCCGCAAAAAATGAGCCCCTACATAAGAAAATCTCTCAAAAAATAAAAAAAACTATAGCTCTTAGAACATGGAGACACTAAAACATCATTTTTTTGGTTTCAAAAATGCTATTATTGTGTTAAAGTGAAACAAATAAAAAAAAGTATACATATTAGGTATTGCCGCGTCCGTAAAAACCAGCTCTATAAAAATATCACATGACCTAACCCCTCGGACCTAACCCCTCGGGTGAACATTTAAAAAAAAAAAAAAAAAAACTGTGTCAAAACAAGCAATTTTTGTCACCTTGCATCACAAAAGGTGCAACACCAAGTGATCAAAAACGCGTATGTCCCACAAAATAGTACCAATAAAACCGTCACCTCTTCCCGCAAAAAATGAGCCCCTACATAAGAAAATCCCTCAAAAAATAAAAAAAAATATAGCTCTCAGAACATGAACACATTAAAACATAATTTTTTTGTTTCAAAAATGCTATTATTGTGTAAAACTTTAATAAATGAGAAAAAGTATACATATTAGGTATCGCCACGTCTGTAACGATCTGCTCTATAAAAATGTCACTTGACTGAACCCCTCAGGTGAACGCTGTAAAAATAAATAAATAGAAACTGTGCTAAAACAACCAATTTTTTGGTCACCTTGCCCCATAAAGTGTTATAATGAATGATCAAAAAATCATATGTACCCAAAAATAGTACTAATAAAACTGGCACCTTATCCCCTAGTTTCCAAAATGGGGTCACTTCTTGGGAGTTTCTACTGTAAGGGTGCATCAGGGGGCTTCAAATGGGACATGGCATCTAAAAACCATGTGGAGTTCCTTTTATTCTGCGCCCTGCCGTGTGCCCATACAGCAGTTTATGACCACATGTGGGGTGTTTCTGTAAACCGCAGAATCTGGGTAATAAATATTGAGTTTTGTTTGGCTGTTAACCATCGATGTGTTAAAGAAAAAAATTGATTAAAATGGAAAATCTGCCAAAAAAGTGAAATTTAAAAATTTGATCTCCATTTTCCTTTAATTCTTGTGGAACGCCTAAAGGGTTAACAAAGTTTGTAAAATCGGTTTTGAATACCTTGAGGGGTGTAGTTTCTACAATGGGGTCATTTATTGGGGTATCCACTATGTAGGCCCCACAAAGTGACTTCAGACCTGAACTGGTCCTTATAAAGTGGGTTTTGGCAATTTTCTTATAAATTTGAAGAATTGCTTCTAAACTTCTAAGCCTTCTAACGTCCTAAAAAAATAAAATGACATTTCCAAAATGATGCCAACATAAAGTAGACATATGGGGAATGTTAAATAATAAATATTTTATGAGGTATCACTTTCTGTTTTAAAAGCAGAGAAATTGAAATGTAGAAAATTGTGAATTTTTCAAATTTTTGGGTAAATTTGGGATTTTTTCATAAATAAAGGTGAAATATTTTGACTCAAATTTATAATTATCATGAAGTACAATGTGTCACGAGAAAACAATCTCTGAATGACTTGGATAAATAAAGGCGTTCCAAAGTTATTACCACATAAAGTGAGATATGTCAGTTTTGCAAAATTTGGCCTGGTCAGGAAGGGGGCAAATGGCCCAGATGGCAAGTGGTTAACCAGAAACTAATGGACCTGGTGGTTAAATGAGTCCCTTCTCCTAGACACGGTGTGTGCTGCGAACCTCCAAGCCACTATAACCAACTTTCTTTCTGATCATGCCTCAGACCCTACCTCCCTCCCCATGCAATGGGAGGCCTTAAAATGTGTCCTCTGTGGGATTCTCGTCAAGCACGGCACCCGCCTTAAAAAGGAAAAGGTCATCACTCTGAAAAATGCCCTGCAGAAGGTTGCGTCCTTGGAGCTCCTTCCTAAGCGAGCTCTCTCCCAGTCCGTTCTTTGTGACCTTCAGAACGCGCGCATGGACGCGCGACGCCTCCTGAAAGCATCTTACAAACGGATGATCCAAACCTGTCGCAGTAAATTTTACGAGTATGGCAATAAATGCGGTCGCTTGCTGGCGAGGGCTCTCAGAGGCCATATTGCTGCTTCCCATGTCCCAGCTGTCAAAAACTCGACGGGCCATATGGTGCACACTAATGAGGAAATCGCCTCCTCCTTCCACTCTTTTTTATTCCCGGTTGTATAACCTTCCTTGCTCCCGTGATGCAGAGGTTGACCTGACCTCCAGATCACTAACTCGGGGCCCTAAAATTGTCCACTGAACAAATCGCCAGCTTGGAGGCCCCGTTCACAGAGACGGAGTTACAGGTGGTGATCAAGTTCTTACCAGGAGGCAAGAGTCCAGGTCCTGACGGATTTACCGCCAGTTTTTATAAATCTTTCTCAACTCCTCTCACCCCCTTTCTGTTGAAGGTCTTCAATGCTGTATCCTCTGGATGCCCTTTCCCGGCGCAATCTACCATGGTCCACATCGCAGTCATCCCTAAGCCTGACAAAGATCCACACCTCTGCGCCAGCTATCGCCCTATCTCTTTGCTAAATGTGGACCTTAAAATATTCGCCAAACTGCTCGCCAACAGACTAAATGCGTCCCTACCCTTTTTGATACACCCTGACCAGGTAGGCTTCATCCCCGGGAGGGAAGCCCACGATAATACACTCAGAACACTAGACATTATTCACCACGTGAAAACTACAAACACCCCCCTCATGATCTTATCCCTCGACGCGGAAAAAGCTTTCGATCGCGTCTCCTGGCAAGCGATTCGAACTGCCCTTTCGGGGTTGGGAATAGGCCTGGACTTCATGGGGAAAATTTTCAGTCTATACCAGCAACACACTACTACGCATTTCTGTCTTGTTTTATCTAAATATTCTATAAAAATTTTGAATGACAAAAATTCTCTTGTCTTCAAGTTGAGCATTGTCTTCACCAACATTCTCTTGTCTTTCATTATTTCTAAAAAAAGAGACATCCCTGCCTTGTACTCATAGATGATGGAGAATGTGGGCTGCTCCTAGAAATTATTGCTGTGTGGCAAGGTGCATGCCGACAAAAGAAGGAAAGAAGAAAAAAGAAGGAGATTAGAGAACCTTTACACAAAAGGTATCCCTACTCACAGGGCGCCAACGGTGATGGGACTGTTGTTCAAAGAAAAAACTAAGAAAGTACAAACAACCACAATAGGGGAGGCTGCTAGAAAGTAGCTTTAGCACCCGGCTAAACGCTTAAATCATCACAAGAAAAAATACGTGTAAGATTTTTGGTCTATAGTAGTTTTGACCTTCTTAATTAATTTAAAATTACACAATAAAGCGCCAAATCCCCACAAACATTAATAATAAAAAATCAGTAAAATGTCGCAAATTTGCATTATAAAAAGCATCAAAGCTGTGAGCATTCCTACTCACTTCACTGAGGGGCTGTCAATCCGACATACATTTGCCTAAGACAGTACCCCCCGGCCAAGGTCACTTAAAGAAATCACGCCAAATCTTAAATGGACATGCAATATGAAATTGATTGATTCTTACTTCACTGGGGGAATGTCAGACAGGTATGATATTGCAATACCTGAGACAATATCCCCCGGCCAGGTTCGCATATGATATATCAGAAGTTGAAGTCCGCACACATCCAGATCAGGCTCATCTTCAATTTCTTTATTCAATAGGGCTCAACGCGTTTCGGGGTGTACATATAAAACCCCTTCCTCAGGAGCAAAAGAATAAACAATACATACATATATCTTACCCGCCTTTTATGCTCCCACGTCTCCACCGCATCTCCCTCCCGCGCCTGGATTGTTTGAAAGAACAGGAAGTCGCGGAATTGCCGCGACTTCCGGTCTATTGGAACGCATAGGGAGGTCTCGTATTGGCTGTTCGTGGAACACACAGCGGCAGGAACCGGAAGTTTCATCCTGGCTACGGCTTCCGGTCCTGTGGAACGCACGACAGCCAGAGATGAAACGCATGCCGGCTGTAAAAGGGCGTCATTTCCGCCTCGGTGCGCTCCATGAGTGGAACGCACTCATATGGAATATATCCAGAAGAGGAGCCAACATATATCACCCTCAGTAAAATCCAAAATATCAATCTCCAGCACTATCAGGATTTAATACTAGTGCTTTTATTGTTTTCTACTATCAATATATTTTATATTTTATGTATATAATGTATGTCAGGGATAGTCCTGCATTCAATGGCAGTATATATAACCCTGAATGGGGTGTGTGTACATATGCACACACCAAGACAGCACCCACAATAGGAGTGCCGCATTGGCGCAGACACATGCACACAAACTACATGAATGACCGTCAATAATTTAATATAATAGGTGCGGAAGACTAAAAATAAAGAAATGGTACGTGGAAGCGTGGGAGCACATAAACGAGCAATACTAAATATATTAAAATACAATACATAAAAAAGATGGTGTCTAATAATAATGAAATACATATATTTAAAAATATACATATAAAAATGTAAAAGAATATATATACATATATAGAAAAAATATACATGTATATATATTTAAAATATAAATATATAATTAAAAGGAAAATTCCAATTATGTCCAGTAAAGTGCATATGAATAAACATCGCTATATATATGCACCTAACTCGATACATATATTTCAACCGAGGAACACACAAAAAACCATAGAGATATTTATTCACACAGTTCGGAGATCAATAGTTTACATATTCTAAGGCCTCATTGTGTCCAACGGTGTGAGTGTATTCAATTTGTAAATCCAAAACATTTCTTTTCTGGATAATGTTTGGTAAGATCCTGGAATCCATTCTAACGGGGTAACTTTTAGGCCTTTGGGGTCCCCATCATGATATATCGAGAAATGTTTGGATATACTGTGTGTAACAACCTTCCGTCTAATATTAGAACGGTGTTCATTCATACGTTCCCTCAAAGTTTGTATGGTACGTCCTATATACAGTAACTTGCAAGGGCATTCCAGCAAGTATATTACATATGTGGTATTGCAATTCATTGCATGTTTTAGAAGGATAGATTCTTTTGGTGGTGGTAAGATAAATATCTTACCACAATATATCATCTCGCAACATTTGCATTTTTTTGAACCACATTTAGAAGAGCCTAACTCGCTCTTCGGATCTTTCCGAACCAATAATTCAACTTTTTGAGGGAGTTTTGGACATGAAGGTGCCAATATGTTTTTTAACGTTTTAGCTCTGCGAAAAGTTAAAACCGGGACTGACGGGATATTTTTTTCCATAATTGGATCCTTTAATAGGATTTTCCAATGTTTGTTTATTATTTTTCTAATATCTGTATGTCTACTGTTATAACCAGTAATTAAATTTAGGTTGGTATATTTTTGTAGGGTTTCCTTTTTTGGGGCACTTTTGAGGCTCTCTTTTTGGCTCTCTCTTAGGATATTAGGGGGATATTGTCTCAGGTATTGCAATATCATACCTGTTTGACATTCCCCCAGTGAAGTAAGAATCAATCAATTTCATATTGCATGTCCATTTAAGATTTGGCGTGATTTCTTTAAGTGACCTTGGCCGGGGGGTACTGTCTTAGGCAAATGTATGCCGGATTGACAGCCCCTCAGTAAAGTGAGTAGGAATGCTCACAGCTAAGGTGCATGCCACCATGGACACATGGAGCAGCTCTTATGGCCATGGACAGTTCTTGTCTTTCATGGTCCACTGTGTCAATGTTTTGCGTGGCAGTGGTAATGCTGCACCACAGAAATTAGTTCAGGTCCTATTGACAACTCCATGTTTGTGTCAGTCTGGTTCCCATACCAAGCACTTATCCACTTCCACCACATCCTCCTCAATAGACATCCTCCCATGCCCAACAGAAACAGGGCAAATCGTTGTTTTCCACTCCCCCCTCCTTTCACATGTGTAAACTACAGCGTTGCCATGCTATCGAACTTATGAGCCTAGGTCAGGGATCAGCAACCTGCGGCTCTCCAGATGTTGTGAAACTACAATTCCCGAAAGGCCTACTTGCTGTTTTCTTCTCAGAACTCCCATAGAAATAAATGGAGCATGCTGGGAATTGTAGTTTAACAACAGCTGGAGAGCCGCAGGTTGCTGATCCCTGGCCTAGGTGAGTGAAGCCACAAAGCAGATCAGTTGCTAATCTGCATCAAGCAGCAAATTTCTGGCTTTACGTTTCCCCACCAACTACAACTGGGCAATGTGGTCAGTGACAATAGCAGGAACATTGTGGCTGTGTTTGAGGGAAGTAACACATGCACTCTGCATTGCCTGCAAGAAAAATTAAGTGGTGCATTGTTTTAAAAAAAAAAAATGTATTGTTATCTGCAGAAGAATAATCTGCCTTTGAATCTCTTGATTCACAACGTTCCAACTCAGTGAAATTCCACCTTCCACATGCTGGAGCGAACCTATTAGCAACATAAAGCTTTCAATGATTATATCATGCACCAGATCACCACAGCTGTGAACCTGTGTTATTTTGAGCTCAGACAGTGGCAGCTCATGAGGGAAGCATATCACGTACTCAGACCCTTAGGCCACCAGGTTTGAGAGCAGTGTCAACAGTGGCATCAACAATGTCATCTCCCTGATATTTATATTAGGCAAATGTTAACGCTAATACAACAAGGGATGGTGAAAGAAGAACAGCTTCCACATCTTGTTTGATGCCCTGTAGATGTTCGGGACCCATGTATCAAATTGCATGGAGGAGGAAGTGGAGGAGGATGAGGAGATACCACTGGAGGAGGAAAAAGATAAGTTGGTGGTGCATAAGGATTTTTAGACATTTGTTCAGGACAAGCTACTACTTCTTCCTATACTAACATATGTACGGTATGTACAAATATAGGCATGCATCTGCCACTGTGAAGGCATAGTTTGTGATGCTTGCTCAGACCAAGACACTGCTGCTTCCAATACTGTGCATATCTACTGACTTGTCTTTCAGATTTAATGCTGTGCTGCTGCTTCAGCTGCCACTACTATTGTTGTACTATTAACCCTACACAGCTGCAATCTCCTGCCTTGTCAATGAGGTACTCATCGGCTCTCTACTGCTCCTCAAAAAAAGGGAGAGTCTTTTGGCCGCTTCTTCGGGACAAGCTACTACTTCTTCCGATACTAGCATGTGTATGTATAAAGGCAGGCAGGTATTTGCCCCCGTTAAGACATAATTATTGGATGCTTGTTCAGAATAAGCCACTTTTTGTTTCAGTACTATGATTTGTGTCTATAAACATGGAATGTGTTGGAACATTTTTAAATTTTAAAAAGCATAAATCTGATGGTGCAGCATGTTTTTAAACAGGCCGTTTGGTAACACCATCAACCTGTCACAAACTCACCTGTCCAGGCCCCAGTGGCACTTGGAGAGACGCACTGTTAAGCCATGTCCCCTGGTGATGTAACAGCATTCTTAGTAGCAGGATTCAATGCTCTGCTTCTTCCCACAGTGGGCATGTGCTGAAGGAGATTAGCAATGGGCTGATTGCTCAGCTGTTGTATTCCTATGTGCTAGTATTTCTGACTAATGGAATGCCGATTCATGACCTATCAGGTTCTGATCCTGGAACTCGGTGCTCTATTTAAACCCCTTCCTGGCCATACACCAGTGCCTGTGATAGTCTCTGACTCACTAGCTGTGTTCCTGGTTCCTGTTCTTTTTGAATTGCTTGTTGCTCTGACCCCGGCTTGTCTTCTGACCACTCTCTGTCTCTCGTTTGGTACTGCATAGCCTGTCTGGTTCTAACCTATTTACGTATGACCTATGCCCCTGTTTTTATGTTGTTTTGTCTTTTGGTGTTTGTGTGTCTCTGCACGTAAGTAACGCAGGAGCTGTCGACTGGTTGCGGCGGTCTTGCTACCTAGGGCTTGTACCACAAAGGTAGGGAAAGCGAGCTGGGTTCTAGGTTGTGGCTCACTATCCGTGTCTGTACCTACCTACAGGCATTACACAACCATGTTTACCCAGAGCTATATATGTGTCACTCTGACATTATTTGTTATTGCAGCCTTTTCGTTAAAGAGCTTAAAAAAAGGAAAAAAAAGAGAGAGAGATAAAAAGAAAGACAAGAAAGAAAAAATAGCCTTAGAAGTCCTAGAAGACCTCAGAGTATCATACACCAATTTTCAGGCCAACTGGAGGCCAATTCAGACCCAAATCACATTTTTTTGACTAATCGTTAGAATCAGAGCGGAAACTAATTTCAAGACATTTGCTGATCTCTTGTCTAAAACACTTGATACATGCGGTGCAAACCACATACATAGTTTATTTTGGCACAATTTGTGCAAAAAACTATCTCAATTTCAATAGTAAATCTCCCTCTCTCTGTTTTTCCCTTAGAAACTCTATGCAATATTAAGAGCTGAGTTGCATTTTACTGTGGTGTACAGCATGAACATATCCTTACATGACAATATGGACAATGAAAACAAGTCTATAAATCCTGTTTCATTTCATTAACCTACTTTACAGATTATTATGAATTTTAGCCACCGACCCACAAAAAAGTAACTAAGAATGTATGTAATATTTATACATACAGTGCTATTTTTCTTGCTTTTATGTCCTAGATGTATAGGAGAACTCCAACACACATCACAGAAGACTAACATACATAAAGCAGGTCATAGTCCATTATTCTATGTTTTATTTTTCTTTTTTTATTTCCTTTGGGGATATGGCCGTCAGATAACTAGGTTGACAAATCTTTGCCTAATTAAATTAGGCGCCTAATTGATTGCTGCGAAAATAAAACAGTTACTTGACCTCTGATTGTGTATCTAAGTGGGTTTTTTGAAGAAATTATTTTTAAAGTTTAATGGATGACCTAGACATGCAGTGACATGCGAGTCAGACCAGGCTTGTCTGAGAATACTGAAAAAATAAGTGTGCTCATTGGAAAAATACTTGCAGCAGTGACAGTAAAATCCACCAAGCTACCTACCATGAGAGAAAAATAAACAGAAAGGACTGTGGGCGACAAAAAAAATCTCCCTTACACATATGATCTAAGCTTTCTACTTCCAGCTTGTCACAAGATATCTGTTTTTTAATGGGAACGCCACTTACCTAACAAACGTTCTTATTAAAGGGGTTGTACGACCCCCACAGCAATTTTACCTATGGCCCCAAAAGTGTTCATTCTAAAAAACAAAAAATAAATAAATACATTTCTCTTTTTTCACTGATGCTCTGTTCCAGTGCTGAGGGCCCTGTCTCCATTGCTTCTGGTCCCCTGTGGAAGAAAGTGTGACGTCTCATCGCATATCACATGCACCATTGCAGTCATTCACTGGCCTCATCAATGACATATCCCCAAGCGGCATATGGCCAGCGAACTGCTGTAAGGGAGCACGTGATGACGGATAGGACATCACACTTCTGGTGCACAGGGGACCAAAAGCACTTTCAGGGACATAAGTAAACTTGCGTCGGAGTCGGAGAACCACTTTAACCGCTGTATCCTGCTATCCAGACAATTAGAGTGCTAGGTGCTCTAATAAATTTTCGGCGTAATGCCAATTATTGGTGCATTGTGCCCTGCACTATTTTTCACTTCTTGTATTGATTCGTTTTTTGACCTGGCCTGTCCTTGACCTCAATTTTGAGATTTAACCCTTTCTGTAATGCATACTTTCTGCTTTTTTATATTCCTGTTTCTGACTGCTTGTATCTGACACTTGGAAATCACACCTGACTATGCTCTTGACTGAACCCTGGACATCACATCTGGAATCTGTAGTATCTCTCCTGGCTTGACCCCTCATTTGTATCTGACTATGCTCCTGACTCAACTTTGACATCCCATCTGGAATTTGTAGTACCTCTCCTGGCTCTGACTCCTTTTTTATATCTGACTATTCTCCTTGATTCACCCTAGGACATCACACCTGGAATCTGTAGTACCTCTCCTGGCTCTGACCCCTGTCTTATATCTGACTATGCTCCTTGATTCACCATAGGACATCACACCTGGAATCTGTAGTACCTCTATTGGCTCTGACCCCTGTCTTATATCTGACTATGTGCCTTGATTTATCTTAGGACATCACACTTGAAATCTGTAGTACCTCTCCTTTCTCCGACCCCTGGCTTGTATCTGACCCGCACTCATGCCTGACCCTTGGATATTATCCACTGTCCAGCTGACTGTACTATCCTTCTTCCTGCCTTCATCCCTGCCTCACCCACTACCAGTAAGTGACTACTCTGGGAATTGTGACTTTGGAAAGCTCCAGTAACCAAAGCTACCCTTCCTCATGTGGGACATGATTGCAGGCATTATTTTCTTTAGACTCTGCAGCTCATTTCAGCCTGCCTCAAGCCATCTGTGGTTCCAAGCTTAGCATACAAATGAGCAAATGTTACAAGGCACGTGTAAAGTAACAAGAGCATAACAACCAAAGAGACAAGGTAGATGAAACTGGACAACTCTTTAACCAAGACCCAAAATATTATGCGGGTCACAAATGCTATCATCAAAATGGCCACAAATACCATTCATCCAAGGCCATGTGAATGGGTGGACAAAATGCATTTTTGGTGATTTCCTCTGTATATGTTATTATGCTAAAGACAAGTTTGGGATCAGCAAGAATTTTTCTGCTAATGCCACTATAGATATTGAACACAGACCCCAGGCATATAAAAAGCCAACACATGGGTGCGCCCATGATCTCTTTGTTTTTCCACCTATTGCTGGTCCTGATAATCTCCAGAAACATTTACTTGTGAACACTATTAGTAGTTCTTTTTATGACCTGTCTAATATAAGTTTACTGATCTTCTAACTAAATATATGTGTGCGATGTAGCAGTTACATAACTAGGCAGTTTATTGCAGTATTACAGTTAATTGCAGCCTATGGAATGTGTTGCTACATACTTTAGACCTGTCAAAGTTGAAGACATAATCAGCAATTAACTGCAACATTACTCATAGCACAAATAAAGTGATTGACCTCCACTGGACCTCACAGGTAGAAGGGTCCACTAGTTTAGATAAATATGCTGTGTCCAGTCCTGACATGGCTATTTATGTGTACAATTTTATGTTTTGCGCACATGTATATATAAGGTAATTTATATAATCATAAAAACTGATGTTTTTGTTATCTGTCCCGTGGGTATAGTCATATTTTTAGAGACACTACCATAATTGTTTATCACATACTGACTATATGAGCATATTCTATGTAATTTTTGTAAAAATAAAAAAAAAAGTGGACAGTATTCTACTTCCTGTCCTGTCTCTTTAAAGGGTCCTTACTAATGTATTGTGATAGTCCATATTTCCTCCTTTGCTGGCTTGATTCATTTTTCCATCACATTTTACGCTGCTCGTTTCCAGGGGTTACGACCACCCTGTAATCCAGTAGCGGTGGTTGTGCTGCTATAGAAGAAGAATATTTTGCATTTAGTTTTCAATGGCATAGCACTGCCGAAATGAAGCAGTAAAACAGCCATATTTCTATGAATGTTGATTTATAAAAAAAAAAAACATAGCTGTAAGTAGACAATATTATCTCACAACAAGATGCATGTGGGTTTTCTTATTCTTTTTTTCTTTTGCTATAAAAAGTTTGATATGCTAAACTCTTAAGAAATAAGAAAACGATTACATAGTTGAAATCTCCAGAGCCCAATGGGCCTATTTAGAAGAGTCAATGGTGTGTTCATTGTTATATCACATAGCCATGTCAGTAGTGACTAGATGACATGGTCACTAGAGATGAGTGAAGCGACTTTGGATGCTACATCCGAAGTCACTTGGTTAAAAAATTCGTTATAATGCTGTACGGAGATCCTTCTCCGTACAGCATTAGAACTTACTGCCTCTGATGAGACGAAGTCCGTTATTTGTGAAGTCGCGCACGACTTAGTTGAATGAGGATCTCTGTACAGCATTATAACAAAATTTCTTAGTGAAGCAGCTTCAGATGTAGCATCCGAAGCTCGCTTCGCTCATCTCTAATGGTCACATAATGCAATATTAATAAAACCTGGTATATAGCCAAGCCTAATGGGATATATTCAAGTCAATGGGAAGGAGCAGCTGCAGTTATATGCAAGGTCAATGGCGTGCAGGTAAACTGAAGTCTTTTCAAACAGCTTATTGTGCTGGGATTCGGATCCCCGCCAATCTGATATTACATATTACATAGTAACATAGTACATAAAGCTGAAAAAAGACATTTGTCCATCCAGTTCGGCCTGTCATCCTGCAAGTTGATCCAGAGGAAGGCAAAAAAAAAAACTGTGAGGTAGAAGCCAATTTTCCCCACTTTAGGGGAATAAAAAATTCCTTCCCTGAGGATAGGCCATCAATATGGGAGACCAGACAACCCCTTTAAGAAATTATATTGTAGCTTATAGCAGTTCCTCGTTTTACGCTCCTGTAACGATACTCTGCGACTTTCTGCTTACTACGTTACAAACTGAAAATATAATTTCTAATTTCTTCATACCCTAATTCTCCACATTACTGGACTAACACTGGCAGCAGAAGCCAGCCTTCTATATTACAAGACCCCTTTCATCTCTAGTACCAGTAATATAATATGCATTGTAACTATAATTATATGTGTTGGCAAAAAGCAAAGGTGTTAAAGCGAAGGCTTTTGGAGCGGAGCCCCGGTCACATTATAATACAAGGCTTTATGCTGAGTGCCGTCTCTGACTACTGGATTAGCTGATTTGAGTTCAGTGTGAAGCACCCAGTCTGATATATCCCGGGGCATGGTAGCTTTATTACTGTGCTGAGATTTATAGAAATAAACTGGAACCACATGGCTGGATTTCCTCCCAGATGTGGGCAGACAAGGGAGCGTGGAGCAAAGGTCACCCTTGGAAATAACTCACCTAGACTGAACATTTTAGCTGCTTTGCATGTTGAACTTTAGATCGACAAGTACAATGATCAGCCGACCATTACTTTAATAAAGGCCCACACAGGGCTATTTGTCATCTAATGTAAAGGCGGCCACCTAGGTAACAGCCTGAGACATAACTCACATCTGCAGAGAAACATTCAGCAGGCAGATAAGGCTCATAGATGGCCATGGAAAGAGGAATGTGTCCATCTGTCTTACACATATTACCCGGTAACTGGTGTGTGTGCATTTAATGGTTGCTAATAAATGACCAAATAATGCAATTTTTCAAAGAATTCAAGTTTTTATTATTCCGCCACAATTTGTCATGGCTTGTTTGGTCAATGAACAGAAAGCAAGAGAATATATTGATAGTAATTGATATAGTCAAACTGTCACCGCTGGCCCTGGGAGAGATCTTAGAAGTTCAAATAGACGGAAGACTCAGGAGTCTATCTGACAGATCTCTCTTGTTTTCATTGTTGCTGACAGGCTTCCACCCCTTCGCAGATGCTGCTCATTATCAGTCAGGTGGCTCTTTATATGTTCCGCCTCTCACTTGTTTTCTTGCGGCTGATAGCTCTTCTGTGGAGTGCTCTGCTTGTGTGGTGGTTCTCCTGCTCCAGTTACATCTCAAGCTAAGTCCTTTCCCTTTTCTTGGTGTGTCTGTCCTGACTAGGCCTCAGGGAGACACTGGCTCCTTCAGTTTGGAAGGAGCCGATTGCCTCTTACCCTGTTCGCTAAGCTGAGGGTTTGGTGCAGTGTTTCAGCAGTCTCAGGTTCCTGTGCATGTGCATTTCTACCATTGAGATTTGCACATGTTGTTAGCAGCTTAGGGTGAGTATCAGGGAATGCTAGGAGGTGACCTCTTTACTCCCTAGATTTGGGGCCTAGTCTGTTGTTGTTTTGTTGTGGTTCCCTTTGGTTGTCTTTCCTTCCCCGTACTTCCCGTGACACAAACATAGTTGTCAGGGACAGACTGGGAGCTTAAAGTGGCCCTGTGAAAAAAACTAAAAGTGGCCCTATGTTGTAGATGGGTACAAATTGACAGAAGGCGAAGAAACACAAGTAGGCAGCGTCAGCAATACCATAGTGCCAAATACCGTCCCATCAGAACTAAATACATAGCTGGCGCGTCACATAGCAGAATATATTGCCCCAAAAGCTGTCCTTCTATGGTGGCCATCAAGAGATGCCATTTTCTGTCCTTCTCCTCCAGTTGTCTCTGATTAAGATATGGAGCAGGGAGCTTAGGAGGTGAGAGCCGGGCCACAGCAGATGAATTCAGGAGGGCCTGTGCGGGTGCTGGCCAGGTATTTAAATACCTGATTCTCACAGCTTTAATTACCTCTCACTATGTACCCGACCAGCGGCAGAGATGGGGGCTCTGTGACCTCACGCTGTGCGCGCCAGTTGAGAGCACAGTCGAATGAGGAGAAAGAAAATTGCAGGCGGCGTCTAGGAGCAGGAGAGGTAAGTGGTTTTTTATTTTATAAAAAATGAGGCTGCTGGGGGCATAATAGGGGCTAATGAGAGGCATAATGGGGCTAATGAGGCATATGGGGGCTAATGAGGCATATGGGGGCTAATAAGATGCATAATGGGGGCTAATGAGAGGCATTATGGGGGCTAATTAGAGACACAATGGGGATAATTAGACTATTAGAGGCATAATGGGGGCTAATGAGGCATATGGGAGCTAATGAGGCATATGGAGGCTAATGAGGCATATGGGCGCTAATAAGAGGCATAATAGGGGCTAATAAGAGGAATAATGGGGGCTAATGAGGCATAAGGGCTTATAATGGGGGCTAATGAGGCATAAGGGCTGATATGGGCTCTAATGAGAGGCATGGGGGCTGATATAGGGGTGATAAGAGGCATAATAGGGGCTAATAAGAGGAATAATGGGGGCTAATGAGGCATAAGGGCTTATAATGGGGGCTAATGAGGCATAAGGGCTGATATGGGGGCTAATGAGAGGCATGGGGACTGATATGGGAGTGATGAGAGGCATAATGAGGGCTAATGAGAGGAATAATGGGGGCTAATGAGGCAAAAGGGCTTATAATGGGGCTAATGAGGCATAAGGGCTGATATGGGGGCTAATGAGAGGCAAGGGGGCTTCTCCCTCTCTTGTAACTCTTATCCCCCTCCCTTGTCACTCTCTTCTCCCCCCCTTGTCACTCTCTTCTCCCCCCTCCATTCCTTGTCACTCTCTTCTCCCCCCTCCATCCCTTGTCCCTCTCTTCTCCCCCCTCCCTTCCTTGTCACTCTCTTATCCCCCCTCCCTCCCTTGTCACTCTCTTATCCCCCCTCCCTCCCTTGTCACTCTCTTATCCCCCCTCCCTCCCTTGTCACTCTCTTCTCCCCCCTCCCTTGTCACTCTCTTCTCCCCCCTCCCTCCCTTGTCCCTCTCTTCTCCCCCCTCCCTTCCTTGTCACTCTCATATCCCCCCTCCATCCCTTGTCCCTCTCTTCTCCCCCCTCCATCCCTTGTCACTCTCTTCTCCCCCCTCCCTCCCTTGTCACTCTCTTCTCCCCCCTCCCTTGTCCCTCTCTTCTCCCCCCTCCCTTCCTTGTCACTCTCTTATCCCCCCTCCCTCCCTTGTCACTCTCTTATCTCCCCTCCATCCCTTGTCCCTCTCTTCTCCCCCCTCCCTCCCTTGTCACTCTCTTCTCCCCCCTCCCTTGTCACTCTCTTCTCCCCTACTCCCTCCCTTGTCACTCTCTTCTCCCCTACTCCCTCCCTTGTCACTCTCTTCTCCCCCCCTCCCTTGTCACTCTTCTCCCCCCTTCCTTGTCACTCTCTTCTCCCCCCCCTCCCTTGTCACTCTTATCCCCCCTCCCTTGTCACTCTCTTCTCCCCCCCTCCCTTGTCAC
This sequence comes from Bufo bufo, assembly GCF_905171765.1. Classification (NCBI taxonomy): domain Eukaryota; kingdom Metazoa; phylum Chordata; class Amphibia; order Anura; family Bufonidae; genus Bufo; species Bufo bufo. Next base: position 79,065,590 of record NC_053393.1, on the reverse strand, counting down.
TCTCTTCTCCCCCCTCCCTTGTCACTCTCTTTCTCACCCCCACCCCTTGTCACTCTCTCCCCCTTCTTGTCACTCTCATTCTCCCCCTTCTTGTCACTCTCATTCACCCCCCTCCCTTGTCAATCTCATTTCCCCCCCTTGTCACTCTCATTCCCCCACTCCTCCCTTATCACTCTTATTCCCCTCCTCCTCTCTTGTCACTCTCATTCCCCTCCTCCTCCCTTGTCACTATCATTCCCCCCCACCTCTAGTGTAGCGTGGCCGAGCTCTGTTCGGTCCGCGGTACAGGAGCATTTGTTTCCTGTACCCGGCCGGACTGAAAGGAAATGCACACTAAGTGAGCACTTCCTGTCAGTCCGGCCGGGTACAAGAAACAAAAGCTCCTGTACCGTGGACCGAACAGAGCTCGGCCACGCTACACTAGAGGCGCTTCCCTTCTGTCAGTCCCTCTCTTCAGGCTGCGCCCGGGCGGTGCTCAATCATAGACGCGCCAGCCCGGGCAGTGCTGCCGTACTTTAAAAAAAACTTGGGGCAGGACCGGCCCAGCCCGCGCCCCTGGCCGGCGGCCTACCGGGAAATTTCCCGGTATTCCGGTAGGCCAGTCCGGCCCTGCTCTCTAGTAGACTCAGACCAAGTTGGATTTGTTACTGGGAGACAGTGCAGAGATGGTACTAGGTGCATGGTCAACCTTATTCAGCTAGCGGACAGATCCAGGATCCCCAGAGTATTCGCTTCTCTTGACACTGAAAAAGCATTTGCCAGAGTGCATTGGGGGTTCCTGGATCAGGTCCTGCAACAAAATGTCGTGCCGACAAATGTCGTTGTGTAGCCCTAGCCATAGTCTTTAACGCCTTCCCGATATCCGCCATACATGCATTTTATTATTAACCCTTTAAGGAGCGGGTAATTTTTCATCTTAAAGGGGTTCTGCACTTTGTTTAAACTGATGATCTATCCTCTGGATAGAGCATCAACATCTGATCGGCGGGGGTCCGACACCCGGCACCCCTGCCTATCAGCTGTTTGAGAAGGCAGCAGCGCTCCAGCAGCGCCGCGGCCTTCATACAGTTTACCGCCGGCCCAGTGACGTCACGACTTGTATCAACTGGTCTGGGCGGGGCTAAGCTCCATTCAAGGGAACGGAGCTTAGCCGCGCCCTGGCCAGTGATACAAGTCGTGACGTCACTCGGCCGGCGGTAAACAGTGAGAAGGCCGCGGTGCTGCTGGAGCGCCGCTGCCTTCTCAAACAGCTGATCGCCGTGGGTCCCGGGTGTCGGATCCCCGCCGATCAGATGCTGGTGATCTATCCAAAACAGATAGTGATACCTCATATAATAGTTATTACTTTACATTCCCCATATGTCTACTTCATGTTTGGATCCTTTTGTGAGTGCCATTTTATTTTTTGGGGATGTTAGAAGGCTTAGAAGTTTAGAAGCAAATCTTGAAATTTTTCTGAAAATTTCTAAAACCCACTTTTTAAGGACCAGTTCAGGTCTGAAGTCACTTTGTGAGGCTTACATAATAGAAACCACCCGAAAATGACCCAATTTTAGAAACTACACCCCTCACGGTATTTAAAACTGATTTTACAAACTTTGTTAACCCTTTGGGTGTTCCACAAGAATTAATGGAAAATGGAGATGACATTTTTGGCAGAGTTTCCATTTTAGTCATTTTTTTCTGCTAACAAAGCAAGGATTGACAGCCGATCAAAACTCAATATTTATGGCCCTGATTCTGTAGTTTACAGAAACACCCCATATGTGGTCGTAAACTGCTGTATGGCCACACGGTAGGGCGCAGAAGGAAAGGAACACCATAAGGTTTTTAGAAGGCAGATTTTGATGGACTGTTTTTTTGACGCCATGTCCCATTTGAAGCCACCCTGATGCACCCCTAGAGTAGAAACTCCAAAAAAGTGACCCCATTTGAGAAACTACACCCTTCAAGGTATTCAAAACTGATTTTACAAACATTGATAACCCTTTAGGTGTTCCACAAGAATTAATGGAAAATGGAGATGAAGTTTCAGAATTTCACTTTTTTGGCAGATTTTCCATTATAATCTATTTTTTACAGTAACAAAGCAAGGGTTAACAGCCAAACCGAACTCAATATTTATTGCCCTGATTCTGTAGTTTACAGAAACACCCCATATGTGGTCGTAAACTGCTGTATGGACATACCGCAGGGTTCAAAAGGCAAGGACCGCCATATGGCTTTTGGAGGGCAGATTTTGCTGGAATACTTTTCAGGTGCCATGTCACATTTGAAGGCACCCTGAGGTACCCCTACAGTGGAAAACCCCAAGAAGTAACCCCATTTTGGAAACTACACCTCCAAGGAATTTTTCAAGGCATGTAGCGAGCACTTTGACCCAACAAGCGATTCATAGAATTTAGAAATATTTGGCTGTGAAAACAAAATTTTTTATTTTTTACAAGGAAATGTCTCTTTAGGCCCACATTTTTTATTTTTCACAAGGGGTAACAGAGTAAATTACACCCACAATTTGTTACCCATTCTCTCCTGAATATGGCAACACTTCATATGTGGTCGTAAACTGCTGTATGGGCGCACTGCAGGGTTCAAAAGGCAAGGACCGCCACTGTAAAGTTCAGTGTACTGATAAGCAACAGCTTATGTATTCGTTATGCTACACATTTTATATATATATATATATATATATACACTCACCTAAAGAATTATTAGGAACACCTGTTCTATTTCTCATTAATGCAATTATCTAGTCAACCAATCACATGGCAGTTGCTTCAATGCATTTAGGGGGGTGGTCCTGGTCAAGACAATCTCCTGAACTCCAAACTGAATGTCAGAATAGGAAAGAAAGGTGATTTAAAGGGAACCTGTCACCAGGATTTTTGGTATAGAGCTGAGGACATGGGTTGCTAGATGGCCACTAGCACATCCACAATATCCAGTCCCCATAGCTCTGTGTGCTTTTATTGTGTAAAAAAAAACGATTTGATACATATGCAAATTAACCTGAGATGAGTCAGAGCTTGAAAATATGACTCTTCTCTGGTCACACAAGTAAGATATGACTCTTTTATGTTAATTTGCATATGTATCAAATAGTTTTTTTTACACAATAAAAGCACACAGAGCTATGGGGACTGGGTATTGTGGATGTGCTAGTGGCCATCTAGCAACCCATGTCCTCAGCTCTATACCCAAAATCCCGGTGACAGGTTCCCTTTAAGCAATTTTGAGCGTGGCATGGTTGTTGGTGCCAGACGGGCCGGTCTGAGTATTTCACAATCTGCTCAGTTACTGGGATTTTCACGCACAACCATTTCTAGGGTTTACAATGAATGGTGTGAAAAGGGAAAAACATCCAGTATGCGGCAGTCCTGTGGGCAAAAATGCCTTGTTTCAAGCTGATAGAAGAGCAACGTTGACTGACATAACCACTCGTTACAACCGAGGTATGCAGCAAAGCATTTGTGAAGCCACAACACGCACAACCTTGAGGCGGATGGGCTACAACAGCAGAAGACCCCACCCGGTACCGCTCCAAATAGGAAAAAGAGGCTACAATTTGCACGAGCTCACCAAAATTGGACTGTTGAAGACTGGAAAAATGTTGCATGGTCTGATGAGTCTCGATTTCTGTTGAGACATTCAAATGGTAGAGTCCGAATTTGGCGTAAACAGAATGAGAACATGTATCCATCCTCTGATGGCTACTTCCAGCAGGATAATGCACCATGTCACAAAGCTCGAATCATTTCAAATTGGTTTCTTGAACATGACAATGAGTTCACTGTACTAAAATGGCCCCTACAGTCACCAGATCTCAACCCAATAGAGCATCTTTGGGATGTGGTGGAACGGGAGCTTCGTGCCCTGGATGTGCATCCCTCAAATCTCCATCAACTGCAAGATGCTATCCTATCAATATGGGCCAACATTTCTAAAGAATGCTATCAGCACCTTGTTGAATCAATGCCACGTAGAATTAAGGCAGTTCTGAAGGCAAAAGGGGGTCCAACACCGTATTAGTATGGTGTTCCTAATAATTCTTTAGGTGAGTGTATATATATATATATATATATATATATATATATATATATACATATACACAGTACAGACCAAAAGTTTGGACACACCTTCTCATTCAAAGAGTTTTCTTTATTTTCATGTCTATGAAAATTGTAGATTCACACTGAAGGCATCAAAACTATAAATTAACACATGTGGAATTATATACATAACAAACAAGTGTGAAACAACTGAAAATATGTCATATTCTAGGTTCTTCAAAGTAGCCACCTTTTGCTTTGATTACTGCTTTGCACACTCTTGGCATTCTCTTAATGAGCTTCAAGAGGTAGTCCCCTGAAATGGTTTTCACTTCACAGGTGTGCCCTGTCAGGTTTAATAAGTGGGATTTCTTGCCTTATAAATGGGGTTGGGACCATCAGTGGCGTTGAGGAGAAGTCAGGTGGATACACAGCTGATAGTCCTACTGAATAGACTGTTAGAATTTGTATTATGGCAAGAAAAAAGCAGCTAAGTAAAGAAAAACGAGTGGCCATCATTACTTTAAGAAATGAAGGTCAGTCAGTCAGCCGAAAAATTGGGAAAACTTTGAAAGTAAGGGCTATTTGACCATGAAGGAGAGTGATGGGGTGCTGCGCCAGATGTCCTGGCCTCCACAGTCACTGGACCTGAACTCAATCGAGATGGTTTGGGGTGAGCTGGACCGCAGAGTGAAGGCAAAGAGGCCAGCAAGTGCTAAGCATTTCTGGGAACTCCTTCAAGACTGTTGGAAGACCATTTCAGGGGACTACCTCTTGAAGTTCATCAAAAGAATGCCAAGAGTGTGCAAAGCAGTAATCAAAGCAAAAGTTGGCTACTTTGAAGAACCTAGAATATGACATATTTTCAGTTGTTTCACACTTGTTTGTTATGTATATAATTCCACATGTGTTAATTCATAGTTTTGATGCCTTCATAGTCATGAAAATAAAGAAAACTCTTTGAATGAGAAGGTGTGTCCAAACTTTTGGTCTGTACTGTATATATATATATATATATATATATATATATGTAAAAGCTTTATATGGTAGGACATAATCACCAAATATAGCAGCTAAAAGAAACAAGGGTCTCAAATTATATCAAAGAAATATGTTGTATAATATATGTCATCACATTGCAGAGGCACTGAGCTACCAGAACATACAAAGTTCTAGTCCCTTTTATAAAACAACACCCGTCAAGGTATTCATCTAGGAGTGTAATGAGAATTTTTAGCTTTGTTATGTGTTTTATTAGAATGCCAATTGAAATGTGGAGAAAAGGGAAATTAGAATTTTTACCAGCATACAGTTTCAAATGATCAAAGGGGGTTTAGTTAAAAGTCAACAGAGGTGTGGTAGATTCTAACACAATCTTTTATGCAAAGACCCGGCTTTGAGGGGCACGTCTCACAATGATGAATTGTGTCTTTCCTGATTCCATTTCTGGAGCATACCCGACACCTTTTTTGTGGCCTTTTCCGTGTCTCTGTGGGGATAACTACCCCAGGGAAATTGTATTATTCCTCGTATTATTCTGCTCTCACTTCCTGTGGCCCTGCTCCCTTCCCCTCCCTGTCTCCAAAATAAAATGTTCTTCTGTATATTACAAAAGCATTATAGAGGGAAATTTGCGTCAAGTGCAATGCCAATTTTTTATACCATGCCCAAGTTTTGCGGAGGGCAGAGTATGGTTGCAGTACCTGGTCTGACAGATCCACCCCTCCCATAAACTTATTATAGTCCTGGATGCACACAGGTTTGGGGACTCATTCTGTGGATCCACGAACTGGAACAGGGGTTGATCTGTCAGCATGTATGGTAGTAAGTACAAGGATGGATGTTATCACTGCAAACTGCCCTGCTTTCCCTCACTCTTATTCTTTGATCTATAAAATTTTTAGGCAGATGTTTTTGGTTTCGTCTGATAGTTCCACATGCAACAGTGTCTCTGGAAAACAGGCATTTCAGTAGAGGGACACTTGTGTAGAAGTTGTCAAGGTACAAATTTTCCCTCGTAAACTCTAAATTTATGTATATAGCCACTTTGGCTTTCACATAGTTTGTAGAGTTTGATGCCATATCTGGCCTGTTTGTTGGGCAGGTATTGGTGAAAATGCAGTCTGCCTTTGAAGTGCACAAGGGATTCATCAATGGACAGATGCTTTTGGGGAGTGTATACCTGGCCAAACTTTAGATTATAATAATCTATAATGGGCCGAATTTTGTGTAAACGATCATATCCAGGATCATTAGGGGGTGGACAATCTGCATTATTGTTATAATGTAGAAATTTCAGGAGAACTTTGCATCGGGTCCTGGACATAATGGTGCGGTAGGTATATTGGCGTGTGATGTAAAAGGTCATTACTCCAATATGACCGTAGTAATGTTTTTTTTAATTATCCCCATATTAAGTATTAGACCCCAACATTTTTTTCATTTCCAAAGGGGTCGTGGGAGTCCACTGAAGGGGTCTTGCATAGTATGAGTTGGGGTGGGCAGCTAAAAATTGATTGGCATAAAGATTAGTTTGCTCCACCCTCATGTCTATCAATTTGGAAAAGAAAGGAGTGAGCACTCACACCATCTGGACCATAGGATATGGGATATATTTATTGAATAGGACCTGTTGTGTCCAATAAATCATTCACATATATACACTCAAATACAATAAAACTTAATAAAACTAGTAGTTGATACCAACACATAAAATTACACTGATAAACGGTAAGTGTGCAATCCTTGTGCCATTAATGTTCAAAATTGGCACTTTACACCACCTAGAATCTTGCAGTAGATGAACCACCAATGGTATTGGTAGACCACTGTTGGTATTAATAATACCGCAAACCGCAGTCGGAATTGGAATGTCCCGAAAAAAATACCTATAGCTCCAAATGGTATTTAAGTCTCCTCGTGCATGTGAATATATATTTCAACAAGAAAGTCTCTCCAAAGTTGGTTTGGTATAACCGCCCAGAGCTATGGATTTAAAGCCACTTTGTGCTAAATTAGCAGTTCAAGTTCCTACCTGGTTCCAAATTGTCCCCCGCAAAGCGGTCCTTCCACGAGGAGCGAGTGATGCCGGTTGCTACGGCGTCTCACGTCGCAAGTCTCGGGTTGCTGACGTCACTGTATCGCGGGATCGCAGGATTCGGCAGGCAGGGATAATACTTTGTCAGTGGCACCTGTAGCTGTATCCTGTATCCTGGATGTGAATGATTTATTGGACACAACAAGTCCTATTCAATAAATATATCCCATATCCTATGGTCCAGATGGTGTGCTCACTCCTTTCTTTTCCATTATCCACATTTCTTTGGGTCCGGGCACCCAAGTTGTGAGCTAGCAGCACCCGATCATAGCCACCTAGGTGTGAGCCAACCACCAACTTATTCTCACTTTATGTCTATCAATTTATCAGGAAAAAAAAGGTGGAAAAAATCAGCTTCCGTGAACCCTGCAGTGTTCACATGAATGTCTGTAGTGGCCGTAAAGTCCGGCACCTGAGGTACAAAGTTATTAGCAGAAGTCCAGCTGGGGTCATTTGTAGAAGCTGATACACTGCTTACTCTACTGTGTCTTTGAGAGGGTTCGTCAACTGATGAATCAGAAGAAGAGCTATACATAAGAAAAGATTCTTCTTCTCCACTATCAGAGTCAGGCTCTGAGGCTAGTATAGCATAAGCCTCCCCGGCGCTGTACACCCGTTGAGACATTTTGTAACCCTAATATTAACTTGGTAAGTAAATTATATATATATATATATATATATACACTCACCTAAAGAATTATTAGGAACACCATACTAATACGGTGTTGGACCCCCTTTTGCCTTCAGAACTGCCTTAATTCTACGTAGCATTGATTCAACAAGGTGCTGATAGCATTCTTTAGAAATGTTGGCCCATATTGATAGGATAGCATCTTGCAGTTGATGGAGATTTGAGGGATGCACATCCAGGGCACGAAGCTCCCGTTCCACCACATCCCAAAGATGCTCTATTGGGTTGAGATCTGGTGACTGTGGGGGCCATTTTAGTACAGTGAACTCATTGTCATGTTCAAGAAACCAATTTGAAATGATTCGAGCTTTGTGACATGGTGCATTATCCTGCTGGAAGTAGCCATCAGAGGATGGATACATGTTCTCATTCTGTTTACGCCAAATTCGGACTCTACCATTTGAATGTCTCAACAGAAATCGAGACTCCAGTCTTCAACAGTCCAATTTTGGTGAGCTCGTGCAAATTGTAGCCTCTTTTTCCTATTTGTAGTGGAGATGAGTGGTACCCGGTGGGGTCTTCTGCTGTTGTAGCTCATCCGCCTCAAGGTTGTGCGTGTTGTGGCTTCACAAATGCTTTGCTGCATACCTCGGTTGTAACGAGTGGTTATTTCAGTCACCGTTGCTCTTCTATCAGCTTGAATCAGTCGGCCCATTCTCCTCTGACCTCTAGCATCCACAAGGCATTTTTGCCAACAGAACTGCTGCATACTGGATGTTTTTCCCTTTTCACACCATTCTTTGTAAACCCTAGAAATGGTTGTGCGTGAAAATCCCAGTAACTGAGCAGATTGTGAAATACTCAGACCGGCCCGTCTGGCACCAACAACCATGCCACGCTCAAAATAGCTTAAATCACCTTTCTTTCCCATTATGACATTCAGTTTGGAGTTCAGGAGATTGTCTTGACCAGGACCACCCCCCTAAATGCATTGAAGCAACTGCCATGTGATTGGTTGACTAGATAATTGCATTAATGAGAAATAGAACAGGTGTTCCTAATAATTCTTTAGGTGAGTGTATATATATATATATTTTTTTTTATTCAGAAAAAAATTGAAAAAAAAGTGCTCCAAAAGCAGTGGAGCTTTATATCAGTCACTGGTGACAGAAATGTGTCACTGCTGGCAAAATCAGTGATAAGGACTGGTCACAGATAGAAGATAGAGGTTCGGAGGTATGGGGGGGTTTGAAACGTTGTATTTATAATCTGAGATTTGCGGACATCCCCAATATATATATATATTTTTTTCAATAAACGTTAGTCTAACTTACCCTAAAACTAGAGCTCTAACCCCGATAACTCCCTAACTAACCCTAATAAATTCCCAAAAAGCTTTCTGACAGGTTACTGACAGTATGGATGACAGGGACTGGGGGGTTTATTGAAGTGTAATTGTGTGTGCTGATGTACTGTCACTACTGGCAGAAAGAACACAGTGACAGGTACAGGGCACAAATGAGGGGTGATGAGGGGCACAGGGGACAAAGAGGGGCACTTTTAGGAGGTCTGTTTCACTGGCTCTAGCTCTGATCACTTCTCTCACTGAAATGAGAGGATCGAAGCTGAGAGATAGCGTTCTGTACATAACTCATTGTGATTCTGCGATCCTCTAATTTCAGTGAGAGCCAGATGCCACAAGAGGAGGAGATGTGTGCGCGCATGCGCACAAGTGCGCGATCGCTCGCAGGGAGGAAAAGACGTGTGGCGGTGATCTGCGGCTGGGACCACAGCTGATTGGTCCCTGGCCGTTAGGGGGAGTTGATCGGTCCCCGAAACAGTAAGTTAAGTTGCGCTTCAGACGCACGATCTCGGCCGGGGAGCATTTAAATAAACGCCGTGCATGTACGGCGGAATGCGTTCTGGCACAGTTAGCCCCCGCTGTACATGCACGGCGTTCTGTGTTAAGGGGTTAATATATTAGGTATTTTATTTATACATTTTATTATTATTTTATCTTCACATGCAGCAGATTTGTTGCGGACATTTCTGCGACTGTTCCGTTGAACTGAATGGCTCTTGCAGAAATCCATGTGCTTGCTGAAGAAACAACCACATTAAAACATATGGAATAAGTTTTCCGTGGCAGAAATGTCTGCAACAAACCCTTAATCCCTTAAGGACCCTGCCATTTTTCACCTTAAGGACCAGGCCAATTTTTAAAAAATCTGACACTTTATGTGGTGATAACTTTAAAACGCTTTTAGTTATCCAAGCGATTCTGAAATTATTTTCTCGTCACATATTGTACTTTATGACAGTGGTAAATTTGAGTCAAAATATTTCATTTTTATTTATAAAAAAAATAAAAATTTACCAAAAGTTGGGAAAAATTCGCAATTTTCAAAATTTCAATTTCTCTGCTTTTAAAACATATAGTGATACCTCCTAAAATTATTATTATTATTTTTTGGGAAGTTAGAAGGCTTAGAAGTTTAGAAGCAAATTTTAAAATTTTTAAGAAAATTTCCAAAACCCAATTTTTAAGGACAAGTTCAGGTCTGAAGTCACTTTATGGGGCTTACATAATAGAAACCACCCATAAATGGCCCCATTTTAGAAGCTACACTCCTCAAGGTATTCAAAACAGATTTTACAAACTTTGTTAACCCTTTAGGTGTTCCACAAGAATTAAAAGAAAATGTAGATGAAATTTCCGAATTTCACTTTTTTGGCAGATTTTCCATTTTAATAAATTTTTTCCAGGAACAAAGCAAGGGTTAACAGCCAAACAAAACTTTATATTTATTGCCCTAATTCTGTAGTTTACAGAAACACCCCATATGTGGTCGTAAACTGCTGTATGGGCACATGGCAGGCTGCATAAGGAAAGGAATGCCATATGGTTTTTGGATTTCACTGGGATAATTTTAAGTTGCCATGTCATATTTGAAGCCCCCCTGATGCACCCCTAGAGTAGAAACTCTAAAAAAAGACCCCATTTTGGAAACTACGGGATGAGGTGGCAGTTTTGTCGGTACTATTTTAGGGTACATATTATTTTTGGTTGCTCTATATTACACTTTTTGGGAGGCAAGGTAACAAAAAATAGATGAACATTGTACATAAAATAAAACAAAAAATAAAGACGGTGCCAAAACAGCTGACAGGTTAGATCATGTGGTATTTTTATAGAGCAGGTTGTTACGGACATGACAATACCAAATATGACAACTTTTTTGGGTTGTTTGTTTCAGTTTTACATAATGCATTTAAAAAAAATGTTTTTTTTAGTATTTCCATATTCTGAAAGCCATAGTTATTTTTTATTTTTTGGGTGACTGTCTTATGTATGGGCTCATTTTTTATTAGTATGAGATGACAATTTAATTGGTACTATTTTAAGGTGCATATGACTTTTTGATCGCTTGGCATTACACTTTTTGTGATGTAAGGTGACAAAAAATGACACACTTTTTATTTTTATTTTTTTACAGTGTTCCCCTGAGAGGATAGGTTATTACAGATGCGGTGATACCTAATATGTATACTTTTTTTATTTTATTTAATTTTTACACAATAAAAGCATTTTAAATAAAAGCATTACATTTTTTTTTTTTTTTTAGGTGATTGTCTTATGTAGGGTCTCATTTTTTGCTGGATGAGATGATGGTTTGATTGGTATGATTTTGGGGTGTGTATGACTTTTTGATCGCTAGGTATTTCACTTTTTGTTATGTAAGGTGAACAAAAAATTGCTTTTTTTACACTGTTTTTGTTTTTTATTTTTTTTACGGCGTTCAGGGGAGGAGGTATATCATGTGATATTTTTGTAGAGATGGTCATTACGGACACGGCAATACCCAATATGTCTGGTTTTATTTAATTTTTTTTATTTGTTTTACAATTTTATGTGTTTTATTTTGGGATTTTTTTTTTTTTACTTGACTTTTTTTTATTATTATGAAAAACACTTTTCTTTTAAATTTTTTTCAAACTTTTTATTTTTGTCCCACTCTGGGACTTCAACTTCTGGGGTCTGATCCCCTCTGCAATGCATTACAATACAACCTATATTGTAATGCATTGGCTGTCAGCTTGTATGCTGACTGTCTGCCTGTGAGACCCAGCCTAAGGGCTGGATCTCACAGGCTTCAGTAGAAGGCAAGCTCCGATGCCTATGGAAGGCATCAGGCTTGCCTTCTCTGCCATCGGGTCCCTGCCACTGCAGCGTGGGGACCCGATGGGGAAGCGGAGGGACCCCGTACCCTCAGTCAACCCTCTGCATGCCGCGGTCAGCTTTGACCACGGCATACAAGGGGTTAACATGCTGGTATCTGTGTTTTCACCAATGCCGGAGTATGCAGCAAGGGCCCGGCTATCAGTGACTGCCAGGTTGGTGCTGCTGATCGGGCGGGCACAGCTCATGTACATGTACATGTGCTGGTCCTTAAAGGGCTTCTACCACCAGATTTGGTCCTCTTTAGCTGACTGACACTAGCGATGTGCTAGTGTCAGCAGTCCATAACAGTGTTCTTACTTATCATCTGTCTGCTGCCGTTCACCTTAAAAAAGTACTTTTATAGATATGCTAATGAGCCTCTAGGTGCTAAGTGGGCGTCATTAGCACCTAGAGGCTCCGTCCACTAACCATTTCAGCCGCCCATCGCGTCCCTCCAGCCCGCCCCGCTCCTGTTGATTGACGTGAAACTTCTCAGTATCTCGTACCAATTCCCGCGCCTGCGCCGTGCGCTTCTGTATTCGGCGCAGGCGCAGTGAGTGAATGCCGCGCTCCTGGTGCCGGCTTCCTCACTGTAACGTAGTTGGCGCAGGCGCAGTGAGGAAGCCGGCGCCGGGAGAATACAGAAGCGCACGGCGCAGGCGCGGGAATTGGTACGAGATACTGAGAAGTTTCATGTCAATCAACAGGAGCGGGGCGGTCTGGAGGGACGCGATGGGCGGCTGAAATGGTTAGTGGACGGAGCCCTCTAGGTGCTAATGACGCCCACTTAGCACCTAGAGGCTCATTAGCATATCTATAAAAGTACTTTTTTAAGGTGAACGGCAGCAGACAGATGATAAGTAAGAACACTGTTATGGACTGCTGACACTAGCACATCGCTAGTCAGCTAAATAGGACCAAATCTGGTGGTAGAAGCCCTTTAAGTGGTAAAAAAAAAAAGACTAGTCTCACCAGGGGGGGATCAAAAAGTAGTCATATAGTACATGACCATCTCTTTTTAACAAAGCTAGAACCAGCCCTGTATCTCACATGGATCCAGAGATCTCCCCATTCATTGCTCTGCTAGATTTATATCAAGCTAACTGCTGAAAGGGAGTGTCCTTTCTGCTGCAGCTCAGGGGGCGTGTCCCAGCTCTTCCTATCACAGCTCAGGAGGAAGTTGAAGGATGAAACTGAGCATGTGCAGCCATCTCAGTGAGCAGGACAAAGAAATAAGAAAAACATACTGCAGGTGGCGCTATACAGATACATTTTATTGAATAACTATACTAAATTTCTAATGACATGCAATTACAAAAATATTTAGATCCAGGTGCTGGTTTGAAAACTGTAGAATATTTCTTTTGGGGACAACCCCTTTTAATATTGGGCCTCTTTGCTTGTAGGTAGAAATGAGCGAAGTTCTAAAAAATTTGATTCACTTAGCAGAATTTTACAAAAAAATTCACTTTGTGACGAATTACTTAGTCAGGAACCGCATTTCTTTGTAAATATTGGGTGTAATGACAAGGAACGGCGATTGCACAGTCCCCTGTCATTGAACTCCTCAGATGCCGTGTTCATCGCTGATCGCGGCATCTGAGGTCCATATTAAAGCATTTTAGCGCTAATTAAAAATAATAATAATTTGTACTTACCTCATCTATTCGATCTACAAATCTCATCACGTCGGCCGGCGTGGTGAAGTCATATGTCACCGCGCACAAGATTACTCGTGGGATCTTCAAGCAAGATGGCCATGGTAGCCTCTCTGCGCTCAAATGGATGAGGTAAGTATGATTTTCCTTATTTTTACCACCATTTCTTACCATGCAAAAACCGCAACTTAAAAGACCGAGCAAGATCTGTAGACACCATTATAGCCAAAAAAACAAAAGATACTACCCTGAAAATCAGAGGCCGTTTTTCCTGTAATAATGTTGGTGTAATCTATTTGTTGGAATGCCCTTGTAGGCTCCAATATGTCGGTAGGACCACACGGAGTCTCAAAACTCGGGTGCAGGAGCACATCCGTAACATCAAAAAGGGTCTTGAGACCCACAGTGTCTCATTACATTTTAAGATCTATCACAATAAAAATCCCAAAGGTCTGCGGTTTTTTGGATTAGAATTAGTACATACCCCCACTCGAGGAGGGGATTTTATAGCCTTAATAAATAAAAAAGAGGTGGAATGGATGTTCCTTTTGGGCACCATTCAACCGCAAGGGTTAAATATTGAGTGCGACGTTAATGCTTGCTTATTTTAATGTTTATTTTTCGCCAGTTTATTAGGTTCTGTCTCCTTGCTGCATTTTATTTGTTCAATTTTAGTCTGTCTGTGTGTGTCTGTTCCATGCCCTGTTTTTTTGGATGTCTATGACGTGGGATGGGGGAGGTTTTCCTGCTAATTTAAACCCAGCGGTATCTAATTACCTATCAATGCCCCAGACGAAGCATCACGGCGAAACCCGGGTCGGGCTTTACAGAGATATTTTAATACGGTTTTTAGCTGTAACTTTTTGTTTTTATCAAATATATTAAATAAATTTTCATCTGACCCTTTGGTGCGTATTACATCTGCGATTCCTCCACTGAGATCCCTTTTGAAAGCTGTGGTTCGATGCCATCCAGGTGTAGAGGTATCCAATCTGCTGATTGACATTTGGGATCTCCTATACCGACGCCCCTGGACCTCCGCCTGTTCGATCTGCCCAGCTGTCTGTAAAGAGTTTGTCAGGATCCTTTCATGCACTTTTCCAGTGAAGTTCTGTGAGTACAATCCTTCTGCAGGCGTGCACCGTGTCTTTGCATACTACACTATAGTTTTCTCCTTTCAGCAGAGCCCTATAGGAAACATCTTTTAGATCTCTACGTGCACTTACCTATCTGGAATCTTGTGAGTATATTCTATTCACATGGTGCGTTAGATGTCTGAACTCGCTACACCATAGTGCGTTTTTCTTTATACCACAGATTTCCATACCAGTGAAGGTCTGTAAGGTTGGTTTGTGATCCCATTGGTTGAAGACTTTCAAAAAGGAACTTTCATCTACAAAAAGATTTCTTTCCTGCAGCGCAATCCTCTCCTACATTTACCTATATAGCGGACTTCTCCCACATTGTCTTTTGGATTTGCAGCGCTAGAGAGGACAAGTATTTTCAATAGAGACTTTATCCTTTTATTATTGGTTTGAAAACTGTAGAATATTTCTTTTGGGGACAACCCCTTTTAATATTGGGCCTCTTTGCTTGTAGGTAGAAATGAGCGAAGTTCTAAAAAATTTAATTCACTTAGCAGAATTTTACAAAAAAATTCACTTTGTGACGAATTACTTATTCAGGAAGCGCATTTCTTTGTAAATATTGGGTGTAATGACAAGGAACGGCGATTGCACAGTCCCCTGTCATTGAACTCCTCAGATGCCGTGTTCATCGCTGATCGCGGCATCTGAGGTCCATACTAAAGCATTTTAGCGCTAATTAAAAATAATAATAATTTGTACTTACCTCATCTATTCGATCTACAAATCTCATCACGTCGGCCGGCGTGGTGAAGTCATATGTCACCGCGCACAAGATTACTCGTGGGATCTTCAAGCAAGATGGCCATGGTAGCCTCTCTGCGCTCAAATGGATGAGGTAAGTATGATTTTCCTTATTTTTACCACCATTTCAGGACAAATCAATTTGTTATCACAAAGCAGGGGGAGATTCAGCTTCACGGTGAATCGAATTTTTCCTAAAATTCGGATCATAGTCCACTTTCGCTCAACACTACTTTGTAGGGTGTCCGATCCTTTACTTCTACTACTATTCACATTCATTGAATCTATTACCCAGAAAGAAAGGGGTTAACGCCGTGTGGTTTGCACATGGCACGAATGGCCCCGTCCAGACAGATTATTATGACAGCTATAAAGGAGAGGCTGTCAAGGTTTTCTCCTATTAACAGGTTAGACACTTCCCAAGGTGTTACATTGCCGTATTAAATAACGGAGGAATAACAAAAAGCGATATTACTGACCTATCATAGCTAATAAGGTTAACGCAGACTTCCTGCCAATCAACTGTGACCTGACCATCTCTGGAGAGGGGTTAAGCAAACCACGAAAAATCAGTAGACAATCAGGACTGCGCGCACCCCTGGGACTCCAGTATCAGCTCCCCTTCTGGGAGAACAAAGTCTGCCTTCAAAATATGAATTTAGGGAGAATTTATTATTTGCGGTGGTTTTGGTGTCAGTTTTAAGTCTGTCTTTGTGAGTAGGGATGAAACATCCGAAGTCGATTCGCATAAAACTTCGTTCCAATACTGTATGGAGCCGAACCCGAGTTCGGGAAATGTTTTTTTTTACGGTACAAATTAATTTATGAAGTTTTTACCCGAAGTCTCGTGAGACTTCTCAGAGCAATAACTTCGGCTCACCTGAGCCAATACATTCTAATACTCCTGCTCCGTACAGTATTCGAACAAAGTTTTATGCGAATCGACTTCAGATGTTTCATCCGAAGTCGATTCGCTCATCCCTAGTTGTGAGTTTGTGCCAAATTTATGAAATGGCGAACAGTAATTAATATATTTGGCGCCAGTGCAATATGGTGCACCAGGGGGTTGTCTAACGCGGAGAGGCGTCTTTTTAAAAGTCGTACATCATAAATGAGACATTAAGGTATAAAGGGTCTGTAAGGCTACTTTCACACTGGCGTTTTGGCTTTCCGTTTGTGAGATGCGTCATGGGCTCTCACAAGCGGTCCAAAACGGATCAGTTTTTCCCTAATGCATTCTGAATGGTAAAGGATCCGCTCAGAATGCGTCAGTTTGTCTCCGATCAGTCTCCATTCCGCTCTGGAGGCGGACACCAAAACGCTGATTGCAGCGTTTTGGTGTCCGTCTGATGAAACTGAGACAAACGGATCCGTCCTGACACAGAATGTAAGTCAATGGGGAAGGATCCGTTTTCTATGACACAATCTGGCATAATGGAGAACGGATCTGTCCCCCATTGACTTTCAATGGTGTTCAAGACAGTTTCAAGTGTATGGGAACGATCCGTCCCATTGAAATTAATAGGACGGCTTGGGTGTAATTCCACCTGCTCACCGCTGCAGATGTAACAGCGAGAAGGTAAACAGTGAAGAGGCGCGCGCCTTCTCTTCAAACAGCTGATCGGCGGAGGTGGCGGGTGTCGGACCCCCGCCGATCTGATATTGATGACCTATCCTGAGGAAAGGTCATCAATAAATATAACTTGGACAACCCCTTTAAATATGGATGGGGGGGGGGGGGTATGCATTTTTTTCAATAGACTCTTCTATAGGCAATGAAAAATGCAAGAAAAAACACGTCACAAATTTTACAAAAGTGACACCAAATACACTTGTAAGGCTACTTTCACCCTTGCGTTTTTACTGGATCCGGCAGGGTTCAGCAAAAACGCTTCCGTTACTGATAATACAACCGTCTGCATCCGTTATGAACGCCACAATGCAAGTCAATGGGGGACGGATCTGTTTTCTATTGTGTCAGAGAAAACGGATGAATGGGGACAAAACTGAAGTGTTTTTCCTGTATTGAGCCCCTATGACGGAACTCAATACCGGAAAAATAAAACGCTAGTATGAAAGTAGCCTAAGGCCGTTCTCACTGGTTTTTCTTGACTTGCAAGTAACATCAGTGAATACAGCTTTTATATTTTTTTGGTCTATGAACAAAATGTAGACAAAAAATGAGGTGTAGTTATTTACTGTAGTAATTTACAGCTTGTGGTGGTGTTTTTTCACTGTTTTTAGCCCACTGACATCCATTTTTTTTACACTGCTTTAAAAAACGCACGTGTCAATTACAATAATGGCGTTTTTACATAGTCTAAAAAAAAGCCAAACTAAATTTATGTGTGACGGATGCCTACAAATGCCTAAAATAATGCTTGAAATGTATGGCAATGGTTTTCACAAGCAATAAAAAGTAAATACATGTTTATAAGCAATAATAAAACACCCAAAAGACTATTTGTGTATAAAGGGGCTTTCCAGACCAGGATCATGGGGGCGGCCATCTTAGCTGTTCCTCACAGCATTTAGAGAGATGCTTTACAGCAGACACAGGAGGGGACGGCATTGACTTCTATGGAGAGTTTTCAAAGTATGCTGTGTGACCTGTGCAGAGGTCAGGGGGGTGTAGATAAGCTGCGATATCAACTATTGTGAATGGTGGATCCAATGTTATATATGCAGAGGCGATATCTGTCAGTGTAATCCTGTCTTTAATGATAATGCGATGACTGCAGTAAAGTGATCTGTACAGACCAGCCTACCATTAGGCTTAGCGGCCAGTGCAAAAAAAAAAAACTGCCAGATTTTAGGATTTCTTTTAAATACAGGCGTTGATATGGAAAATTAAAAAATAACATCACCAATGATTCTTTAAAAATATGATTAAAAAAATAGTTCATTTTCTGATGACGCATTCCCTTAAAAAAAGACCAGTCATATCCACACATATAGCATCCATAGCAAAGATAAGATTCCTTGCCATTTTTACAGAAAAACTGGCAAAAATATTCATGTCCTCGTTGAATGCAATGTTATGTTTTCCATTCTTTCAGGTTTTTACGGTAAATGCTCAACTCCACGTGACCCAGTGAACGCGACTGTCCCCGCCCCTCAAAGTGATTGACAGCGGCGCCCACGTCACATGACCCGGACCTAAGTTCCGGCAGCCCTGGCTGTTTATATGACGTCACATCCGCTTTCCTCCATATACCCGGAAGTGTGGGTAGAACTTCACGTTGCTCAGGCTGGCAGTGGAAGTGCCGGGACCGGGTGGTAGCTGCGGGGGTCTGGTGTAAGTTTTTTTTAACTGACACGTTACTGCTGTGCCTCAGAGCTCCTAGCTGGACCGTGCGGTGGCTGCCAGGGGTTATCTGCTGCCTCTGTGTTTCCCCGCCAGCTGTTGTCACACTACAAAGCCCAGCGCGCCCTGTCAGCTAGAATTTCTCAGTCCCAGCTGTCCTGTCAGAGGAGTCACTCTGGATAACTATATAGGATACACTCCCCAATAAATGGTCTCATTCACTGTGAACCTTACTGTCTGTGGTGACCTCACACCACCATGATGTTCCTTGGGTTAGCCGGTGTCAGGCTGTGTGCACACTGAGCCGAGGAGACCCCCGCAGATTAGCTGACATTTATGGGTCATGCACTGGGGTGGACTGGCCGCAGACCCAACTGGGAATTTCTCACGGCCTCTGGCCAGGTACATAACCATCGGATGCTCTCAGCATAAATTAAAGGGGTTCTCCGGATAGTACGCTAGCCAACCTGCGGCTCCCCAGCTGTTGCAAAACTACAATTCCCACCATGCCCTGCTGTAGGCTTATAGCTGTAGGCAGTCTAGGCATGCTGGGAGTTGTAGTTTTGCAACATCTGGAGAGCCACAGGTTGGCCATCCCTGGGATAGGTCATCAATATCAGATTGGCGGGGGTCCGACACCCTGGACCTCCACCGATTATCTGTAAGAAGAGAAGACGCACACGTGTGGTCTCCCTTTTCTCTTCGTGCTCGCTCCTGCTATGTCTATGGCACTGTGCGCGCGCCTTCTCTTCTTACAGCTGATCGGCAGGGGTGCCATGTGTCGGACCCCCGCCAGTCTAATATTAATGACCTATCCTGAGAATTAAAAGTAGGAGCATCTGGTGCTTATGCACCTGGCCCGTGGATGCAGGTGCAATCCTGAACTCAAATGTGTTACTGTCCTCAGGACATTGATACCGATACACTTGAATACTGCACTAAGGACTTCCGTATTTTGTGTTGCACTATAGTATTGCTGGTCCTGCCTACTTGTGTAGTCCCTACCTGCTTGTTTGGACCCGCCTACAATATGGGGGTCACTTTTAGGTTTCCAGGGCCACTTTAAGTTCCCAGTCTGCCCATGGTCATGCGCTGAGCTGAGTGTATGGACCCTACATAGCATCTCCCGGAGGCTGGACGGCCCTGTGTGCAGGTAATGAGGAGAATACCTCCATGAGATGTGTATGGCGTCTGACAGTAAAATCCTTCATATGGAATTATTGGTGTATAGGGGGTACAGACAGAGGAAGCCTCACACACCTCTATAAAGAAAAGAAAAAAAGCCCCTTCAGGCCTTGTTCACATTTCTGTGTCCATTTGACGTCCATGGAAAATCTGTTTGGTCCGTATGTCTGTTCACCCTCTGTGTATCACCCCAATTCAACAGATACTGCTGAGCTGAAAAAGTATCTTCTACCAATGGTCCATGAAAAACCCCTGACAAAGCACAGACCCATAGACTTCAATGGGTGTGACTGGGCCGCATCACGGACCAAAGTAGTGCATGTCTCTGTGATTTTTCCACTGGAAACCACTGACGTGTGAAAAACACATAAATCAATGGATCCGTGTGCTGTCCGTGATTCACTGAAGTGTGAACTAGGCCTTCAGCCTTTCACTCAGTCAGTGGGGGAGATTTATCAGACTGGTCTAAAGGAAAACTGGCTTAGTTGCTCATAGCAACCAATCAGATTCCACCTTTTTATTTTATTTATTGCTTCAATTATTGCTAAGGGCTCATGCCCACGACCGCGTGCTGTCCGGGCCCGTGCTGCGGACCGCAAATTGCAGTCCGCAATGGACGGGCACCGACCGTCGGGCAGCCACATGTGGATCGCGGACCCATTCACTTGAATTGGGTCCGCAATCCGCATCCGACGGTGCACTACTGCATGCACTACTTTTTTGCGGTGCGGGGTCACGGACAGAAAACCCACGGAAGCACTCCGTAGTGCTTCCGTTGGCTTCTGATCCGTGCCTCCGTTCCGCATCTCCGTGATTGCGGACCCATTCAAGTGAATGAATCCACGATCCGTGGCTTGAGGTTCACACGGCCGATGCCCGTGTATTGCTGACCCCCTGTATGCAGCCCGCAATACGGCCACAGCCGTGTGCATGAGAAATGTTTGAAAGTCATGGTTGAAAGAAATGTTGTGTGTGTGTGTGAAGGAGATTATGGTTATATTCACACTCGGTACATTTTCTGCAGCTGTCCCTTTTATCTAACAGAACTTGCAGAAATTCATAAAACGGCTACAGAAAAATCTCAATTCAGGTGAATGGTACTGATTTTCGGGCTCAGGAATAAAACCTTGCGGCTGTGTACCAGACAAGGCCATAATGTTACTATGTGCATAAGGCCTGAGACGTGCCCTGTTCAGCTCAAGGAGGATTGTGCAGACTGAATACAATTCTAGTCTTTTGTCAGTAGACTTTTCATGAGGATGTAAACAACATTGCGGTAATATATCAAACTGGTGTAAATTAGAACTGGCTTAGTTGCCCATAGCAACCAATCAGATTCCACCTTTCATTTTTGATGGCTCTTTTGGTAAATAAAAGGTGGAATCTGATTGGTTGCTATGGGCAACTAAGCCAGTTCTAATTTACACCAGTTTGACAAATGACCCCAAGCGTGTTCCAGGTCAAAGACAGTAAATCGAGATGTTGAAATGATGATGAATTGAAACATAAGCAGTGTTCTAATATACAGAATTTAAAGGCAATCTGTCCCCAAGTGTATGCCGCCCTGGCTGTGGGTAGTATAAAGTAGTCACAGAGACACTGATTGCAGTGCTGGATCACTTACTTTCTTCTTGCAATAGTTTTCTTAAAATCGCAGTTTATTAGCAGTAGCGCAAGTCCTCTCATTCATGATCTGTGGCTGCCGTCCTGCCACCGATTGAAAGCTGTCAGTCAGCAGCAGAGGGAGCCACAGCTGATGAACATTGAGGACTCCAGGACACGCAGAAGTCATTGAGAGGACTCCAGCACTCAACTTCCGCTGCAGCCGATGAACTGTTATTGGATAACTAAAGTCTAAATCAGGGGGTCAGCAACCTCCGACACTCCAGCTGTTGTGACACTACAACTCCCAGCATGTTTCATTAATTTCTATGGGAGTTCCAAGAACCGCCAAGCAAGTATGCATGCTGGAAGTTGTAGTTTCACCACAGCTTGAGTGCTGAACCCATGGTCTAGGTAATTAGGGTTTCTGTCCATGCTTTCTGGCAATATAAACCTGGTTACAGATTCCCTCTAAGTTTTCTTTATGAAAAGGCTTAGGACTCATGCACACAGCCATTGCCCCGCCGTGGCTGTATTGTGGCCCGCATATGACAGGTCCGCAATACACGGGGTACCGACCGTGTGCACCCCGCATCACGGATGCGGACCCATTCACTTGAATGGGTCCGCAAACCCAGAGATGCGGTGCGGAAGCACGGATCGGAACCCCACGGAGGCACTACGGAGTGCTTCTGGCCATGCCTCCACACTGCACACTTTTTTGCGGTGCGGATCGCGGACCCCATGCAAGTGAATGGGTCCGCGATCCGTATGCGGCTGCCCCACGGTCGGTGCCTTTGCATTGCGGACCGCAATTTGCGGTTCGCAGTATGGGCCCGGCCAGCACAGTCATGTGCATGAGCCCTTAGTCTGTTTTGGCATCTGATGTAGGCTGAGCCCATTGAACTGAATGAGTGGGGGTTGTCTGTGTAATTTATATAGGCCCCTAATTTTCCTGAGCGAGAGCTTCTTTGCAGCAGGTCTTGGTTATGCGTAGAGGAGTGGGGTCCCGATTGGGAAAACAACCTTTATTTAGCCTATATGCCATAATAAAGGGGTCAACAACCTCTGGCACTCCAGCTGTTGAGAGGCTACAACTCCCTGCATTCTACAATCAATTATTTGGGAGTTTCAAGCAAGTGTGCATGCTGGGAGTTGTAGTTTCATCACAGCTGGAGTGCCAGAGGATGCTGATCCAAGCCCTAATAGAAATCACTACATATTTACATTGTTTTATTCTCTTCCCCCTAAATACAGATAAGCAGACGTCGGCTCCTGGAAGGGTTTAACGATGTTGGAGTCCTATGTGACTCCGATTTTGATGAGCTATGTGAATCGATACATCAAGAATCTGAAGCCCTCGGACTTGCAGCTGTCGCTCTGGGGCGGAGATGTTGTCCTTAGTAAACTGGAATTAAAACTGGATGTTCTTGAACAGGTATATTGCCTAGTTTAAGATTTGCTTCACATAAGGGTACTTTCACACTAGCGTTTTTCTTTTCCGGCACTGAGTTCCGTCAAAAGGGCTCAATGCCGGAAAAAAACTGATCAGTTTTATCCCCATGCATTCTGAATGGAGAGTAATCCGTTCAGGATGCATCAGGATGTCTTCAGTTCAGTCATTTTGACTGATCAGGCAAAAGATAAAACCGCAGCATGCTACGGTTTTATCTCCGGACAAAAAAACTGAAGACTTGCCTGAATGCCATTTTTTCCATAGGAATGTATTAGTGCTGTCCTTCCGGTCTGCGCATGTGCAGACAGAAAAAAAGGTGAAAAAAATAAATGCCGGATCAGTTTTGCCAGATGACACCGGAAAAACGGATCTGGCATTTCAATGCATTTTTCTGACTGATCAGGCATTTTTAAGACTGATCAGGATCCTGATCAGTCTTACAAATGCCATCAGTTGGCATACTGCTTGCCGGATCACTATGCCGCAAGTGTGAAAGTAACCCAACTCGTCCACTTGACCGTTCCCTGTTGCTTTTATAACTGTGTATTTTGTCATTGACACGGCAGCACGTGGCCATTTATTTGTTTAAGAAACACTAGAGGGCAACACCAGTGTGCCGTAACAGCAGGATTACTGAACAGACAGCCCGGGGGTACTTAGTAGGTCCCCATGGTTGACTGCAGACGTTTGCCCTAATCTCTGATTGGGTCACTAGGAAACCTGGTGACCTGATCGTAGGCAGGAGTACCCTTTGATCATGGCTGGTCACATAACCTGAGCTGTTAGTAGATCTTAGAGCAGGAGTGCTTCGGGAGCTGCTAACCCACCTCTACTACAGCGACAGCAAAGGATGTCGCTAGAGACTGAGGACCTGCGTCGCCTGCTGCCAAAAGACAGTGGGTGGTCGTTAAGGGGTTATATGCTATGGTATTTTTTTATTCCTCATCTTTTTTAGTAATAAAGAGAGCCAGTTGTGGAGGCATTCAGATATTTTTTGCACACACTTGACAGAGCTGTATGCTGATAAAATGGTATTCTGTTTGTTCAAAGTGGTCTTGGAAAACGAAATAAAAATAAGGCTACTTTCACATCTGCGTTTTCCTTTCCGGTTTTGAGATCCGGCAGAGGATCGCAAAACCATAGGAAAACGCAACAGTTTGAATAATACAACCGGCTGCATCCGTTCAGAACGGGTCCGATTGTATTATATCAAAAACAAACATGCCTGATACGGCATCAAATACCATTGTAAGTCAATGGGCACCGGATGCGTTTTTTTCGTGTCCGAAAAAAACTGATTTGGCACCATTGACTTACTTGGTTTTTGATGGCGGATTCGACATGTTCAGCTTACCATGATGCACACAAAAACGCTGCTTTGCAGTGTCAAAGTAGCCTTAAAGTGTTTTTGACATAAGGTTGCATTTACGAAATACTGTATTTGTGTCATTTGTGTAAGTTCATAAAATACTGCAGTGTCTTTGTGTTAGGCTTATTGCACACGACAGTATATTTTAACGGTCCGCAAAACGGGGTCCCGTTTTTCCGTGATCCGTGACCGTTTTTTCGTCCGTGGGTCTTCCTTGATTTTTGGAGGATCCTCGGACATGAAAAAAAAGTCGTTTTGGTGTCCGCCTGGCCGTGCGGAGCCAAACGGATCCGTCCTGAATTACAATGCAAGTCAATGTGGACGGATCCGTTTGACGTTGACACAATATGGTGCCATTTCAAACGGATCCGTCCCCATTGACTTTCAATGTAAAGTCTGGAGTCCCTTTTATACCATCGGATCGGAGTTTTCTCCAATCCGATGGTATATTTTAACTTGAAGCGTCCCCATCACCATGGGAACGCCTCTATGTTAGAATATACTGTCGGATATGAGTTAGATCGTGAAACCTCATTTCCGACAGTATATTTTAACAGAGGCGTTCCCATGGTGATGGGGACGCTTCTAGTTAGAATATACTACAAACTGTGTACATGACTGCCCCCTGCTGCCTAGCAGTATCCGATCTCTTACAGGGGGCCGTGATCAGCACAATTAACCCCTCAGGTGCCGCACCTGAAGGGGTTAATTGTACTATCATATCCCCCTGTAAGAGATCAGGGCTGCCAGGCAGCAGGGGGCAGACCCCCCCCTCCCCAGTTTGAATATCATTGGTGGCCAGTGCGGCCCCCCCCCTTCCTCCCTCTATTGTAATAATTCGTTGGTGGCACAGTGTGCGCCCCCCCCCTTCCTCCCTCTATTGTAATCGTTGGTGGCACAGTGTGCGCCCCCCCCCCCCCCCTTCCTCCCTCTATTGTAATAAATCGTTGGTGGCACAGTGTGCGCCCCCCATCGGCCCCCCCTCCCTCTATAGCATTAACAACATTGGTGGCCAGTGTGCGGCCTCCCATCTCCCCCCCCCCGATCATTGGTGGCAGCGGGTTACTAGCAATAGTACAATAGTAAAAGATTCATACTTACCTGGGAGCTGCGATGTTCGTGTCCGGCCGGGAGCTCCTCCTACTGGTAAGTGACAGTTCATTTAGCAATGCGCCGCACAGACCCTGTCACTTACCAGTAGGTGGAGCTCCCGGCCGGACACGAACATCGCAGCAGCCACCAGCAGGTAAGTATGAATCTTCTACTATTGTACTATTGCTAAGTAACCATGGCAACCGGGACTGTAGTAGCGTCCTGGTTGCCATGGTTACCGATCGGAACCCCAGCGATTAAACTGGGACTCCGATCAGAACTCCGCTGCCACCAATGATGGGGGGGGGGGGGGGGGGGGGAGATGGGAGGCCGCACACTGGCCAACAATGTTGTTAATGCTATAGAGGGAGGGGGGGCCGATGGGGGGCGCACACTGTGCCACCAACAAATTATTACAATAGAGGGAGGGAGGGGGGGGGCGCACACTGTGCCACCAACAAATTATTACAATAGAGGGAGGGAGGGGGGGGGGGCGCACACTGTGCCACCAACGAATAATTACAATAGAGGGAGGGGGGGGGCCGCACTGGCCACCAACCTATTATTACAATAGGGGGGGGGGGGGGCCGCACTGGCCACCAATGATATTCAAACTGGGGGGGGGGGGGAGGGTCTGCCCCCTGCTGCCTGGCAGCCCTGATCTCTTACAGGGGGATATGATAGTACAATTAACCCATTCAGGTGCCGCACCTGAAGGGGTTAATTGTGCTGATCACGGCCCCCTGTAAGAGATCGGGTGCTGCCAGGCAGCAGGGGGCAGTCTTGTACACAGTTTGTAGTGTATTCTAACTAGAAGCGTCCCCATCACCATGGGAACGCTTCTGTGTTAGAATATACTGTCGGTTCTGAGTTTTCACGAAGTGAAAACTCAGCTATGAAAAAGCTTTTATGCAGACGGATCTTCGGATCCGTCTGTATAAAAACTAACCTACGGCCACGGATCACGGACACGGATGCCAATCTTGTGTGCATCCGTGTTCTTTCACGGACCCATTGACTTGAATGGGTCCGTGAACCGTTGGTGGTGAAAAAAATAGGACAGGTCATATTTTTTTCACGGCCAGGAAACACGGATCTCGGATGCGGCTGCAAAACGGTGCATTTTCCGTTTTTTCCACGGACCCATTGAAAGTCATGGGGTCCGCGAAAAAAAACGGAAAACGGCACAACGGCCACGGGTGCACACAACGGTCGTGTGAAAGAGGCCTTACACAAAAGAACAGCAAATTGTGAAAACTGCCTGTTTTGGACTTTTATTATGTGTATATGCATCCACAATTTTTTTTTTTTCCAGTGTTCACTGTGCAATATAAACAGTGTGTTTTTGCAGGTTGATAAGATTATTGCAATGCCAGTTTTTTTTTTTTTTTTTTTTTTTTTTTTTTTTTTGTTATACCACTTTTGCACAATAATTAGACTGCGGGCATTTCATTTAATCAGTGGTTGGTACTAATCTGTGGCAGGAAGATCTCACTCTGCCGATGCCACAGTCTCTACCCCATTTGCACATGCTGCTGACTCCTCAGACCAGGTCCCGAGTGGATGTGTGCACTTCTCTTCCTGTTCAGATGCAATTACTACCATGCGGCCACATCCATTTGTGACCCGGCACAAAAGCCTGCAGCCTGTGCGCTAATAGATCTTCCTTCCACAAGTTAAGCCTTTAGTCCTTAGACAGGCATATCAGCAAGTGATTGTCAGGAGGTAAGCGTTCCTTCCCGGCAATCGCTTGCTGGCTAGCGGAGGAGACCGCTGCTTGTTCATCGGGCAATCGGCAGCAGTATTATGCTGCAAGATGATGCAAATCCTCGTGTAATACAGCCTTTAGTGCCAACTACTGATTAGATGATGTGAGATTACTAGAATGCCTGGATAACCTTTTTTTAAAAAGCATTTATTTTTGTGTCGCCATATTCTAAGGGCAGAAACCTTTTTTTATTTTACTGTCAACCTTTACATTTTGAGGTGAGTTGTATTTGTCATTAGCACCATTTTGGGGTACATATGATGAATTAGAGAAAAAAATGTATTCATTCTACGTGGGAATGGAAACGAGCTGCATTATTATTCAGCACCGCCACCACGAAGAGGGCGTGCAGGTTGATGGCCCTATGTCTACAAATAAATGGCATGATCGATTTGGATGCAACAGCCCCTTCAAACAGTTGACACAATAGGGTGCCAAAAGTGAGCTCCCCACCAATCTGGTATTGATCTAAAAAAGAAACTTGTTTAAAGGGGTCGTCCATCTTTTTTTTTTTTTACTTATTTAAATTTCTACAGCTGCATGCTGTAGCTGTGGAGAAAAAAAAAACATACTCACCTGTACATTGGACAGGCCACAAATATTAAAATCCTGGAATAACCCTTTAAGGCCCAAAGCAGCCACATCTTTAAGGGGTCAAAGCTAGACCCTAACTGCAGCAAGACCACTTTTTCTTTGCACAAGGGGTAATTACCTATAAGGCCTCTTTCACACGGGCGCGTTACGGGAACACCCGGGATTTTTCCGCGCGAGTGAAGTTCAGGCTTGGGATCGGTGTTCTGTACATTGTATTATTTTCCCTTATAACATGGTTATAAGGGAAAATAATAGCATTCTGAATACAGAATGCATAGTAAACTAGCGCTGGAGGGGTTCAATTATTTTTTAACTCACCTTAATCCACTTGTTCTCGCAGCCCGGCATCTCCTTCTGTCTTTAACTGTGAGCAATAGGACCTTTGATGACGTCACTGCGTTCATCACATGGTGATCATGTGATGAGCGTAGTGACGTCATCAAAGGTCCTATTGCTCACAGTTAAAGACAGAACAGATGCCGGCTGCGTGAACAAGTGGATTAAGGCGAGTTAAATTTATTAAATTTTTTTTTTAACCCCTCCAGCGCTAGTTTACTATGCATTCTGTATTCAGAATGCTATTATTTTCCCTTATAACCATGTTATAAGGAAAAATAATAATGATCGGGTCTCCACCCCGATCATCTCCTAGCAACCGTGCGTGAAAATCGCACCGCAACTGCTTGCGGATGCTTGCGATTTTCACGCAACCCCATTTACTTCTATGGGGCCTGCGTTGCGTGAAAAATGCACAAAATAGAGCATGCTGCGATTTTCACGCAAACGCACAAGTGATGCGTGAAAATCACCGCTCAAGTGAACAGCCCCATAGAAATGAATGGGTCGGTATTCAGTGCGGGTGCAATGTGTTCAACTCGCGCATCGCATGCGCGCGGAATACTCGCCCGTGTGAAAGGGGCCTTAGAGTATATTCACAGGCAGCAGGTTTTGTTGCAAAACTTTGTGCGAAAGAAAATCTATTTCTTACATCTGAAGCAATAAAAATAAAAAAAACCCAAGCAGATGAATGAGACACTTTCTGAATTTTTTGTGACATATCTGCCACATGTGAATGGACTGTAATAGAACCTCACAACAGTCAGGTGATGTCAGCACATACATGTGCGATGTTCTAGAGATGGAGGCCTGACAATCTTCCTTTTTAATTTTCATAGGTCTTGGAAGGTACTAGTTCTCCTTGAGGAGATCCAGCTGGAGTAGGGAGTCCTACAGGCCGTGCTCCCTGTGAAAAATTATGCAAATTATCTCTCTTTTAGAAGGATGAAAACTGTCTTTCTTGTGATAACCTATAGATAGCTACCTTTTTTATGTCAATGCCACCTATAGGTAGCTACCCTGTGTGTCAGTGTCTGACCTATTAAAGTTTTTTCAGTTCATCCCTCATTAAAGCACAACAGGAGGATGCTCCCCTTTGACCTTCTTGGGACAGGAAACAGAGAGGTTAAAAAGGTCCCTCCAACCGCCAATGTTCTTCCTGTCCTGTTCCTGGAAGGACGCAGAGAGGTTCCCTGCTCTAGGGTTGAAGAGATTCTACAAGAACTTTATGGCCTAAGGCTGGCACTAGGATCAGGGGGTATTGGGCCTCCCCTTGCTAAAACCTCTCGGGGTAGAAGTCTCTTAGCAGCCCAGAACCCACCTGGCAGTGCATGGCTTGCTGCCTGACTCTGTGGAGTCCGAGCCTATAGGTGGGTTCTCTGATGGCCTGGGTTCGATCGTTGAGTTCATCCTCATCCTTCCTACCCTTTAAGTGGCCGTGCCAGTACCTCTTATGCGGAGATCCCCTGGCTTGATCCTAACCCTGATGAAGTGAGTAATGCAGCTTGTGGTTACCTCACGATGGATGGCTATGGGTTCATGGAGATTAGATCCTCTGTTCCTTAACCCTGCCTCTGTGCATGTGGAGTTCAGCAGGATCGCGCCTCAGTGTGCCTAAAAAAGTCAGCAGCTGGAATGGGGCCTTTTCTCCTCTCCTTACCAACGCTCTGTATGCAGGTGTTGGCAGAAGCTGTGTGACAATATTGGTGCTTTCTTTGGCGGCACATACGCCAAGATTGGTAAGCAAACCAGGCAAGCTACCTCTGTGTTGGGCCTGCTGCCACTTGCCTCTGTGCATGGCCTGTTGTCACTTGCCTTTGTGCATGGCCTGCCGCCGCTTGCCTTTGTGCATGTCCTACCGCCGCTTGGCTCTGTGCCTGGCCTGCCGCCGCTTGGCTCTGTGCCTGGCCTGCCGCCGCTTGGCTCTGTGCCTGGCCTGCCGCCGCTTGGCTCTGTGCCTGGCCTGCCGCCGCTTGGCTCTGTGCCTGGCCTGCCGCCGCTTGGCTCTGTGCCTGGCCTGCCGCCGCTTGGCTCTGTGCCTGGCCTGAATAAATCATGTTTCAGTGTGTCCATATTCTGAGAGCCATAGTTTAATTTTTTTGGGCGATTGTCTTAGGATCTAATTTTTTGTGGGATCAGATGACGGTTTGATTGGTACTATTTTGGGGTGCGTATGACTTCTTAATCGCTTGGTATTACGGATCGACCGATTATCGGTTTTACCGATATTATAGTCCGATATTCAGGATTTTTAACGTTATCGGCATCTTTTTTGCCGATATACCGATAACGTATTGGGAACAAGGATCGCGCTGCTCTCAGCGCTCTGTGTTCCCTCAGCAGCACAGGGGAGAAGGAAGAAGTGTCTCCCTCCCCCATGTGCCTCTGCTGCCGCCAATGAGAGGAGGGAGGACAAGAGAAGGGGAGGGGTTGTGGCCACTGCGCCACCATTGAAGATAACTCTCTCATTAATTCTAATTCAACAGGAGGCGGGAGCTGGCTGCAGAATCACATAGCTGGCTCCCGACCTCTATGACAACTAGCTGCGATCTGCGGTAGTAAACCCCTCAGGTTCCGCACCAAACCCTAGTATTAATCATTGGTGGCGCAGTGCGCCCCCCCCCCCCCACCCAAGCCCCCTAGTATTAATCATTAGTGGCGCAGTGCACCCCCCAGTATTAATCATTGGTTGCAGTGGCCACAGGATCCCCTGTCTCCTCCTCCTCACTGGCAGTTCTGATCGGAGCCCCAGCAGTGTAATGCTGGGGCCCGATCGCTTACCATGGCAGCCAGGACGCTATTGAAGCCCTGGCTGCCATGTTCAGCTCCCTGCTGCTGTGTGCACAGAGCACAGGGCAGCAGGGACAGTGTGAGGTCCTATTCACCCTGATAGAGATCTATCAGGGTGAATAGGACAATGGTTCTTTTCCCTAAGGGAGCTAATAGTTAGTGTAAAAAAAAACTAAAAAACACCAAAATATTAAATTATAAATGAAAAATAAAGATTTACAAAAAAAAACTATACGTTAACAATAAACATTCATTTTCAGCAGATTTGTGTAGGAATTTTTATTTTTTTTTCAAACATGAAAATTCACAGAATATCGGAATAAATTATCGGCTATCGGCCTGAAAGTTCACAGATTATCACTATCGGCCCTAAAAAATCAATATCGGTCGATTCCTACTTGGTATTAGACTTTTTGTGATGTAAGGTGACAAAAATTTGCTTTTTTGACACAGTTTTTATAAGATTTTTTTTTACGGTGTCTACCCGAGGGTTTAGGTCATGTGGTGTTTTTATAGAGCAGGTTGTTATGGACGTAGCAATATCTAATATGTCTACTTTTTTTTTTTTACATTTAACACAATAAAAGCAATTTTGAAACAAAAAAAAATTGTTTTAGTGTCTCCATAGTCTGAGAGCCATAGTTTTTTTTATTTTTTGTGCGATCAAGTGGATCAGATTTTTTTTTTTTTTTAAATTTTAACCCTTTGTAGCCATTTTAAATGGCCGTTATATGGGTTTACTGCCGTCATTGATTTCATTGGGGTCTGACTGGTCATGAAAACGGCAAAAAAATTGGACATGTCGGTTTTTCGGGCAGCCGCTATTCCATGTGAATAGCCCTATAGACTTCAATTGGTTGTAAAAATGTCCGTTACTTAAACGGCTGTCACATGGCGATTTTTCACTTTCTTGTGACTGAGGCCTTAATATACGTTGATGTTTCAAGGCTCTTTAGTGGGTGACCTATAGGTGGCACTAGAGAGACAGCTTTCTTCCTTCTAGAGGAGAGCTTATTCTTTTGAACTGGTTACACTTGTTTGATGTATTTTTTTTTTTTTTTTATCCACACTCACAATAAGGCTCTATTCACACTTGTGTTCTTATTTCTCTGGCAGTTTTATTTGCCTCTTGCTCCTGGAAAAATCAGCAGAAACCTGTTGGACCAGTTATAGTTCAAAGTAGAAAACAAATATGGATCATAATGGATCCGCCAATTGGATCATAACCGATCCTGACCTTTGCCTGTGCCCTGTGTTAGTGTAGATGTAATGAGATGATTTTTTTTTCACTTTTTAAAAAAAATTCAGCACAAAGCCCAGACTCATAATAACTGTACACAGATTGTCTAGAAAATAAGATTAGAAAATACTGGAGCAGGAACACAGAGCGGGGAGCACTGAGCGCAGTGTCAAGTATCAGATGTGTATTATTTTAGGAGGGAGGAGAGAAATTGGACTTTTCAAATGTTCTAGATAAGGTAGTAGACATAACATTTTTAATAAGGATTATGCTGCGAGGGTGCCAAAGTAAATCTCCACAGTGAAACACATACAAATCTTATTTCTCTTATAGGATAAGTCGACTGTAAGATCCTTAAGTTTTATTTAAAGGAGAGAATATTTCTGCTATCGAAAGCTCGGTGCTCATCAGTCTTAATTAGCTTTTGGCTTATGAAGTGTTTGGGCATTGTTACTTCACACTGGGCGTTTTTGTGTAACATTGTTCTGATCTGAAACCATATTTCTTGGTTGCTGGACATCATGGCGGAACATGGCGCTGGCTCATGAGCTGAGGCGACACCATAGCTGGCGGTTGGCTGCTGATATACAGTGTCCGTGATCAGAGGCAGCTCCAATCACGCCATTTACCTTCTTTTCCATGAAGATTGAAACCTGAATTTGTGCAGCTTTTTTTTTTTTTTTTTTAACTGGTGGTAGCCAATAACACTAGAAATTAGTCAGTGTTGTCTATAGCCTTTAATACATTCTTGTAGCTGCTTGCCTGAAATACAGGAGTATAATTAGAGCTTATTTCAGAACAAGCAATTTTTCCATCCTGGTCCGTTTTTTACAATGGATAGCATCTGTACTGAACACCGACCTGTTCATTTCAATGTGTATATGCATATGAGCATTGTTTTTCAATTTTATATATTTTTTTAAATCGAAAATCATTTTTATTGATTTTAAATAAAACTATAAAAAAAATACACATTTGTACACAATGACCAAGATCCTGTCAGTCATTTACATGGACAGAAACTTAAAGCAATGACATTACAGAGTAATACAAAAATTTTGTTAGATAACAAATTTAACCCCTTAGGGACCCATGACGTATCGGTACGGCATGGTTCCCGAGTCCTTAAGGACCCATGACGTACCGGTATGTCATGTGTTGTTCCGATCACCGCCGCCCGGCGGGTGGTGATCGGAACAAGTTGCCTGCTCAAATCATTGAGCAGGAACCTCGGCTAAATGCGCGGGGGGGGTCCCGTGACCCACCCCCCGTGTCAGCGATCGACACAATTCAGACCTGCGGTTTGCGGCTTTTACCTGGTGCGGCGGCGGTGCCATCGGGTCCCCATGGGGCTGTGGGGGGGACCCGATGGCATGGAAGGCAGCGCGATGCCTAAGGAAGGCATCGCGCTGCCTTCTGGTGAAGAGCCTGTGAGATCCAGCCCCCTGGATCTCACAGG
The DNA here is from genome assembly GCF_905171765.1 of Bufo bufo. Lineage (NCBI taxonomy): Eukaryota > Metazoa > Chordata > Amphibia > Anura > Bufonidae > Bufo > Bufo bufo. Next base: position 79,031,846 of record NC_053393.1, on the reverse strand, counting down.
CCGGAAGCTGTATGAGTAAGGTTACTTTCACACTAGCGTTGTTTGAATCCGGCGTTCAATTCCGTCAACGGAACTGCCCGCCAGATCCGGAAAAAACGTGTGAAAACTGATTACATTTGAATCCTGATCAGGATTTGGATCACAATGAAAAAATGCATGGGAAAAAACGGATCCGCCATTTATGGACTTTAACCTTTTTTTCACATTTTTCGGGTTTAACATGCAAAAGCCGGATCCGTTTTGACGGAACACACGGTGCTGGATCCGGAGTTAATGCAAGTCAATGGGAAAAATGCTGGATCCGGCGTTCAGTCAAAGTGTTACGGATTTTTGGCTGGAGGTAAAAATACAACATGCTACGGTTTTCTGAAAAGCCTGATCAGTCAAAAAGACTGAACTGAAGACATCCTGATGCATCCTGAACGGATTTCTCTCCATTCAGAATGCATTAGGATTAAACTGATCAGTTATTTTCCGGATTTGAGCCCCTAGGACGGAACTCTATGCCGGAAAAGAAAAACGCTAGTGTGAAAGTAGCCTAATACACACTGTATTACTCATACAGCCAATGCATTCCAATACAGAAGTATTGGAATGCATTGTAAAGGATTAGACCTCCAAAAGTTCAAGTCCCAATGTGGGACAAAAAAAAAGTGGAAAAAATAAAATTTTCCCCAACAAAAATTAAAATTTTCAAGTAAAAATAAGCAAAAACTTCATTTTCCCCAAATAAAGTTTAAAAAAATATCACATGATCTAACCTGTCAGATGAATGTTGTAAATAACAAAAAATAAAAACGTTGCCAAAACAGCTATTTCTTGTTATCTTGCCTCACAAAAAGTGTAATATAGAGCAACCAAAAATCATATGTACCCTAAACTAGTACCAACAATACTGCCACCCTATCCCGTAGTTTCTAAAATGGGGCCACTTTTTTGGAGTTTCTACTCTAGGGGTGCATCAGGGGGGCTTCAAATGGGACATGGTGTCAAAAAAACCAGTCCAGCAAAATCTGCCTTCCAAAAACCGTATGGCATTCCTTTCCTTCTGCGCCCTGCCGTGTGCCCGTACAGTAGTTTACAACCACATATGGGGTGTTTCTGTAAACTAAAGAATCAGGGCCATAAATATTGAGTTTGGTTTGGCTGTTAACCCTTGCTTTGTAACTGGAAAAAAATTATTGAAATGGAAAATCTGCCAAAAAAGTGAAATTGTATCTCTATTTTCCATTAATTCTTGTGGAACACCTAAAGGGTTAACAAAGTTTGTAAAAATCAGTTTTGAATACCTTGAGGGGTGTAGTTTATAGAATGGGGTCATTTTTGGGTGGTTTCTATTATGTAAGCCTCGCAAAGTGACTTCAGACCTGAACTGGTCCCTAAACATTGGGTTTTTGAAAATTTCAAGATTTGCTTCTAAACTTCTCAGCCTTGTAACATCCCCAAAAAATAAAATATCATTCCCAAAATGATCTTAACATGAAGTAGACATATGGGGAATGTAAAGTAATAACTATTTTTGGAGGTATTACTATGTATTCTAGAAGTAGAGAAATTGAAACTTGAAAATTTGCAATTTTTTACACATTTTTGGTAAATTTGGTATTTTTTTATAAATAAAAATGATTTTTTTTTACTTCATTTTACCAGTGTCATGAAGTACAATATGTGACGAAAAAATAATCTCAGAATGGCCTGGATAAGTAAAAGCGTTTTAAAGTTATCAGCACTTAAAGTGACACTGGTCAGATTTCAGCCGCTATGAAACACATGCGGTCACCAGGAGCAGGCAGTTCCGAGAACAGCCCGATGAAGGCCCCCGGCAGCTGTTCTCGGAACTGCCTGCTCCCGGTGACCGCATGTGTTTCAGAGCGGATCGTGGCGCAGGCACAGGTAAGGACTTACCTCTGCATCGCCGGGCTTGGGAATAAAGATGGCAGATCGCATGTGTTAGTCGGCGAACACTGCGAACTGGCCATCACTGCTGCTGGGATTTAGTATCGCTCACCAGGATTCCTGAGAGCGCAGCGGCTGTCCGAAACAGCTGATTGGTGGGGGTGCCGGAACTGAGACCTCCGCTGCATAAGTCATCGTTATCTTTCCCAGGATATACCCTTTGAGATTTGTGTTCATGTTATATATGCCGTCTAATGATTTGGTTTTTGTTATTTTCTTTAGGAACTAAAGCTACCATTCACATTTCTCAGTGGTCACATACACGAGTTACGGATTCATGTACCATGGACCAAACTCGGGTCAGAGTCTGTTGTGATAACCATCAACACTATGGAGTGCATCCTGAAATTAAAAGATGGAGTACAGGTAAACCATCCGCTTGTTTGCATTTGTATTAGTCATCTTTTTGTGATTTGCGATCGTGTTATGGGACAATATTGTTCCTTTATATTGGATAATAATAAAATAAAGAATGGGATTGTATCATTTGCCTCCAATGGGCGAGAAAATCTTGGAATCATGAACTGTCAGTGGGGGAGATTTATCAAAATTGGTGTAAAGTAGAATTAACTAAGTTGCTCATAGCAGCCAATCAGATTCCACCTTTCATTTTCTATTAGAGCTCTGAAAAATGAAAGGTGGAATCTGATTGTTTGCTAGGGCCAAGTAAGCCAGTTCTACTTTACACCAGTTTGATAAATTTCCACCAAAGTGTTCTGACCAATGGACTGATCATTTTTAGTAGCATAGATGTAAAGATTACCGTGAACATGTTCGGATTGTTAACCATAACTGTGACGTCTATGGCCACCATAAAAATAATTGTCAAGTACAGAGCAGATTAAATGAAAATTGGACGCGGACCTATTCATTTCAGTCTAGCCGTAAAAGATGCCAACAGAACCCTGTGTGCTGTCCGCATCCGTATGTCTGTCCAGCGGCCCCGCAAAAAAATAAAAATAAAAGTGTCCTATTTTTTGTTCTACAGGGGTTTAAAAAATTGTAGCATGCACACAGCCTCATGCATGTGAATGAGGCCTAAGGTTGACTCTAAAATCTATTTTGGGTGGAATTTATCATGACTGCCCTATTGCACACTATTCGGGGGGGATACCATATAACCTTGCGGAGAAATACTTACTGGCTTGAGAAGTCTTATAGGCCAGGCAACACTGGCTGCCAATGAGCTCTTAGCAAGCTCTGCATCTAATACCACCATATGTAAGGTAACTATCCTAGAAATCAAGGTTCGACCTTTTAAACAGGCCTTGACACATGACTTGGATAAAAAAAAAAAAAAAAGCCAGCATCTCATCTGCAGACAGCTGTTTTGGGGAGATTGGCCCTCATTAGTGCAGAGCAGAGATAAGGAGATATAGTACTCCCCAAATCCTGACTTAGGCCTGTCACCCAGTTAAGCCAGTACTTTCTGCTCTGCACTGATGAGGGGCAATCACCCCGAAGCAGCTGTCTGCAGATGAGGTGCTGGCTTATTTATTATCCAAGCCTATTTAAGGGGTGGAACAATGACTTATAGGATAGCTGCCTTACATCTGGTGGCATCAGAGGCAGAGCTTGCTAAGAGCTGATTTGCATACCCTCTTCCCTGTCATACACTAGGCTTTATCTCGTTTGTGCTTGTGTGAGATGCACAAGTTTATTAAGTGACTCACAACACTTTTATGGCACAAGGGCTTAGTACATTCTGCCTGTTGTGTTCAAGACGGTGCTGCATATAATTTAACTGTGGCTATCCTTAAAGGGGTTGTCCAACCAAAAAGTAAAATTAAGTAGAGGCTACCAGTCCACTGTAGTAGAAGAGATGATGTGCTGTTTCTAATTCACCATGGGGCGGACGACTTGCAGGGGCAAGAGCCGTGAAATTACCCTTAAAGGGATTCTGTAATCCGGATTTTAGCTACAGAGATTTTCACATAATCACATCAGTCTCCACGATTCAGTTTAAAATATACTAGTCTTATCCCCATCTGTCTTGTCATTTTAGGCTAAAAATCACTTTTATTAATATGCAAGTTACATCTATAAGGAGCCCAAGAGGCAGTCCCTCTGTTTGTTGGAGCCCAGCCGCGCCCATTTTCTCGGAGCCTAGCACGGCTCCGCTGTTAATTATTCACTCTTCTCCTCACAGATTTTTTTTTTCTAGTGCGCCATAATCTTGTGCATGCGCCCTGGTTACACAGGTCTGGGCCCGCGCAGTGTCCTGGCAGCAGCCTCACCGAAGCAAGCGCGCATGCGCCAGCTGTCTGCGCACTCTGCTCTTCCTTTCCGGGTCGAGCAAAGTGCACAGACAGCTGGCATATACGCGCTTGCTTCGGTGAGCCTTCTTTCCAGGACACCGTACGGGCCCAGACCAGTGTAACCATGGCATATGCGCGCTTGCTTCGGTGAGCCTTCTTTCCAGGACACCGTACGGGCCCAGACCAGTGTAACCATGGCACATGCTCGAGATTATGGCGCACTAGAAAAAAAAATAAAAAATGCGCGGAGAGGAGTGAATAATTAACAGCAGGGCGGTGCTGGGCTCCGAGATGATGGGCACGGCTGGGATCCAACGGCCAGAGGGACAGCCCCTTGGGCTCCTTGTAGAGGTAATTTGCATATTAATAAAATCAATTTTTTATTCATTTAATTTTTTTGCCTAAATGCAAGCATTTTTTATAGTGTTTTTTTTAGCAGAATGTATTTTCATTTTGTTAGATTTGTAACATTATTTCTGTTTTTCAAGTCCTATATAGGTCTATTGAAAAAAATATATAAAATGCAAAAAAAGTTAAATCCAGAGCATGCTTCCTTTTGGGGAAAAAAAGAATTAACCCTTAAATGCCACAAAATGCTGCATATGCAGACTTTTGCTAAGGAAAAAAAACGATTAAAACACCCCGAAAAGCTGCAAACTCATGTGTGAATCCAGACTAAAAGGAAATTCTTGCTTCATGCCTTCATTGTGCTTTACAGTTTAATGTACGGTCATAGAATGGCAGATCAGTATACTCCGGTACGTTTTGCTCAAATTTCAGCGCAGGAATGTTAAACTTTACCTCTTCCTAGATGATATTTATCATTTTATTTGTGCATTTTTATGTTGATTCGTGTTTAGCAGTAAACCTTATGTACTTTGCTTATACAGAGGCCTTTTTTTATGGTCCCTTATATAGTTTGTGGTGTTGGGCGAAGCGTGGACATAAATATTTTCTTATTAAACTTGCATTATGTTTGGGAACTGGTCTGAAAAAACCATTGTCAAAATCCGGTGGCATGATCTCTGCAGTGCCAGAAAGATTATTGTCAGAACGTGACATAACTGGAAAGACATATGTGCGCGTTCAGCAGGTAATAAAAGATTTGGAAAACAGATCAATACGGATTGTGTTCTGGGTTGTCACCGAGGTCGGTTTGCGAGCTGTTCCATGTTCAACAAGTTATTATTTTTTTTGTTATTGACTGTGCCAGAATATTGTTTCATAAGTTGAAGGTGCAGTAATCGTGTACTTAAACTGCACTATTGTCTTTTACTGTCTTGCGCTCTGGCTTCTGCATCACACAGCAGAATGCGTGAATGTTATATCCATTCTGCCAAAAGGTCACCACTTTTATGCTCGAGATTAACGATTTATTATTTAAAGGGGTTGTCCGGGTTCAGAGCTGAACCCGAACATACCTCCATTTTCACCCAGGCAGACCCCCTGACTTGAGCATCGGAGCAGTTCGAGCTCCTTTGCCCTGGCATTTTCAGGCGTTACGGTGACAAACCTGGCTCTCCATGGGGCTGCTGGGAAGCCCAGTGACGTCACCGGCACTGATGGGCTGGCGCATTTTTGTCACCTTACATCACAAAAAGTGCAAAGCCAAGCGATCAAAAAGGCTTATACACCCGAAAAAAGTACCAATCAAACCGTTACCTCATCCCGCAAAAAATGAGCCCAAAAAATAAAAAAGCTATGGCTCTCAGACTATGGAGACCCTAAAACATAAATTTTTGAGTTTCAGAAATGCTATTATTGTGTAAAACTTAAATAAATAAGAAAAAGTATACATATTGGGAATTGCCACATCCGTAACGATCTGCTCTATAAAACTGTCACATGACCTAACCCCTCAGATGAACGCTGTAAAAATAAATAAATAAAAACTGTTTCAAAACAGCCAATTTTTTGGTCACCTTGCCCCATAAAGTGTAATAATGAATGATCAAAAAATCATATGTACCCAACAATGGTACCAATGAAAACCTAAACTCTTTCTGCAAAAAACGAGCCATTGCACAAGACTATCGGCAGAAAAAAAAAACGTAGATGCCAAAAGCAAAGAAGAGGCACACTCAAAAGGGCTCATTTGAAAGAACAATGATGCATAATTTATTCAACCTGAAAACATATCCCCTAAAATCAAATGTACAATGACTTCTGATCGTTCAAAGTTAAAGTCCAATTGATATATGCGGCACTAGTAACAGTTGGTAACACAGCTCAAAGTCACCTGGTACATTCAAAATGCCATAATGGGTACCCCCCAGGAGCTGGGTCTTGCACGTCTTCACTTCCTCTTTTGCAGCGCTGATTCCAGGAGGCCGCACACCAGCGGCGTCCCACGTGGTGTGCTAGACCTCAGCGTGGCGTCCCACGTGACCTGGTTACTTAGGAGACCGGGTAAAGCTGAGATGACATAGAGAAGAAAATCTGTGGATCACTCCAATTAGACAATGCGGAACAGGTGCTCTTGGTCTAAGTGGCCCAAGGGGGTTGTGGAAAAATTTGTAAAAGTAGACCAGGCACTCTATATATGTAGCCAACAAGTGAGATATTTATTAAATGTAATACAATCAACTACTAAAATGACAACATAAAATAATAGCATAAAATAGCAGTAGCACAGTAGATAATAGTAAATAGCAATATAATAGCAGCAACAGATATTAATAAATAGCAATAAAATAGCAGCAACAGACAATATAGCAGCAATTGGTAGCAAGTGTCAGTAGCTAACTGCAACAAGGTATCGTTCAATGGCAGCAATTTGAAGCAAAGGCATAAAGTCCATCCAGATAAACCGCAAATATAAATCGGAAGCTCCTTAAAACTGCAATGATGCCAATGTCCTTTTTCAAATATGTTACCCAAGTAATGGGTCTGAATAATGTCTTATATTAAGATTCCACTCCTGGTTGGTTCACGGTATAATGGAAGAGACTAGAGGGTACAATGTTAACCGCAATGTGGCGTCCCACACAGTTGTATTTGCTTATTCACTGTTACCTTACTCTTGTCTCATTCCCGTCTCTCAATACCGACTCGTTGATCTCAGCTGACTCTGTATCCAGTGTCCAGTGGAGTGGAATCTTAATATAAGACATTATTCAGACCCATTACTTGGGTAACATATTTGAAAAAGGACATTGGCATCATTGCAGTTTTAAGGAGCTTCCGATTTATATTTGCGGTTTATCTGGATGGACTTTATGCCTTTGCTTCAAATTGCTGCCATTGAACGATACCTTTGTTGCAGTTAGCTACTGACACTTGCTACCAATTGCTGCTATATTGTCTGTTGCTGCTATTTTATTGCTATTTATTAATATCTGTTGCTGCTATTATATTGCTATTTACTATTATCTACTGTGCTACTGCTATTTTATGCTATTATTTTATGTTGTCATTTTAGTAGTTGATTGTATTACATTTAATAAATATCTCACTTGTTGGCTACATATATAGAGTGCCTGGTCTACTTTTACAAATTTTTCCAAAGCTGAGATGACGTCACTGATAGGCGACCGCTTACTCAGAATCCGGACAAAGCTGATTCTCCTTTATCTTCTTTTCTTCTTGCAGATATTCAATGTAACGCTCACTCCTCACGCCAGACGCGTTTCGAGGTGCTGTACCTCTACTCCCATAATGCTTCACATTATCATGCATTTACTAAACTCCGGAGTGGACCAGGGTCATATTTCTTCTTCCTATCATACTCCCTCACCACCTAGTATAGAAACAGCCCATACTACTGCCATCATCTTATACAAAAAGTTGCAATGCCTCCATGAGTAAAACATATGTATATATAAAACATAAATAATCACACACATATAAAATTATGTATAAAATTACATATAAAACATGCAATGCTATTTGCATCCACTAAAATAGGATCTGGAGAAATACGCAAGGTCCCACAGTAACCTGCCAAAAAAACGCACAGGTGTGAATCTGCGTTTCTTGGGGCGATTTATTCCTTTATCAAACGGGGTGCCGTGTGTGAATAGATTCATGCTCCCCCATAAAGTTGGCTATCCTGTAGATACTAAGAGGACACCTCAATATTCAGCCAGCATGTCAGTATAAGGACCCCAAAATGAACTATGATCCCAACTATATGTTGTTTGACAGGGACCCTGAACATGGAGATCCCCGGTCCCTAGAAGAAAATGAGGATGATGTAAAAGGGAGAGCTGTCCGACAGGGAGGGGAGATCGGAGTGTCGATAGACGACCAGACTCTGATGTCCCATCACCACCGGGCAACCCCCCCTCTCCTCACAGGAAACCAAAAACCTCCATTTCAGCGTTCAAGCCCCTCAGAACAATCGTGTCATATTCAAAGATCCTTCGCGATTTTTGTCTAGACATGTGCGCTATTTGGTTCCCCCCTCTCCAAAGCTTTTTAACCTTCTCAATCGCCGTAAATCTTAAACCGGTGGGGTCACAATTATGTATTAACTTAAAATGTCTCGATAGTGAGTGTGTGTCCAGCCCTTTCTTGATGTTTGAGATGTGTTCCGCTACCCTCTTTTTGAGGGTTCTTTTCGTTCTCCCTATATACTGCTTTCTGCAGCTGCATTCCAGCAAGTAGATAACATCAGTGGAATCACATGTCAAACATTCTTGTATGTCCAGACTAAAGGAATTGACCATTGACTCCACCTTAATGGTTTTCTTAGGGAAAGTAGTGATTCTACAATTGGCACGTCTGCCACATCTAAAAAAAACATTAACCGCCAACCAATTTTCTTTACTCTGAGAATATTTTTTTCTTTTCACAGTTGGGGCTACTTTTCCCGCCAAGTATCCTGCTCTTGTATAAGTGATCTTTGGAGTCTCATTCAAAAGGCCACCTATAAGTTTGTCATTTAGTAGGTGACCCCAATGCCTCCGTATACTTCTTTCCATTATCCTGTATTGGGAATTAAATGGAAGAACAATTCTCAAGGTTTCATCCTGTTGTTGGGGGGTACTCACAGAGAAAAAAATCCTTCCTTTCCATTTTTTTCACCTTTTCTAAAGAACTGTCTATTATTTGCACCGGATAATCCCTTTCTAATAATTGTTGTCTCAACCCAGCAGCTTCATCCTCAAATTTGCTCTCTTCAGTACAATTCTGTTTCAATCTCCGAAATTGACTGGTAGGGACATTGATGAGCCAGCGTGGAAGATGACAGCTTGCAAACCTGATAAAACTGTTTTTAGTTACTGGTTTTTGAAGTATGTGTTACAACATAGTTTATCCCCATGTACACAGGTTCCTCTCATTGATGTTGATATTATTTAAAAACAGATCCAAAGAATCAAGTGTGTCTCGCCATATGAACAAAATGTCATCGATATATCTCCGCCATAGCACCAGACTCGCCCCCAGCTTGGGCATGATGACTTCCACTTTCCACTGGGGCAAAAACAAATTGGCATAGCTGGGGGCGAATCTGGTGCCCATGGCGGTGCCGGTTCGCTGAACATAAAATTTGTGTTCAAACAAAAAAAATTTGTGAGCAAGTATGTATTTCACTCCACCTAATAAAAATTCCTACTGCTCATTCGGCAGATTGGTGTCCCCCGACAGTTGTTCATAGAGCGCCTGTACACCCTCTATAAAAAACATATGGCGTTCAGAAAATGGACACACAAAAACATAATTTCTTTTTCAAAAATGCCTTATTATGGAAAACTGAAAGAAACAAACAAAAAAAGTAGACATATTTGATATCACTGCGTCCGTAACAACCTGCTCTATAAAAATAGCGCACATGATCTACCATGTCGGATGAATCTTGTAAAAAATTTAAGATAACAAAACGGTGCCAAAACAGCAATTTTTTTGTTACCTTGCCTCACAAAAAACTTAATATAGAGCAAATATAAATCATATGTACCCCAAAATAGTACCAATAAAACTGACACCTTATCCCCTAGTTTCCAAAATAGGGTTGATTTTTGGGGAGTTTCTACTGTAGGGGTGCATCAGGGGGGCTTTAAATGGGACATGGCACCCTTTATCCCGCCCAGGTCCTCTGTTCTGCCCATCCCGCTCCTCTTGATTGATGTCACGGTTCGCAGCATTGCTGACGAAATCCCGCGCCTGCGCCGTGCACGTCTGTATGCGCCGACTACGTCACAGTGAGGAAGCCAGCATCAGGAGAGCAGCCTTCACTTACTGCGCCTGCGCTGAATACAAAAGTGAACAGCGCGGGATTTCGTCAGCAATGCTGCGAACCGTGACCTCAATCAAGAGGAGCGTGGCGGGCAGAACAGAGGACCTGGGCGGGATAAAGGGTGAGTAGACGGAGCCTCTAGGTGCTGATTTTACGCCCACATAGCACCTAGAGGCCCATTAGCATATTATAAAAGTGCTTATTTTATCAAAACGGCTGCAGGGAGAAATGTAAAAAACACACTGTTATGTAGTGCTGACATTAGCTACATAACAGTATTTCTGATGGTGGAAACCCTTTAAAATAAGAATAAAAAAATTGCCCCCTAAAGTGTACATAGCCTTTAAAGTCTCGGAAAACTCCTTTAATCATCCTCTGCCACCCGAATTGTAGAGCTTGTGGCAGGCTTAGCTTCGTTCATGAAGGGAGTACTTCTGTTGGTAATTGCAGACTTTAATGAAACCCTTGACAGTAGCAGAATCGAGAAGATGTTTTCGGTTTTGATTAGATTTTTAGTTCTGGGATGTATTAGATAACACTGACATAATGCTGCCAGTGTTATCCAATCCATTCCAGAACTATAAGGGTTACATAGCGTCATATATCAATATAATGCTATGTGACCCCGTCAGTGCTGGGGGGTCAGGCCGGGAGCTGCGCTGCGGACTTTGAGCGAGACACTTGGTCGTCTGCAAGGGGCCTTACAGTGACAGGTCAGGGCGCATGCTATTCGCTTGTAATATGGTAATTTCACCTTTTATTTAGACCATTAGGTTATACTGTAACTGAAAGTAAATGCATTGAATTTCCTCTTAATTACTGTAGTTGTGCCGCCAGCCTTATGGAAGCTATTTTTCCCTTTCGTTATAAGTAACTGGACTTGTTGGAGAGCATTTCCTCTTCTGCTTCATGTAAGTTTTTGTCTAATCACCGGCCGCTGAGGTCATGACTGTCTGTCGTGTAACTTACTGCGAAATTCCTTTACTGGTTTGGCCATATTTTGGTAGGTGTGGAGTAAGTTGCCTGTAAATTTTAGGGAAATTTGCTCCTGTAGTATGAAAAAAGGCTTCTAGCGGTAATGACATTTTTTTTTCTTGTTTGCAGTAGTAATTACTCTATGACTAACGGTGGAAAGTTTTCATGTCTAGTTTAGATTAACGCGAGTTACAGTAATGGTGTGTAACAGCTCTCAATGTTGGCTAATAATGATGATTTTCTCCAGGGACTGGCAATTCTCCGATCCTTTTGGACTGACCGCTTTGCAGACTTTACTTGATGAGCCGTGTGCAATTTCTGGAAATGCAGAGGTCATACGGTTCAGACGAGTTAAATTAAAAAAATCATTTTTATTATTTTTTCACTTTGCGGCATTTGGGACTTTTTCTGCACAATTAATTTTTATACATGTATCTATATATTTATCTACAGCATATTTAGTGGGAAAATATTCTGTAAAAATTGTAATTTATCAATTTAAGGGTCTGCTCACTTGTACAAGGGGCCGTCTTATCAGTTACGAACCGTCTGTTCCTTCCCTATAATTGCCTGCTCGTCAGAGGACACATGAGCCGCATTTACATGCAGCCATCATCTCCGCTGTATGGGGGACGAGGGATCGCTACTGCGATCATTCCTCCGCATACAGAATCATTGTTTCCAGGCAGTATATTGCGGTTCAGACCGCACGATTGAGGTGACCGCACTAGTGGCAGCACCTTTACTCAGAACAGTTATCGGGAAGGAGCATTCATAGGGACGCACCTTTCCTATCGTTGCCCTGATTGTCGGCCTGTGTAAAGTGGCCTTTACCCAGAGAATGCTATTAATCACTGATCAGATGGTCCCATGTAATTACAAAAAGAGAATGTGGAGCTGTATGGGCCAGTAACCGGTAAAGGAATTTTGTACCATTCCTTTAATATTCCTGCTAGAAATTATGACTGAATTGCTAGCAGTTTACAATGAAGGTCCAGGTGGGTGTTACCTTTTGAGGGAGTTACGCGCACAGTCTGACACTGGCAGCAGTAATTGGATGGTGTCACACTGTGTATGCACTGCCTCAACTGGTAACACCCATCTGAACCTTCATTGCAAACCGCTAGCAATTTGTTTATAACTTTTAGCGGGAATAATAAAGGAATATCACTTAGAGTCCAGAACATGTTCCAGAACATGAGGAATGCAAGTAAGTCGTTTTTCAGCAAGATGTCAATTTACATAAAGGATAAGAACCCCGCCCCATCCCTTAAATGTTTTCTCTGTGAATGATGTTTTTTTTTCTTCTTGCAAGTGCCCCAGCTTGTTTCTGTAAACAGAAGATTCATACTTACCTGCTCTTCACTGCTCCGGTCCTCCGAGGTGTCTCCCGCATGTTCTGGGCCCTGCGCAGTGTCTACATCTGCCGCAACGTGGGCATGGTCACATGCTCCACTGCAGCCAATGAGCAGCCACAAGCAGCACGTCACCACTGAAGTCTTTGGCTGCAGCGGAGCATGTGACATGCCCATACTACGGCAAGGAGGAAACACCATGCGGGGACTGGAACATGTGGAGAGCATGTAAGTATTAATCGGAGGCGGGCTGGCGGCACTTGCAAAAAAATCATTATTCCTGGAGACCCCCTTTAACGTCCATTTGCTACCTGCTTCACAATCTCCATATTCAAGTCAGAGAGGTGTTCATCCATGTAAAAGTTCCATGGAGTACTGCACAATGTTTTCAAGAGGACATTTTGGCAATAAAAGGAATGCAGAGGGCACCATTCTTGGTATCAAAAATGGTGGAACCTTCTTTCCTTTCTTTCTAAGTATCTCTGAGCACCTAGCACTTAAGATCGGCTCTTACATACACGAGTACAGGGAAATTTGCCTTTTTTTTTTCTTCTTCTGCACGTTTTTATACATTCTTCATCTCTATCCCAGAAAGATTTAGTTACAATCTCTCATAATTGCCGTAACCTTCCGGATGATAGTAGAGTGCGGATTATTTTTTGTCAAATTAGATAATAGCTCGGTAATAATCTTCAGGTTGCGAAACAATATTTTCTTTTTCAGTGTAGATGGCAAGTGGTTGTACTACTTAGGTCTCCTCTGATTCGGCCGTGTGATATATGAATTCTCGGAAGACTTGCCAATGAATGGAACGTTCTGGGGAGCTGTTGTGACAGCTGTGAGGAGTAGCAGGCTCGCTGTATCAATGACAAGTGGCGGAGAGTGTTCCATTTTGGAAAGTTCAGTTTATGGGTCATCTGTTGGGTAAAATAATATCACCAATGGACTCTGCAGAGCGGCTTTTTACAAGTGACTGCTTTAACCTGTTAGAGAAACCTGCAAAGAGGAAATTACTGATAAATTGTTACCTGTGTAGTGACTGCTTGCAGATTATGATGGAGCTTTTTTTTCTGAAAAATTGTCTCTTATGACATGAATCAATAAAATAATTAATCTCCCTGAATAAGGGCTCATTCAGACGCTTGTATGTACAGGTGCGCATCTGGAACGGGGCGGACCCATTCATTTCAATAGGGCTGCAAAAGATGCGGACAGCACACAGTGTGCTGTCCCCATCCGTAGTTCCGTTCTGCAGCCCCGAAAATAATATAGAGCATGTCCTATTCTTGTCCGCAAGACAAGAATAGGCATTTCTATATAGCGCTGGCCCTTGAAAAAGTTGGTGCCTTCTCAAACTGCTGATTGGCGGGAGTCCCAGGTGTCGGAAAACTCCTCTAACTGTCCATTGTAAAGGGGCGAGTTCAAGCTGAATATTTTATATTGTTTAATTTGGTACCATAAAAGTACTGTATATTTTTATAAAGTATATTTAAATATATTATATTTTTAGTTTCTTCATGAGTCTTCACTTTTCTTAGTTATTAATGTGAGTTTTCTTAAAACAAATCTGAGAGGACCTTAGTGTGACCTTGATGGCACTGTTGCCTAAGTATTTGTCACCTGGGACAGTTTAAAAGGGTTGGTGATAAGTGTCTGATCGCTTGGAGCTTTATTGTTTGGACCCGCTCAATCACTGGAGCAAGGGTCCTGAGCCCCTTGTTGCTTCAGTGGAGTGGTGGTCGAGCATGCTCCCTGCCACTTTATTCATGGTCTATGGAAACGGCCTAGGCTGACTACATTAGTCCCATAGACTTTGAATGGAGTGACACCATGCATGCTCGACAACCACTATATTCAGATTCTTCCTCAGTGCAGTTGTGTGACAGGAGAAACCGTGAGCTGGGGACACCCATACTAGTAAATGTTGGGTATCCCGGTGGTCAGATATTTAACATCTATTTTATGGATATGTGATAAATGTCCACTTTGAGAAAAGCTGATTAGTGGGGTTATCCAACTTATTAAAAAGAAGTCCCTCAATGATAAAAACATAAAACAATGTAGACTAACCTATCGCTGCTGCTCTGCTCCGCCGAGCTGGTCTTTGGTTGCAGCGACAGCCTGCCCATATACTCCGTGTGACCTGCGCTCACCGGCGTCAGTGGTTGCAGCAGTGTCCCAGGTATGTGGCGTGTCATCTCGCTGACGCCAAGTGGGTGACGCCAATGCATCGCCTGACACATGGATTTTTTCTTTGGTCGGTTTTGAAACGCTGCACCCACATAGGGCTTGTACTAGGTGTAATACAGTATATCACGTTTGCCCGGAGTGTCCCTTTAGGTTTGCTGTAAGCATGTTATAGACAGACACTTTTTATAAGAATGTACCCTTGGATGTGGATGCTGAGAACTGTTTTCCGTGAATCTCATCCACGATCAGAAATGTTGAGTTCAGCAGCTGCCTGGATGTGTGAACTACGCTTACGAGTGCAGTTAAAAGGCCACTCTGCTCGAATGTATAAATCACTGTTACTGCATTGCTTCACGGATGAAAGCCTATAGTTGAGACATGTTTTGGAAGCTGGCAAACCTTGGAGCGGTGAGGTTGTGGCGTTAGAAACACAACAATAACACTCTGAGGTTGGGTACGCTTTCCAATCCAATAAACAGATCTTAAATCTGTAGAGATCTGGCACTTAGGTGTTGATAGACAGAGTAAAAAAAAAAAATAGCCTGAACTGTGTCAAAAAGTATTCGGTTTGGAAATGAAAGATTGGAGAGTTTGTCATTGGAGTTTAGTGCAAGTTAACCCTATGGACAAAACGGTGCCTTTTTAAATCTCTGTATAGATTTCCGATTGTATAATTTCATGCAGTGCCTAACTTAAAAGCAGATGCGTAGGGAGACTGCCCTCTGAGCATTTAGTGAGATCCTTTGGTTTGTGTTTCACTGGTGACCGGTCTTTTGTCCATTCTGGCGCTGACATTGAAGCAGGCTTTCTGTCGCCTGATCATCCCAGGAGCTAGGCAAT
Source organism: Bufo bufo (assembly GCF_905171765.1). Taxonomy (NCBI): domain Eukaryota; kingdom Metazoa; phylum Chordata; class Amphibia; order Anura; family Bufonidae; genus Bufo; species Bufo bufo. The sequence continues at coordinate 79,016,091 of NC_053393.1, read as the reverse complement.
CTATCGCCGATCACCCCTGGAACTAGGAAATCTATCGCCGATCACCGCTGGAGCTAGGCAGTCTATTACTGATCACCCCAGGAGCTAGGCAGTCTATTACTGATCATCCCAGGAGCTAGGCAGTCTATCGCCGATCACCCCTGGAACTAGGAAATCTGTCGCCGATCACCCCTCGAGCTAGGCAGTCTAGTACTGATCACCCCAGGAGCAAGGCAATCCATCGCATTAACACCGAAGTTTTTGAGCAAATCAATTTTGGATCTATGATCCGAAACTCGATTCGCTCAAGCCTACATAGTACTATACAATATACAGATTTGAAGAAAGGAAGGGCTGCTTCTTTTTTTTTGCAAAGTATCATTTTGGTATCGAGAATAATGATCTTGCACTTGGCATCCAAATGGAAGTCCAAATTCTGATATTGTGACGACCCTATTGCTTAAAGCAGGGATGCTCAACCTGCGGCCCTCCAGCTGTTGCAAAACTACAACTACCAGCATGCCCCAACAGCCTACAGCTATCATCCTACAGCAGGGCATTGTGGGAGCTGTAGTTTTACAACAGCTGGCGGGCCACAGGTTGAGCATGCCTGGCTTAAAGGGTTGTTCCGGTTATAAGTTATCCCCTATCCACAGGGGAGCGCCGAAGAAAGCTAAGTACAGCACTGTGCCATCTCCGGCACAACCATAGAATTAAATGGAGGGGCTTCAAAAACTGCAGAGAAAAAAAACCTGAATGTGTGGCAGCACCCCCTACACAGTGGAATTTGCTGGCAGAATTTTGGTGCAGACTGCATCAAAATCCGCCGTCTGTGTTTGATCAATGATTGTGAGCCAAAACCAGGTGCGGGTCCAAAACACAGAACAGGTGAAAATCTTTCCATTATGCCTCAGGCTGAGTTCACAATTCAGTTATTTGGTCCGTTATATCCATCAGTTCTTATGAGCCAAAACCAGTAGTGTAGCCTAAGCAACGGTAAGGTGTGATGGAAAGATCTGCACCTGTTCTGTGTTTTTGACCCACACCTTGTTTTAGCACACAATAAGGGTGCATTCACACGACCTTATGTATTTTGTGGTTGCAAAACGCAGATCCGCAAAAAATATGGATGACGTCCATGTGGCGACCATGTTGCAAATTTGTAGTTTCTAATGGTCATACAAATTACAAATAATTGCTAATCTGGGTACAACTCGATTAAACCTAATTTACACAGTGTAAAAGATAAATTTAAATATATTTTTTGAGGAAATTTATTTTTTAAGCAAAATGTGCAAATCACTTAACACTGTCTTCTGAGTTTAGCCTTTATTTTCTCCGTACTGTTTAGCAATGCGCAGGGTGGAGCGGTTTGTGTAATGCTCACTTGACATCCGCCTCTGGTTTTCCATGCAGCTACTCTCTGTGCCTGTTCGGCCTGTGTATGGCTGTTATACAGAACTGTTTCAGTGCCTGTGTTTGTCGAGACGTCGTGCCAAGAGACATGAGCAAAATTCTAACAACATTCCGAGACATTTACTAAAGCGCCACGAGGTTACCCAATGAGCCCTGATTGTGTGCTGAATAAGAGGAGAGGTGAACGCAGATCAGATCAATTTACCTTCTGCCAAAGCCATGGAGTCTGAAGAGATACCCACATGCCACATTGAATTACTTCTGGAATTTTTACCAATGTTTATTTGAAACAATATCTTGACTGCTGATATAATGAAGGGACCACATGAAAGAATGAAGCCGTATAGGCAATCGCTGTCTGATCGGTGTGGGTCCCCCATCAGTCAGCTGTTCTGCAGTAGCTCCAGTGCCAGAAGTCGTCATCAGAACTAAACAGCTTAGTTTGTTGTGCAGTGGACGCCCCCCAGCAGTCGGAATGCGACAGGACCTCTGCTGGTCCCCATTATAATTAATGGGGACGGACGGAGATGTTCAAGCTTCCAGCAATGCCATAATGCTGGTGCTAGTGTGAGCTAGCCTTATATGTTCGTAGGAGAATATAATTAACTTATGAGACAAGATCAAGTTCTATTCCCAAAGATAGCCCCTGAAGATGCTCTCATACTTGAAGCAAGTAATCAGTCTGCAGTGGGGCTTCAGACCCAGTTACCAATTTTTTATAGAGTTTTGGCTTCAGCATACACGGTGGCTCAGTGGTTAGGAGTGGTGCCGCGCAGTTCTGGAGTCCTGGATTTAAATCCAACCAAGGCCACCCCTGCATGTAGTTCGTATTTTCTCCCCATGTTTGGCTACATGCACACAAACGTTTTTTGTTTCTATGTCCATTCCGTTTTTTGGCAGATAGGATGCGGACCCATTCATTTCAATAGGTCTGCAAAAAATTCGGAGAGCACACTGTGTGCTGTCCGCATCAGTATGTCCGTTCCGTAGCTCTGCAAAAAAGAAATAGAACATGTCCTATTCTTGTCCGTTTTCGGCATTGTTACAATGGATTCTCAAAAAAAAACTCATGGCATATGGACAGCAAAACACATATGGTCGTGTGCATGTAGCCTTTGGATGTGTTTTTCTCCAGAACATGCTGATAGGTATTTGGAATTTAGATTGCCCGTGCATTGCGGACTGCTATTTGCTCTCCCCAGCGCGAGCACGGTGTGCATGAGCCCTTACTCTGACTCACACTGAATCCATTGCTTCTCCATACAAAGCTTCGCCTCCTCATGTCACATGACGTCATCACAGGTCCTTCATCACCTCTTCTCCTTTCCACTGCTGAGCTCCGCCCCCTCCTACACTGATGACATGACGGTGACGACATCACAGGACCTTCATCTCTTGCAATATACCAGATTCAGCAGAGGTCCTGGTCGGTAGTCACTGCAGTTGCGTCTGGAGCTCTTTATTCTCTCTATTCCCTTCCCCAGGGGTCCCTTTTGGCAGGGGGAAAGGAGGGTTGGGAAAAATAAAAAATTTAAAAGCTCTCTCTGGCTCCACCTCCCACCCCACCCCGCTGGGCAGCACACTGCCCTTGGGTGCCTAATTTTAAATATGGCCCTGCCTCTTTTAATATGCTGAATGATATCTCTACACTAGCGGCCATAGCACAGCAAGATTAAGTAAGATTTCTGACACATCAGCTCTGGGGGACTCCTCACATTTTATTGTTGCATATTTTGAGACTAAATGGGTAGATATATAAAAAAAAAAAATCTGAATTCAGATTTGGAAAATTAATGCAATGAGATTGGTTGCTATAGTCTTCTCCAGTTTTCCTTTGCAATCATAGGTAGGTATATACTGTAAGTCCCCCGACTAAGTTTGCATTTCAGTCCTCAACATGTTCATTGCAGTGAATTCTTATGACGAGAATCTACAGTTAACTGCTTTTTATTTGGCTTTTGGCAACCACCAGTAACAGCTCCTTAATTTATTACCCTGCATTTACTTTATCTTGATATGTTGCAGCTTACTGCGTTATTATCATGGGATAGTGGTGGGAGATGTCCATGGTTCTCCTGGCTTCCAGTCAAAATCACAGTTTTCACACATAGCTATTTTGGTGTTCACTCAGAACTTGTTAGTTGCGATTCCCATACCGATTTCAGACCTTTTCCAGCCTCTCTTCAGATAATCACACTCGTAAATATTGTATAGTATTATCACACATTTAGTGGAGTGAAAGGTTCACACAATTCCTAGGTGGATAGTAAACTCAAGTTATTGGAGCAATTAGAAAATGAAGGAAACTTATGGAGTGGTGGTTGTTTGGTTTGGATAATTCCTCTTAGAAGTTTCAAGACTGCGGGCCAGAATGGTTTAATGTCCTTCGAAATCTCCATCGATAAAATTATTTTCTCCTTATGAAATTCGTATCTTTATTAGAGGGCCACTAACCCCTGAAAAACATGAAAAAAAAAAAGAATCACAACCTGCTCAGGAAAGCTTGTCTTTAGTTTTTTTTCTTCTTGGACATCTGCAAGAAAGCAGTTTGAATAGATATCCTGCAGTCAGAGATGTGCCTCATTTCTCCCTGCCTCTCCATGAGCTCGCAGGTAGACAGGAACCCCGGGAAAGGGTTGGGGCTTAAAACTGCATTCACTTCAATAGACACCCAGAGTAGTGTGAAAGAGGTGGAAACTTCAGCAGCTTCTTAGAAAACCTCTCCTGTATGTGCAGGTATACTATACAGTACCAGGCCACTGACACTACAGAAAGTGCTACTCAACTTTCCCAGGTGCCTGAGTATCAGGTTTTCCAAGGATGGCTTTCTCACTGTCTGTCTACAGTGGAAATCTGGATTACAAGTCTTGTGGAGCTGTGTACACTGACCATATAATGTTACCCTTACGTATTACAAATAACCCAACTTTCTCAGGAACCTGGCAGGCAAGTTTGCCTAGCTGTGGCACTATTTAGGAGTGAGGAGGGGGATGTGTCTTGGTAGATTTAGTATTCTGCAATCTATTACAGTTCCACATGCTTTCCCAGGACCCTGAAAGGCAAAGCAATTTAGGAATGAGTAGGGGGATTTATCTTGGTAGATTTAGTATTCTGAAATCTATTACAGTTCCACATGGTGGTAACCCAGCTTTTCCGGGACCCTGAAAGGCAAAGTAATTTAGGAATAAGGAGGAGGGTTTATCTTGGTAAATTTAGTATTCTGCAGTCTATTATAGCTCACGTATATAGCATCAACATATTCTGCAGCGCTTTACAGACATTATCATCATTACATTGTTCCCCAGCTTTCCCAGGACCCTGAATGACAAATCTGTTGCGCTATGCTACTGAATAGAAAATGAAGGAGATGCAGAAAATAGGGGAATTATCAGTGCATAACTAGATAGATTAGCTACTATGTGTGGTACTATGCGTATATTACAGGTGGTGCTAAGGCTGGTGCTGTTACCAAAGTTCCTTCCAACAAAATGGCCACACTATCTCTGGAGACCAAATTTATCTAGACTAAACCCAGTCCCCCCACCCACCCCCGTCCTAAATTTCCTGATGTGCACAAGCATCAGAGGGGTAGATGAAGGGGGTAGAAGAAATGGCTGCAACCTGAGAGAACAGTGCACTGCTTTTCTGTTGTATTTTTCATGGTCTGCAATTGTGATATCTGTCGAAACAAGAGCAAATAACAAAGGCACTTGAGATTGTTACTTTTTTATTGCTTTTTTTTTTTCTTCTTTGTTTGGAGTATAGTGGTGCTTTAAAATGTGTGCAGTTCTTATCTTAAAGGGGTTGTTCAGGTTCAAAGTTGAACCCCTGATATATCCCCTTCTTCACCCAGGCAGGCCCTCTGAGATGAGCATCGGAGCATTTAATGCTCTGATTATCTCCCTTTTTCTGCAGATCCGGTGATGTTCTAAGTCTCTGCTAGGCGGAGGCTTCCGCCTAGCAGTGTTCCCAGTGACGTCACCGGTACTAGTTGGCGGGCTTTAGCACTACCCTAGCCTGTCCAACTCCCAAAACCCCGCTGATTAACAGTGACTCCCGGCGGTGGTGCCGGGAGTCAGACCCCCGCTGATCTGATATTGAGGAACTATCCTGAGTATAGGTCATCAATAGTAAAAGTAGATACGGTAGGTGACCCATTGTCAGTTTACTGCTGCTGGGAGGGGAAGATGTTATCTGAAGGGTAATTTTCATCATAGTTATAGGTATGGAATTGGGATAACATTACACATCTGTTGTTTTACCGATGGGCCTAGATAAAGATGGCCACTGAAGAGCATTGCACTTTATGATTACTCTAATTGAGTCACTACTGTGGTTAAGCAGTACTTTTTTTTTTTAATACATTTGTTTTCATGATGCTTATATGCCTACTGCTTAAAGGAAATGCGTCACAAAAAATGTTATCTGCCGGTTTAAATCAGAAAGCAACACACTTTTTTTTAAATCTGTTATTTTCTGATTACAGATTTTTATATTCTTTTTGCTGAACATGTTTATAGGTTCTGCATGGATCTCTGATGCAAAAGGCTCAAACGGATGCCAAATGTGCATAACTGATGCTCAGGATCCGTTTTTTTCTGTATTTTTCTGTTCTTCTGACGGATCAGAAAAACAGAAAAATAACCGTGATGTGAGCTCAGCCTGAAGCCTTATTCACAGTGTTTGGTCCGTGATTTCCATCAGTGATTGTCAGCCAAAGCCAGGACTGGAGCCTCCACAGACATAATGTATAAGTGAAAGATCTGCACCTGTTCTGTGTTTAGAGCCGCTCCTGGTTTGGGCTTAAAAATCACTGACGGAAATCACTGACCGAACACTGTGTGAATGAGGCATAACTGCAGTAAAGTGATCTGCACAGATCAAGAAGGTGGCGCCTATTATTAGGCATAGTGGCCAGTGCAAAAACTGCAGGATTTAGTTTTTTTTATTTAAATATAGATATTGACATTGGAAATTAAAAATAACATCAAATTAAAAAAAATTAAGCATAACGTTTTTATTTAAACAATAGGTTATTTTTTGATGACAATGCACTACAGCTTTGGTTACTGCTTTCAATTTTAAATAGTGGAATAATAGGTTCTTTCATTATTATTTAGTATCCAAAATCTCGCTCCCTGCCATGATTGTTGAGGTACATGGGATAAAAAGAAAAGACTTGATGTAGTGCGGCGGTGGAACCAACAACAGCCTCTTGGAGAGAGTTAAATGGAAATGATTTCTGAGAGACCAGTGGCCACATGTTGTCAATAAAAGTGTGTGGCAGCCTCGGCAGTTAACAGGAGGATATCCCTTTTAGGCTGATCCCCAGTCTACTTTGAAGTGGAATAAAATGAGGGTTTAATGCGGGGTTCTTTGGTATCTCCTACGTTTTACAGCACATGAATCTGCAGATGCAAAGAACATTGAGTAAGTGTGCAGATTTGGTGCATAAAGGAGAAGCACAGTCATTACATAAACTAGGCACCATTTCAAAAGTTCACCAGACAGGACAGTACGATCCCTAAACCCAGGGATATCTCCGACACATTGAAGTGGTTTTCAGCCATCCTTCAGGTGAACCCATAGGGTGTGCAGTAACATGCATGCACATTGTGATATGTGAACCAGGGAGAATATCAAAAATCTGTTTCTGTTGTATGGTATGTGAACATATTCTACCAGTAGTGGCTGAAGTAAATGAAACCTTGCTTGCTGTCAAACTGTGTATTTTCTTCTATAGGAATTGATAGTTTATCTGGTAAAATATGCATATGCTGGATTCATGGAATTTAATGGTAAATTCACTTTTTTTTATATATATATTTTTTTTATTTTGTACTTTTTGTTCTTGTTCCCTTTCCAGTTTCCTGCGTCTTCACGTACAGTACATGTAGTACATTTCTGGATCCTCACGTATGTGATAGTAGAGTTGTACCCATGAGCCCGGGCTTGGCAGAATGGCTCTAGTTGTCAGCCTCCTCAATGTCATGGATTAGAAGAAACTCCCCTGTCTGGGTCATTTAATCCCAAAAAATTACAATAAGCACTTTATTTTTTCAATGTGTTTTATTGGAAAAAGTACCCTAATTTAATAAATTTTTGTGTTGTGGGGATTCGCTCTGGTAGTTAGGATAAGCGGGCGCAGTACAGAGGCAAAATACAAGTTCGTAATTCAAACTTCAGTGTTTGTTCACACATGATGTCAAAAACAAAACGTCACTTTTGCAGTGTTGGTGTTACATCCAATGAAAAGTTAATATAACAAAAGTCACCTTGGTGGCAGTTCTGCCTCAGAAAGTTCAAATACAGGCTTTAGACCTGTTCCCCTGACACATGGGTCTCAGCTCTCCAAGCCAGCACAGGCCTCAGATCCCAGCACACAGGCCTCCTGAGCTCCATTGTCAGATGGAGGTAATCCTCTCCACCTGGCAGTGCTGGCTGGTTTTATGCCTGGCAAAACCCGGCCTGGATCGTGGGGAGTAGTCACCCACCCAGCACTTTGACTACTCCCAGTAAGAGCTATCCCGGATCAGCTATTACAGCCATGCTAAGTACCAAGGTGTCAAACAGCAACTGCTGCTGACACTTAAAAACCGGCTCTTACTCCACCGAGGCCAGGAACCTTGGTGACATGTACCTATAATCCACGATGATTCCTTGTACCTTCTTAGTGTATTCGGTGCCTTTACTTGTAAATCTGTTATACCATTTAAGGTCAAAGGTATAAAAATCTATTGCAGAATTACTTTTTTTTAATTTTTTTATGTATCTACCATATTCCTGTGTATTACATTTTAACTGATATCTACCCCACAATGATGGGTAAAATAAATCTACAGCAGATCCAGTGAAAATCAATAAATAAAAACGCAGCATAGAAATTATGCTTAAAGAATACAATGAAGAAAAAAAAAAAAAAAGTACACTAAAGTAATAAATTTTGGAATATTTTGTACCCCTTTACCTGTAAATGTTATATATTTTATATATAAGGTAAGACCTCTTTCACACGAACTATAAGGATTGTGTCAGGATGCGTTCAATGAAACTTTCACCATTTTGCAAGTTCAGTCAGTTTTGTCCGCAATTGCGTTCAGTGGTTCAGTTTTTTCTGCACGGGTGCAATCAGTTTTGATGCGTTTTTCACGGATGTGAAAAAAAACCTTAAGATTTACAAACAACATCTTGCAACCATCAGTGAAAAATGCATTACATCCGGATGCAATGCGTTTATCACTGAAGCCCCATTTACTTCTATGGGGCCAGAAAAACTCAGAATATAGAACATGCTGTGATTCTCACGCAACGCAGAAATGATGCGTGAAAAACAACGCTCATGTGCACAGACCCATTGAAATGAATGGGTTAGGATTCAGTGCGGGTGCTATGCGTTCACTTCACGTATTGGAGTTGTGCTGAAAACTTGGGCCTAAAAGGTATGAAAAAAACTATTGCAGAATTACTTTTTTTAATGTATCTACCATATCCTATGTATTAAATGTCTACCTGTATTAACCCCAAAATGATGGCTAAATTAAATCTACAGCTGATTCAGTGAAAATCATGGCTTTAAAAAGACAGCATAGATATAAAAGTTATGGCTAAGGAATAGGAGGAGGCATACATACGGATCCGTCTACAAATGCTATCCGTTTGCACACAGATTTCAGGATCCGGCAGGCAGTTCCGGTGATGTTATCATTTTTGGAGCAGATTCTCGAATATAATATATGTGTATATCGTAACGTTATCAGGGCTGTATCTGGTAGTATATCAGATATATATTACATATACAGTATATATATTTGTATGGAGAATGCGGGTGGACGACCTGTTTTTTCGGTTTTGCATCTTATAGCTTCACTACATTACACCAGCACAAAGAGATGGGGATGAGGTAATACCATGTACACTAGCTCCGGGTCTTTACAGCTTTGTATCATCGCCCGGACAATCCACAATCCCATCTGTACTGCTGCAGAACGCATCCTATGTCTTCACTATAAAGTGCGATGCATTCTTTTTGTCTTACACACTAACTGCTCCCTCTGCTTCGCTCTTTGGCATTATATAAGACGATTACAAGATGTGTCCAAATATTTCACATTTTCCCACACTCATATCTTTTTTCCCCAGTTACTTTTTAAATCTTGTTTTCTTCACCAAGTTGACCTGATTTTAACCTTGTAACTCTCGCGTATAGCTTTATCGCACTGTTCAACGGTTATAAAGCTTGTTTCGCCCTACAACGATGGGTTTGTGCCCTCGCAGCCTTCCGCCTCAAAATACAATCTGTTAAGGCTGCCTTCACACACAGAGATTTCTTCTGCTGCTAAAAAAATACATTTTTTAACAGTCTTTTGTGTTGTTTTTTTTCGCACCATTTTTAAAGTTTTTTTTATTGCAATGTTTTTTGTTCTGGCATTTTTTTCGATGTCTATGGGAAAAAACATAATGTCATCTACAGCTTGTGGCATTTTGAATAAAAAAGTTATCGTAAAAGTGCGTAATCGATGCAAAAAATTATTTGTCTGTAGTGCATTACAAACATAACTTTTAAACTGACATCTGGCTGCTTTAAAAAAGGTGCAGAAAAGCGACAAAAATGTTGAAAACTATATTTTAATATAATGATTTAATTAAAAAAAATATAAAATAAAAACAATATGTAAAATACATTCCTTTTTATATGACTAGAGATATACTTATTTTCTTTTAAACCAGAATGAGGAGGGGAGGGGGTCTGGGCCTCGTGTTATGTTTGTAGTTTTAAGTTTTAAATCTTAATAAAGATTATTTGATTTTTTAAAATAAATGTCGAAAATCATAAAGTGTGAAACCACCCTAAGTTGAAAACTTAATTTAAACCAAATATGAAATATAAAGGCATCATATCAGTATTTTTTTTTTCCAGAAACTTTTTATTTTTTATTTTTTTGTAAAATAAAGTCTTAGCGGTTTCATTTTTTTTTTCTAAACTGTGAAGCTGCCAGAGCACATTAGACAAATGTCTGTAATCTCTTGGGGGCAGAATACTCAAGATAATTTTTTTTCCCTGTTATTCTGATTCCTATATCTATTTCAATGTATTGGTTGACAACTCTTACTGATATGTTTCTTTGCTTCTGAATCGGTAAATTTGCATAAACAGTAAAAAAGTTTTACAGTGGCTTTAAAAAGCTAAGTAATAGTGGAATATATTGTGGTAGTATGTTATATTGGACCATCTTCATGGAGGTTCCTAATCCTAGCAAGCACATTTATGGAATCATATGACAACCTAATTCTGCAAAATCTCTAGAGACCAACTATTCTGCTTGCCTAGTAGTATTATGAGCTGAGTACTTGGGGTGAACAGCGGAATTATACAATTTCAGTTGTGTTTCTTCATGTTAGCTTTCCAAAATGACACTTTGAGATTAGTGTTGAGCGAACTTGTGTTTTAAGTTCGGCGTCGGGTTATCGAAGAATTGCATTATGGATTCCGCTACCACGGACCATAACGGAATTTAGAATCCATAACACGATTCTTCAATAACCCAAACTTTAGACGCCGAACTTAAAACACAAGTTCGCTCAACACTAGTCAAGATGAGTTGAGGAAATCGCAGAAATTTGTCATCAGCCTCTAGCTCAGATTTTTGAAATATTCTGATATGTAAGCTCTTCTTTTATTTTTTATAAGTTATTAACCATACAAATTTGGGTTTCAGAAATACCATTAGTTGTTTGAATTTCAAGAAATGTAAAAAATTGTTTTAGGGTCCATTCACACGTCCGTAATTTGGGTCCGCATTCAATCTGCAATTTGCGGACCAATTCACTTTCAATGGGGCTGGAACAGATGCGAATCCGCATTTTCGGGATCCGTTTTTTCGGGATCCGCAATTCCATTCTTGAAAAAAATAGAACATGTCCTATTCTTGTCCGCAATTGCGGACCAGAAAAGGCATTTTCTATTATAGTGTTTGTGATGTGCGGTCCGCAAATTGCGGATCTCACATTGCAGGTGTCCGTGTTTTGCGGATCCGCAAAACACTTATGGACGCGTGAATGGACCCTTAAGTTGCTGTTTACAATGTTCCAGTAGTGCACAGTCATTTATTTACTTTCCGTCTTAAGATCCTTATTATTTATTTGAAAGCACATGACTAATGTGAAAAAATAAAAATTAAACATCATACAGTAAATGACAATCTCTTTCTGACAAAGCTACAACCAGCCCTGTACCTCACATGGATCCATAGATCTCCCCATTCATTGCTCTGCTAGATTTATATCAAGCTGACAGCTCAGGGGGTGTGTCTTTTTTGCTGCAGCTCAGGGGGCGTGTCCATTCTGCTGCAGCTCTCCCCCTATCACAGCCCAGGAGGCAGTTGAAGGAGAAACCTGAGCATGTGCTTCCATCCCAGTGAGGAGGACAAAGAAAGAAGTAAAAGACCAAACTGCAGGTGGTGCTGTACAGATGTATTTTAATTACTTAATGAATTTTTAATTACTTGCAATTACAAAAGTATTCAGATCCAGGTGTTGGTTTTGAAAACTGTAGAATATTTATCATGGGACAACCCCTTTAATTCCAAGGTATTCATATGTAACATAAAACAAAACAAGTAACAAACTGGTACAGAGGGGGAGAGGACCCTGCTTGCAAAGAGCTTGCAATCTCCAAGGAAAGTGGGAAGGTGACAGTCTATGAGGTAAAAGCTGCTCATCTGGCTGTGTGGTGGTATCATGCTTTTTGTAAGTGGTAGACCTTGCTGAAATGGTGGGTTTTTAGATGGTTTTTGAAGGTTTGGATGTTGAGAGAGAGTATGATGTGCTGGAATAGTGCGTTCCAGAGTTTAGGAGATGCATGTGAGAAATCCTGTAGATGATTGTGCAAGGATATCCTTAGTGGAGGATTCACTTCTATCAGATGGGGAAAAGTTCTCCAGGTCTAAAGTTGATTTCAGATGATTCCAACCAAGAAAAACATTTGTTGGGTGGAAAATTAACATTAAATGATTGTTTAATGACCAATGACTAACTATCATTGTCTGGAATGAAGTCGTCTGATAGCAACTAGTTTATGAAAGATCTTTTCTTGAAAGGAAATTCCCAGAACATACCAGAAAGATCATTCAACCTTCACCCAGTGTCTTTGAACATGTATGACCAGTCTGAACAACTGTAGCAATTGTATATGGAGGACCTGAGCTGTAGTACACCGGCATGGCCACTACAGAGTGGACAGAACCTTTTGCTTCCACGTCCGTCCACTGTTTTGTTTCAGGGTTTCGGACCCCCACCGATCTGATAGCAATGACCTAGCTGCATTGGTGAAACAAATGTTCACCAAATGGTGGTTCGTTCAACAGTGCTTCAAGCTTAATTTTCTTTTCTTGGACAACTTCTCCTATTGAATACATGTCTGCTGGTTTCGTCTCCTCCAAAATCATTTTCAAAGTAAGCAAAGATTATGTTTCAGGGCACCAACCTTGCATGGCAGTATGCCGACTTTGGAATAGACTCTCGGGCTGGGGCTGCACGGCGCAACATGTAGGGTAGAACCATTTATGACGCAGTAATGTCCCGCAACATTTATTATAATGACGGTTAAGGGTGTAGCACTGCAACATGCGACCTGCTGCGACTGCGATGCGACACTCTCACAAAAATCCAACTTAGCTGAATTTTTTGTGACTGTCGCAGTCGCAGCATGACACCATAGACTAACATTACAATTAATGTCTCGTCTCATGGCACATGTCACCGTGTAGCCCTAGCCTTAAAGAGTCTTACCTCTTTTTTTTCACTAGCTCTGTAACAAATCTTTTAACACCGTGCTAATACCTTATTCATTCTTCAGTGTCAGTAATTTCCTCCTACTTCAAAAAACCCTTTCCCTTGTAGACTATAAGCACTCCTGGTCACAGTCCTCTGTCTTTCTGTACCCATCACATTTATTGCACTTTTTTTTGCCTTATGTTATATATTTAAAGGGAACCTGTCACCACATACCTGCATATCAAATCAAATGAATGGTTAGATGTGTTTTGGTCTCCTGAGTAAAATGATCTTACCCCCATCCCGATTGGTGCCTGAACGCTGGAGAAATTCTTATTTTTCTGATATGCATATTAGCTGTCGGGAGCAAATTAGGCCGTCGCCATTGCAGCCCCCTTAACCCCTCCCCCCCATCTTTGACTGACGGGACCAGGCAGTGGCAACGTAATCTCGTCTGGCTCTGCACGTTTGCCTCGGGGATAGGCATACACAGCGTACCAGACTTTTGGACAGAAGGAGTCTGTATTGCACATGTTTCCTGAGGGAAATGCGCAGATTACATCAGTATTGCCCTGTCACTCAAAGCTGGGAGAGGGACGGGCAGCAGCAATAAGTCGCGTTGCTTTGGGTGCAAAGGGTGACACCCTTGTTGCACTGAGCAGTTGATTTGCATATAGGAAAAACAATAATTTCTGCAGAATGTGGGAACGAATTTGAATGGGAGAATTTTAATCAGAAGACCAGCACACGTAATTCATTTGGATTGATATACAGGTATGTAGTGACATATTCCCTTTAAACCCTTATTTCCACATATACAGCCCCTCCCTAAAATGAATAGTGCATTATAATAAATATTAATAGTAGTAATACCACCTATTTTTTGCATGCTGGCTATACATGTCTAGCTTCTAGTGTCTAGAATTTCTCAAAGCTTTTCTGGGCCAAAGACGTAAATGAAAAACTGGTCACATTGATTTCGTTGTGAAACTTAGAGTTTCCTGCAGAGAACGTGAGCGCTGACAGAAACCCCCGCGGATCAACGAAAATCCGTATTGACAGAACTAGCCGTGACCAAAGTTGCTTTTATGGCGCTTTGACACAAGTGATTTTCCTGGACGACTTTAGAAAATACAGTCCGGGGACGGAACCCTGGTCCATCGATTCGGTACATTCACATGGGAGATTTCCCACACAGACCATCGGTTGGTGCAGCTATACAATGCGTGCAGAATTATTAGGCAAATGAGTATTTTGACCACATCATCCTCTTTATGCATGTTGTCTTACTCCAAGCTGTATAGGCTTGAAAGCCTACTACCAATTAAGCATATTAGGTGATGTGCATCTCTGTAATGAGAAGGGGTGTGGTCTAATGACATCAACACCCTATATCAGGTGTGCATAATTATTAGGCAACTTCCTTTCCTTTGGCAAAATGGGTCAAAAGAAGGACTTGACAGGCTCAGAAAAGTCAAAAATAGTGAGATATCTTGCAGAGGGATGCAGCACTCTTAAAATTGCAAAGCTTTTGAAGCGTGATCATCGAACAATCAAGCGTTTCATTCAAAATAGTCAACAGGGTCGCAAGAAGCGTGTGGAAAAACCAAGGCGCAAAATAACTGCCCATGAACTGAGAAAAGTCAAGCGTGCAGCTGCCAAGATGCCACTTGCCACCAGTTTGGCCATATTTCAGAGCTGCAACATCACTGGAGTGCCCAAAAGCACAAGGTGTGCAATACTCAGAGACATGGCCAAGGTAAGAAAGGCTGAAAGACGACACCCACTGAACAAGACACACAAGCTGAAACGTCAAGACTGGGCCAAGAAATATCTCAAGACTGATTTTTCTAAGGTTTTATGGACTGATGAAATGAGAGTGAGTCTTGATGGGCCAGATGGATGGGCCCGTGGCTGGATTGGTAAAGGGCAGAGAGCTCCAGTCCGACTCAGACGCCAGCAAGGTGGAGGTGGAGTACTGGTTTGGGCTGGTATCATCAAAGATGAGCTTGTGGGGCCTTTTCGGGTTGAGGATGGAGTCAAGCTCAACTCCCAGTCCTACTGCCAGTTTCTGGAAGACACCTTCTTCAAGCAGTGGTACAGGAAGAAGTCTGCATCCTTCAAGAAAAACATGATTTTCATGCAGGACAGTGCTCCATCACACGCGTCCAAGTACTCCACAGCGTGGCTGGCAAGAAAGGGTATAAAAGAAGAAAATCTAATGACATGGCCTCCTTGTTCACCTGATCTGAACCCCATTGAGAACCTGTGGTCCATCATCAAATGTGAGATTTACAAGGAGGGAAAACAGTACACCTCTCTGAACAGTGTCTGGGAGGTTGTGGTTGCTGCTGCACGCAATGTTGATGGTGAACAGATCAAAACACTGACAGAATCCATGGATGGCAGGCTTTTGAGTGTCCTTGCAAAGAAAGGTGGCTATATTGGTCACTGATTTGTTTTTGTTTTGTTTTTGAATGTCAGAAATGTATATTTGTGAATGTTGAGATGTTATATTGGTTTCACTGGTAAAAAAAAATAATTGAAATGGGTATATATTTGTTTTTTGTTAAGTTGCCTAATAATTAGGCACAGTAATAGTCACCTGCACACACAGATATCCCCCTAAAATAGCTAAAACTAAAAACAAACTAAAAACTACTTCCAAAAATATTCAGCTTTGATATTAATGAGTTTTTTGGGTTCATTGAGAACATGGTTGTTGTTCAATAATAAAATTAATCCTCAAAAATACAATTTGCCTAATAATTCTGCACTCCCTGTAATCACAGCATGTTCTCCCACAAGACTCTTTCAGGTGAAGGGTCTACAGGAAAACACCCCTCCAAACAGACTCCATCCACGTGCGATCTGTTTTAATACTGGTCCAAGTTTTTGGCCAGATCGAATTTGTAATAATTTGTCTGAAAGGGGTCTTAATGGTAGGCATGTTCTCCTGATTACGAGGACCAGCTTACCATCAGCTTGGTTGTGCTCATATTCTGTTTTTTGTACGTTCTCGTCCCCATTACTACTACATGAAAGACATACTGGCTTATTTCTGAACACGCGCGGTGTGTCTGAAGATTTCTTTCCTTAATAAGCATGTTTGTTAGCAATAATGTGTAACACATTGTAAGTCTTCTCTTTTGGGCCATAGGAAAACCATGGTCTTAGGCTTGATCTTTTAGTGGGACAATGTGTTTCTCATGCTCCATTACAACCCCCCCATGTTAAAGCAACGTTTAAAATCCTTCATTGCTGTTACAAATGAGCTTAAGCTGGACTCTTGTGGCCCGAAAGGCTCATATATAGAAACATCCGCAAAGAATGTTAGCGATTGCTCCAATAAAAGCAAAAAAAACCCATCTAGCAAATAGTCCGCTAGCTATGTTTCCTGCACGCTTAAGGTAGCTCCAAAAGCCTTGCTTCCATTTACTGTTCAGCTGGGAGAACTAGAGGTCGACATGTTGAGGCAAGAGACAGAAGGAAAAGATTTTTATTCCCCCCCTTTTTCTTTTCGCTTCTCAATCTTTCACATCTGGTCATAAAATCTGTTCAAGAGTCACAGCTTATTCTTCATTCTCATTAGTTTAAATAAAACCATGCCAAAAGCCCGTCAAGGAGCGCTACCTCTTACATCTGTATCCTACTGCTCTCCTTGGGGGGAGACCTTGATAACACCTGAGTATTCGGGCCCAAAGGTCTGGCTTTGTTATTATTTATGTGTCTTTACTTGGTGATTTTTCGCTGTGGTTTAGGGCATGTTTCCTGTGGTTATGACTCCTGCGGTTCTTGTTGTGTTTGCAGGTGCAGATGGATATGGTGTTTTGGTTATTACAGACCCAGTGACAGCAGATTACAGGAATGCATATATTCCGAGCTCAGCGCAGGGTGTTTGATAAGTAAACATTGTTTAACCAATTTTTTTCGTAAGGGAAGTTGGTCATTTACGAGGTGAGAAGTTGGCATCTTTCTAATAAACTGTTACAGCAAAACATTTGCCGCTTTTTCTTATTTTTTTCAGTGTTTGCTTAGCTCTTTTTCCCGTTATTTTGAGGTACAGTTACATAATGGCATATCGATTATTGCCAATGCCACCCACTTTTTCTGTGAAAATAATTTGTGGTTTATTATTTGTTCTGCAAGTTGATGATTTTTATTAACCTCCTAGTGCATAAAACACATGTTTTTGTATTAACGTAAGACTTAAAGCATTGGGGTTTGTAAAGCTGGGGTAATTCGATGAGTGTGGCTGGTGGTGGAGTCCTTGGTGTGGTCATGCAGGTGCCATTATGGACGCTTTTTACATTCTGCTCATAGAGGCTGATGGGATAGCTTAGAGGAACAGATATTTCTGTAGTATGACTAAGGTTAGTTATTTATTATTAAAGTGCCATTCATTCCATAGCGCTGTACATATGATAAGCGGCGCACATACATAATACAGACAATTGCACTAAGCATGAACAAGACGAGTTATAAACTGGGAGCAGCCTGCTGGATGCTACCTGATACCCGCCGGACCCATTAACTATAATGGCGGCGCGTGGAGATCCAGCTGCAACCGAAAAGCGGCTGGACTAAAACCACCGTGCTAGATTTATCCATGTAGACTTATCCGTGTAGTTTTCATAGATGAGAGTAAATAAAAATTAGCAGCTGTAGCATTTATCTTTTAAAGGGGTTGTCCATTACTTTTATATTGATGGCCATCCATATCTGCTTGACGGGGGTATGACACCCTGTCCCCCTACAGAATAGCTGTTCCAAAGTAGATACATTGCAAGAACCACACGGCTGTATCCATTGTGAAGTGGACGGAGCTGGTTACTGCAGCGCTGATCCTACTCATTTCCGTGTCCAAACAGTGGGCAGAATCGTGAAGTTCCGGCACCAATTCTGGTGCAGAATTTAATACAGAACAGCTGTCATGAGTATGAGGCGTTGGACCCCCACCATTAAGATATTGATGGCCTATCCGGAGGATAAAATTACTGAATAGGGATGTGCAAATTTATAGATCAATTTGTTTATTAAATAGAGTACTTCTGCTTTTGGGGCGTGTTCTGCTACTGAACAAGTTCCCCACTGCCATTTGATTGACAGGGCTCGACATCTCTTCTGGTTCGGACAATCTTGTACCTGGGTAGTGGCGCATAAACAGTTGCTGCTCTGGTATCAGAAGCAAAGCCTCCGCTGCAGAAGAAGCTCCTACTGCCACTTGATTGACAGGGCTCTACATCTTTTCTGGTCCTGGCAATCTCACTTCTGGGTAACGTAGCATGAAGAGTAGCTGCTCTGGTACCCCATCACCACTGATCAGATACTGATCACTTACCCTGAGGGTAGGTCCTCAATATTTAACTCATAGTAAACCCTTTAACCACCTCCGGACCGCTGTACGCACAGACTCGTCCTGGAGGTGGTTGATTGATTCCAAGAGTGGACGCGCCGGCGCGTCCTCTCGCGATGGCCGAGATTTCCTGTGAACGCACGCACACAGGAACGGAAGGTAAGAAAGTGGATCTCCAGCCTGCCAGCGGCGATCGTTCGCTGGCAGGCTGGAGATGTGATTTTTTTAACCCCTAACAGGTATATTAGACGCTGTTTTGATAACAGCGTCTAATATACCTGCTACCTGGTCCTCTGGTGGTCCCCTTTGTTTGGATCGACCACCAGAGGACACAGGTAGCTCAGTAATATGTTGCACCAAGCACCACACTACACTACACCCCCCCCCCCCCCCCGTCACTTATTAACCCCTTATTCACCCTTGATCACCCCTGATCACCCCATATAGACTCCCTGATCACCCCCTGTCATTGATCACACCCCTGTAAAGCTCCATTCAGACGTCCGCATGATTTTTACGGATCCACTGATAGATGGATCGGATCCGCAAAACGCACACGGACGTCTGAATGGAGCCTTACAGGGGCATGATCAATGACTGTGGTGATCACCCCATATAGACTCCCTGATCACCCCCCTGTCATTGATTTACCCCCCTGTCATTGATCACACCCCTGTAAAGCTCCATTCAGACGTCCGCATGATTTTTACGGATCCACTGATAGATGGATCGGATCCGCAAAACGCACACGGACGTCTGAATGGAACCTTACAGGGGCATGATCAATGACTGTGGTGATCACCCCATATAGACTCGCTGATCACCCCCCTGTCATTGATTACCCCCCTGTCATTGATCACACCCCTGTAAAGCTCCATTCAGACATCCGCATGATTTTTACGGATCCACTGATAGATGGATCGGATCCGCAAAACGCACACGGACGTCTGAATGGAACCTTACAGGGGCATGATCAATGACTGTGGTGATCACCCCATATAGACTCCCTGATCACCCCCCTGTCATTGATTATCCCCCCTGTCATTGATCACACCCCTGTAAAGCTCCATTCAGACGTCCGCATGATTTTTACGGATCCACTGATAGATGGATCGGATCCGCAAAACGCACACGGACGTCTGAATGGAGCCTTACAGGGGCGTGATCAATGACTGGTGATCACCCCATATAGACTCCCTGATCACCCCCCTGTCATTGATCACTCCCCTGTCATTGATCACCCCCCCTGTCATTGATCACCCCTCTGTAAGGCTCCATTCAGACATTTTTTTGGCCCAAGTTAGCGGAATTATTATTTTTTTTCTTACAAAGTCTCATATTCCACTAACTTGCGTCAAAAAATTAAATCTCACATGAACTCACCATACCCCTCACGGAATCCAAATGCATAAAATATTTTAGACATTTATATTCCAGACTTCTTCTCACGCTTTAGGGCCCCTAGAATGCCAGGGCAGTATAAATACCCCACATGTGACCCCATTTCGGAAAGAAGACACCCCCAGGTATTCCGTGAGGGGCATATTGAGTCCATGAAAGATTGAAATTTTTGTCCCAAGTTAGCGGAAAGGGAGACTTTGTGAGAAAAAAATAAATAAAATCAATTTCCGCTAACTTGTGCCAAAAAAAAAAAATTTCTATGAACTCGCCATGCCCCTCATTGAATACCTTGGGGTGTCTTCTTTCCAAAATGGGGTCACATGTGGGGTATTTATACTGCCCTGGCTCTCTAGGGGCCCCAAAGCGTGAGAAGAAGTCTGGGATCCAAATGTCTAAAAATGCCCTCATAACATAGAAACATAGAAACATAGAATGTGTCGGCAGATAAGAACCATTTGGCCCATCCAGTCTGCCCAATATACTAAATACTATGGATAGCCCCTGGCCCTATCTTATATGAAGGATGGCCTTATGCCTATCCCATGCATGCTTAAACTCCTCCACTGTATTTGCAGCTACCACTTCTGCAGGAAGGCTATTCCATGCATCCACTACTCTCTCAGTAAAGTAATACTTCCTGATATTACTTTTAAACCTTTGCCCCTCTAATTTAAAACTATGTCCTCTTGTAGCAGTTTTTCTTCTTTTAAATATTCTCTCCTCTTTTACCTTGTTGATTCCCTTTATGTATTTAAAAGTTTCTATCATATCTCCTCTGTCTCGTCTTTCTTCCAAGCTATACATGTTAAGGTCCTTTAATCTTTCCTGGTAAGTTTTATCCTGCAATCCATGTACCAGTTTAGTAGCTCTTCTCTGAACTCTCTCCAAAGTATCAATATCCTTCTGGAGATATGGTCTCCAGTACTGAGCACAATACTCCAAATGAGGTCTCACTAGTGCTCTGTAGAGCGGCATGAGCACCTCCCGCTTTCTACTGGTAATTCCTCTCCCTATACACCCAAGCATTCTGCTAGCATTTCCTGCTGCTCTATGACATTGTCTGCCTACCTTTAAGTCTTCTGAAATAATGATAAAAGGAATGTGGGCCCCTTTGCGCATTTAGGCTGCAAAAAAGTGTCACACATCTGGTATCGCCGTACTCAGGAGAAGTTGGGGAATGTGTTTTGGGGTGTCATTTTACATATACCCATGCTGGGTGAGAGAAATATCTTGGCAAAAGACAACTTTTCCCATTTTTTTATACAAAGTTGGCATTTGACCAAGATATTTATCTCACCCAGCATGAGTATATGTAAAAAGACACCCCAAAACACATTCCTCAACTTCTCCTGAGTACGGAGATACCAGATGTGTGACACTTTTTTGCAGCCTAGGTGGGCAAAGGGGCCCACATTCCAAAGAGCACCTTTCGGATTTCACAGGTCATTTACCTACTTACCACACATTAGGGCCCCTGGAAAATGCCAGGGCAGTATAACTAACCCACAAGTGACCCCATTTTGGAAAGAAGACACCCCAAGGTATTCCGTGAGGGGCATGGCGAGTTCCTAGAATTTTTTATTTTTTGTCACAAGTTAGTGGAAAATGATGATTTTTTTTTTGTTTATATTTTTCTTACAAAGTCTCATATTCCACTAACTTGTGACAAAAAATAAAAACTTCCATGAACTCACTATGCCCATCAGCGAATACCTTGGGGTGTCTTCTTTCCAAAATGGGGTCACTTGTGGTGTAGTTATACTGCACTGGCATTCTAGGGACCCAAATGAGTGGTAAGGAGTTTGAAATCAAATTCTGTAAAAAATGACCAGTGAAATCCGAAAGGTGCTCTTTGGAATATGGGCCCCTTTGCCCACCTAGGCTGCAAAAAAGTGTCACACATCTGGTATCTCCGTACTCAGGAGAAGTTGGGATTTGACCAAGATATTTATCTCACCCAGCATGGGTATATGTAAAAAGACACCCCAAAACACATTCCTCAACTTCTCCTGAATACAGAGATACCAGATGTGTGACACTTTTTTGCAGCCTAGGTGGGCAAAGGGGGCCCATATTCCAAAGAGCACCTTTCGGATTTCACTGGTCATTTTTTACAGAATTTGATTTCAAACTCCTTACCACACATTTGGGCCCCTAGAATGCCAGGGCAGTATAACTACCCCACAAGTGACCCCATTTTGGAAAGAAGAGACCCCAAGGTATTTCGTGATGGGCATAGTGAATTCATAGAACTTTTTATTTTTTGTCACAAGTTAGTGGAATATGAGACTTTGTAAGAAAAAAAATAAAAAATCATCATTTTCCGCTAACTTGTGACAAAAAATAAAAAGTTCTATGAACTCACTATGCCCATCAGCGAATACCTTAGGGTGTGTACTTTCCGAAATGGGGTCATTTGTGGGGTGTTTGTACTGTCTGGCCATTGTAGAACCTCAGGAAACATGACGGGTGCTCAGAAAGTCAGAGCTGCTTCAAAAAGCGGAAATTCACATTTTTGTACCATAGTTTGTAAACGCTATAACTTTTACCCAAACCATTTTTTTTTACCCAAACATTTTTTTTTTATCAAAGACATGTAGAACAATAAATTTAGAGCAAAATTTATATATGGATCTCGGTTTTTTTGCAAAATTTTACAACTGAAAGTGAAAAATGTCATTTTGTTGCAAAAAAATTGTTAAATTTCGATTAATAACAAAAAAAGTAAAAATGTCAGCAGCAATGAAATACCACCAAATGAAAGCTCTATTAGTGAGAAGAAAAAGAGGTAAAATTCATTTGGGTGGAAAGTTGCATGACCGATCAATAAACGGTGAAAGTAGTGTAGGTCAGAAGTGTAAAAAGTGGCCTGGTCTTTCAGGGTGTTTAAGCACTGGGGGCTGAGGTGGTTAAAGGACCCTAAGGAAACCACAAGAAATTAGGGACCATATACAATTCTACGGTGGTTTTCTCCTAATCAGGTATCAAATCTTTGGCTTATAGTTTGGTTGTTTTAAAGGGACACATCCAGCAGAAAAGGGTCGTTTTCTTAAAAATCGGAATTTATAGAAAACATTTTTTCTTTTTTGGAACCTTTGGTTGTTTTTCTTTTCAGCAACTATTAAATAATTTAACACTGCGATTCAACAGTGAAACTTTAACAATGAACCTGGTGATTTCAGCTTAAAGGGGTTATGCCATGACTAATGTAAAGAAATGAAAATCAGACATCATATAGTACATGACAATCTCTTTGTAACAAAGCTAAAACCAGCCCTGTACCTCACATGGATTCAGAGATCTCCTTATTCGATGCTGTGCTAGATTTATATCAAGCTAATAGCTCAAGGGAGTGTCTTTTCTGCTGTAGCTCAGGGGGCGTGTCCATGCTCTCCCTATCAGGTTAATGAATGAAACTGAGCATGTGCGGCCATATCAGTGAGACAGACAAAGAAATAAGAAAAAAAAAAAAACAGGTGGCGCTATACAGATACATTTTATTGAATAACTCAGCGGCTATGCTAAATTTTTAATGACCTGCAAATACAAAAGTATCCAGATCCGGAGGCTGGTTTAAAAAATGTAGAATATTTTTTGTGGGACAACCCCCTTTAATAAACAGCACCCTTGTAAAAGAATAAAGTACCTCTCAGATCTCTGATAATGTTCAGAATCCCCTGGAGTACATGTGTGGTGCTCGCAGCTGTCTTTGATTGTATTGTGTTTTTGTAGTATCTCCTTCCTTCAAAATATAGTTAAGTTGCACACAGTGTATTGTGTGAAAGGATAAGCGGAGGAGCCCCGGCCGGTGGCTCAACTCACGTGCAAGTTAATCCAGCAATATGGTCCACTTGTCGTAATGTCACTCACAAGGTAGATAGTAGAAATGCACTACTTACGCATGGTTTCAGACCAATAATGTCCTCCTTCATCAGGGCTGGTGAAGGAGGACGTTATTCTTCCGAAACATGTCTGAAGTAGTGCATTCACGACAAATGGACCATGTTGCTGGAGTAACTTAAACAACAACAACAACAACAAAAAAATTTAAATCCAGAAAAACCATACACAAATACATAGAATATTTACATTTAAATTGTTAGTATGTAATAAGAGATTTTTGATGGAAGTTTCCCCTTAAATGCAGCCTGTCACCAGGAAACTCACTGATAAACCAGGCACAATGTTTTGTAGGGCTAACTCAGTTGAATGTAATGATCTGTTGCTTCCTTATGGAGAAAAAATACTTTTATTCCATATACAAATTAGCAGTTAACTGCACTGAGGGCTGTCCTAAGCCACTCTGTGTACCCTTGCTCCTTCAACAGGCCCAAGCCACTCTGTGTACCCTTGCTCCTTCAACAGGCCCAAGCCACTCTGTGTACCCTTGCTCGTCCTGTTGGCCCAAGCCACTCTGTGTACCCTTGCTCCCGGTGGGCCCAAGTAGGGGTGGGCGATATAAATTTTTGCCACGATATAAATTTTGTGCATATCGCCTATATCGCCAGACCGCGATATGATCGCGCTCTCGGCGCGCACCATGTTCTCCTGAGCCGGCACAGTGGAGAAGTAGAGAGTCCCTCCCTCCCCACTGTGCGCGGCTGCCGCTGACCACTAATGAGAACAGAGTAGGAGGAGGAGGGGAGGGACTGTGGCCACTGAGCCACCAATGAATGTGTCGGCCATATCCCGGTCCTATGACTGCACGCTGCGATCCGCCGCAATTTACCCCTCGTGCGGATCAGAGCGTCCTGTCAGAGGTTTGGTGCCGGGAATGTTCTTCAGTCTCTGCATTGGTGGCAGTGGACAGTTCCGATCGGAGTCCCAGCAGTGTAATGCTGGGGCTCCGATCGGTTACCATGGCAGCCAGGAGTCACGCTACTGAAGTCCTGGCTGCCATGGTATGTTAGTGAGCAGCATTATACTCACGTGCGCTGTGGCCAGCTGGTCGCTCCTTCTTCTGTCTGTGCGGCGCATTGCTAATGCTTATAGCATTAGCAATGCGCCGCACAGACCTATGAGAAGGAGTGTCCGGCGGCCACGGCGCACGTGAGTATAATGCTGCTCGCTAACATACCATGTCAGCCAGGACTTCAGTAGCGTGACTCCTGGCTGCCATGGTAACCGATCGGAGCCCCAGCCACCAATGATGGGGGGGAGGAGGGGGACCCTGTGGCCACTGCCACCAATGATTAATACTGGGGAGGGAGGGGTGGGTTTGAGTTACCAGAGGGGGCTGATAAGAGGGAGAGGCTGGGGGGCTGATCAGAGGCTGGGGGGCACATGAGAGGCTGGGGGCCGGATCAGGGGCTGGGGGGCACATGAGAGGCTGAGGGGGCGGATCAGAGGCTGGGGGGCACATGAGAGGCTGGCTGCCATGGTCAGCTCCCTGCTGTTGTGTGCACAAAGCACAGGGCAGCAGGGAGAGTGTAAAGTCCTATTCACCCTAATAGAGCTTTATTAGGTGAGTATGACAAGGGTTCTAGCCCTTAAGGAGGCTAATAGTTATTAAATAAAAAGTAAAAAAAAAGTTTAAACACCCCCCCCCCCAAATATAGAAAACAATATATCGCGATATATATTGCACATGCTTAAACTTATATCGCAACATAGATTTGAGGCCATATCGCCCACCCCTAGGCCCAAGCCACTTTGTTGTACCCTTGCTCCTCCTGCCTTCCTTGCTAGCGCCTACCTCTCTCCTTGATAGGGCCTTGTGAAATGACTAAGCTGGAACTCAACACTGTCAATCTAGAAGGACAGGCAGGGGTTGGCAGAGGAAACAAGAGGCGCAACAGTGCACAGAGTGGCTTGGACCTTCGGTGCACTTAACTGCTGAGGCTACTTTCACACTGGCGTTTCTGGGTCCGCTTGTGAGATCCGTTTCAGGGCTCTCACAAGCGGATCAGTTCAGCCACAATGGTTTCTGAATGGATAAGGATCCGCTCAGAATGCATCAATTTGGCTGCGTTTTTTAGACGGTCACTAAAACGCAGCTTGCAGCGTTTTGGAGACCGTCTGACTATGCGGCACCAAACAGATCCGTCTAGACTTACAATGTAAGTCAATGGGGACGGATCCGTTTTTCGCTGACAATATGGTGCAATTGAAAACGGATCCGTCCCCCGTTGACTTTCAATGTAAGTCAGGACGGATCCGTTTTGACTTAGAGTTTTTTTTGAATGAATAATACAAACGGATCCGTTATTAATGGATACAAGCGTTTGCATTATTGATGCGGATCCGTCTGTCCAGATACCATTCGGATCCGCACAAAAAGCGAGTGTGAAAGTAGCCTGAGTTGTGTATAAACTAAAATTACTTATCTGGAATGAATGGATCACTAAGGCCTCATGCACTCAACGGTTTATTTCATCCATGTGCTATTTGCATTTTTTGTAGAGATCACACTGACCCATTCATTTCTATGGTGCCATTCACACATCTGTATTTTTTGCGGATCCGTGAGGCCATTTTGCAAGCTATAGAACATGTCCTATTCTGATCCATATTGCAAACGAGAATATCCCTTTCTATTGATGGGTGTGAGAAAAATATGGAACGCACAGAGAAGGCACGCACGATGATCTATTGTTTGTGGACCAAAATATGGACATTGCTGTGTGCATGAGGCCTAAGTGAGAGGTTTCATTACATTCAGCCGAGCTAGACCTACAAGGCGTTGTGCCTGGTTTAACAGTCAATTCCTGGTGACAGACCCCCTTTAAGACTCTCTTCTATTTGCCTTTTTGCGCCCTTCCATTACAGTTAATCATACTAAATCTCAGGTTTTCAGTCGACCAGTTGGAACAAGGGCCTATACATAGGAATGGCTGATAAATCTGTGTAATGGTTAAATCATGGTCTATTCTGGAACATGCCCTAATGTTCTGTTTCCTGGTCGGATTGTTTAAATATACAATTGCACAGAGTGACACAGTGAGCGGCTGGCCTCACTTCCACATTGTCTGTATATGATAGTGTCAAATCCAACCTCAAATTTATTTTCCTTTCTTAGCGTAAGGTTTTACATTACAGAGTGAGACCATTAGCCCGGCCTAACTATCCATTGAAGCGGTTTTACTCCTTAATTAGCAGTTTAGCCTCCATGATTAAGACTTCCTGAACGCTTGTCCAAAATGCGGCAAGTGTTTTAGGACGTGGACCAATTTGGATCATTTGTCGGGGAAGGAACTAAGTCGGGTGAGCCCTCTAGGCCGACATCCATTCTCAGGACCTTCTTTAAGGCATTTATGATAAATCTATTTCATGAAATGTCTAAAACATAATTGGTGTTCCTTTTCCCTTTTCATTTTCACATGTTTATTGTCATCTGGTGTGAGCCAGATTTATGGGAGCGCAGTAGTTTTAGTACGTTTTGGCCAGGCCGTATTTAATGACATCACCTTGATCTATATTCAGTATGTGATTTCAGTTGGTCCCAGTGTTAAATATTTTCATAATTATGCTGGTTTTGGCAGTTTGCTTGGAGCTTTTTTTATTTTTTATTTTTCTTTAATGAACATGTTTTACCTCCGGGCCTATGAGGCAAGCGCAATGTTTGAAAAATTAATAGTGTTGTTTTAATGTGTAGATTACCTACAAATGGTTGGGCACAGGAGCCTTATTTTTTTGTGAGTCCGTTGGATTTTCCCCTGGGGTAGGCCCTCAGGGATAGTCACTTAATTAAATGGTGACATTTGCTTCAACCAAATATTTGCATTTCATATGCATAGGTTTCAGTTATGGCTCTGATAATCTTTGCTAGTTGACAAACCTAATTGGATCAGTTTTATAATCAGAGAGCAAAGTGCAAAATACATTCTGCATAAAGAATGAAAAAATATATATCCTAACCTGTCCTTAGGTCTGTCAGTGTTGCCGTGTCTCTAATGATATGTTGTTTTTGTTTAATAGGCCTTTTTACACAGGCTGGCACAGCAGGTAATTATCAGGAACAATAACAGTTCGCTCCCGATAATTGCCTCCTGTTCAGAGGAAGTGAGAGCTGCATTTACATGCATTACTCACCTCCACTATTGTGAGCGCATGTCCCCATTTTTTCTGCGCAGCAGATCACTGTTTCACAGAATGATCTAATGCCCATAAACAATGATTTAGGCGACTGCATCAGCAATGCTTCCACCCAGTGGACGAGTAACGTTCATCTGTTGAGGCAATTATCAGGGACGAGCATTCCTAGCAATGCTCCTTTCTGATAAATGCCCCAATCGTTGACCACTGTAAAGTGGGCTTTAGACAACTAATGTTCAGTACACTAATAGGGCTACATACTAAGGCCTCATGCACATGACCGTTGTGTGCATCCGTGGCCGTTGTTCAGTTTTCTGTGATTTTCTGCGGACCCATTGACTTTCAATGGGTCCGTTGAAAACTCTGAAAATGCACCGTTGTTTATCCGCGGCCGTGATCCGTGTTTCCTGTCCGTCAAAAAAATATGACCTGTCCTATTTTTTTGACGGACAACGGTTCACGGACCCATTCAAGTCAATGGGTCCGTGAAAAAACACGGATGCACACAAGATTGGCATCCGCGTCCGTTGGCAACTTTCACACAGATGGATCGCAGATCCATCTACATAAAATCTTTTTCAGATAAGAGTTTTCACTTTGTGAAAACTCATATCCGACAGTATATTCTAACACAGAGGCGTTCCCATAGTGATGGGGACGCTTCAAGTTAGAATATACTGAGAACTGTGTACATGACTGCCCCCTGCTGCCTGGCAGCACCCGATCTTTTACAGGGGGCTGTGATACGCACAATTAACCCCTGAGGTGCCGCACCTAAAGGGTTAATTGTGCGTATCATAGCCTCCTGTAAGAGATCAGGTGCTGCCAAGCAGGAGGGGGCAGACCCCCCTCCCTCCCCAATATTATATTCATTGGTGGCCAGTGCGGCCTCCCCTTCCCTCCCCCCCAGTTAAAATCACATTTCGAATCCCCCATCATTGGTGGCCAGTGCGGCCTCACATCTCCCCCCCCCTTGTTAAAATCACGTTCCGAATCCCCCATCATTGGTGGCCAGTGCGGCCTCACCTCTCTCCCCCCCCCCCCTTGTTAAAATCACGTTCCGAATCCCCCATCATTGGTGGCCAGTGCGGCCTCACATCTCTCCCCACCCTAGTTAAAATCACGTTCCGAATCCCCCATCATTGGTGGCCAGTGCGGCCTCACCTCTCCCCCCCCCCAGTTAAAATCACGTTCCCCCATCATTGGTGGCAGTGGAGAGTTCCGATCGGAGTCCCAGTTTAATCGCTGGGGCTCCGATCGGTAATCATGGCAACCAGGACGCTACTGCTATCCTGGTTGCCATGGTTACTTAGCAATTTTTAGAAGCATTATACTTACCTGCGAGCTGCGGTGTCTGTGACCGGCCGGGCGCTCCTCCTACTGGTAAGTGACAGGTCTGTGCTATAGGCAATGCGCCGCACAGACCTTACCAGTAGGAGGAGGGCCCGGCCGGTCACAGACATCGCAGCTCACAGGTAAGTATAATGCTTCTAAAAATTGCTAAGTAACCATGGCAACCAGGACTGCAGTAGCATCCTAGTTGCCATGGTTACCGATCGGAGCCCCAGCGATTAAACTGGGACTCCGATCGGAACTCTCTACTGCCACCAATGATGGGGGAACGTGATTTTAACTAGGGGGGGGGAGGGGAGATGTGAGGCCGCACTGGCCACCAATGATGGGGGATTCGGAACGTGATTTTAACAAGGGGGGGGGGGGGGGAGATGTGAGGCCGCACTGGCCACCAATGATGGGGGATTCGGAACGTGATTTTAACAAGGGGGGGGGGAGAGATGTGAGGCCGCACTGGCCACCAATGATGGGGGATTTGGAACGTGATTTTAACAAGGGGGGGGGGGGGAGAGGTGAGGCCGCACCAATGAATATAATATTGGGGAGGGAGGGGGTCTTCCCCCTCCTGCCTGGCAGCACCTGATCTCTTACAGGGGGCTATGATACGCACAATTAACCATTTAGGTGCGGCACCTGAGGGGTTAATTGTGCGTATCACAGCCCCCTGTAAAAGATCGGGTGCTGCCAAGCAGCAGGGGGCAGTCATGTACACAGTTCGTAGGATATTCTAACTTGAAGCGTCCCCATCACTATGTGAACGCCTCTGTGTTAGAATATACTGTCGGATATGAGTTTCACGATCTAACTCAAATCCGATGGTATATTTTAACATAGAGGCGTTCCCTATGGTGATGGGGACGCTTCAAGTTAAAATATACCATCGGATTGGAGAAAACTCCAATCCTATGGTATATTAACTCCTGACTTCATATTGAAAGTCAATGGGGGACGGATCCGTTTGCAATTGCACCATATTGTGTCAACGTCAAACGGATCCGTCCACATTGACTTGCATTGTAAGTCAGGACGGATCCGTTTGGCTCCGCACGGCCAGGCGGACACCAAAACGACTTTTTTTTTTATGTTCGCGGATCCTCCAAATATCAAGGAAGACCCACGGATGAAAAAACGGTCACGGATCACGGACCAACGGAACCCCGTTTTGCAGACCGTGAAATAATACTGTCGTGTGCATGAGGCCTAAGCGTGTAGATGGCGGCAACTTTGGCTTTCTAAACCGGCACCAGATTTATCACAGGGGTTGAGGCCAGATGATAAATGTGATACAGGTATAGACACTTTCGTCGAGCTCTATACCAACTATTAGTTGGCTTACTTTGAGAGAGAATTTTAGTCCAAAATGCCACGTCCCCTTACAAGCCACTTCCCTTCCCACTGAGCTCTGTTCCCTTTTAGAACAAGTTTAAATAATTGGATAAACCCTAGGTATGTCAGTTTGTGCCACTTTTTAGACACATTCTAGGCGCAGAGACATTAGTAAAATTGGGCCAGTGTCTCTTGCCCTCGAGCATCCAACCGGTCCATATATTATACAGCACAATTTATTTGGATTGTGTAAAGCTTTACTTCCCCTGGCTCTTCAGCGGAATTGCTGCCAAGCTTTGCAAAGATTACAGTTAATTACAGCTAATTGATGGGGGTCTCTGCTTGCGGCACTGTGAGCAATCAGTTTATCATGGGGGTGGGGGTTGTAACAAAAGCAGTTCCTTTTGCAAAATGGCTTAAATTGATCTAGATCCCAGAAGGTGTATTTCATTATTAAAAGCTCACAATTAATGGAAAGATGCTAGCTTGTGTAAAGCACCACCTCTTTTGTATGGCAGTAATGTCATCAGTACTTCACATTAGTGTTTGGAAGCCAAAACCAGGAGTGATTTTAAACCCAACTCTGGTTAGGGCTTACAAAGACTGACGAAAGAGACTTACTAAATGCACCCATATGACAGTGACCTTAAAGTCTGTGGACATATTTAGGGCATTTAAAAAATATATATATTATTGCATTGTACTAATTTCAGGCTAAAACATATTTTACAATAAATAAAATATCAAGGATGCTCACCAGTGTACTAACTGGAGAACAGCCCACTAACTACCAATTAGTGATCAAGCATACTAAACTAAAAAATGTCTGGCTCACAGTTAATTTGACTATTTTTATTTAATTGCATAAACCTTTAAATACAATACACATAAAAGCAAAAATAAATAAATTATCACGGTCCCTTTAGAATGCGGAGCTCTCACATAAAAAAAGTTCATATATATTAAAAGTAAAAAACCCAAGAGCAGAATATAAAATTAGTGATACAGTCCTAACCTCAGTATTTGAGGAAAGGGATTTAGGGGTCATTATTTCAGAAGACTTAAAGGTAGGCAGACAATGTCATAGAGCAGCAGGAAATGCTAGCAGAATGCTTGGGTGTATAGGGGGAGGCATTACCAGTAGAAAGAGGGAGGTGCTCATGCCGCTCTACAGAGCACTAGTGAGACCTCATCTGGAGTATTGTGCTCAGTACTGGAGACCATATCTCCAGAAGGATATCGATACTTTGGAGAGAGTTCAGAGAAGAGCTACTAAACTAGTACATGGATTGCAGGATAAAACTTACCAGGAAAGATTAAAGGACCTTAACATGTATAGCTTGGAAGAAAGACGAGACAGAGGGGATATGATAGAAACTGCTAAATACATAAAGGGAATCAACAAGGTAAAAGAGGAAAGAATATTTAAAAGAAGAAAAACTGCTACAAGAGGACATCGTTTTAAATTAGAGGGGCAAAGGTTTAAAAGTAATATCAGGAAGTATTACTTTACTGAGAGAGTAGTGGATGCATGGAATAGCCTTCTTGCAGAAGTGGTAGCTGCAAATACAGTGAAGGAGTTTAAGCATGCATGGGATAGGCATGAGGCCATCCTTCATATAAGATAGGGCCAGGGGCTATCCAGTATTCAGTATATTGGGCAGACTAGATGGGCCAAATGGTTCTTATCTGCCGACACATTCTATGTTTCTATGATTTATGCTTGTAATTGATTATATTGGTGTGTACATCCCACAATTTGTTATATCTTATTCCAAATAGTTTCCAACAGTATCCATATGTAATCCGAATAGTGCTCTGTGTAATAGCGCTGCTGCACCTAACCTGGAACTTGCAGTACTACGGGATATCAATTACACTGCCGGCTATTGTAAAAGATAGATACCCATTTGTTGACTCACAGTTCCATTGTAAGTTCGCTGGATTCCTTTTTATGTTTGCGGTGTATGGGGGAGTTATTACTCGCGAATCCTGCCGTGTCGCAAACTTCCCTTCACCTCTCAGTCAGCCTCCTGCTCTGCTGTGTGCCGGCTTGGTCCGCGCATGCATTGTGAGAGTACAGGGACGCCAAGGCCGGTTCGGATAATTGTTATAACAGATATCTTTAGGTGTCAGTGTACACTACCAATATTCATCAAGCCGTACTTACTTGCTCCTCACCGTTGCGTTTAGTGTCTAATGCTCCCTGCCGCACTGAAATCAACATCCGTCAACCGACGGCGGTATGGCAGGGGAAGGGGAGGAACGACACTTGACCACTGCAGCCAATCACAGACCACAGAGTTGACCAGGTGACCTTGCGTCACGATAGAGAAAGAAAGAGCTGGCCCGGGAAGGCCAGAAGAAAGTCTAATACATAAAGATACGCAAAAAACAATTTTTTTTTTATAAGTAAAACTGATTATGACGTTTGTGACCTCTGGGACCAGGTAAGTATTGCATATGCTAATTAGATATTCGGCGCACGGCCACCTTTCCTTCTTACCCCTTTGAGTGACAGAGCCAGGCATCCTCACTGTCTTCCTGCCCGGCCCTGTTGTTCTGGACATGCACCAGTGGATTTTTTGATCAGCTCATGTGATCAGCATTAAGGGAAAGCCTGCTGAGATTCAAACTGCACATGCGCTGTTTCAGCATTCACTGACGCATGTACCAGATTACAAGGCCAGGCAGGAAGACACTGAGGGTTCCTGGTCCTGTCACTCAATGCAAGGGGAGTGGCTAATGGGGAAAGACTGTGATGAGGCGTGGTCCGAGAGGCTAGTTCCACCGATCAGTTTAAACACCTAATTAGCATATGCAATGAAGTGCAGGTTTCGGTACAACAGGGGCTCCGATTTCAGATATACGGTGTAGAGAGATCATTAAACTTGGCTTGTTCAACCCTTCCAGGCAGTATGCCTGGTTTGAAAGGGTTGATCATGCTGACAGATGCTCTTTAAATTCATAAAAAAATACCACCTATATATTTTTTAGGAACTTGTTCCCCTTCTCTTTCATTATTAATATGGCTATTGGCCCTATGCGGTGTTCTGTAATAAATGATATGTCATTCCACATTTCTGTGAATAGGTTAATGGTTTTATTATAGTTCTCACGTCTTAAATTATGTTTTTATTCTGTAAATAACCTCAAATGCAGTTATTAGATTGAAGCAAATGAAAGTCATGGCATGTATAAATTTTTGCAAGACCAAATTATAAGGAGAGAATAGTTTACTAAGCTGGACTTCAACTATTTCAACTGCGGATAAAGGTGTGTGAGTGATTAATACCATGTGAGAGAATAATGGAGCCAAGAATCACATCCAGTGATATATGGAGAGACTAATATACACTGCTGATATATTATCAGTATCAGCCTTTGCTTTTACATGTGTGGCTATGTGTGTTTTTTCACATATTTTGCACATGTTTTTACTAAGATTAGCCTGTACATGCCCAGCGGATAGGAATTAACCTAAACAATGTTTATTTTATGTCTGGTGTTTTTGTCCTAATTGAGCCTACAACACATTTGGAAAGTTTTCAGGCTCTCTTTCTTATTTTACATTTTGTTATGTTGCGCCCTTGTGCTAAAGTAAAAAAAAAAAGTTTCACCACCAGTCTGCACTCAGTAACCCATAATAAAAAAAAGTGAAGAATTTTAGAAGTTTTAGCAAATTTATTAAAAAAGAAAAACTAAAATTTTGCATGGACATACGTTTCAAGACTTTTTGCTTTGACACTTGAAATTGAGTTCTGGACATCTCCCATTTCTCTTGATCATATTTGAGATGTTTCTACACCTTGATTTTAGTCCACTAGTGGGGAAATCAGTGGATTGGACATGATATAAAACGACGATTTAAGGTCTCAGAGCTGACAATGCATATTACCGCAGAAACCAAGCCATGAGGAGCAAGGAACTGCCTTTAGAGCTTAGACACAGGATTGTGTGGAGGCACAGATCTGGAGAACGGTACAAACATTTCTGATGCACTGTAAGTTACTAAGAGCACAGTGGCCAAATTAATTCTTAAATGGAAGAAGTTGGGAACAACCAGGTCTCTGCCTGGCTGGCAAATTAAGTTATCGGGGGGGAAAAAGGCCCTTGGTAAGAGAGGTGATTAAGAACCTAATGGTCACGTTGGCTAAACTCCAAAGATTTTGTGTGCAGATGGGAGAAACTTCCAGAAGGAATCCCTGCTGCACTACACCAATCGTTTTTTTTTTGGCAGAGTGGCCAGAAAGAGGCCTCTCCTTAGTAAAAGACACATGAAAGCCTGTATGAAGTTTGCAAAACAGCACCCAACGGACTATGAGAAACAAGATTCTCTGGTCTGATGAAATCAAGATTGAACTTTTTGGCCTACATTCCAAGTGTCTGGAGAAAACCATGCACTGCTCAGGGCTGAGGGAATGCTAAATGAAGGAAAATACAGAGATATTCTTAATGAAAATCTGATTCAGAGTGCTCTGGACCTCAGACTGCTCCAAAGGTTTACCTTCCAAAAAGACAATGACCCCAAGTGCTCAGCCAAGACAACAGACGGGTGGTTGAGGGACAACTCTGTGAATGTCCTTGAGTGGCCCAGCTAGCGCCTTGATCTGAACCCAATCAAACATCTCTGGAGAGACCTGAATTAGCTGTCCACCGACGGTCCCCATCCAACTTGACAGAGCTTGAGTGGATCTGCAGAGAAGAATGGCAGAAAATCCCCAAACCAAAGTGTACAGTCGTGGCCAAAAGTTTTGAGAATTAGATAAATATTGGAACTTGGAAAAGTTGCTGCTTAAGTTTTTATAATAGCAATTTGCATATACTCCAGAATGTTATGAAGAGTGATCAGATGAATTGCATAGTCCTTCTTTGCCATGAAAATTAACTTAATCCCAAAAAAAAACTTTCCACTGCATTTCATTGCTGTCATTAAAAAACCTGCTAAGATTATTTCAGTAATCGTCTTGTTAACTCAGGTGAGAATGTTGACGAGCACAAGGCTGGAGATCATTATGTCAGGCTGATTGGGTTAAAATGGCAGACTTGACATGTTAAAAGGAGGGTGATGCTTGAAATCATTGTTCTTCCATTGTTAACCATGGTGACCTGCAAAGAAACGCGTGCAGCCATCATTGCGTTGCATAAAAATGGCTTCACAGGCAAGGATATTGTGGCTACTAAGATTGCACCTCAATCAATAATTTATAGGATCATCAAGAACTTCAAGGAAAGAGGTTCAATTCTTGTTAAGAAGGCTTCAGGGCATCCAAGAAAGTCCAGCTTCAGCTGCGGGCTCGGAGTGCCACCAGTGCAGAGCTTGCTCAGGAATGGCAGCAGGCAGGTGTGAGCGCATCTGCACGCACAGTGAGGCGAAGACTTTTGGAAGATGGCCTGGTGTCAAGAAGGGCAGCAAAGAAGCCACTTCTCTCCAAAAAAAACTTCAGGGACAGATTGATCTTCTGCAGAAAGTATGGACTGCTGAGGACTGGGGCAAAGTCATATTCTCCGATGAAGCCTCTTTCCGATTGTTTGGGGCATCTGGAAAAGGCTTGTCCGGAGAAGAAAAGGTGAGCGCTACCATCAGTCCTGTGTCATGCCAACAGTAAAGCATCCTGAGACCATTCATGTGTGGGGTTGCTTCTCATCCAAGGGAGTGGGCTCACTCACAATTTTGCCCAAAAACACAGCCATGAATAAAGAATGTTACCAAAACACCCTCCAACAGCAACTTCTTCCAACAATCCAACAACAGTTTGGTGAAGAACAATGCATTTTCCAGCACGATGGAGCACCGTGCCATAAGGCAAAAGTGATAGCTAAGTGGCTCGGGGACCAAAATGTTGACATTTTGGGTCCATGGCCTGGAAACTCCCCAGATCTTAATCCCATTGAGAACTTGTGGTCAATCCTCAAGAGGCGGGTGGACAAGCAAAAACCCACTAATTCTGACAAACTCCAAGAAGTGATGAAAGAATGGGTTGCTATCAGTCAGGAATTGGCCCAGAAGTTGATTGAGAGCATGCCCAGTCAAATTGCAGAGGTCCTGAAAAAGAAGGGCCAACACTGCAAATACTGACTCTTTGCATAAATGTAATGTAATTGTCGATAAAAGCCTTTGAAGCGTATGAAGTGCGTGTAATTATATTTCACTACATCACAGAAACAACTGAAACAAAGATCTAAAAGCAGGTTAGCAGCAAACTTTGTGAAAACGAATATTTGTGTCATTCTTAAAACTTTTGGCCACGACTGTACATCGGATGTTTTCATCTGCGTACGGGGAGAAGCGGCGGTGCGGGGACCAGGAGCGGCACAGGGAGCAAAATAAGTATATTCAGTGTGAGGGATTCGGGCGTATGGGGGGCATTTAATAGTCTTGGATAACCCCTTTAAGTTAATTTAGGATTTTAGTTTTTCTTTTCAATAAATTAGCACAGATTTGTAACATTTTGTTTTCACTTTCTCATTATGAGATATTGAGTGCAGAATGATGGGTAAAAACTTAAATTTGTTCTAGCAACAATAAAAAAAAGTGAAAGTGTTTTAAGACTTTCTAAATGCACTGTAGATCCTCATCTGTATTACTAGAGTGCTTTATGAGGCAGAATAGGATTAGAGGATAGGATTAATTTTTTGCACCTGCTGTAAAATACTATTTTTTGTACAGATTAAAAGTTTAGAGGGGAGAATACGCCAGTTTTATTGTGGCACAGACAGAATTTTACCCAAAAATGTTTCCACATATTTTTGGTTTCCTCTCTCTCTCTTTTTTTTTTTATCTTTTAACAGGGCAGAGCTTAGCGGAAGGAGGCTTGTCCTTCTCGGCCGACACATTTACAATTATTCATGCCTAAAACTAGCTTAAATTATATCTAAAATCTAGATTTCAGTTTCTTGTGCATTGACGGTACAGACGTGCACCTCTTAATGAACTGGCTGCATCTTACACTGGAGGCCTTTCTACTGGCGTGTGAATTTTTAGTCTTTAATAAATGAACCTAATGACCCAAAGCACACATGTAAATCAGCAAAAAGAAAGGATAGAAAAGAAACACTGGCCTTTAGTGGGGTTTCCAGTCAACCCTATTGATAACTAGTGTTGAGTGAACTTGTTTTTTAAGTTCTGCGTCCAAAGTTTGTGTTCGGATTATCGAAGAATCCCATTATTGATTCCAAATTCCGTTATGGTCGATGGTACCGGAATCAATAACGGGATTCTTCGATAACCCCAACTTTGGACGCAGAACTTAAAAAACAAGGTTGCTCAACACTATTGATGACCTATCCTTAGGAAAGTCCTCAATATCAGATTTGGGGGGGTCGTGACTCCTGGCACCCTCATCGATAAGTTGTTACCTACATTTTCAGGAACTTCCATTGAGAACAGAGCCAGAAGCTCAGCTCTGTTCAAAGTGTAATGGCCATGCTGTATTTCTGCAGCTCAGCTCATATTGATGAACTGAAACACATTTGCATGGAGAAATGAGCCAAAATTCCTCCTCCGCGTTCTACATATCCTATTTGTAGCCACAGGAAATATTTATTGGAGGTGAATTCAAATTATGAATGATACAACTATTTGTGTGTTATTATTTTAGATTGTGTTTATCTATAATACAACTGTATGTATTTTGCGTCCATGGTCCATCTGCATTTTTTGTGGACCCATTGACTTCAAAGGACCTATGTACTGCATTTTGCGGCCAAGTATATGTTCACATGTTCTGTCTTTTTGCTGAATGGACATAAAAATGCAGAAAGCACATGTATGCTATCCACATCCACTTGTCCGTTCCGCAAACAATTTGAATATGTCCACAAAATAGGGGTCACTGACTCAATTGATGGGTCTGCAAAAAAAATGCAGAGGGCTCACTGACCACATCCATATTTAGCAAATTCCAAAACTGATGGTTCCGCAAAAAGATAGGGCATGTTCTATCTTTTTGCGGAACGGAAGTACGGGACGAAACCCCACGGAAGCACTCCGTAGTGCTTCAGTAGAGTTCCGTTCCATGCTTCCGTTCCGCACCATTCTGCATCTCCGGATTTGCGGACCCAATGAAGTGAATGGGTCCGCATCCGTGAAAGCGAATGCACACGGAACGATGCCCCGTGTATTGCGGATATGCAAATGCGGTCTGCAATACCACAACAGGCAACTCACGTTCATGTGCAATAAGCCTTACTGTTGGAGAATGACACTGTCAATGTAGCCAGGGGCATTTTGGGATAATTATCACTGCGGTTTCATTCCAGCGAGGACTAATGTGAGACTTTATTATTTAGCTTGTTTAACTCTAGATTTCTTTAAAACCACAAAAGCCACCGACTCTAATTAAACAAGGATTTAACAATATAACCTAACACTTCCCCAATCTTAACCCTGGTTATTTGCCGCAAGCCTACTAGAAATTGATTCTGAACTGAATTTGGCTCCAGTCATGTACCCCTGACTAGAGCTGACGTTATCTGAACGTTAGAGGTAATTATGGACGATCACTGACCTCTGCTCTGTGTACTATTTGTCTTTCCGGAGCATCCACTGAATTTCTTGCTCTGTATAACACCTTTAATTAGTATGGGAGGGAAGCACCAGAGTTTCTGGAAATCATTATAAGATGAATTGTGAGAGTCTCCTGATAAAACTGTATTGAGTTTCTTCCATTTATTTAGTTAGCTCTGAGATGTTCCCCTTTTCTCTCCTACGTTTAACCTCTTGACCTTTAATTGAGGTTTTTTTCTCTCCCTTTTGGAACATTTGGTTTGCGCTGTCAATTTACTGTGTTGTGTACTTAGGATGCTTGAGTAGCCTCACGTATAGAGCCTCATGGCAGTGTTAATAGGGTCATGGCTTTTCAAAGTGTTTTAAATGGCTTCTGAATAGATACAGACCATCTACTGTAGTCCCGTCTGCATGCTCTGCTTGTTCTTTAAAAACAAGGGGTGTACAGTTGTTATGCTAGGATTGACTTTAGTGAGCCAGAAAATACCTTGTTGTCTGGTGATGGTGCCATCAGTTTTTAAAGCTGTGACTTGATCCGAGTCATTTTCCCACATACACCAGATTGGACATGTGGATGCAGGGCGCAAAAGGTTGTGCGGTGGCTTGTGGTGTCCTGCAGCGTGCCACTATGTGGTGCCCTTTGTGGTTTCATTCACGAGGAGTTACTGCTTTTCTTTTTAGGGATAAGTAACATGACATCTAGTGGAGCATACCAAATTTTTTTCTGTTTGATTTGTGTGGAGTCGCTGAGAGAAAAAACTATAATGAATTCTGATACATAGAGAGTTACAGTAGGGCCACATATGCAGTATTTATATACAGTGCCTTGCAAAAGTATTCACCCCCCTTGACATTTTTCGTGTTTTGTTACATTACAGCCTTAAGTTCAATGTTTTGTTAATCTGAATTCTATGTGATGGATCAGAACACAATAGTCTAAGTTGGTGAAGTGAAATGAGAAAAATATATAAATAAAACAATTATTTAGAAATAGAAAACAGAAAATTTCCATTTGCGTATGTATTCACCCCATTTGTTAGGAAGCCCATAAAAAGCTCTGGTGCAACCAATTACCTTCAGAAGTCACATAGTTGGTGAAATGATGTCCACCTGTGTGCAATCTAAGTGTCACATGATCTGTCATTACATATACACACCTTTTTTTGAAAGGCCCCAGAGGCTGCAACACCTAAGCAAGAGGCATCACTAACCAAACACTGCCTTGAAGACCAAGGAACTCTCCAAACAAGCAAGGGACAATGTTGTAGAGAAGTACAAGTCAGGGTTAGGTTATAAAAAAAATATCCAAATCTTTGATGATCCCCAGGAGCACCATCAAATCTATCATAACCAAATGAAAAGAACATGGCACAACAGCAAACCTGCCAAGAGACGGCCGCCCACCAAAACTCACAGACCGGGCAAGGATGGCATTAATAAGATAAGCAGCACAGAGACCTAAGGTAACCTTGGAGGAGCTGCAGAGTTCCACAGCAGAGACTGGAGTATCTGTACATAGGACAACAATAAGCCGTACGCTCCATAGAGTTGGGCTTTATGGCAGAGTGGCCAGAAGAAAGCCATTACTTTCAGCAAAACACAAAAAGTTACGTTGTGAGTTTGTGAAAAGGCATGTGGGAGACTCCCAAAATGTATGGAGGACGGTGCTCTGGTCTGATGAGACTAAAACTGAACTTTTCGGCCATCAAAGAAAACGCTATGTCTGGCACAAAGCCAACACCTCACATCACCAAAAGACCACCATCCCCACAGTGAAACATGGTGGTGGCAGCATCATGCTGTGGGGATGGGACTGGGAAACTGGTCAGAGTTGAGGGAAAGATGGATGGTGCTAAATACAGGGATATTCTTGAGCAAAACCTGTATCACTCTGTGCGTGATCTGAGGCTAGGACGGAGGTTCACCTTCCTGCAGGACAATTACCCCAAACACACTGCTAAAGCAACACTTGAGTGGTTTAAGGGGGAAACATGTAAATGTGTTGGAATGGCCGAGTCAAAGCCCAGATCTCAATCCAATAGAAAATCTGTGGTCAGATTGGCAAACCATCCAACTTGAAGGAGCTGGTGCAGTTTTGCAAGGAGAAATGGGCAAAAATCCCAGTGGTAAGATGTGGCAAGCTCATAGAGACTTATCCAAAGTGACTTGGAGCTGTGATTGCCGCAAAAGGGTGGCTCTGCAAAGTATTGACTTTAGGGGGGTGAATAGTTATGCACATTGACCTTTTCTGTTATTTTGTCCTATTTGCGGTTTGCTTCGGAATAAAAAAAACAAACATCTTCAAAGTTGTGGGCATGTTCTGTAAATTAAATGATGCAAATCCTCAAACATTCCATGTAAATTCCAGATTGTGAGGCACCGAAACACGAAAAAAGTCAGGGGGGGGGGGGTGAATACTTATGCAAGGCACTGTAAGTGCCCGATCAAGGGTGATTTCACTGAAAATGATTCTTAAAAACAAAAACATCATTCGGTGTTTAGCAGATTGCGCCACAGTGATTTCATATTGCCGATGGTAACATATCTGTGTGTGTGTGTGTGTGTGTGTGGGGGGGAAGGGGGAAAGGGCGGGGGGCGCGTACTTCCACTTGAAAGGGGTTGTCTCACCTGCTCATTTCAGTCCTCGGTGCACAGCTCCCGGGGCACTTCCCGAGTTGTAGTGGGGGTGGTGCCTCTGCTTTGATGCAGCAGGCAAGCAGTGCTTGGATAATATAATCCCGCCCCTTACCTGTACGTGCACCTCAGGCTGCTGGTGTATCAGAATCACTAGCAGTCCCAGTGGAGCAGACCCTGTACAGATCGTGACAACCAACGATAAGAGGTTGCTGCGATCTGTTTCTTACATGAATGTGGAGATTGAGAGATGGCCGGGACTGGGAGCTAATGCGCATGCGCGCGGCCCCGTGCGCGCGCTTGCTCTCACTATCAATTCCCGGCCAACAGAAAGGCCAGCTTTTTTCCTTTCTGTGCGCAATCGCGGCCACCACTGCTGCATTGCAGTGGTGGCCATAACCCCTAGAGACGAGCAGTCTACAAAGAGGAAGAAGAAAGAAGATAGTGAGGACCAGAGGCATTACTGCTAATGAAACTACACTAGTAAGTTACTTTACTCAGTGGTATAAAGATAATAAATATAACTTGATGAGGTGAGACAACCCCTTTAAAGCTATGCACATTCTTGCGGCAGTGAGGATATATGCTACTAGCCATCTAAACTGGTGAGGGATATCAGATAATCCTATATACAGTAAAGCCAAAGCTGGATCTGGGATTAGTTGGCTTTTTGTAATGTGGGAAAGTAGTTGGAAGATTTCCCTCCATAAGGGAAGAACATTAGGGCACGACCACCAGGTATGCAATAGGGTGCCAATCCCAGAGCATTGTTTCCAGGACGAGTTTGAGTAACCAGATATACAGTGAGCCAATCTATCCGGGGTGAGGTGCCGTCTTAATTGAACCTTCTTAATTTGCTCGAGAGGTACAAGTGGACCATTTCAAGGCCTGCTTCCATTGCTCTGTTGTAAAACCGGCCTGAAGATCTTGCTCCCATTTGAGCATAAAGGGAAGTTTTTCCTCCCAATTTGTCTGATTTAATGAAGTGATATATTGGGGAAAGGCCTTGGAAAGCTCGTTCTGTGGTGTAAAAGGCTTTGTAAAGCGTCTGGTCTGAGGCGGCCAGCCAATTAATAGAGCTAGTAGTTAAGAAGTGTCTAATCTGTAAATCTTGGTAAAAAAGGGAGTGAGGGAGGTTAAATAGAGATTTTTCAAAGTTTTTCAAAGGTCGAGTGATCCCCCCTCATAAAGTAAATGTAAAATTTTTAATCCTCTATCTTCCCACTCCACCAGAGATAGACCTGGTTTATGAGGTTGCAGGCATCTAATGGATAATGATTTAAAGGGTATAGTCATTTTCTTAGATTAGGCAAGGAAGCCTTTCCAGATGTTAAGAGTGAGAGACTATGGCTAAAGGGCATGGGAGCTGCACAGGGCGGAGATGCATAGCCTCTGCTAGCAATCTGAGAGGCTCCCCTAGTTAAAGCAGTCTCAATCTGAAGCTATTTGTGAGTCTTAGATGGTTTAAACCATTCTCTCATGGCGTCAAGAATGGCTGCCTTGTAATATACGAAGATATTGGGTACACTCATTCCTCCATCTAAAAAAGAGTAGTTTAACACTGTTTGGGCTACCCTAGGGCATTTATCCCCCCAAATAAATTGCAGCAAAAGGTTCTGCATTTCAATAAGCAGAGGCTTACCCACTGGAAGGGGTATACATCAGAGTATATACAATATCTTCTGCAGAAATATAATTTTGCATATATGGATACGAGCCACTCAAGAAAGCTTTGGGCGTGAGATCCTGCTAAGTTCAGGTTTAAGGATACTGAGCAAGAGT
This sequence comes from Bufo bufo, assembly GCF_905171765.1. Taxonomy (NCBI): domain Eukaryota; kingdom Metazoa; phylum Chordata; class Amphibia; order Anura; family Bufonidae; genus Bufo; species Bufo bufo. Next base: position 78,972,529 of record NC_053393.1, on the reverse strand, counting down.
CGGAAGTTATGAGACGCAACCGGAAAACGTAATGTGATGCCTAAATAAGGAGTACCGTCTGGAAGCCACACAAACAGGTACTTGGTGGACAGGCGTTGGATAGAGCATGAGTCTAATAGTATTGGAAGCACCAGAGACTTGGAGGAGTTGAGCTTATAGATGGAGAGGAAGAGGCCAGCAAGCTTGGCGACAGGCGTCCTGGGTCCAGAGCAGGAGAAGGCCCTTTGGCAAAAAACTCGGTGAGTTTGGAAGGGGTGACCCCCTTAACCACTTTACCATGAGGCATCGCAATTGGGCCTCTAGCCATCACTGATTCCAGTCAGAATAGTCGCTTTGAGACGCTTAAAGGTATTCCCATCACAATGATCACTGTTAAATCTGTTAATGATTTGATGGTGATCATTTTTGTAAATACATTTTATTACCCAATTCCCACCCTTTTTGAGAAAATAAGTCCCCTCTTACCTGTTGTCTTTCGTCTCCCCTGGTTACGACCACCTCTCGCCTGTCAAATCCCGTGCCCGCGCTTGCGCAGCAGACACCTCTCGCCTGTCGAATCCCATGGCCGCGCTTGCGCAGAAGAGTGAAGACTTTCTCCCGGTCGGGCCGCGCAATGTCCCTCACGCCGCCACGCATGCGCCATGATGACTTCTTCCTGGCCAGTATAGTACAGAGCCGCTCACGCTGGCTCTATACTATACAGGCCAGGAATAAGTCACCATGGCGCATGTGTGGCGGCGCACGTGTTGAAGACACAGCCGGGAGAAGATGTCAATCAAGCTGACTGACCTGCCCAGCCGAATCCAGGAAGTGAACGTCGCGCTCGCCGCAGGGAAGTATGAAAATTGTTGATGGGAATACCCCTTTAAGTTAGGTTCCTCAGACGGAGCTCACACTTCACACAGCCGGCGCCATTAGTGGTCAGGCCACGCCCCACATTATTAGAATTTAGACGGCAGTACGGCAGCTTGAGGCCACTATGTGGTGCCTTTGGCTACTTTCACCTTAGTGTTTTTGCTAGATCCGGCAGGGTTCAGCAAAAACGCTTCTGTTACTGATGATACAAAAAGCTGCATCCGTTATGAACGCATCTTTTATTATCTTTAACATACCCAAGACGGATCCATTGAAAGTCAGTGGGGGGTGGATCCGTTTTCGATTGTGTCAGAGAAAATTGATCTGTCCCCATTGACTTGCTCTACTGTATGGGAATGCAACCAAATGGAACGGAATACATTTTGCAGCATTCCGTTCTGTTCACCTACGTTTTCTTACCATTGAGAATTAATGGGGTCAAAACGGAAGCATTTTTTTTCCAGTATTGAGACTCTATGACGGATCTCAGTATTGGAAAATATTAACGCTAGTGTGAAAGCAGCCTTAGGGATAAGTAATATACCATCCAGTGGAACATACCAATTTTTTTTTTTTGCTGTTGGATTTGTGTGGAGTCCCTGAGGGAAAAAAAATGTAATGAATTTTGATGCATAGGTAGGCACAGTAAGGCCCCATATGCAGTATTTGTGTAAGTGCCTTATGAAGGTTAAATGTGATTTAACGGAAACTTTTCTTAAAAACAAAGCATTCGCCTTTCGAAAGCTTCGCCGCCATGGTGCCATTTCTAGCTCCTGCTGGGCTGGAAGTGATCTTTTGCAATTCACATGGCTGCTGCATCCAATCAATGACGCCAGAAGCTTGCTCAGTCATGTGCCGTTCTTGCACATATGACCAACGAGGCCATTGATTGTCAGCAGTGGTCACATGAATGGGCGCGGAACATCACCACTTACAGTCTGAAAAGGACAGGAACCGTGGAACCCTTGACATCAATTGACTTATTGATGGAAGGTGGACATGATTTAGAGTGCTCGTAGATGGTCTTCATGTTGCCAAAAACTGCACTTGGTTTTATTACTGCAGTGGTTCAGTGCGGTTTTCAGATATCTGTTGAGTACAGGTAAAGCATAAAAAAACGTTGTGCCTAATACTGAAAACCGCCTCATATAATCGTGGCAATTTGCTGCTAAACCAGGAAATCAGCTTGACTTTTGATGGACTACGCACACGGATAGCTTTGATGTATTGAGCGTTTACACTATAATCTGTGCTCATTTGGCAACAAGCGTATTCTTTCATTTTCTTCACTTAGTGATACAATACAGAAAATTTGCAATCATTAGGATAGTTTTATCGCCAATTTGCTGTTTTTGTTTGATACATGTATGACATTCCTGCTGGGTATTAATTACAGTATGCTTTGCAAAATGCAGTTATGTTTATATTATGGCACTTGTGGTTGTATCACCTATTTTCTTTTTTCTATAGACCTATAAATCCATATGTTATTTTTTTTTCTTTACAGGATGATCACGAGAGCTGCGGTTCAAGTTCGACCAGTCGAAGCAACACAGATAGTGCTAAATTCCCAGTTAAACCAAGAAAGATCCAACAAACTGCCCCCACCGACCCTGACTTACCACCTGGTGATTATATTGTGTCTTTTTTAGTCTAATGTATATTAGAGGCATTCTATATATTTTATATATTAAGTTGTGGTCCAGCCTAGATCTCTAAAGAATCTTTGGTTGGGAACCTTATAATTTATCAGTACAAGCGGTCCCTCAAGTTACAATATTAATTGGTTCCAGGACGACCATTGTATGTTGAAACGATTGTAAGTTGAGTAATCGGTTCCAAAGCTCGAAAATGTCATCCATGATAAGAGAAAATGAAGATTTAAGAAAAATAAGCAGATAACTAAGACTGATAAAACAATCCCTTACATATAACAGTCAGGAAAAGCTGATAACTAGCAACACATACAGATATTTTACCAGAGTAAGTGGCCTTAGTTGGTTGGATCTGAGTCTGAGACATTGTATGTCGAGTCTAGTTTCAACTTACGATGGGTCAGAAAAGACCATTATATGTTGAAAATATTGTATCCTGATGCCAATTATATCTTGAGGGATCACTGTCTGTACATCTCAATATAAAACACAGAGATAACATTAAGGTACAGAAAATAATTTCTCTCTTCATATAACAGAGACAGAAACAATTTAAAACATGTTACTAATCTAATGATTTGCCCTACATGAGTACAACCAACTAGGCATGGTTAGATGTGTAGTATTCAGCTCAGAAATTCCACAGAATAATGAATGTCCTAGTCCTGTGATGGCTAACCTCCGGCACGCCGGCTGTGGTAAAACTACAACTCCCAAGATGCACACTTGCTTGGCTGTTCTCAGAACTCCATAGAAATTAATGGAGCATGCTGGGAGTCGTAGATTAACCACAGCTGGAGTGACTGAGGTTAGACATCACTGACCTAGCCTCCTGAGAGGTCCAGAGCTCAGCTTGAAGTGTGCAAAATAATTAATAAATTCTGTATTCATAAAATATACTTATTTTATTTCTTTAATGTTTCTTTACGTATACTCTCCCGCCCAGTCTAGCATCGGACCTGGAGAGACGCAGCTTGGTGCTAGGTGGTATAGATGACGACGCCACCATACAGTGTCTAGCGAGTATTGTGCATCAGTTCTATCAGAATGGTGGCCTGTGCACTGTACTCACTGTGTGTGTTGGATGGTGGCCTCAGTAACTATATCGCTAAGTGTACAGTTGTGTGTCTTGATGCCTGATGTCAGACCAGACAGGGACAGTATGTCTGGGACACTTTAATAAATAAGGTGTTGTGTACGTGTGGTCAGAAACAGAGTTGCAAACAAGTACATTGGTCGAACCATCCTGACTTTGTAATAACATTGGCTGATTTTTAATATCCCCCATATTTATGTCAAATGAAAAAAAGTATATGCCAGAGAACTTCATGGAGGGTTTCATGCACAGGCAGATGTAATTTATGTGCAAACTTTGCACATAGGTTAGGTGCCTACTGCCAAATTACATGTAAAGGCCTGAGCTAATGAATTCATAGTTAACAATTTCTGGTAAATTACTAGAGAAATATCAAGGGTGTAAAGAAAAGCAACCGGTCCATCTTTCTGTTTCAGCTTTCTTGGGGTTGCTATTTCTTCAAGACACCTAGCTGGTATGAGGACGTACAGGCATTGCTCCATGAAATTAGGTGTGAAAATTACATTTCCTGGCTATTCAGCTAGCACCCTACTCTGTAATGACGAGACGCAGAAACCCCAAAACAGCTGTCTACAGTTGGATACTTCTTCCATTTGGAAGAGACTAAGGGCTCTTTCACACCTGCGTTATTGTCTTCCGGCATAGAGTTCCGTCGTCGGGACTCTATGCCGGAAGAATACTGATCAGGATTATCCTAATGCATTCTGAATGGAGAGAAATCCGTTCAGGATGCATCAGGATGTCTTCAGTTCCGGTACGGAACGTTTTTTGGCCGGAGAAAATACTGCAGCATGCTGCGCTTTTTACTCCGGCCAAAAATCCTGAAGACTTACCGCAAGGCCGGATCCGGGATCAATGCCCATTGAAAGGCATTGATCCGGACCCGGCCTTAAGCTAAACGTCGTTTCGGCGCATTGCCGGACCCGACATTTAGCTTTTTCAGAGTGGTTACCATGGCTGCCGGGACGCTAAAGTCCTGACAGCCATGGTAAGTGTAGCGGGGAGCGGGGGAGCAGCATACTTACCGTCCGTGCGGCTCCCCGGGCGCTCCAGAGTGACGTCAGGGCGCCCCAAGCGCATGGATCACGTGATCACATGGATCACGTCATCCATGCGCATGGGGCGCTCTGACGTCATTCTGGAGCGCCCGGGGAGCCGCACGGACTGTAAGTATACCGCTCCCCCGCTCCCCGCTCCTACTATGGCAACCAGGACTTTAATAGCGTCCTGGGTGCCATAGTAACACTGAAAGCATTTGGAAGACGGTTCCGTCTTCAAATGCTTTCAGTACACTTGCGTTGTTACGCATCCGGCAGGCACCTCCGGCAACGGAAGTGCATGCCGGATCCCAACAACGCAAGTGTGAAAGAGGCCTAAGTTCCTTTCAAGGCTCTTCGATGGGTCGGACATTGACTCACAGGTTAAAGGGTAACTGTCATGTTTTCATAAAAAAAATCTATTTTAGCATATGTTACTGCTGCAGCAGCATTATGCATAAAGCAATCTTTAGTTTCTTCACATACCACTGTTTTCCTTGAGTTTTTCCCTTAGTTATGGCTGTTTAAACATTTCCAATATAAGGATCTTCTCAAGATTGCTCCTCTGCCAGTTCTCGGGGCCAAAACTGCTTTCCCTCACTTCCCATACACACTTGCTGTAGCCAGCAGCTTCCTGCCAGCCAATCAGATTAGAATTACCGAGAGACACGCCTCCTCACTCTGAAGCCTAATGCAGGCATGCAGTGTGAAGGACCGCCCCTCCGTCTTTTGTTTATACTAAAGGGAAGACAGACAAGGCATAGCAACGTAAAGGGAAGACAGACAAGGCATAGCAACGTAAAGGGAAGACAGACAAGGCATAGCAACGTAAAGGGAAGACAGACAAGGTATAGCAACGTAAAGGGAAGACAGACAAGGCATAGCAACAGTCTTTTAAGGGAGCAGTAGAAAGGGACAGAGGACATTAATGAAAGCTGTTATTATAAGGCAATTACAATCATTGACAGACTAACTCAGGTGTACTCTAATAAACTAGCAAATAAAAAAAATATGACAGTTATCTTTTAACTATCTCAAGAGGTGTCTCTAGAGATAGTCTTCTACTTTCTGGAGGAGAGATAATCTGCCTACTTCTTCAAAACAAAAAATGTTAGCCATTTTTGATGTTTTTCTTGTGGGATGAGATGTTTCTGTAATGTTCATGGTGTGCTATGATTTATTTTTATATGCTATTTGGTTTTCTGAATAGCTGGAAATGATAAGTTAATAAGCAACAATTATTTATTTTGCTCCCGTTCACCTCTTTGTACAAACCCTATTAGTTGAAGCAAGGGCAAAAGGGCAGACACGGTTAGTCCAGAGGTCAGGGTTTGGTGGAAAACAGAAAGTGGGCTGTCTCCTTACTGACTGCTCTCACACTAGGGCCTCCTGCATTCCATCATGCCTCCCTTCACTCAGGAGAGGTTCCTCCAAGCCGGCACCCTCACTTACTGTTTATTTGCTTTAACACTGTCATAGCAACTTGATGATGGAATAATAAAGATATGTGTGAAAAATTGGTCCTTTGGGATTTCCAACCCTATTCGTGTGATTTATTGTAGACTCTAATTGAACTATATTATCTAACCAGCTCTGTTTGCAAAAGCTACATTTTCTTTATATGTATTGCGTCACCTGAACAGGTAAAAAATTATTGCTATATTAATTTATTTAATAGATCTCGGATGTGGGTGATACTTGGTTGGCTACCTGAGTACCATTGATGAAATTGACCTGACTATAGAAGTAGGGAAGCTGGAAAATTGTGAGCCTTACTGAGATCAGAATCTGTATGCAGCTGAAAAGAACAGAGACAGTTTAAAGGTGCTCTGCATAGCTCATCAGTATCTGATCGTGGGGGTCCGACACCCGTGACCCCTGCTGATTAGCTGTTTGAGAAGACACCGGTGGTCCTGTGAGCGCCATGGCCTTCTCTCTGCTCACCAAGCACAGCGCCGTACATTGTATAGCGGCTGTAGTTGGTATCGCAGCTCAACTGTATTCACTTCTATGTGACTGAGCTGCGCCTATGCCATGTGACCAATGAACATGATGTCACCTGACAAAAGGTTAATGTGGCAGCATCGGTGTACACAGCAGAGGCTCGGCTGTCGAGAAGTGACTTACCGCTGCGCCATACATGTACGGCGGATGTCGGGAAGGGGTTAATCGGACACAGTCATTGTAACAATAAAAACATTATAGAGCTTACTAATATAAGTTCACGCCTTGTTGGGCTCTATCTGTACGGACAGGGCTGACAACCTAAATTTTTCTTTTTTTATGGACAAACTGGAAAACCACATTGAATGATGACGATTATAAGTAATACTTTTCTATAGCTCAATATACTGATAAGAATACATTAGCAGTCTTTAGTGAGAGCCATAAAATGCTGAAAATTACAGTCATAATGTCCTGATCAAGTACCACCAGCCTCAAAAAATCACGGACAGAACAATTTTTTTTTTTACACTGGAAAGAATTGCCCATCCTGGAAATTCGGGATGGTTGACAATCCTGTGTACGGAGCGATTTTCTCCTAGAAGGAGGTGCTCTACGCCATGCGACTTTATGGGTTTTAAACCTCTTTCATATGATACTCGGCCTCCAACCATGACTGAATAAACTCACTGAATATACAGATGAACAGTCAGTAAGGCGAAGCTGAGATCCAGCTGTAGGGACCCAGGCTTGATAATAAATTGTCCTGCGTTTTTCCCACCCCTAGCAATAGTCTTCCATTGGGGAAACAGTGAAACAAACTTGGATAAGGATGGAAAAATAAAACGTGCAGCACTTCTTAAATCACTGCTAATGCTTTGGACAGAAATTACCAATCGTCTACTTGAGCCATAGAGTTGTGCGCATTGTGAGCGCTGATACCCAAAGTGGGAAATATTTATAGCCATCCATTTGCCAGAAATGTTTCTGTTAGAGAAGAAAACGTTCACATGCTCTGCTCTTCTACGATTTGTGACTCGGCAGAATGTGACAAGTTAAGTAGGATTTTGGGCTTAAAGGGGGAGATTTATCATCTCCCTTAGGGCTCATGCACTTAAATGGAGTCTGCGATCCGCATCTGACGGTCCGCACTGCAAAAAAGTAGTGCATGCAGTACTTTTTTGAGGTGCGGAGGCACGGCCAGAAGCACCACGGAAGCACTCCGTAGTGCTTCCGTGTCATTCCATTCCAAGTGAATGGGTCCGTATCCGTGATACGGGGTGCACACGGCTGGTGCCCCATGTATTGCGGGCCAACAGCCGTGTGCATGAGCCCTTATGCCTGAAAAATGGTGTCTGCGACTTTGTAACTGCAACTTTTAATAAAATGGTTGCATCTCTAGGCTATTAACCAGCCCTCGCCAATTTCCGTAAACCATACATGGCAAGGGTGGTAATGGGGCGTGGCCAGCTGCTGCAACAAATTTATCTTAATTTACGTCAGTTTTCGGACGTCAATAAAGCTAGAAACCTACGGCAGCTCTGAGCTGTTGTCGATTTTTTTTCAGGTGCACGGACTGCAGGAAAAGATCCTGCGCGTGTGCAGTTCACTGCCGGCCCGGCATGAGCACTGTGATGCCCATCGATACATCTAGTGCTCATGCGCCGACTAACATTCCGAAGCCAGCGACCAGTGTGCACGTCCGCTGGTGCACGAACTGCTCACACGCAGGATCTTGGCCGGTACTTAGGATGACACAACGGACTTACAGGGCGGGACAAGCAAGAGGCTGGGGAGGAGTAATGTGAAAAAAAGGCAGAGCGGCCTGGGCACCTACTCCACGAAACCCTCGCACTTGCGAGCCCTTATTTGCATATGGATTAAACAGTGTTTTTTCAGCTGGTGAAAGTCACCACAAAAGAACAAAGATACCATTGGAATCATGACTAGTTGTGCTAGAGCGCCATGTAAGCAGCGTGTAACGTCTTTTTTTTTTACATTGTTTTGTTTTCTTTTTTTCATTTATTTCTTTTTGACACATATTTCTCCCAAGATGTCATTAAAAAAACACATTGCCTCCTTTTTAATAATTTTTTTTAGAACTTTTTCAATTGTAGTTAGTATCAATCAGTAACATCGCAAAACTGCTTCCTATTGTGACTGCATAGTGCTCATTGAGAAGTCAGAAGCCGTAATAAGCAGGATCTGACCTGATCCTGCTACATTTCAGGAGCTCTCATCCTATGGCGCTGCGATCAGAAACATAGCTGATTGCAAAGGAACGATCAGCGGTGTTTCTGTCCTGGAGGACAGGAGGATGCATGTGGACTGCGGGTTGTGCACCCCTGCTGTAGATTATATAAACTTAGACCGGCTGTCTAGACCTGCACCAGATTTATCACAGGGGCTCAGGCCGGATGATAAATGTGACACAGGGATAGACACTAATTTGGTACAAAACATTGCATCTTCGGCCATGCCTCCTTTGCAGCAGAGCCATGCCCACTAACCATTAAGACCCACTTTTCCAGCAAATAAAAAAACTTGCAGAAATAGTAGTTGTGCCAAATTGTGCCACTTTTTAGACAGATTCTTAGCGCAGACATGCTAGCAAATCTTTGCCACAGAGACTGGTACAAATGTCTCCAGAACCCTGCGTATTCTAAATACCTTGCAATACCTCCAAGCTCTTTTATTTGCTTGCACACACACATACATTATTGCAAAACCTAAGGACAGGAGAGAGATGTGTGCTGATGATGTATTCAGTTTAGGTAGAATATTGCGCAAATTCTGCAGAAAGCTGAGGTGGCTATGTGGTATCCGCCTCCCAAGCCGCGCAGCCATTTCGTGCATCATGCAGATTAAAGTCACGACCACTACAATAAAGGATGTCTTTTCATGGTTCAGATGGACGGCACTGGAAGACTTAGGCCCCTTTCACACAGGCGAGTATTCCGCGCGGATGCGATGCGTGAGTTGAACTCATTGCACCCGCACTGAATCCTGACCCATTCATTTCTATGGGGCTGTTAACATAAGCGGTGATTTTCCCGCATCACTTGTGCGTTGCGTGAAAATCACAGCATGCTCTATATTATGCGTTTTTCACGCAACGCAGGCCCCATAGAAGTGAATGGGGTTGCGTGAAAATCCCAAGCATCCGCAAGCAAGTGCGGATGCGGTGCGATTTTCACGCACGGTTGCTAGGAGACGATCGGGATGGAGACCCGATCATTATTATTTTCCCTTATAACATGGTTATAAGGGAAAATAATAGCATTCTGAATACAGAATGCATAGTACAATAGCGCTGGAGGGGTTAAAAAAAATTAAAAAATAATTTAACTCACCTTAGTCCACTTAATCGCGATCCCGGCATCTCCTTCTGTCTACTTTACTGAACAGGACCTGTGGTGAGCATTTACTACAGGTAAAGGACCTGTGGTGACGTCACTCCGGTCATCACATGATCCATCACATGATCTTTTACCATGGTGATGGATCATGTGATGACCGGAGTGATGTCACCACAGGTCCTTTACCTGTAGTGAATGCTCACCACAGGTCCTGTTCAGTAAAGGAGACAGAAGGAGATGCCGGGCTGCGCGAGCAAGTGGACTAAAGCGAGTTAAATTATATATTTTTTTTAACCCCTCCAGCGCTATTTTACTATGCATTCTGTATTCAGAATGCTATTATTTTCCCTTATAACTATGTTATAAGGGGAAATAATACAATCTACAGAACACTGATCCCAAGCCCGAACTTCTGTGAAGAAGTTCGGGTTTGGGTACCAAACATGCGCGATTTTTCTCACGCGAGTGCAAAACGCATTACAATGTTTTGCACTCGCGTGGAAAAATCGCGGGTATTCCTGTAACGCACCAGCACATTTTCCCGCAGCGCCCGTCTGAAAGAGGCCTTAGCGGGTGTCTGTTCGCGGTTTAGCTCCATTTATGCCGCAAGTGGGTCTACGGTATTGAAGTAGAAAACAAATCGCGGCACAAACATGTCAAAATACGCCTTGTGATCAGAGCCTTATGCAGGTATTACAAATTATAGTAGTCTCTATGCAGCATTTTTTTTGGGTGTGGAAACACCCGTGGGGTACCTGCACATTTTGTCTGCACAGAAAGAACGCAGTGTAATACAGTACCAGCAATGACACAAATCTCATGTACACTTAGCTTTTTTCTAAGGTGTGGAAATTGACCTGCTGTGTGGATTTTGAAATCTGCAGCATATCCATTGTTGTTGTGTTTTTCTTTTTCTTTGTGCGTATTTCACTATTTTCGATGTAAGGCTGCATTCACACGTGGAACACGGTCCGTGTGATACCGGCCTGTATTTCTTCAGAGTGCAGGAGCGCACGGCGTCATTGGTTGCTATGACACGGTGCGCTTCCAGCTGCCGCCGCAGTACAGTGATGCACTGGTATAGATCATACCAGTGTATCACTGTAATGCGGCGGCAGCAGGAAGCGCACGGCGTCATAGCAACCAATGACTCTGTGCGCTCTTACACTCTGAAGAAAACCAGGCCGGTATCACACGGACCGTGTTCCACGGACGTGTGAATTCAGCCTAAGGCTACATGCACACGACCGTTGTGTGTTTTGCGGTCCGCAAGTTGTGGATCAGAGAAACACGGATGGCGTCCGTGTGTGTTCCGCAATTTGCGGAACGGCACGGACAGCCATTGATATAACTGCCTATTCTTGTCCGTTTTGCAGACAAGAATAGGACAGGTTATAATTTTTTTGCGGACCACGGAACGGAGCAACGGATGCGGACAGCACACGGAGTGCTGTCCGCATCTTTTGCGGCCCCATTGAAGTGAATGGGTCCGCATCCAAGCCGCAAAAACTGCGGCTCGGATGCGGACCAAAACAACGGTTGTGTGCATGAGGCCTAAGGGTGAGATCTGCACCAAAAAGCGCACAAAAATGCACCAAAACTGCAATAAAGTAGATTTATGTGCATTTTTGGGGTGTTTTTGGTGCATATTTTCTACACTGTGTAAACCCTTCAGTTTCAAAACACAAAAATCTGCACAGTTTACATGTGGATTTCTGTACGTTTCTGCATCAGTTCTGCACCAAAAACTACATGTGTTACTTGCAGTTTTTGGTGCAGATTTTTTGCAGCTCTCACCCTTTCACTGAAAAGGGCAAATTCTGTACAAAAAATTGCACAAAGTATTGACATGCTGTGGATTTCGAAATCTGCACAGCAGGTCAATTTCCACACAAAAAAGAAAAACAAAGTGTACATAAGATTTTGTCTAATCTCACTCATTTTGCTGGTACTGTATTACGCTGCTGGTAGCCTAATGCCTCGTTCACACGTCCGTATGGAAATCTGTGGAAATATGGTCAGTGAAGATGTCCATGAAGTATCTATGTTTGGTCCATGTATCCGTTTTCTGCTCTCCGTGTCTCATTTGTGTTTCGCTGACACTGAACAGCTGAAAATTAATTTTCAAAGCATCCGCCCTTAATTTTCCGTTAAACACAGATGAAACATGGATGGCCTCTGTGTCGCGGCCGTCACGGACCCATAGACTGTAATGGGCGTGATGGATCCGTGAACACAGACAAGATAGAGCATGCTTCCGTGCCAAAACCACTGACCCACGGACCGTGCTAAAACACGCATGTGTGAATACACACATTAAAATGAATGTGTACGTGTGAAAGGCTACTTTCACACTTGTGGCAAGGGATTCCTGCAGGCAGTTCCGTCGCCGGAACTGCCTGCTGGATCCAGCAATCCGGACGCAAACTGATGGCACTTGTCTGACAGATCCTGATGCGTATCCATCTGACAAATGCATTGCAATACCGGATCCGTCTCTCCGGTGTCATCCGGTATTCATTTTATTTTGCATTTTTAAAGCTCTGTGCATGCGCAGACCGAAAAGCTGGATCCGTTTGGCCGGAACACTTAATGCCTGATCCGTCACTAATACACTTCAATGTAAATTAATACCGACATTCCGGCACGTGTCATTTGCAGCATGCTGCGTTATTTTCTCCATCCAAAAAACGTAAAAGGGACTGAACTGATGGATCCTGAACGGAATGCTCTCTATTCAGAATGTATTAGGATAAAACTGATCCGTTTTTTTCCGGTATTGAGCCCCTGTGACGGAACTCAATACCGGAAAACAAAAACGCTAGTGTGAAAGTCTTAGTTTCATTGGGAAAAAAGGAAATATGTATTTTAAATGTAAGTAGCAAAGTGTGGAAGGCGGTCTGCATATTCTTTTCTTTGTGCAAGAAATAATCCAGGTAAAAATGTTTTTGATGAACGTCTTATCACATTGATCCACTTCTTTTCTGCCCAGCATGAAGGAAGCCTGGTTCTCAGAGTTTTTAAACTTGTCTGAATGACGAGAATGGGATATTTGCTCAAGTGCCTTGGCGGAAGGGTCACGGACGTACCGGGACATGCGGACGTCCCTGCGACAGGGAGTGGCAGGAGATCTGTGAGACTGGCAACACGTGGTTTGACCTGACAGGTTTTACTTGTGGACCAATAGGCGTCTGTGTTGTTTCTGGTAATGGCCACAACCCTAACCTCCAGGTGTTGCTTATGTGGTCATTTAACCTTCCTTATTTATAGCTGCTTACTATGCTGTGCGGTTTATATGTAAACTTTTTATTTATAGAAATAATTATAGGGTACATATTTTGGAGGTACAGCACTCCTGTGCCTGTGGATTGTTTTGTGGTTGGATCCTGGTGCTTCCATAGCCTCTTTGAAGTTAAAGGGGTTGTCCAAGTTATATTTATTGATGACCTATCCTCAGGATAAGTCATCAATATCAGATCGGCGGGTGTCCGACACCTGGCACCCCCGCCGATCAGCTGTTTGAAGCGAAGGCGCGCGCCGTGCCAGCGCTGACTCCTCTTCACTGTTTACCTTCTCGCCGTTGCATCTGCCGCGGTGAGCAAGTGTAATTACACCCAAGCCGTCCTATTCATTTCAATGGTACGGATCGCTCCTATACAAGTGTATGGGAACAATCTGTCCCATTGAAATAAATAGGACGGCTTGGGTGTAATTACACTTGCTTACCGCTGCAGATGCAACGGCTAGAAGGTAAACAGTGAAGAGGAGGCAGCGCTGGCATGGCGCACGCCTTCTCTTCAATTAGCTGATTGGCGTGGGTGCCGGGTGTCAGACCCCCGCCGATCTGATATTGATGACCTATCCTGAAGATAGGTCATCAATAAATATTACTTGGACAACCCCTTTAAGTCTTTCCTTTCTCTTTTTGTATTTTGTTTGGGTTCTATTGTTTGTATCAGGCATGAAGTAGACTCCTGTTCGTCCTTTCTTTTGGAGGAACAGGTAGTCTCGTCCCTGCCATTAGTACCAGGGTCCTATAGGGCTAGATAGGACTCTAGGTATTCCTGTGTATGAACTCGCCTACCTTTGGGGTCTGTTCATTCTTGTAGTCAATCAGGATTTTGGTTAGGGTTTTCACTAGGAGGTGTCCATCTTCCTTCCCTAGTTCTCAGGCCTGTTTCCCCCTTCCCTCCTATGCTCGGTGTGGTGTTTCCTTCCCACACTGAAGCGTGACAGGAAGCATAGGTGTTCAATTGGTGCGTGTTTATTTCTGTCTAGTAATTGCCTAATACTTTTGGTGTACAGGTAAATAATGCCTTCTGCCCGTCCCCTAGCACTGCATTGCTTTACCATGCGCGGTGTGTCTGGTGCTGTATTTAAAAATAGTCCTAGATAATGGACTTCCTAAGTAAAGGTTTGCAGGTGGTAAGCTCCACGTTCTGGTTAGCAGTGCCTGTAACTAGGGCTGAAACAATTACTTGATTGAGACGAGTAATTCGACACAAAAAAAATCTTCGATGCCAATTTTTAGCATCGAAGATTCGTTTGTGTCACGTGACCACAGAGCGGGAGTGAAGCGCTTGTTATTACTCCCACTCTGTGGTCTCCCGCTGGCCCGCGATACTCGCCTTTCCAGCAGGGGGCCTCCGGACACTCCACAGCACATACATGGTCCCGCGCTGCACTGACCTCCTGATGTACGCACGCTGTGACATGACACGCTGTGTGACATCAGACGCAGAGCAGCGCGGAACGATGGAGTGGCACCCCTGCTGGAAAGATAAGTTGGTGCAACAAATGATGCTGTGTCAGGAGGAGCAGGGGGGGGGGGGGGGGGGCTGCTGGCACAAGGGGGGGTGGGGAGAGCTGCTGACACAAGGGGTGGGGGGAGAGCTGCTGACACAAGGGGTGGGGGGAGAGCTGATGGCTCTGGGGTGGTGGAGAGCTGATGTCACTGGGGGATAGTAGAGCCGATGGCTCTGGGGGGAACTGAAGCACTGTGGATGATAACACAGGGGAACTAAGGGTGTTGGGGACTGATGGCACGGGCTCTGATGAGTTTTTATAAAGGAAAACAGTCTATTAATTCATTTTTTCTTTTTAGAATACTCGATTAATCGTAAAAAATTATCGATAGAAAACTCGATTACTGAAATAATCGTTTACTGCGGCCCTACCTGTAACCTTCTAACACACAGTGTGAATTGGGTTCAGATATGACTCATATTTTCCTATTTTAGAAGCCAGGCCGTCGCCTTTTATTAGGTCAGCAGTAAAAGTTATGTTTGTTAGACTTTAAATTACACTCTGCGTTTTTATGCGCTCAATATTTGCTTGTAAATCTTTTAAATGGCCTTACAGAGTAAACTGCAGTTTAATGTGAGGCTGTGAAGTAAGTGCCGACCATTGTAACGCATGCCATGTTAATCTCAGGCTATTTTTATATCATGACTTCACAATGTTGGAAGCCTTAGGCGACTTACAACATAAACTATAACCCGTTCACAGCGTGAGGTGTAAACCGACTGCGCCTCCTCTCTGGTAACAACAATGCGGAGGAGTACGTTGGTTTTGGAACAAAATAAATTGCATGAGATGCAAATTATTTTAATTTTTTTTAATCTCATGAATTGTAATAATGCACACCACAATTTTAACTATGGTAATGCAAAAATAAAAAGTGTCGCTCATCCTTTTTAGCTTCTTTACTCACCCATCTCCAGCTCTGGTGTCTTTACTTTCTGTGGGTGGGCAGCAGCTCGTCACATGTGACCATCAAGCACCAGCGCATTCCAGGAGTGCACTGCCGTCAGTTCTTGTTAATGCTTTGTAACCTTGCATGGGAAATAGTCCACCGCACACGGTCTGAGAGATCCCACTAGTAAATAGCACTCCAGTATGCAATGCCCCCCCCCCCCCCCCCCCACCAATTGCTTTTGCCACTGTCTAGAGGGTGAAACAACTATATACTTATATGAATTTAGAAGTATGAATGAATGAAAAGTGTCTGGGAATCTTCACTATCAGATCACTATACCTGGCACTGAGAGGAGGAAGCTAATGAGCATCTCTGTCCACTATTGAATGCATGAGGTGAACAAGGGTTTTGGCCACATGAGAAACAGAAGGGGGCGCTACCAAAGTGGAAGATTTAATGTACCGTACATGAAAAAAGCTAGCAATAATTTTATTGCATGTTTACTGCAAGAATGCTTCATATGCAATGCCTTATTCATTTGATAGTAATATAAATAGTGTAAGGATGTATTATACTGTAAGGATAAGTCCAGATGAGACATATAAGGCCAGTTTCACACTAGCGTTTACAAATCTGGGCAGGCCGTTCCGTTCCCCTGACTAGTGTAATAAATGAGAATCAGACATCATATAGTACACGACAATCTCTTTATAACAAAGCTAGAACCAGTCCTGTACCTCACATGGATCCAGAGATCTCCTCATTCATTGCTCTGCTAGATTTATATCAAGCTAACAGCTGAAGAGGAGTGTCCTATCTGCTGCAGCGAAGGGGGCGTGTCTCAGCTCTCCCTATCACGGCTCAGGAGACAGCTGAAGGATGAGACTGAGCATGTGCGACCTTCTCAGTGAGCAGGTCAAAGAAATAAGCAAAACAGCAGCAGTTGGCGCTGTACAGATACATTTTATTGCATAACTCGGGGGCTGTGCTAAATTTTTAATTACATGCAATTACAAAATAATTCAGATCCAGATGCTGGTTTGAAAATGGTAGACTATTTTTGGTGGGAAAGCCCCTTTAACTGTAATAGGGTTCGATTGAGATCCGACGCCAACCTAGCAAATATATGCAGAGAATCTTCATTCTATACCAGAACAGCCTGCTGGAAGGCTGTGCCGCTAGTGTGAAACTAGCCAATGCCGCATTGATTCCTCACCACAAATTGGCAGTAGTTTACAGCACTGTTCATATGAATAAGGTTTTCAAACCTTCATCCATGCATAGTAGAAAAAATTCAGCTGAGAAATATGAGCACATTGTGGATTTTCAGAAAATGCCTCTGCTCTTCACTGCTGATGTCACCCATTTTCTGTATAAGGGTGAAATCCACGGTGAATCAGAAGCACAGTTTGCAGCAACGTCCTCTTGTAACGTGGATGCTGTGGAATCGCAACAGATTTCTATGAATTTGATGTGAGATCCACCCTGGGGACCATATCTAAGACTATGTTTCCACATGGGGGATGCTTTGTGAATTTTTGTGCTGCAAATCCGCAGTGTCTTACAGTACCAGCAAAGTGGATGAGATTTTTAAGAAATCTCATCCACACACAGCATACAAAATCCACAAAGTAAATTTACCTGAAGTCTGGATTTGAAATCAACAGCATGTCCACTTATCATATCATACTTATCCAGGGCAGCACGGTGGCTCAGTGGTTAGCACTGGTCCTAGGTTCAAACCCGACCAAGGACAACATCTTCATGGAGTTTGTGTGTGTGTGTCCCCCCCCCCCTTTTGCTTTTGGTTTTCTCTGGGTTCTCCGGTTTCCTCCCACACTCTAAAGACATCCCGATAGGGACCTTAGACTGTGAGCCCAATTGGGGACAGTGTGATGCTAATGGCTGTAAAGCGCTGCGGACTATAGTAGTGCTATGTAAGTGCATAAAATAAAATAAAATTCTCTACTGCAAAATTCACCATTGGCAATGGAGAGTGTGAAGAACGTCGCAGTTTTTGTTGCATTTTTCCTGTCTGTATTTTCTGTCATGTGTGGACGCCCCCTAATACTTGGGTATAGAGATTTAAAGTGAAACCGTCACATTGAACATCCTGTCTAATATGTGGGATATATTTACACCTGCACCTGAAAATCTGTTTCATACTTGTGAATGGGGTTGTTTCTGCAGAACGTGCATGGTTTCTTGGTGGCAATAATAGCAAATATCGGCAACACCTTTCTGGCCTAGACTTAAAATTGATGGACCGTAATATTTAAAAAATATTTAAAAATGTATAATGTGAACAGAGCCCATGCTGTCTCTTTATAATTTTGAAGTATTATCATAGCAGCCTGGCTTACTTGCAATTAAAGGGGTTATCGCATGATTAATGTAAAAAATAAAAAATTATACATAATCTAGTACATGACAATCTCTTTCTAACAAAGCCAGAACCAGCCCTGTACCTCACATGGATCCAGAGATCTCCACATGCATTGCTTCAATTGCTCAGCTAGATTGTCTTCAGCTTGGCAGCCCAGGGAGCGTGTCCTTTCTGCTGCAGCTCGCTCCCTGTAACTGCCACAGCTTCTAACAGAATATATGCCCGGTGGCAGTTGCAGATTTAAAGGGGTTCTGCACTTTGTTTAAACTGATGATCTATCCTCTGGATAGATCATCAGCTTCTGATCGGCGGAGTCCGACACCCGGGACCCCTGCAGATCAGCTGTTTGAGAAGGCAGCGCGCTCCAGGAGTGCCGCGGCCTTCTCACTGTTTACCGCAGGCCCAGTGACGTCACAACTAGTATCAACTGGCCTGGGCGGGGCTAAGCTCCATTCAAGTGATCAGGGCTTAGCCCCGCCCAGGCCAGTTGATACTAGTCGTGACGTCACTGGGCCAGCGGTAAACAGTGAGAATACCGCGGCGCTCCTGGAGCGCCACTGCCTTCTCAAACCGCTGATCGAAAGGGGTCCCGGGTGTCGGACCCCTGCCGATCAGATGCTGATGATCTATCCATAGGATAGATCATCAGTTAAAACAAAGTGCAGAACCTCTTTAAGGTTGGTTTCACATCACTGTTTCAATTTAAATTTTTCTGATCAGTCAGAAGAAGAGAAGAAAACAAAACAGGATCCTGTAAAAAAAAAACTAAACCCAGATCTGTTGCATCCGTTTTAGCCAACTGCATGCAGTACTTTTTCCGTCTGAAAAAAATGGGTCTCAGATGGAAATGGCTAAAACTGATGGCAAATGTGCATAACGGATGCAACAGGATCCATTTTTTTCTGTTCTTCTGACTGATCAGAAGAACGGAAAATAAAACTTTGACGCAAAACCAGCCTAAACTGAGCACAAACAGCAGTAGCGGTATACAGATACACTTTATAATAGCTCACTGGCTATACTAATTTACACGTAATAACAAAAGTATTCAGATATAGCGGCTGGTTTGAAAAATGTATAATTTGTTTCGTGACACAACCCCTTTAAAGGCATGGTAAAAAAAACAACAACTCTATATTATTGTTTCTAGCAGTTTGTTTGTTCTATGACCCTCGGAAGACAAATAGTTATTGATTTGTGAGACTTTTTTGTTAAGCTTTATTTTACAGGTTAGATAAGGTATCTTGTAACTGCTTGTGCTTGTTCAGCATGCGCTATAGTCATATATGTGCAAGGAACAATAAAAGAAAAACACACACAAGTAAAAAAAATGAAATAAAAAGTGTATTTAAAGCCTCCCTCTCGTTCAAGAATAAAAATTCACATTAACAAGGGATCAAACAACACTTACCTGGTGACCCCACCCCACCTTTATCTTTTTACTTGCAGATGCATTAATTCCCAGACTCCTCTTTTATCATCCAAGATGGCCGCACCGCTTCTTAGACTACCTGATGCATACTTTGCAATTGGTAGCCCAAGCCTTGTTGCGCTAGGCTTGGCTCAAGTGAGCCCTGCTGGCCAATCTGATCGCAGGACTGGACGAGCAGGAAGTGTCTTGGCCTACCGAAACACAATGTGCGTCAAGTAGTCTGGGAAGCGTTCTGGACATCTTGAATAACCTGGAATTGGCACATCTGCAGATGAAAAGGAGGGCACCATGTAAGTGTTCTGCTCGTTTCACAGTTAAAGGGGTTGTCTCATCACAGACGATGGGGGCATATCTCTAGGATATGCTCTCTTGTCTTTTTGGTGTGGGTCCCACTGCTGGGACCAGCACCTATATTGGGAAGAGAGCCCCGAAAGTGGTGAAGGACGCACTACGCATGAGCAGCCTCCATCCATTCTTTTTCTATAGGGCCGACAAAAATAGCCGAGCGCTGGCTCGGCTATTTCCGTCGGGCCCATAGAAGTGAATGGGAGCGGTGGCCGGTCATGTGCGGTGGCCGGTCATGTGCAGTGCGTTCCCATTCACTTCTATGGGGAGTGCGCTTGGTGGTGGCCGGACCAGAGTCCTCCAGCCACCACCTTGCGGGGCTGAGTTCCCGATACAGGTGCAGGTCCCAGGGTTGGGACCCACACCTATAAGACAGTGGGGGCATATCCTAGCGATATGCCCCCATTGTCTCAGATGAGACAACCCCTTTAATGTGGAGTTTATTTTTTTAAATGAACCGGAGGGTCTCTTGTTAGTGTGCGGGCGTCTGAGGTTTACTTTCTTCCTCCATTGCGCAGTTCTGTAGAGGTTATTCCAGAATCTTCATTGCTTGTCCTTTGTCTTGCAGGTTATGTCCAGAGTTTAATCCGTCGTGTTGTGAACAATGTGAATATCGTGGTGAATAACCTAATCTTGAAGTACGTTGAGGACGATATTGTCCTGTCGGTCAACATCACGTGCGCAGAGTGTTGCACAGCGGACGAGTTCTGGGACCGGGCTTTTATGGACATCTCTGGTGAGCTGTGACTCTTAATGTTTGTGTCTGGACTCATTTATCTTTATATGCGAATTTAAAGGGGTTTTCCAAGTGGTTTTTTTTTTCCACTGATGACCTATCCACCCGGGACCCCAACCATTCAGCTGTTTGAGAAGGCCTTGGTGCTCGCAGAAGCGCTGAAACCTTTTAAAGCTTTTCCTAGGCCACTGACCCCACATTCATTGGTCACATGGCCCGGGTGCAGCTCAGCCCCAACGGCATATCAAGCACAGCCGCTATACAATGTACGGCGCTGCGCTTGGTCAGCTGACAGAAGACCGTACTATTCTCAAAAGTGCCAGCGCCTTCTCAAACAGCTGATCGGCGGTGGTCCCAAGTGTCAGACCCCCACCGATCAGATACTGATTACCTACCCAGTAGTATGTTAAAAAAAACTATTGGAAAACCACTTTAATCTTATGTATTTTGTAGTTGGCTGTCCAGTGAAAGAAAAAAGTTCATTAATTTTTTCAGTGACCATTTATGTAGGGAGTATTCACGTTTGCTGGTTTAGTCACATTGTGTTTCTGCAAATCACATCCAAAATATTGGCCATTTTGCAAAACCGCTTTGCTGTGGTTTTTCTACATTTACTAAAACCGCAGCAAAATGGGCATAGGTAGACCGTAAAATGTACTCTGTGTATCAGATAACGTGTAACCTGTCCTATGTCTTGTCACTTTTTAGCTACACAATTTTGTCACCTGTTTCATGTCTCATCTGGCCATCTTCTAGAATGCATTGGGCGAATAGGTTTTCCCAAGCTTGAGATTTTTCTCATATTTTATAGACTGATCAATATGTAAATTGTGAATCGCAGAAATGATTTGCTCATTAGGGCCTTATCATCAATTAGACATATCCTCCTGGTGTGTGCGCCTGTCGTGAAAAATTACTTCACTTTCTCACCTACTTTTATGCCCAAAACTGTATTAATGCAATAGACCATTTCCAGGGCAGAGGGCTGTTACTTAAAATGTCATGTTTTTCCATTGCAGCCACTGATCTCGTCCTTAGAAAAGTAATAAATTTTTCGGACTGCACTGTTTGTCTCGACAAGAGAAATGCCAGCGGGAAAATAGAATTTTATCAGGATCCACTTCTGTACAAATGTTCTTTCCGAACCCGTCTGCATTTCACATATGACAGTCTTAACTCCAAAATGCCTGCACTGATTAAGGTAATTGCCTCCCAGTATGTATACATTGAAGTTACATGTAAGGCTACATGCACACGAACGTTGTTTGTTTCTGTGTCCGTTGCGTTTTTTTTTTTTCAGATAGCATGCGGACCCATTTATTTCAATGGGTCTGAAAAATATTCCGGACAGCACATCGTGTGCTGTCCGCATCAGTATGTCCGTTCCGTAGCCCCGCAAAAAAAAAATAGAACAAGTCCTATTCTTGTCCATTTTAGGCATTGTTACAATGGATCCGCAAAAAAAAAACAAAAAAACGGATGGCATGCGAATGTCATCCGTTTTTTTTTTGCGGAACCGCAATTTGTGGACCGCAAAACACATACGGTCGTGTGCATGTAGCCTAAGGAATAGTTCACACTTCAGTGATTTGGTCCGTGTTTTCCATCAGTGATTGTAAGCCAAAACCTAGATTGGAGGCTACACAGAGATAAGGTATAAAGGAAAGAATTGCATCTGCTCTGTGTTTTTAAGTTGCACCTGGTTTTCGCCTCAATCACTGATGGGAATCACTGATTAAGGCCTCATGCACACAGCCATTGCAGCCAGCGGGTCTGCAGTTTACTGGCACCAGCCGTGTGCACACCAGAAGGAGCAGTGCGGAACGGAGGCACGGAACCCCATGGAAACACTACGAAGAGCTTCCGTGGGGTTTCTCTCCATTCCTTCACACCGCAAAGAAATTGAAAATGTTCAGTTTTTTGCAGTTCGGACGGATCATGGACCCATTCAAGTTTTGAGTCTGCGGCAACCACACAAATGGTGCCCGTGCATTGGGGACAGCAAATTGTGTTCCCCAATGCAAGGAACGGCCGGCGCACCTTCGTGTGCATGAGGCCTAAATCACTGAAGTGTGAACTAGGCCTAAGGCTTTATATTAAATGAGTAAATCATCTAGGCGATTGTTGGGAGGGAAGCGTTCCTTCCTTGCAATCTCCTGCTCGTCAGCAGAGGAGACCGCTGCTATTGCATACATGATCTCCTCCTCAGTATTTGGAGCAGTAATCGCTAATGCCATTGCTCGTCCCCATACAGTATCATTATTTGCCGGCAGCAGATCGTGAATAGATACCACGATCTGCCGCCGGCAAACAATGGTTTTTAAACCTGTTGAAAGGTTCTGATTCCTTGATGAACAAGCGTTTGCTTGACCCATTCACTTCTGTGGGGCCCTTTTCTTCCGTTCCACGGCTCCGCAAAACAAATGAAACATGTCCTATACTTGTCATTAAAAATCAGGACGTGGCCCCATTGAAGTCTATGGGTCTGCAAAAATCCGGAATGCAATCCATTTTTTTTGCGAACATGCTGAACTGTCCGCAAAAAACGGATCCGCATTTTTGCGGACAGTATATACGGCTGTCTGAATGAGCTCTTAGTCTTTACATGTAATCCGTATGTTTATTTCCTTTTCAATCTGTTTGTAGATTTGCTATGATATGGCTTTGATACTGCAATTTTACGTGCAGCATTTTTGCAAATCCCATGCATGGTTGACAGATCTATTGTGTGATCCTATCCCTAGGGAACATTCACACGACACAATAGGGTTTTAGCATATCAAAATTTCAATATAGATTTCTAAGTGACATCTGGTGGCAGAAGAAGATAAAACACTGTTAAAAATGTCATAAAGAATGTGATGTTTTATTGCTAAACGCTGAGTGTGAAATCAGCCTTCGGCTACTTTCACACTTGCGGCAGGACGGATCAGACAGGCTGTTCACCCTGTCGGATCCGTCCTTCCGCTATTTCGCCGTGCCGCCGCTCCATCCCCATTGACTATAATGGGGACGGGGCGGAGCTCCGGCGCAGTACGGCAGTTTGCGGTGAGAGGCCGCCAGACTAAAAAGTCGGACATGCAGGACTTTTAGTCCGGCGGCCTTTCGCCGTGCTGCGCCGGAGCTCCGCCCCCATTATAGTCAATGGGGACGGAGCGGCGGTCCGGCGGCACGGCAAAATAGCGGGAGGACGGATCCGACAGGGTGAACAGCTTGTCGGATCCTTCCTGCCGCAAGTTCGAAAGTAGTCTTAGTCAGGTTCCCATTGTCCTATTGCTTTATATAACATCCAAAAAGTTTTCATTCAGAAATATCCTGATCCAGCAGAATGCCTTTACTTTAGCAATTATATTAAATTCATACAGGTTAGAGGCCTGGTAGATTGTAACCGCCCCGATGTTCTTTTATTCAGATTCATACGATGGTTGATAGTCTGAAACTCTCCCTCACCGATCAGCAACTTCCGATGTTTATCCGCATCTTACAGTTGGGGATTGCTCTCTACTATGGTGAAATAGGAAACTCAAAGGAAGAAATCGAGGATCCTCCTGGCCATATGAAGGATACTGTGGTCCACATGCCTGGTAAGTGCTGCAATTTATGTTTGCTGCACTGTATGATTGCAACTGTGTCATAAGTTTGGTCGTAGTCACTTGTGCCCTTCTTTTCTAGAAGGACCAATTGAAGTCACGTTGTGACTCCCGTGCAACTTCATTTAGCCATAACCTTAAAGAGGTTGTCTAAGGCTCCATTCACACATCCGCAAGTGTGGTCCGCATCCGTTGCATGCGGAACAGGTGCGGCGGACCCATTCATTCTCTATAGGGATGGAATGGATGCGGAGAGCACACTATGTGCTCTCCGCATCCGCATTTCCGGAGCGCACCCCCGATTTTCCAGTCTGCAGCTCAGCAAGAAAATAGAGCATGTCCTATTATTGTCCGCACTTGCGGACAAGAATAGGCATTTCTATGGGGGTGTTCGCCGGGTGTATTGTGGATCCGCAATGCACTACGGACGTGTGAATGAACCCTAAGGCCCCTTTCACACGGACGAGTATTCCGCGCGGATGCGATGCGTGAGTTGAACGCATTGCACCCTCACTGAATACCGACCCATTCATTTCTATGGGGCTGTTCACATGAGCGGTGATTTTCACGCATCACTTATGCGTTGCGTGAAAATCGCAGCATGCTCTATATTCTGCGTTTTTCACACAACGCAGGCCCCATAGAAGTGAATGGGGTTGCGTGAAAATCGCAAGCATCCGCAAGCAAGTGCGGATGCGGTGCGATTTTCACTCATGGTTGCTAGGAAACGATCGGGATGGAGACCCGATCATTATTTTCCCTTATAACATGGTTATAAGGGAAAATAATAGCATTCTGAATACAGAATGCATAGTAAAAAAGCGCTGGAGGGGTTAAAAAAAAAAGAAAAAAAAGGTAACTCACCTTAATCCACTTGATCGCTTCTCTTCTGTCTCCTTTGTTGAACAGGACCTGTGGTGAGCATTAATTACAGGAACAGGACCTGTGATGATGTCACTCCGGTCATCACATGATTTTTTTACCATGGTGATGGATCATGTGATGACCGGAGTGACGTCACCACAGGTCCTTTTCCTGTAATTAATGCTCACCACAGGTCCTGTTCAACAAAGGAGACAGACGAGAAGCTGGGCTTCGTGATCAAGTGGACTAAGGTGAGTTAAATTCCCAAAATTTTTTTTAACCCCTCCAGCGCTATTCTACTATGCATTCTGTATTCAGAATGCTATTATTTTCCCTTATAACCATGTTATAAGGGAAAATAATACTATCTACAGAACACCGATCCCAAGCCCGAACTTCTGTGAAGAAGTTCGGGTTTGGGTACCAAACATGCGCGATTTTTCTCACGCGAGTGCAAAACGCATTAAAATGTTTTGCACTCGCGCGGAAAAATCGTGGGTGTTCCCTTAACGTTCCCGTAACGCACCCGCACATTTTCCCGCAACGCCCGTGTGAACCCAGCCTAAGGGTTTAACCGTGATGATCCTCCAAGATAGGTCATCAGTATGTGAGGGTCCGACCTGGCACCCCTGTCCCATCAGCTGGGTGAAGAGCCTTCTTGCAATTTACCGAACACAGTGCCCTACATTGTATAGTGGTTGTGCCTGGTATTGTAGCTCAGTCTCATTCACTTGAATGGGCCTGAGCTGTCCCTAGGCCGTTTGACCGATGAGCGTGACATCAGTGGCCTTGGAAGAGGGCGCGGCGTTCACCAGAGAGCCATGACCTCTTCAAACAGCTGATCAGCAGGGATGCCGTGATTCGGGCCCCTACTTATCTGAAATTGATGAACTATCCTAAGGATAGGCCATTAACATCAAAAACTCAGACAACTGCTTTAAAGGGTTTTCACATCTCATAAAGTGATGACATAGCACTAGGATTTGCCTCACTTTATGGTTAGTGGGGGTTCAGCCTCTGAGACCCCCTACAGATCTTTAGGTGGACACAATATTGAAGGAAATGCAAAGCTAAACCAATGTTTTTGCTTGACCATGATGCTGGCCTCATGACTGTACAAGAAACTTGAATGGGGCTCTGGTACAGTTATCTGCACCAGGCAGGGGCAAACTAGTCTTAGACCCTACAGGGAAATTTCCCAGTGGGCCAATGTCCAGGGGCCTCCCAAGCCTGCTAATGACTGTCCAGGTACATAACAATCTGATGTTCTCAGCATTAAAGGGGTTATCCCATGAATAATGTAAAAAATGAACATCATATAGTACATGACAACCTCTTTCTGCTGCAGCTCAGGGGGCGTGTCCATGCTCTGCCTATCACAGCTCAGGAGGCAGATGAAGGATGAAACTGAGCATGTGCGGCCATCTCAGTGAGCAGGTCAAAGAAATAAGAAATTAAGGTGCACTATACACATACATTTTATTGAATAACTCAGTAGCTATACAAAATTTCTAATGACCTGCAATTACAAAAGTATTCAGATCCAGGTGCTGGTTTGAAAACTGTAGAATATTTTTCGTGGGACAACCCCTTTAATTAATGTAGAAGCATCAGGAACTTATGAACCTGGCTGGCTGCACTATGGTATTTAGTTTTGCTAACTGTAAGGCTACAAATTAAAACTGTAATTGTATTCTAATCTGGCTTCTTGGTTTATGAGATTATAATTTGTGTTATGTATATAAACTGTCTATACCTCCAGTGGAAGATTTAGAGTAACCCATGGCATTAGTAATAGCCCATTAGCGAGTCAATGCCTCCAGAGCATGTGGTGGAGCCACACTGAAGACTTCTGAATAGTACTTATTTATTTATGATGTGTACAAACGAGTGGCAAAATGGGGATATACAGGTGAAACTCAAAAAATTTTAATATCGTGCAAAAGTCCATTTATTTCAGTAATGCAAATTAAAAGGAATTGCATTAATGCAGCTTAAAATTAGAATATTGTGAAAAGGTTCAATATTCTAGGCTCAAAGTGTCACACTCTAGTCAGCTGATTAATCCATACCCCCTGAGCAAAGGGTACCTGAGATTGTGACTTTGGTGTTTCATAAGCTGTAAGCCATAATCATCTAAATTATAACAAATAAAGGCTTGAAATATCTCGCTTTGCATGTAGTGAGTCTATCTCATATGTTAGTTTCACCCTTCAAGTTGCATTACTGAAATAAAGGAATTTTGCACAATATTCAAATTTTTCGAGTTTCACCTGTATGTAACCTACTAATATGTATTGTTCTCTAGCATTGAGCACTGTCTCCTTTTCATCCAGGTCTTTGCCGAGGACAAGCCTGCTGCTCCCTTAGGCCCCTTTCACACGGGCGAGTATTCCGCGCGGATGCGATGCGTGAGGTCAACGCATTGCACCCGCACTGAATACCGACCCATTCAGAATGCTTAGTAGGTGATCAATTGAGGGTTAAAAAAAAATAAAAAAATTAACTCACCTTCTCCTCTTGTTCGCGTAGTTCCCGGTCTCTTCTTTACTTCTTTAATGATGAACTACCGGCTAGGACCTGTGGTGACGTCAGATCACATGCTCTAATCACATGGTACATCACCACGGTGATGGACCATGTGATTGGAGCATGTGATCTGACGTCACCAAAGGTCCTTTAGCCCACAGCTCATCATTAAAGAAGTAAAGAAGAGACCGGAAACTATGCGAACAAGAGGAGAAGGTGAGTTAATTTTTTTATTTTTTTTTTAACCCTCAATTGATCACCTACTAAGCATTCTGTATTCAGAATGCTATTATTTTCCCTTGTAACCATGTTATAAGGGAAAATAATAACATGTACACAACACCTAACCCAAGCCCGAACTTCTGTGAAGAAGTTCGGGTTTGGGTACCAAACATGCGTGATTTTTCTCACGCGAGTGCAAAACGCATTACAATGTTTTGCACTCGCGCGGAAAAATCGCGGGTGTTCCCGCAACGCACCCGCACATTTTCCCGCAATGCCCGTGTGAAAGAGGCACGTGCCTTAACCTCATCCATCAGCGTCCCCCATTGTAATGCACTGCGTCTGCATTAGTTGGCTGATGTGTAAGGGCAGATGAAGATGATACTTTACTTATACCAAGATTTAATTGCACTTGCACATCAGGAAACAAATGCAGCCGCAGTGCATTAGTATAGGAGACTATGGTGGGCAGGGCTGCATCACATGCCCACTATTAGTGGACATTATCAGGACTGGAGTAGTGGGGCTGTCGTTGGAGAAGACCTTTAATAACTGTTGGGTGGCACTTCATAATGCTAGAGAACATCACAGAAATTGCACGAATAAGAGACAAAAGGACGGCAATCACCGATGGACGCTGAAACAATTTCTTTATTTTTGGTAGAGAGCGGACAACATACATGCGTGCTCCAGCTGAGTTAGGCCACGGCCGTTTTGCACCTTAGTGCTTCGTCTGGCCCATAATCAGGTGAGACAGTTCACCTGCTCTTAAGAGACTCAAGCTGTGACGTGGTTCTCTCTGCGCCACACCGGCACCACGCTAATACGGCGCTTACCTGTGTGCGTCAGAGTGGACCGCGTCATAGTGAAAGACAATAAAAACATACGTGTTTTTAAAAACAATACCATAACCTTCTAATTCATTATGCAACACATTACTGAGAAGGAAAAGGCGCCTATAAGAATATACCCATGTCGATTTTGTCATTTAGACCTAAGGGTCCCATAGCGCACTAAGCTGCGAAACGGCCGTCACCTAACTCAGCTGGAGCACGCATGTATGTTGTCCGCTCTCTACCAGGAATAAAGAAATTGTTTCAGCGTCCATCGGTGAGTGCCGTCCTTTTGTCTCTTATTCGTGCAATATCATTGAAGCAGTAACTGCCTGGTTACATGTTGGACAGAGCACCACCGGCAGCGCTTATGCCGTATATGTATACCCGCCAAGTACCCTGGTGACGAGCGTATGACAAAAAGGGATTCACTTCTGCCTTAATGCAGTGCCACTCCTACCTTTACTACAATCGCAATTGAACATCTCAGAAATACTTTGTATTGGTAAGTTACATATGTCCCCCTATACCCTCTCTTTTGAACATATTAGGGGTCATTTACTTACAGCGCTATGCCAGTTTTTGGCATATAAACAGTCCCAAGACCCCATTTTAAATGCCCATGTGACAGTATTTTGTCACATGGGTGGGTGTTTTTATGCTGTCCTCGCCACAGGAGAGTGGTGGGGGCATTGCAGGTACCAGACCGGAGCAGGACAATCGGCACCAGCACATTCGGAAACATTTATGCCATTTTCAGGCATAAAAGTTGTTGAAAACCTACCGTACTTCATTCATGGAGTAGGCGAAGTAGACTTTCACTCCAGGCGCACACTGCCGGAGGATGCACCTAATTTAGGATGTGATGCCTCGTCATAAATTCTTTGCACTCTCTGGCAGTGCAGGGGCTATCAAAGACTGGTGTAAAAAGCTGGTCTTTGATAAATAACCATATATATATATTTAAGTGGTTAATCATTCAGGATTATTACTTTTTCAACAGATGAATTCATTGTACAATGCAATATTATAAATTTTTTCAATATGAACCTTGATATTTTGCTTGTCCTAGTTCTGTGAAGGACACTCAGATGCTCGCCTGCCTGACTTAGGGTACTTTCACACTAGCGTTATACTTTAGGGCATAGAGTTCCGTCCTAGGGGCTCAATACCGGAAAAGAACTGATCAGTTTAATCCCCATGCATTCTGAATGGCGAGCAATCCGTTCAGGATGTCTTCAGTTCAGTCTTTTTGCCTTTTCAGGATGGAGATAATACCGTCTAAAATTCCGGAACACTTGCCGGAATGCCGGATCCGGCATTTTTTTCCATTGGAAATGCATTAATGCCGGATCCAGCCCCGAGTATCCTGGCAAAACGGATTCGTGTTTGCGGTCTGCGTATGCTTAGACCGCAAAAAAAAGTAAAAAAATAAATAAATGCAGGATCCGTTTTTCCCGGATGACACCGGAAAGACGGATTCGGCATTTCAAATTCCCGGCGACGGAACTGCCTGCCGGAATCCTCTGCCGCAAGTGTGAAAGTAGCCTTACAGTACAGTTATCAGAGCTGTGTCTTGTGACGAGCCTTGCACCTGAATGTTACCCACTAGCTCTTGAAATTGATACAAAAACATATTGGAAAATTATAGAAAAATAAATCCAGTGTAGAGATAGAGATCTGTGTCAAGTACAGTCTGGAAGTGAATTGATAAAAAGTTGGCTAACTGCCACATTGTGGATTTTTTCTGCGCGGTTTTTAATAATACAGTACTAGCAAAGTGTATGAGATTTGACAAATGTCATGTACACAGTGTGGATTTTGAAATTCACAGCTTTTTTTGGCCGATTTTTAGAGCAGATTTCACCCTTTGCAATGTAAAAGATGATATCGGGGCAAATCCAAATTCGGCCACATAATCCACAAGTGACACTTGTGGATTTGCTTCGTAAAAGAAGAGAAATCTGCAGAAAAATTATCTTTGAAAACCTGCACTTATAGGCATGTCGCGGTAGGGCGCCCTTACGCGCTGCGGATTTTGTAGCAGAATTTTCCTTTCAGCTAATTGGGACTTGCAGAAATCCATGTGCTTCCGGCTCCATGCAAATGAATGTAACTGATATTCAATCGCGGAATATTCTGCAACTAAATCTGCACCGCGTGCAGGTAGCCTTAGGTCCCTTTTACACGGGCGAGAATTCCGTGCGGGTGCAATGCGTGAGGTGAACGCATTGCACCTGCACTGAATCCGGACCCATTCATTTCTATGGTGCTGTGCACATGAGTGGTGATTTTCACGCATCACTTGTGCGTTGCGTGAAAATTGCGGCATGTTCTATATTCAGCGTTTTTCACGTAACGCAGGCCCCATAGAAATGAATGGGGTTGCGTGAAAATCGCAAGCATCCGCAAGCAAGTGCGGATGCAGAGCGATTTTCACGCATGGTTGCTAGGAGATGATCAGGATGGGCACCCGATCATTATTATTTTCCCTTAAACAATGGTTATAAGGTAAAATTTTAGCATTCTTCATACAGAATGCATTGTACAATAGGGCTGGGGGGGTTAAAAAATAAAATAAAAATTAACTCACCTCATCCTCTTGTTTGCGCAGCCGTCATGTCGTCTTTCTTCTTCTTTCAGGACCTGCAAAAGGTCCTTTGGTGATGTAATCTTCTATCTTCATTCAGCAGGACCTGCGCTGACGTCACCACGTGGTGAGCGCGATTACTTCATCAAGGGTCCTTTCGCAGGTCCTGAAAGAAGAAAAAAAGAAGACTATGACGGCTGTGCGAACAACAGGATGAGGGGAGTTAATTTTTTTTTTTTTAACCCCTCATGCCACATTTTAGTAAGCATTCTGTTTTAAGAATGCTATTATTTTCCCTTATAATCATGTTATAAGGGAAAATAATAAAATCTACACAACACTGAACCCAAACCTGAACTTCAGTGAAGAAGTTCGGGTCTGGGTACCAACATTCAGTTTTTTCTCACGCGCGTGCAAAACGCATTGCACTAGCGCGGAAAAAACTGAGCAACACAGTCGCAGTCAAAACTGGCTGAAATTGTGTACGCACTCACACGATTTTCCCTGATCTCAGACTCAACGCATCCGGACCTAATCCAGACATGCTCGTATGCAAGGGGCCTTAGGCAGTGCGTGACGTGAACGCATAGCACCTGCACTGAATCCTGACCCATTCATTTCAATGTGTCTGTGTACATGAGCGTTTTTTTTTTTCACGCATCAGTTCTGCGTTGCGTGAAAAACGCAGCATGTTCTATATTCTGCGTTTTTCACGCAGCCCTGGCCCCATAGAGAAGTGAATAGTGAAAAATAGTGAAAAATGCATTGCGTCCTTAAGCAAGTGTGGATGCGATGCGTTTTTCACTGATAGTTGCTAAGAGATGTTTGTAAACCTTAAATTTTTTATCACGCGCGTGAAAAACTCATCAAAACGCATTGCACCTGCGTGGAAAAAACTGAACGCAATCGGAGACAAAACTGACTGAACTTACTTGCAAAATGGTGCGAGTTTCACACATCCGGAGCCAATCCGTCACGCTCGTGTGAAAGAGGCCTGAGGCTAAATGCACATGATGTGGATTTTTTCCTCGCGGATTTTGACCTGCGGTGGGGATTTTTAAATCCGCAGCATGTCATTTTATTTTATATTTGCTGACCGGATTTTCTTCATTCACTTAGTAAAATCTGCACCAATTGGTACGGATTGTCCACACGGATTTCAGTGCGGATTCCCCGCACATAAATCCTAAATGTGTGCATTTACCCTTACAGTAGAATTTCACATCTACTGGAATGTCCATTAGGGAGATGGTGAAGCCCTGGAGGATATGAGCTTTCTGAAAATAATCCTGGACACTTGTATAATGCGCTGGTATGAAGCCAGGCTCCCAGCATGTCCCCATTATATCATTTTAGTTAAGCTATGCATTTTGTTAAGTAGGCCTTCAATGTGCTGATCTCTGGTAGCATCATTTAGTGAATTGGGGCAATGATTAAAGATACTACCCAAAATAATGTAATGTGGACAATTGGAATAATTGTCTACTGGGAGCTTGCGTTTTTCACCCATTTCTGGGCTAAATGATTGCAGACTCAACTTAACTTTGATCAGAGATTCAGTCCTGTAAAAATCAGGGTTCAAGATGAGGGATGGGCCCAATACATCTGTTTTTAACAGCTTACAGATACAGCGACTGCCCCGTATGACAATGCCAATTACTGCTCTTAATTGATTACTGACATGGCCCTGAAATTAAATGATGCCAGGATTATGTCATACTCCATGTGGCGGGATAGGAAACACCTTTACCAGTGGAAATTGTAATTCCTAGCAGACTGGGCGGGTAATTCGTTTTACTGTATTAACCCTTTGTGCTATCAAAGTAATCGCTCACCACTACCGGGGTTCAGCAACCCTTCGGCACCCCTGCTGTGGTGAAACTACAATTCCCAGCAGGCACTCTTGCTTGGCTGCTCTCAGAACTCCCATAGAAGTAAATGGAGCATGCTGGGTGTTGTAGTTTCACAACAGCTGGAGTGGTGGAGGTTGCTGACCCCTGTACTACTACACATGCTCAGAGCTATGTGATTTTAGCGGCAACTTCGGATTCGTTATGATTGTGGCGCACGCCGCAAGTCCCGGATCCCGATTCGTAAAGAAGTATATCCGTGCATGCGCCGCTTCTCACAGTAACCATGCATGCGTAAAATTATCATGTTCCGGTGCCATCTTAATGTGGCCTCATCGGCAAGAATATATTTGAACACCACAGTCCCCCGGCCACAGTAAAGCTGATATTTTGAACAAATTGGTTTCGTCCATAGTTCCGCATGTCCGTTCTGAAAATTATAGAACTTCTTATCCTTGTCCTTATAGCAGACAAGAATAGTCATCTCTATTGATAGGAGTGAGAAATACGTGGATTGCACACGGAAGGGATCTGGAATTTTGCGAATCCATGGTTTTGCGGTTGTGCATAAGGCCTTATGGAGAATAAAGCAGCTGATTGACATCCACTTTAGGCTATTCAGACGAGCAATGCAGTGTTTTAGGCCCCAAAAACAGATGTGTATTTAAATGACCGCGCACAGATGTTGTCTGTACACTGTCTGTTTGTCTATCTCACAAAAATTGTGGTGAAAATTGGAAGAAAATAAAATGTACTGCATCCTGCGATTTTCTACGCACAAGACCGATCGTCTATGCGGAAAATGTGACATGTAAATGTGACATGTAAACTGGCCCATTGTCTATAATGTGTAAGCAAACTGTCCAGTCTGCAATCGGCCGTGAATATCACTCGTCTGAATGAGCTCTTATGCGTGCAGGAGATCTCCAGAACTGGAGCTGCTCTGTACAGTCTAGATCACTGGGGACCCCCTCCCTTTCTATAAAGAAGGACAAGGTACACAATTGCAGTCAGTTTTGACTGCAATTGCGTTCCGTTGTTCAGTTTTTATCGCGCGGTTGCAATGCGTTTTGCACGCGCGTGATAAAAAACTGTATGTGGTACCCAGACCCGAACTTTTTCACAGACGTTCAGGTTTGGGTTCAAGGTTGTGTAGATTGTATTATTTTCCCTTATAACATGGTTATAAGGGAAAATAATAGCATTTTGAATACAGAATGTATAGTACAATAGGGCTGGAGGGGTTAAAAAAAATAATACATTTCCGCGCGGGTGCAATGCGTGAAGTGAACGCATAGCACCCGCACTGAATCCTGACCCATTCATTTCAATGGGTCTGTGTACACGAGCGTTGTTTTTCACGCATCAGTTCTGCGTTGCGTAAAAATCGCAGCATGTTCTATATTCAGCGTTTTTCACGCAGCCCTGGCCACATAGAAGTGAATGGGGCTGCGTGAAAAACGCATTGCATCCTCAAGCAAGTGCGGGTGCGATGTGTTTTTCACTGATGGTTGCTAAGAGATGCTGTTTGTAAACCTTCAGTTTTTTATCACGCGCGTGAAAAACGCATCAAAACGCATTGCACCTGCGCGGAAAAAACTGAACAACTCAACGCAATCGCAGACAAAACTGACTGAACTTGCTTACAAAATTGTGCGAGTTTCACTGAACGCACCCTAAACGCATTCGGACCTAATCCGTCACGGTCGTGTGAAAGAGGCCTAAGAGTTGTGATATTTGCCTTGGATTTTGTCTGCAGGTTGATCTCTATGTTCAGTATTCCAGTAGAATAAAAAAGCTTTGTGATGGCCTGCAAATGCCTTAAACAATAAAAAAGTCACATCATATACTCCATATACCCCCCACCCCCGTTCCAATGATGTTCAGATCACCACTGCCTCCACTTCATGCTCCTGTCCCGAGACGACCGGAAATGGCTGTGGATGGCGCTCGCTGGCTGTAGTGATGAGCCGCCTCAGCTGATCCGGGAGATACCTGCATACTATCTTCTCATGGAGCATTGCCACGAAGTCTCCATACATGACTGATCTCCTTGAAGACGTTGTCCTGTCTAGAGATAATGATGGCCTATCCTTAGGATAGGTCATCAGTATCAGGTCGGTGGGGGTCTGCCATGGGCAGCTGTTTTGGACAAGGGACTATGCAGTGGATGGAACGGAAGCAGATGGCTCTGTACACAGCACAGTTTCCAGCGCTGGAATACTGCAGCTCTGCTCCTATTCACTTGAATAGGAGCTGCAGTACCCAGCCACGGCCACTACACATTGCACGGCGCTGTCTGCTTCCACTCCATCCATTGTACCGTTTGGCTTCCCAGATCAGCTGGTCTGTGGGCAGGGCCGGCGCCACCAGTAAGGCGAACTAGGCAGTCGCCTAGGGCGCCATTTAGCAGGGGGCGCCCGTTACGGCTTAAAAAAACCCAAAACGTTGGTTATACTTATAATTTAACTAGTTCGGCCGGCCGGCGGCGCCCCTCATGCTGCGCTGCGCCGCCTGAGCGGCTGAGGGTGAGCGCTTTGCAGCTCTAAAGAATCTCCGGCCGGGCGGCCTCCGGCTGCCGGCTCATCACATTCACAGTCACTGCTGTCTGCTGTCGTCTCATGTTCTCTCGTCGTCTGACTCCTACTAGTGAGTAGTGTAGTGGAGTGGTCAGTGACAGTGACTAACTACTGCGGTCTGCGACTGGCTCGCTGCGCCTGCTGTGCACAGTGCTAGCTTACCTTACCTGGCTGGCTGCTGAGGGTGGAACGGAGGCGGAGCTCTGCCGCCCTCCCAGGCTCCCTGAATGATCTTGGACTTGAATCGATTTGAACTGTCTGGACTGAACCCCCTGACCCCTCCCACCCTTGAGCACGTCACATGACACAGAGAGAGAGACAGGGGTGGAGGCGGAGCGAAGGAGGGAGAGAAGGCTGCACACTGAGCAGCAGCCCAGCAGCCACCAGCAATTTGCCTCCCCCGACCCCCAGTGCAGCAGCAGCGCCTAAATTGCCTTCTCCTAAAGAGACAGTTCTTTTGGGAGTCGGACAGAAGTACAGAACAGAAGTGGGCTCCAGTCCAGACCATCCTACCTGGATTGGAGTGCAGGCTGCAGCAGGACAGGTGCAGCTGCTTTCTTCTTCCCCAGGACGGACGGATGGACCCGAGGGCGACATTGGTGAATTACTACCTACCGTGTGTTTGTCTCCAGGAGGACCAGTCCCCAGAGCCAGACTGCAGGCGAGACCAGCTCATCTTATTGTCCTGGACTGGTAAGTAGTCAGTAGACAATGCAATATGTTTATTATTTACTGTATTTTTTGCCTTATAAGATGCTTTCCCCCCCCCCCCTAAAGTGGGGGGAAAATGGCCGTGCGTCTTATAAAGCGCATTGCGGATACTTCGCTGGCCGCTATGCTGCACAGCGCGGCCAGCAAAGTATCAGTGTGGAGGGAGGAGGTGGGGACACTCATGGCGGGGCCCGGTGCAGTGACTCTACTCTAATACACCGGGCCCCGCAGCTGAGGAGGGTGCTGCCGGTCTGCGCCATCTTAATGCTATACATAAGGTACTACAGTAAGTACAGTACAGTAATTGCGGACCCATTCGGATTGAATGTACTTAACAGCTGCGGTGGGGCCCGGTGTATTAGAGTGGAATCACTGCACCGGGCCCCACCATGAGTGTCTCCACCTCCTCCCTCCACACTGATGCATCTGATGGGGGATCTGTAGATGACACTTATGGGGATCTGTGGATGACATAAGTGTCATCCACAGATCCTCCCCCATCACAGTGCGTTATCCACAGATCCTCCCCCATCACAGTGCGTCATCCACAGATCCCTCCCATA
Source organism: Bufo bufo (assembly GCF_905171765.1). Lineage (NCBI taxonomy): Eukaryota > Metazoa > Chordata > Amphibia > Anura > Bufonidae > Bufo > Bufo bufo. The sequence continues at coordinate 78,935,655 of NC_053393.1, read as the reverse complement.
ACAGTGCGTCATCCACAGATCCCTCCCATAACAGTGCGTCATCCACAGATCCCCCCCATAACAGTGCGTCATCCACAGATCCCTCCCATAACAGTGCGTCATCCACAGATCCTCCCATAACAGTGCGTCATCCACAGATCCTCCCCCATCACAGTGCGTCATCCACAGATCCCCCCCCATAACAGTGCGTCATCCACAGATCCTCCCCATAACAGTGCGTCATCCATAGATCCCCCCCATAACAGTGCGTCATCCACAGATCCCCCCCATAACAGTGCGTCATCCACAGATCCCCCCATAACAGTGCGTCATCCACAGATCCCCCATAACAGTGCATCATCCACAGATCATCTGATAAGGGGGGGGGGGGGGGCCACAATTTTTATCTTGCCTAGGGCGGCAAAAATTCTTGCACCGGCCCTGTCTGTGGGGGTACCAATCTGCTAGTGATTGTCTATCCTGAGTATAGGCCATCATTATCTCTAGCCAGGACAACCCCTTTAAAGAGAACCAGTACTTCCCCTAAGCTATATCATTGTCAAAGAGCACACTGGGAGTTGTAGTAGTTGTTGGGCTGTTTGTCCCCGGTGTTAATCATTGCAGACAGATAAAAGTCAGCCGCAGAAGGAAACGATTAGCTGATGGAGTTCAGCGAGGCTATCTGTGTGAGGAAACAGATAGGACGCTTCCTTTTTCATCTGCCACTGTACATGACTCAGAAAGACTCCCAGCAGCCGCCGCCGCATCCCTCCTGCAACACATAATCATCGTCTCCCTGTGCTTCTGTTGGATTGGCAGCTCGCATATATATATGGCACTGATTTCCTTAGTGCGTGAAATAAAGCATCTGTTTCATCAAGGCTTCCCTTGTAAAAAGTGATTACTGTTCTTACTGTAATAATTCCAGGCACGGCCTTTACATTACACCGGCCTGCATCCATATGGCTACTGTAACGGCCCATCTCCAGAGAACAGCCCCAGTGTTGGAGGTGCCCTTTACTGTAGCTGGATTCTCAAAATGCTCGGTTAATTTCTGATTGTGCATGAGATTATTTTGAGTGGTTGCTTAGCTTTTTAATAAAATATTATAACTGAGGTTGTTTGCACATTAGTTATACATACATTTATTTTTTTATTTTTTTTTATTTGTGAGACAGAAATATGAAAAGGAACAAAATAAAAAATACCATTAGGCCACCTTCACACTAGTGCGGGTGAACGCACATAAGATCCACATGAATTTCCGTGTGGATTTCTATGCGTTTCTGCATCGTATCTGCACCGAAATCGATAATTTCTAATGGAGGTATTTGGTGCTGATTTGATGCGGTGTTGCCACAGATCTCATCCTTCCATTGAAAACCGGGAAATCCACAACTAAAACCGCAAATATAATCGGATTGGAAATCCGCAATGTTGGTCAATTTTCGCACGGAAACAATCCGCAAAGTGTGCATGAGATTTGTGTAATATCACACACTTTGCTGGTATTCTAATACGCTGTGATATTTCCACACAGGCGTCCTCGCACGTATTTTGCAACGGCAGTGTAGTTTATACAGATTTTCAGCGCAGTTTTTTGCTGCATTTCTGCACAAAAATCCCCATGTGTTACTTGTGGATTTTGGGAAGAAAGGGATGCAAATGAGTTCTGAACAAGCTCTGCCTCTAATGCCACCAGACTTAGGCCTCTTGCACATGAATGTTGGGCATCCGTTCCTTGCATTGGGTACCGCGATTTGCGTTCCCTAATGCACGGGCAATGTTCATTTTTTTTGCGGTGCGAAGGCACGGACAGAAACACCACAGAAGCACTCCGTAGTGCTTCCGTGGGGTTCCGATCCGTGCTTCTGTTCTGCATATCCGTGATTGTGGACCCATTCAAGTGAATGGGTCCGTATCCGTGTTGCGGAGTGCACATGGGCCGGTGCCCATGTATTATGGACTGGCCTTGTAATGCGGACGTTAGTGTGCAAGAGGCCTTAGGACTCTTACCCAGTTAAACCAGTACTTTCTGCTCTGCACTGGGGTGATGAGGGGTAATCACCCTGAAACAGCTGTCTGCAGATGGGGTGCTGGCTTATTTAATATTAGTCATGTCTCAAGACCTATTTCAAGGGTGGAACACTGACTTATAGGATAGCTGCTTTACATCTGGTGGCATCAGAGGCAGAGCTTGTTAAGAGCTCATTTGCATCCCTTTCTTTTGCATCCCTTGTATGGCCTATAAGTCTCCCTACGGCAATTAAGGCGCTCTCACCAAGGAGAGATAGTACCCCCCAAATTGCTGATTGTGATGCAGATTTGCCCCAGATCTCAACCGTTGCATTGCAAATCAGTGCTTTATACACTGTGTGCATGTAGCCTAAATGGCTTTAAAAAAAATTGTGTAAAAAATCCTTGAATCCCTTATTACTGATGAATAACCTCTGGATGGTGAGATTAGAGTTGAGGCCTTTTTTATACTGCCTGATATTCGGCAGAATATCACTAACGAACGAGCGTTCATACAAACACTCGTTAGCGATAATCGGCCTGTAGATGTAGGTGCTGTAGATGACCTGGATGAGCGATGGCAATAGTGATGGCTCCTTCTCATACTGTGGAGGAGATCGCTGTCCATTGCTGAGCAGGCGATTGTCTAGGAGGAACGCTTCCTTCCTGACGATCCCCTGCTCCATCGAGCTGTGTAAAGGGGCCTTAAAGGGGCTATCCGAGACAAAAAAATGTACCCCATATGCCCAGGCCCCTCACACTGATTCTACTTACCTCGCTCTCGCAGACAATTGTAGACGGGCATGAGCCTCTCTAGCATCACGGGTGTAAGGGGCCGGTCATATGGGGGACATTTTTTAATCTCGGATAAGCCCTGTAAGGCTTTTATTGCCCCCTCTATTTGCTATGTCCATGGGACCCAATGTGTCCCACCGTATGCCTACATGCAACCTTCTGTCCGAGGTATGTGGTGCGTCGAGAGTCCTTGTCACGGGAGACTCTTAACGCAATGTGAACATACACTAATGAAAGGAAAGAGTCTTATAGCTTCATATGCTTTGCCCTTATAACAATGGTCTTGGCAAACGTTGCGACTTGGCTGTTCAGTTGTAGAAGTGCTTGAAATCGTTGGAAAATATTGCTTTGACTCTTCTGTAAAATGTTTATGTGGTTCTGTGAATAAAACTTGAAACACACAGGGCTCCTTTTACCTATTCTTTAAAGCAGGATTGTATCAAGATGGAGTACCGACGGTAACATCTGGGGACCAGTAGCCCCGTTCCTGGTCTCGTATAAACTTCCATATGCATCTTTGGTTTCTCAAGAATTAATTCTGAGGAAATCTTCAAAGTGTTGGGTTGCCGACAGTCTCTGTGCATAACAGCCCATTGGAGAAACAGGAACATAAAAATCCACCCTCAATCACTTGCTTTCTGCCAATGTTTGCCCTGTTCCCTATGTATTCCTCCACATTCATCACATACGAGAAGATGCTGTTACTTAAATTTTAAATAAAACTGAATTGAATGTATTCTGTATCGTATACATTTTAGATTTAGTTTCTGAATGAACAAGGTTGGTCAATTTCAGTATAGTAGAACTATAGACTTATTTAGGATAATAGGGAACTTAGAAAATGTTCCTCTTGGGGTACTTTCTCAAAATCTTTTTTTTTTTTTGAGGTTGTGCAAACACTTTTTCAGTTGCATTTTACTTTACTTGAGGTGTGTTTTTTATTTTAATTTTAATTTTTTTTATTATAAATTTGCTGAATGCTCTGGATATGGTTTTTTTGTGCCTCATGTTTTTGTTCCACAGACAACAATTGGTTTCTTTGTAGGACTGTTTGAGAAAATGCAGGTGTCAATACATGATTCTTTTTAATGTTTTGAAATGATTATTATTATTATTTTTTTAACCATGTCTTTTTCATATTGATCTACAGCAGGGATCAGCAACCTTTGGCACTCTAGCTACTGTGAAACTACAACTCCTAGCATGCACTCTGGGAGTTGTAGTTTCAGAACAGCTGGAGTGCCGGGGGTTGCTGATCCCTGATCTACAGAATAAGGCCTCATGCACACGACCGTTGTTCTAGTCCGCATCCGAGCCGCAGTTTTTGCGGCTCTGGTGCGAACCCATTCACTTCAATGGGGCCGCAAAAGATGCGGACAGCACTCCGTGTGCTGTCCGCATCCGTTTCTCCGTTCCATGGCCCTGCAAAAAATAAAAAATAACATGTCCTATTCTTGTCCGTTTTGCGGCCAAGAATAGGCATTTCTACAATGAGCCACCTGTTCCGTTCCGCAAATTGCGGAAGGCACACGGGCAGCTTCCGTGTTATGCGGATCTGCAATTTGCGGACCGCAAAAAAAAACGGAACGGTCGTGTGCATGAGGCCTAAGTTACATACCCTCCCATATATATAGCGTGGCTTGCAAAAAAACTGTTATAAAAACATATTTGTTCAAACACTCTATTTTTATTAACATAAAAGCCTAAAATTTTGGGCCTTTTAGCCCCAAAAATCTCAGCAGAAGCTAGGCATTTTTGTATTATTATTTTTTTAATGCACACCAAAAAAAAGAGAGGAAAAAAAAATCTATGTAGCAGCTCCCTTAAAGGGGTTTTGCCCACAAGAGTTATTTATCACATAATACCTGGACAAGTGATACATGTCTGATTGCTAGGGGCCTCACCCCCTAGCCCCCACACTGATTACTATATCGGGCGTCCCAATCCCCCCATTCCTGTATTTGTCTCTGTTAGCCCCATAGACTGAATGAAGCACATGCTTGACCACTTCTCCGGTCAAACTCCTCCTCACTACAGTCCAGCAGTATGGAGGATCTGGGGGTGGGTGTAAACATTCCTGGTCTAGTGGTGTGGCCCCAGCTATCAGATAGATGATAGAAGTCATTTGTGGGGATAGTCTCTTTACATGGATGAAAAAAAACAACAACAGCTAGAAATAGACATTTATGGATCCTCTTCTTCATACAAATGTTTGTCCTCCCGATCATCAAGCCGTGTGAATTGGCTTTAGTAATGTAGAGGACCAGCTAAATGTAAATGCCAGGGGGGGGTTATAAATAATGCTAAATGAGCCGGGCACCTGGATGTGACTTGTACAAACACAGACTGAAGGATGTGTTCACATTAACAACTATTTAGGTTACGTTACCAGAGAGCAATTTTTCAAGCAAATGGTTAATGATAAGTGGTTTGGAAATTTGAGTTGTTCGATTTTTACATTCGTGTTTGCCATTTTCAGCATGTGGCTTTTTCCCCCCAGCGTTTTTACATCTTAAAAAAAAAAAAAAAAGGCTGAGAAAATGCTAATAAAATGTGTCACCCCTTTACACATCCAAAAATAATGCTTGTGAAAAAAGTCCTGTTGCACCTGTTGCAAAACCTGCATTCGGAACAGGCATATAAAGATGCACACTTTTTTAGAAATTGCACGTGTTTATGCGTATAACTATATATATTTTTTTACCAAAAATTCTCATATTTATTTTTTTATACACCTATTGTCCAATTCAACCTAAAGTTCACGCTAAAGGTATGATTCCATCTGCTTTTGTGGCAGAGGAACAGCCGGCCGGAATTGATCGCATCCGACCTAGCTGGATACTGCCGTGCACCGCCGGATCCCCTTTTGACTATAATGGGATCAGGCCGCTTTCTGGCAAAATGCCATTTTTTTGCAGGATAAAAAGTCGTGCATGCAGAACTTTTTGTCCAACCAAAAAGCAGCCGGATCCCATTGTTATCAAATGGGATCCGGTGGTGCACGGCATTATCCGGCTAGACCGGATCCATTGAACGCTGTCAGGCTGTTGCTGTGGCGGAACATCCTGACGGATTTGTGTACGCAGATGTGAATGTAGTATAAAGATCAGACTATCGGATAGAGGACGCTGATGACTGCAGTAGAGGAGCTACACATGTGGCAGGTCCACTGCCGATTTTCTGCAGCTTATCTACAGCAGAAAAATGGTTACCAAATTGGGTGGATTTCAGTGAATAAATACTGTAGATTTTTGGTGCAGCCAAAATCCACAGGATAACGTGACATGCTGCAGATTTAAAAACTGCACATAGTGTGACACAGAATTTCCGCATGCAATTCTGCTGCCCGTAAGAGCTGGCAGGTAGATTTTCAGAATTGAATCATACGATTTAAGCTTAAGGAAGATAAATAAGTAAAACCTGACTTTCCGCTCCCAGAACAGTAACTTTTGTCTTATTTACGGAGGAAGCCTTGTTCTGCATTGCCGCAAAACACTTCGCTCTCAGTCAGCAAGACGTTTTAATGAATTACAAAATCAGATGTATTTTCTCACCTGCGAGGCGCACACCAGGCTTTTCATCCAAATATGTTTTCCCGGGTCAGAAGAATTTCTCTGTGGTTGTGTGTGGGGTTTATATTACCTGAAATGTTTGGAGGCAAGATAAATGTGTGTATGCATTCGAATGCACATAAATATACATAGTACAGCTGCACAGCTTACACCATAATTGATCCATTTAGCTTGTTTGGACTCTGTTCTTTTATATTATAAGCAAGCCTTTTCTCCACATGGCACACTCGAGCGGGAGGTATGGTGAGGTAGCTTACAGGGGTTTGTCATGGGTTTTCTAGAGGCAAAACCGAAGATTTTGAGCTTCATGAAATTAGTCGACGACTTGTAAATTGGTGATATTTAGTCAGTAAAAATCCTGCTTAGTCCTTTTCCATGTCCGTTTGACATCCATGGAAAATTCCGCCAAGTTTTGTCTGTAAAGATATCCGTGTCTGGTCCATGTGTCCGTTTTTTTTGCTTTCCTTATATCAACTGTATTCTATGGATGCTGCTCACCTGAAATTAATTTCCAGATCTTCTACCAGTAGTCCGTAAAAAATCTCTGACAGAACATGAATTACATCCGTGTTGTGCCAGTGTTTTTTTACGGACCCCTAGAGTTCAATGGGTGTGTTTGGTCTGAATCACGGACCGCAGTGGTGCACGTCTCTGTGATTTTTTTCCACTGACCCACAGTCAGTGGAAAACCACTGATGTGTGAACAAACACTTTAAAGCTACATGCACACGACAATTCCATTTTTTGCGGTCCGCAAAGCGCGTGTGCCTTCCGCAATTTACGAAACGGCCGGCTCATTGTAGAAATTCCTATTCTTGTCCGCAAAACGGACAAGAATAGGACATGCTATATTTTTTTTGCAGGGCCACGGAACGGAGCAAAGGATGCGGACAGCACATGGAGTGAAGTGAATGGGTCCGCACCCGAGCCGCAAAAACTGCGGCTCAGATGCGGACCCGAACTACAGTTGTGTGCATGAGGCCTAAGGGTGCGGATTTCGTGCTGAAAAACCTCCGCGTAAGGCCTCATGCACACGACCGTTGTGTTTTTTGCGGCCCGCAAATTACGGATCTGCAGAACACGGATGGCGTCCGTGTGCGTTCCGCAGTTTGCATGGACAGCCTTTAATATAACTGCCTATTCTTGTCCGCAAAGTGTGGACAAGAATAGGACATGTTATATTTTTTTTCGGGGCTACGGAACGGAGCAACGGATGCGGACAGCACATGGAGTGCTGTCCGCATCTTTTGCGGCCCCATTGAAGTGAATGGGTTCACATCCGAGCCGCAAAAACTGCGGCTCGGATTCGGACCAAAACAATGGCCGTGTGCATGAGGCCTAAGGCCTTATTCACACAGTCAGTGATTCGCATCCAGCAAAAAAATAAAAAACGCAAGTTCCAAAACACATCAAAAATGCTGAAAAATGCCACAAAATACTGATCTGTGAGGCCATCCTTAATTGTCTAAATAAAATAATGAATTTAACATGAATTATCAGCAGACCCATGAGACAAGCAATGATGCACAATGCATGAACAAAAAGTGGACAATTTAATCCTACTGCTTGAATTTCCTGTCTGATGCAGCAATTATAATTTGTCAGAGCAACAAAGACATTTGTCAGTGATGGGGATAGATCATTATAGGCGATACTTTGAGGTTTGGCGGATGTGCCATATGGTGAAATTAATGAGTCCATGGTCCTTTTGAAGTTGGAAGCAGAAGAGTGAAGCGGCAGAGCGACAGATAATTTGTCTTTTAGATACTTTATCTGTTTATAAGGAAGTTATTGCTTACACTGTTACTGATGGATTATCAGTCCTTCATCATTCAGGTGACTATGCCGGGGGTTATTGTAAAAACATCCAGGGACGTGGTAGATATTAACAGCACAGTACCCTTCTTGTGTGCATTTTGTTGTTTTAATGAAGTGTAGTTTATTTATTTGTATACAAGGCTCTGTTCACACTGATGTCATGGTCTGTTCTGCCAGGTTTTGATTGTATTGATGGGCAAAGTAATTAACAGGGTTTTTCTAGGTTGTAGATAAGCTGACCTATACCCGAGGTGGGTCGTCAATATCAGATCGTTGGCCGGCTGACACCCGGAAATCCCACCTATTTGATGTTCTCGGCCACCGCCAAAAAAACCAGTGGGCAGCGTTGGAAGCAGAAAGACCAATGCAGATGAATGATGGTTCAGCACCCGTGTTCACATATATTGGAAAGTTTCCATCCATCTTTCAGTTTGTGGCAAAGAAGCGACATGACCCAAAAATTAGCACCATTGATGACGAAGGGGGTAATCATGTTGTGGATATGCAGTGCATACTTTACATCTGCGTATATCCGAAGGTCAGTCCTGGATTTCTGCCATGGAAATACATGTTGGATTATTATGTGACTTAGGAACATGCCGTAAGTATACCTGCGGCGAGTCCGGCCTTTTTTATGCGGCACCGACGACAGTACTCTTGACAGTGTGGCTGATGGGCCTATTGGAGACACAGGGCCACTAGGCTTGGCTCCCGTGGGGTATTTGAACAGGCAACTGTTGCCCACAGTTGCCTGTGATTGGTCTTCTTGCATGACATGATTAATTAGTGTTTTCCTGTACTTCTGACCTTCTGCCTGTTAATGACTGACTCTGACTGCTGATTCTGGTTCTAACATTATCTTCTGGTTTTTACCCTGCTTGGTACGAACTGTACCAAGTTTTGGCACAGCCTTTCTACTTTTGTCTCCCCTAGGTAGATCCTTTGCTCTTAGGTCAGAGACCGTCGTCCAGTTGGGGGCCACCGTTTAGGGCAGATCATCCAAGTAGGTAGAGACAGTCGTGTGAGTGGAGGTCAGGTCTGCACTTTTCCCTACCTGATGTGGCAAGGAAAAACCACAATACATCAACCATGAAGCCGCACAAATTATTGACATGCTTCGCATTTTAAAAGACAAACTGCAGGTCAATTTCCGCGCATGCAAAATACACATTGCGTACATAAGATTTGCCAAATCTTTCACTTTGTTCCGGCCCCTCGGGGTGCCAGAGCCTAGAAGCAATGAGCGCTTCCATCAATATAGATGGAAGCGTTCATTGCAGGAGAACAGGGAACTGTGGTCCTGTCACTCACCTCCCTGCGCTCTGTCTCTCCCGCACTGAATGGTGAAGCAGGAAGACTTCTCCCCGCTCCACTATTCAGCCTGCAGGCACAGATTGCGCTGCCGGCCTGTGTGGGCGGAGCCTGCAACCCAGAAATCTGCATAAGCTCCGCCCACACAGTGCTGCAGAGTGATCTGTGTCTGCAGGGGAGAGAGGACTGTGAGCTTCAGGAACGGGTGAGTAGGTACTGTGTTTTTTTATTTTCTTTAACAAAGGGCTTTTCTACCATGGAGGGGGCACAGAGGGCATTATTACTACTACAAAGGGAACACAGAGGGCATTATTACTACTACAAAGGTGGCACAGAGGGCATTATTACTACAAAGGGGGCACAGAGGGCAATACTACTAAAAAAGGGCATTACTAGTATTAGGGGGGCACAATGGGCATTACTACTATGGAGGGGGCACAATGGGCATTACTACTATAAATGGGATACAATGGGCATTATAACTATGAAGTGGGCACAATGGGCATTATAACAATGAAGTGGGCACAATGGGCATTACTACTGTGAAGGGGGCACAGAGAGCATTACCCTTGTAAAGTGGGTGGGCATAACTGTTATGGGGCACTGAGTGGGCATTATTACTATGAAGGGGCACAGAGGGCATTAATACTGTTATGGGAAGACAGTGGGGGCATAACTACTGTGAGGGAGGCACAAAGAGGGCATTACAACTGTAAGGGGGCACAATGAAGGGATAAGTACTTTAAACTGTGAAAGTTGTACAGTGAAGGCATAACTACCTTGAAGGGGCACAATATGGGCATAACTACAATGAGAGGGCACATATCTGGATAAAACTACTGTGAAGGTTGTACAATGAGGGCAACACTACTGTGAAGGGGTACAATTTTTTAAAAGTATTGTTGGGGGAGGGGAGGGGGGGTGCCTGAAAAAGGACCCGCCCCGGGTGACAAACACCCTAGGTACGCCACTGCGTATGCCATCCGTTTTTTTTGCGGATTCATTGTAGTAATGCCTAAAACTGACAAGAATAGGACATGTTCTATATTTTTTTTTGCAGGGCTATGGAACGGACATACTGATGCTAACAGCACACGATGTGCTGTCCGCATTTTTTGCGGACCCATTGAAATTAATGGGTCCGCATCCTATCGGCAAAAAAAATGGAACAGACACGAAAACAAACAACGTTCATGTGCATGTAGCCTAATACTGAAACCATTGCAGACTCTGTTTCTCGTCATCTCCTGTTGTGCTTCAGATGAGCGCCAGTGTACATTTTTAATAATAAAATAATAAAGAGCCTGATTTATTGGGTAGTATACTGCCAATAAATTTCCCTTTCTCGACCAACTTTTTTTTATCATATCATGGTATTCTCTATCTCTCCATATTGTCTTGGCTTTCCCCCACTGGACTAGTGTAATTTTCTATGCTTTGCTTGCTATGAAACTATACGCTTTACAAAAGGAAAAACGTTTGCGATCTTCTCATAATGACCTGAATTGTTTCAGCCCATGTGCCAGACCCTGCGACAAGAGGGGGTTAAGAAAACTCAGTAAGTAAGTTGTCTTTCTGCACACAAGTGAGGTCATTCCTCAGGCTCTGTAGGCAGCTGTGCTCTTTCTAACCTTTCCTTTCAAGGTCTAAGCTTGGTTCATAATATGTCTGTCAGAACTGATTTCTTTCTGATCCAGAAGCAACAGCTCGCAGGAACAGATTAATTGCTCTCTCACCCCAGAGGTGCTTGGGTTGCATTGCAAGGCAGAGGTGATGTCCGTCAAGAACCGTGTGTCACTGGTGTGATTACACATGCTGGTAGACTGCTATATGTATACCAGATGATCCTCCTTTTTTTTTTTGGAGCGTTTATGCCGTGATATTGGAAAATGTTTTTGGCAGATAGATCTTATTAAACACCCACATGTCAATGAGATCATTGAAAGGCAATTCTGCCTCATTTAGAAGATGAGTGAATGGCACAAATTTATGTAGAAAGGAACATCATTTCTTTTATATTCTTAGAGGTAAAAACAGTTAGCTTTTGTAGTGCGTTTTTTTGTGTGTCCATGCTCTTTTTTTTTTCTTCTCTAAATTGCAGCATGCAGAGGTCTATTACTAAAAAATAAAACAAAAGTAAAACGCGTCTATATAAGGGTTTGGTTTTTAAATGGCGTTTTTTTTTTTTTTTTTTAACAATTTCGTTTTTTTTTTAATAGAGACCTACATAGGAAGTAACATCAGAGGGGTACATACTTTCCTTTTGAACAACAAATGCAAAATTTTATTAAAACACTGTTGGTTTAAAAAAATACATGCAAAATGCAGGACGTAACATAAAAAAAATATAGGAATTCTTTTGTGTCCAGATGCTGAATGGCAGGCGGTGACGGGGATGCGGGTGACGCTAGAGAGGTTCGTCACCGCCTGCCTCCCCTGGGCAGGTAAGTAGAATCAGTGTGAGGGGCCTGGGCATATGGGGGGGGCATTTCCAGGCTTGGATAACCCCTTTAAAGAGGACCTATCGCCTCTCCTGACATGTCTGTTTTAGTTACTGATTGCATTCTCCATGTAATAAAAATTCTGGATCATTTGTTTTTATGACTCTATGTTGTGCCATTCCTTTATTATTCCTGATAGAAAGTATGAGTTAATTGCTGGCAGTTTGCAGTGAGGGTCCAACTGGGTGTTACCACTGTGCAGCACTGACAATGTCAGACTGTGTAAGGACACACCCACAATTGGTAACACCCAGCTGGACCTTCCCTGCAAACGGCCAGCAATTAATTCAAGTTATAGCTAAAATAATAATGGGATGGCACAACATAGTCATAAAAATAGGTGCTCCAGAGTTGTTATTACATGCAAGTAGTTTCTGAAACAGACATGTCAGGAAAGGGGACAGCTCCTCTTTAAAGAAGATCTGCTACATCATGACCTCTTGAGATTCAGCACATGGACAAATGTCCTGATATTTTCCTTTAGAATTGGCTGCTATAATTCAGAATTTGCAGAATTATTACTTTTATCGATGCTGGAAAGCCATCCAGGCCCAGATGCAGCAAAACAGGCCCAGACCATGATACTACCCCACTGGATTTCCCTGATGGGATGAGGTTTTTATGCTTGAATGCAGTGTTTTCCTTTCTCCAAACATAACGCTTGTTATTTAAATCAAAAAGTTCTATTTTGGTCTCATTCATACACAGAACTTTGTTCCAGTAATCTTCTGGCTTGTCCAAGTGATTCTTAAACTGCAAATGGACACCAATGTTTTTTTTTTTTAGCGAGCATCATCTTTCTCTATCCTTTCGCTATTCTGACATGTTTGTTATGTCCTCCTTATGATGGACTTGTCAATATTAGCTAATGTGAGGGGTCCTTAGTTGCTTAGAGGTTATCTTGGGTTCCTTTGTGACCTCGTGGATTACTAAACGTCTTGCTTTTGGCGTAATATTTGTTGGTTACCCACTCCTGGGGAGGGTTCTACTGGTCTTGAATTTCCTCCATTTATACACAATCTGACTCTGGAATGTTGAAGACCAAACACTGATAGTTTTGTAACCTTTTCCAGCCTGATGAGCATCAACAACTCTTCATCTGAGGTCCTCAGAAAAAAACCACTCACGTTGCCGGAACTGCCTGCCGGATCCGGAAATCCATATGCAAACGGATAGCATTTGTTTCCGGATCCGGATGCGGATCCGTCTGACAAATGCATTGAAATACCGGATCCGTCTCTCTGGTGTCATCCGGAAAAATGGATCCGGTATTTATTTTTTTCAAATTTTTAAAGGTCTGCGCATGCGGAGACCGGGAAACCGGTACTGGTTTCGGCATTAATACATTTCAACGGAAATTAATGCTGGATCCGGCAAAGTGTTCCGGAATTTTGGCTGGATATAATACTGCAGCATGCTGTGGTATTTTCTCCGGCCAAATACCGTAAGAGGGACTGAACTGAAGACATCCTGATGCATACTGAACGGATTGCTTTCCATTCAGAATGCATTAGGATAAAGCTGAAGCGTTATTTTTCCGGTATTGAGCCCCTAAGACGGAACTCAATACCGGAAAACTTTAACGCTAGTGTGACAGTACCCTAAGGCTAGTTTCCCACCAGTAATGAACTCTGACAGGCTGTTCCTCTACCAGAACAGCCTGCAGGAGTTCATTGTATCTGGCATTGTGGATAGTACCTTTCCCCTCCAGAGCCCATTGACCATAATGGGACTCGAGCCGGATCCCATTATAGTCAATGGGGCCTGGCGGTGCTCCAGCAGTTTCTGACTATGCGGGTTTGCCATAAACTCCAGCAGGCTGTTCCTCAACCTGAACCGTTTAGCGCTATGATGAAACTAGCCTAACAAATCTGGAACCAGCCCTTTACTTCACATGTATCCAGAGATCTCCCTATTCAGCGCTCCTGTTGCTCTGCTATATTATCTTCAGACTGGCAGCTCAGGGGGCATGTCCTTTCTCAAGGGGCATTTCCTTTCTCAATCGGCATTTCCTTTTTACTGCAGCTCTCTCCCTGTAACTGTCACAGCTTCTTACAGTAGATAAGGCTGATTGTTGTCATGGCAGTTAAAGGATGGACTGAACATGTCAGACCACCTTAGTAGGTGGACATGCACATTCCTATACAGACTAAACACAAGGGGGCAATATTATAATAATATAAAGAGTATCTCACAACTCGATCATTTTGTAGCAGAAAGATAAATTCAAAAATAACTAGTTTTTATGCTGGTCTATTCAAATGACATTTAAAGTCGGTCCCCTTTAAACATTTTTATTTTCTGACCTGTTAGAAAGGTACATGATGTAATCTGTAGTGAATGTAATGTTCTCATGAGTGACTGTTTATAACCTCCCTTCTGATCCTCAGCTTTGTCATGTGACCAACTCTCTGATCTCCAACGGACACAAGACAGGAGGTCCGTTACTTCTCTATTCATTACTATGAGACTGACATTGAGGCTCCCATAGGAATACACAGAAAAACTGACTTCCTGTCAACACATAAGATGCTGTGCTATTTGGAAAGTCAGAGTGCTGGTCACATGACACAGCTGAGGATCAGAAGAGAGGGTATACCTCACAAATACAGTCACCGGTAAGATGATTACCTTCACTACAGTTTACATCATGTACCTTGGAGTGCTTCTTTAATGTTGGCACAACCCCTTTAAGTGAAGAGAGCCATGGACTCCATTCATTCTCTGCAATCTGACCTGGTAGTGTTTTTTTAAATCTTGTTCTCTCAATGGTAGGTAGGAGTCTCATAGGTGTGACGCCCACCTATCTGATACTTAGGGCATATACTGATTGGAAAACCCCTTTATAAGGCACTTTCAAACACATTTTTTGTTTCTGCATTTTAAAACTCATGTAAAAATTCCAGGCATGTCAGGTGTTTTATACTGTACTTTGCAACCTTTTATACGTGCATTTTCATGGTTTTACTGCACTTTTTCTAGAAGAAACTGTTCAAGCAAATGTACCTAAAACTGTGCCCGTGGTTTTTAAATGAAGCACCCTCACAACATTTTTATCTTTTGGGTCCTTAGAAAGGTACATGATGTAAGTTGTAAAGAAGTTAATCTTTTTACTGATGACTTTGGTTGTGAGTTACCCACTCCCTTCTAGTCCTCAGCAGCGGTGTCATGTGACCTTCCAACTGACACAGTGTGTTATGTGTGGACAGAAAGGCAGTTTCTCTATGAGTCTATTCTTTCCTGTCGGAGCCTTGATGTTTCCCTCATAGGAGTGAATAGGGAGACTGACACAGCTGAGAACTAGAAGGGAGTGGGTAACTCAAAAATGCTGTCACTGGTAAGGAGATTACCTTCACTGCAGTTTACATTGTGTACCTTTCTAACGGGCCAGAGAATAAAAAAATTGTGGGAGTGCTTCTTTGTCTATTTGGAAAAATACGTTTTCAGCTGCCCTAGATTTTCAGATCTGATTCCAGCATTATTAGTATCCATAACTCAATTTTGAAGTAAGAGAAGCAAATGTTTTAGATAAACCAGGTTTGCTCAACCTGATTTCAGCATGTTGCTATCCAGTATTTCCTAAGTGTTATGTAAGGTAAGAGCAGGGCAAAGTCGATTTATAGCTTTTAAAAGTCCTCCAAACTTTGTATGGTTATTATTATGTTTTTTTTTTTTACTGTGTAGCATTTTTGTACAGCTTTAGCCTTAGCTACAGTGTAAGCCTATGGGAGATGACTTGGCAGCCTTCTTTGAAACCATTTGGCTTTGAAAAGTAAATTAATCCCAATTCACTGCTTAGTGGGGTTCCAGTACACATACATGTTATTCACATCTTTACAGTCTTATTCTGCGGCTGGCAAAAAGGAAATTCTCTTTTAACTTTTCAAAAGATTCCTGTTAAACCAGTGAACGAAACATATCCCAGTGGGCAACTTGGGTTTCTCAATGTGTTGGCCTTCAGTGTGATTTGTCAATGTTTTCAACATGTAGAACTATAATGAAACAACTCTGTTCAGAAGCCGAGATGGAAATTTTCATTTCACGGTTACTTGTGTGTAGAGCACTTTTGTTCCCCTTCTTACATGACAGATTTACTTGTTCCATAGCTTGTCTCTCTAGTCATTGTCCAATTAAAGAATCATTGCACACTCCGCATATGAGGTTTCATAGTAGTCATTAAAACGAGGCCAATATTAGTTTAATATATGCGTGTGTCGGACTTACAGTTTCAGGCCGCTTTCTGTCAGTTAATGCTCTTTTTCACTCCACAATAGTTTCAGGAACGGAAGAGAAACAAAAACTAATTTAAAATTAATTTTAAACCATGAAACATGCCTTTAATTAAAAATTTAAAAGTGTTGTTACTAGAGACATAAAAGACAAAAACAGCAAAAAAAAGTAGCCGTTATTGTAGACCTAGTTCAGATGTTAAAGGGGTTGTTCAGTACGTATTGATGACCTATAATCAGGATAGACCATCAATATCTGATCGGTGGGGGTCCGACCCCCAGCACCCCTGCCGATCAGTTGTTTGAAGAGGAGGTGGAGCTCATGCAAGTGATGCTTCCTCTTCAAGAATACACTGTGCGCCATCTTGAAAGTTTTGGCGGCGCAGTGCTTCTTCTGCCTCCTCTTCACACAGCTGATTGGCGGGAGTGCTGGGAGTCAGACCCCCACCTATCAGATATTGATAACCTATCCTGAGAATAGGTCATCAATATCTACTAGCTGCACGACCACTTGAAGGTGCCTATGCTTATCAGATGAATGTCACCCAAGCCCACTCCTTTTGGCAAGGCTGCCTGACCATCTAATGTGTGTGTGTGGGTGTGGGTGTTCCAACAATCCCACCGATATTACAACATGCCTGTGTTCTCAAGGAAAATCACTGCTGCAAGAATCTCGGAGGACCATGTGCTTGTAATAGCTGTTGGCCCCCACGGTGCCCAGCTCGGTGGTTCCGTGGTCAGCACTGTTGTTTTGCGGCGCTAGGTTTGACCAAGGACAACATCTGCATGGAGTATGTAGCACTGTCTTTTTCCCATCTTTGCATGGGTTTCTTCCAGGTTCTCTGGTTTTCTCCCAAACTCCAAGAACATACTGATAGGCGGGTTTGAATGACGCTCTCTGTACAGCGCTGCAGAATATGTTAGTGCTATATAAATGGATAAATAAAGTACACATGCAGCTGAGTGTGCCTATGTTCTCAAGGGGAGTAAGTTGCCTCATTGAGAAAAAAAGTCGGACTTGTTAAATTTCAGCATGCCCGATTCTTTTTCCCCTTGACATCATCTTTGTGGAAGAGTTGACACATTGGTGACACATTACTTTTGGTATATTTTATTCATATAAGTAAATACGGTAGGCTACAATATTTTTTATGCTGTTTACTTGAAAATCAGACCTCCTATAGTACATGACAGTCGCTTTCATACAAAGTTTATTAACTCATTAGCTATGCAACATTTTTAATTACATGCAATTACAAAGATATTCAGATCCAGGGGCTACTTTAAAAACTGAGTATTTTCTTTGGAACAAACGCTTAAATTTTCGGACACATTGGTGTTTCAAGAGACCTACGTATGGACTGCGCAGAATGTCTCTTATTAGAATGCATTTCATATGTGCACAGTGCTTGCTGGTTATGACGTTCTCTGATGAGTATGCAGGTGTAATCAGCGGACAAGTGTTTGATCTCAGCACAGTCTATATGGCGTGGCTGTTATCACCCATCCGGATGTAGACACAAAACCCTTTTTGCTAATTGGTAAAGGCACATTTACCTGACAAACTGAACACACAACTGTCGGGAAGAAACCATTCCAAGAGCTGTATTTCCACTGTATCGGGACGAGCAATTGCTATAGATTCTGTTCTCATAGAGATCGTTTCTTGGCAGCAGGTATCTGTTTCCACAGCACAATCTGCTGCCCAAAAACGATGATTTAGGTGTTGGCATAAATTATGATTTCACCCAATGAATGAGCGCCTTACTCGTTTATCGAGTGATCTGTGGCAGTCATACTGAAGTGAATGGGGACGGAGGAGCTGTAATTACACCTGCTTACCGCTGCAATGTCGACAGCGAGCAGGTAAACGGCGAGGAGAAGGAAGAGCTTGTACAACCGCTGCATTCTCTTCAAAAGCTGATCAGCAGGGTGCTGGCAGTTGAGTCCCCTGCTGATTTGATATTGATAAGAAAAGTGGACAACCCCCTTAGACGGTTTCTACAAGAATGGGGAAATCCCTTTTATTCTTGCACTCCTTTAACCCTTAATGACATTAAATATGTCTACAGTCCCTGACAAAAGTTTTGTCACTTCTCTATTTTGTAGAAACTCCTGCTATTAACCTGACTTTTAATTAATCAATTGGTGTTAGAAATAGCTCATATGAAAAGCTAAAGCCCTCCCAAATGATGTTTAATGCACTGAAATAAATTAGTTTCACTGAAAAAAGATTGATCATTTAATCAAGACAGAATGGTCAAATTTTGCCAAGACAAAAGTTTTGTCGCCTATACAGAAATTGAACAACTTTACTGCAAATCCAAAAATATGTCAGCAAATTAAGTAGTGGTGCTGTGAGATCCAAATTTAATATCTTGTATGACTTCCATGAGCTTGAAGGACAGCATCCATGCGGTTTGGCGAGCATTCATACAATTTATTGATGAAGTCATCAGGAATAGCAAAGAAAACAGTCTTGCATGCCTCCCAGAGTTCATCAATATTCTTTGGTTTCGTCTTCCTTGCTTCCTCTTTCATCCTTCACCACATATGCTCAATGATGTTCATGTCTGGTGACTGGGCTGGCCAATCCTGGAGCATCTTGATCTTCTTCGCCTTAAGGAACTTCGCACACCACCATACTGGATGTAACCCCAGACCATGATTTTGCCTCCACCAAACTTCACTGTTTTCTGGGTAAATCTCGGCTCCATGCGGGTTCCAGTAGGTCTCCTGCAATATTTTCAGCGACTGTGGTGTAATTCAACAGAAGATTCATCTGAAAAATCCACCTTCTTCGACTTTTCCAGCGTCCATCCTTTTAGCAGGCTGTGGCCCTTGGCAAATGCCACACGGTTTTTCAATTGTCTTTTGTTTAGTGCTGGCTTATGGGCACTGATTCGACCATGGAGGCCATTTCGAGACAGAATCCAACAAACTGTTCTGGTTGACACAAAGACTTAAGGTGACCAGGTCTCGTGGAGCTCTGCTGCAGTGGAAAATGGTCTGGCCTTGGATTTTCGAGCCAACAAACGGTCCTCTCGAGCAGTTGTCTTGCGGGGTTGGCCTGACTTGGCCTTGTCCAAAACGTCTCCAGTCTCTTCAAATCTTTTTTTTTATCCTCTGAACTTGACGCTGAGACACATTGAAGGTGTCTGCCACATCAGCAGTGGATCTGGTCTTCAGCCTCTTGATAATCAACACTTTAGTCTCCGGGTGAATCTTAAGCATGTTTGCAGAGGTCTAGTGCAGTTGATGTGAAGGTCTAGTGTACTGGGGTTCTTTTTATACACACCTGAGACCTAATTGATCCATTATTAGTCACAGGTGAAACTCATATGACAAGGCGACAACACTTATGTCTTGGCAAAAATTGACTCATTGGACTTTACCAAGCTGTGAATATTAGAATACTTTTTGTCAGTTTCTTTTTGCACTGAAACATTATTACAAAAGCTGTTGGGATTAAAATGACCCATTTCTTGTAACAAAATCTTGATTAGAAATATATTTTAGCGGCACTTCAGGTCAATTTGTACACAAGTGACAAGACTTTTGTCAGGGACTGTATATGAGAAGAAGAGGACAGGCACTCACAAATTGGATGCAATTCTTGTGTATTTATTGCCACATCAGAAGAATTGACGCGTTTCGACTCACAATCGAGTCTTTTTCAAACAAGTGAAAATACAGAGATAGCGGAGATTTAAATAACCCGCCAGATCTGACGTCACCAAGAGTGACGTCAGGTTGTCAGGGCAACCACATAAACAAACATAATCACTGAAGCATTGGGATAATGGTAGGTGGGGGATAAAATGGAAAGCATATTCGGGCAGTAGTATTGCGGACATGATAATCACAATATAGTGCAGTGAGGAAGAACAAATACTGCTTAATAAATAGTACATGTCAAACCGTGCAGAAAAACATGCAGGAATGATGCCAGTTGGGGTTATAATCGTAAACTTTGTCATGTTTTCTATGGAAAAAAGGAGAAAATGAATTTTATTGTGTTAAAGGAAACTTTAAGTTATAAGAAACAACTAATCTCATAATCACAGTTCAAGACTTTTGGCTCCAGAGTTTGTAATCTGTGGATCCAGAAGGCTTCCCGTTTTTTCAACATCTTGATTCTGTCGCCGCCCCTTCGTGGTGGTAATACCTGCTCAATAATCTGAAAACGAAGTTGAGATACATTGTGACGGCATTTGTCAAAGTGGAATGGTACTGGAAGTAGCAGATTCTTTTTCCTGATCGGGACGCCGGCTCTGGACACGTGCACCGCACAGCTAACGAACAGAGTGCCGACTGTGTTACAGTGAGACATTAGATATGTCTAGTGACAAAATGATGTCAACTTTGAGTATTAACGGGGAGAAATGTGGGTAGAATCCCAATGACAAATGATTTTCATTACATATTTTATGTATTTTCTTTAGTGTATCAAGTTTATGTTTATTATATCATGTTAACTTATACAGGATGCAGTAGAGATACAAATCAATTACCCAAAGTGTACAGTAGATCAACACAAGATCTCATTCACCTTACAAGCTCATGCACTGACATCTATGTGAGTATGCCACTGTTTTTTCCTGTCTGATTTGTACAGAATCTGACAGAAACAGCCTCCAAGGCACACGGGAGCTCTAATACCGCTCTGTAAACAGCAGAGTTATGGGACCGCTGTGCGCCTCAAGCCATAAGACTGCAAATTTGTTCAGATTTTAAATTCTTGGATTACGAAAAAGAAACTTCATCTCTGTGAGTTTAGAGGAGTGTTTTTTTTGTGTGTGTTTTTGCTTCTACACAATCTTTGGCCAAACAGTGGGGTCAATAATGGAGGTAGAGCGCGGAGGGATAAACGTAACGTCTTCAGAATGGTACAAGTTTATTTTCCTCAATATTAAGTCACAAAATATGTTTGCTTTTGTTTATTTATATATACATTTTTCAGCACCTATGAATTATATTTTGTTGCTCCTTTTCTCATTTGTTAAAGGGCATCTGTCTGCAGATTTGTCCTTATGACACTGGCTGACCTGTTACATGTGCGCTTGGCAGCTGAAGGCATCTGTGTTGGTCCCATGTTCATATGATGCCTTCAGCTGCCCAAGTGCACATGTAACAGGTCAGCCAGTGTCATAGGTACAAATACAGGTGCCCTATAATGTACTAGTTATATAATTCTAGTTATATAATTCAGATGGTAATGGTGTCACGACTGACTGTTAACTGTTAGCTACAGTAATTTGTAATTCTCTGTACTTTGTAGGATCTGAAGAGGAGCTTGCAGGTGTGCAGTATCCAACACAGGACATGTACCCTCTGCAAGACGACGACCAACAGGGATGGGTGTCATGGGCTTGGTCTTTTGTTCCAGCCATTGTAAGTTCCGGTAATGACATTGAAGGAGAAGAAGGCTACATAGGATCCGAAGATGGAAGTGTAACACAGGGTCATCATTCTCAGCGCTCCAAAGATCCAATCATCTCTATAGGTTTCTACTGCACCAAGGCCACAGTTACTTTCAAGGTCTGTTAGTTATATTACAGTTTATTGATTTGTATGGATTTTTTATGTTAGTGGGTGACTGTGCCCAGAGTATAATTTTATATAGCTGTTCATTAATATCATAAAAATGGAATATATGCACGCAGTATAGGAATCTAATCGCTAAGGCTACTTTCACACTTGTATTTTTGCCTGATCCAGCAGAGGTCAGCAACAGCTCTTCAGTTTGTGATAATACAACCGTCTGCATCCGTTGTGAACGAATCAAGTTGTATTATCTTTAAAATAGCAATGACGGATCCGGCATTAAAACCATTGGGGCACCATTGACTTGCATTGTGTGTCATGCCGTCCGTTTTGCTCCGCATCCCATGCCGGACAGAAAACCGCAGCTTGCGTTCAGTTCAGTTTTGTTCTTATTGACAATTAACGGGGACAAAACGGAAGCATTTTCCTACGGTATAGAGATCCTCTGTCTTACTCGATACCTGAAAAGTTAAATGCAAGTGTGAAAGTAGCCTAAAACAGCGATAACTTTATCCATCCATTATCAATATTAGGTTGTATTTCTATAGATCCCTTTACATTGGATGATTATTGGGCTTGAATCTTTGTATGAACCCTTGTACCTTATAATTGCTGTGTAAACGTGACGCCAAACACCTGATCCACAAGCATCCGGTGATAGCATCGTTGTATGCTGACACCAAAATAATTGTTTCTGAGCAGCAGATTGTCCTGTGGAAACGGGAATTTGCTGCCCAGAAACAATGGATCTCAATGGGGATTTCAATTCAGCAATGAGCATACAGCAGAGGCGAGTGCTGCATGTAAATGCAGCTTTCACCTCTTCTGACGAGCAAGAAGTTATCAGAAACGAACGGTTTGTTCCCAATAATTGCCAGCAAAGTCAGCCCATATAAAGGGGCCTGTAAAGCCTCATCCACACGGCAGTGTTTGGGCAATGATTTCCATCAGTGATTGTGAGCCAAAACCAGGATTGGAGCCTCCACAGACATAAGGTATAAGGGAAAGATCTGCTCCTGCTCTGTGTTTAGGGCTGCACCTGGTTTGGGCTTACAGTCACTGATGGAAATCACTGACCAAAACACTGGCGTGTGAATGAGTCATAAGGCCTATTGCAGACGAGCATTCCTCCTGCAGCAAGTCCGCAATGCAGCTCCCGGCCTGACCTCCCAGCGCTGTCGGAGGTCACATGGCATTATAATGCTGCCAGTGTTATCCAATACATTCCAGACCTCTAAGGGTTACATAGCATCATAAATCAATATAATGCTCTGTGAATCCCGTCAGTGCCGGGAGGTCAGGCCGGTTGCTGCGATACGGACTCGCTGCGGGAGGAACGCTCATCTGCAAGGGGGCTTAAGGGTTGTTCAGGAAATAGAAAACAGGATCCCCTTCTTTCCAGAAACAGTGCCACCCTTGTCTATGGGTATTACAGCTCATTCCCATTCAAGAGATTGGGGCTGAGAGCCCCAAACAGCCCCTGGACTGAAGTTCTTGATGTTACCTTTAGCCGTTGCAGATATTGCATTATGGTCAAATAGAGTTTTCTATAATTAATTTCTTGTCTGATGTGTCCAGATTATTACCATATCATGTTAAAGGGATTCTTCGGGATTTACTTATTAGGGTGGGATCACGTCACGTTTTTGTCATAAGTTTAACGTATACAAAAAAAGGTATATGTTAACAGATGTATGCGTTTTTTTGTAGGACTCTGCAGGGTGGAAAAACGTAGCACACTATGTTTTTCCATCCTGCAAAGTCCAGGATAAAAACATATACTTTTATTTTTTTTTAGAATGGAACTCTATGGTGACTGCTACCACAGTATGGTTCTGTGTGAGGTATCCGTTAACATATAATTTCTTTAGTGCGCGTTAAACGTATGACAAAAATGTGATGTGAACCCACCCTTAATGACCTATCCTCATTAGGTCGGCAGGGATCCGACTCCTGGGAGCGGTACAAAGAGGCTCTGGCGCTCTGAGTAATTAGTCCTCTTCCTAGGCCATGTGATGTCACGTACACATGTCTCATGGCCTAGGCGCTGCACAGCCCTGTTCGAGTGAATGGGGCTGAGCTGCAATACCAAGCACAGCCCCTATGCAATGGCCGGAGCTGTTCTTGGTGAGCTGCGAGAAGGTCATGTGAGCGCTGCAGCATCCTCGAACAGCTGATTGGTGGTGTGCCAAGAGCCGGACACCCACGATCTCATATTGAAGAGCTATGTGGATAGGTCATTAGTATGTAAATCCCAGAGAAACCCCTTTAAGATTAAAATACACTCTGAATATCAGCAGGGCTCAGCAAAGACGCTTCCGTTACTGATAATACAACCGTCTGCATCCGTTATGAACGGTACCGGTTGTATTATCTTTATCATACCCAAGACGGATCCGTCATGAACTCCACTGAAAGTCAATAGGGGACGGATCAGTTTTCTATTGTGTCAGAGAAAATGGATCCGTCCCCATTGACTTGCATTGTGGGTTATGACGGATCCGTCTTGCTCCACATCTCATAATGGCAACAAAACCGCAGCATATTCTCTGTTATGAGAACGCAACCAAACGGAATGGAATGCATTTTGGAGCATTCCGTTCTGTTCAGTTACATTTGGTCTCCATTCACAATGAATGGGGACAAAGAAGAAGCGTTTTTTTTCCGGTATTGGGACCCTATGACGCATCTCAATACCAAAAAATAAACGCTAGTGTGAAAGTAGCCGCCTAACAAGACCACGCAGACAACGTACAACAATGGCCATCGCAACTGCAAGTTCCCATTTTTATTACAACTTTCCTAAGCAATAATTCTGCTCCTCCTTAACACCTTCTCCCCTCAAATGACCTGCAACAAATTAACAAACATCTAGCCGAGAAAAATAAAAACCTTACATCTGCAATGTGATGTTCAGTATGAGATTCACATGTTACACCGAGACAGAAAACATTAGCATTCATTGTTCTAGTTTCTTGCGAGGAATGTATGGAATTAATTTGTGGTTCATATTTGGTATTAAAAAAAAAAAAGGGTCAGATTTCTGCATTTACATTCTGAGTGGTTGATACCATTCCAAGGAAATGGGAGAAAAACATGCCAAATTAAACGTAACATTTTCCTAATACTGTTGAAAATTGTTCTTGTAAATGTTTGAGTTCTTTTAATCAATTAATTGCTTTTCCTCCTCAATAATTGCTGACAGCTGATGGAGAGGAAGGAGAGAAATTGGGCTATATTTAAGACTAAAGTTTTTTTTTTTCTCTTTCTCAAAGCTGTCTTGTTTCACCTCACACTCATTTGTGTGTCTTGTCACTGAATGACATTCGTCAAGTCGTAAAATCGCAGTTACCACATCCTAAATGTATTCCTATGGAAGAAAAAAAGCCTCCATGATGTTTTTTCCAGCAATGGAGGCAACTTTTCTTTCTTCGGGAAACATTTAAGCTGCTGTTAATATTTAAAGACCACACAATATAAATGATGTACACATTGATAAGGTTAAATAATCACATGAGGCCCTTTTACACAGGAAAATCATTAGGTCAATTATTGGGAATGATAGCTTGTAGAAATGCTTGTTCCCAATAATTGTCCTGCGTGAGGGCGATGTCACAAATTTTGGGTTTTTTTATGCAGTTTTTAAAGCCAGGATTAAATTGCCCTTAAAGGCTATGTACACCTTTTGGAGGCAATTTTTGTTTGATTGCATTTTACTCATTTTTGGCTAAAAATCATATTTTCAATTGGCCTTTATTAAAAATATTGAGCTGTTCTGTCACAAAGGGTTAACAGTTTTTGTTTTTATTAATAAACCTTATCTGTAAATTACTAAGAGGTCATAAACGCTTATTTAAGCCACATTCTTATCGGTAAGCTAAGGATTGAGCTATAATGGGTGTTTATAATGTTAGAGAGCAGAGATAAGGAGTCTGTGAGCTCCCCAGATGACATAAAATCTACTGGCAGCTAGTAGAGCATCTCAGCTCTGTACAGAAAAAAGGATTCTGTATTTTTAATAAAGACCAATTGAAAAAAATTATTTTTAACTCAAAATAAGTACAACGCAATAATAAAAAAATTGCCCCCAAAGGTGTACATAGGCTTTAATACTTTCTCTTCTGTTATGATCCACATCTGATTTTGGCTTTAAAAAGCCTTGACCGTGTGGCAGCACCCTAAAGCTGCCAGCAATCACGTAATAAACAACTCATTGGGTGATCATGTCTTTCAGCCAGCACCCAGTCATCTTTTCTGGTCAGCGGATGGGATCTGATGCCCAGAAACAATGACTCTCTATAAGGCTCCATTCACACGGCCGTGGTGTGTTGCGGACCCGCAAATTGCGGATCCGCAACACACCCGCCCGGCACCCCTATAGAAATGCCTATTCTTGTCCGCAAGCTGCCCTGTAGTGCATAGAAATCTATCTAGCCATCCTTGGATAAGGCCTTATTCAGGCTTCAGTGAATCATGGATGTGTGCTGTCTGTGTACTCCTTGGACAGCATACACACCCATTGATTTTAATGCGTGTATTCACACATCCGTGATTTACCACGGTCTGGAGCATGCCCTATGTTTGTCCATGTTTACAGATTTTTCACACCCATTATAGTCTATGGCCTTGATTTATCATACTTTTACTCCAGAATTCTGACGTCAAAAAGTCACAAAAACGGGGCTTTTTTGCACTCGCTTGTGCAAAATATTGCGACTTTTTGCATTTTTACACCACGCACTCCAGTTTTGCAATGTGGGTGGAAAAGTAGGTGTGGTGAGCTATGTTAATGAGCTTCAGGCCAGATTTATCATTGCAACTTTTTTAAAAAGTCGCGACCTCACTCCAGGAGGTGGGTGGAATAGAAAAACTGGAGTAGCTTCTCTAGAAAAATTTATCAAGTAACATGAGACATTTGATAAATGTGGCATAAAGTACTCCAACGAAGACTCAAGCAAAACTATCTTCAAAATTTCCCCTCATAATAAATTCCCCCCTATATGTCCAGGAAAAAACACAGACAGAATATGGATGACATCTGTGTTTCATCTAGGAGATGCTCTTGAAATTAAAGGGGTTTTCCGAGACTTTAATACTGATGACCTATCCCAGGATAAGGCCTCTTGCGTACGGGCACCAACCGTGGGCCAGCCGCATGCGGATTGCGACCCCATTCACTTCAATCGGGTCCGCGATCTGTCCGTTCCGCAAAAAGATAGGACAAGTTGCGGAACGGAAGCACGGAACTAAACACCACAGAAGCACTCCGTAGTGCTTCCATTCCGTTCCGTTCCGCACCGCATCTCCGGACCCATTGAAGTGAATGAGTCCGCATCCGTGATGCGGAATGCACACGGCCGGTGTCCCGTGTATTGTGGACCTGCCGTATGTGGGACACAATACGGCCACGGGGGACACACAGTCGTGTGCAAGAGGCCTAAGTGGCCTAAGTGATTGGTGATGGTTCGACAACCAGGAGCCCCACCAATCAGCTATTTGAGAAGGCATCAGCGCTTGCAGTAGTGCTTCGACCTTCTCACACCTTTCCCTAGGCCAGTGACGACACATTCATCGGTCACATGGTCTAGGCGCAGCTCAACCCCATAATTGTGAATGGCGCAGAGCCACAATACCAAGCGTAGACGCTATACAATGTATGTTTGATAAGCACAGAGAAGGCTGCGGTGCTCACAGTAGCGCTGGTACCTTCTCAAACAGCTGATCGGTGTGGTCCCGGGTGTAAGACCCTCACCAATAAGATACTAATGACCTATCCAGAGGACAGGTCATAAGTATAAAAGTCTTGGAAATGCCTTGTAATTTTCAGCCTAGCAATGTCCATGCAATACAGCCAGACACATGGACCAAATACGGATCCTTCACTGACATCCTTACGGATAAACCACTGTCCATCTTGTCACTAATGTCATCATGGACATGTGGATGAGGCCTAAATGTGTGTTCCCTCCTCAGAGCCCTCCTCTTTGAACCACAGTGGATAGCTGGTAACAAGAAGTGACCGTCACTGCGGTGGGTTAGAGCTCTCAATGGATTATTACAAGAGATTTCAATGCCACGTGTAATACTACATTCTCCCAGTAGTGGCCACTGCAGAGATAATGACCAGCCAACCCTGGAACAATCAAGTTGACTTGTGCCGATCAGCTGATAACCGATTTATGGCCACGTTTACCTCTAGTGTATGAGACCCATGCATTAGATAGGCTGATGTTCTGAATGCTTATGTCAGCTTCATTAATAGCTGGATAGCCGATGAAAAAAAATAATGTAAGATTTAAGAAATTTTACATGTATACTCTACTATATGAGCCGGGGAACCAACAAAACATAAGCCAAATAATTATCCCCAAAATACAGCCCTCCTATCAACAGTCCTGACCAGTTGTGGATATGAACACATGGCGTGTAGTACGGGGGAGGTCTTTTGAGTCTTTTTCATTGCTCTTCAAGCAGATTTTTATGCAGTTAATGTCATGAAAGATCTAGACGTAAATATCTCCAAGAAGAACTGAATGACTAACGGCGTAGCCTCTTATCTCTTACTTAATCTCCTCTCGACATCATTTTCATGACTGCAGCAAACTTTGAGGGGCTGTGCACCACACAAGTGTTGTTTTATGATATCCGACCATTTTTCATCCAGCGTATGAATTCAGCGTTGAGAGAAAAGGTGAAAGTAAATGAAAGGCAGTGGCTTGAGTGGATGGGCTCCTGCCCCGCTTTACATTACACTTGGCATATTTAACGTCAGCCGCCTATGCAGTGGTGTGGTTAATGTCTTGCAGCTGTTTCATTGCACCTGTTTCCTGTCCAATAATACACTTCAGCCAATAGTGAACTTTAATTTGTCTTCATCAATGCAGTCTAGTAATGACAGATTGCCACTCTTTAATGCCGGCGTGGGCCAGGAATGAAGGTGTGTGTCATATTGTTTTCCAGCTTACTGAAATGCAAGCCGAGAGCAGCTATTACAGCCCCCAGAAGGTGAAATCCAGAGAAGTTATACGCTGGGAGCAAGAAGGCACCACGATTGAGGTCATTCGTTTTCCAACCTATCTATATGCACGGTTACTGCTTTTCTATATGTACAGTGTATATATATTCTTTTGTTTTTAAATGACAGAAAACATTTAAATAGTATAAATTTCGGGGCACATTTATTAAGACCGATGTTTTAGACGTCGGTCTTAATAAAGGCCCATAGTTGGCGGAGGATCCGCCGAAGTCATGAATGGGCGCCAGCCTCTCCATAACTTCGGCACATCCTCCGCCAGTACTAAATGTAAGGCTACATGCACACGACATTGCTGTTTTTTTTTTCCGGTCCACAAACCGCAGATCTGCAGAAAACAGAAGCCGCCCGTGTTACCTTCCGCAATTTGCGGAACGGGCGCCGGCAATATAAATGCCTATTCTTGTCCGCAAAGCACGGACAAGAATAGGACATGTTATATTTTTTTTGCGGGGCCGCGGAACGGAGCCACGGATGCGGACAGCAGAGTGCTGTCCGTATCTTTTGCGGCCCTATTGAAGTGAATGGGTCCGCATCCGAGCAACGGTCGTGTGCATGAGGCCTAAGACTGCTTTTTAGCTGGCTTACATTTAGCCCATTTTCTATGCCTAAAACAGGTGTAGAAAATGGTGTACCCCTGGCCCGTCCCTTTCCCTGCCCACGCCATGCCCACAATTTTAGACCTGGCGTGAGCGGGGAGAAGTCGCAGATAGCAGCGAAACTAACTTTTGCCTCCATCTGTGCCTGAAATACGCCCGATTTAGGAGTATTTCAGTTTAGTAAATGACCCCCTTCTTCTTTATGTGTAATATGTAGATTTTTTATATTTAAAAGTGTTTTCTGACAGCTCCATACATTGTACAGTGGCTTTGCTTGGTATCACAGCTCAGTCCCATTCACTTGAACGGCACTCAGCTGTACCTTGGCCATGTGACTAATGAACATGACATCATTAACGTAGGGTCAGCTACGAGAAGGCTGTACACTCACAGGATCGCTGGTGTCTCAGGTGTTGGACCCCCATCGATTAGATACTGATAACTAGGCTTGAGTGAATCAGGTTTGGCTTGCTGTATCCAAACCCAATTCATTTGAGAACTTTGTTAACAACATCGGCTCTGTCCTACTGTAAAAAGTATGGCCTCTGAAGAGATCTTTCTGAAGTTTTGTCAAATATCGAGAGACTTACTTCGTCTCGCCTCTATCACGTGCCACTTTGTTCATTTGCATACATTACTGTATCAATATACTAAGCCGAACTCTGCTTTGTGCCTCATTAACCAACGCTGAGTTCAGCTTCCTGTTTTGATACAGCAATTTGTGAATAACAAAAAAGTGACACGTGATAGAGGGGAGACGGAGTAAGTCTTGCGATATTTGCTGAAACTTCGGAAAGACCTACGTGGAGGACATAGATTTTACAGTAGGACAGAGCTGATATTTTTAATATAGTTTTGAAAAGAATCGGGTTCGGTAGCTCAACCCTACTGATCCTCATGATAGTTCATCAGTATAAAAAAGTTGGAAAACTCCTTTAACCAACATTAATTGAGTTTTTCTTACAAATATATAATAAACAAAATAAACCATTTATTAAATAATACAAACTGGCATTGCAGATATGGGGCAGAACAATCAAAGGGGTTGTCTCACTTCAGCAAATAGCATTTATCATGTAGAGAAAGTTAATACAAGGCACTTACTAATGTATTGTGATTGTCCATATTTGCCTCCTTTGCTGGCTTGATTCAGTTTTCCATCACATTATACATTGCTTGTGTCCATGGTTACGACCACCCAGCAATCCATCAGCAGTGGTCGTGCTTGCACACTATAGGAAAAAGAGCCACTGTCCCAACCACCAGAGAAGCCAGCACTTTTTACTATAGTGTAAAAGCACAGCCACCGCTAATGGACTGCAGGGTGTCCGTCACCCCTAGATGAGAGCAGTGTATAATGTGATTGAAAAATGAATGAAGCCAGCAAAGGAGGCAATATGGACAATCACAACACATAAGAGCCTTGTATTACCTTTCTCTACATGATAAATGCCATTTGCTGAAGTGTGTCTCTTGTGTAAGCAAGATAAAATCCAATTAAAATAAATTTTATATTTTTTATTGCAGTCGGTCGGTTGAGCTGTGTGAACAGTTTGTTTGATATTGTATAGATATTTTATATCATTGTGAAAATTATAAATAAATAAAAAAAGAAAATTAAAATGACAGAATAGAAATTTGATTCAAATGCTGAGTAGCCATGAAATGTCCAGAAAGGACAAGAAGTGGTGGGAAAGGAATAGAAAATTAGGCAGTGTTAGAAAGAGGGATATGTGAGAGGGTCACTGGCCCGTGTGACTCTGCCTACTCGAGCAGATACAGAACACCGAAAACTTAAAGGTTGCCACATTCTCATAAAGCAAGGATTATGCTTTCTACTCCTAAACTAATATACCGTGTGTGTGTATATATATATATCCATAGAAAAGGTCAGGCAGCACTCCTTAACATGTAGCTGTAAGGTGCCCGTGGTGGTCCCTCGATACAGGACGGATACACAACAAAGAAAGTCCGCAGCACTCCTTGAAGTAAAAAATTTGTAGTTTATTCACACATGTCGAAAATTGACAACGTTTCGGTTCTCTCACAGAACCTTTCTCAAGTCAAGCACTTGACTTGAGAAAGGTTCTGTGAGAGAACCGAAACGTCAATGTGTGAATAAACTACACATTTTTTACTTCAAGGAGTGCTGCGGACTTTTCTTTGTTGTGTGTGTGTGTGTGTATATATATATATATATATATATATATATATATATATATATATATATATATATATATAGAATAAATAAATACACCGCAGCACATCCAATGGTGAAAATAACTGTGGGATCCTTTATTCACCCAAGCGACGTTATTATTCATATATATCTAAATATAATAAATAATAGTAATATTATATTTGTAATAAATGCTCATAGTACGTTGCTGAGGACATGAGCTTAACAAATCACCTGTTGATAGCTGAGAAGCACATGAGTTTAGTTATTTGACATGGTGAAGGTATCAGTGTCACCGGCCACGGACACAGTCAACTGCAGAAATCTGTATGCATTTATCATTTCACACATGATAACTACAGATTGTTGACTTGCTGGTAAGAATGAGGCGGAAAGAAGGCTACTTTAAAACTGAGAATGAGAGTAAGTAGTTATAGGATAGGAATCTGAATTTACCCTAGAAAATGGAATATTAGAAGTGTATGTCATGTTTTAGCATTATTTCCTGTTGAGACTTTAAGTTGCAAAGTGGCTTCGTAAGATTGTGTGTATTCAATATCATTATTTTCACGCAGGTTCTTATGAAGGGAGAGCCTTTCTTTGATTGTCAAGTTGGCTTTGTAGGGAGTCAAGCTCTGTGTCTGAAAGGGATTATGGGAGTCAAAGACTTTGAGGAGAATACAAACAGGGCCGATTCTGTGAGTATTAAATGTTTAATTATCTCTTGTTACTCTGGTGTTGTAATCAAAATCTTATTTATTAGAACAATAGCGGTTTCCTTTACAATTTAGATAATGTTCTCTTTATCGTTTGGAGATGGTCTGGGTTCATCAGTCACAGAACATGTTTAAAGAGTGACCACTAAATGCAGTGCAATCTACAGGCAGCATGTTATACAGCAGAGGAAATGAGCAGATTTATATGTAGTTTTGTGGGAAAAGATTCAGTAAAACTTGTAATTTATACATTTCTACCTCTGCTCTTTCTTACTTCAGCTGCATACAGGGGAGGTGTTATCAGTAATAGCATTCTCTCTGT
Organism: Bufo bufo; assembly: GCF_905171765.1. Lineage (NCBI taxonomy): Eukaryota > Metazoa > Chordata > Amphibia > Anura > Bufonidae > Bufo > Bufo bufo. The sequence goes on along the minus strand of NC_053393.1, from coordinate 78,903,038 downwards.
GTGTATACAGACATAGCTGTCAGTCACTGATAGCTGCACACGAGGGAGGTGTTATCAGTGGTTGATAGTATTCTCTGTGTAAGTGTGTATACAGAGATAGCTGTCAGTCACTGATACAGTTGTATATGTGGGTGGTGTGATATGTGATTGATATTATTGCCTTTGTAAATGCCTCTACATGGATAGCTGTCAGTCACTGATAACACCTCCCCCATTAAAAGGGTATTCCCATCTTGCTACTTAAAGGGATTCTGTCACCAGGTTTCACCCCCTCCAGATAAAAATATGGTTATGTTCAGGGAGATTTCACGATTCCTAATGTGGTCTTATAAATTTAATCTGTAGGCTCATTTTGCTAAAAAAAACGCTATTACTAACCTGTCATTCAACAAAATAAGGTGCCCAAGGGGATGTAAATTGATCCAAGCTGCCGCCCGCACCCGCCGCCGTTCGTGCCCAGCTCCGCCTTTCCCGACCTCACCGCCGCCTCATAATCCTGTGTGACGCCTCCGGCTCTCCCTCCCTCCCTCCCCCCTCCTTCTGCTCTAACATCTCGCACGTGCGCACAGGGCTCTGCCAGTGTGCAGGTCATCGAGAGGTTGAGCGAAGTGCTGGCGCATGCGCACTTCGCTCTATGAAGCCGAACGGAGAAGTCCGCACGGGCGCATCAGGCAGAGCCCTGTGCGCACGCGCGAGATGTTAGAGCAGAAGGAGGGGGGGGGGGGGAGGGAGAGCCGGAGGCGTCACACAGGATTATGAGGCGGCGCTGAGGTCGGGAAAGGCGGAGCTGGGCATTTACATCCCCTTGGGCACCTTATTTTGTTGAATGACAGGTTAGTAATAGCGTTTTTTTTTTTTTTTTTTAGCAAAATGAGCCTACAGATTACATTTATAAGACCACATTAGGAATCGTGAAAGCTCCCTGAACATAACCATATTTTTATCTGGAGGGGGTGAAACCTGGTGATATCCCTTTAATCCTCAATTGCTGCCAGCTATGCTGTTCACTTCCTGGTTTCCTGCAGCTAAGGCAGTTTAAGTGAAGGCCGCCCACGCCTCCTTATGACATCAGACTGAGAACTCATGTGAAGAGTATGACTCATCAGTCTGGCAGCCTGCAGTGTCTGTGAGGCCCCTCCCCCTGCTGGGGAATCATCAGAGAGCCATGTGAAGTGAGCTCTGTGTACAGTAACACCTGGCTGTTCTGCACAGTTTTACACACAAAATCTCTGTCTGATCTTTTACAAACCCATTCTGTGCATCAAAAACTATAATTCCATATTATACATTAGCTCAAAAGCTTGACCAACCCCCACCCACCAGCACTGATGCAGATTTGTTTCCATTACAGCTGTACTCCAGTTGTGTATAAACCTTACACTATGTATCTTTATAGATGCATATACAGCTCAGCTACATGTGTCTTCTCCAGTCCCCTAACATCACTTTGGCTGAATGGCTTCCTATACAGCCCTGCTACATCTTTATTCTACTCCCCCACTAGCACTGTGTCTGAAAAGCTTCATATACAGCTCTGCTACATCTGTCTGTTTATCTCTTCAACCAGCACTGTGTCAGAACAGCAGCGTATTCAGCTCTGCTACATCAGTTTCTCTCTTCCACCAGTATTGATGCTGACCCGCCACATATGCAGCTCTGCTTCATCTGTTTCTCTCTTCCACCAGCATTGATGCTGACCCGTCACATATACAGCTCTGCTACATCTGTCTATTCCCTTCCCCATTAGAACTATGGCTGAACAGCAGCATATTCAGCTCTGCTACATCCATCAGCCCCCCCATATGCCTCCATCAGCCCCCCCATATGCCTCCATCAGCCCCCCATAAGCCTCCATCAGCCCCCCATAAGCCTCAATCAACCCCCCATAAGCCCCCATCAGCCCCCCATATGCCTCCAACAGCCCCCCATATGCCTCCAACAGCCCCCCATATGCCTCCAACAGCCCCCCATATGCCTCCATCAGCCCCCCCATATGCCTCCAACAGCCCCCCAATATGCCTCCATCAGCCCCCCCATATGGCTCCATCAGCCCCCCCATATGGCTCCATCAGCCCCCCCATATGGCTCCATCAGCCCCCCCATATGGCTCCATCAGCCCCCCCATATGGCTCCATCAGCCCCCATATGGCTCCATCAGCCTCCATCAGGCCCCCAAGTGCCTCCATCAGGCCCCGACGTGCCTCCATCAGGCCCCGACGTGCCTCCATCAGGCCCCCACGGGCCTCCATCAGGCCCCCACGGGCCTCCATCAGGCCCCCACGGGCCTCCATCAGGCCCCCACGGGCCTCCATCAGCCCCCAATCGTTGGTGGAATTGGTAGTGCATGTAAAAATAATACTCACCCCTTATGAAGTAGTCTCCCGTTCCTCCGATGGCTCTCCGACGCTGTCCGGACTCGTCTCTTCCGTGCACGAACTGTTCGGGCGGCCACACATGCGCAGAACTATATTCTTTTGTGCTGCGTTGGAGCCGCGGCTCAAAAGAATATGGATCCGCGCATGCGCTGCCAGCCCGCAAGCGCGGCCCATGGATGCGAGCGGTGGCCGTATCCATGGGCGGCGAAGATCAACAATGGAGAACAGTAGGATTTTTTTAATGATATATATTTAGAAAAAAGTTCACTGGGGGATAAATAATTTAATCAAATATGATTAAGAAGATGGGAATACCCCTTTAACAATAAAATCAGAGAAAACAGAGATATAAATGTATTAATTACAAATGTTGCAGATTTTTTTCTCTCACAAAAATGTATATGATCTATTCAGCTTCTCCTGCTGTATAACATAATGTCTGCAGATTGCACAGGTTTCTTTAAATTTTGGTTGATAGTTATTGTGTAATTATTTGGAGCTTAAGGGCTCTTTCACACCTGCGTTGTTGTCTTCCGGCATAGAGTTCCGTCGTCGGGGATTATCCTAATGCATTCTGAATGGAGAGAAATCCGTTCAGGATGCATCAGGATGTCTTCAGTTCCGGAACGGAACGTTTTTTGGCTGGAGAAAATACTGCAGCATGCTGCGCTTTTTGCTCCGGCCAAAAATCCGGAACACTTGCCGCAAGGCCGGATCCGGAATTAATGCCCATTGAAAGGCATTGATCCGGATCCGGCCTTAAGCTAAACGTCGTTTCGGCGCATTGCCGCATCCGACATTTAGCTTTTTCAGAGTGGTTACCATGGCTGCTGGGACGCTAAAGTCCTGGCAGCCATGGTAAAGTGTAGTGGGGAGCGGGGAGCAGTGTACTTACCGTCCGTGCGGCTCCCCGGGCGCTCCAGAGTGACGTCAGGGCGCCCCAAGCGCATGGATCATGTGATCACATGGATCACGTCATCCATGCGCATGGGGCGCTCTGACGTCATTCTGGAGCGCCCGGGGAGCCGCACGGACTGTAAGTATACCGCTCCCCCGCTCCCCACTACTACTATGGCAACCAGGACTTTAATAGCGTCCTGGGTGCCATAGTAACACTGAAAGCATTTGGAAGACGGTTCCGTCTTCAAATGCTTTCAGTACACTTGCGTTTTTCCGGATCCGGAGTGTAATTCCGGCAAGTGGAGTACACGCCGGATCCGGACAACGCAAGTGTGAAAGAGGCCTAAAAGGGATTGTGATGGACTTTGAATGTTCTAGTCTTTGAAATAAAGGGTTTCTGTCATGAGAAATAACGTTATGTAGCTGACTGACACTAGCGATGTGCTAATGTCAGAAGTACATAACAGTATGCTTTCTAACTCCCTGCCTGCTGCCTTTCCCTCAAAATAAAGACTTTTATAATTTGCTAATGAGCCTCTAGGTGCTAGTGGGGCATTGCCGCAGCACCTAGAGGCTCTGTCTTATTACCCTTTGGCACGTCCAGGTCCAGTTTATTGACGTCCGAGTTCTTCAGTGTCCCGTAAATCCCGCGCCTGCACCGTCCCGTTTAGTATTCGGCACAGGCGCAGTGAGTGAAGGACGGGCTCCTGCTGCCGGCTTCCTCACTGCGCCTGCAGTGAAGGAAGGAAGCCGGCAGCAGGAGCGCGTCCTTCATTCACTGCACCTGCGCCGAATACTAAACGACGGCGCAGGCGCGGGATTTACGGGATGATGAGGACTTGAAAGGCCTCTGCAGCCTTACTGGTGACCTTCATGCGGCCAGGGGACACATGACTGCTGGGAACAGTCCTAACCTGCAGTGGCACACATGACCCCTCCGTCTGGAGGTTTACAGGACGGTGACTGGAGGACCACTGAAGGTAGTGGCGGGGAGCAGGTGAGTTTGATTTTTTTCAACACATACAAGATGCTGCTGCCCACAGTTAATATTGCCCCAAAGGTGGTCAACCCCTTAAATGCCTCTTCCAGATATCATCAGAAATATGTAGACATGCAGAAGGTCCATTCTCGCCTCCTTCATTTTTCACCAAAGACAGGATTAGATCCCATAATGGAGTGAAAATTATTTTAGTCAAATGGGCCAAAAAAGCCTAAATAGAAATACAAAATGGGGGTTTATAGGGTAAATACATCCCAGCTCACCATATGTGCAAGATAAAGAGATTGCATACACAGAGGTAGCTGTCAATCACTGGTAGGACTTCCTTCTTGACTTCAAAGCCAGGAATGAGGAAGAATCTAGAATGAGAGAAAGAGAAGGCTAGGGTCTACAGTCGTGGCCAAAAGTTTTGAGAATGACACAAATATTAGTTTTCACAAAGTTTGCTGCTAAACTGCTTTTAGATCTTTGTTTCAGTTGTTTCTGTGATGTAGTGAAATATAATTACACGCACTTCATAAATTTCAAAGGCTTTTATCGACAATTACATGACATTTATGCAAAGAGTCAGTATTTGCAGTGTTGGCCCTTCTTTTTCAGGACCTCTGCAATTCGACTGGGCATGCTCTCAATCAACTTCTGGGCCAATTCCTGACTGATAGCAACCCATTCTTTCATAATCACTTCTTGGAGTTTGTCAGAATTAGTGGGTTTTTGTTTGTCCACCCGCCTCTTGAGGATTGACCACAAGTTCTCAATGGGATTAAGATCTGGGGAGTTTCCAGGCCATGGACCCAAAATGTCAACGTTTTGGTCCCCGAGCCACTTAGTTATCACTTTTGCTGGAAAATGCATTGTTCTTCACCAAACTGTTGTTGGATTGTTGGAAGAAGTTGCTGTTGGAGGGTGTTTTGGTACCATTCTTTATTCATGGCTGTGTTTTTGGGCAAAATTGTGAGTGAGCCCACTCCCTTGGATAAGAAGCAACCCCACACATGAATGGTCTCAGGATGCTTTACTGTTGGCATGACACAAGACTGATGGTAGCGCTCACCTTTTCTTCTCCGGACAAGCCTTTTTCCAGATGCCCCAAACAATCGGAAAGAGGCTTCATCGGAAAATATGACTTTGCCCCAATCCTCAGCAGTCCATTCACCATACTTTCTGCAGAAGATCAATCTGTCCCTGATGTTTTTTTTGGAGAGAAGTGGCTTCTTTGCTGCCCTTCTTGACACCAGGCCATCTTCCAAAAGTCTTCGCCTCACTGTGCGTGCAGATGCGCTCACACCTGCGTGCTGCCATTCCTGAGCAAGCTCTGCACTGGTGGCACTCCGATCCCGCAGCTGAATTCTCTTTAGAAGACGATCCTGGCGCTTGCTGGACTTTCTTGGACGCCCTGAAGCCTTCTTAACAAGAATTGAACATCTTTCCTTGAAGTTTTTGATGATCCTATAAATTGTTGATTGAGGTGCAATCTTAGTAGCCACAATATCCTTGCCTGTGAAGCCATTTTTATGCAACGCAATAAAGGCTGCACGCGTTTCTTTGCAGGTCACCATGGTTAACAATGGAAGAACAATGATTTCAAGCATCACCCTCCTTTTAACATGTCAAGTCTGCCATTTTAACCCAATCAGCCTGACATAATGATCTCCAACCTTGTGCTCGTCAACATTCTCACCTGAGTTAACAAGACGATTACGGAAATGATCTCAGCAGGTCCTTTAATGACAGCAATGAAATGCAGTGGAAAGGTTTTTTTGGGATTAAGTTAATTTTCATGGCAAAGAAGGACTATGCAAGTCATCTGATCACTCTTCATAACATTCTGGAGTATATGCAAATTGCTATTATAAAAACTTAAGCAGCAACTTTTCCAATTTCCAATATTTATGTAATTCTCAAAAATTTTGGCCACGACTGTACACAGTGACTTGTCACATGACTTAAAAGGGTTTTCAAATTTTTTTTTTTAATGATGACCTATTATCTGGATAGGTCTTCAGTATATGTTTGATGGAGGTCCATCCCCCAGGACCCCCACCGATCAGCTACTTAAGAAGGCAGCGGCACTCTTAGTAGCACCGTGGCCTTCTCTTGGCTCACCAAGCACAATGCAGTTCATTTGATAGCGGCTGTGCTTGGTGTCGCATTCACTTCAATGGAGCTGAGCTGCACCTAGCCATCGTGAATGCTCAACGCTTCGAGAAGGCTGTGGCGCTACTGTGACTGCTGGTGCCTTATTAAACAGCTGATCCCCAGGGGTGTCGGGTGTCGGACCTCCACCGGTCAGATACTGATGAGCTATCCAGAGGATAGGCCATCAGTAAAAGTATCTTGGAAACCCCCTTTAAGGTTGCAGTGTCGCTTTACTGCATTGCACCCAATGATTGTTGAGTTTCCACATGATGGTCGGCAAAAAATCCAAGGCTACTGGATTTCTGCATATTCACATTCACTATCATTTGGTGCGATTGGCTGCATGACGTTTGCTGACTTAATATTGCACGGCTACAAACCTTATGTATATGATATTTAACTTGTTTTCTCCCTCTGTCCTCAGGAGGCCCGTTTCTTTATGTGTGGAGAGAGTTTAAGTAATAAAGGAAATGCTTTTCTTACAAATTCACTGTTTGACTACAGAAGTCCGGAAAATAATGGAATACGAGCAGAATTTATTTTGGACTCTTGTTCTCATAAGGTCAGTAAGAATTTGAGAGGATATTATACACTAGATCACAAAGCTGTGGCTTCTCAGCAGTCACTGTGATGATGTCCTGTATTTGTAAGGCATGTTCACATCTGCATTGGAGGCTCTATACAGGGCCTCAGTCACAGATTTTCTTTTACACACTCCGAAGCAGCCCCAGGATCATAGTGGACATTACAGAGGGGTACTGACCTGTATGGTTGTGAATAAAGCACTTGGGCTGAGATATAAACTTCCTGAAAAGCAGTTAGCAATAGTGCTAAACAGCTGATAAAGTGCAAACTAGACATTTATCTCTGATAAGACATTACAGTGTTTCTTGTGGTCACTTGTACTATTGAGTTGTACAAAGTTGTCTGAAAAGTTAGTGACTATTTAAGTCTTCGAAAACCTCTTTATAAAGGCAGGCTGTCACCTCTCCTGACATGTCTCCTGTTTTGGTAAATGTATTCCACGTTGACTGTTCTGGAGCATTTATTCTTATCACTCTATATTGTGTGATTGTTGTAATATTCCTACTAGAAATGTACAACATGACAACTGTGGGGGGGTGTCCCTGCACAATCTGACATTGTCCAGTCAGTGCTGCCAGTGACAGGCTAGGCAGGGACAGACCCCTTTGATTATGGGAATGGTATCAGCCAGTTGTTCATTTACGAATTATTTTCTGTTAGGAATAATATAAGAACAGCACAACACCCAGTTATATGAAAAGACGCTCCATAATAGTTAATTGCATGAGGAATGCCAGTACTGTAGTTACTAGAACAGACATGTCAGGAAAGGGGAAGGGTCCTCTTTAAACTTTATATACAGAAAAAGACCCTAGTAATGAAATGTTTAGGTAAAGTTTTGATCCTATTTTCCCATGTTTCTCGTTCTGGCCCTGCAGAGAAAATCGGTCTGTCTTAGGGCGTACTTACACGTTACGGATTGGGTTGCAGAATTTTCCGCGACTGAAGATCAGTTCCTTTTATTTGAAAGGGGCAGCAAGCTCGTGAATTTCTTCAAGTCTCGATTCAGGTGAATGGAACTGATTTTCAGTCGCAGAATGAAGGCACCCTTACTCTGTAGTTTGTGACAGATGTGCCTTGGTTTTCACCCTTTGTACTACAAAATTTGTGGCAAATCTGCTACAACCTAGGCATGCTGAAGTTCTGAAAATCTGCAGCAGACAGATAGGCTACATGTAAATCCCCCTTCATACACGTACAGTATATTGTATGGTAATTTGTTGTGGATGTTCGGTATGTAATCTGCTATGGAAGAACATGATGTTATTCTTTTTTTTGCAAATTATATTTTTTCTTATTTTTGGATATTTGCTTGAAAATGTCACATCCCCAGCCACTAACATCAGGAAAAAAAATAAGTTTCTGTAACCACTAAGCAAACATTTCCTTTAGGCTTTAGAGTTGTCACGTTACTCAGAGTGCAAGTAGGGGCATCCTACCTGGCAGGGACTGTAGATAATTTCATTGAAAATTGCTTTATCCATGGTCTGTTTGATGTTTCTAATCCTAACTATCCTGCCATATTGTGTCTGAATGACTCCATGGAAAAGAAACTCCTTGTTTTCAGCATGGTAATTTCCCACTAATGTCAGCCAGCACTGGCCAAATTGAACATGACAGGGTTCTGACGGTCCCAGACACTAGTGGAATGTGGTGGGAACCCACTCAGTTGAAGTATGTGGTGAACCAAAATTATTCCGTTCTGTTTTAGTGCTTTTTGTTTCTCCATTTTCATTAAATCATGTCTCAAAGTAGTCGAGTATCTAAACTGAGATAAATATTTTCACATGTAACGCAACATATTGTAAATATAAAAAAATCCATAAAACTGATACACTACAATCAGTGTCAGACGGGTTCCTTGGGTCCACCAGAGGAAATATTTGTCGGGGCCCAACCTGATATCGTCAATAAAGCCTAATAAGTTTTGATTCAAAGATAAAGACCCTAATGATTGGTTCCAAAGGCAGCCCCAAATGGGATTTTTTTTCTCCTGGACCTTTGGGGCCCACTATGGTGTAATAGCCTGGGCACATCGAGGGATCCTCTGATACTCTGATGGGCCAGTCCGACGCTGACCACAACAATCATTTGGTCCACAGATATTTCCCTGACTTCCCCCCCTGTACTGTACGTGCCCTCAGTGGGGAAGACAGGAATAAGTCGCTACCAGATGCCTGGCAGTAGGCTGCGAAGAAGAAAATCTACCGTCAGATGAGAGTTATCTGATATTTATGGGCACCTTTAGACTCTGTTCACAGCTGCATTTGGCTATTGGGATTCCGCCAAGGTTTTCATCTTTTTTTTTTTAAAAGCAAGAATAGCGCAAAAGAAACTTTCAACGGCACTCCGTAGTGCTTCCGTGGGGTTCCGATCCGTGCCTCTGTTCCACATCTTCGTGATTGCAGACCCATTCAAGTGAATGGGTCCGCGATCCGTGATGCGGTATGCACACGGCCGGTGCCCATGTATTGCGGACCCGCTGTATGCGGGTTGCAATACGGCCACGGGGGGCACACGGTTGTGTGCATGTAGCCTAAATATGAGAATTGTTTTTCACTGACCCTCTCTCAGTTCAGGAAATATCGCAGCATGTTCTGTCTTCATCCGTTTTTCATGCAGGACTGGTCCATTCAAGTCAGTGGGTTAGTGAACAAAAACATTAGTGCATTTCATGACATCCGGATTCAGTCCATTTTTCACTGATGGTTGCAAGAAGATGCTAGAAGTTTTTCTTCACACACATGAAAAGCTGATGCAAACCTGATAGAAAAAAGTAAAACACTGAACACAATTGCGGTCAAACTGACTCAACTAATGCAAAACCATCAGTTTTTTGCTGAACAGACCCTGAAACATTCCGTATCGCTTGTGTGAAAGAGACATAAGGGTACCGCCGCATATTCAGAATTCTTGTTCCATTTTTGGAAGCCTAAACCATGAGTGACTTCAAAAAAGAGGAGACGCTGTATCTGTCCTTAACCACCTCCGGACCGCTGTACGCACAGACGCGTCCTGGAGGTGGTTGATTCATTCCGCCTGGACGCATATACGCGTCATCTCGCGAGACGCGAGATTTCCTGTGAACGCGCGCACACAGGCGCGCGCGCTCACAGGAACGGAAGGTAAGAGAGTTGATCTCCAGCCTGCCAGCGGCGATCGTTCGCTGGCAGGCTGGAGATGTGTTTTTTTTAACCCCTAACAGGTATATTAGACGCTGTTTTGATAACAGCGTCTAATATACCTGCTACCTGGTCCTCTGGTGGTCCCCTTTGTTTGGATCGACCACGAGAGGACACAGGTAGCTCAGTAAAGTAGCACCAAGCACCACTGCACTACACTACACCCCCCCCCGTCACTTATTAACCCCTTATTAGCCACTGATCACCCCATATAGACTCCCTGATCACCCCCCTGTCATTGATTTCCCCCCTGTCATTGATCACCCCCCTGTCATTGATCACCCCCCTGTAAAGCTCCATTCAGACGTCCGCATGATTTTTACGGATCCACTGATAGATGGATCGGATCCGCAAAACGCATCCGGACGTCTGAATGAAGCCTTACAGGGGCGTGATCAATGACTGTGGTGATCACCCCATATAGACTCCCTGATCACCCCCCTGTCATTGATTACCCCCCTGTCATTGATCAACCCCCTGTAAAGCTCCATTCAGACGTCCGCATGATTTTTACGGATCCACTGATAGATGGATCGGATCCGCAAAACGCATCCGGACGTCTGAATGAAGCCTTACAGGGGCGTGATCAATGACTGTGGTGATCACCCCATATAGACTCCCTGATCACCCCCCTGTAAAGCTCCATTCAGATGTCCGCATGATTTTTACGGATGCACTGATAGATGGATCGGATCCGCAAAACGCATCCGGACGTCTGAATGAAGCCTTACAGGGGCATGATCAATGACTGTGGTTATCACCCCATATAGACTCCCTGATCACCCCCCTGTCATTGATTACACCCCTGTCATTGATTACCCCCCTGTAAAGCTCCATTCAGATGTCTGCATGATTTTCACGGATGCACTGATAGATGGATCGGATCCGCAAAACGCATCCGGACGTCTGAATGAAGCCTTACAGAGGCGTGATCAATGACTGTGGTGATCACCCCATATAGACTCCCTGATCACCCCCCTGTCATTGATTACCCCCCTGTAAAGCTCCATTCAGACGTCCGCATGATTTTTACGGATGCACTGATAGATGGATCGGATCCGCAAAACGCATCCGGACGTCTGAATGAAGCCTTACACGGGCGTGATCAATGACTGTGGTGATCACCCCATATAGACTCTCTGATCACCCCCCTGTCATTGATCACCCCCCCTGTCATTGATCACCCCCCCTGTCATTGATCACCCCCCTGTCATTGATCACCCCTCTGTAAGGCTCCAGACATTTTTTTGGCCCAAGTTAGCGGAATTATATATTTTTTTTTCTTACAAAGTCTCATATTCCACTAACTTGTGTCAAAAAATAAAATCTCACATGAACTCACCATACCCCTCACGGAATCCAAATGCGTAAAATTTTTTAGACATTTATATTCCAGACGACTTCTCACGCTTTAGGGCCCCTAGAATGCCAGGGCAGTATAAATACCCCACACGTGACCCCATTTCGGAAAGAAGACACCCCCAGGTATTCCGTGAGGGGCATATTGAGTCCATGAAAGATTGAAATTTTTGTCCCAAGTTAGCGGAACGGGAGACTTTGTGAGAAAAAAATTAAAAATATCAATTTCCGCTAACTTGTGCCAAAAAATTTTTTTTTCTATGAACTCGCCATGCCCCTCATTGAATACCTTGGGGTGTCTTCTTTCCAAAATGGGGTCACATGTGGGGTATTTATACTGCCCTGGCATTCTAGGGGCCCCAAAGCGTGAGAAGAAGTCTAGTATCCAAATGTCTAAAAATGCCCTCCTAAATGGAATTTGGGCACCTTTGCGCATCTAGGCTGCAAAAAAGTGTCACACATCTGGTATCGCCGTACTCAGGAGAAGTTGGGGAATGTGTTTTGGGGTGTCATTTTACATATACCCATGCTGGGTGAGAGAAATATCTTGGTCAAATGCCAACTTTGTTTAAAAAAATGGGAAAAGTTGTCTTTTGTCAAGATATTTCTCTCACCCAGCAAGGGTATATGTAAAATGACACCCCAAAACACATTCCCCAACTTCTCCTGAATACGGCGATACCACATGTGTGACACTTTTTTGCAGCCTAGGTGGGCAAAGGGGCCCATATTCCAAAGAGCACCTTTAGGATTTCACAGGTCATTTACCTACTTACCACACATTAGGGCCCCTGGAAAATGCCAGGGCAGTATAACTACCCCACAAGTGACCCCATTTTGGAAAGAAGACACCACAAGGTATTCCGTGAGGGGCATGGCGAGTTCCTAGAATTTTTTATTTTTTGTCACAAGTTAGTGGAAAATGCTGATTTTTTTTTTTTTTTTTTTTTTTCATACAAAGTCTTATATTCCACTAACTTGTGACAAAAAATAAAAACTTCCATGAACTCACTATGCCCATCAGTGAATACCTTGGGGTCTCTTCTTTCCAAAATGGGGTCACTTGTGGGGTAGTTATACTGCCCTGGCATTCTAGGGGCCCAAATGTGTGGTAAGGAGTTTGAAATCAAATTCTGTAAAAAATGACCTGTGAAATCCAAAAGGTGCTCTTTGGAATATGGGCCCTTTTGCCCACCTAGGCTGCAAAAAAGTGTCACACATCTGGTATCTCCGTACTCAGGAGAAGTTGGGGAATTTGTTTTGGGGTGTCATTTTACATATACCCATGCTGGGTGAGAGAAATATCTTGGCAAAAGACAACTTTTCCCATTTTTTTTATACAAAGTTGGCATTTGACCAAGATATTTATCTCACCCAGCATGGGTATATGTAAAAAGACACCCCAAAACACATTCCTCAACTTCTCCTGAATACAGAGATACCAGATGTGTGACACTTTTTTGCAGCCTAGGTGGGCAAAGGGGCCCATATTCCAAAGAGCACCTTTTGGATTTCACAGGTCATTTTTTACAGAATTTGATTTCAAACTCCTTACCACACATTTGGGCCCCTAGAATGCCAGAGCAGTATAACTACCCCACAAGTGACCCCATTTTGGAAAGAATAGACCCCAAGGTATTCGCTGATGGGCATAGTGAGTTCATGGAAGTTTTTATTTTTTGTCACAAGTTAGTGGAATATGAGACTTTGTATGAAAAAAAATAAAATAAAAAAAATCATAATTTTCCACTAACTTGTGACAAAAAATAAAAAATTCTAGGAACTTGCCATGCCCCTCACGGAATACCTTGGGGTGTCTTCTTTCCAAAATGGGGTCACTTGTGGGGTAGTTATACTGCCCTGGCATTCTAGGGGCCCAAATGTGTGGTAAGGAGTTTGAAATCAAATTCTGTAAAAAATGACCTGTGAAATCCGAAAGGTGCTCTTTGGAATATGGGCCCCTTTGCCCACCTATGCTGCAAAAAAGTGTCACACATCTGGTATCTCCGTACTCAGGAGAAGTTGGGGAATGTGTTTTGGGGTGTCATTTTACATATACCCATGCTGGGTGAGAGAAATATCTTGGCAAAAGACAACTTTTCCCATTTTTTTATACAAAGTTGGCATTTGACCAAGATATTTCTCTCACCCAGCATGGGTATATATAAAATGACACCCCAAAACACATTCCCCACCTTCTTCTGAGTACGGAGATACCAGATGTGTGACACTTTTTTGCAGCCTAGGTGGGCAAAGGGGCCCATATTCCAAAGAGCACCTTTCGGATTTCACAGGTCATTTTTTACAGAATTTGATTTCAAACTCCTTACCACACATTTGGGCCCCTAGAATGCCAGGGCAGTATAACCACCCCACAAGTGACCCCATTTTGGAAAGAAGAGACCCCAAGGTATTTCGTGATGGGCATAGTGAGTTCATAGAAGTTTTTATTTTTTGTCACAAGTTAGTGGAATATGAGACTTTGTAAGAAAAAAAATAAAAAAATCATCATTTTCCGCTAACTTGTGACAAAAAATAAAAAGTTCTATGAACTCACTATGCCCATCAGCGAATACCTTAGGGTGTGTACTTTCCGAAATGGGGTCATTTGTGGGGTGTTTGTACTTTCTGGGCATTGTAGAACCTCAGGAAACATGACAGGTGCTCAGAAAGTCAGAGCTGCTTCAAAAAGCGGAAATTCACATTTTTGTACCATAGTTTGTAAACGCTATAACTTTTACCCAAACCATTTTTTTTTTACCCAAACATTTTTTTTTTATCAAAGACATGTAGAACAATAAATTTAGAGCAAAATTTATATATGGATGTCGTTTTTTTTGCAAAATTTTACAACTGAAAGTGAAAAATGTCATTTTTTTGCAAAAAAATCGTTAAATTTCGATTAATAACAAAAAAAGTAAAAATGTCAGCAGCAATGAAATACCACCAAATGAAAGCTCTATTAGTGAGAAGAAAAGGAGGTAAAATTCATTTGGGTGGTAAGTTGCATGACCGAGCAATAAATGGTGAAAGTAGTGTAGGTCAGAAGTGTAAAAAGTGGCCTGGTCTTTCAGGGTGTTTAACCCTTTCGTGACCAAGGGTCATTGATGCCCTAATGTCCAGGTCAAAATTTACAAATCTGACATGCGTCACTTTATGTGGTAATAGCTTTGGAACACTTTTACTTATCCAAACCATTCTGAGATTGTTTTCTCGTGACATATTGTACTTCATGATAGTCATATATTTGAGTCAATATATTTCACCTTTATTTATGAAAAAATCCAAAATGTACCCAAAATTTTGAAAAATTCACAATTTTACAAATTTCAATTTCTCTGCTTCTAAAACAGAAAGTCATATCTAATAAAATATTTATTACTTAACATTTCCCATATGTCTACTTTATGTTGGCATCATTTTGGAAATGTCATTTTATTTTTTTAGGACGTTAGAAGGCTTAGAAGTTTAGAAGCAATTCTTAAAATTTTTAAGAAAATTTCCAAAACCCACTTTATAAGGACCAGTTCAGGTCTGAAGTCACTTTGTGGGGCCTACATAGTGGATACCCCCATAAATGACCCCATTGCAAAAACTACACCCCTCAAGTTACTCAAAACTGATTTTACAAACTTTTTTAACCCTTTAGGTGTTCCACAAGAATTAAAGGAAAATGGAGATGAAATTTCTAAATTTCACATTTTTGGCAGATTTTCCATTTTATTGCATTTTTTTATTTAACACATTGAGGGTTAACAGCCAAACAAAACTCAATATTTATTACCCTGATTCCGCGGTTTACAGAAACACCCCACATGTGGTCGTAAACTGCTGTACGGGCACACGGCAGGGCGCAGAAGGAAAGGAATGCCATACGGTTTTTGGAAGGCAGATTTTGCTGGATTGGTTTTCTGAACGCCATATGTTTTTTATTTTTCTGCCGATCGTCTTGTGCAAGGCCTCGTTTTTTGCAGAAAGTGTTGAGGTTTTAATTGGTACCATTTTTGGGTACATAGGATTTTTTGATCATTCATTATTACACTTTATATGGCAAGGTGACCAAAAAATTGGCTGTTTTGGAACAGCTTTCATTTATTTATTTTTACAGCGTTCATCTGAGGAGTTAGGTCATGTGATAGTTTTATAGAGAAGATCGTTACGGACGTGGCAATACCTAATATGTATACTTTTTCTTATTTATTTAAGTTTTACACAATAATAGCATTTCTGAAACCAAAAAAATTATGTTTTAGTGTCTCCATAGTCTGAGAGCCATAGCTTTTATATTTTTTGGGCGATTGTCTTAAATAGGGTATCATGTTTTGCGGGATGAGGTGACGGTTTAATTGGTACTATTTTGGGGGTCATAAGCCTTTTTTATCGCTTGCTGTTGCACTATTTGTGATGTAAGGTGACAAAAATAGCTTTTTTTGGCACAGTTTTTTTTATTTTTTTTTAATAGTGTTTATCGGACTGGGTCTATCATGTGATATATTTATAGAGACGGTCGTTACGGACGCGGTGACACCTAATTTGTGTATTTTATTTATTTATTTTTTTTATAGGAAAAGGCAATTTCTTTTTTTAATTTACATTTTTATTTATTTATTTTTCATTTTTATTATTTTCACTTTCCTTTTTTATCAAGTCCCTCTTGGATCATGAAGATCCAATGGGGCTGATGGCTGTACTATACTTTGCAATGCTCTTGCATTGCAAAGTATAATACTATTAGATGCCCTGTAGGTGGCAGCACCAGATGCCTTTGCCATGGCAACCGGACGCCTTTGCAAAGCGTCCGGTTGCCATGGCAACCATCGGGCGCTGCTATCAGCGCTGCAGCCCCGATGGTTCAGAGAGGGAGCTCCCTCCCTCTATTAACCCCATGGATGCTGCAACCGCAGCATCTATGGGGTTACAGCAGAGTGTCAGCATAGAGCTGACACTCGCTGCTGATGGCGGCGGCTCAGGAATGGAGCCGCCGCCATCACACACAGCGGGGGCACAGGATCGGGGGCAGCGCTGGAATGGGGGGGGGGGGGGGTTGTATTGGGGTACGGCGGCTAACCTTGAGGGTGAGGGAGGCTGGGGCAGGAGGGGCGGGGAGACAGCATGGGGCGGACCGCATCAGGGAGGGACTACATAAATATGGACGGGGAAACTACTTCATCAGGGGCAGGCGCGCACAGGGGGGTGTTGGAGGAGCACAGATCGGGGGGCACAGGAAAGGGGCACAGATTGGGGGCCACAGAGACACTACCTGATTTCAGGCTGTGATCTGCAGAGCGCAGATCAGAGCCTGAAACCGGCATTTTTTCCACTGCCGCGATCCGATTGGTTAGTCTGCACAGACTAACCAATCGGATCGATTGTCGGCAAGGGGCCACTCTGATTGGTCCCTTGCCGGCATTACTGAACTGTATGCTTTCCGTGACAGCAGCAGTGCGGGGGCAGAAGCTTTAATCCAAGCGCTTTGCAGCGCTTGGATTAAAGAACTGTCTTGACGTTTATAGACGTGATAGCTGCACGGGGCATGTGCAGCTATCACGTATATATACAGATTGCAGTCGGGAAAGGGTTAAGCACTGGGGGCTGAGGTGGTTAAAGGGGTTGTCTCACTTCAGCAAATGGCATTTATTATGTAGAGAAAGTCATCACAAGGCACTTACTAATGTATTGTGATTGTCCATATTGCCTCCTTTGCTGACTTGATTCATTTTTGCTGCTCGTTTCAAGTGGTTATGACCACCCTGCAATCCAGCAGCAGTGGCCGGTCCCAGCCACGAGAAAGGCCGACGCTTTCTCCTATAGTGTGCAAGCACGACCACTGTTGCTGGATTGCCGGGTGGTCGTAACCCCTTGAAACGAGCAGTGTAGAATGTGATGCAAAAATGAATCCAGTCAGCAAAGGGAGAAATATGGACAATCCCGATGCATTAGTAACTGCCTTGTATTAACTCTAAACACCAAAAATAAATGACTCACAAGAGTGAGTACCCGTGCAGAGCCAGCACGTGTGGTAGAACGCCAAAAAAGAGATAGGGCTCGCACTCAATAATATAATGAATATATAAATTTTTATTAGTGTCTCCATATGAGACAAATCGCAATAAAAACAACACATACAAAACAGTAGATGGTGAAAAATGAGCACACAGAATGACACGGAGCACAACTAATATCTAAAATGGCAAATGGAAACATCCACAGTGGGTATATAGAATGTAGCACAAATTATGCACATTTGTGCTACATTCTATATACCCACTGTGGATGTTTCCATTTGCCATTTTAGATATTAGTTGTGCTCCGTGTCATTCTGTGTGCTCATTTTTCACCATCTACTGTTTTGTATGTGTTGTTTTTATTGCGATTTGCCTCATATGGAGACACTAATAAAAATTTATATATTCATTATATTATTGAGTGCGAGCCCTTGTATTAACTCTGTCTACATGATAAATGCCATTTGCTGAAGTGAGTCAACACCTTCCATGCTTTCTCTTTTTATAATCCAAAACTGCATCAAGAAACTTGAATAGGTGGCCATACCCTTAGAGGAAAAGGCACTTCAATATTTGCCGTATGTATGAATACTATTATATCTGCCTAAGTGTTGGAAAACAAATGAATAAAAATCCATCTAAAATCTCTACCATGGTAAGGATGCGAAGCAGACCTTGGTGCCCGGTTAGAGCTGTTTATTAACTAGACCTCATTATCCTGTTGGGTAGAGATGTCCTGCAGATGTATGGCTATTGGTTTTGCTCAGGAAGGGCCCATAGAGGCTTCATTACCTATCTTGACAAGGTAAGTTCTTAGGATAACATCTGTTCTTTTGTACAGATAAGCTTTGCTGTGTGTTGACACTCAAACCCAAACACACACTTGTCTCTGATACTTTGTCTGTCCTGTTGTAATCCGGGGACTCTCTTGTGCTGAACTAGAGCCATGTTTGCTTTGCTTTGTTGATAGGAGACCTACACAGAGATAGTGGGAATGCAGAGGTTCGGGGCACTCTACATGGATTACCTGTACACAATGGAGTGTACCAGCGGCAAAGGTACAAGTTCCTTTCTCTTCTGTTTGTCTTCTCTTGAATAACAGAAACGAACACTTCCTTCATTGCCACCTGGTCCTTGACTGTCCTCAATTTTACCTTGGATATTTACCTTTGTAGAGTAAGGTCTTCAGTGCCCCTGACACACCCAGTCTGTCTATGTCCATCACTTCGATCAGATAATATTAGCTGGAGAGGCTACAAACTTGTCTATGATGTCAGCTAAGGCTAGTTACACACTAAGGCTACTTTCACACTAGCGTTTAAGTTTTCCGGTATTGAGTTCCGTCATAGGATCTCAATACCGGAAAAAAACACTTCAGTTTTGTCCCCATTCATTGTCAATGGGGACAAAACTGAACTGAACAGAACGGAGGGCTCCAAAAAGCATTCTGTTCTGTTTAGTTGCGTTCCCATAACGGAGAGCAAACCGCAACATGTTGTATTTTGCTTTTCATCCTGGGATGTGGAGAAAGACAGATCCGGCCTTACCCCCAATGCAAGTCAATGGAGACGGATCCGTTTTCTCTGCCACAATAGAAAACTGATCCGTCCCCCATTGACTTTCAATGGAGTTAATGACGGCAATGGCAATGTTAAGATATGTTAATACAAACGGATCCATTCATAACGGATGCAGACGGTTGTATTATCAGTAACGGAAGCGTTTTTGCTGATCCCTGCCGGATCCAGCAAAAACGCTAGTGTGAAAGTAGCCTAACAGCCTGCCAGATCTCCGTGCATTTCAGCATTGCCGATTGTTTAAAAATGCTTCGTCCAGCCCTATTTACTATAATGGAGACCGGCAGATATCCGGCCACATTCCGGCAAATATTCAGAGAATCAAACTGCTGCGTGCACTGAATTTGGATGGAGGAGATTGATGAAAACATTAAAGCTGGATTTACACATTCCGATGTTTGGTTTGATTATCATGAACGATTGTTCCTGCGAATGCTCGTTCCCAATAATCGGCCCTTCTAAAGTTGCCGCAGAGCACCTGATGAACAAGCGAAACTATCTGAAGTACGGACACCTCAATCATTGTTCCCAGGAGGCTGATCGTGCAGTCTAAACAGCACTCTGCTGCCCAGAAGCAATGATTTTGTACGGGAAGCAGCAGCCAGTATATACAACTGAATAGCTAATCTGCATAGCTATATACTCATGGTTGTCCTGATACTATATTTATGGATGCAGTGGGTACGGAAGGTATGTACCACGTGTAGCTTGCATTACATCTCTGCAGAGGTTGTTACCCAATTTTCCCAGACTGCAAAATGCCAGATCAACCTATGTGAATTAGTAAATGCCCAGCATTATAGAATACCTAGTTGTAATAGCTGAGCAAGACTTCACTTGACAAATCCTCTTTACTGTAGCATAGTTAGACAGATTTGTCATCTAGGTTCCCGTGAAAGCTGGGTAACAAATTATATGGACCTGCAATATGGACTTCTAAATACTAAGTTTACCTAAATAAATCCTTCTCCTAACTCCCAAATAGTTCCATAGCCTTTCAGAAAAGCTGGGTAACAGATTATATGGACCTGCAATAGGGACTGCTAAATACTAAGTTTACCTAAATAAATCCTTCTCCCAACTCCCAAATAGCTATTTTACACACTTATATAGTGCTGTTATATTCTGCAGCGCTCTACAGACATGATCATCAAGCTGCAAGCTTTCTCCAATGGGGCTCACAATTTAAGCTTCCTAGCTTGTATGTCTTCGGAGTGTGGGAGGAAACCGGAGTACCTGGAGGAAACCCACCCAAACACAGGGAGAACATACAAACTCCATGCAGATGTTGTCCTTGGTCGAACCTAGGACTTCAGCGCTGCAAGGCACCAATGCTAACCACTGAGCCACCGTGCTGCCCATAGATAAGCAGATTTGTCTTTCAGGAAAGCTGGGTAGGGCTACGTTCACATAAGTATTATGAAATCCAGTATGTCCGGCCAACAGCTACCTCGTATGTATGGCAAGATTTACTGCTACAGAGCTTAGAATGCCCCTGCTGTTGCTTCTTTCAGTATCCTTATGTTCTCATCTCATTTTCCAGCACATTGGAGGCTTGTATCAGGAGTATTCCCAACATATATCATCAATGTGTGCATAGGCCCCGATGCCCAGCAGATAAAAGAAAAAAAAAAAGTGCTTTTTGCAAGCCATGTAATGTTTTGCATTGGTATACTGTATAGAAAAAAATACCATACCCTTTTTTTTATACAATAACAGCCTATAGCTAAAGTATTGTGCTGCATCCACTATATTCATCTGGAGATCTCCCCACCTATCAGCATTGGCTCAAACAAGATGTGTTCAAAGCTCACGCTAATCTCTGCCCCCGAAAAAAGTAGTTGTGGGTTGAGAACTTGTAACCAAAATCCAGTCCTTTGTGTTAAAAAAGGAAAAATTATAACCACCTTCCCCCTTGGTGTGATAGACCCATGTAATATCCGGGATTTATTGCCGGCTGGTACAATGAATAAATAAATAATCGTAATACGTAAACAAAATAATAAAAGGCACAATTTTATTTTCATGAAATTTCCTACCGGTCTTGGTTGTAATTCATCTGATTACCAGGACCTGTTGTTCTGAGGTGAGACATTTATTACTGCTTTATTTTGCCAGGTTCTTTAAACCAGCAAGAGTTTCCAGCTGCCAAAGCAGAGGAGAACGGCAACTTCCAAGAGATGTCCATCAAGCGGTTAGTGGTCGGACCCATTGACCTCCGACTGGACAGCAGCTCTGTGCATAGGATCATGAAAATGGTGGCCTGTTCTTTTGATCATGAATATGAGGCGTACTGCAGTTCCCACCCTGGTATGGATCGAAGAGCTCTCTGACATTGTGATCTGTGTAACAATAGATTTGTATGTTATCTTGTAAAATCAATAGATATTTGGAGCCAAGATAAAATAAGAACCTTACCGCTTTTCCTTCTTCTACTGAAATAAGAGATGTCACCTCTCCTGACATGTCTGTTTTAGTAACTACTTGCTTACCCCATGTAATAACAATTCTGGAGCATCTGTTCTTATGGCATTCTGTTCTTCAGTTATTGCTACTGGAAAAATGAATTTGCAACTGGGTGTTACCAGTGGACGGGTTGTTTCTTCACCATCCAACAGTGACCGTTTAGTGCTGCCAGTTTCAGACTGTGCAGAGACATCCGCCCCACTGCTTACCCCGCCTGCAGATTCATTAAAGTGTGTCATTAGAAAATGACTTCTTGTTTAAATTAGGGATTTCATTTACTAAGCAAACACCCCGTTGCGGCGCTATCTGCGACTTCGCCCCGCTCACGCCAGGTCTAAAATTGTGTTTGAGTCGTTGACCATTTTTGACGCCTGTTTTAGGCGTAGAAAATGGTCTAAATGTAAGACATCAAGGAAGCTGTTTTACATTTAGAACTGGCGCTGCATGCGGCAAAGTTATGGAGAGGCCTTCGGCGATCCACCGCCAGTTTAGGGCTTTATTAAGACCGGCGTCTAAAACAACGGTCTTAATAAATGTGTCCCTAAGTTTTTATTGTAGACATTTTTTTTTTTTTTAGGTCACTGTATTTAAAATTTCTAAAATCCTGCAGTTTTCGCACTGTCTACTAATAAAATATGTCAAGACTTCGTTTTCGTTTGAGAACAGCTACATGGACCGAAGACATAATGGTCAGGAGGGGACCTCATTGACTATGGGATAGTTTTCTAGACATGCTGTGTGCCCTGTGCAGCGGTCAGGAGGAAGTAGATAATCTGTGATATCACCTACTGTAAATGGTGGATCCAATGTTATTTATACAGAGGTGCTATTCTGCCTGTGATGATAATGCGATGGCAACTGATCTGAACAGAACAGGAAATCTCTATATATTTATATTCCCTTGAATGAACTTCTAGTAGCATTAACTGAGGAATGGAACAGCATAAAGTTATATGAAATGTGGGCAATAAACTTTTTTATTTTTTTTCATGGGCAATAAAATAATTTAGTAAATCATATATGTCAGGACTGGTGACAGGTACTCTTTAAAGTAGGTACTCTCGCTGTCGCAGACATCATATTCAGACAGTGCAATAAAATGATATATTTTCCTTAGTTCTGCAGGAGGAGTGTAAGACTTTGCCCACCACTGAGGAAGTTGCATCTTTGGAGGAATACATACCTACACGACTGACTTGTGTCACGTTACTTAAGTGCTCAATTACACTGACGATGGCAGAATTCAATCTTCTTGGGCACCTATTGCCTGTCATAATGGGACAAAAGGTAAGGACTTAGAATCTCACGAAGGCTAGCATTGACTCCCCCTTCTAACAAAGGTATTAAAAGGTATTATAGTCTATTCGTAGGATAGTCAATCAATATCAGGGTAATATAATGGCTGTGCTGGGTATAGCAGCTTTGTGCCATTCACATGATTAGGCTAAAGCGGGAGTATCCTGCCTGAGCGCCACGGCGCATTCAAACGGTTGGTCAGCAGGGGTGCCAAGGGTCAGACTCCCCACTGATCTGATATTGATATCTCATCTTAAGGGAAAAAAAACACCAATTTTGTGAACCCAGAAAACCCCTTTGACAAGTAATTGGGGACATAGAACAGCGTACGGTCTAATAGAAAATCTACAGCCTGTATATCACTGTGACACATCAAAAAAAATTTAAAATGGCCCTTTACATATTTGAGTGGAGATATTAAGTACCCAAGTAAGGATTGTTTCAGACACCAGTGTTAGGGCCTCAATTTTTATTTTTGAAATAATGTATTATGACTGCAAGAGCCAGAGTATCCGCAGTCCATCAGAACTCAAGCTAGAGTACAATGGAGGATTGTTCTGTAGAATCATCGGAGGCCTGGGTCTTGTGGTCGCATTATGGTTGTCTGAATCTGCCTAAAGATTTTTATAAAATAGCAAAATCCTGTACATATTTGTTTATTGTATGCACTTATATAGCACTACTATATTCTGCAGCGCTTTACAGACATTAGCATCACACTGTCCCCAATGGGGCTCACAGTCTAACTTTCCTATCAGGATGTCTTTGGAGTGTGGAAGGAAACCGGAGGAAACCCACACAAACATGGAGAGAACATACAAACTCCATGCAGATGTTGTCCTTGGTCAGATTTGAACCCAGGACCCCAGTGCTAACCACTGAGCCACCCTGCTGGCCTTTGTCCCGCTTTTTTTTTTTTTTTTTTTTTTTAAAGAGCTGAGCCTTCTATTATTTTTGTCATTAGTATAACCATTTAAAAATTGCACTGAAGGTAACCCTGAGTGAGGTTGTCGAAGAGAAATTGTGATATTGAATTTGTTCCTTGATTTCATCTCTCTTTCGATGTCACAATTTTACATTTTGCGATTGCCAAATTTGCCATTGATTACCTCTGTTCCATATTTTCCCTCTCACATCTTCTGTAATCTGCCTGATTTCCTGTCCTTTTTCATCTTCTTCTAACAGAAACCAATCATCATTGTATAATACCATTACGTGAATTAGGGGCTTTACTAGCGAGGGATTTTGATGCCTTTTGAACTGATTTATTATCAAAAGCTGATGCTTTAGGAAATAAGGGCTGTGTTCAATATTTCACGTTAGTAGATGTATTTTGCATTGGGAATCCTCGTAATTACATCTAAATTATTTTTGGGGGGGGGGGGGGGGGGGAGAATCTATCAAGCCATGCAATCTCCAAAATACTGTCTTCAAAAAGTAAGGCACTTGCGACTTTGTTTGCACAGATTTTTTTTTTGCCTTTTTGCATTTTTACTTCAGTTTTGAAAAGTCGCTGGGAAAGTGAGCATGGTTACCTATGTTAACTTAAGAAAAAGACCCAAAGCCACTTCACTTCTGAAGCCATTTGAAAAATTTGGTGCAAAGTATGCCAAAGCAGACTCAAGGAAAACTGACTTAAGATATTACCCTCATGATAAATGTCCCCCTTTGTCTTCAGAACTACCCAGAGGGTGATGATGTTCCTTGACTTCAGTGGTTTCAAGTTTGACGTAAGAGGACAATTATCAGCCCATTTATAGTGGCACCTGCTTCACACAGGTTGTCTGCATTTCATCAGGCGTTTGCAGTTTTTGATAAAATGTTGTCATTTTTACTGTATTCCTTTAGCAAGGGAGATACCTCCTCCCTGTAAGGTTTGAAGAAACTTCTAAGCAACTGAGAGACCATGAACATTTTTATGTGAAGACCCTAATAACAAATGATATGTAGCATCAGCCCAGCTGGGTGCAATCAGTAGGTTGTAGTTCAGATACACGCTTACTTTAGGGAACACTTACATTTTGCGTAATGTTAGAGAAACCGTATATGTATATAAGATGCAGTGAAGTCATCTATTAGAGAGAACATCTGGAAATATTAGGGAAGGGTTAGTAAAATTGCTGACATGTCACAGAAATGATGAATTTATCTAATAGCGTTCTTGTAGGTAATCGTTGTTGGGGCCTGCTAAAACTGTCGGAGTGTAGGGGAGAGTCTGACATATTGAGGTGAAGAGTTCTCTTTGATGGGTGCAGCATGAGACGGCCATTGTGTTTTGGAGTGGGAAGCCGCGCTGAGACGATGTAGGGAGGAATAGGTCATCAGCAGGGTGGACTTGGTAACAAGCGAGAAGGTGCGGTGTAAGTTATTGCTTTATGTTGGAATGGAGTTTATTAATGGAGTCCAGTTAAGAGGTCGACTCAGGTGAAAAATGTAGGTATAATGTTATGCAATAGACCTGGAAGTCGATCTTATCAGAAGTCTCCAGATCCACATCGACAGGGAGGATTTCTGATAATAACATTGTAATAACATTTATTCTTTAAAATGACTTAAATGGCAAAGCTTAATTTTAGCACTACACTCAGTGGTCCCTCAGGTTATATTATCTTCACCCGAAGACCCCTTTACACGCATTAGGGATTGAGCACTTACCAGGAAGGAGAGTTCCTAGGAACGCTGCCCTGTGTAAAGGTTCCGCCGGTCCGATAATTGCTTGTTCATAGGGTGAAAGCATTGCGGAGGCAGTCACCTAAATCATCATTTTTGGGCAACAGATTGTGCTGTCTAAACAGTGATCTGCTGCCCAGAAATAGTCATTCTCTATGGCAGGGATGGCCAACCTGCGGCTCTCCAGCTGTTGCTAAACTACAAGTCCCAGCATGCCCAGACGGCCTACAGCTATCCGCCTACAGCAGGGCATGGTGAGAATTGTAGTTTCACAACAGCTGGAGAGCCGCAGCTTGAACATCCCTGCTCTATGGGGACGAGCGATCATAGCAGCCATTCCTCATCTCCATATAGTGGAGGGAATTGCTGCAGCTTTCACCTTGTGTAAGAAGCTGGCAGTTATCTGGAATGAACTGTTTATTCCCTATAATTGCCTGTTTAAAGGAGCCTTAAAGCAGGCCACACACATTACTTTTATGTCGACTAAACCCACCAATTCGGGCAGGACATGATGTTCATGTGATGTATATAGTGCCTCCTGACTCCCACGATACCAGATGTCTGGGTTGGTAAGGATTGGGCAAGTTACATTTCAATCGCCCAATCCTTTTGTTCACCATGAGATAAGCCACTGACTGTTGAGAACACTTGCCTACTTGGCCAAGCAAGCACGTAAATGATGGGAAGGATATCTGTCGGCTAATGTGGGTGATGTATTACTATTAATGTGGGTGATGCAAGTACATCTGCTTGCCTGTCTAGTAGCACAGTGCTACATATACTGAACTACTTTTTACCTATGTCAGCTCAAGCCGCTCCTTGGACTCCAGGTGATGGTGGCTCCGTTTTTTATTTTTTATTGTACAAAATGTGCATCTCCTTGAAGAGTCTTTTGTCATTTCCATTAAAGATAATTGACCGTCTTCTGGCTCTGACTTTTACTTTTAAAGACTTGCTTTATTACTAAGGGCTCTTTCACACTTGCGTTGTCCGGATCCGTCATGCACTCCATTTGCCGGAGGTGCCCGCCGGATCCGGAAAAACGCAAGTGAACTGAAAGCATTTGAAGACGGATCCGTCTTCAAAATGCTTTCAGTGTTATTATGGCACCCAGGACGCTATTAATTAAAGTCCTGGCTGCCATAGTAGTAGTGGGGAGCAGGGGAGCAGTATACTTACAGTCCGTGCGGCACCCGGGGCGCTCCAGAATGACGTCAGAGCGCCCCATGCGCATGGATGACGTGTCCATGTGATCACGTCATCCATGCACGTGGGGCGCCCTGACGTCACTCTGGAGCGCCCGGCAACCGCACGGACGGTAAGTATACTGCTCCCCCGCTCCCCACTACACTTTACCATGGCAACCAGGACTTTAGTGTCCTGGCAGCCATGGTAACCATTCAGAAAAAGCTAAACGTCGGATCCGGCAATGCGCCGAAACAACGTTTAGCTTAAGGCTTAAGTGTTCAGGATTTTTGGCCGGAGCAAAAAGCGCAGCATGCTGCGGTATTTTCTCCGGCCAAAAAACGTTACGGTCCGGAACTGAAGACATCCTGATGCATCCTGAACGGATTTCTCTCCATTCAGAATGCATTAGGATAAAACTGATCAGGATTCTTCCGGCATAGAGCCCCGACGACGGAACTCTATGCCGGAAGAAAAGAACGCAAGTGTGAAAGGGCCCTTACCAGCTTTTTATTTATTTTTTCTTTAATCCTCATTGTTTTTCCTTTTTCTGCATTGGCATTTTTGGGGCTTCAGAACCAGTTACTAGTTTTGCTTAAAGGGAACCTGTCATCATCTTTATGCTGCCCATACTAACAGCAGAATAAAGTAGAGACAGGTGAGTTGATTTCAGCGCTCTGTCATTTATATGTTAAAAGTAAGTGGTTGTCGAGAACCAACATCACAATCCTTGCAGACTGGGCCTGGAAAAGAGTCCCGGCCTCCTGAGAAGAGTCCTGGTTATTCATGGATTCCTGCTCTCCTGCTGATGGCTGACAGTCTTCTACCTAGTTTTCTCCCTTCCTCTCTAGGAGAGAACTGCCAATCATCAGCAGATGGTGAGAGAGCAGGAGATTAGGAATAACCAGGACTCTTCTCAGGTGGATTTGACTCCTCTCAAGGCCTGAGCTGCAATGATTATGATGCTGGTTCTCGGCGACCACTTACTTTTAGCTCATGAGGGACACACCGCTGAGATCAGCATTTCTGTCACTATTTTATGCTGCCCTCAGTGAGGTCCAAATAAAGTTGATGACAGGTTCCCTTTAACTTCAAGTATTTGCAAGCTACCATAGTTGCCTTGAAGGAAATTGCTATTGTTACTAGAGGGACTTATTCAGCCATGTACCATTTTAGATCATTTCTCAGTGACGCCGTTCATGCACATTGGATAAATGCTGACAAAATAGTTTTTCGTGTGTCTGGGGCACTGACATTTGCTGTAGGACACTACCTGCTATTTTGTTTGCAAATTAGGTAAACAATAAAATCCTTGACTCCTTGGAACTCATTGGTTAGGAACTGATGGCATGCCCTAAGGCTTTTTTACATGGGTTGAGGACCAGGGCAGGTATTGGGGACGGGCGTTCGTGCGAATGCTAAATCCAGATAATTGTTTCCATGTAAAGGTGCCACTGATCACCCGACGAACAGGAAAAAGCTTGTTCGTTGGGTGATGACCTCTTTCATGCAGCACCTACAATCCTTGTTTGCTGGCAGGACATTGCACTGGCTAAACAGGATTGTGCTGCCGACAAAGAAGAAAACTGTATGGGGCTGAATGATAGACGTAGTTATCATTCCCGATCATTGCTGCATGCACGGTAAATGCAGCCAACAATTGAATGAATGTTCATTTTCCATCATCGGTCTTAATATTGTTTTTGACACACATTTTGTTAACAAAATAGCAATAATTAAATGTGTTTCTTATTTTTAGCATTCCACCAGCAATTTAAACGCATCCAGTTTTCAGCCGATACGACCTCTTCCTGCAGTCAAAATACTTGCTGACAAAATCAACTTTGAGCATACCGTGCCAATGTATGCAGAGCAACTGGTCCAGACGGTGAGCAGTCTCAGCCAGCCCTCAGACAACCTGCTCCATCATTGCTATGCTCACTGTTACTTGAAGGTACAGTATCCTCTTATTTCCCTTCACCTCCGGTATGCTTTATGTGCGGCATTCAGTTCATTAAAGCTTCACATAAAGGGGTTCCTAGCCGATAACAACAGTGTTTTGACTTCTCTGCTCAAAGAGGCTTTCCAGTACCTTAATGTTGAAGGATATGTAATCAATATCTGATTGGTGGGAGTCCGATACCGCTCACCCATCGGCTCTTCTGCAGCAGATTTTGAACTACACAGCTCTGTCTATTTCAGTAGTGCAGTGCGGCTCTCATTCAGGAGCAGCACTGCAGTAACCAGCTCCGTCCTCTACACCATGGATGGAGCTATGTAGTTCTGGTGCCGGAAATACTGCAGAACAGCTGATTAGAGGGGGTGTGTGGTGTCGGACCCCTGACCATCATATTTTGATGACCTATCTTGAGGATAGGTCATTATTATACGGCCTCTTGCAGATGGCCATATTTTCCATCCGTGTTCAAGCCACATTTTTTGGGCATATCACACTGACCCATTCATTTCTATAGGGGCCTTGCATACATCCATATTTGTTGTGGGTCCACACATGTGTTCCGAAAATAATAGCACAAGTCCTATTCTGGTCGATATTGAGGACGAGAATAGCCAAGGGATGATAAGTGACTGTGGCAGCCAACCACTGGTCACAGCGGTGATTCGAGAAGTTTGACACTTTGATGCTGTTCCCAGTGACTGGGGTTTTCTACAGGTGCTGTTGTACTGCCCAATGTACGGGCAGTGTGAGCGCTGATGGATGACAGCACCTTCATCTGTGCTCATTTGCATCGGCCTGATTACACAGACCCATGTAAACTGAATGCACGAGGAATGAGTCCCTCCCTCATTCTGTTCTGTTCATTATCAGCAGCGCATCCCTGATTACACAGGGAGATGTGCTGCCAATAGCCAGGTATCCTTCATCCATCCAGCTGATGTGCTGATCAATTATATGAGCCAATTATCATAAATGAGCATTCCTATGGACGCCAATAATCATGCTATCTAATACTCGTGCACATGGCTGTGTCCTTAATTTGGTCGGCAAAAAAACTGATTTGCAGACTATGGATACTTTTCATGTGCATTCTGTATTGTTCTCACTCCAATGAATAAAGAGGGTTGTTTTCATCCGCAGTCGGGAAAAGAATAGGACGTGGTTTATAATTTTCGAATGTCTGGCTGTTCCACAAATGTGTGTGCATGGCCTCATAGAAATGAATTGGTCAGGCTGCTATCTGCAAAAAAAAGAATATTTGTAAAACCCCACGTATAAGGTCATCTTCTACTCCCATGCCCTTTATTTCCACTATTCTTGGGCAACCTCTTTAATGTCTATCCCCTACCTTTCTACTTGTATGGAATAGGCAGTGCACATACAGCCAACCCCACATAACTGCTCTCCACATTGCCTTTGTCCCCAATGATGGTTAACGGGGGTCCCAGCTGTCATCCCCCCACCATTATATTCTAAATCCGCTATCATGTAGAATGCTGATAAATGTTAATAGTGTGTAAATCCCTTTAAGAACGTGGTAAGTCACATATGAAGCAAGAATGCTACCGTTATTATATATTCTGTTGCTGTTATTATTGTGTTGGTATAAATGGAGAATTTTCCTTCCCCCCCCCCCCCCCCCCCCCAATGAATCCATTTCCTGGGAATGTCTAAAAATAAAACACATCATAGATAAAGCTCAATGGCAAAAGATATCTGTGCCTGGAAGTGAATTGAAATGTAAAATTTTCATATCGCAGACCCAAAAGGCAACTTTTCTCTGACCTGTAAAGGCTAACAAAGAAATACATAGACAGATCATTGAGGTACCTAGTTAAAACATCAAAGCGCTGGGATGCAGTCATCACAAAGAACCAGAATTGCTCATGTGTATGAGGACATGGAACCAATTATGGATCCCAACAGGTCGTTCTGGGACAGATGTTTGGAGGGGTCTTGTACAATAGGCTAGTCTGATTCCTGACATGTGATAAATCATCAACACTTAATGTGGGATGGGAGAGCAAAGACTGTACATATATATCTATATATATTATACCTTCAGATTGTTTCATTGCTCAGAGAAGTTACATGCCATTCAGATCTGTACTTATTACAATATTCCAACCCCATGAATGTGAACAAAACGCTTTCCACCTTATCAGTTCCTGGGCCGACGCTTCCCTGATCCCTGCCTCCAGTTATACCGTGTGGCTGGGATGTCGGTAATAGGGCCCCCTTTATAAGGATCCTGGGGATAAGTCATGAATATAAGATTCACAGAAAACCCCTTTAAAATATCTTTTACTATGTTCAGGAATCCCTTTGTGCCATGAGCATTTGTATTTGAACTCTTAAAGAAACACTAACGTGTCTTGCTACAGTTGTATTAAAATGTAGTCTTAAAGGGGATATTTCATTACTGAAAATGAAATGCGGTTGAATAACGTTTTAGGGCAGTAAATATATAAAAGTGCAGATTGGGTTTTTTTCTTTCACTCCTTTTTGTGAAGCTAAGAGCCAAGTCATAATTGGCAGCCAACCAAGTATTTTTTTTATTTTTTTTCATTCATTCACCGTTGCAGACATATAGACATGTCACTGTTGCTGGATTGTGATGGCCTATATACCTACAAATGTAGATAATATGTAATTATGATCATTATTACAGGTGTTCGGGTTCCAAGCTGGGCTCACTTACCTGGACAACAAAGGAATCTACTGCCCCTCTGTCCCAATGATACCTGCCTTTAGCACGGCTTTGTATGGGAAACTGCTTAGGCTTCCTCAGTCCTGGTAAGTCTTTGTGCATTTTCTGAATTTCTTTCAACTTTGCAATGTTAATGTTACGGATCCACTGTTACCAATCAAGACAGATCAGTGGAAGTGTGGAACCACTGTGCCAAGCAACTGGCTTGATGTTGGGCCAAACCCTAAGGGTGTTATTCTGGCATTTCCCTGGTATTCACCCTTTAATCCCTATACTGGGATGTGGACTTCGCTGTGGTTTAGCAACAGTCCACTTCCTCCTGGGATGGTCCCAGTGTACTTGGCAGCTGACCCTCAGCGGGGAGGAAGAGGGAAACTAAAGAGAGGGAAGGAAGTTGTATATATGTATATATGTATGTATGTATGTATGTATGTATGTGTGTGTGTGTGTGTAATTAAATTTTTTTTTATTTTTTTTCTAGCAGCAGGGAAACGCGGGAGGGCAATATGTCAATGGTGTATATGCTGTTTTATAATGCAATACTATCGAAGTGATTGTTGAAGATGTATGAAATTTGGAAAAATAGTAAAGATTAATAAATAAATAAAAAAAGTGTATTAGTGCCGGGTCTGGCATTAAGTGTTGCTGCAAAACGGATCCGGCTTTCCGGTCTGCGCATGCGCAGACCTTTTAAAAATGCAAAGAAAAATTAATACCGAATCAGTTTTTCCAGATGACACCGGAGAGACGGATCCGGTATTTCAATGCATGACAAATGCCATTAGTTTGCGTCCAGATTGCGACTGAACTGCCTGCCGGAATCCTCTGCCGCAAGTGTGAAAGTACCCTTACTTATCTAATTTAATGCATATCCACAAGATGCTCCATATAGGTCTGATAGATGCAGGGTCGAGCTCTGGGACCAACACCTTTCCCTAGTACAAAAGTAGTGCAGAATCCACATGGATGTTGCCCAATGCTCGAAATGGCCGATCAACAGCCATGAGCATGAGGCCTTAATGACTCCCACTGTGATTCCTGATACGAGCTGTTTTCTCCTCTTTCAGACTCCCTAATGTTGCTGGCTTTCTAGATAAAAGAAGGACAGCAGATAATATTGAGGTTCTGGTTTCCTCTGCAGCTTTTATATATTTTGGCAAGAAAAGACTCTGTACTTGAGATTCAATGTTACATGCAAGTGTTTGAACACAGACGTGAACTTTGAACCAGAACCATAGAAATAAAAAGGATATGATAACCATCTGGCCTTTTTCCAGACTACCGCTTTTTTTTTTCTATCCATCATCAGTGTCCTGTGTTTTATACAAGAATTACACAATATAGCTTGTGCAAAGTATTCTTTAGTGTAATGTGACAATATTATAATGGATCCAGTAGTCAACATGGCACTACCTGCTGCTTCTCCATAACCTTGTTCATGGTTATTGTGCTAGACCCTACATGCAGGGGTCACATTACCCTATATGCATTTTTTGTAATGTCTATCTTTGGGCTCATGCACCCGACCTTATGCCCTCCGAGACATACGGTCCTTGATCGGGCCACATGTCCCGGAGTGGCATACATCGTGCGCACGGGAGCGCACAGCATCACAGGTTACTATGATACTGTGCGCATTGGGCCGCTCGCGGGACTATTGTCCTGCACTCATATGATCATATGAGTGCAGGACAATAGTCCAGTGGGCTGCCAGATGCGCACAGTATCATAGTAACCTGTGATGCTGTGCGCTCCCGTGCGCGCGAT
Organism: Bufo bufo; assembly: GCF_905171765.1. NCBI lineage: Eukaryota > Metazoa > Chordata > Amphibia > Anura > Bufonidae > Bufo > Bufo bufo. The sequence goes on along the minus strand of NC_053393.1, from coordinate 78,869,862 downwards.
GTATGCCAGTCCGGGACATATGGCACGCTCACGGACCGTATGTCTTGGAGGGCATACAGTCGTGTGCATGAGCCCTTAGGGTGGGTTCACATCACGTTTTATGCCTCCGTTTGACGTATACGTTAGAAAAAAGGATACAAAAAACTCAGCACACCATATAATAGTACTATTTATAATAGTAAAAAAATATATACATTTTTTTTTTTACAATGGAACTCTATGGTGAACGGATGCCACTGTATGTCAACAGTCTGAGGCGTACGTTTAACATATACGTTATTTGTATATGTTAAACGGGGTTCTGTCATCAGATACATTGCACGTACGTTCCTACTGCCTGGTCCTGTCAGTCAGTGGTGGGGATGCGGCATAAAGGACAGAAAGCGGAGCCTCTGGGAGCAACAAGGTGCAACAGCACTGCCCTCATTGCTCCCAGAGGCTCGCTTGCCTATTATAAAACATCCGTTTTCTCAAGAAAGTGGCCAACTAGAAAGTTGGGACCAAGACCATGATGTTCAACTGTCAAGCGCACATATCTCAGGTGAGACTGTTTTATTGTGACACATCTGATGACAGAACCCCTTTGACATAGCTAGTTATACCTACTTTTTAAAACCAGAGGGTGTGGTGTAAAAATGCTAAATGTCCCAACAGTTATACACAAATAAGCCCAAAAATTCTCAAAGTCCTATTTATGTGACTCTTTGAAGCCAGATTTCTGGACTGTAGGGCTTGATAAATTCCCCCCCTATGTGTAGACATCCCCAATACCTTCCATTGTTATCCGGTAGCGGTTTCCACTCTCATTTAAACTGTTCTCTCTAGTCTTTCTTATTTTTGATGTAGAAAATATTAAAAGGTATTCCAAATTCAGAAACGAAAGGTTATTTTTTGTATAATGAAATTATACAAATGTTCATAGTATTTTCTGCATTGATTCCTTATGCCTGCTGCTGCCATTCAGTAGGAAACTCCATTTATATCCAGTGGAATAAAAATCTGTCCTGGTGGTGTGATGGACGCACAGCTGCACAACTTGTCATAGTACATATACAAACGGAAAATACAAATGTGATAGCACTCTGCATCCAGCATTCTGCCCTGCCTCCATGCTGGATGAGACATTGGTGTACATTTTGGCCAAAGCGTAATAAGCCACTCACCACGTCAAGGTCGTAGTATATATTGGAGGCGTGGCGATCTCCATGCAGTCATGCACACCTGACCAGTCAATCTGTCCTGGAGGCTGGTTTTAAAGTCAGTATAAAACTGAGTCTGCTTATATAGAACCTACCAGTAGCCATTTGGCTCCAGGAGAAGTATATGGTGGGCTCAGCGTGCATGTTGGTACTTGCATCCCTGGATCCGATGAAAGCTGTAATGGCACCGGACGGGGTTAAAAGCAGTGTGTGCTTGGCGTGCATGCTGACCTGCATTCCCTGGACTTTGTGTGGCTGTCATGGCCCATAAACAGGTAGGAACTAGTGTTAGGAACCACTCAAATGAGACGACCTTGACGCGGTGAGTGGCTTATTACGCTTTGGCCAAAATGTACACCAATGCCTCATCCAGCATGGAGGCAGGGCAGAATGCTGGATGCAGAGTGCTATCACATTTGTATTTTCCGTTTGTATATGTATTTCGCCATAGTGATGTGCACCTACATACAGGTTGTGCTGACTCAATCCTCCACATTTTTTCTTTGTCATAGTACATGTTATCAGATCTCGTTCTTGTAATGCGTGTTCATCACCAGAACAGATTTATGTCCTTTGAGACAACATTTGAATATTCTATAACTTTTCATTTTTATAAAGAATTAGCATTTTTACAGTCAGAATTCCCCTTTAACCGTAACAGAGTTATCCACATAGGACAATCCCATTTTAACAGAAGAATTCCCACCAAAATAAATTAACCAGCGAGAGTTCTACTGCTGGAAACCAAGTGATCAGCTATAATCTGCATAAAAACCTTTGAGCAAATGTGCAGTTGTCCTACAGCGCCCCTACTGGGGAAATGAAGCATTGCACAGTACCTATTGAAATAATGGCCAGGCTGTGTCCTCCAGAGAGGGAGATGCTCTCCTCTGGCTTGTTGGTGAAATTCTTAATGGGGAACTCATTCCATAAATATAATATTCCTTGAGAGGATATTTGAAAGTGCGGTTTTTAGGCCATTCAATCCATTTAATCCGGTCGTCAACCTGCCAAGCACAAGGATATAGTAAATAAGCAAATCAGAAAACCTCAAAGTTAAGGGTGGCTGTTCTAGCTATCAGGTCAACAAGAGTCCCTGCGGAGCTTGACTGCCCCTTTTCCCATTAGAATACTGTTTCTTGCTCCGACTTGTTTACACTGTGAGTTTAAATATTCATGCACCTGTTTAACCCTTTCCAGATTGCTGCTGTACGGCGGAAGTTGGGTCTTTAAAGATGGAGCCAGCTCCTGAGCGGACCTGATGCCATAGCTGGTGGGTTTCTGCTGTTTCACACTGCAGACACCTGGAGTTAATGTCTACGATTGACAATAACAATGATCGCAGACATGTAAACTCTCAGATGCTGTGGTCAATTTTGATCATGGCATCTGAGGCGGCTTTCCTGGCACTGTGATCGGAGGAGCCGTTCGTTGTGGTAGCCTCGGTCCCTCTGAAGGATCCGAAGCCACTACAACGATAGTTTCTATAGGAACATAATGAATCTTCCATAGACTGCAATTGTAATGTGGTAAAAGCGATAATAATTACATGTTCAAGTCCCCTAAGGGGATTTAACATAAGTGAAAAAATATTTAAAATAAATCTCTATAAAAATTTAGTTCATCCCATATTAAAAATAAACTGTAAAAAAATTTAAATCATGCCCGTATAATTAAAATATAAACATATTTATCCCGAATGGTGAATGCCGTAACGGGGGGGGGATTGCTGATTCAGCATTTTTTCATCGCTTCGCGTCCCCCCAAAAAATTAAATAAAAAGTGATCAAAAAGTCATACACACTCCAAAATGGTATTTTTACGTTTTTTTTCCCAGTTTTGAGAAAACTATATGTGTGCTAATGCTGTAATTGTACCGACCAAGGGAATGAAGAGCACAGGTCAGTTTTACCACATAGGGAACATCATAAAAACAAAACCCATAAAACTGGCAGAATTGTGTTCTTTTTCCAATTCCACCCCATTTGGAATTTTTTTCCACCTTCCTACTACATCTTATGCAATATTAAATGGAGCTATTGAAAAGTTCAGCTTGTCTTGCAAAAAACAAGCGCTCATACGTCTATGTGAAAATAAAAATAACAAAAAGTTATGGCTCCGGGAAGGCAAGGAGTGAAAAACACAAAAATGGAAAATGGCTCAGTCAGGAAAGGGTTAATGTTTTAATTCGGTTGATATACTGCCTAGACCATGACTGAAGACCTGATCATCTCAGTAGGAGCTCAGAAACTTTTGTTGAGTGTTGTTTCAAGATTGTCTTGTGAGTTGTTTTTTACACTACTTCTCCCTGTTTACTTAGAACATGGTACATTCCTCTGACTTGAAAGCAATGCAGATATCATAGAGAGTTAATCTTGAAGGTTTTTATAAAGGTCATGTACCAATATTGTTGTTTGTGCGACACTTTTGATTTAAAGGGGTATTCCGAAGAAATAAGTTAAAGGGGTTTTCCGGGTTCAGAGCTGAACCCGGACATCCCTCCATTTTCACCCCGGCAACCCCCCCTGACATGAGCATCGGAGCAGTTCATGCTCCAATGCTCTCCATTGCCCTGCGCTAAATTGCGCAGGGCAAAGGCATTTTTAGGAGTTCCGGTGACGTACCGGGGCTCTCCATGGGGCTGACAGGAACCCCGGTGACGTCACCGGCACTGATGGGCGGGATTTAGCTCTGCCCTAGCCAGTAAAACGGCTAGGGCAGAGCTAAAGCTCGCCCCTCAGAGCCGGTGACATCACCGAAGACCCTGCCGGGCGAAAGTTACCACCCGGCAGTGTGTTATTGAAAACAAAAAAGCCCGTCCCTGCGTGATTTAGTGCAGGGCACGGGAGCGCATCGGAGCATGAGAATGAAAAAAAGGGTATGTCTGGGTTCAGCTCGGGTCAGAGTAGGTTAAAATAACAAACCGTTCATACTACCCACATCAATTCACTTCCATTGCTGTTTCCAGTTACCACTCTTTAATTCCTGGTCTTGGGCTTAACACTTTTGGCACTCAGCCACTTAGTGGCTGTGGCCAGGGTTTAGCAGTCCAAGCCATTTCCAGCATGTTTAGCCCTAGACCAGGAAGTCGAGAGGAAGAGGTGCCAGAGCAAGGCTAGGAAGTGGAGAGGAGCAGGTACCAGAGCATGGCTAGGAAGTGGAGAGGAGTAGGTACCTGAGCAAGGTTAGGAAATGGAGAGGAGCAGGTACCAGAGCAAGGCTAGGAAGTGGAGAGGAGCAAGGAACAGAACAAGGCTAGCAAGTGGAGAGGAGCAGGTACCAGAGCAAGGCTAGGAAGTGGAGAGGAGCAAGGAACAGAACAAGGCTAGCAAGTGGAGAGGAGCAGGTACCAGAGCAAGGCTAGGAAGTGTAGAGGAGCAGGTACCAGAGCAAGGCTAGGAAGTGGAGAGGAGCAGGGACCAGGGCAAGGCTAGCAAGTGGAGAGGAGCAGGGACCAGAGAAAGGCTAGGACGTAGAGGGGAGCAGGGACCAGAGCAAGACTAGGAAGTGGAGAGGAGCAAGTACCAGAGCAACAGCCAATCAGCAGTAGCTGCAAATCTGTGAGATTTTGATTTGTTATTTTAACCCACTATCACCCCTTTTTTTTTTTATTACAATTATTTCCCCCAAGAATACCCCTTTAATTTCAAGACTTTATAGGCACAGTATTTATGATCAGGTCATTGATATCTTGATAAATTTGTTGTAGCCTACCTTTGTACAGCAGCTGTAGCCCATTGTTGTGTAATAACCGCTGAAATTAGGTTCAGTGCATATACAACTATATCTTTAAGCACTTGCATAGACTTGAGTGTCCTTTTTGCATACTTCATTACATCATTGACAGCTGGGGAGAGGGAGGCATCAGAACACACAGGAGGAGGATTTGTGTGCCAAATGTACAACAGTGCACTACAATCATTATAGAATCTTATGATGAGACTTTTCTTTGGTTTCCTTCCAGTAACTCACACTGCAGCTGTCCTAATTTTGACCTATATACAGTCCTGATCAAAAGTTTAAGACCACTTGAAAAATGGCAAAAAATCATATTTTACATTGTTGGATCTTAACAAGGTTCCAAGTAGAGCTTCAACATACAACAAGAAGAAATGAGAGTGAGACAAAACATTTTTTGAGCATTCAATTAATTGAAAATAACGATTAAACTGAAACAGGCTGTTTTTCAGCTGATCCAAATTTTAGGACCACATGCCTTTAAAAGGCCAAATCTGTGCAAAGATGTGGATTCATTGTCATTTTCTGTCAGGTAGTCACACGTTGTGATGGCAAAGGCAAAAAAAACTCTCCCTTTTTGAACGTGGTCGGGTTGTTGAACTGCATAAGCAGGGTCTCTCAAAGCGCGCCATCGCTAGAACAAAAAGTCAAGTGGAAGACCCAAAATAATTTCATCAGCACTGAGCCAGAGGATCCAATTGGCTGTCCGTCAAGACACTGGACGATCCTCGACCCAAATTAAGGCCCTACTGGTGCTGACTGCAGCCCCATAACCATCAGACGGCATCTGAGACTGAAGGGCTTCAAAAACAAAAAACGGCTTCAAAGACCTCGTCTCCTTGAACGCCACAGAACTGCTCGTTTGGACTTTGCAAGAGAGCACCAAACATGGGACATTCAAAGGTGGAAGAAAGTTTTATTCTCTGATGAGAAAAAATTTAACCTTGATGGTCCAATGGAGCTTCAGGAAGTGCAGGGGCGTCAAACGGCCGCTGGCTATGTCCAGATGTTGCAGAGAGCATTCCTCACGACTGAGAGCCCTCGTCTGTGTGGTAACAACTGGGTTTTTCAACAGGACAACGCTACAGTACACAATGGCCGCAGGACGAGGGACTTCTTCCAGGAGAATAACATCACTCTTTTGGCCCATCCTGCGTGTTCCCCTGATCTAAATCCAATTGAGAACCTTTGGGGATGGATGGCAAGGGAAGTTTTTATTAAAATGGACAACACAGTTCCAGACAGTAGATGGCCTTCGTGCGGCCGTCTTCACCACTTGGAGAAATGTTCCCACTCACATCATGGAAACGCTTGCATCAAGCATGCCGAAACGAATTTTGGAAGTGATAAACAATAACGGCGGAGCTACTCATTACTGAGTTCATGTTTGAAAGTTGTATTTCGGTTTTGGGGGGGTTTAGGAGTTTTTTGGAGGTGTGGTCCTAAACTTTTGATCAGCTGAAAAACAGCCTGTTTCAGTTTATTCGTTGTTTTCATTAAATTGAATGCTCAAAAAATGTTTTGTCTCACTCCCATTTCTTCTTGTTGCATGTTGAAGCTCTACTTGGAACCTTGTTAAGATCCAGCCATGCTACATATGATTTTTTGCCATTTTTCAAGTGGCCTTAAACTTTTGATCAGGACTGTATTATAACAAAATGGTTGGTCATCACTGCTCATGAGGGGTTTATGCGCTTGTTCACTCTTATTTTTAAGCAGTTGATTGATTGATCACGTCACCTGACATACTTTGAAAAATCTAATTGGTCAGAGCTGTCACTGCCATAAGAAAGTTGCAAACTTTTTGTTTGTGACTTTTTAAACACAACTTGCAGAAAACTTTTTGTGCAAGTGCTGTTTCGCCACCTCCCTTAAAACTTTAGAAAGAAGGAGGCATAGCTAGGGAAGGACAGGGCCAGCGGACCCGTCATATTTACCTTCTTTTACATAAGTTTTCTGGCGCCATTTAGGGGCCGCCATAGATTTCAGTTTAGTTGCATGGACTGCAGGAGCTGCATCTAATTTATTATGAGTGGTGAGCCTTTAAACATGATGGCTGATATGCAGGCAGTCTGTTATAACTGTTACAATCCCTGCTCTTTAAGTGCTTAGGAGTCCAGTGGGTGGTCTGAGCAGTGATTGACAGTGATGAAGACGACTGTTAATCACGATTTATGCCCGCCCACTGGACTCCTAAGCATAGAAAGAACAGGGATGTAGATGAATAAAATACAAGTTCTACTGAATCTATTTTTTCAAAATTATTTATCAATCTGCTCAGCTCCTCCTGCTCTATAATGCTGGGTGTGATAGAAAAGTATCATAGGGCACCACAGCTTGCTACATACAGATCTGCATAGACACAAACTGTTCAGAGTGCCCACTCTGACCCCTGACCCACCAAAAGTACCTAAAAGGGGTATTGAATCATAAGAACTGGACCATGGAGTAATGGAAGAAAGGTGGCCTGATCTAATAAATAATTTCTTACATCATGTGGATGCCCCAGTCAACCTACGTTACTTACCTGAAGAATAGATGGCTCCAGGATGCACTTTGGGAAGAAGAAAAGCCAACGTGGGGAGTGTGATGCTCTGGACATTGTTCGGATGGGGGGAAAGCTTGGGTCCTGGGATTCATGTGGCTGTTACTTTGACACGTAGATGGTATTATAGACCAAGTACATTCCTTCTTGGAAGTGGTATTCACTAATGGAAGTGGTCTCTTTCAACAGGATAATGCCCCTGCCACACTGCAAAAATTGTTCAGAAATGGTTGGAGGAACATGGCAGAGTTTAAAGACTACCGTAACTAAACCTTTGTGTAAAATTTTTGTAAGATGTCCCTGAGCGGTCAGCAGTGTACAGAGAACTGAATTTTAAGCGCACAAGGAATGGTGCGTTTTAGGGAGGGAAAAGTCTATTAAAAATACAAAATTAATTAATAAAGTATATTACAAAACATTTAATTAGGGCATTAGGAACATCTTATTAAAATTTTTAAAGGTTTAGTTACTCTTTAAGGTGTTGACTTGACCTCCAAATTTCCCAGATCTCAATCCAATCAAGTCCACGGAGGCCACTCCTTTCAACTTACAGGACTTAAAGCATCTACTGTTCATCATTTGGTGCCAGATACCACAGGACTCTGTGTGTGGACGAGCTGTTTTTAGAGCAAGATGGGGACCAACACAATATTAGATGGGTGGTTTCGATGTTATGGCTGATCAGAGTACATGTACATCAAGTTAACGAAACAATACATATATTAAAGGGGTTGTCTAGGCTTTACTAAGTAATGACCTGTCCTTAGGATAGGCCATCACTAGCTGATCGGTGGGGATTCATCACCCCTACCGATCAACTGTTCGAACGTAGCTCCAGTGCTAGAACTACACAACACCGTCAGCCTTGTAGTAGACAACACTGTCTAGGTTGATGGTGCAGTGTAGTTCTGTTGCTGACTTCCAACAATGGGGCTACACCTGAACAGTCCATCGGTGAGGGTGCAGATTGTCAGACCCCTGTCGATCAGCTAGTAATGGCCTACCTGGGGATAGGCCATCACTTAGTAAAGCTGAGACAACCTGTTTGGTAGGTACCGTATTTTCCACTTTATAAGATGCACATGATCATAAGACACACCTAGGTTTTAGAGGAAGAAAATAAGAAAAAAATATTTTTTCTAAGATCAGAACCCCAATCTGCATCAGACTTCAGATCAGAGTGCTCAATTAAACCCCCAATCTTTATTAGATCTCAGATCAGACACCCAATCTTTATCAAACCACAGATTGGACTGCCAATCAGACCCCAATCTTTATCACACTTCAGACCTTAGATGAGACCCTCCACAGTCAGACCGCCAATCTTTATCTGACCTTAGATCAGGCAATAAGATAAATAAAACAACTTACCTCTCCTGCTCCAGATGGCGACACCGCTCTGCTGATCCAGCGCGCTCTTCCTGCATTCACTGCTCCCTGGTCTTCTGCCGATCCACTGCACTATGACCTTATGTCGCACAACGTCAGGTCATAGTGTGTGCCTATTTACACAGGACACAGCACAGCTTGGTGCCTGGAAGAAGATTAGGGAGCGGTGAGTACAACCAGCGCTAGCAGGGCTACACTCACCGCTCCCTGCACCTACTGCATGCTAACGATTGCTTCCACAATGAAATCGCTCATAAGTATTCGCTTTATAAGACGCACTGAAATCTCCCCGCACCTTTGGTATGAAAAGTGCGTCTTATAAAGCGAAAAATATAGGTATATATTTGGTGCATAGTTAAGTAAGCATTAGGTCATTTTTCTCGCCCACCAGTACCTAGAAACAAGATAATCTGACTTGAGGTTGAGCAGGCTGACTTGTGGAACTTTTGACACTTCTTCTCCTCGTATCTGTCTCCTCACCGTGTTCTGTGTCTGTCAGCAGCACCAACACCTCCACTGTAAACCTAAACAGCGCCCTGCGCATGTCCGTTATGTAAACTCAACAATAGCAACGCATGAGTAATAAAGTAGAAAAATAAATGAGCAGAGCAGCAGCCTGCATAAATGAAGTGTAGCTTGAAGTGAATAAAACTCCAGATGAAATGCATCAAATGGCACTTGAACTAAATCGAAGTCAGCGTGAGCGCTGAGAGCTCCATTGAAGTCATGCAGTTAGCAAGAATTAGTCTGCTAGAATAACCTGGTAATGCCATTAAACTCTGAGTCACTCCTCGAAATGATACCACCTGCTTTATTTGCACTTTTGGGTTGTACATCCCTCCCTCTCACAGCATACATATGATGCTACACATGGTTTTCTCTTATGCCTTTTTTAGAGCATTTTTAACACAGGCTGTTGTATCTTGTGTTTTTTTTATTATTTTTTTGCAATTTTTTTTCTTTTTATTATGAAAAAAGAAAGACTTTTTATGAACTGTTATGGAATCCCTCAGGTGGTATGTTTCGAGTTAACAGTGAAAATCCTAACTTTATTTCGGACATAAATCAAAAGAGCAGTGATTGTGCTGTGGTGTCCTACGCACACATTCCATGCTAAGTAGTCGCAATGCTGCGGCTCTCGGCTCGTTGTTTTTTTAACTAACACAATGCGTTCTGAACGTGACATTCAAGTAAACAGAATCGTGAGAAAATGTTTGGACTCATGCATTTGAGTGTACTGGTGACCTCCCATTTCTTCAGCCGATTTATGGTTTGATTTTTTTTTATACTTTTTTGTGATTATTTTTATTTTTTTTGCATTCATAGTTTTTACATGATTATTCCTAAAGGTATAACAGATCAGTTCAGTTTCTTTACCGCATCCTACACCTAATCTGCAGTATGAGTGCATTTGGGTCGTGCAGTGTGAATGTTAGCTACATGCGTAAGGACAGCAGGTTCATACCTCTGTCTAACCGATCGGACAGATTGGGTAAAAGATAACTTAGTGTAGGATCACACCTCCGTTTAACTGATCCTGCAGGCTATTCCAGCAGAGAACAACCTGATGGAGTTCACCGGCTCCAGCCTAGCCGGATACTGGCGTTCACCACTGGAACCTGTTGGCGATAATGGGATCCTGTGCAGATTCTGCTGCTTTCTGGCGAAATGCCAAATTTGCATCGGTCAAAAACTAGCCCTAACGCTATAGTGTGTCCAGATCCCATTATAGTCAACCACAATGGCCATTATAGTCAACCACAGTGGCCCGATCCATTGAAAACCGGCCACTCTGTCATTAGTGCTGGTTTTTGGCCAGATATGCAACGTTTTTAAAGCCAGAAAGTGGCTGAATCCTTGCCAGATCCCATTATAGTTAATGGTGATGAAAGGCAGTATCAGGCTAGGCCTGAACCGGTGAATTTCGGCAGACTGTTTTCTGCTGGAGCAGCCTACTTGATGGATTAAATGGAGGTGTGAAGCTACCCTAATTTTGGGTTTTGCGTCCCACAGCTTTTACCCATTCACCCCATAGACACGCACATTCAGCTTAGGCTTCATGCACACAACCATATTTTTTATGTCTGTGCGCTATCTGAATTTTTTTGCAGATTGCACAATGAGCCCCTCCTTTTGGGTGGTCATTCCGAAAATTATAAAACGTGTCCTATTCTGGTCCGTATGGCGGACGAGAATAGCCATTTCTATTGATGGGGGTGAGAAAGGTGCGGAATGCTCCCGGAGGGTATCAGTATTTTGCATATCCATTGTCTGCAAACTGCAATAGGGACAAGGACATGAGCATGAAGCCTAAGGCCTCTTTCACATTTTTATTTTTTATTTTATGTATTTTTATTGCGCTCCTGTATTCCGCAGCACTTTACAGACATTAGCATCAAGCTATCTCAGTGGGGCTCACAATCTAAGTTACGGTAAACAGATCCAGCAGGATAAATGAATACCATGTGCTGCCGAGATGCCACCCAGCCCCGATCACTATAATGGGGAGCGGTGGTGATCCTGGCAAACCGGCAAATATGCTGAGGAGCGGCCGGACAAATACTGCTGCATGCAGCAGTTTTCTTTTGGCCGCTTCTCGCCATATTTACCGGGTATCAGCTGAGTCCCCGCTATGGTGAATGGGGCCGGACAGGTATCTCGGCAGTGCACAGTTGCATCCTGTATTCACAGATCCGGCAGGCTAGTCAAATGTGCTTGTTGTTTCAAAATGAAAAAACAAGATAAGTGATTCACAGACACCTCATCTAAGGAACAAAGGATAGAGCAGGGTAAAATATTACTTGTCCAATGCCTGCTTTCCACTACACAAGTCAAGGGGCTGTCAGTACATGTTAGTAAATTCTGTCAAAATTGGTCGTTTTCACTAACATACCCAATGGGGGAAATTTTTCAAACTGATGTAAAGGAAAACTGGCTTAGTCTACTTTCACACTCGCTCTCACAAGCGGTTCAAAACGGATTAGTTTGTATTCTAATGCATTCTGAATGGAAAAGGATCCGCTCAGAATGCATCAGTTTGCCTCCGGTCAGTCTCCATTCTGCTCTGGAGGCGGATACCAAAACGTTGCTTGCAGCGTTTTGGTGTCCGTCTGATGACACTAAGCCAAACGGATCCATCCTGGCGCACAATGTAAGTCAATGGGGACGGATCCGTTTTCACTGGCACAATAGAAAACGGATCCGTCCTCCATTGACTTTCAATGGTGTTTAAGACGGATCCGTCTTGGCTGTGTTAAAGATAATACAAACGGATCCGTTCTGAATGGATGCATGCGGTTGTATTATCTGGACGGATCCGCACAAAATGCGAGTGTGAAAGTAGCCTCAGTTGCCCCCTGGCAACCAATGGCAGAAATTAAGGGACAGGAGGGTAAGGCACGCTGAATTTCAACATGCCGATCCTATTGTCCTTGTAGAGTAACGTTTTCTGGCAGCAGCTTTCTGACCTCTCCTGTTAAGGATATACATGCATGCCCGGGCAAGCTGAGCATGCTTGTGTATGGCGGGGTCGGGAAAGATAGCTGATGGCTGAACGAGCATTTGGCCAACCGTTATCCAATGTGTATGGCCAGCCTTACCCACATCACTGTTTTCTACCCAACAACAGGATGAAACTGGGTGCTGGAAAAAAAGGACAGAAGGCTAGGCTGTGGCATGCAGCCATAGACTGGCAGAGACTCTAATTGGTTATATTACTGCTGCCTTTAGTTTGAACGTGACAAGGGGCAACATCTTGTGTGTTTTCTCATCTATCCTATAGACCTGTGATGGCTAACCTTCGGCACTCCAGCTGTGGTAAAACTACAACTCCCAAGATGTACACTTGCTTGGCTGTTCTCAGACCTCCAAAGAATTGAATGGAGCATGATGGGAGTTGTAGTTCCACCACAGCTGGAGTGCCAGAGGTTAGCCATCACTGCTATAGCTCAATGCTTTTGAGGCGCCCCCTAGTGGTTGGTAAGGTGCATTCTATTTTGTGGTTTCATCAGTCTGTAGTTTGGCGGCATAACGTTTTGCTATAGGCGATGACCAATGGCGAGCCTCAGACAATACCGTTTTGGCTTGTGAGGCTCCAGCAGAAAGATTAAGAAGCCCTCAGAGTTCCTCCTATACTTAGGTTAATTAGGTTTCCTTAAAATGGACTGTGATGTATTGTGTGATACAGGGAAACAGCGGTATTTTCTTAGTACTACTGGTAACATGGACTGGATCGGACTGATCCTTATTGTTCGTGTATAGAAAACAGGTCCCCACATTTTAGTGTGTTTTAGTTATAAGATGATGTGCAAATATCCTGTAATCTGTCGCTCGTGGCAGGACCAGCCCGCTGTCTGATCTGTATGGGAGAAGTGCTGCCGATCAGCATCAGATTTGTGAGAGAAAAAAACGACTCTGGCTGCAGGATTTCAACATGTTTGATCTCTTTTTCCCACAATAGGAAACCCTGCCCCATGAAAATCACATGATTGAGCTAAACCGTACATTTGTATGGGAAGCTTCCCATTGAAATGTCAGGAGCCATACACTTATTTCTGATGGAGGGATGGACAATTTGATACTGGCTTTACTCCACAAAACTGGCCTAAAAATGTTTTGAAATTTTTGACACAAGCCTCATTTGTGCAAACATCTGTGCTTTCCGCCTGTTTTTTCAATAATAGTATATTGGACGTTATTGAAATCACCCACAAGTTTGATGTACCTGCTTCATGGATCAGCCACGATCTCTTGCTGGGTGAAAGCTACTGTATCTTTTATAGCTATCATTATGCCTCTTTGTTTTTTGGCATATTATGATGACATTTAGGATGATGCATTCTTTGGGCATCAGAGGCTAAAAGATGAGTCTCCGATGCGCAGAAAATGTTGTCTGCTTTTTGGGTTAAAGCCTCTTTCCACATCAGTGAACGCTTGAGTGGGCTATTTAGTCCCTTGACGTTCAGAGATGCGAATTTAAGCGGCATGATAAAGGAATACATTGCTGATGACTGGAGCAGGTACCTCAACCTGGAGATCTGGGGGGACCACATCCCAGCACGCAGCGACCAAAAAGACAAGCATCTCACAGTAGAATACAATCTGGCGGCGGTGGACGCACCTGGAGAAAGGTATAAAGGTAAGGAAAACAAAAAGTTGCAAAACAAATACAAGAAAACAGGAAATCCCTCTTATTTCAAGGGATAAGCAAGTTTCAGATCTAACATTCAACAGCAACAACTGGTTGCACTTTTTTGGGGGCAGCAACCTAACATAGGAAGTCTTTCAGGTAGCAGCTACATGACACCTCATAGTTGAAGGTATTTGGAACCCTTCATCCGACCCTTTGGCGAGATCTGGACACCGCTCGTCAGTCTGGATCCATGTGCTTCTGCTTTTCTTGCCCTTGGGGAGAGTGGATGTCGGAGGTAGAGATACCCCATTCTTGAAGCATGCGTATGCCTTCCTTAACAGAAGTAACACAGTGGAATTTTCCATTGCGGTTTATCGGCAGTTTTACAGGGAATTCTCAGCGGTAAGCAATGCGGTTATCTCTCAATGCAGACGGGATAGGTAGCAGCTGTTTTCTCAGGCGGAGAGGTCCGCATATAGTTTAACTTGTTGATATGGAGACGGCAGTTCTTTCGGGGACCTGGCAGCCGCCATAGCTTTTTCTTTGACGTGGAAAAAATCAACACGTGCTAGTATGTCTCTGGGCATGGAATCCGGAATGTGCTTAGTGATTGATCGGGCACGTTGTGTAGATAGGCCTATCTCACGGGGGTCGCAGCTTTAGCAGAGATTGTAAAAATGAGAACAGTTCTGACTAAGGGACATCCTCCGCAATGCCCATGAATTGTATGTTATTTCTCCTTGACCGGTCTTCCAGGTCAGTAACTTTAGCCCTCAATGACTCGACCTCTTCAGTTAAATCATAGTGGGAGTCAATAAGATGATTTATGGGAATTTGCGAATTCACCCATTTCTTGTTCAATATGGTCGACTCTGCCGGTTATATCTTGGAGCTTGGCATGTAGAGGGATATATAACTTTATAATGTCTTGGTGTAGGAACTTGGTAAACGCCAGTAAGAGGTTTTTAATGAGGGATCCAGACGCTTGTTCGTCTGAGGTCTGAATGGAGGCAAAGGTGTCTGTAATGGCGTCTGGAAGTGGAGAGGTTGGGGCCCCATGTGCTGGGTTTACCTTCTTACTGGAGCTCTGTGATGCCACTCTAGACTGCTGCTTAGCGGGACTGTCCGTAGGAGAAGATGGTGCTTCTCTGTCCGCTGTTTCATTTTCTTCCGCGATTTCTGATCCTCATGTTAGCGGGGAGTATCTGGATCCACTCTGTGTGGAGGACGGAGACCTGGTAGCTGGTGCTTGGAGTTTTTCACTCCCGCGCTCGTGCTTTATCTCTGTCGGCTTTGCAGGGGACGGAAGCACTGGCGGAGTGGTATGTGCGTTAGCGCCTTCTTCTGCAGCTGCACCATTATCCTCTCGATCTTTGTCAAAATAAAAGTCCAGCTTGCTTTTCTTTCCATCATGGGATGCGGAGCAATCTAGATCCGCTATGACCCACAATGCAAGTCAATGGGGACGGATCCGTTTTCTCAGACACAATAGAAAATGGATCCGTCCCCCATTGGCTTTCAATGGAGTTCATGACGGATCAGTCTTGGCTATTGTAAAGATAATAAAACCGGTTCTGTTCATAACTGATGCTGATGGTTGTATTATCGGTAATGCAAGTGTTTTTGCTGATCCCTGCCGGATCAGGCAGAAACGCTGGTGTGAAAGTAGCCTAAGGCATCCTACACACGATGCAGATTTTCTTGTGGAAAAACGTAATACGGTACGAGCAAAGTGAATAAGATTAGACAAATCTAAAGTTCACTTTGCTTTTTTTTTTTGCCTTGTGGCTTTAGAAGCCTGCAGCATTTCCATTGTTTGTGCACTTTTGCGGATTCCGGCCTTTGCAATACAAAGGGTGAGATCTGCAGAAAATCAACTTTAAACCGCAATTGATGCATAACTCACAGTCCATCAAGATAAATGAAAGGCATGGCACTCACCATACAGTACAACTCTTCTTTATATCGCTTCCAGGTTACATAGGAGGTGGAAGTTAAGGCCAGAGCCGTTTTGTGCACTGCCGCATTTCATCTGTAGGCCATACGAAGTGCGGCAGTGCGCAAAACGGCTCTTGCATTAACTTACACCTCCTATGTAACCTGGAAGCGAAATAAAGAAGATTTTTACTGTATGGTGAGTGCCATGGCTCTCATGCATCTTGATGGCACTCATACACCTAGGGGAACATTTATTTACCGGCGTTTTCCATGCTGGTCTCGAGTCCCTCTGCACTGCTGGAGGAAGTAAAGGAGGAGGCCTCTACATAATTTTGGTGCTTCGTCCTTCAGACCATGCAACAGACTTAAGGCTAGGGCTATGACATTGATGCCGCACCAATGTCACGCAACATATTCTGTAATGCTAATCTATGGTGTCGCACTGCCACATGCTGCGACGCGACAGTCGCACAAAAATACTGTCGTGTCACAGCATGTCGCAGTGCGACACCATAGACTAGCATTTACGTTTGCCATGTAGCCCTGGCCTAACTCTACACCAGCTCTCTTGCTGGGGTAGATTTAAGCCGTTTTCCATGCCAAAAACTGGTGTGGAAAATGATAAATAAGCTCGCCCCAGGTAAAAGTAGCAAGTTTTGCCGCCAAGACTTGACACCTTTACACTACTTTTGGCATAATAAATGTCCCCCCTAATGTGTGCCAAAAGAAGGTACCTTTTCATTCAGGGTGTGGAGATCATAGTCTGCTAAGCTTTCCTATTAAGAGGGACGCACACTTACCTTGGATTATACTACTTTTATACCTATGGGTGATGTATCCCCCTGTATGCCTGCATCGCCATCTCCAACATTGGCTTATAAAGAGGTATACACTTGAGATGCAGACAACGCTCAGGTGTGTTGCTCCGGCACCATACCAATATACCATTCCAGAGTTCATCCTTTATATTCTTTTTTGAAGCCACTAAGAACAAAAGAAAAACAATTTTCGGGTATGTGACGGACATTGCCGACAGTAAAAATATGTCGACGGTTTGCTGCTAATTCTTGGAAAAGCGACAATTATTGCTATTTGTATATGGGTCTTTTACCTGGTAAAAGTAGCTGTGCTTTGCGTCTCCTTTTTGATGTATTTTTTTGTTATGCTAGAAGCTGTGGGGAAGTGTTACTTGGTTGTTTGCTTTCACTGCAGGGTAATGCAGCCCAGAAAATCTCACAATCTCATGTCACTTCCCTGTTTATTTAAGGGGTCACACTGCACAAAAGCTTTCATTAATCCTTATCACTCAAGATGGACGATGCTAAAATATTTACGTGCATACTAACATCCTTTACATTGGACAGATAAGCTCTTAATTACTGGGGCTGCAGATCTCTCTGGGAGTTTGTGTCACTTTTTGGTGCATCCATGGTCAAGCCTTTTAACCCCAATAGCTCACCAATAGTTCTTGGAAACACATCAAAGTAAGGATCAGATCGGAACAGAAGGGAGGTGTGCAAGGTATATGCGAATGTGTGTACAGTAAGTAAACGTGCAGATTAGTGCAGGACAATTGGCCCTTATCTGATATCTGCTTCCACTCATCCACGTATATCAAAGCTTTCGAGGAAATTCTGCTACCTGAAGTGGTGTTACATATGGACAGACTAGCATCCTGATATAGTGAGAGCATGTACTTAAATTAAAGGGGTTGTCTCACTTTAGCAAATGGCATTTATCATGTAGAGGAAGTTAATACAAGGCACTTACTAATGCAGGCATGGCCAACCTGCGGCTCTCCAGCTGTTGTGAAACTACAACTCCCACCATGCCCTGCTGTAGGCTGATAGCTGTAGACTGTCCGGGCATGATGGGAGTTGTAGTTTTGCAACAGCTGGAGAGCCTCAGGTTGGCCACCCCTGTACTAATGTATTGTGATTGTCCATATTGCCTCCTTTGCTGGCTGGATTCATTTTTTTCCTTTACATTATACACTGCTTGTATAAGGGGGGTTATGACCACTGCTGCACATGCATGCCTATGTGCATTCCCATCTTCCCAGCCACCTGAGAGGCCAGCGCATTTTCCTATAGTTTGCAAGCACATCCACCGTTTTTGGATTGCAGGGTGGTCATAACCCCTGGAAACGAATAGTGCATAATGTGATGGAAAAATGAATCCAGCCAGCAAAGAAAGCAATATGGACAATCACAATACATTGGGCAGCACGGTCGCTCAGTGGTTAGCACTGGTGCCTTGCAGCGCTGGGGTCCTAGGTTCGAATTTGACAAAGGACACCATCTGCATGGAGTTTGTATGTTCTCCCCGTGTTTGTGTGGGTTTCCTCTGGGTTCTCCAGTTTCCTCCCACACTCCAAAGACATACTGCTAGGGACCTAAGGCTCCATTCACCCGAATCCGCAACACACCCGCCCGGCACCCCTATAGAAATGCCTATTCTTGTCCGCAAGCTGCGGACAAGAATAGGACATGTTCTATCTTTTGCGGAGCTGCGGATCCGAAGATCGGGGCCGCGCTCCGCTAATGCGGATGCGGACAGCACACTGTGTGCTGTCCGCATCTATGCCGTCCCCATAGAAAATGAATGGGCCCGCACCCATTCCGCAAAATTGCAGAACGGATGCGGACCCATTTGCGGATGTGTGAATGGAGCCTTAGACTGTGAGCCCCATTGTGGACAGTGTGATTCTAATGTCTGTAAAGCGCTGCGGAATATAGTAGCGCTATATAAGTGCATAAAACAAATTAAAAAATAAATAAATAAGTGCCTTGTATTAACTTTGTCTACACAATGAATTTGCTGAAGTGAGACAATCCCTTTAAAGGGGTTATCCAATTTCAAAAAACCCAACCCCTATCGGTAGGAGGAGCAGCCAATAGCAGACGGGGATGAGCCTCCCTAGCGTCACCTGCGATGCTACCGCCTGCCATTGGCTGTTCCCCCCCGACACCGGCTGTTTTCATCCGTGTACAGGGAGAAGCAGCAGCGGGGTAAGTATATTACCGGTTAGGAGCCCGACACATGTGGGGGCTTTTCTTGAAATTGGATAACCCCTTTAAGGTACACATAAGGCCTCATGCAAACAACCGTAGCAGGTCCGTGTCCAAATTGCAGATGCGGACCCATTCAGGTGAATCCGGAAGGTGCACTGCGGAAATGAGGCATGGATAGGAAGTCCACAGAGGCACTACAGCGTTCTTCCGTTGGTTAGCTGTCTGTGCCTCCACCCTGCAAAAAAGTAGTGCATGCACTACTTTTTTTTGCAGGGCAGACCCCATTCAAGTGAATGCGTCCGTGTCCGCAGACGTCGGGCACATGATCGGCAATTTGCGGTCTGCAGTATGGGCCCGGCCGCCACATGGTCATGTGACTAAGGCCTTGTCAGTGGGATGTCACAGCACTCGATTCATGGTCTCTAATAGTTATTCATTGGAATGAGAAAAACAGTATGTTTCCTTTTCCAGCCCCACATGTGGCCCTCGATACCATTCTGTTCGGCCCCCAACCATCTGGTAACAGACATGAATGTCTATGGCTTTTGGCTACACACGTGTATTTTTCATGTTTTCTCCAATTAAATGGAAATCCTGGAAGTGTAATCAGACATTTATGGTATATACTATATGTACAATATACCAAAAATACAGTATTTTATTTTGAAAACCCTTTTAAGTTTTATTTTCGACCCTTCCTTTAGTCTGACAATGTGGCCCCCAAACAGAAATGGTTGTGAACCCCTGCATTAGACGATTGTCAGCCAAACCCCCCCCCCCCCCCCCCCAAACCCACCGACCAACAGTCTGGTGTGTATATCGGCCTTCCTACTCCCCCAACTACTCCCCCAGATGATGTGAATGGAGGAAGGGATCTGGAGCTTTGAATTTTAATGCCTGATCTTTTTGTTCTCCTGGGAAATAAGTCACCGCAGAGGTTTCTGGCAGTGGCTTTCTCCATCCACTTATTAAAAACACAAAGACACTTGGCCAAACTGAACATGTATGTGTATGAGGGGGTTTGGAGAGATGTCTGACATTTGGCCGACCGCTAATGAAAGTGTATGTGCCCCTTAAAGGGGTTGTCCTGTTTTCCTATATTGATGACCTATCTTCAGGATCAGTAATCAAGATCAGATCAGTGGGGGTCCAAATCCCAGCACTCCTGCCAATCAGCTGGGAGTGAGAGCTGCATTCTCCTCACCGTTTACCTGCTCGCGGAGCAGTGTAATCACAGCAGCTCTGTCCCATTAACCTGAAGGGGATGTCCAAGATTTTGATTTTGATGACCTATCTTCATGATAGGTCCTCACCAGGGCGCCACGGTCATCATCAAAATCCCGGACGACTCCTTTAAGTTCTTGTAAGGACTCATGCTCCCAACCGTTGGATGTTTTGCGGTCCGCACATTGCGGATCTGCCACACACGAATACCGGCCATGTGAATTCCGCATTTTGATTTTGCAGAATGGAACAGCTGGCTTCTAATAGAACAATCCTATCCTTGTCTGTAATGCCAACAATATTAGGACATGTTCTATTTTTTTGCGGAACGGGCAATGCGGACATACGAACACGGAATGCCCACTGAGCCCTTCAGTTTTTCTGCGGCCCCATTAAAGTGATTTGTGGTTCTGCTTACTGGCCACAGAAAAAACGGAACGGACACGGGGAAAAAAAAAGTAAGTTTGTGTACATGAGCCCGTGAGCCTCATTCACTCGTCAGTGTTCCACGTACGTGTCCTTGTACATGTTCTCCACGGAGAGCACACGTACCCATTCATTTTAGTGTGCGTATTCACACATCAGTTTTTTACCACGGTCCGTGTTTTTAGCACGGATGCATGCTCTATTTTGTCTGTGTTCTCAGATCCATCACGCCCATTATAGTCTATGGGTCAGTGAAAACCACATATGCCATCCGTGTTTCACGGATCAATAGGAACAGATTCTTTGAAAATTATTTTTCAGCTGCACAGTGTCTGTAAAGCATGGGTTACACACGTACAGCAAAAAAACGGACACACGGACCCAGCACAGAGGTCTTCACTGGCATCATCACCACCTTATCACAGATTTACGCAGGGACACGTACGTGTGAATGAGCCCTAAGCCATTGGAATGGGCTGTCTGTACTGCTCAGATTCCAGCCATACAATGGTGTATTCGCACAAACAGATTTTTGCTACAGATTGACGGCAGAATCCAGTGATGACAAAATGATTGTCTACATCAGGAGAAAAAGTGTCTGACCTTCCGAAATTCTCTGGGTTCACTCGTGACTGAATAGCTGCCTATTTGCTGCTGTGGATTTTTGAGCTTCAAATCCGCAATATGGTACAGTACTGGTGATGTGGATGAGATGCTTAAAGGGGTTGTCTCACTTCAGCAAATAGCATTTATTATGTAGAGGAAGGTAATACAAGGCACTTACTAATGTATTGTGATTGTCCATATTGCTTTCTTTGCTGGCTGGATTCATTTTTCCATCACATTGTACACTGCTCGTATCCATGGTTACGACCACCCTGCAATCCACCAGTGGTGGTCATGCTTGCCCACTATGGGAAAAAGCGCCGGCCTCTTTGGTTCCTGGGACAATGGGAACACATATGGGCTGGTGCTTATTTCTATAGTGTGCAAGCACGGCCACCTCTCATGGATTGTGGGGTGGTCATGACCATGGAAACGAGCAGTGTACAATGTGATGGAAAAACGAATCCAGCCAGCAAGGGAAGCAATATGGATAATAAGAATACATTAGCAAGTGGCTTGTATTAACTTCCTCTACATAATAAATGCTTTTTGTTCAAATGAGGCAACCCCCTTAAGTAAACTCATCCACACGCTGGGTACATACTATGGCAAATTGAACTGCGGTGCAGATTTTTAGAAGCGCAGCATATGATCCTCACTGCAGATTCCACCTTTTGCGATGGAAAGAGTGAAGTCCACTGGATTTTTCCTAGAAAAAAAAAAGGTAAGGGTACTTTCACACTAGCGTTTTTTTTTTTTTTTTTCGGCACTGAGTTCCGTCCTAGGGGCTTAATACCGGAAAAGAACTGATCACTTTTATCCCCATGCATTCTGAATAGAGAGAAATCCGTTCAGGGTGCATCAGGATGTCTTCCGTTCAGTCACTGAACTGCGTTTTGGACGGAGGAAATACCGTAGCATGCTGCAGTATTATCTCCGTCTAAGTTGCCGGAATGCCGAATCCGGCATTAATTTACATTGAAATGTATTAGTGCCATTAAAAATACCGCAATGCGCAGACCGGTAAAAATTTGAAAAAAATTATATAACGGATCCGTTTTTCCTGATGACATCCGGATCCTATTCTTGCAATGCATTTGTAAGACGGATCCGCATCTGGATCCGTCTACAAATGCTGTCCGTTTGCATGCAAATTCCCGGATCTGGCATGCAGTTCCTGCGCCGGATCACTCTGCCGCAAGTGTGAAAGTAGCCTAATACACGTGGTTTTTGCTCTGGAAACACATACAACTCCACAGGGGATTTTTCCACTATATTTTCAATAAAAAAGGCCTAAGGTTAGAAGATGTGGAATTTTGGGTTGATCACAAAGACGATGCCATCGTGGTAGAAGATGCTGAGATATTATGTTGTATTATTGTCTTTTTTTTTTTGTTGTATAAATTTGTCACAAAATATATTTGCAATCGACTTCCCAGCTCAGAATGTGCCATTGTCCTGGCAGGAGATGGCGAACGCTGGTTGAATGAAATGTATGCGGCGTGCTTTGTCACAGACTTACCTTGAGAGGGCACATAATGGGCTGTGCAGAAGGAACTGACGGGGGAACAGGTGACCGGGAATTACTCATGCTCTAACGTTAGTAAATCTGTAGCTGATTTCAGGCCGTCTTCAGACGCACGCCTTCATGTAATTGTCTGTCCTCAAATAGACCTGAGTAATGTCTTCTGAGTATTCCCATTTTCACAGTTTTCTAATCCATTTTGTGGCAGCTTTAAGAATTTCCTGTTATAGGGGTGCTGCATGAAACCGAATGATCTGTCTGCACAAGATTAATGGGACCATTAAAAGTTACAGCAATTTAATGCAAAATCTCAGACGCATGATTTCTGCCCCGGGTGCTTTGAAAGGAAGTATTAGTAATGTCCAAAAATTTAAATTATTGTAGACCGTTGAATTTCACAAAGCATTTTTTTATACTCCTTGTTGTGCCTCTAAATGCTACCCAGTCGCCGTTCCTGCATGCCTTACACTTTTATAAAGGATCCATCACCTCGTCTGACTTCGATTTAGCATATACTTTTATTACCCTTCAAATAAAATATGAAGTATATTTACTTAGTTCACTGCTTTGTGCCATCCCTCTGTTATTCCTATTAGGAATGTATTGATAAATGGACAGTTTGAGGTGGGGCCCTACATAGTCTGACATTGTCCAGTCAGTGCTCACACTGCCAGAATGTTTAGGAACACATTACCAAGGGGAATGGTAACTCATTTATTTTCATAAATTTCCGGGTATGACTAATACAGGTATCACTTTTTTATTTATTTTTTTATAATTAAAGTGTTTTTTTTTTAAATGTAATATTTAAATATGTAACAACTTTGCTTGAGACACAATAAATTGAAATAAATGAAGATTAACTAAATTGGTGAAGGCTCTAACCTTAAAGGGGACTGACCTATTGTTGACCAAAACTGTCAGTATCAAATAGGGTGGAGCCCGACACCCAGTGCCCCCCACTGGTTAGCTTTTAATGGCAACTGTGGATCTGGAAGGAAACAGTGCACAGAGCTGGAACACTACACCGTGTAGTGGCCATTCTCGGGTACTGCAGCCCAGCTCCTTTTCAGGTTAATGGGGGTACCCGAGAACGACCACTACCCAGTGTACAGAGCAGTGGTGTTCCAGATTTGTACGCTGTTCACTTCTGAAACTGCAGTTGCTGTAAAGTGTCATATGTTGCCCCCCCCCCCCCCCCCTCCCCCCTATATGGTTAGGTCATTGATATATTGGTCCCCCCAAAAAAAACATTTAAACTCCACTGTACTGTCCAACATGTGACACTGGGTTATTAGCCATGGTGATATCACATGCATTGGTTCGTATCCGAGGACCCACAAGTCCATATCCCTGACTTTCCCTTCAGGCATGCTATTAATGCAGGGACACATGCCCCTGTGGCATAAAGCCCACACTGTCACACTGGTACTGGAGCCTTAAAGGGGATGTCTCACTTCAGCAAATAGCATTTATCAGGTAGAGAATGGTAATACAAGCCATTTACTAATGTATTGTGATTGACCAGATCGCCTCCTTTGCTGGCTGGATTTATTTTTGCATCACATTATACACTGCTCGTTTCCATGGTTCTGACCACCCTGCAATCCGTCAGCGGTGGACGTGCTTGTACACTCTGGTGGGCAAGACCACGGGAGCGCCAGCACGGCCATTGCTGCTGGATTGCAGGGTGGTCATAACCATGGACCAATGTATAATGTGATGAAAGAATGAATCCAGCCAGCAAAGGAGGCAGTATGGTCAATCACAATACATTAGTATATAGTTTGTATTGGCTTTCTCTACATAATGAATGCTATTTTCTGAAGTGGCATAACCCCTTTAAATAGGACCATTTTTACTCCCAGATGCAGCTCTCCAGATGCTCGATTTACGGGGCCAGCACCACATCTTGTGAGACCTAAATGTTGCCCACTGGGACCACCATCTCCATAATACTATCACCTTTACCAACGTCCATGCATTCTCCTTTTTTCCCTTATCAGAATAGATGGCTTCACTAGCAGCAGCACATTCTGTCACTGTTTCTTCTGAAGGAGCACATACTCCCATCTAGTACAGCAGTAAATGGGGTCTTCTGTCTCAAAATGCCATGGCTTCATTAAAGGGGTTATCCCCAAAAACATGTCTCCTATCCATAACATAGATGATACATATCTGGTTGCGGGTTGTCCAACTGCTGGTACTTGCAACTGTCCAGAGAACATGGGATCCCTGAGCCCCATTTCTGAATGGAGCACTAGTGTGCTTGTTGTTCCTCCGCTCCATTCACATCTAAGGGACTGACGGCGCTCAAGGACTCTAATACTGATGGCCTGTCTTTACAATAGGCCATCGATATCTGATTGGTGGGGGTATGATTTCTAGCTCCCTTGCACATCAGTTGAATGAAGGAGCTGCTTTGCTATCGCCATCATTTTCCCTGACACATCTCCATTTAGTTGTGGCTTTCCCTGGTGAAGCATTTTAGGCCTCATGCACATGACCGTATCCATAATTTGGATCTGCAAAATATAGACACCTTCCGTGTGCAGTACAGTATAGCTGTTCTTTTCTGCAGTGTGGCCCAGAATGGGACATGTGCTATAATTTACAGAATGGCCAAACAGATCAGCAAAAAAATGCCGATGAGTCCTAGGACTGGGTGCAGTGATCTGCGGGACTAGGTGGTTTACTAGGTCTTTTGTTCGTTCTGCTGCTGGGAGTTGGAGATATTGAGGGCTTATACAGAAGAAACCCCTATTAACTTCAAAATGCTAAATTCACAAATTATCAAATAGAAGTAATAGTAGTTGTAGAGGTCGGGTAGATTGTACTATTTATTAGAGCTCACGCACACGACCGTCGTTTGGGCCCGCATCAGAGCCACATTTTTGCAGCCCGGATGCGGACCCATTCACTTCAATGGGGATGCAAAAGATGTGGATAGCACTCAGTTGCTCCTTTCCATGGCCCTGCCCAAAAAAATAGAACATGTCCTATTATTGTTCGTTTTGCGGGGCGATTTGTGACTGCAAAACAAGGAGCGGTTGTGTGCATGAGCCCCTAAAGGGGTTGTCCCATCTCACCATTTCCACAGCGAGATGGGACTAAGCGCCGGCCATTGGCTCCTGCTGCACTGGTTCAACAGTAATGCTTGCTGCTGGTACATTCAGGGACTGGAACAAAACTTCTGGGGCCCAGGCCCCTGAATGTTTTGTCCTAGTGAGGGCCCTGCTTTACACCACCTCTTAGCTGGTTTACGTTATGTCACAATTGAGTGCCAATACGTTGATGCACTTTTGGAACACAGTAGTGCATCTTAAGTCATGCCCCTTTCCAGTAGGTCGCACCCCATTTAGGGCGGGCAACAGCCCCTTGTCGAAAAAGTGTCTAATACGCTTAATAAATGTGGTGCAAAGCGTGCATGCCAGTTTCTTGGCACAAATGATGGCACAATTCTGATCCATCTCCCTCCATCACGTGTTCACTTTGCTTTTCTTTAAACCTCATTTCACGCAGAAGTTTCCTCTTGAGCCATAGTTTTATATTCACACATCGTCGTTCGTACTCGGTTACATAGTGCACTGGGAGTTCAAGAAGGAAGTTGTAAAGCAGACATTTGCAGGGCCGTCTTTTTTTTATTTAAATGAAAGAGAAAATCATTATAAATGGGTGTGGGCTGCATACATGTTTGGGTCTCCTGTAACCTTCTGTATATTAGATGGAAGAATTCAACTGTCCAGCTGTTTAGGAACTATAAGCTTATCCTGCAAGCCTTCAATTTCCGGACAGCTGGAAAGCCACAGGTTATCTGTAAGTGCTACGTGTCAGTCGTATTAACACTTGTACGTATGTGTATGTGTGTACTGCAATTACCACCAACCGAGACGCTACCTTACAGAAGAGTGCAACATAAAACCTAACCCCTAGTGTAAAAATGAAGGGAACACATCTCCGGAAGTATTTTGGCTTTCCATAAGCATACTAAAGTACTTGGTGTACCTACATATCACATCATTGGGGGAGATTTATCTACCTTATATGCCAGTTTTCTGGTGTAAAAATAATTGAAAACCCTGGGTATGACACTTTTTAAAAGCCATTGGGACCAAATTTAGTTGCAATTAGCATTTTTACGCTGCTCTCACCATTTTCCAAAAAGGGTTGGTGGCAAGGGCATGGGCACGGCCACCGTCCCCGAACATTTGTAAGCATTTATGCCAGTTTTCTGATGTAAATGATGACTGAAATGTGCACCACAACACGGGCTGCCGGAGGATGCGTATTCCTCATCATAAATGAAATGCATCCTCTGGTGGTGCAGGGTTATCAAGATCCACGTACCACATGTCAGTCTTCATAAATCTCCCCCATAATGTCTTTCATGGTTACCTTACTCATTGATAGCTACAGTAGAATAAGAGGGCTCACCACTTGGGAGATGTGGAAAGCGGCCTGCATTCTCTGTAAGGACCCTAAACACCGTTCTGTGGATCCCTCCTCTACAGTATATAGAACCCCAGTAATGAAAGCTTTATGACCTATCGGAAGTCTCTGTAGTTGGAGGTACAGTTCTTGGATTAGTTCTTGGAGGTCTTGAAGATTGTGTCGTCACATACTTCGCTGATGTCTTTGGTGGAGATGCCTCCTGCGTTGCGTGAAAAGCAACATCTGGCATTTTCCCTCTGCATTCTCACTTAAAATATGGAAACCAATGCATACATTTGGAAAAAAAGAGAAAAAAAAAACTAAAAATATGTTCCAGAAAGCACGTTCCTCCTATCAAGCTCTTCTTATGTGGTCTGTGGCGTCTTGAATAACACATGAGAATTGCTTGAAGATCATATGTATTAGTGGTTTGTTCTCTAGCTGCGGTCTTCATCATAATGACAGCAGAGACTTGTTGTGTTTTTGGTCTCATTTCTTTTTCACATGTGGCTTGTTTGTAGGACTGCGTTAAGAAGAATTGATAATAATTACTGCCTAATGGCATACGTTCAAAGGGAAGGACTTGCTTTTGACTGTATCAATTAATGCATTAATAACATCTGCAGCATTCATAATTATTCTATCATTATTATTATTGCTTTAAAGGGGTTGTGCCAAGTTTTTAAGTTATCCCCTATGGGATATCTAGTTGATTGTTGGGAGGCCGACCGCTGCGATCTCCACTGATTACAAGGTCCAGTTGCCCCAATCTGATAGAGCGGCAGGACGTATATATGCACTGCCGCTTCATTCATACTCTATGGCAGCGTCGGAGATAGCAGAGTACAGCGCTCAGATATAGAGAAGGAATGAAGTGGCAGTGACCATGTACGTCCTGCCGCTCTACCAGATCGGGGCAACTGGACCTTGTGATCAGTGGACATCCCAGCAATCAACTAGTTATGCACGACCTGCCGCTCCATATGAACGGGACTCCCATTCTTTTGTGGGTCCAAGTGGTCGGACCCCCAATGCTCAGCTAGTTATCCCCTATCCTATGGATAAGGGGATAACTTAAAAACTTGGCATAACCCTTTTAAAGTAGAGAGTAACTTATGGAGGAACTTGATTGGCACATTATTTTGAGGGAACATGGTCTAAAGGTGACCATACACCTTCCATAGCTGTCAGCTGTCCTTTCTGACCTCCCATGAACACTTGGTTTGGATGAGCATGCATGTGTCCTCAATGGAAGATGGAGAATAAGCCGCTGCCAGATACTTCTGGTGGCGGCTTATCTCCCTTGAGAACAAAGGATTAGGCCCTTTTTTCCCAACATGTGCTAACCGAACATCTGTGGAAAATCAAATACACAGTAGATGGTTGACGGGCTCTGTCAAATTCAGCCACAAAGTCAATACTTGAATGTAAAAATATGCCGTGTGTGGTACTGATAACACATCCGGATTCTGTCCAGCTCCTACACATGGCAAATATTGAGCATTTATTGTGCCTTTAGATGTGCACTGGGTTGGAGCATATGTTAGTCCCATGCATCTTCTCACATACAACCTATATATTTTGGTACAGCTGGCATGATTACGTCACAACAGTGCAACTACCAAATGTTAAAAAGGTCACAGTATTTACAGACATTGCACAGTGTGGTACCTTTCATATATGCTGTATTTCTCATAACGTTGTACCATTCTGTGGGTGAAGATGTGCTCATTTACATGCTCTGGCATGTGTTGTTTTACAATTAACTAAATAATAGAGAAGATGTAGCTAAAGGGGATGCCCCTCTGGACATTTATTACTTATCGATAGTATATGCCATAAATGTCCGATAGGTGCAGGTCCAACCGCCGGTACCTGCTACTGTCTACAGAACGGGACCTCACCGCCAGGGGCGGACTGAGAACCTAAAATGGCCCTGAAAAAAATAAAGTTAAAATAAAAGTGGCCCAATTTTGTAGGCAGGTCCAAATTAACAGAAGGTGGGGCAACACAAGTAGTCAGGGTCAACAATACCAAAGTGCTAAATACCATCCCAGCAGAACCAAATAACACAGTGTAGCACAATATATTACCCCAAAAACTGGCCTTTTGTGGTGGACATTAATAGCTACCATCTTTGGTTTGGTCCTCCTCCTCCAGTTGGAGCAGGGGACTTAGGAGTTGCGGTGCGGGCCACAGCAGATGAATTCAGGAGGGCCCATGCAGGCCGGGTACATGAGTACCTGATTCTCACAGCGTTAATTACTGTTGAGAGCTCTTTATGAACCTGGTCAGCGGCAGAGAAGAGGACTTGGGTGGCCCCCTCGGGCATCGGCCCACCGGGAAATTTCCCTGTACGCTCTGTGGCCAATCCGCCCCTGCTCAGCGTTAATGGAGAGCAAACCACACATAAGCGGCTAACCCTCCTTTCACCGATATGGCACATCTGTAAATAGTCTAGCGCTAGCTCGGCTATATTTGGAGGTCCTATAGCAGTGAGTGAAGGGGTGGCTGCCATGCGTGACTTGTTCTTCATTCAATGCTATGGGACATTCGAAAATATCCAAGACCTGTTTTTGATATAGGAGTGGGTCCCAGAAGTGAAGAGGTTGGACCCTGACTTATTGGACATTTATGGCATATTTAGTCAATATGCTATTAATGTCCAGATGGTTATTTTGCTTTAAGTTTTTTTTATTTTTCTTCAATTACTTCTTTACAGCTTTACGTATTAAAGTATCACCAAGAAATGGAAGCCAGTACTATATGGTGTGCCACCAATTGTCCCAGATTCTTGGAATGAATAATCTTTGTTACTTTCCAGTATATCACAGCATTGTTTTGTTATTGTAACTTATTTATTCACTGGATTTTTTTGTACATTTTGAATAGCAATAACATAACAGCGTCACAGAGCGTAGGAATGTCCTTTCTACTGCAGGTGATGGCAGATGAAGGATGGAACTGAGAATGGGCTTGCATCTCAGTAAGCAGGACAGAGAAATTAGAAAAAGAGCGAACAGCAGGTGGCGCTGTCCAGATAAATTTCAGTGCTTATCTCAGTGACTATGCAAAATTTTTAATGACATGCAATTACAAAGGTATTCACATCCGTGTGCTGGTTTGAAAAATTTAGAATGTTTTTCCACCATTAAGATGCTGTTTGGGTACAGATGAGCCATAGGGGATCATTTATCAAACAGAACAGAAATTAGGCGTATTTCTGGTGCAGATTGCGGTGTTCTGCCAAATCTCTATACCTTGCGAAAAGTCTATACCGTAAATCATCAGTTGCAGTTCAGCTCTACTATGTGGTGAGCTCGGTATCCAGCACTCAGCTCTGCGGTAAGGATGAATTGCAACTGATGATTTGTAGGCGCCTGCGCACTCAGGGGTAGGGAGATCTGCTGAAACATTTTGCGCTGCAAAATCCCTATACCCCTAAGTGCGCACGCGCGGTGTATGAAGTACTTCTATCGCGGCGCTGCAATAATTCTTTGCTAAGCCGGTGGATGTGCGCTTGCGCAGCGCCGCGCACACCATCCTCCAGCTGATTCCTTGGCGACTCGTCACTTCCGGTGCGGCCGCGTCACTTCCGGTATAGACTTTTCGCAAAGGAATAGAGATTTGGCAGAACAGCGGCGCAAAGGTCCTTTGCATGGCAGTCTAAAACTTCTCCCCGCTCCCGCCAGGTCTAAAAAAGTGTGCGTGGTGTGGGCAGGGAAGGGGGTGGGCCGGCAGACCCGTCTCATTCATTATTTTCTACGCCCGTTTTAGGCGTAGAAAATGGTCTAAATGTAAGACCGCAAGGAAGCCGTCTTACATTTAGAAGTGGCAGTGGATCTGCCGAAGTTATGTAGACCGGCGCCTCTTCAAAACTACGACGGATCCATCGCCAGATATAGGTGTTATTAAGACAGGCGTCTAAAATGCTGGTCTTAATAAATGTGCCCCATAGTCCCTATATCTTTTCAATTTTCCTTTGACATCCATTTCTCATTTATACCTTTGCATTGATTTGCCATTCAGAAATCTAAGACTTTGGTGACGCCGAGGAGCTGTGATGGCTGCCATTTCCTGTGCTTACATTTCCGCACCAAGCAAAAGTATTTTTTTTTAAAACCTTGGAAGACCAGCTGAGGGTTTCACATTTACCAGGAGTTCCTCAGTCCGCACACTTCACTCTGCTATCCTTCTTTCTTTAACTGTTCTGGAGATGGTCCAACTTGTACTTTTAATGAGAATCCTGTTCAGCTTGTTACATTCCCATTTATTTCTCCCCATAGAACATGCCTCTAATTGATTCTTCTGGAGCCGGTATGTTGCGTCGGTGTGCAGTTGTGTGCACTGTAAGGCTACGTGTCCATTTCATGATCTGTTTTTCACTTTGACAAAGAGAGACGAGGACCTTGTGTCGTGAGAATGAAGCACTGGACTAGTGCAGCATTTCAAGAATTGTTCTGGTTTGGCAGTCAAGACCTAGTTGTAATAACCTTTGCGTATAAACTGGTCTCTACGTGGCATTTTTTTTTTGCTAGAATATTTTTTCTGTGATTACAATTTTAAATGCAATAAAGTAGCTTATGTTCATAGAAACAAATACGGTATATACGAACCAGCAAATGTAATAAAATAGTGAATGTGGAAGGCCACCAACAAGCTGACGGTATGAAAGTATCCAAAGAGTACTTTATTTATTTTCTCATATCTTTTCTATACACTTTTATATTTGGTTGGCAAATCGTTTTACCAGCAAGTATTCTTGTATAAACGGGTTTAATAAAGTCATTTTAAGATGCACTTAAATATATTTTGGGCCTTGTGTACATGGCTTAAAATCACCTCCCAGTTGGATTGAGCTATAATATGATCCTCATAGAAGTGTGTGGGCTGTACCGTATCCCCGTATGCCTCCAATTTCATATATTTTTTTATTTTTATGAATCTAACAGAAAATAAAATAAGGCATGCTCCATTGGAAGCCTTATGCATAAAACTATTCTATCCTCGAAGAATTGCTTCGGGGGTTTAAAGAGGGCCTGTCACCAATCCAAAAAAAGGGAGATATTTACGGTATGTATTCTAGTTGGCCTTGCTTCCACTTTCACTGATGAGTATGTACCCCCTTTGTGCATTAATGTCACCCTAAAATTTTTGGCACCACACATGCCAATCTGAAGAGGCTGGTCATTTCTCTTCTTTGCTAAGAGAGGGTTTCTCCCCGCTGTTACAATTGCCATCGCACAGCTTCCTAATGCAGCAGGATTTTGTGAGAACTGGGACTTCTTGCGAGGCCACACTGTACTATAGCTACTGACGGGGCAGCATCTCACTCAGAATGGAGTGAAACATTGCCGAGAGGGCTTTTCTCTGCAGCAGTGACGTCTCGCTCCGGTCTGAACGAGATGCTGTCCCTTCGGAAGCTGTGGTACAGCAAGGAGTTGCGAGATCACGCTGTATCAGGAGGCTGATCATCACAATGATGGCAAAGAAGAGAAGTGACAAGCCAAATCTAGTCACTTCAGATTGGCAAGTGTGGTGCTAGAAATCTCGGGGGACATTATTGCAGAACAGGGGGACACATATTCATAAGTTAAAGTATGCCATGCTCGGGTAAGCATAGCCAACTAGAATATGTAAAAATCTCCCTTTTTTTTTTTTAGATTGGCGATAGGCCCTCTTTAAATTTTCTGTACTTAGAGCACTCAATGGCACACGAAATGGCAGCACATGAAGGCTTTATCGGGCCATACCAGCTTTCAGGTCCTTATACCGGGGTGATGATGATCTGCCGAATGGCCGTTTGTTCCTGATGATTGCCCAGTCAGTTGATAAAACGGACTGTTGTCTTTGATCATATCATTTATGTTCGCGTTAGTACTGGATGTGCTGCCGACAACTATAATGTATCCTTATCCGTATGACGGGGGGGAATAAATGATCGCACAAACAATCATTTGTTAAAACCCCTCCTGATATTTGTGACATAAAAATGACCGTAAATGAGTGCTGATCGACATGTACTCTAGCAGCAACTGAATGAACATGTTGCTTACACAGAGCTGCAGAAAATAAATGTGCTGTAAGTTGAGAATTTCTGGAGAAGTAAAATAATAAAAACTGAACAGTGACAGATAATTACTTGAAAATACCATCTGTGTGGTGACTGTAGTCAAGTAATGGTCAATAGTAACAGTAGTCATGAATTTTCATATAGAACAAATTCTCCATTTCATTTGCTCCAAGGTACAGAAAAGTGTTGAAATATGGATGCAGCGGGATCTAGGTTTCTGGTGACCTAATGTTGGGGTGTCATGCCTAATTGAAAGGGGGGAAATTACAATTAGTGTTGCTCTGTTAGGCCCCTTTCACACGGGCGAGATTTCCACGCGGGTGCAATGCGTGAGGTGAACGCATTGCACCCGCACTGAATACCGACACATTCATTTCTATGGGGCTGTGCACATGAGCGGTGATTTTCACGCATCACTTGTGCATTGCGTGAAAATCGCAGCATGCTCCTCTTTGTGCGTTTTTACACGTAACGCAGGCCCCATAGAAATGAATGAGGTTGCGTGAAAATCGCAAGCAAGTGCGAATGCGGTGCAATTTTCACGCACGGTTGCTAGGTGACGATCGGGTTCGGGACCCGATCATTATTATTTTCCCTTATAACATGGTTATAAGGGAAAATAATAGCATTCTGAATACACAATGCATAGTACAATAGGGCTGTAAGAATTTTTACAATTACAGTTTGATGGTTCTCATAATTTACTAAGTTCTTTGTTTAGTCCTTTTGGAAGTTACTGTAGATATAAATCGATACATATAGATATAACTTCTTACTTTGGATGCACCACTTCCATTCAGTCATTCCACATCATATGCCCAATCTATTAAAGCACAGAAATAACCTTGCAGGACGGCGTGTTCCTATGTAGGCGTGCGCTGCACGGCCTGGGCTCCATTTGAAAGAGTTCTCATACATAGTATGTGAAATTATTCAGAAGACTGAAAGTACCACCCTGCATAGTCCTCTTTCCTGGCACTGAGTGTTAGCAAACCATGGGAAAAAGGGAAAAAGGTCTCAGGAAAGTGCTAAAGGACATTACCCAGTGGAACGGTTTATATGTATAGATTATTACTCTGTGGGGTCACAATGAGGCACGTTTACATAAGTCACCAATGATTTCATCTTAAGGACATCTGCGGTTTTGTACAGTTTACCGTCGGTATTTAAGTTATTATTGGAATCTTTCAAAAATTTGATACGAACATCCAAAAGACTTTATTATAAAATAGACTAGGAATAATCGCTTTATACATACCCTTTATATTTTATATTCCTGGTATAACCTACACCTTTGCTCCATGCATGTGCATAAAATAATTAATACTTTATACTTGATACTTCTGAAGTTGATTACCTCGTTGTGTGACCACCATATCATTAAAGGGGTTGTCTCACTTCAGTAAATGAAATTTATTTTGTAGAGAAAGTTAATACAAGGCACTTACTAATGTGTTGTGATTGTCCATATTGCCTCCTTTGCTGGCTTGATTCATTGTACCATCACATTATACACGGCTAACATCCAGAGGTTAAAGGGGTTATCCAGTATCTAAAACAGCACCCACATGTGCGGGCTCCTCCGTGGGAATATACTTACCCCGCTCCTGGTCCCCGCACCGCCACTGCTGCTTTTCCCTGTACACGGATGAAAACTTCCGGTGTCATGGGAGAGCAGCCAATGGCAGGCGGGAATGGGGACGAGCCTCCCTAACGTCATCTGCAGTGCTAGGGAGGCTCGTCCCTGTCCCCGTCTGCCATTGGCTGCTTCCCCCCCCCCCCCCCGACACCGGATGTTTTCATCCGTATACAGGGAGAAGCAGCAGCGGTACGGGGACCAGGAGCAGCGCAGGGTAAGTATAATCCCACGGGGGGGGGGGGGGCCTGTTTTAGATACTGGTTAACCCCTTTAAGACCACTGCTGCAGCGGACTGGGAAGGGTGCTACTTTTTTCTATAGGGCACAAGCATGACCACCACTGCAGGATGGTTGTGGCCGTTGGATATGAGCAGTGTATAATGTGATGGAAAAATGAATCCAGTCAGCAAAGGAGGCAATATGGACAATAACAATACATTAGTAAGTGCCTTGTATTTATCTACATAATAAATTTCACTTGCTGAATTGAGACAACCCCTTTAAGTATAACTACAGTTGCAATAATCATTAACTTTACAATTTACATAAATGCAGCAAACTTGAAGGTGTTCTCTGATTCCATAATTCCATTTTTTTTATTCTGCCCAGAGTATCCCATATTTTTGCCGTTTATACCTTTTCATGTCGGCACTTTCCTCCACCTGTTCTCAGTATCACTCCATCCTAGCAGGATGTTTACGTGGCCGCTTTGATTGACAGGACCAGGCATTGGCAAAGCAGTAAGGGGGGCTGGCCACAGAAATGAGTGGATCTTGGGTGCAACAAGAGCAACGGTGACGCTTTTATTGTGGTTAGCACTGGTGCCTTGCAGCATTGGGGTCCTAGGTTCGAATCCGACCAAGGACAACATCTGCATGGAGTTTGTATGTTCTCCCTGTGTTTGTGTGGGTTTCCTCCAGGTTCTCCGGTTTCCTCCCACACCCTAAAGACATACTGATAGGGCCCTTAGATTGTGAGCTCCATTGGGGACAGTTGGATGCTAATGTCTAGTAGCGCGATATAAGTGTGCAATTTATTTATTTATTTTATGCAAATACCTAATTTGCATATTATGTAACATAGCTCAGGAACAGCGCCTCGGATCAACAAAAGAAAAACAGCGTTTTAATCTTGTGAAGTACAGCGATGTGTGCAGACATTTAGATAGGGAAGCCACTGGTGACAAATTCCTTTTAAAGGGGTATTCCAATCTGAGGCAATCGGGGATATGCCCCCATTGGTTGATAGGTGCTGGTCCCACCTCTGGGACCCGCCCCTACACCATGAACGGAGCGGGGAAGGTGGTGGCTGGAGGACCCCTGGTTTCCCTGGGTCCTGCCACCACCAAGCGTTCTCAGTGTAAGTGCAGGTCCCAGAGGTGGGACCCGCACCTATCAGACTATGGGGGCATATCCTAGCAATATGCCCCCACTGTCTGAGATGGGAAAACCCCTTTCCTGGTCATAGCCTTTGTTTATTTGAGTACCCCTTTAATTAGGGCTACACTATAATATAGCTGTCCTATACTAGTAACCTTGTGATTTCCGACAACCAAGCTGTTCAGATGCCTGTGAGGGCTCGGTGGCCCAATAATCAGCTCCCTGTGGGTGTAGGTGCCTGGAGAGTTGTATTCTTTTACTGTAGAGAATTAATTCATTAAGTAATACTCGTTGGAATGAACAGGTGTGTTCCACTGGTGGCTTAATTACTTTTTCTCAGAGTAATATTTACATGTACGTCCTGAAATGAAGCCGGCCCCGTCTATTCTGTTTTCTTTTATCTGTAGTCGTTCCCAATTAATGAAACATTTATTGGAGGCATTTGCTGCGCACATGATCCGACTTCTAATGTAGTGCCTGGCTTTCCTTCTCCTTTACAATAACACTGGAAAAAGAAAACAGAAGTCCTCGCTGCTTTATTTCCTTGGAGGTTATTGAAATCCGCTATAAGAAAATATTTGATTTTGGATTTCACATATCTTTACAGTTTTTAATTAACTACATATGCTTTATTGCACTTCAGGGATATATATTTTTGTTTACAAGGCTTTTAGATTAGAACGTGTTTTGCACCTTAAGTTACCTTTCATTTGTATGCTGTAATTTTACAGCGATCTTGCTTGGTTTGTGTATGGTACTAACAAATAATCAAAGAACCTGTGGTTACAGTATTTTCTCTTTATCTACTCCTAGCAGATGTGTATAAAACTAGTGTAAAGGAGATTTTAGGTTCATTGATTAGAGAAATAGTGGGTTTGTTCTTTACTTCCATTGAAGCAGTCGAATTCAGGATGTATACTTCGTTCCTGTATTCCCTGTATAGAGAGTGCGGCAGCGAGTGTGGTGCTATCCTGCTAGGCCTTTAGAAGCCTACTCAGTCATTTATTATATTCTTTGAGATGACTCTTCTCATTTTGTCTCAGCCTACACAGCAAAGCTGAAAAGTGAGCATAACATTTGAGCTCATTGTGTGTGTTCTGGTGAACAGTGTAAAACAGACCACGTTTCATGAGTTTTTAATTAACTATTCACAATTCTTTATGGTATTTCAGAAAATCACTTTTGGGTGTATTTCCTCACTGAAATGTATTATAATTAGAGATGAGCGAACTTCTGTTTTAAGTTCGGCGTCTAAAGTTCGGCTTCCGGTTAGCGGAGGATCCCGATATGGATTCCGAATTCCGTTGTGGTCCGTGGTAGCGGAATCAATAATGGCCATTATTGATTCCGCTACCACGGACCACAACGGAATTCGGAATCCATATCGGGATCCTCCGCTAACCGGAAGCCGAACTTTAGACGCCGAACTTAAAACAGAAGTTCGCTCATCTCTAATTATAATCCTATCTCTACAGCATTAAAGGGGTTATCCAAATCTAACTAATTCTCCCCCATATGGCGTGCCCCTTACACTGATTCTACTTACCTGGCTCCCTGCGCCGCTCCTGGACCCAGCACTGCCGCTGCTCCTCCCCGTGCGTGGATTAAAACATCCGGTGTCGGAGGGAGCAGCCAATGGCAGGTGGTGACTAGGCCGAGCCTCCTCAGATGAACCCTGAAACAGAAGATTCATACTATCCCTCTTCCTGCTACTCCCACTGTCTCCATCTTCCAGGTCCTGTGCTGATTACATCTGACTGTCTGTGGGCATAGTCACATGGATTTCTGCATCCAATGAGTGGCTTCAGCAGTACATGTGCAGTAGATGTGACTGCCCACAGCCAGCCAGATGTAAAGAGCGCAGGGACCGTAAAATGGAGACAGTGGGGGCAGTGCAGAGTGCCAAAGGGGAAGCATGTAAGTATAACTTTTCTGTTTCAGGGCTGTGCTGCGGGCACTTGTTAAAAATATAATTTTGACTGGAAAATCCCTTTAAAGGGGCTGTGTCACTTCAGCATATGGCTGGCTGGCTGGCTGGATTCATTTTTCCATCACATTATACACTGCTTGTTTCCATGTTTACGACCATCCTGTAATCCAGCAGCAGTGGTCGTGTTTGCACACTGCAGGAAAAAGAACCAGCCCATGTGCTTTCCAACAGTCCCGGCCACCAGTGAGGTCGGCGCTATTTCATATAGTGTACAAGCACGGCCACCACTGCTGGATTGCAGGGTGGTCGTAACCATGTAAACAAGCAGTGTATAATGTAATGGAAAATGAATCCAGCCAGCAAAGGAGGCAATATGGACAATCACAATACATTAGTAAGTGCTTTGTAATCTCCTTGTCTACATGATAAATGCCATTTGCTGAAGGGACACAACCCCTTTAAGCTCTATTACAGTGCCCGATATTAGGGCCAATTACTGGGAACAAGTGTTCATAGGGACGCACATTCCTAATAACTGACCTGTATAATTGTGCCGCTGATCAGCCGATAAACGAGCAGTCACTCATTTGTCAACTGATTTTCATATTTTATCCGGATGAAAATCTCCCTGTGTAATCAGGAATGTGCTGCCGATAATCAATAGAACTGAATGAGGGAGGAACGACCGCGGTAGTGATCATTCCTCACCATTCACTTTGCATCCGCCCGTGTAATAGGCCAATGCAAATGAGCGCTGATTGACTTCTTTTCTTTGTGGCTCCTTGAAATAGTGCAATGTGACAATGCGGTCCTCAGACCAAAAAAAAAACTGTGTTCTTCAAACATACAACCCATTAAAGGGGTTGTACAGGATTAGAAAAACATGACTGCCTTCTGCCAAAAAAAGCACCGCACTTGCTCGCGGTTGTGTCTGGTTTTGTAGCTCAGCTCCATTGTAGTGAATGAAGCTGAGCTGTTGTACCGCACAACCGGTGGGCAGGTAAGGTAGAGGACATTCGCTTTTAGGTCTCATGCACACGAACTGTCGGTGTTTGTTCCAATTTTTTTTCTTCAGCCCGTATGCAGAACCATTCACTTCAATGGGGCTGCAAAAAAACTGGAAATTACTCCTTGTGCTTTCCGTGTCTGCGTGTCTGTTCTGCAAAAGAAAAAAAATACATGTCCACATTATGGACAAGGTTAGGTCTGTTCGACAGTATTCGGGGCCAGCTTTTGAAACGCGGAATACGGCTGGTATCCGTGTTTTTCGGATCCGCAATCTGCAGACTGCAAAACACCAACGGTCATGTACCTGATCCCTAATCCTCATGCACACGACCATATTGTTCTTCTGAATTTTTTGTTCATTGGACCCATTCATTTAAAAAACAAGGGAGCACGTCATATTCTTGTCCATTTTGCAGACAGGAATTGGCATTTTGACAGCAAATCCCTTGGAAATTTCAGGATGCACACGGCCGGTATCTGTATTTTGCGGATCGCAAAATACATACTTAGATGTGCTTGTGGTTCTCACAAACGATGTCCATTTTGCTGCAGGGCAATGGTGAAAGGGCTGTTTTTTTACTCCAAATGGGACAGATTTGAAGATGGCTTGTGTACAATTCCGCATTGTGCGTCCATTGTTTTCCTGACATCTGGAGACTGACTGTTGTATTGTAGTAAGTTAGTGATGTCTTTGGTGTATAGCTTAGTATCAAGTCTACAGATGTTTGTCTCTCAGAGGACGAAACCGAGTCCTTTACACAAATTTCTGCCAAGAACGAATTGTAAAGCAAACTCCTTAGCATCATTGTAAGTGACGGGAAAGGGACCTGCGCCAGCAGGTCACCAGCTTCCTTGACCTTACTTCCTACCGAATGGCTGAGAAACTCAGATGTGGAATAATAGGAGATGAAGCCGTGCTTGGGACTCACCGAGCCTCTACAGCAGGGAGCAGCAACCTTTGCCTCTCCAGCTGCTGTGAAACTACAACTCCCAGCATGCAAATATGCTTGGCTGTAATGCCAATTTGCATAGAAGTGAATGGAGCACTCTGGGAGTTGTAGTTTCAATACACCTGGGATGCTGGAGGTTACTGATCCCTGCTCTGCAGAATGCCCTTTTAAAGAGGCTATCCCATGAGTAATGTGAAAAATGAGAATCAGACATCATATAGTACATGACCATCTAGAACCAGCCCTGCACCTCACATGGACTCAGAGATCTCCCCTATCATTGCTCTGCTAGATTTATTGCAGATTGTAAGCCCTTGTGGGCAGGGCCCTCTCTTCTTCTGTATCAGTTTGTAACTCATCTTGTTCATGTTTATTGTAATTATCTGCATTATGTATGTGCTCCGCTTATCATATGTACAGCAGCGCTATGGAATAAATGGTGCTTTAATAATAATAATAATAATAATAATAATAATTTATTTCAAGGTGGAAGCTTAAGGGTTGTGGCAATGTGAACATTGATGTGTGCAGTAAAGTCCTGGGGAAGCATGATAAAAGGGGTGTTGTTTACACCGGGAGCGTGTCACAAAGGTGCCCGGCCTTGGTGGAATAAAGGCCTCTAGATAGGTGGCCACTAAGTTAGCTGGTGGACACCAATATAGTTAGAATAGCTGTTTACAGCTAGTCCGGGGCGGGCTTTTACTGGGAACAGGCAATTTGCTGGGTGGGTGCCTGTTCCCCATGCTCCAGTCCGGGACTTAGGGCATGCTCACGTCCAGGGATTCCATTTAATCTGGTTGCTGGAATTGGGTGTGTCTCACTCTGGAGAGAGTGCAGACAGAGGCCTGGTGAGGCTCTGTCAGTGTGGTCTCAGCTAGGCAAGGCTGAGGGGCCACGAGGCTATGCAATAGCCTGGACTTTGGGGGTCTCGGCGACACCCGGGAACAAGCATTGAAAGTTCAGAGTCGGGAGGACTGCTAGACCACAACCCCCTCCAAAGGTACTGCATTTGTTACAGCCTGAGGGCTGGTGGACTGTATGTCTGGGGTAAGCTGCAGCTGGTTCCATGTGTGAACGCTATTGTATAGCCGAGTTAGGGATACGATGTTTATTATGTTTAGGTAGAGCCCAGACGGGCAGGCTTTTGTTTTATGCCATGCTGTGTATGAAGAGTGTCAAATAAATCGCACTGTTTGGACCTGAAACCCAGTGGTGATGAAGGTAATTCTGTGAGAATGACCCCCAAATAAGAGACGATCCCTACAGGGTGTATGTCCTTTCTGCTGCAGATATCTCCGTACCATAGTTCAGGAGGCAGTTGAAGGATAGAGCTGAGCATGGTTCATCCACCTCAGCAAGATGGACAGAGCTATAAGGAAAAAAGCTAACAGCAGGTGGCGCCATACAGATACATTCTATTGAATATCTCAGTGACTATACTAAAATGACTATACTATAGTTACATGTAATTACAAAAGTATTCAGATCCAGGTGGTTTGAAATCTGTAGAATATTTTTCATGGGACAACCCCTTTAAAGTAAAGCCGGGTCAGGTTACAGTTGCAAGAAAAAGTATGTGAACCCTTTGGAATGATATGGATTTCTGCACAAATTGGTCATAAAATGTGATCTGAACTTCATCGAAGTCACAAAAATAGACAATCACAGTCTGCCTAAACTAATAACACACAAAGAATTAAATGTTGCCATGTTTTTATTGAACACACCATGTAAACATTCACAGTGCAGGCGGAAAAAGGAAAACTGAATTCCCAAGTTTATCAAGACATTTTGCAGAACTTAAAGAGGACCTTTCACCAGAAGAAAGCATCTAAACTAACTATACAGACGTGTAGAGCGGCGCCCAGGGATCCCCTTGCACTTACTGTTATACCTGGGCGCCGCTCCGTTCTCCGGTTATAGCCTCCGGTATAGTCATAGTTAGGCTCCACCCAGGGGAACCTGCCGGCGTCTCTTTCTCCTATGCTGTAGCGCTGGCCAATCGCAGCGCTCAGCTCATAGCCAGGCTTCCATGATAGCAATCCGGCCAGGCCCTGACGCAGCAAAGCAGCCCCAAACCATGATGCCCCCACCACCATACTTAACAGTTGGGATGAGGTTTTGATGTTGGTGTGCTGTGCCTCTTTTTCTCCACACATAGTGTTGTGTGTTTCTTCCAAACAACTCAACTTTGGTTTCATCTGTCCACAGAATATTTTGCCAGTACTGCTGTGGAACATCCAGGTGCTCTTGTTCAAACTGTAAACATGCATAAATTTTTTTTGGACAGCAGTGGCTTCCTCTGTGGTATCTTCCCATGAAATCCTCCCATTCTTGTTTAGTGTTTTACGTATCGTAGATTCGCTAACAGGGATGTTAGCATATGCAAGAGACTTTTGTAAGTCTTTAGCTGACACTCTAGGATTCTTCTTCACCCCATTGAGCAGTCTGCACTGTGCTCTTGCAGTCATCTTTACAGGACGGCAACTCCTAGGGAGAGTAGCAGCAGTGCTGAACTTTCTCCATTTATAGACAATTTGTCCTTCTGTGGACTGATGAACAGCAAGGCTTTTGAAGATACTTTTATAACCCTTTCCAGCTTTATGGAAGTCAACAATTCTTAATCGTAGGTCTTCTGAGAGCTCTTTTGTGCAAGGCATCATTCACATCAGGCAATGCTTCTTGTGAAAGGCAAACCCAGAACTGGTGTGTGTTTTTTATAGGGCAGGGCAGCTGTAACCAACACCTCCAATCTCATCTCATTGATTGGACTCCAGTTGGTTGACACCTCACTCCAATTAGCTCTTGGAGATGTAATTAGTCTAGGGGTTCACATACTTTTTCCACCTGCACTGTGAATGTTTACATGGTGTATTCAATAAAAACATGGTAACATTTAATTCTTTGTGTGTTATTAGTTTAAGCAGACTCTGATTGTCTATTGTTGTGACTTAGATGAAGATCAGATCACATTTTATGACCAATTTGTGTAGAAATCCATATCATTCCAAAGGGTTCACATACTTTTTCTTGCAACTGTATATAAGGGTTTTTCTTTGTCCCTTGCTCATCAGCTTTTTTGAAATAGAGAACATCAGAAATGATTGTCGCTCTCGTTTTTTACCCAGTATTTGTCAAATTAGCTAGGTTGCCTAAGGCTACATACACACTACCGTATGCATATTGCGGTCCGTATGCCATCCGTTTTTATTTTATTTTTTGCGGATCCATCGTAACAATGCCTAAAACTGACAAGAATAGGACATGTTCTATTTTTTTTTGCGGGGCTACGGAACGGACATACTGATGCGGACAGCACACGGTGTGCTGTCCGCATTTTTTGCGCACCCATTGAATTGAATGGGTCTGCATCCTATCCGCAAAAAAAAACGGAACGGACACTGAAACAAACAGCCTTCGTGTGCATGTAGCCTAGAGGAAAACTCCTCCCAAAACTAGGGACTAGCCTGGATTCAGAAGACCTGTTTACACTGGAGAAACCTTATCATAATTAATTTATTTATGTGCGATTGTTGTAACGATGACAGAGAAGGTCAAGGATAAATGATAAAAGTAATGATTGTTGTTAATCTCAATTGATTGTGCTGCCATAAAAATCATCAGCGGCACAATCGATAAATGTAATGACGGCAGATAGCGTCATTCACACTTCTGCCAAGCAACTGTTACACTCCTCGTCTGGCAGGCCGGCGGTCTGTGGTGCTGATGGAAATATCTTTTATATCTTCAACCCAGATATGGAATGGGAGTGCACTGGGGGATGGGGGATGAGAGTGAAACAGCCTCAGAATTGTAAATAGGGTTTACATTGGGTTTTATGGTATAATATGTAATGTGTCCATAGCGTTATCTAAAGTGCACAACTCTTGGAAACCCCTTAAAGGGAACCTGTCACCGGGATTTTGTGTATAGAGCTGAGGACATGGGTTGCTAGATGGCCGCTAGCACATCCGCAATACCCAGTCCCCATAGCTCTGTGTGCTTTTATTGTGTAAAAAAAAAACACGATTTGATACATATGCAAATTAATCTGAGATGAGTCCTGTCCCTGACGCATCTCACGTATAGGACTCATCTCAGGTTAATTTGCATATGTATCAAATAGTTTTTTTTACACAATAAAAGCACACAGAGCTATGGGGACTGGGTATTGCGGATGTGCTAGCGGCCATCTAGCAACCCATGTCCTCAGCTCTATACACAAAATCCCGGTGACAGGTTCCCTTTAAATTATGTTCAGATCCAGGTTTGTTGCAGCATTTTCTGCAGCTGTTCCATAGTTCTCAAGTGCCGCAGAAACAGGTTCATATATAGTATGATATTCAGTAGGGATGAGCGAATCGACTTCGGATGAAACATCCGCAGTCGATTTGCATAAAACTTCGTTCTAATACTGTACGGAGCAGGAGCTATTGGCTCCGACTAGCCGAAGTTATTGCTTCGCGCAATAACTTCATAAATTAATTTCTACTGTAAAAAAAACATTTCCCGAACTCTGGTTCAGTTCCAAGGTACCACCCAACCCAAGTTCGGGAAATGTTTTTTTCAGTACAAATTATATTAGGAAGTTATTGCGCAAATTCTCGCAATAACTTTGGCTCATCGGAGCCAATACTTTTCAATATTGTACAGAGCTTCTGCTCCTAACAGTATTAGAAGGAATTATTATGCAAATTGACTTTGGATGTTTCATCCGAAGTCGATT
Source organism: Bufo bufo (assembly GCF_905171765.1). Taxonomy (NCBI): domain Eukaryota; kingdom Metazoa; phylum Chordata; class Amphibia; order Anura; family Bufonidae; genus Bufo; species Bufo bufo. The sequence goes on along the minus strand of NC_053393.1, from coordinate 78,824,992 downwards.
CGTTCATCCCTAATATTCAGTGTCAGACATTTCTGCAACAAATCTGCCACGTGTGTACATACTGACAGTGCAACCTGGAGTAGCTATGGTATTAGGATCATATTACAAGTGCATGGTTTATGTTCCCTTTTTAGCTTTTTTTATATGGCGGTTTCATGTGCACTATTCATTAAAAAGGTTGCCCTACAAAAATATTATATATTTCAAACCAGCACCTGGATCTGAATACTTTTGTAATTGGATGTATATTAAAAATTTGTATAGCCACTTGGCTATTTACTGAAATCTATCTGCACAGCGCCACCTGCTGTTTTCCTTTTTTCTAAATTCTTTGTCCAGCTCACTGAGGTTGACATACATGCTCAGTTCTATCCTTAAACTGCCACCAGCTGCTGCAGACAGGACACGTCCCCTGAGCGGCCAGCTTGAAATAAATCTAGCAGAGCAATTGCAGCAATGTAAGGGGAGATCTCTGGACCCATGTGAGATACAGGGCTGGTTCTAAGTTTGGTAGAAAGAGATTGCCATGTACTATGTGATGTCTGATTTTCATTTTTTACATTACTCATGGGATAACCCCTTTAATTGACAGCTCTATGAATAAATCAAGGTCCGCATTTGAATTCACATATATTTTTCTTCCTTCTCCAGGACAAAACGCACTCACGTTCCCTTGAATGAATACATTTTTGAGCTCCCTAACCTGACCATTCAAGCAACTAGAGCTCAAACCCTTCTTCTGCAAGTTATTTGTCAAAGTTGGTCTTATGGCAGCAGCACTTCTGGCTCTTCTGGTCTGAGTGAAGCTTTGCTGACTGAGGTCTTCTCAGGTAAGTCCGCTAGTTCTTATAAAATGGTTCCTTTTTGACACGGGGTAATGCATCTACTGCCGTCTAAAGTAAAATTGTTTTGTTTCTAATTGGCTGTGATGTATTGTAGCTCTCGAAAGGCACAGGACTCTACGTTATAAACAGTAGTGAGGACATGAGTGTGAACAGAGCCTAATGCCGCTACATTCATAATGGAGGAGGTGAGAATAAAGGCAACACCCTAACCCCTCGTATGTTCATGGGAGCATAGGTTTAGATTTTAGATGTTTTTGTCCAGTTGCTGTTCACAACGGACAGCAGCCGAAATGAAAACGGACCCTATGTGAACATGATGTCCGTGATGAGAAAAATGTGTTTTTCCTGCAAGACTTATTCATTCCCATGAATGGTGGGAAAAACAGACCAAACTTGTACGCCACCTATGTGCAGTCTGTTTTAAAACTCAGACCAGAACACAGATGAGTTTCCTGTCGGCCGAAAGAGGCCTAAGGCTAAAGTTTCTTTTTTTTCTGTTGTTATTAGTATGATAAAATTTCATTTTAGTCTTGGAAAATGTATATGAGATGCGTAAGTACAGTATTTCTTTGGACCATAAGACTCACTTTTTTAGTAGGAAAAAGTCTTGCTTAAGTGTCAGCGTCTTATAGTCTGTAGTCAGGGTGCTCCAGCAGTGCCAGAACTCCCTGACTGCTTCCCTAATGATCCTGCAGAGCGCTCATACAACACTTTGCCGGATCATTGAAAGAACTCTGCGTCTGCACACTTCTCTCTGCCCGACAACGATATGTGTGATCAGTGCAGACAGAAGAGGAGGGTGAGCCTTCATTCAGTTCAGAGAGAGGACTGTGAGGAACACCTCCCTCACCATGCTGAAGTTCCCGGAGCAGCAGGGAAACACTTGAACGTACTGATTTAATGTAACGCAAGGACCTTTGATGATGTCACCAGTGGGAGGAATCAGACCAGTAAGAAGAAGAGGACTACACAGTGGGTACTGTATTGTACTGTACACTGTAACTTATTGCTATTACTATCATGTGAGCACATGCGCCATTGCTGTTTGTTCAGTGGTGAAAAGATGACACACTAGGATTAACAGGGTCACTGTAAACTATTACCCCCTCAACGTTAGACTAGTAAAGTTAGTGGCATTGACCCTTCCACTTTAATAAACTACAAGGGAAGTTTTAATATGTAAAAACTATAAATTTTCTAGTTTTCTTTTGCCTAAACCTGGGGGAAATCTTGTGGTCAGATACGTCTTATAGTCCAAAAATATGGGTATATATTTGTGCATATAATGCAACTGTTGTCACGTAGTGTATGTAGGACCTGCAACTTTTTATACAAATACAGCACTTGTAAAGTTGTCATACCTTGCGCTGTAGGCCAGTCTGTATGACATGTGTACTGGCAATCGTAGGCAATAATCAAGTTCCAGAAATATTTCAGATATTTTGTGGGATGTAAGCTAGTCCACATCATTTTTAGATGTATAATAAGCATCTAACGATGGGAACCATGAAATGTGTTTTGGGCAGTTACTATTATAGGTTAATTTTTAAGAGGTTGTCTCCTCAGCATAGGTCATGAATTTTGTTGAGCGAAGCGAGCTTCGGATGCTTCATCCGAAGTCGCTTCGTTCAAGACTAAGGAATAATACTGTATGGATATTCGTCTCCGTACAGTATTAGAATGTATTGGCTCCGATGAGCCGAAGTTAATTATTCAGGGCTTCAGTTCTGAGATACTAGTCGGAACCGAAGCCGAGATCGTTTCCAAGTTTAAAAGTTGTTTTCCACTTTAAAAATCAACTACCGAAGTTATTTAACGAAGTCACGCGTGACTTCGCAAATAACTCACTTCGGCTCATCGGAGCCCATACGTTCAAAGTTTTAAAGTGGTTTTCTATAAATTCACAAAAAATGGTGCACTACACTGGTAAATGCATTTGACAATATATGGCTAAACCCTCACACAGATATTAAAATGAGACTGTCTTTCGCCAATATATTCTTATATCAAGAACATCCAGGAGCCCGTGCACCCCGTCAAGGTATATTAAAGTGGCAAGGAACCTAACGCTAACCTACCTGTGCTATATAGGCAATTACAGGGGCAGAGGTCCGACACACAGCAAATAACTCCCAGTTACCTCAAACGTGAAATCACACATACAATGGGAGGAGGGAGGAGGCTGTGAGTGACTCATGTGACGCAGGCCGCACAGGTGCACCTGAATGTTACCCATAGATAAAAATCAAGGCACATTTAAACCTGGAGTTGCCACACCTCCAGACGTTCATGTACAGACAGAATAACAGAATAAAGTGGTCTTAGAAGGCACAAAATGCTCAAAACCCCATATGCTATTGCGCATTTCTAACTGTGGGATCAAATCCTGCACATGTGGTCCGTTGCTAACAGCCATCCCCAGCAAAATTGCATACAATGGAGGATGCCCACAGCGGACAACATGTACCACAGACATTTTAAAGGGGTTTTCTACTTAAAAAATCAACTACCAAAGTTATTCAACGAAGTCAGGTGCAACTTCGCAAATAACTAACTTCGGCTCATCAGAGCCCATACATTCTAATACCGTACAGAGACGGATCTCTGTACAGTATTATTCCAAAGTTTTGAACGAAGCGACTACGGATGAAGCATCAACGCTATTCATCAGTATGTGAGCGGTAGGAGTACGATCCCAACACACACCGCAATCAGTAGTCCTTGCAGCTCACCAAGCACAGCGCCATCAATTGGATAGCGGCTCTACTTGGTATTGCAACCCCACCCCATTCACTTGAATTGGACTTTGCTACGCATGGGCCATGTGACCGATGAACGCGACGTCACCAATCAGATACAAATGACCTATTCTGAGGTCAGCGGTATTAAACACTTAGACAATCTCCATATTGATTATTTTTCTTTTCTTTTTTTTGCCTAGTCATTTTCCATTCTAATAGGAATGAGAGGGGGCACATGGGGTTAAGTGACTCTCAGTGGAAATAAATATTTCACGTGTTTTAAAGGCCCAGTGCACAGAACGTAAAGTGTTGGGAAACCTTTGATTTTTCGATTAGCTGACCCAGAAATATTATGCACAAAACAGCAGATGTGTGAACTAAACAATAAAACGTAATTGGTGCCCAGCAGGCAGCCCTTGACGGACATATTTATGGGTTTGTGTACCTTAATGATGAAAAATTCACAGAATCTTGAAAAGTGTACCACTTTGGAATAAAATTTTATTTGTTTTATTTTTATTTTACAGCTTTAATCTGTGCACTGCTTTCATTTTATAAAGTCTTAATAGTATTTCAGTTTTTGGCTAATATTTAGTCATATAAAATAGTAAAATAGTTTATAAGGCTGAAAAAAGACAACTGTCCATTAGTGTTGAGCGAACTTGTGTTTTAAGTTCGGCGTCTAAAGTTCGGGTTATCGAAGAATCGCGTTATGGATTCCGCTACCACGGACCATAACGGAATTTAGAATCCATAACGCGATTCTTCGATAAACCGAACTTTAGACGCTGAACTTAAAACACAAGTTCGCTCAACACTAGAGTTGAGCGAACACCTGGATGTTCGGGTTCGAGAAGTTCGGCCGAACTTCCCGGAAATGTTCGGGTTCGGGATCCGAACTTCGTCCCGAACCCGAACCCCATTGAAGTCAATGGGGACCCGAACTTTTGGGCACTAAAAAGGCTGTAAAACAGTCCAGGAAAGAGCTAGAGGGCTGCAAAAGGCAGCAACATGTAGGTAAATCCCCTGCAAACAAATGTGGATAGGGAAATGAATTAAAATTAAAATTAAAAAAATAAAAATGAACCAATATCAATTGGACAGAGGTCCCATAGCAGAGAATCTGGCTTCACGTCAGCAGAGAATCAGTCTCTTCATGCCATAGCAAAGAATCTGGCTTCATGTCAGCGCAGAATCAGTCTTCATGTCATAGCAGAGAATCAGGCTTCACGTCACCCACCACTGGAACAGGCCACTGTCACACATTTAGGCCCAGGCAGAGGAGAGAGGTCCCGTAATAGAGAATCTGGCCTGATGTCAGCACAGAATATGTCTTCATGTCATAGCAGAGAATCAGGCTTCACGTCACCCACCACTGGAACAGGCCACTGTCACACATTTAGGCCCCGGCACCCAGACAGAGGAGAGCGGTCCCGTAACAGAGAATCTGGCCTTATGTCAGCGCAGAATCTGTCTTCATGTCATAGCAGAGAATCAGGCTTCACGTAACCCACCACTGGAACAGGCCACTGTCACACATTTAGGCCCCGGCACCCAGACAGAGGAGAGCGGTCCCGTAACAGAGAATCTGGCCTTATGTCAGCGCAGAATCTGTCTTCATGTCATAGCAGAGAATCAGGCTTCACGTCACCCACCACTGGAACAGGCCACTGTCACACATTTAGGCCCAGGCACCCAGGCAGAGGAGAGAGGTCCCGTAACAGAGAATCTGGCCTTATGTCAGCACAGAATCTGTCTTCATGTCATAGCAGAGAATCAGGCTTCACGTCACCCACCACTGGAACAGGCCACTGTCACACATTTAGACCCAGGCAGAGGAGAGAGGTCCCGTAACAGAGAATCTGGCCTTATGTCAGCGCAGAATCTGTATTCATGTCATAGCAGAGAATCAGGCTTCACGTCACCCACCACTGGAACAGGCCACTGTCACACATTTAGGCCCCGGCACCCAGACAGAGGAGAGGTTCATTCAACTTTGGGTTGCCCCGCAATATAATGGTAAAATGAAATTAAAAATAGTATTGAATGAGGAAGTGCCCTGGAGTAGAATAATATATTGTTAAGGGGAGGTAGTTAATATCTAATCTGCACAAGGGATGGACAGGTCCTGTGGGATCCATGCCTGGTTCATTTTTATGAACGTCAGCTTGTCCACATTGGCTGTAGACAGGCGGCTGCGTTTGTCTGTAATGACGCCCCCTGCCGTGCTGAATACACGTTCAGACAAAACGCTGGCCGCCGGGCAGGCCAGCACCTCCAAGGCATAAAAGGCTAGCTCTGGCCACGTGGACAATTTGGAGACCCAGAAGTTGAATGGGGCCGAACCATCAGTCAGTACGTGGAGGGGTGTGCACAGGTACTGTTCCACCATGTTAGTGAAATGTTGCCTCCTGCTAACACGTTCCGTATCAGGTGGTGGTGCAGTTAGCTGTGGCGTGGTGACAAAACTTTTCCACATCTCTGCCATGCTAACCCTGCCCTCAGAGGAGCTGGCCGTGACACAGCTGCGTTGGCGACCTCTTGCTCCTCCTCTGCCTTCGCCTTGGGCTTCCACTGGTTCCCCTGTGACATTTGGGAATGCTCTCAGTAGCGCGTCTACCAATGTGCGCTTGTACTCGCGCATCTTCCTATCACGCTCCAGTGTAGGAAGTAAGGTGGGCACATTGTCTTTGTACCGGGGATCCAGCAGGGTGGCAACCCAGTATTCCGCACACGTTAAAATGTGGGCAACTCTGCTGTCGTTGCGCAGGCACTGCAGCATGTAGTCGCTCATGTGTGCCAGGCTGCCCAGAGGTAAGGACAAGCTGTCCTCTGTGGGAGGCGTATCGTCATCGTCCTGTGTTTCCCCCCAGCCATGCACCAGTGATGGGCCCGAGCTGCTTTGGGTGCCACCCCGCTGTGAACATGCTTCATCCTCATCCTCCTCCACCTCCTCCTCATCCTCGTCCTCCTCGTCCTCCAGTAGTGGGCACTGTCTGGCCACATTTGTTCCTGGCCTCTGGTGTTGCAAAAAAACTCCCTCTGAGTCACTTCTAAGAGACTGGCCTGAAAGTGCTAAAAATGACCCCTCTTCCTCCTCTTCCTCCTGGGCCACCTACTCTTCCATCATCGCCCTAAGTGTTTTCTCAAGGAGACATAGAAGTGGTATTGTAACGCTGATAACGGCGTCATCGCCACTGGCCATGTTGGTGGAGTACTCGAAACAGCGCAACAGGGCACACAGGTCTCGCATGGAGGCCCAGTCATTGGTGGTGAAGTGGATCTGATCCGCAGTGCGACTGACCCGTGCGTGCTGCAGCTGAAACTCCACTATGGCCTGCTGCTGCTCGCACAGTCTGTCCAGCATATGCAAGGTGGAGTTCCACCTGGTGGGCACATCGCATATGAGGCGGTGAGCGGGAAGGCCGAAGTTACGCTGTAGCGCAGACAGGCGAGCAGCGGCAGGGTGTGAACGCCGGAAGCGCGAACAGACGGCCCGCACTTTATGCAGCAGCTCTGACATGTCGGGGTAGTTGCGAATGAACTTCTGCACCACCAAATTCAGCACATGCGCCAGGCAAGGGATGTGCGTCAAACCGGCTAGTCCCAGAGCTGCAACGAGATTTCGCCCATTATCGCACACCACCAGGCCGGGCTTGAGGCTCACCGGCAGCAACCACTCGTCGGTCTGTTGTTCTATACCCCGCCACAACTCCTGTGCGGTGTGGGGCCTGTCCCCCAAACATATGAGTTTCAGAATGGCCTGCTGACGTTTACCCCGTGCTGTGCTGAAGTTGGTGGTGAAGGTGTGTGGCTGACTGGATGAGCAGGTGGAAGAAGAGGAGGAGGAAGCTGAGTAGGAGAAGGAGGAGACAGGAGGCAAAGAATGTTGCCCTGCGATCCTTGGCGGCGGAAGGACGTGCGCCAAACAGCTCTCCGCCTGGGGCCCAGCCGCCACTACATTTACCCAGTGTGCAGTTAGGGAGATATTGCGTCCCTGGCCGTGTTTACTGGTCCACGTATCTGTGGTTAGGTGGACCTTGCCACAGATGGCGTTGCGCAGTGCACACTTGATTTTATCGGACACTTGTTTGTGCAGGGAAGGCACGGCTGTGGGACAGCAAGTGACATGAGCTGTTTGAAGCTGTGTGTGTCCACCAGCCTAAATGACAGCATTTCATAGGCCAGTAGTTTAGAAATGCTGGCATTCAGGGCCAGGGATCGAGGGTGGCTAGGTGGGAATTTACGCTTTCTCTCAAATGTTTGTGAGATGGAGAGCTGAACGCTGCCGTGTGACATGGTTGAGATGCTTGGTGACGCAGGTGGTGGTGTTGGTGGTACATCCCATGTTTGCTGGGCGGCAGGTCCCAACGTTCCTCCAGAGGCAGAGGAAGAGGCCGCGGCGGCGGCAGCAACAGAAGAGGCCGAGGCGGCAGCAGCAGAAGAGGTAGCAGGGGGAGCCTGAGTGACTTCCTTGTTTTTAAGGTGTTTACTCCACTGCAGTTCATGCTTTGCATGCAGGTGCCTGGTCATGCAGGTTGTGCTAAGGTTCAGAACGTTAATGCCTCGCTTCAGGCTCTGATGGCACAGCGTGCAAACCACTCGGGTCTTGTCGTCAGCACATTGTTTGAAGAAGTGCCATGCCAGGGAACTCCTTGAAGCTGCCTTTGGGGTGCTCGGTCCCAGATGGCGGCGGTCAGTAGCAGGCGGAGTCTCTTCGGCCGGGTGTTCTGATTTTGCCCACTGCTCCCTCTTTTGCTACGCTGTTGGCTCGGTCTCACCACTGCCTCTTCCTCCGAACTGTGAAAGTCAGTGGCACGACCTTCATTCCATGTGGGGCCTAGGACCTCATCGTCCCCTGCATCGTCTTCCACCCAGTCTTGATCCCTGACCTCCTGTTCAGTCTGCACACTGCAGAAAGACGCAGCAGTTGGCACCTGTGTTTCGTCATCATCAGAGACGTGCTGAGGTGGTATTCCCATGTCCTCATCATCAGGAAAAATAAGTGGTTGTGCGTTAGTGCATTCTATCTCTTCCACCCCTGGGGAAGGGCTAGGTGGATGCCCTTGGGAAACCCTGGCAGCAGAGTCTTCAAACAGCATAAGAGACTGCTGCATAACTTGAGGCTCAGACAGTTTCCCAGATATGCATGGGGGTGATGTGACAGACCGATGGGCTTGGTTTTCATGCGCCATCTGTGCGCTTTCTGCAGAAGACAGGGTGGGAGATAATGTGAACGTGCTGGATCCACTGTCGGCCACCCAATTGACTAATGCCTGTACCTGCTCAGGCCTTACCATCCTTAGAACGGCATTGGGCCCCACCAAATATCGCTGTAAATTCTGCTGGCTACTGGGACCTGAGGTAGTTGGTTCACTAGGACGTGTGGCTGTGGCAGAACGGCCACGTCCTCTCCCAGCACCAGAGGGTCCACTAACACCACCACGACCATGTCCACATCCGCGTCCCTTATTAGATGTTTTCCTTATTGTTCCCGTTCACCACAATTTTGAGAATGGCAAATTTGGGAATGCTTTTTCAACCCAGAACAAAAAGTCTGCTTTGACGGTCACTACAAATAACTTGACCAGCTAAAACTGTGCAGATTTGGTTGAATAGAGATGTGAGACCTGTTTTTTTTTGCGCTGGGTGACAGTTATAGGTTTAATCACAGAATGACACTTCTATCAGCACGCTAGCGTGTGTCTTAGGTTTTTCTGAATGACACTATCAATAACTTCAATGTAAGATTTTCTTTTTGGGATAGATTTCAAGTAGGCCTCAAATACCACAAACTAGTTATTTTCAGAATGGCAAATTTTGGAATGCTTTTTCAACCCAGAACAAAAAGTCTGCTTTGACGGTCACTACAAATAACTTGACCAGCTAAAACTGTGCAGATTTGGTTGAATAGAGATGTGAGACCTGTTTTTTTTTGCGCTGTGTGACAGTTATAGGTTTAATCACAGAATGACACTTCTATCAGCACGCTAGCGTGTGTCTTAGGTTTTTCTGAATGACACTATCAATAACTTCAATGTAAGATTTTCTTTTTGGGATAGATTTCAAGTAGGCCTGAAATACCACAAACTAGTTATTTTCAGAATGGCAAATTTGGGAATGCTTTTTCAACCCAGAACAAAAAGTCTGCTTTGACGGTCACTACAAATAACTTGACCAGCTAAAACTGTGCAGATTTGGTTGAATAGAGATGTGAGACCTGTTTTTTTTTGCGCTGTGTGACAGTTATAGGTTTAATCACAGAATGACACTTCTATCAGCACGCTAGCGTGTGTCTTAGGTTTTTCTGAATGACACTATCAATAACTTCAATGTAAGATTTTATTTTTGGGATAGATTTCAAGTAGGCCTCAAATACCACAAACTAGTTATTTTCAGAATGGCAAATTTGGGAATGCTTTTTCAACCCAGAACAAACAGTCTGCTTTTACGGTCACTACAAATAACTTGACCAGCTAAAACTGTGCAGATTTGGTTGAATAGAAATGTCAGGTCTATTTTTTAGGCGCTGGGTGACAGGCTCAACTTGCCCCTGATGTAATATATGGCCAAAAAATAACCAGACTGTTGGTTAAATGCACTTGGGTGACACAGGCTCAGCCTGCAGCTGATGTAGTATATGGCCAAAAAATAATCAGACTGTTGATGGTTAAATGCACTTGGGTGAAACAGGCTCAGCCTGCACCTGATGTAGGATATAGCACAAAATAACCACACTATCGATGGTTAAATACACTTGGTGATAGCTCGTGCTGGCGCACCACAAGTCACAAAATGGCTGCCGATCACCCCAGAAAAAAAGTGATCTAAAAACGCTCTGGGCAGCCTCAAAAAAGTGAGCAAGTCAATAATAGCACTTCAATGATCCACAGCTGCAGATCGATCACAGAATGAAGTCTTTTGGAGGAGTTAATCTGCCTAATCTCGCCCTAACGTCGCAGCTGCAACCTCTCCCTATGCTTGAATCAGCAGAGTGACGTGCAGCGCTACGTGACCCAAGCTTATATAGAGGCTGGGTCACATGCTGCACTGGCCAATCACAGCCATGCCAATAGTAGGCAAGGCTGTGATGGCCTCTTGGGGCAAGTAGTATGACGCTTGTTGATTGGCTGCTTTGCAGCCTTTCAAAAAGCGCCAAGAAAACACCGAACCCGAACCCGGACTTTTACGAAAATGTTCGGGTCCGTGTCACGGACACCCCAAAATTCGGTACGAACCCGAACTATACAGTTCGGGTTCGCTCATCCCTACTCAACACTACTGTCCATCCATTTCAGCCTGTTAACCTGCAAAATAAAAAGGTAACTCTTCAAAAGAATAAAAATAAATTAATCAGAACTCCTGTTACATTTTATCTAGCCCTGTGATTCTTAACTTAAAGGGGTTGTGCCACCTTTTTTTAAACCAGTACCTGGATCGGACTCTATGCTCAGTTTAAATGTTCAACTGTCACCAGCCATATCTTCTGTTAGAAGCTGTGACAGTTACAGGGAAAGATCTACAGCAGAAAGGACATGCCCCCTTAGAAAGGACTTCACCATAAGGCTCCATTCAGATGTCCGCACTTTGGGTCCGGATCCGATCCACAATTATGCGGAAACTGCCGCTACCGTTCATTGTCAGTGCTACTTTTCTGATTATGATGCTGATCCATTATCATATATAGATCTGAATTTCAGGATAAATTCGATTGGCCGCGAAGCCGACTTTCCCCATGCTTCGCGGTAGCGAATCGATTTAACCTGAAATAGTGTTAAAAAAATATAAAAAATTCTTACCTGCTCCATTTGCTTGTGATGGGCCGGCTTCCGCTATCTTGCTGGAAGATTTTGGCCACAATCCAGTGCGTGGTGACGTATGATGTCACCATGCTGGACGACGTAATGACATCATCTCGTGCCGTGCGAGATTTGGCACCAGACCTTCAAGCAAGATGGTGGCGGCCGGCCTGTAGCAAGCAAATGGATCAGATACGTTTTTTTTTTTATTTTTTTACACTCTTTTATGTAAATCAGAAGCCGTGATCATGTATGAACATCTGAGGGGTACAATGACAGGGAGCAGCGCAATCTCCGCTCCCTGTTATTGCACCCACTACTTAATATAAAATGTGCCGTCGTGACGAAGTGGACTTTTGGCGACGCAGTCGAATCGAATTTTACCAAACTTGGCTCCTCTGTAATCATGTAGACTGTATATCAAGCAGGAGTGCATCTTGGCACATCACAAGCCCTGTCCACTGTCACTGGTGCTGAATCTTGTCCAGTGCAGTAACACTCCTTGTATCCACAGGTGAAGGCTTTGCATGTGTGTGCACCGTAGTACGAGGGCTGCATTATAACCCTACCAGGTGCCTCACACACAGGGCGTATTCACTGTATATTATACTTATCTACTGTACTGTGCTACTCCCAGCTAAGGAAGGGGAGTTTATAGAGCGGTGGCTTTCACTGAAAGCTCTCTTTGTTGTTTTTGCAGCTGTAATTTCAATTTTTAAGCCAAGAGATTGATTAATCCCCATTACAAGATATAGCGCTTTTGATTCTAAAGGCACGTTGTGTAGCATGATATTGCTGGGCTGCCCTGTATATAGTAATGGAATGGGAAAGCTTCCTTGAAAGGGTGGGAGCTGCTGCACAAGCCTGCCTATGCGCTCTCCCACGGTCCCAGCTGGCTGTTTTTCCCATAGGGCTGCAGGGTGGCTCAGTGGTTCTAGGTTCGGGGTCCTAGGTTCGAATCCGACCAAGGACAACATCTGCATGGCGTTTTTATGTTCCCCCCCGTGTTTGTGTGGGTTTCCTCCAGGTTCACCGTTTTTTTCCCTCACTCCAAAGACATCCTGATAGGGCCCTTAGATTGTGAGCCCCATTGGGGACAGTTGGATGCTAATGTCTGTAAAGCGCTGCGGAATATAGTAGTGCTATATAAGGGCATAAAATAAATAAATAAAAATAATAAGTAGTGTGCATGCACGACCACCACTGCTGGATTGCAGGGTGGTCGTAACCATGGAAATGAGCAGTGTATAATGTGGTGAAAAATTGAAGCCAGCCAGCAAAGGAAGCAATATTTACAATCACAATACATTAGTAAGTGCCTTGTATTTAACTTTCTCTAGTCATTTTCCATTCTAATAGGAATGAGAGGGGGCACATGGGGTTAAGTGACTCTCAGTGGAAATAAATATTTTACGTGTGGCCAACTTTCTCTACATAATAGGAGAAATAAGAGGAGAAATAAGAGGACCTCTCCATTCTCTTGTTTTCTCCATAATCTGACAATTCTAGAACATCTTTGCTTAGAGTATGGTGTTGTGCCGTCAGTCTAGAACATCTTTGCTTAGAGTATGGTGTTGGGCCGTCAGTCTAGAACATCTTTGCTTAGAGTATGGTGTTGGGCCGTCAGTCTAGAACATCTTTGCTTAGAGTATGGTGTTGTGCCATCAGTCTATTATTCCTACTAGAAATGAATTGACAAGGTGAATGATAAATCCCACTTTAGTCGTACATTTTTAGGATGAAGAACAGAGGAATGGCAGATGCTCCATAGTTATTTCATGTGAGAATGCAAGTTTACTAAAACCCTTGTCAGGAATGCTGACCAGTTTCATTTAAAGAGGTTCTCCTGCTAATTTTTTTTTTTTTTTTAACTAATACAGGGGGATAAAGTGAGGAATAACTTGGCTTCTGCTCTGTCAAGATGTCTTTCTTCTTCTTAACTAAAATGAGTAATGTCAAATGAATATTTTAAATTTATTTATTTTCATTTTATTTAAATTTTTTGAGTCCAGGTCAAACAAAGCTTCAGCGGCTCGATATTTCACACCTCGACCCCGTTAGACTTTCTCTCCCCCATCAGGCAGTTCATTATTTTGTTGACAACCCAGCACCATTAATCTAGAGCTTGGTTTGTGGGGGGAAAACGACTTGCAGGCCTCACACTTCACGTGCAAGGCAATTGTCATGGGGGTTCGAATCCCCTCCTGCAAAATGGTGTCTTTAAAGTTAAAATGAAATCTACTTTCCAGAGAGGAACTGTAAAAGTGTTTTATGCAAGATTTCATTTGGGATACCTTAATGGTTGAATAATAAATTTTACCTCATAAAAATGAAATTCAATAATACAGTAGCTTTTCTCAGTGCAGTAGCATCTGGTCGATCCTCAGGAGAGCCAATATTTTCCAACTCATTAGGATCATGTCGTTCTGTATGTCGTCAACATTGGGTTAGCCAAGCTACCTTTACTTACATAACCGCCAAACTATTAAATAGGTCTCTTGTGGAGTGAAGTCAAATATTCCTCTTATTTTGCTTGCGCTTTGGAAGAAGAGAAGAAAATGTACGTAGTGTAAGACTTAAACATCTGGTCCAAACCACATCAGGGTAAAACCGAGGAAAGTAACAAGATTCCCTATTCCTCCCAGGTGTGCTTATAAAACAGACTGGGGTCTCTGCATAGTTCTTTAACCACTTAAGGAAAAAAAGAAGCCCTGGGAGTTGGGACAAGTGGGCCGCATGCCTCCGTGTTCAGGATGACAAACAAAAAGGATCATTGACTGGAGGATGACATAACCATTTTCCTTCCCTCCCGTAATGTGCCAGCTGTGATTCTCCGTGTTTTAGCTGCCGGAGAGTTGCCAACATTAGCGCTTTTTTTTGCATCTTTTGAAAGTAAAACAGCGAGGCCGTGCTTTTGTGGCGTAGTTGTTGGGAGTGGTGGCGTGGAGCTGTGCAAAATGCTGGCAGATGCCATGTTTTGGTTTTTTTTTTTTGCAGAAAATTCCCTTGGGGCCAAATTAATTTTTTTCCTGCTTCCTATTCTGGTTTTCTGCATTTTATTATTTAGAGATTTTATGCACTTATATAGCGCTACTATATTCCGCAGCGCTGACATTAGCATCGGGCTGTCCCCAATGGGGCTCACAATCTAAGTTTAGTGGGTGCGGTTTAGAAGTTTACTGACGTTCACACATTTATAGTTTTCTTTTTCTCTAGGAAGATATTTTTAAGTTTATTAGAGGGTGATGTCATTTAGATTTCATTCCATTTTTATGTCTTATGTTGAAATAAAGTTTCTATGTTTTGTCCATTGATTCACAGTTACGGGCATGTTTATGTAAGGCTTTATGTCAGTGATGACATACTCAGGCTTGTGGCCAACTTGAGCTAGTCATCCCACCAGCATTCCACTACTAAGGTTTTTTTTTCCGGGAGTTTTTACCCGATGACCTATCCTCTGGATAGGTAATCAGTATCTGATTGGTTGGGATCCAATCAGCTGTTCGAGTTGGCCGCAGTGGTCCTATGAGTGCCACGGCATTCTCGCTGCTTTCCCTAGGCCAGTGACGCTATGTTCATCGGTCACGTGGCTTAGGCACAGCTCCCATTCAAGTAAATAGGCTAAGTTGCAATACCAAACGCAACCACTATACAATGTACGGCGCTGTGCTTGGTAAGCTACGAGAAGGAGCCTTCTCAGACAGCTGATCGGCGGCGGTTCTGGGTGTCAGACCCTCACCGATCAGATACTGATCACCCGAAAAGTCTCAGAAAACTCCTTTTTGGTTTTTAATGCACAAATCTAATACAAATAAAAAAAGAAAAGCATGCAAAAGTGATTCTGTGACATTTCTCTATTTATTTATTTTTTACTTTCATATTTACATCATTATAAATTTTTAGAGTTTTGGGAAATCAGTAAAAATGCATGGATAAGCATTTTGAGAGTTGAAACCATGACATTAAGTAAGGAAGCATCCTCACTTCTGTTTAAAATATTGATAATTGCTCAATTTCTTGATAATATTACATGCACCTAGTTCCAACCGCGTCATGCTTGTTAATATTTCCTTTGCCATACCTCGAGCTGGTGTTTCTTGCTTGATCCAATTTCATAATATAGCTTTTTTCCCCCAGCAAGTAATGCAAATGAATTGGGGCCTCTCTCTCTTCAGGGAATGGTTGATCTACATTATGGAACAAACCATTTATCCATAGTTATTTTAACTTTTGTTCACACAAATATAAAAGGCACAATATTCTGCCAAAGCCCTGTTTATAGCTTCACATTCCTACAAGCAATGGATTAATGAGGATCGACGCTCATCACATTCTGGACAAGACCTTTTATAATCCCCCAAGACATAGTTCTAGAGGAATATTAAATCATAAAATACCCGTTGAACAATTTAAAAAAACTTTTCTCTCCAGTTTTCAGATCCTGTTACTTGATAAACAGTTCTAACACCTTTAAGAAGCCTGTCCATAACCACTTCAAGGGGAGTCTGCAGGATCATGTTTTTTTCAAGCCTCTGTCGACCTTGGTTCCCCTTTAATGTGCTCATTAAGTTTAAGTATTCTGTAGATCTGAGCGAAAGAAGGACATTTTTGTAGCAAAATAGGCTTTATCCGCATTTTCATTAGGGCATTCTAGTTTTCTGTTCCAACAGAGGAGCAGAATACTGGAAGTGCTGGGGGGGGGGGGGGGGGGGGCAATTCTGGTATTCTACTCTTCTGCGCGAACAGACTGCCCTAATACAGATGTGAACAAAGCCTTAGATGTCAAATTTCATTACAGTTCATATGACCTACCTCCCATACTAATTTTTAATTCCCCGCAGAGTCACTGTATTTTCACACAATTTAATGTAATTTAATTTGAGAATGGTGTAACTAACAAATTTCTAAATCAGTTTAAAAAAAAAAATGCCTCCATCCACCTGATCCTCAGGTCACAGCCACTATGGGTCTCAATTTCCTAGTCCACTGCCTCTTGTCAGACAAAATCCGTCCTTGGTAAAGTAGAAACAGAATATGAGAGCAAGTGGGGTGTATCAGAGCTAGCTGAGATGTTGATAAAACAACAGCTTCTATACTGGTTTAATTGTGACCTCCCCTCCTTATCTTTTCTGTTAGCTCCAGAGCTGAAAACAAACATAGTGGAAAGTAAGGGAAAGGACATCACATCGGTACAGTACTGGCGAAAGAGAGACGCCTCTTGCTTCTGAGTGAAATGCATCTAGCTGTGCAACTAAAACAGGGAATAAAAATATAGCTGAAAAAAACATTAGGGAAGCCCAAACATAACTGTTCCTTCACAGTTATGATTGTGCAAAGAAGCACAGCCATTGTGCAAACTTTTCTTTGAAAACTCAGGCACGCTTAAAGTTGCCTATACATAATATAATCCCTATTCTCTATATTGTACAGTTGTTCCCGACACTGAAAACTTCTAATTTGGACCCTGGCCTGGGTTAAAGATATCTTTGAGCCAAATAAGTCCTTGCTGTTCCCAATGCTGTGATTTTTCATGGCTGTACCTGGATGGTCCTTAAAGTTTTTGCTAGACATATCAGTAGCTAACCCCACCATCTCCATATATGTCGCAATACTTTTCTTGTATCTGAAACCAAAAGCATATTCCCATTAGGCCCAGTTTCCTCGAAATTAGCATTCAAGACTCCTACCATGGTAACACCTGATCCTCCTCTAACTACAAATGTATCTTGTTGAAGTGCCCAAATGATAAAATGCCTTACTAAACATGAGACTACTCTTCCCCTAGTCCTGTTCATTTGTAATAAAGCCAATGACATTTGTGGTCTGCGATTTTTTTCTCTCTCCATATAAATTAATACAAATAACCCATCTATCCATGACTACCAGATCTTTTATTTTTATTTTTGTTACCAATAGTCTGTAATATATAGCCCGCGTTACACCAATCATTTTAACTAACTGCGCTCTAGTTCCATAACATTTCAACTGTCATCATCTACGAATAACTGGAGAATTAAATGCAAATTTTAGAGTGATTGGGGATGAATTTATCATGAGGAGTATTTGAAGTCACGGTGGCTCAGTGGTTAGCACTGGGGTCCTGGGTTCGAATCCGAACAAGGACAACATCTGCATGGAGTTTGTATGTTCTCCCCATGTTTGTGTGGGTTTCCTCCGTTTCTCCGGTTTCCTCCCGCACTCCAAAGACATACTGATAGGGAAATTAGATTATGAGCCCCATTGGGGACAGCGTAATGTTAATGTCTGAGGAATATAGCAGTGTTATATAAGTGCATAAAATAAATTAATTCATCAAATGTCACAGGTTGTTTGATAAATTTGTCTTGTCCTTAAAGTGGTTTTCTCTTCATAGACAATGGGGGCATATCGCTACGATATGCCCCCATTGTCATATAGGTGTGGTTCCCACCGCTGGGACCCGCACCTACATAGAGAACGGAGCCCTGAAAGTGAAGGTGGGCGCATGCGCAGCCGCCCTCCATTAATTTTCGATGGGGCTGGCTATTTCTGTCGAGTCCATAGAAGTGAATAGGAGCGGTGGCCGGTCATGCGCGGTGAGCTCCCATTCACTTCTATGGGGAGCTGGCTGGTGGTGGCTGGACAATAAATGAGGACAAAACAGAAGCATTTTCCCCCGCTATTGAGATCCTATGACAGTACTCAATAGCGCTAACAGTTCAGACAGAAACCCGTCTGTGGGTATAATATTATGACAGGTGGTATATATATAATTATCAACAGTCACAGACTACCACCCCTAAAACATAGCCTTTATTATATATCATTAAAATAAAAAAATAAAAAATAACCCTAGTGATAACAAAGAAAACAATGAAAGAAAAAAATATTGATTTGAATGAGTCAATCCTCTGCACTTTGGGACACGGATAGGCAGGTGCAGGCCAAATATAATATCCTATGGGCTCTGACCCTCACTCTATAATGCCCTGCCTAAAAACGGAATGGCCGCCCCGATAGCGGCGATCCCGTATCAGGAACCTCCTGGGCGCCCTAGGATGGCCCAGAATAGCGGAAAAGCTAACAGCTAGTATATGCTAACTGGAAAAATGTCACTACCAGGATTAGTAGCTCAATATACCCTCAAAAAAATATATACATGGAAAATAATAAATTGAAAATAATAATTTATTATCTTCTGTGTTAATTTTATTTATTTTTTTGAGTATATTGAGCTACTAATCGTGGTAGTGACATTTTTCCAGTTAGCACATACTAGCTGTTAGCTTTTCCCCTATTCTGGGCCATCCTAGGGCGCCCAGGCGGTTCCTGATACGGGATCGCCCCTATCGGGGCAGCCATTCTGTTCTTAGGCAGAGCATTATAGAGTAAGGGCCAGTGTGAGGGTCAGAGCCCATAGGATATTATATTTGGCCCGCACCTGCCTATCCGTGTCCCTAAGTGCAGAGGATTGACTCATTATAATCAATATTTTTTTCTTTCATTGTTTTCTTTATGTTATCACTAGTTTGTTTATTTATTTTAATATATAATAAAGGCTATGTTTTAGGGGTGGTAGTCTGTGACTGCAGAACTCCATAGCGGAAAGGGAAAGTGCAGATGTGATAGTAGCCTTACATTGTGTAAAGCCTATCATTTCAGGTGGATTTTTAGTTACTGTATCTGTGTCGTTCAGTAACAACACTATTTCTTACTGCACTCGGGATCATCCCATCCCCTATCTGACAGTTCTGTGCCTGCTTCTACTGAACTAGCAAAGGGTCCTTAACAGTTTTCTGGGTGAGCCCTCTATGAGCCATGGCACCTTGCAGCCTATCTGCATACGTCCTCTCTCCCTTTTGTCTCACAGACACGGAACTAAGTTTTTACCCTGAAAAGATTAAAGAGAACCTGTCACCTCCAAAAACCATCCCAAGCCGCCAGCAGTACCTGCGTGTAGCCAGCAGTGTGTTTCTGATGATGCCTTTCTTCCTGGAGGCCGATGCAGCAAAAGTACTGAAAACGTTGTTTAATCCCCTGCCGGCGCGCTTCTCCACACATGCTTGAAGTCAAGGGGGCAGCGGCCTTCTTGCCTCAAGTCACGGTAACCGCGCCCCTTCGCTGTGACTGACTGCTGGCAGTTAGGCTGGCTTTGCCGAAATCTCTGCATAAACGATGTTAGTCACAGCGAAGGGGCGCGGTTACCGTGACTTGAGGCAAAAAGGCCGCTGCCCCCTTGACTTCAAGCATGTGTGGAGAAGCGCGCCGGCAGGGGATAAAACGTCAGGAAGAAAGGCATCATCAGAAACAGGCTGCTGGCGGCTTGGGATGGTTTTGGGAGCTGACAGGTTCCCTTAAGCAGTGCCGCAGAGGTAATGTAATATAATACTTATCAAGAAGATGATCTGTTCATTTATAGAGTCTTTTGTGTTAGCAAGCAGCCCCCCTCTCTCCTCTACTTTTTCTATCCTCTCACAGCCCAGTTTAATACCTCATAGTGGTCAGATTTGTCAGTGAATCCAGAGTCCATTGCATTATGCTGTACCTGTTTTCCCCCTGCTGTTTGCTGTGCGTTTTGTACACTAAGCTGTAGTGCCCATTGCCAGGTTTTCTTTTCAGACAAGATGGACATTTATGCATGTAAGAAAAGGGACTCCTATTCTCAGTAGACCATAATTAACTGCAAGTGAATTTCTCTCGTTTTACGTTCTCTGGAATCTGAGCTTTAAAAGGCTGTGTGTTGGTCAGAACAATTATATCTAATCCTCACAATAAATTAGCACAGTAAAAAGTCATTGTAGAACGTGTGAGTGTTTCTCGTAGGATAATGAAATAAACATGGCTAATAAAAAGCAGTGCATAAAAGACAACGAGTTAATCTAAATGTGAGCAATGAAAACAAAATGTTTTGAAAGCTGCCTTTTTTGTATCGTTATTGTATTCCCAGTCTGTAAAGTAACATGGAAAGGTTATGACTGGAATTGCGGGACCTAAATGCTCAGTGTATAAACTCTGTTGGGCTCAGACTGGAGGAATTTCTTTGTTGTATTTATTCTGCTTGAGTGATCAATGATTAGGTTTTTCTTAATCAGGAGTTGTCATTTTTGAATTTTTTTTATTTAAATAATTTAGATTCATGTATTGCAATAAAATGCATAGCATCACCTTCTCCAATACATAGAGGTGGGAACCTTATAGCATAGATTAAGATAGGACCCCCTTCTCGTGGTGGTTATCATTACCACACCTCTAATCTCCAAGGGCAGGAGGATGTGATATTTATTCGCCCCAGAGTGCAGATTCTTGCATAAGGACCACTCATAGGAGATGCAGCCAACCAGGTCTACACCACCTCACCCCAGAAGGGCGTAATGGCCACATAGCAACAGCTGGAGTGCAGAGTATTGAGTTTTTTTTTTTTTTAAGTGTGGTTTGCCAAAGTTGGCATATGATCAGGCCAAAGCCAAACGTGTGTGTAGTTTTTGCCAATTATTGGGGAAAATTTCCAACCTGAAGATAACAGAATTCATCATCTTTCCCTCATGTCATTCAACCCCCAGCACCATCCCCTTCCCCCAGCACCAACCAGACCTATGAATTACAGCTAACAGCACTACTCTTTCTCCAGTCTGGTGATCGGGCAGGTCATGAAAGTGGTGCAAACTGTTGGAGACATTATCCTACTGAACAATGCCAGTTGAAAGCCCTGCCATGTGACCTGTCATCTGCCTTGTCCTTCAAGCCACAAATTCAAACCTTTACCACCTCCTGCCACCTTCAACTCAAGAAGTTCTCTTGTATTTGATCCTTCCTCGACCTGTGTAGCTAAAATGCTAATACATGCCCTCATCATCTCCGGTCTGGACTCCGGTCTGGTCTACAACATCCTCCACCTCCCATTGGACACTCTTGAGCCTCATCAATCTATCCTGCTCTTTGCTGGCCAGTTAATTCACACTTTTTCTTCTGCCTCCCCCCTCTGCTAATCCCTTCACTGACTCCCCATTGCCAAGCGAATTCAGTTCAAAGTACTAACAACAACATATAAGGCCGTCTGTCCCCTCCTTAAAATTTCTGATTTACTTTCCCGATACATCCCCACACGTAATCTCCGATCCTCATAAGACCTCCTTCTTGGCTCTCCTCTTCCAGTTCAGAATCCAGACTTTAAAGATGTCTGCCCATTGTGGGGCCAATAACCATAACTGGTTGCATTTTAGCAGTCACCATTTATTCGTATTCATTTTTTCTAAATCCCTTTTCGCGTGCAGATCTGGTAACGTATTCCTCTAGATACAAAGAAATTGTTCCTGAGCTCTAACTGCTTAGTAATGTTTCTTCAACTTCAGCAGTTATGGATTCCATATTTTTGTTGTCCACGCTAAGCGTAATTGCAATCACCATACGATAAATGGAGCCCAGGCCGCGTGGTGCAGAGCCTGGTCACTGTGCCTCATTATAAAAGATATACGAGTTTGGCTTTCCCTCCTTGCAAATCTTTCCAGAGTGGAAATGCTCTGCTGATTAATTTTTAATACAGCTGTTGAGTTGTTCTCAAAAAGAGACCAGCAAGAAAGGATTTCTTTCCATTTTAACCTATGTGTTGCCGGGTGTAGTTCTGTGTGCTAGCTATATTTATACATGGGTATAATGAGGTAGATGTGACTTACAATCTGCTAAGTACTCAATGGGGTTCAGGTGACATAATAAACCCAAACCGTGCAGCGGGAATCTCTTATGATGGCATCTGACCCACTGGGCCTGATTACTGCTGAGGTTTTTTTGATATTCGCACCTCCCTATGTTTTGTAAAATGCATAAATTCTCCTCTTTTGACATCAACCTACTGTAAGAGTGTGGCTATACAGTGGCGGAAATAATTATTTGACCCCTCACTGATTTTGTAAGTTTGTCCAATGACAAAGAAATAAAAAGTCTCAGAACAGTATCATTTCAATGGTAGGTTTATTGTAACAGTGGCAGATAGCACATCAAAAGGAAAATCGAAAAAATAACTTTAAATAAAAGATAGCAACTGATTTGCATTTCATTGAGTGAAATAAGTATTTGAACCCCTACCAACCATTAAGAGTTCTGGCTCCCACAGAGTGGTTAGACACTTCTACTCAATTAGTCACCCTCATTAAGGACACCTGTCTTAACTAGTCACCTGTATAAAAGACACCTGTCCACAGAATCAATCAATCAAGCAGACTCCAAACTCTCCAACATGGGAAAGACCAAAGAGCTGTCCAAGGATGTCAGAGACAAAATTGTAGACCTGCACAAGGCTGGAATGGGCTACAAAACCATTAGCAAGAAGCTGGGAGAGAAGGTGACAACTGTTGGTGCGATTGTTCGAAAATGGAAGGAGCACAAAATGACCATCAATCGACCTCGCTCTGGGGCTCCACGCAAGATCTCACCTCGTGGGGTGTCAATGGTTCTGAGAAAGGTGAAAAAGCATCCTAGAACTACACGGGCGGAGTTAGTTAATGACCTCAAATTAGCAGGGACCACAGTCACCAAGAAAACCATTGGAAACACATTACACCGCAATGGATTAAAATCCTGCAGGGCTCGCAAGGTCCCCCTGCTCAGGAAGGCACATGTGCAGGCCCGTCTGAAGTTTGCCAATGAACACCTGAATGATTCAGAGAGTGACTGGGAGAAGGTGCTGTGGTCTGATGAGACCAAAATAGAGCTCTTTGGCATTAACTCAACTCGCTGTGTTTGGAGGAAGAAAAATGCTGCCTATGACCCCCAAAACACCGTCCCCACCGTCAAGCATGGGGGTGGAAACATTTTGCTTTGGGGGTGTTTTTCTGCTAAGGGCACAGGACAACTTATTCGCATAAACGGGAAAATGGACGGAGCCATGTATCGTGAAATCCTGAGCGACAACCTCCTTCCCTCTGCCAGGAAACTGAAAATGGGTCGTGGATGGGTGTTCCAGCACGACAATGACCCAAAACATACAGCAAAGGCAACAAAGGAGTGGCTCAAGAAGAAGCACATTAAGGTCATGGAGTGGCCTAGTCAGTCTCCGGACCTTAATCCAATCGAAAACCTATGGAGGGAGCTCAAGCTCAGAGTTGCACAGAGACAGCCTCGAAACCTTAGGGATTTAGAGATGATCTGCAAAGAGGAGTGGACCAACATTCCTCCTAAAATGTGCGCAAACTTGGTCATCAATTACAAGAAACGTTTGACCTCTGTGCTTGCAAACAAGGGTTTTTCCACCAAGTATTAAGTCTTTTTTTGTTAGAGGGTTCAAATACTTATTTCACTCAATGAAATGCAAATCAGTTGCTATCTTTTATTTAAAGTTATTTTTTCGATTTTCCTTTTGATGTGCTATCTGCCACTGTTACAATAAACCTACCATTGAAATGATACTGTTCTGAGACTTTTCATTTCTTTGTCATTGGACAAACTTACAAAATCAGTGAGGGGTCAAATAATTATTTCCGCCACTGTATGTTCAGGTTTTTTCATGAAATGCAGTGTGTGTGACGGCCACATTTCCTGATCTCTTATGCTTCGATTACCAGCCCAGTATCCAGACTATAGTATTGAGTATGGGAGAGTAAAGCCACGGTTGGACTTTAACTCGGTGTCAAAGAGAGAAACAGGATGGTTATTTTGATGAACTGCCCGCCATCTAGGTTGTTCCGATCTAGCTGTTGGAAGCAGCGTTTACATGAGGGCACCCACGTATGACAAGAAGGCTCTGGACGGCCCAGACAGACCACCAGTAGGGAAGATCGGTTCATCCGCTGACAAGTATGAGCAACACCCTCAGTTTTGTTGTCCACCTTCCAGACACAGGTGGCACCTTCATTACACACCCCTGTCTCTGGAGCCATCGCATCCGACAGTCGCTCACCTTTAGTAGTGATACGAGGGACACTAA
Organism: Bufo bufo; assembly: GCF_905171765.1. Lineage (NCBI taxonomy): Eukaryota > Metazoa > Chordata > Amphibia > Anura > Bufonidae > Bufo > Bufo bufo. The sequence continues at coordinate 78,800,712 of NC_053393.1, read as the reverse complement.
CAGCTCAGTGATATGTACAGGACATCCTGTGAACATGTGTTCCTCTCATGGCAGGGCTTTCAACTGGCATTGTTCAGTAGGATAATGTCTCCAACAGTTTGCACCACTTTCATGACCTGCCCGATCACCAGATTTATTACCATTTGAGCATTTTTGGGACCAGCCGGGATGCAAGCTTTGGCAACCTACAAGTGTACATGATCTACAGGCCCAATTATAAAATCTGTGGACAAATGTGCTGCAGGATACCATATGGAAGCTGTATTCATCCATGTCCAACTGTATCTCATCTTGTATCCAGGCTCGAGGCTGTATCTCATCTTGTATCCAGGCTCGAGTTTCACGGTTGGGGAAACTCCCCAACGTACAATGTTGATCTGATGGCGAAAAGCAACTAGGCCTGGATGCCGAGATAAGGGAGCAGGACACCTAATTCTTCCCTAACCCTCGCCCTGACTCCTACCTGTATGAGCGCACCTGGATGGTGGGACAGCTCATACCCAGCAACCTAGGACCCTGAGTTGCCTGATAATCCCTCATAATAGGGAAAGGGCTGAGAGGACCTGTTCATCCCAGACACAGATAAACAGGAGTCTCACCCGGCCTAGATGCAGGGAAAAGTAGCCGTAAAAAGCTATTGGATTGGCAGGTAAGCACACAGAGCCACACACTTAACTGCCGCAGCCACCACAACTGGAACCCGTGCATAAGTACTGGTGCCCACACACCATACAAAGAGACATGTAGGGAAGGGAAGAGGACATAACATAGGGATGACATTGATGTCAAACTAGGTGGCCCTCACTCTGGACAGAAAGAATCTCCAGCGCAGGAGCAAACTCCAGCAGACACCAAGGCTGGAGGACAACTGGTCACTCGCTCACAGCACCAGAATAAGAAGAGCCTAGAGGCCACACCCAGAACACACCTAGCCAGGGAGTTAACCCCTCCAGCACCAGACAGGGAAGAAACGAGGATATAATGGGCTGTGCACACACCTGCTGAATAAACGACATGTTGCCCCTGGCAACCAGCATGCACGCCCAACGTGTCACGGCGAACAACACCGAGACATGACACAGCCGTGACATCAAGGCTGTCCAACAGAGTTCTTTCAGTGGTACAGTTTTTCCCAATAAACTTCTCCTTTCGCTCTAATATTGAAATCACTGACATACATCATCATTACAGTCACACAAAGAAAGTTTCACTCAGTTCTAATAATTCCTTGTTGCCTTATTTTTTATTTTTTTTGTCAATGACTACATTTAGAATAGGATTTCATTAATGGAGCTATGCATTGTACCAGAGTTTTTAGACTGTTTTTATACCGCCTACTGGTTGGCTTACTTCGCGAAAGAGTTTTGTACCAATAATATAGTGCAAAACTGTGCATACTGTTTCCCACAAAGCCACATCCACTGGTGGACAAGGCACACTGGGTTATTCCTTTAGGCTTACTTCATAAATACGTCTAAAATAAGATGCAACTCATTTTGGTGCACATTACACCAGAATTCAGTCTGAGGCTTGTTCGTAAATGGTGGCTGATTTATGCAGGCCAATGCAAAATTGAATGGGAGAGGAATGATTGCTGCTGCACTCGTTCATCTCTCATTCTCTTCTATAGATGATTGGCAGCACATCCCTGATTCCATAGGGATGTGCTGCTGATTATCAGGCTTCTTTTTTTGAAGACTTAATTCTGAAGTGTAGGGCTTGATAATTTCCCTATATATATTTTCACTGTTTTTTTTTTTTTTTTTTTATTCTTTTGTGGGCGATAAACTTTCGTTTTCTTTTTTTGTAACTTGCTCATTTTTATTATACCGTACTTTATTCTTTCATTACGAAAGCCAAGAAACATGTTTGGCAAGAAGAAGGAAACTTTTTTTTTTTTTTGTTCCTTTTGGTATGTAAAATTATTAATTTCTTTTTCCTATTTTGGAACTGACTTCATGAACAGCATGCCATGATATTAATCAAAACATGTCCACCCGGAGAAGAGGTGAAATTTTTTTGGCCACACAGGGCTACTTTCAGCATTTCCATGACTTGTCCATGTGTGCTTGCTGGTATGTAACACGTTCACATATGACTGGTGAGACTGCTTGGATCCTTTCATCTTCACCTCAATTCATTTACTGTGTTATGTGTAATCTGGAAGTTCTTACTCGTTACTTGTGGGGCTTGGGTCAAAAAGAAAAGCTTTTAGTAAATCCTACTGGTTGTTGATCGCTGGTTTGTCACATTATTTTTTTTATATTTTATGTAGGCAATATGGGTTTCCACTTTATTTTCACAGATGTGCTGGAAGCAATATAATGTGCCACTTAATAATATATTGGTCTTTGCAGTCCAACGCCATTGCTCTGAGGAAAGCAGTTTTTTTTTTTTTTTTTTATACAGACTTCTGCATGGTGCTGTGGTCCTAAACATGAATGCTGGTACGTGACCAGATCTGCCTGTCAGCAGCCTCCATTGACTACACTGTGTACAGCTCTGCACATACGTTACTTTCCTGTGCTGTGCGCAGCGTTATTCAGTGAAGGCCACTGATGGATGCTCGCATGCCCCTCCATTACCGGCCATTTTTAGTATCGGAGTGCCATACAGTCAGTGCAGAAGACTATTCTAAAAAGGGGCAGTGCTTCTTAAAGCAAGGATTGGTGAAGAACTGCTAACCCTTTAAGACCGGGTGATGTTATTTATTTATTTTAGTTTTTACCTCCCGGCCCTCCCAAAGCCATAACTTTTTAAATTTTTCATTCACATAGCTGTATGTAAAAGAAGATATTAATTATTAATATTTTGGGTTCATATCAATAATTAATATTTATAAATAGGCGTGAATAGTCTATTGATAACTCCGCCTATTTATACTATAAATACTAACTACCTGTTGCTATACCTTTCTGTGAACTACGTGCGATGGATTATTACGGAGGCGACCAAAAGGACTATAAACTGCGTATTGAACAATAATGGAATTTATTACACAAATACAGTCTATTATTATTGCTATATCTATATATATTTATATCACAGGTTATATAGATGGCCTATTGTAATTAACCCCTTATTTTCCCGTAGGGACAGTATGGAGCCAGGTGGGAGAGTGCTGCTAATAGTGTATGTGAGTGTGATGTTTAGATAGTTTGTGGGGTGGAATTGGAATTGTATAGTAGATTGTATTGTGTTAGCGTAGTCAGGTTTTAGAGTGTTGTTAATGTATTGCGGTGTGTGTCTATATGTATATATATTTATATAACCTGTGATATAAATATATATAGATATAGCAGTAATAAACAGACTGTAGACTTGTATTTGTGTAATAAATTCCTTTATTGTTCAATACAGAGTCACAGAGTTTGACTATATCCTTGCACTGTGCACAGGTCACAGCACAGCGTACGGCAGGAGAAAACCAGCAAGCTGTGAGTACAGAGCCCGCACAGGGATCGCTGCATTCACCGCTCCCAGGTCCTACTGTACTAATAAGCGCTTCGGTAATGGAAGCGCTATTTAGTATTCGCCCCATAAGACGCACTGACATTTCCCCCCACTTTGGGGTGTGGGGGACGGGGAGTGCATCTTGTAGGGCGAAAAATACAGTATATACCCAAGCTCCTTTCCTTTCTGTGGCCAGCCTTCCCTTGCTTTCTGTGGCCTGCTTAGCACTGTCAATCAAAGCAGCCAGGTAAGGAAAGAAAGAAAGAGCAGAGCTTGGATGCAACAAGAGCAACAGTGACAACCTCATTGCACCAAAGGACTAATTTACATATTAAGGCCTCATGCCCACGAACGCATTTTCTTTCCATGTCCGTGCAGTTTTTTTTTTATACAGAACCATTCATTTCAATGGGTCCGCAAAAAAAACAAACTGAAGTTATTTTGTGTGCATTCCGTTTCTGTATGTCCGTATTTCCGTTCCGCAAAAAAATAGAACATGTCCTATTATTGTAAGGATAGTACTGTTCTATTAGGGGCCAGCTGTTGGCGGGGGCGGACTGGCCATAGACCCTAGAGGGAAATTTCCCAGTGGGCTGATGCCCAGGAGGTCGCCAGAGCCCTCCTGATTGCTGCTGACCAGGTACTGAATCATCTGATGCTCTCTCATCATTAATTAATTTAGAAGTATCATGTACTTATGAACCTGATTTGTGGCACTGTGTTATTTGGTTTTCTAGGGCGGTATTTTATGCTGCACTATGTTATTTGGTTCTGTTGAGGTGGTATTTTATGCTGCACTGTCTTATTTGGTTCTGCTAGGGCGGTGTTTTATGCGGCACACTACGGTATTCTAGGCCCAGCCTACTTGTGTTGTCCTTGACTAATTGCATTGGACCGCCTTCTGTCAATTTGGATCTGCCTAAAACATGGGCCCATTTTTTAAATTTTTCCCAGTGCCACTTTAATCTCCCAGTACACCCCTGGTGCTGGGTGTCAGACCCCCACTGATCTGATATTGATGACCTTTCCTAAGGATAGGTAATCAATAGTAAAAAGCGGACAACACTTGTAAGTAATGTGATGAGTATGATCTAAAGTCTGTTTTACATGTATTCCCCAGTGCTGTGGTTCCACCGCTTCCCCGCAACACTGTCAAGTCAGTCCAGGTTTCACACAGTATTATAGCCCTATACTAATGATGTAAGTAAGTGTCCCCCGAGGAAAGCTACACAACCACAGATCTAGTAATTCTGTGTACAGTGTCGGCATTGCCAAATTCAATGTGTGCGTGTGTGTATATATATATATATATATATATATATATAATTTTTTTTTTTTATGTAAAACATTTTCTCTTAAACTGTTGAACTGTAAAGTGCTTGAGATGTGTAGAAATGATTAAAGTCACATAACCCATCTGAGCGTGTAATGATTCAGTGCCATCATTCTTAGCTACTTTTTTGGATTTGTTCAGTTCACAAGATTCATTTTTTGTACATTTCCACCTGTTTCTTCAAAAGTAACGAGACTTCCAGATCTGTAATAGAGTTGTCATTCTCGTTGCGCTGGGAACCGTTTGATATTTAAGTTGCGCTCTCTGTTTTCTAGTGGTCTGAGCAGCGAGGTGCAGTGAGTGCTCCCTTAGGATTACTTTAAATAGAATAGAAGACTTTGGGTATATAGAGTTGTGTGGCCTTGAATGTGATTTTTTTTGTTATTTATTTGATATATGAGCTGTGACATAGTTATTGCATGACTGAGATGTGCCTGTAAGCAATGCAGTATGCAGATGGAGCTCTTCAGAATCAAAGCCAGAGACCAAATGTGAATGTACTCATTTATAGGGTAAAGAATACTAGAAGCAAGCATAAGGAAACATTTTTATTTTAACCCTTTTGTAGGCAATTAAGTGTTTGTATGAAGAAATTATAGAAGTTTCAGTAACAAACTCTATAGAAAGCAGTCTTCAGTTTCCACCTATTAGGCTACTTTCACACTGGCGTTTTGGCTTTCCGTTTGTGAGATCCATTCAGAGCTCTCACAAGCGGTTAAAAACAGATCAGTTTTGCCCTAATGCATTCTGAATGGAAAAGGATCCGCTCAGAATGCATCTGCTTGCAGCGTTTTTCTGTCCATCCTGGGATGCGGAGCCAAACGGATCCGTCCTGACACACAATGTAAGCCAATGGGGATGGATCAGTTTTCTCTGACACAATAGAAAACGGATCCGTCCCCCATTGACTTTCAATGGAGTTCATGACGGATCCGTCTTGGCTATATAAGACATAATACAACCGGATCTGTTCATGACGGATGCATGCGGTTGTATTATTGTAACAGAAGCGTTTTTGCAGATCCATGACAGATCCACAAAAACCGCTAGTGTGAAAGTAGCCTTACCTGGTAGTTCAGCATTATCTTTCGCTATGGTGCGGTACTGCATAGTGGCTGTGGGGTGGCCCAGAGCTAAGTGGGTTTAGCCTGACAACAGGGGTGCTCTTGGATTTCTAAACTGCCCCCTACCATGTAGATGTTGTGTTGTGCCAGCAGCAGTCACTATTTAGCGCTGCAGCCAGTATCGTAGGGACCCACTTGAAAGAGGTCACCATGAAGCCGGCAGGTGGGTGTATACAGTATGATCAAAATATATGCTAATCTCAAGTTCATTTTTATACATTTTGCATCCGATTTTTGTATAACATGGTCCATGCCTTTTTACCTACATTTGTGACATAAATGCATTTATAGTATATCTTTTATCAATGATGCTCCCCGCTGTTACAGCACATTGCAGCTCATCGGAACGCCATCAAGTTTTGCAAATTTATTAGTATTAAAAGGAGCCATTGCGTACATTAGCAAACTCCCACCTGTGGCTTTCCAGTTTTTGTGAAACTACTACTCTCAGCATTCTTCGGCAGCCACTTGAAATTGTAGTTTCATAACAGATGTAGAGTCAGTGTTTAGAGTTCCCTAGCGAGTACAGTCAGCACAAGGAGCAGTGTATTCACCTCTTCCCCGGTCCTACTGTAATAATGAGTGCTAACATAATGGAAACGCTCTTTAGTATTCACCCTATAAGACGCACGTTTGGGGGGAAAAGTGTGTCTTATAGGGCAAAAATAAGGTGTGTATATATATAATTTACTTAAAATATGTAACTATAACAGCAGAACAGCCTATGCTGACAACAAATTCACCTTAGTTTAGGATTAAATAGATGTGATGTGCATATAAAATAGAAGTATCAATGTACAGCCCTTCTGTGAGCCGAACTAAGAAAGACCAACCAGTTCTTCCAATCATGTACGGTTGCGGCCTTAAACCGCCAGCCCACGAACTACAACACTGCCTCCCATTGAAAACAATTTCTGAATGGTTAGAAGAGAGAGAGAGAGAGCTTCTAGGATTATGTGACATACTATTTTTATGTGTTACGTGCTTCAGTCGTATTCTGTTAATTTATATATTGCACCACAAGTAAACACTACATGTAGCAACACTTTGCTTTATGTGCAAAGACATAATTGGACATTGAAAAATGGATTACCCTGAATTGCATTTTTGCTATTCTTGGTGTACTTGTAAATTTGACTTGTCTTTGCAAAAGATTTTTTTAAATTAAAACATATAAAGCCTCTTCAGATGGGGGAACCTACACTATCAGACTTGCCTCACTTGGGGCTAGGCCTACAAAATGAACTGTGCAGTGTAGGATCCATCTACAGCAGGGGTGCACAACCTGCTGCCCGGGGGCCACATGCAGCCCTTGATACCATTCTGTGCGGCCCCCAACCATCTGGTAACAAACATGTATGTCTATGTCTTGTGGCTGCACACATGTATTTTTCCTGTATTCTCCCATTAGATGGGAGTCCTGCAAGTGTAACTAGACATTAATGGTTTACACTATATGTTTAATTTGCCATAAATACAATATTTTGTTAATTCCCCTTTAAGTTTTATTTTCGGCCCTTGACGTTGGCTCAGTCTGACAATCTAGCCTCCACCCATAAAACATTGTGCACCCATTAGCTATACTCGTCTCTGATTGCACCAATTCTAGCTTGGTGTTTTCTATTCACAATAAAAAACGCTTTAAAGCGGTTTTCCAGGCTTTTCATGTTGGTGACCTATCCTCAGGATAGGTCATCAATCTCAGATCAGTTGGCGTCCGACACCCGGCAACCCAGCCGATCAGCTATATGAAGAGAAGTCACACTCCATTCCCGTGTGCCGTCTCCAGTCTCTCTTCCTGCTCGCCATGGCTATGTAGACAGCGAGCAGGAAGAGACACAGGAGACAGCGTGCACGCACTGCGTGTGCCATCTCTTCATACAGCTGATCAGCAGGGGTGCCGGGTGTTGGACTCCCGCCGATCTGATATTGATGACCTATCCTGAGGATAGATCATCAATATTAAAAGCCTGGAAAACCCTTTTAAGAAATTTGAGAAAATGATTTCTAGGAAAGCCGGCTTCCTATGAGTAGAGTACGTAAGCTCCTGTGGCGATCGCAAGGTAAGTATTCTCTCCTTCCCACAAAACACTCGATCCCTTGAATGCCTACGTATGAGCTGCAAAGAAAGGAAGTCATTTTCATCAGCATGATCAACCCTACCAGGAATTATGCCTGGATTAATACCGTTGATTATGCTAACAGCGGCTCTTTAAAGCGACCCTCCAGTTCAAGAAAAAATAAAAAAGTACATTAACTGGGGAACGAACAGAACACTTACATGGTGCCCTCCTTTTCAACTTTTGCGTAATTTTCTGTGGTACTCTTATGCCGTCAAAGATGGCCACACCACTTCTCAGAATGCCTGTGCATTTGGTAGACCAAGATACTTCCTGCTGCCCTTGGATTGGCCAGCACTGCTCACATGAGCAGCACTGGCCAATCCAAGAGCAGAGCTGGATAAGCAGGAAGTGTCTTGAGCTTCAAAAACACGGTACACATTAGGCCGCCTCAATATAGGTGCGGTCATCTTGGATGACAGCAGAGGAGTCTGGGAATTAGTGGATCTGCAACTAAAAAGATGAAAGGGAGGTCACCAAGTAAGTGTTTGTTCCTCAGTTAATGTGATTTTTAAATTTTTTTTAACTGGCGGTTAACTTAAACTATTTTAATTTTTCATTAGTTGGGACAGTCTGTGGCATTCTGAAGTCTTCTGTACTTCCAGGCTCTGAATGGTTAAACAAGCCTTTTTTTAATATTTTTTTTACTGTACGCTCACCATGTATTGAGTTAATTACGACAAGTAGATTGAAGAGATAGTGTTTCCTACTGAAATGAAAGAACATCTTAAAAATTATAAACAGTTGTATAGTTTCCAAACGAGTAATACAGGACACATTTTAAAGAACAGAAGAAATGATTTAATTTCATTAACTGTGGTCTAATATATTGTGCATCTTTCTCTTGGTAAACCACAGCGGCATTTATTGGCAGAGGCTTCAAAGTACTACTGGATTTGTCTGCTTTCATTGGCCAAATGTGTCATAAAAAAGAGACGCATTAACTCTTGGAAAAGGAGGCTTGTGGATTTTTCTGTAATGATTAAACTATTTTGTAAGGCACTTGTTAATGTACTCGAATATATAAAAATAACTTATTTAAATAGAAAAGGAAAAATAACCCCAGGGAACAAATAATACTGTATCTATCGGACTCTACTATACCCACCAGACCTGAAGGCCCCTTTCCCACGAGCGAGTTTTCCGCGCGGGTGCAATGTTTGACTAGGGTTGGGCGATATCAAAAATATTCAGACGATAACGATATTAAGAATTTTATCTCGATAACTATATATATCGCGATAAATACCTGTTTAAAATAAAAAAAACACAAGGAGACATTATACTGTATGGGGGCAGCCACAATGAGACGTTATACTGTATGGGGGGCCACAAGAAGAGGTTATACTGTATGGGGGGGCCACAAGGAGACATTACACTGTATGAGGCAGCCACAAGGGGACGTTATACTGTATGGGGGCCACAAGGAGACACTATACTGTATGGGGGCCACAAGGAGATGTTATACTGTATGGGGGCCACAAGGAGATGTTATACTGTATGGGGGCAGCCACAAGGAGACGTTATACTGTATGGGGGCAGCCACAAGGAGACGTTATACTGTATGGGGGCAGCCACAAGGAGACGTTATACTGTATGGGGGCAGCCACAAGGAGACGTTATACTGTATGGGGGCAGCCACAAGGAGACGTTATACTGTATAGGGGCCACAAGGAGATGTTATACTGTATGGGGGCCTCAAGGAGATGTTATACTGTATGGGGGCCACAAGGAGATGTTATACTGTATGGGGCAGCCACAAGGAGACGTTATACTGTATGGGGGCAGCCACAAGGAGACGTTATACTGTATAGGGGCAGCCACAAGGAGACGTTATACTGTATGGGGGCAGCCACAAGGAGACGTTATACTGTATGGGGGCAGCCACAAGGAGACATTAAACTGTATGGGGAAAGCCACAAGGAGACGTTATACTGTATGGGGGCAGCTACAAGGAGACATTATACTGTATGGGGCAGCTACAAGGAGACGTTATACTGTATGGGGGCAGCTACAAGGAGACGTTATACTGTATGGGGCAGCCACAAGGAGACGTTATACTGTATGGGGGCAGCCACAAGGAGACGTTATACTGTATGGGGCAGCCACAAGGAGATGTTATACTGTATGGGGGCCTCAAGGAGATGTTATACTGTATGGGGGCCTCAAGGAGACATTATACTCTATGGGGGGCCTCAAGGAGATGTTATACTGTATGGGTGGCCACAAGGAGACGTTATACTGTATGGGGCAGGCTGGCATCCAGCAGGATACATTATACTGTATGGGGGCCACAAGGAGACATATGAGGGCAGCAGCCACAAGGAGACATTACAGTATGGGGGCAGCAGCGCAGCCACAAGGAGACATTACAGTATGGGGGCAGCAGCCACAAAAGGAGCCATTACATACAGTATGGGGGCAGCAGCCACAAGGTGCTGCACCCCCCCCCCCCCTCTATGTCTTATGGCCACCTGTGTCACTGTGACCTGCCTGCCACCACCATACAGTAATTCCTTCTTGTTGGTCATGTCATGGGGTCATGTCCCTGCTGGCTGCTATTTCAATGTGCAGTGCGGAGCATGCAGCTAGTTGCAGGCATGAAGGACTGAGTGGGCCAAGCCAGTTGGACAGAAGACATATAATTGGGGTAATCTGATAGAGATAGGCAGAGACATTACACCTTTAATAGTTGCCCGTCCGGCAGCTATGATATATAGGGTCTCTTCTCTCCGCAGGCGTGAATTCTGTGTGGGACTAAGTGTGGGACTAAGTTCTTCTGACTCTTTCCCGCCACTCGCTGCTGTACTGCGCTGCTCAGCTCAGCCTGGGTGTCATCTGATTCCGACGTTAGACGTCGGTGGGCAGAGACTGCACCATGGGAGCAAGCGAGGAGGAGCCTGATCGGCCGCTGCGGGAAGCATTTGGTAGATAATGATGCAAGAAAAAAACCGCTCATGTACACAGACCCATTGAAGTGAATAGGTCCGGATTCAGTGCGGGTGCTATGCGTTTACGTCACGCATTGCACCCACGTGGAAAACTCGCTCGTGTGTAAGGGTCGTAAGATATGAAGACAGGGGCTTAGGAGGTGAGATGCGGCAACAAAAGTTTAATTCAGGAGCGCAGTCGCTGACCGGGTACTTGAGTACCTGATTCTCACAGAGTTAATTACCACTGATAGATTATTATGTACTTGGACAGCGGTAGAAAGGAGGGCTTGGGTGGCCCCACTGGGAAATTTCCCTGTAAAGTCTATGGCCAATCCGCCCCTGATCCCATAAGGTGGACTTTTTGACTAATAAAGCAATGGATTTAATTTGGTGTTTGGCTTTTATGCGGGGCTGCCGGGTTTAAAAAACTCTAAATAAGAGAGACACAATTTCAGACCAATTTTAAATTTGTTTGGTTTAGGCTTGTGGAGAGATTAATGCTACCTACCCCAGTTATCTAGGGTAGGGGATAGTTAATGGCATTTTTCAGGATTGTCTAGGGTGGTGAAGAAGTTTGTGTCACTAGCCCTGGTGGTCTAGAGACGTAAAGGGATGTGTGTTGTCCTGGTGGTCCAGGGTAGTAGAGGGATTCGTTTCATCATCTAAGATGGAAGAGTAGGTTAATATCTGTGTTTCAGTACTTATACTCCCTTCCCCAAGCTCCATCCAAGTATACAGTTTTTCTCTGTGACGGTAAGCTATGTGCTCAGAACAGTGCCAGCCTGCGACAGGTAAGACAGGAGCAGCCGCACAGTTGTCTCTATGATCAGCTTCTGCCATTTTCTGTATTAAGCCAGGCCGCTTTATTCGGCAAATCTTCTGACCTATTCACATGTCACTTCCATCCAGGGGCTTTGCTACCGAAGAAGCTTCTGCTACAGGGCCTGAACTCAAAAAGGTGCCGAGGAGGACAAATGGATTTATTTTCAGGGCCCAGGGTATGGTGAGTGCCCTTGTGAGTATGGTGCTCCTAGGACTGGTATTACTCACCGCTCCCTGGTCGTCTTCTTCGGGCGCCTGTGCTTCATTAAGTACTGGCAGCACACAGCTTCAGGACGGAACGTAGTGTGGGTAGGATCACACCATCACGTGACGCTGTGTGACGTCAGATCACAATGTAGTGAGTGCTTAGATGCAGTGCTGCACGAAGAGTAGAGGCACCTGTAGGAGGAGAAGAGAGGTGAGTATTTCCTTTTTTTTTGATCTGTGTGAGGTCTGCATTAAAGGGACTGGGGGGTGGGGGCGGCACCCGTTCTAAAATTTGCTGTGGGGCCCAGTCATTTCTAGGTATGCCACTGGCTTAAAATAATGCAGAGGACAAGAGGTGGGGCAGTTGGCCATTACATCTCATTAGGTTGATGTTTTCATTTTCAATCATAGCTGAAAAAAATAGCTGTTTTCTGATTGCTGTCCTTTTTATGGATCATCCCCATAGTGTTAATGTACTACTAGTTCTCTCTCTTCTTCATGGAGGCATCCTACTTGGATGGACGTGTATTGTACATACAGGAAAGTTTTGTTGAACACTAAAGTAAAAACCAGGATTGATAATGTTGTCTCAGCTGCTCTGGCACTCCGAGTGCATTTTACATATTTCCCTCTCAGTGGTGGTTTTAATGGGGATTTTTTGGATGTATGAAATAATCGAAGATTGAGTAAATTGGGACATATTATAATTATATTTTCCCTAGCTAAGACGTTAACACTTCTCAGAAAAAACAAAACGTGTCAGCATTTGCTGGATTGGGAATTGGGTTTTGTGCAACAGTTTTATGATCTATTCCAAAAACAGGCATAGATCTGCCTTGTCCACGTAATACTAATGGGCCCTGTAATGTGGACTTGGCTTCATTCACACTGCAGGTGCTATATGTGCGCTGTCATTTGCTATAAAGATTACATTGCCATGTCGGCGGAATGCATATAATATTTCTTTTAATTATTATTATTATATCATGCTTCTATGTGAATGACCTATACTTTTGGGGGTTTTATTTACACATAATGGCGTTAATTCATGGTAAAATGCAAGTGGTTTTGCCTTGCAGTCACAAAAATATCCCTACTGGCACATGTGAATACAGCTTTAAAGGGAATTTGTCAGCTCCAAAATACCCCACAAACTAGACTAAAAGCTGTGTATAGTGTAAGTGGTGCGGAGTCCGGTTATGTCATTTTTATCTTCATATTGACTTGTATTCCGGTTCTGTGCTCCAACAAACCAGCAGTAATTAAATGCTTTGAGAGGACTCCTCCATTATGTGCCTGAGCACAAGAGTCCTATCTGCATTTTACTGCTGGTTTGTTGGAGCACAGAGTCCTAATGCAAGTGAGTATGAAGATAAAAATGACATAACCGGACTCGGCACCACTTACACTATACACCGCTTAGTCTAGTTTGGGGGCGTTTTGGAGCTGACAGATTCCCTTTAAAGGGAATCTGTCACCTGGTTTGAGCATAGCAAGGTGTTACTACTGCCATTTACAATAAAATGCCTTATTTCTTGCTGTAGTCTTCATTTTTTGTTTCATTAGCGATAAAATCCACTTTTTAAGTTATGCAAATGAGTGTTCAAGGTGCCCAGAGGGGCGTTATTATCCTTCTCTGAAGCCCAGGAACTCCCCCATACAGTGCCCAGCCCGCCTTCTTTTAGAGCCCAAGCACGCCTCTTCCAGCATAAGTAACTGCCCACACAGAACTCTCCCTCCTCCCCCCGCTCCACTATGTGAAATCTCACGCAGGCGCAGTACCACGGACTGCCTGCGTGATGTAGAAGCTCCAGAGGGCAATAGCTTTAAATTTGTCACTGTGCTCGGTGCATGCCCAGAGACAAATTTGAAGCTGTTGCCCTCAGGAGCTTCTACGTCGCGCAGGCAGTCCACAGTACTGCGCCTGTGTGAGAATTCACATAGTGGAGCCGGGGGGGGGGGGAGAGTTCTGTGTGGGCAGTTACTTATGCTGGAAGAGGCGTGCTTGGGCTCTAAAGGAAGGCGGCGGGCTGGGCACTGTACGGGGGAGTTCCATGAAACAAAAAATAAGGTATTTTATTGTAAATGGCAGTAGTAACACCTTACTATGCTGAAACCAGGTGACAGATTCCCTTTACACCCAGTTCACACCTGAGCGTTTTACAGCACGTTCCTACGCGCTGTAAAACGCTCAACAAGGAGAAACCAATGCTTCCCTATAGGAATGGTTCTCACCTGGGCATTTTACAGCGCGTACGATCGCGCTGTAAAACGCCCGACGCTCAAACAAGTACTTGAGCGTTTTTTTGGGCGTTTGTCGCGAGTTCCCGTACATAGACTTTCGCTAACGCGCGACAATGGGCGTTCGCTTGTCTCTGTATGCGCGCTTGTAAACGCCCGTACAATCGCGCATACAGAGCGCTCCTTTCAGAACGCTCAGGTGTAAACCCGATGTTAAGGCTTAGTCTGCTTTTGCTGGACGTTTTCTGCCATGATTCCGCAGTATAATATACATGTGTTACCTGTGGATTGTGCTGCAGATTTTCTGAGAATTTTATTTTGTACATTAAAGGTGAAAATCAGTATGAGCATGCTTCAGATTTGAAATTTCAATGAATTGATTAGGTTTTGAAGACCCCATCCACATGTGAAATGGCCCAGGATAGGACATCAGTATCTGATCAGCGGGTGTTAGCAGGACCCTAACGATCAGCTGTTTGCGGAAACTGTGGCTCCCCACTGAGCCCTCCTCACAACTTACCAAGCACTGCCGCCGTACATTGTATAGCAGTTGTGCTTGTTATTGCAGCTCAGCCCCATTCACTTCTATGGGACTGAGCTGCGCCTCGGCCACGTGACCGATGAACGAGATGCCACTGACCTAGGCAAAGCTGCAATAAGGCCGCGGTGCTCACAGCAGAACCACCGTCTTCTCAAACAGCTGATCATAGGGGACCTAGGTGTTGGACCCCCACCACTCCGATACTGGTGACCTATCCAGAGCATAGGAAAACCCCTTTAACTTCAGATACAGGTTTCTTTTTTATATTATTTCTCAAATATATTTTCATGTATCACATGCCCCTTGTACTGAGGATGATCAAAAGTTATTAACTAGACCATAGCTTGAAAGAGAATATCCAGTGTAAGTGGCAAACAAAATGATAAATAGTATGGGCGTTTCTGCCTGCTTTGGCACAGTTAATTTAGTGCTGCAAGTGTCTGGTTGTGCGGGCACATACGCTACCGCCAAAGGGCACGGTTACACCCATTTGTCAAGAGGAGTAAAAAGAACTGACGCATAGTGGAGTTCTAAGAAATGATGCCCCAGCATCAGGATAGATGTCTGTGTCCCTTTTTTAAGAATATTTTCGTGGTCCTTTAACAATATCTTATTCATTATCAGGCCTTTAAAATTGATGCATTTGGTAATATGTCAATGTAAAAAAAAAATGGGGGCGAAGGGGCAGCATTTTTTTCCTTTTAGTGATGTACTTTCCAGTAAAAAATGTCTTCTCTTTTCATTATTTTTTCCTTACAATGAATGTAGTGCAAGACAAAAATGATTTTAAAATATATATTTTTGAACAATTTTTTATGTTTATTATATCAAAGTAGTCACTTTTTTAATAGCTTGTTTCAGTGTAGTCAGGACCCAAAAAAAAGAAACACATCAAAGGGCATGTTAATCAGTAGATGAAAAGAACAAACAGCTGTTACTTGGTTTTGTCTCAAAGTGTTGTTAAGAAGTTGCGGTCTGTATTGTGTTTCTGATCCTGAAGCAAAAACTGCCAACAGACGTGCAAATGTGCATAGGATGGGGTTTAGACAAGAATGCCGTTATGTAGAGAATAAAATGAAGACATTAGGAAGCATGTGTACAGTGCAGATGTGAGATTGAAATGCTGAGCTTCCTAGCACCTACTATATTAATAGCCCCTCCTTCCAATTTATGCTATCAGATGTCACTCCATTGGTGGCAGGTGGAAAGCGACTGCTTCTTCAGCAAAACAGAAGCGCCATTGTTTCTCAAGATGAGAGACCACAAGTCTATGATAACAAAATTTGCCATTTTGGATATTTTTTAGGTTTAAATAGAAACATGATTATAGAGCAGTCAGCTGTGTATTCAATTCTAGTTCATGAGGGCAGCATGGTGGCTCAGTGGTTAGCAGAGTTTCATGTCTAGCAGTTGGGTTGAATGGAGTTTGCATGGAGTTTGCATTTACTTACAATCCACATGTAAGGGATGCTTGTCTAAAAGGGTAATTAGACAGTGAATGGGACCATGCAGACCCCGCCAGTACACGGTGGCTCAGTGGTTAGCACTGTTTGACCTTTAGAATTTGGGTTGCATCCAACGTCTGCATGGAGTCTGTATGTCCCCACAGTCCACATGTAATGAAAATGGACTTTGAATGTGTGTCTGAGAAGGCAATTAGATTGTGAGCCCTTTGTGTGAAAAGGACTAGTCACACTCCTGCACAACATTGTGGCTCCGTGGTTAGCACTGTTGACTTGCAACGCTGGAGGCCTGGGTTTGAATCTTACCAAGGAGTAAGATTCAAACCCAAGGAATTTGTATGTTCCCACACAGGGCGGTGGAGTCGGTAGATAAATGCTCCGACTCCAACTCTGACTCCTCAGTTTTTGGTACCTCCGACTCCCCGACTCCTCTGTATTTAATATGCAAATGTATTTTATACATTCCTTGACGGAAAGAAAGGCAACATACATGTCATTACCACAGAACTACTGGCTAGGAAGCTGCTGCCGTCTCCTTTGTGTGCTGATCTTCTGCTGAAGATAGGGCAGTGGGGGGATCCAGGAAGGGGCATTTATTTTAAATCATGATTTCCCTAGTAGAATCCCATAGTCATGTTTAAAGTTTAAGCTAACAATCTGAGTTTACAAGTTTTTATAGCCTTAGCTGAATGACAGCAGTCTTTGAACTATTGGCTATCCATTCCCTTCACTTATACAAGTGTCTCTAGTCCTGCAAAAAACATATTTACTTAATCAGTTATCAGTGAGAGGCTAGGTTACACATGTACGCTGCGTTCCCTGTAACAGCGGAACACAACACAATGGAAAGTATAAGTATTGCCGCTCCTTAACTGTGCGTTGCGTGCCATATAGTGAAGCATATGAAAAGCATGCTTCTTCACGGTCACTTAACGTGTTCGTTTTGCGGTAACGTGACGCACTGCATGCATTGGTCTTTATTCTTACAGTAGAGAAGTAATTAAAGGGAATCTGTCACCTGCTTTTAGCATTTTAAGCTTTCAACATTGCCATGTTCAATAAAGTACCTTATTTCCTGCAGTGGTCGTCTTACTTTATTTCGCGAGGTTCCGCCCCCTCGCCACGTCATCTTTTACCTTCAAGAAATGCCCCGTTCTTCTTCCTGTCGGTCGCCAAATATCTCGCGCAGGCGCAGTACCGCCTGCGCGATCATCAAGCACCTGAGGGCAACAGCCTCAAAAGTCTCACTGGGCATGCGCCGAGCCAAGTGATGTAATCTGAGCGCTGTTGCCTCAGGAGCTTGATGATCGTGCCGGGGCTGTGGGAGGTTATTTCAGGATCAGGAGGCAATCTTGGGCTTCAAATTAAGGCGGCTGGGCACTGCAGGGGGGCGTTACTGGGCTCCAGAGAGGAATAAAAACGCCCCTCTGGGCACCTTGGAGCTTCATTATCATATCAGAAAAATATATTTTTTATCAAAATGACAAAACGAAATAAAGTAAGAAGACCACTGCAGGAAATAAGGTACTTTATTGAACATGGCAATGTTGAAAGCTTAAAATGCTAAAAGCAGGTGACAAATTCCCTTTAATTATAACTTTTTGTGAATTGGGACATTTAAACTTGCTTTTTTTTTTTTATTCCAATTTAAATTTAGTAGGAGTCGGTTCATTTTTGCCGACTCCGACTCCAGGTACCCAAAATTGCCTCCGACTCCTCAACTCTGACTCCACAGCCCACATGTAATGAAAATGGCCTAAGAAGGTGATTAGATTGTGAGCCCCTACAAACACAGTGGCTCAGTGGTTGGCACTGTTTGACTTGCAACGTTGAATTGCTGGGTTTGAATCTGACTAAAGGCGACATCTGCATGGGGTTTGTATAATTGCATGGGACTCCTTCCATGCTCTGGTTTCCTCCCACACTCCAAAAACATACTGATAGGTTGATTGTGAGTGATGACAGTTTATGGACAGTGATGTTGGCTGAGCCTGTATTTGTCATTTGGGTGGGAGTGGGGGGGGGGGGGGGGGGGTGGGGGGGTTAGTGGAGAAAGCCACTGCCAGACACCTTTGATAGTGGCCTATCTCCCCGAGAACAAAAGTATTGGGCAGTTTCAACCAACTGCCTGATCTCTATCCATCCCACCATCTGCTCTCCGTGACAATTGGGAGGCCTCTATACACATTAGTTTCTCCAGGCTGGCATTTACCTAATATGTATAGCCAGCGTACTCTAGGGAAAGGTTTTAGACTACTACTTCCTCCTGTATGCAATGGAGATAAGTGGTAGTCTGAGGTTATGATGGAATCTACTACCTGAGGTTTTACTATACAGGTGCTTACTGTACATTTTACCACTTTTATGGTACCTCTAGTCTTTGTTAGAATTCTTCATTTTGTTATTTATTCAGGATGTTTGAAATTCCTCTACATGCCGAAAAAGCCACACAGTTTTTTTTGGTACATAAATGGGATTCATGCAATACTATTTACTAGGCTGGAACAGTGTTTGGTTGGAGATTTTCAGTTTGGAACCTGCATCAAAAATCCCTAAATTTGTCGAATTTGTCTTCACTTTTAGGCTACCTGCACACAATGCGGATTTCGTGTGTTTTTTCCACATAGCTTTTCGTGTGGAAAAAGCGCAGCTTACCACCTAACTGTTTCACCCGAGTCCAGCTCGGGCAGTGGGAAAAGTAGCTAACTGGAGGGGAGAGGGCTGCTTTAGATGCTGCTATCTCCCGAATGGTAGCAGCTAGAAACATGCAACAGAAACATGACTGCTAAAGTCCAAGAAACAAAGGAGAAATCACTGTTCGAAATAGAGTCTGGAATAATCGCGGGTAAAACCTGCTTTTACTTTTACTTTCAGCTGCATTCACAGCATTCCGATTTCCATCAGTGATATCTTCCCCTGTACTGAACGTATTGCGGTCACTGGTATTGTCTGAAAGCCTGGAATGTCAGCTCAGCTTTCAAACAAGACCAGTTGCATGTTTCTAGGTGCTCCCATTCAGGAGATAGCAGCATCTAAAGCAGCCGTACCCCCTCCAGTTAGCTACTTTTCCCACAGCTGGAGCTGGACTCAGGCAAAACAGTAAGGTGGTTAATACAGTACCAGCAAAGAGAATGAGATCTGACAAATCTCATGGACACTTTGCTTTTTTCTTCTGTGTGGAAATTGACCTGCTGTGCGCAGCAGTTGCAGAGAGAGCAGGGCCTCTAGGTGTAATGGCAACGCCCCCGTTGCTCCTAGAGGCTCATTTACATATAATAAAACATCATTTTTCTCAGCAATGCGGGCACATATGAACATGGGACCAACACAGATGTCTTCAGCTACTGAGCACACATGTAACAGGTCAGACAGTGTCATAGGTGCAAAACTGCTGACAGATGCCCTTTAAGGGTCGTCTACATAGGATGGATACACTGCAGATTTATGTGCATTTTAGAATACTAACAATGTCCGAGGATTTTAAAAATCTCATACACATGCTACCAAAACAATTCTAAGCATAATTTGAACTGCTATTTGGCTTTTATATCTACAGCATGTCAATTTATACAGCAAATTTCACCCTTTGCAATGCATGTAAACTGCGCCAAACAAAATTCCACCCCATGCGGCCGTCCCCTGACTCTTTGGTATTTCTAAATATTCTAAGCTTCTTATTGCAACCTATGTGAGCGCTAATTATCAAAAGTTTCACACAAGACAAGCACTCTATATATAATCCTAACATTTAAGAGAAATGACACAATCTGAATGTTATTTAGCAAAGGCTGGCGCAATCGTAAATCTTAACGTTTGTGCGTCTCTAAAAAATACTAACCCGTATTGTTCTCTCAGGACCTGTTGTGGGGATGACGAACACAGCTGCCAAGGTCTCCCTTTATGTGTTTGATAGAATACTTGGACTGTATGGTTACAGCTGTGTCTTTATGTGCTGCGCACACCTGCAGCCCCTAACAAATAGCTCCAGTATGCACCGTATACAGAATTACCTCGCCAGTACAGCAAATGAGGAAGTCGCTGGGTTTGAAGCCCATGTGTCGGCTTGTGCTAGATGCCAGCTGGGGGTATTTATGTTGCATTACACAGATGTAAGACTGCCAACTGATTTTATACCAAATAAAGCCTAATCTTTTTATACATATTTGGTGTCAGAGTTATGAAGTGAGGCTTAAGAACGTTCTCACGACTTAACTCTTTTTAAATGAAAATTGACAGAAATAAAAGGAAAATGCAGGTTCTGCACATAGAGAAGCATGATCTCGGGCCAAAATGCATTTAATTAGTGCAGGAATGGAAATGGAGAATTGATTTAAAAGAAAATCCCATGTTTTTTATTTTGTTTGTTCTTCCCTCATAGTCAATCATTTCTTCACTGGCGTCAACACGCGAAATGGTCCAGCTGAAATATGTCTAACTTGTAACATAGATGGAAATTTGCTGCATCCAAAAGTTCCTTCAGGGCTTTTAGGCAGTAGTTCTGACTTATTCTTTTTGGTACCTCAGATTTCCCCATAGGGCTTTTAGAAATGTCTCTTGGCAGCCCCCTTGAACACAAGGTTTCATCCTTGTATCTTGACATGAAAAATGTCTTTATCATAAACCCGTCTTTAGAGAAGGAATCTGTGTCGTTGCTAAGAATTCCAGTTAAAAATACTAAATACAAACCGACGTGAAAAATAATTTCTTGGATCCCTTACCGTTCTCGTAATTGGAGTAGGGTTTGGCGATGTCTGCAGTCTCTAAAGCACAATTCCCGTTTTACGACATATGCGGAACTTAAAGGTATTGAAAATACTGGATTCACATAACAAGCACCAAAGCTGAGAGTTGTCCATATATTAACACATCAGAAGTTCAGACGGCAGCCAAAGGTTGGGAATTACAGTATGTTACATTCACTAAGGCCTCATGCACACGACCGTTGTTGTGTTCCGTTTCGCAAAATGGGGTTCCGTTGTTCCGTGATCCGTTTCCGTTTTTGTTTCCGTGTGCCTTCCTTTATTTTTGGAGGATCACCAGACACGAAGGAAAGTAAAAAAATAGTCAAGTCAAGTTTGCCATGTAAATGATAGGAAAAAAACGGACACGGACGCAGATGACAATCTTGTGTGCCTCCGCGTTTTTTCACGGTCCCATTGACTTGAATGGGTCCGCAAACTGTTTTCCGTGAAAAAAATAGGACAGGTTATATTTTTTTGACGGACTGGAACCACGGATCATAGACGCGGATGACAAACGGTGCATTAGCCGAGTTTTCAACGGACCCATTGAAAGTCCGTCGGATCCCCAGTGATCTGCTAGTTATCCTTTATCCTGTGGATAGGGGATAACTTAAAAAATGATATATATACATTGACTTTCAGGCTACATATCTCAACATCCACTACAGCTTCGAATGTGAGACTACCATCATTTTATAGACAATCATCTTGGCTATCTCATACATAAATTGGACTTGCAACGATTTAGCATATGATTAGTTATGCACATCCTTGTCATGTAACTGCATTGTTACTGTTTTGGTCCTAAAATTCTAAATTTAAACTTTTTTATTTTTTTAGTATTTTATAAATCCACCTTTGGCTTTCAACACTATCCATAGTACTAAGTATATTGGGCAGACTAGATGGGCCAAATGGTTCTTATCTGCCGACACATTCTATGTTTCTATGTTTCTATGTAACACTGCCTGAATCCTTCTGGGCATGCTTTCGATCAGATTCAAGCATGTCTGGACCGAAATCTGTTCCCAGGTCTCTTCTACATGTTCCCAATGTTGGTGCATACTTGTCGACTCACTTGGGTATGAATACAGATTTTTCTTCAACTCTACCCGCAAGTGTTCGATTGGGTTGAGGTCTGGGGACTGTGGGAGCCAATCCTGAAAATATACTTCATCGTCATTGAACCTTCTCTTCGTCAATCTCGACGTATGTTTCTAGTCGTTGTCCTGCTGGAACACTGTGTTGTCTTTTTAATACCCATAGTACTCTAGTTACGAAGTAACTTGTCTTGTAGGATACTCACATATAGCTCAGCATTGAGACCACTATCAATCCTGGTCAAATATTGAATGCCTTTGGCTGTGAAACAACCCCATATCATCACGCTTCCTCCACTGAACTTGACAGTTCCTTCAATTTCTCGATCCCTTAGCCCCCATTTCCCTTGTTTCTTACAGACCCATTTGCACCCATCAGAGCCCAGTCTATTGACTTTTGTGTCATCGCTCCAAATCCCCCATATCCAATCTTCTACTCCACAGTTTGTACTTTTTTGCAAACTTCAGCCTAAGCTTCTTATGACAATATAAGTCGAGGCTTCTTCACCTTTTTTCAGGCCACCATTCCAGATTTGTGTAATGCATGTCACACAGTGCTTGCATGGATGTCTGTAATCTCACTATTACAAAGCATATGAGCCACTTTCACTGCCATGTTTGTCGCGCCAGAACTGATAGACCTTGTGATGAGCCGACGTGTTGACTCCGATATTTGTCTGGACGTCCACCTCTTGGCTTTGGAATAGATGGACGGACTTCAATTCGTTTTCTTCCAACTGTCATGGCACTCACATCGTGCAGTTTGGCAATTTTCTTGGACAATATACCGCTATTGATGGTCAGGATGACGCTGTTTCTCTTTTCTTGGGAAATCTTCATGGCTGCTCTTGGATCCGAACAAGTGAGCTTTCGCTTGGGAATCAACCTAATAACACACTTGGCTATTAGGGAATGTGAGAACAGGTTGTAATTTGTAGTATACAAGAAGAAAAAGATTGTTCCACCATGAGGAGCAAAACGGTAACAATGCAGTTACATGACAAGAATCTGCATAACTAACCATATGCTAAATAGTTGCAAGTCCAATTTATGTATGAGATAGCCAAGATGATTGTCTATAAAATGATGGTAGTCTCACATTCGAAGCTGTAGTGGATGTTGAGATATGGAGCCTGAAAGTTAAAAGTTAAAAACATTGTTACCCTTTTGCTTGTCAGTGTAGAAATATATATTAGTATTGGGCATTTACAGTAGGGGCAGGTTTATCAAGACTGGCACTTCTGGAGAATGAGGCGCAGGCAGCG
Organism: Bufo bufo; assembly: GCF_905171765.1. Classification (NCBI taxonomy): domain Eukaryota; kingdom Metazoa; phylum Chordata; class Amphibia; order Anura; family Bufonidae; genus Bufo; species Bufo bufo. The sequence goes on along the minus strand of NC_053393.1, from coordinate 78,777,368 downwards.
GCGTTGCTAAGGCTGGTGTCACCCGGTGCGGTAGAAAATGGTGTCACCCCCCCAGGATGAGTCACGTAGGGGACGTCCTTCAAGCTCCGCCGCGGTGCCGCTGACACCCCTTACGTCCTTCACTGAGCCTGCCGACTGACCCAAGCGGTAATGCGGGGGGGAGGGTTTGGATAGTGAACAGACCGCTGACGTGGGAGGGGGGGGCTAAGCAGACAGATTGCCAACAGGAAGGGGGGTTGGGGGTGCTAGCAGGCAGATCAACTGGGGGGGGGGGGGTCGGATTAAAATTTTTGAGAACAGGTTCCCTACTACGGCGGGCGCGTGGCGTCGGGACACGTACACCATATATATCCAACACACATACATATAAATACACCATATACATGGTACACATACATAAATACACTATACTATACAGCAGCACATACCTCTCACATCCAGGGCCTCCCAGGTGACGTCTCCTCCGATGTAGATCTTCTCTGTCATCATCTTCTCCGTTTGGTCCAGACACTTCTTTCAGCCGCCTCGTCTCTGCAGAGTGTGACACACGGACATCTTAGTGTCCTCACTTTTCTATCATCATCCCCCAACCTGGAGTCCCCACAGTGTTATTCTGCGGCTCGCTGTGCTCCCCAATACCCCCAAATACTATCCTGAAGAAATAATAGTGCCCCCATAGTAATTGTGCTCCTCATAGTCCCACCCATAGTAATTCCCTTCTAGAGTTCCATAATTAGTAATACTGCCCCCTACACTGCCCCACATTAAGTAATATGCCCCCCCACACTGCCCCACATTAAAGGGGTTCTGCACTTTTTTTTAACTGATGATCTATCCTCTGGATAGATCATGAGCATCTGATCAGCTGTTTGAGAAGGCAGCGGCGCTATAGCAGTGCCGCGGCTTTCTCACTGTTTACCGCTGGTCCAGTGACGTCATGACTAGTATCACTGGCCTGGGCGGGGCTAAGCTCTGTTCACTTGAATAGAGCTTAGCCCCGCCCAGGCCAGTTGATACTAGTCGTGATGTCACTGGGCCAGCGGTAAACAGTGAGAAAGCCGCGGCGCTGCTGATAGCGCCGCTGCCTTCTCAAACAGCTGAGCGGCGGGGGTCCCGGGCGTCGGACCCTCGCTGATCAGATGCTCATGATCTATCCAGAGGATAGATCATCAGTTAAAACAAAGTGCAGAATCCCTTTAAGTAATATGCCCCCCCACACTGCCTCACATTAAGTAATTTGCCCCCACACTGCCCTCCATTATGTAATTTGCCCCCCCCCCCCACTAAGTAATTTGCCCCCACACTGCCCTCCATTATGTAGTTTGCTGCATTTCCACTAAATGCACTTTAATGCTCCATAAGTCATAGAGCATTAAAGTGCATTTCCACCTTCTGTTCAAGCTTTAACCTGGCTGGACCTGGAGGCCAACCCCCCCCTAAATTTAATAAATACTATAATGGGGTATTAAATGACATCATCTAAATATAAAGTCAATAAGCACTCTCTGCGCTACTTACCACACCTCCTCCTCCTCCCTCAGGCGCGGCAGTGGCAGGTCTGACTGGCTGTGTGAGTGAGTCACTGCTGTCACGTGACTCACCACCCAATCCATTAGCTCCAGACTCGAGTCCTAGGCCTGCTGGCTGCTCCTGCAGTGCATCCGCCGCGGCGCCACTCACCAGGCAGTCACACCCCCTTCACCACGTGACGGCCGGGCAGACGTGCTTGCGAGAAGTAAGGAGAACTCCGGCGGCCGGCGGGTGACACCCCATCAGACTGGTGTCACCCGGTGCGGCCCGCACCCCCCGCACCCCCCTCGCAACGCCACTGGGCGCAGGCCTCATCATAAATTAGGTGCATCCTAAGCTCTGAGCTGCTGTAGATTTCTGCCTTCCTTTTGCACCAGAAAACTGGTGTAAATGAAATAAATTTGGCTCTGGTGTTGGCCATGCCCCTTTCCCACCCTTACAACGCCACGTTTTGGAGAAGTGGCGAGGGCATCATTAAAAAGGAGACACTTGGGACTTTTTTTTTTCTCTCTGAAAAAGTTGCATTTAAAAAATTAAAAATACACTGGTTGCGACTTTTTAAAGCCACTTTTCTGGCCTATAGTGTCTTTTTCTTAAAGTTTTTGCATTGGTTAACATAACGATCAATGGTTTGAATTGATGCTAAGCTTGTAGAGTGAACGTATTCTCAGCCTGCCACTCCTAAAATGAAACAAGCATTCAAGACTGTAAATGGAAAACGTTTGACGGAAAGCAAATATGTATTTAATCAGTGATCACATTCAAAACAAACGATGTCACCGGAGATGACAAACCCCAACTCATTCCTTAAAGTAAACTTCAACCTGAGGTCACCAGAAAGTACAACCTTAGGGTCATAACTAAGGTTTGAAGATAATGAATTTTAGTGTGATTATCAGAGCTGGCTACTTAATGACATTTACACCGGCCAATAATTGTCACGATTCACTTGTTTCAAAGTGACAATAAGGATAAGGGTGAGCTAACATCTGCATTAGAGGTCTCCGTCGCAGATTCTGTAAAAAACGACTGAACGGACTCCATTGTAGTCAATAGGGGTCTGTTCAGCACCATTTGAGTTATTTGCCCTATCCGGCACTTTCGTTATTTCTGTTCTGCTCTTCTAATGGTGGTGTGAAAGGGACGTAACTGCCAAGTAAATATCAGTGATAAAACTGTTGTATATATCGCTGGTCTTGGTTGATTTTGCTGCTATTATTGGAGGCATGAGCAGTAAATACCTCATTTACAGTAGAGCCTTCACTAGGAGACAGTGATGATCCTCACCCGATGGGGTCGAGTTTGCCCTGCTTTGGTAGGAAGGTTTATGGAAATGTTGTATCGGATCCTATGCAAAGACTTTTCTGACTATCAATCATACATTCAAAGTTGATGCTTTATTAGGTCTAAAATGGGTTCTCTGGGTAAAAATTCTTTAGAAACGCGGCAGAATGCGTTAAAAAATGAGCATTATTCATTTCACCGATGATGCTTACCCGGTCCCTGGTGGGCTCCACTTCTTGATCTTGTCTTGACGCACAAGAATTAGAAGGAAATGCCCCCTCAGACAATTCCTGGCAGCAGCGGTGACCCGTCTCTTTCATTGATGGGCTGAGCATCCATTTCCTGTGTGTTGAGACGGGAACAGGAAGTAGCAACCAGCAGGTAAGTGTCAGAACTGCACAATCTGACACGATTCAATCGGTGCTGCCAGTGTCAGACTGTGTAGTGATACACCCCCAACTGGTAACACCCACCTGGACCTTTATCCATAAACTTCTAGCAGGAACAATAAAGGAATGACAGAACATGGTCCTAAGAATAAATGCCTGAGAATTTTTATTACAAGGGGATGCAAGAAGTTACTAAAACAGACATGTCAGTAGAGGTGACAGCTCCTCTTTAATAACTATACAGTCCAATGATAATGAAAAGCCATGTCTGGGCTCAGCGATATTATATTTTTATCATACTTGTATGTATCATATGTGTATCATACCAGGACATCTACGTTAGACTCCACTATAAATCATATCAGTGATTTAACCTTATGATCAGGCTGATCATCGAATGGATCTTATAAATAAAAAAAAGGACATTTTCTTGTAACTAATATAGAAAACGACCTGGATATGAATAGATTACTTGTAAAGGTGAAGACAGTCGACTTAAGGTCTCGTTTCAAGTTTAAGTATACTTATGGTCTTGAAACATGACTTTTCATCAATCCCTGTCCTCTTATTTCAACATTTGAGTGTATCATGTAGATGTACCACATGAAATGCTCTCGCCGTGTTCCAAGTCACGCCTGCCGGGAGTAGATTAAACTGAGGGTGGTGGACTGTCTTCTGAAAGGCATTGTCCTATAATGTGCATGCACAGTTCTCCTGGCTCTGCCAAGTATCATGGATCATCTCCAGACAAAGTTTCAGATATCGAGACCCACTTTGTAAATTCAATACGCATAGTGAAAAACTAAGCGGAGAATGCAAGATGTCTTACAGATGAAGGCTACTTGACACACGACATCTTATCCTGGAGCTCCTAAAGGAGGTATTACGGTTACACAAAGTTAAACTTATGTTACACGTTTCCCCAAAATAATAACTAGTCTAAGAAAGTGTAATTTACAGTTTTTTTTTTTTTATGTTCTCCCTCAAAAAATAATACCTTTTAGATGGTCGCCTGGCTTGTGTTTTTGCTCTGTTTCCCATGATAACGACCTGTATCATCTGCCTTTCACTGGTCGATCATGCGCAGTAGCTTCTAATTATGAAGGGAAGGAACGCGCGCCAACTGACATGAATGCGCTCTCGCATTTCTGTCCTTGCGAGAGTGAGATTCAGTCCCCGCGTGCATGAGCCTCTGTCTATAGACCACTAGCAGGAGCTGACCCCTAGGTGTTCTGTGATGTGAGCGTATCACAGCGCTTCAGCCAGCCAACGACGGAGCATTTCACAAAGCTACTGCCAACCAATGAGGTAACCTCTCACATTGCTGATGCCAACCAATAAGGGAACCATGATACACATGAATGCACCCAAAGGCAAGTCAATGAACAGGGGGGGTTGTGGGAACTGGTTTTCATCATTTGAATTTGCTCATTTGTTACAGTCCCGGCGACCATGATGGTGTACATAAAATATGAAGCATTGCAGGGTCAGACTTGGTCCCTAAAAAGGTATTCAATATCATAAGGTTAGGTAGTGTTAGATAGTCACTGTGGGTAGTCTTTTAAAAAATAAATTTGGTTGGGTAACCAAAATACCCCTTTAAGTATTGGAGAGAAGGAGCATTTTTCTTTACCTGGCTGGTACATCTATCCATAGCCTTTTCAGATTTGGCCAACAATTTTTTTATGGTGCTCATAAATCGAACATAGCAGGTAAAGCGTAGTATAGGGGATTTTTAAAGTCTTAAGTCTTTGTTGCCGAAATTTGCACCAAATTTGTCAGATATCACGTTTGATAAATTTGGCACATATTTAAACATCACAGACTTTTTGTTCTCTAGTCTCCTACTGGAGCAGGATCGTGCCTTTCTTTTTGACATTTTAAAAAGTTTCAGTTGATACATCTGGCGGACACTTACACTCACCTAAATAATTATTAGGAACACCATACTAATACGGTGTTGGACCCCCTTTTGCCTTCAGAACTGCCTTAAATCTACATGGCATTGATTCAACAAGGTGCTGATAGCATTCTTTAGAAATGTTGGCCAATATTCATAGGATAGCATCTTGCAGTTGATGGAGATTTGAGGGATGCACATCCAGGGCACGAAGCTCCCGTTCCACCACATCCCAAAGATGCTCTATTGGGTTGAGATCTGGTGACTGTGGGGGCCATTTTAGTACAGTGAACTCATTGTCATGTTCAAGAAACCAATTTGAAATGATTGGAGCTTTGTGACATGGTGCATTATCCTGCTGGAAGTAGCCATCAGAGGATGGATACATGTTCTCATTCTGTTTACGCCAAATTCGGACTCTACCATTTGAATGTCTCAACAGAAATCGAGACTCATCAGGCCAGGCAACATTTTTCCAGTCTTCAACAGTCCAATTTTGGTGAGCTCGTGCAAATTGTAGCCTCTTTTTCCTATTTGTAGTGGAGATGAGTGCTACCCGGTGGGGTCTTCTGCTGTTGTAGCCCATCCGCCTCAAGGTTGTGCGTGTTGTGGCTTCACAAATGCTTTGCTGCATACCTCGGTTGTAACGAGTGGTTATTTCAGTCAACGTTGCTCTTCTATCAGCTTGAATCAGTCGGCCCATTCTCCTCTGACCTCTAGCATCCACAAGGCATTTTTGCCCACAGGACTGCCGCATACTGGATGTTTTTCCCTTTTCACACCATTCTTCGTAAACCCTAGAAATGGTTGTGCGTGAAAATTCCAGTAACTGAGCAGATTGTGAAATACTCAGACCGGCCCGTCTGGCACCAACAACCATGCCACGCTCAAAATTGCTTAAATCACCTTTCTTTCCCATTCTGACATTCAGTTTGGAGTTCAGGAGATTGTCTTGACCAGGACCACAACCCTAAATGCATTGAAGCAACTGCCATGTGATTGGTTGACTAGATAATTGCATTAATGAGAAATAGAACAGGTGTTCCTAATAATTCTTTAAGTGAGTGTATATCTCCAAAACCCTTTTAATTACTGTAACTAACCACAGGAGTAAATAATTATAAAAAAAAGTTGCAAAATGGTGGTCGTTGAAATTGCAACTTTTTTATGCCAACAACAAAACATGGCCACAGTGCTTTCCAGAAGGCAGAGTATATTTTTAAGCATTTTTTTTTACTACAAAAAATAACGTTCTTTTTAATCACTATCTCATGGCCGTCTCCTACTTTTTTCTGTCAACATGATAGTAGATTTGGACTACTCAGTAATCCTCCCCCCCAGGATAGTCGTTCCCCTAGATTTTTCTTTTATAAAATGATGTGGGTTATTTCATGGTTCATCATCCTACAGCCTCTTAGACATATCCGTGTAATATTTGTGCTGTTACCAAGTCATGCAGAAAGATTTGAATGTACTCTGGGTTGAATTGATCATTGTAGGTGTATTTGAGGTTAGTTTTTAGATTGCAGTTCCTATGCACAAAATTCTCATAATGATTCATAGTAACATTAAATTCAGTAATTTAGTAATTTCAGTGAAAGTACTCTTGGGAGATGCATGGCAAGGCGTTGTGACTTTTTTGCAACTTAAAAAAAAAAAGTCACAAAAGTGATGTACTCTGAAATTCTGGCCAAATATTCCCTCTAAATCTGTATAGGGTGCTGAAAGTCAGAAATATTTTGTGCAAGTGACCCCACAAAAATCACACAAAGTCCTTACTTGTGACTTTTTGAAGGCAGAATTATAGCGTGCAGGAATTCCCCCCATGTCTCTACATGTCAACACACTGGAGCATTTCTTGGGCTAATGATAGTCCAATTCTCCACATTTTAGTAATAAGTGTGGGTCTCACCCCAACAAATCCAAACCTTTTATACGTTATTTAAAAGCAAACATCTTTTACAACTGTTTTAGAAAGTTCAACTCTGCATTGGTACTTACTAGAAGTTTGTAGGCTTTCCTCATACTACCATAAAAAAAAAAATCATCCATGTTGCAGTCACGTGGACGATTTTTAATACACAATGAGCTCTGTATGTCCGAGTAGGACACTGACGTGGCGACCACTTCACACAGTTATCTCTGATGGTCACCGGGTCCATGTTTCCTGAAACACACACCAAAGTAGTGCATGCCCTGAGTTTCTCCACACAAGCCCTTTCTCCATGTGGAAAAATAGAGGTGTGAATTGCACTATTTACCTCTATGGGTCTGTGTGCACTGGATGGACAAGGATGAAAAGTACAGGCTTGCAGTCTACAAACCGCAGTTGCCGGCCGTGTGCATCCACACTTTTCGCTGTCAGATGACATCCGTGTGCTGTCCACATTTTTTGCAGCCCTGTAAAAATAAATGGCTCTGCGTGCGATTCGCAAAGAATGCAGATCGGACTCGGACCAGAAATACGGTTGTGTAAATGAGGCTTTAACCCGTAGGATTCCAGCGCAGAAACAGGGTCACAAATGCCAGCGCCATACAGCTACTGCACTCTGATCGGTCGGGCACAGCTCCTGCGGCAGTGGTCAATGATAGCCGGACCCCTGCTTTATGCGCTGGCATCGGTAAAAACCCTGATGCTGGCACATTAACCCTTGCACTGCCGCGGTCTGAGCTGAACGCGGTATCCTGACGGGTGCTGGGTGTTTTTAGGCCTCGTGACTGCCATCCGTGTGAGTCTGTGAGATCCAGCCCCCTGGATCTCACAGGAAGCAGGCTGTAAGTGTATGACACTGGTAATACACTTACAGCCAATGCATCACAATACAGAAGTATTGTAATATATTGTAAAAGGGATCAAGTGCAGGATTTGCTCCCCTATATACAGGGAGTGCAGAATTATTAGGCAAGTTGTATTTTTGAGGATTAATTTTATTATTGAACAACAACCATGTTCTCAATGAACCCAAAAAACTCATTAATATCAAAGCTGAATATTTTTGGAAGTAGTTTTTAGTTTGTTTTTAGTTTTAGCTATTTTAGGGGGATATCTGTGTGTGCAGGTGACTATTACTGTGCATAATTATTAGGCAACTTAACAAAAAACAAATATATACCCATTTCAATTATTTATTTTTACCAGTGAAACCAATATAACATCTCAACATTCACAAATATACATTTCTGACATTCAAAAACAAAACAAAAACAAATCAGTGACCAATATAGCCACCTTTCTTTGCAAGGACACTCAAAAGCCTGCCATCCATAGATTCTGTCAGTGTTTTGATCTGTTCACCATCAACATTGCGTGCAGCAGCAACCACAGCCTCCCAGACACTGTTCAGAGAGGTGTACTGTTTTCCCTCCTTGTAAATCTCACATTTGATGATGGACCACAGGTTCTCAATGGGGTTCAGATCATGTGAACAAGGAGGCCATGTCATTAGATTTTCTTCTTTTATACCCTTTCTTGCCAGCCACGCTGTGGAGTACTTGGACGCGTGTGATGGAGCATTGTCCTGCATGAAAATCATGTTTTTCTTGAAGGATGCAGACTTCTTCCTGTACCACTGTTTGAAGAAGGTGTCTTCCAGAAACTGGCAGTAGGACTGGGAGTTGAGCTTGACTCCATCCTCAACCCGAAAAGGCCCCACAAGCTCATCTTTGATGATACCAGCCCAAACCAGTACTCCACCTCCACCTTGCTGGCGTCTGAGTCGGACTGGAGCTCTCCGCCCTTTACCAATCCAGCCACGGGCCCATCCATCTGGCCCATCAAGACTCACTCTCATTTCATCAGTCCATAAAACCTTAGAAAAATCAGTCTTGAGATATTTCTTGGCCCAGTCTTGACGTTTCAGCTTGTGTGTCTTGTTCAGTGGTGGTCGTCTTTCAGCCTTTCGTACCTTGGCCATGTCTCTGAGTATTGCACACCTTGTGCTTTTGGGCACTCCAGTGATGTTGCAGCTCTGAAATATGACCAAACTGGTGGCAAGTGGTTCCTACCACTAGACTACCTACGAAGCGTGAACACGGTCTGAAAATTACTATCTGTTTTAAAAGTACAAAAATTCTAATTTAGAAAATTGTGAATTTTTCCAAATTTTTGGTAAATTTTTATTTATTTTATAAATAAAGGTGAAATACATCGACTCAAATTTACCACTGTCATGAAGTAAAATTTGTCACGAGAAAACAATCTCAGAATGGCTTGGAATAAGTAAAAGCGTTCCAAAGTTATTACCACGTATAGTGACATTTGTCAGATTTGCAAAAATCGGCCTGGGATTTAAGATGAAAAGTGGCTTGGTACTGAAGGGGTTAAAGTCTCCTGTTTATCTTCTGAAAAAATTGGCTGCAGCTGTTGTGTAAAGCAACTTTGTGCAGTGCAGGTCATTTTCTTTCTCCAAATCACAACTGATTTAGAGATGGTCGCTTAATCATTATCTGCATTGATTAGCGTTCTATTTATTTTGTCTTTTTCCTTCTTTTCTATGTATTTTAAATACAGACATAAATTACTTGTTTAGCAAATAATGGTCTGCCAGGCGGCGAAGTTAAAGGGCGCACGTGCAGATAAGCATCCTTTCCACCTTTAAACAACCAGCACCCCAAAAGTGTACAGAGCTTGACTTGTATTTAGATTCCTGCTGCAGCCCATTGTCATGAATAAACTTCATCCATCTCTTTAAGCAAACAGCCTTCTTCCTGCAGATATCACAAGGTTAATGAGTAGGTGGCTTTTAGTTTTAGGCTAAATACCCATCATCGTCTGTAGAGAGAGTACCTGAGAACTTTGGACAATTTTTTAAAACTAGCTTAGTCTCCCGGCTCTTATTTTAATGTTTAACCTTTCAAGGGAGTAACATCACTATGGGAAGATGCTCCCCTGACCTCCCAGCTAGTGGCTAGGAACCCTGGACATGCTGATTGATGGGCAGGAGGATAATAATGAGTTTAGAGAAACCAATGAAGTCACAATGGTTACAGTCCCCATCATTAACATGTATATGAATAGCTTTAATAATAAATTGCTACAGTGGTACTTACTTATCAAAGTTATTTTAATGTGCGGGAGAGGCCTGGCTTTGCTGGGCTTTGTGTCCTGCACATCCTGAACACTCTGGTGGCACCCGCTTGCCTTCTTTTTTCTTAGACTGATAGAGATCATTGACTCCTTGAGACTGATCTCTACCTGTCTGACCGAAATGATGATCGTCTTTTCACATAGAAGCTCAAAATGGCGCTGAGCAGAGCTCTCCAACTCCAAATGCTCAGCCGGATGCGCGGAAGGACACTTTGCCTAAAGAACTCCAGCAAGTGTTTACTCGACTTTTAACAGCCATTACAGCCTGTCAAGTCGCCCTAGCAGGCAAAAAAGATTGACTTGGACCTTTTTAGGCACCATGTGCAAGAACTGAGCGTCTTACTGAGACAGAGAACCACTTGTCTTACATGGAGGACCGCGTAGGCCTTATTGCTAGACCCAAGCATCTCTGTAGCATGCTAAATCCAACAATCTGGAGAATCGCCTTCATCCCAACAATGTGCAGATTTTTGGTCTGCTTAAACATACAGAAGACTGCAATCCTGAAAATTTTTCCGAATGACGGCTACAGGAACCATTTGGTGATGATGACGACTATGCGTTTGCTCTGCCCCTGGGTAAACCAGTACACCCGTTAACTTAGCTGGTTGTCATAATAACTTGACTCGACTGTGTATGTTTTCCTAATACTTGACTGTGTAATCCTACACAAGTTCCTTTAACTGATGCGGAGTATATTATTCTACTATGTTTTCAATTCATCCTCTGAATTCTTTTCTTTACTGAGCAACAAACAGCGACGCTCGCTCCCATGTAAAGGGTACATAGGAGTGATACTGCACCTACTTACCTTTAGATAGTGCGGCTCTCTTACATAAGTATTTGGGATTCAAATCTGTACATCTTAGGCTCTAGTACAGGTGTGGTGAGAGTTCGTGGGGGGGGGGGCTTGGATTTCAGGGTCTTTCAGTTGGACTGGATGACTCTTTTCATTGGACATTTCCTATTATGTGACTGCTGGGAATATACTAGGGTTGAAGAGGTGAAGTCTGTATGTCTTGATGCTATTTCCCTGTATTTAGGAGATACACAGGTATGGGATGGTCGGGGTCTTGACCTGTCCGTTGCTTCCTAGCATGCCGTCGCTCAGTCCTGTTAACTCATTTTTCCAATGGTGGGTAGTGCTCTCTAAATTACTTATGTGGGATGAACAGTCTACTGAAGAGAAATTTGGTTTTCTCCTTTGTTCAAAGATGATCCCTTGATGTTCCGTGCTTTTTGGAAACCCACTTACAGCCACAACAGAATCTGTCCCTATGATACTCCCTCAATATTAGATCAGTGACGGTCCAACTCTTAGCACAACGGTCATCAGCTCTTTGATTGATTTCATTGTTTACATGTGGCCATCTCCTTAGTAGTGATAGTGCAAATAGCTGCTCGGTGGCAGTGGCGGAACCCCATCAATATTAAACTCCTGAAAAACCTCTTTAAGAGAATAGAAGCTCCAGTCCTTTGCTCAGTGGCTACTAAGTTAATAGCGTGCAGGTCAACAGCCCACTAGAGTGAAGAGGTTACAGTACTTGCACAAGTGACATGGCCGCTGACCACCACCAATCTGATATTGATAGCCTATCCTGAGAATAGATCATCAGTATGCTGAAACCAGAAAAACGACGTAATGCTGTTTAGCTAGAGGAGTTGCAAGAAGCTTGGAGGGGTTATGCTTCCCATTATCTCTCCTATCACATTAACCTTTTTTGTTAAAAATAAATACGGTAAATAAAAGCTTAAATATTTTAACTTTATTTTTGTCATTGTAATTGAAGGATTGATGTTACAGTATTATCAATGATTGCTATATGTGACTGTCTTTTAGAATCTATTGTAATTATTGTTGTTTGCTTTTTGACTTAGAGTAGATCATAAGTGATGGAAATTTGTTTCCTAAAATTCTTAATCTTCCAGCACAGCAGGTTTCTAGATTATATAGTAAGATGTTTTTCTGGAGAAGACGCAACAGAAATGTGAGTTTCTAATTAGCTAGTAATTTCCTAAACTGCCTTTCCACTTAAAGCTGCATTTTTTTCATAAACCCCTGAAAACAGCTATATGTGGAAAGGCGTCTTTTTTATGTGAGAGATTGTTTTTACTTTCCCAAAATTGCCCACTTTATCATCCAAGCATCTCATCAATCCTGAAGTGAAATGGTGGAATAATTTCCAGCGGAGGCACAGCTGGGAGCAGGTGACGGTGCAGGGAACAATTTGTGTGGCTTGGTGGCTGGCAGACAAAAGACAGACAATCTTTATTTCGGATAGGCAGCAGGCCCCACCTGGACCAGAGAAAAACTAGTTCTCTGGTTGCAGATAATTCCAAGATTAATAGTCTTTTCTGTGTGCTGTTCTGAAGTTTACAATGCTTGGAACTTTTCACTTTGCAGTTGTAGAATATACATTGCTTCTACTTCTCTTGTTTAGTTTACTTTTTAGTAGGACTGGTTGCTTAATCAAATTAATAACATTAATTAGCCCCTATTTTCAGGTAAAGTCCAAAATAGAGTTTTTGTTTTGGATTTATGGCTATGCGCATCCTATGTAGAGTCTGATCAGTCCCTGTTGCCCATGCCAGGAACTGAACAGACGCCACGCAGGCTGCACTGATATAATACCACTCTAGATCACGGCAGGCTTCCACTGTAACAGCAGCTTAAACCACTAAAGTGCTGCGTTCAATAGTGACTGTGGCATCTACGAAGAAGGGGGCTTTGTCTGTAAACATCTGTCCCCCATAAATGCAGGGATAGGGTGCTGATGCATTGCCATGGTATCCAAGGACTTAGTAAAGGCCCCCTGCCCTGCCCTGACTATATGCCTATGTGGCACAGCCTAATAGACAGTCTTTCACTGTTACAATATGAGCTATAATGCATTAGAATATAATGTATATTTATGCATTATGAAAGCAATGTACCCTAGCTGGAATGAAAAACGTAGTAATAAATATTTTTTTTTATACAAATAAACCAAAAAAGTGGTAAAAGCACACGGAAAATACATGTTATTGCCAAAATGTATGATAAGGATAGCATGTTATTTAAACTGCCCCAAGAACAAAGTAAAAAATGCAAAATAAAAACTGAATTTTTTTCCTATCTCCCCCCCCCCCCCCAAAGAAAATGAATAAATGTTATTAAGTCCCATGTACCCCAAAATGGCACCAACGGAAATTTTATTTTATTCAGCTGAAAACAAACCCTCATGCAGCTACATAGGTGTAAAATAAATGCGTAATGGCTCTGGCATGCAGCAACATAAAAAAAACCTATCCTTTTTGTATTATTTTGCAATTATTGTGCAAAAGAACAAAACAAAGTATATGTCGCAGATATAAAGTGCAGAGAAAGATGGCGGAATAGCTTTTTTCTCCATTACCTCCCAAAATAAGTTAGTGAAAGTTAATAAGTTATATGTACCCCAAAATAGTGTCAAAATGGCTACAAAAAAAATCAAGATTAAAATTGATAATAGTTCTTGAGGGGGACAAAATCGCCATGCCCTACTTTTTGCCAACGCCTGTTATAAGTATAATAATACAATAAAGCAGAACACATAGTGCGCTTCATGCCTCTGTTTGACGTATACATAAAAAAAAAAAAAGGATTCAAAAACGCAGCACACCATGTTCTTGTATCCTGCAGATCTTTTATTTATTTTTTACAATGGAACTCTATGGGAAACGGATGCCACTGTATGGTATCAGTCCGAGGCCTCCGCTTAACATATACGTTAAATGGATGGGAAAAAACGTGATGTGAACCCAGTCTATCACACCTGGGTGTTCTACTACCTCTCATTCCCTCAGCTTTGTAACTGCACAATTAAAAGGTACCTATACATATGAGAATATACTTCAGTGGTTATACAGTAAATGTTGATTTTCTAGTCTATCTCATATGTATCTATCCTGCCATTTGATCTTCTGAAATTAAATGGCACACAAGGATATGCAGTTTAATTTCCAATTGTTGGCATTTAAGCCGTAGTTCAAAGTTTGGTCTGCCTTATGTGACTGTAAAAGGAATTATTCTGCAGATCAGCAATATCCTTTATGTATCTTCATAAAATAAGAGGATCTGAACCCCAATTGCACGTCTGGGATATCTTGATTGGAAACACATTAGCAATAGTGATTTCCTTTTCTGAAGCTTTGCGTTCTTTCAGCACCTAGTTCGAGCAGTGATAAGTCTTTGATCTTTCTGCAGGACAACCTCCCAGTGTTCGGTCACTGACTTCTGTGATGTGGTTGGTTAGGTGCCGTGTGTAGTTTAGAAAAGTCCACAGTAAGTGGTAGCTACACACTGAATGTGGCTATTGATGGCAGTGATTTTGCTGAAAAATTCTTATAAAGTTTTTTGTTTTGTTTTTACCGTTCTTTCAGGCAGTGAATTACTAATCTATTTACAGACGCAAAACTCAGTAGGAACTGTGATTTTTTTTAAGACATTGGTGATCATTTATGAACAGATGTACACAGCTTTTTGGTGTATATCTGTTGCAGATTGCGGTACAAAGGTTATTTGTGCCACAATCTGCAACTTTTTCCCCTTTTGCACCACTCACACCAGGTCTAAAAACGGGGGTGGATGAGGAAAAGGGCGGGCCAGCAATAATTTTCTATGTCGGTTTTAGGAGTAGAAAATGGTCTAAATATATGCCAGCAAGGAAGCTGGGTGTCAGACTCCCACCGATCAGGTACTGATGACCTGTACAGGAGGTAGGTCATCAGTATTAAAATCTTGGAAAACCCCTTTAAGTGTCTCCATAATCTTGGCAAATGAGTTCAAAAAATGTTATAGAAAAACTTTTAAATTCTAGATTCCAAATCTACAGTCATGAGAAAAACAAAGTACATCCTCTTTGAATTCTAGAGTTTTACATATCGGGAGATATAACAAAAAAAAATCTGGTTTTTAGAAGGTCCTAAAACTATATAAACACAACCTCAGATGAAAGCAACACATGATAAACTAAATTGTGTTCTTATTTATCTAAAACTATGGCAAAATGCAGAAGCTAAAAATTAGCAAGAAAAATGAAGTACACCCCTACTGCTTCATCAGGAATTAAGAGAGTAAGTAGCAGTCAGGTGCTGCTAATCAAATACTATTAATTAATTGAGCGTGACTACCTCTAAAACAGCAAGGGTTCTGGTAGCGTTAACACAATGCCAAGGAGGAAAGTCTTCATTGTAGAGAAGCAATTGTTGCTGCCCACAAATCTGGGAAGGGTTAGAAGTCTATTTCCAAACATTCTGAAGTCAGAAGATTGGTAACCAGATTTAATACAAATCGCCTACATTATTAAACTGATTTCTTGGCCCTATTGAGGCTTGTGTACTTACTTTAAAAATCCATGTCAGAATGTCAGTATAATTTTTTTTAAAGTTTTCCAACAACTGTAGTTTAGGAGTCCAGCTCGGTCTGGACTTTTAAAATGCCCATTTTATTATCCAGCGGGAAAACTTAAAAAAATATATTACTCTGCCTTTGTGACATGGATTTTCGTAGTAAGAACACCAATCTCATCAGGTATAATTTAGTTATGTATCTAGTTTGTATTGTGAAACCTGGTGAGAGATCCTCTTCGAGCAAATGATAATAAATAAATGAGTAAGCACTCAAAACTCAAAATTTAATTGGATACAAATGCTTATTAGCCACTTAAATTTTGGAGGAGTGTGTCGAGGAAAGACCCAGACAAGCATTTAAGCTCCAGAAGAACTCAGAAGCTACAAATTATTAACCTAGCGCATATAACCTTTTTGTTTTTGCACTATTATTGATTGTATGAAGCAGGTACAGCATTCTATTCGCTTGGTATTGAAGGCATACCATGTTTGCAGCATATCTGCTTGTGTCTCAGTTTTTCCCTTGTATATGACATCACTGTAGATGTGTAATTTGAGTCTGGAAATAGGGTAAATCGTGCGGTGGACTTGGGAGGGGTACAGTGTGCCCTTACAGGTTGCTGTCTAATGTCCAAATTGCTGATCACAGGGTCTTTATGTGTCGGTAATGTGCGCTGTTATATAAGCTTAAATATATTCCACCGGGGAGGAAGGCGGGATAGGTTACATACGCTGTTCCTAAGTGCGATAAAAATAAAACTCCATTACTCACTTTAAGCAGGTGCTTTTTATATGAGATTTTCAAGAAGTATAAAGCTGGTGGTAAAATGATTGGTTTGCACAGACTCTGATCAGGCTGTGTGTACCCCTCTGTGGGGCATTATGCTGGGTTTGGACTATGCTGAATTTGCCATCATTCTTCATGATCTTTCCAGGGAAGTCAAATATTGCATGTACATTACGTTATGAGAAAGAGATCTTGTATACAATTTTCTGCATAAATTTATTGGTTAGATAGCATCGGGCATTTACCGTATTTTTCGCCCTATAAGACGCACCGGCCCATAAGACGCAACTAGGTTTTAGAGAACAATAAGAAAAAAATATTTGCCATTACACCTCAGGTCAGACCAGCAATCAGACCCTAAAGTTAATCAGACCTCAGCTTACAGCCCCAATCAGACCCCCAATGTCAATCATACCTCAAATCAGACCCTCAATGCCTCAGATCAGCCCCCATATGTCAGCCATCTATCAGCCCCCATATGTCAGCCATCTATCAGCCCCCATATGTCAGCCATCTATCAGCCCCCATATGTCAGCCAGCAGCCCCCATATGTCAGCCAGCAGCCCCCATATGTCAGCCAGCAGCCCCCATATGTCAGCCAGCAGCCCCCATATGTCAGCCAGCAGCCCCCATATGTCAGCCAGCAGCCCCCATATGTCAGCCAGCAGCCCCCATATGTCAGCCAGCAGCCCCCATATGTCAGCCAGCAGCCCCCATATGTCAGCCAGCAGCCCCCATATGTCAGCCAGCAGCCCCCATATGTCAGCCATTAGCCCCTATATATTCAGCCATCATCCCCATATATTCAGCTATCAGCCCCATATATCAGCCATCAGCTCCTATATGTCATCCATCAGCCCCATATATCAACCCCTATATGTCAGCTATCAGCCCCCAGTGCAAATAAAATGAAAAAAACTCACCTCTCCTGCTCCTGCTCCTGGACGCCACCTCTCCTCACCATCGCGATCCTCTTTATCCGGCTGTAGGGTGTGTATCGCGGCGCACAGTGTGAGGTCACAGAGCGCCCTCACGCTGTATACAGCCAATGGCCAAGCCGAGGACCAGGAAGCAGTGAGTACAGAGCCTTCACCGCTTCCCGCTCCTCCGGTACTCCATTAGTATTCGCCTCATAAGACGCAGGGGCATTTTCCCCCCACTGTACATGTTTCCTATATTATAATTTGATCATAGACTAGACTGGTTCTTCCAAATATTATCAATGTATTTTCAGTTGATGTACAGTGCTTTGAAAAAATATTCATACCCCTAGAACTTTTCCACATTGTTTCATGTTACACCCACAAACTTTAAAGGGGTTATCCAGTTCTTAAAATGCCTTCACAATGCCCAGGCCCCTCCTATGGATCATCCTTACTCCGCTCCCCAGCACCTGGTCACTCCGGATCCCTGCACGTTCAACGCTGTATGTCCCCGATGCGTGGGTCAAAACATCTGACAGCAGGGGGTGCAGCCAATAGCAGGACGCGACAGTGACCAGCCCCCTTGCATCACGAGATGTAGTCCGCCTTTCCATCACTTACCCTCCAGTCAGACAAAAGTGTTTTGTAGAGCAGCACCCACGGACATAAATGGCCACACCAGTAATGCAACAGCCGAGCCACGACCGCAGATCCTCAGCAGTCGACCGTATAGTAAATGAAGAGAGGTAGCAGCAATAGGCTTGACAAAGGCTGGGATACAGCCGAAACGTTGCTGCTTGATTTTATGGCACACTTTCTGTAAAGTCCGTCCAATAAAGGATTCACTGGAGTCAGTCACTGACCACAGTGGTGACGTCATGTATCAGCTGACATCACTGTTTACTACCTACTTCGTGCTTTACTTGCATACTTATATGTCTCGTGCCACTGGATCTAATGAATGTCAATGGTGTTGCAGAGCGACACGCGACTTTTAAAAGAAATCTGTACCAGATAGATGTTGTGTTGCAAGTCACATGTGACTTTTACTCCATTATCTTTAGTGTAAGTTGAATGTGACTTGCAACTTGTCACATGACATGTCACTGTGTAGCCCCAGCCTTAGACCCCAATCACATGACTGTGTGATGGCCGTCACCGTTTTGCGGACTGCAAACTGTGGATCCGCAAAACATTGGCAGCAGCCGAGTGCACCCCACATTGTGGTGAGAACACATTGTCTTTAATGGGTCAGCAATCCGCATGTTGCGGACAAATATAGGACATATCTTATCTTTGTGGTGCGGACCCGGAAGGGACATGTCCTGTCTTTGGCCGCATCTTGCGGTTCATGGACCCATCGAGGTCAGTGGGTCCGCACCGCAATGCAGGGTGCACACGGCTGGTGCCCATGTTTTTTTAGATCCACGGTTTGTAGTCCGCAAAACAGGTTCGGTCGTCACACAGCCATGTGAGACCTTATTTAGGTTGCACTGATCCTCTGATCACAACAGCTGCTTTTTGTTTTCCCTAAAAGGAACGTGTCATCAGAAAATGAACTATTGTTTTTTTTATAAGAATTTGATTTAAACATATTTTTGAGAAGTTTTGCTGATTTTTGTTTTTAGTTTTTCATGTCACAGTCTGTGTTTTAAAAACAAGTCCTAGATTTGTACAGTTTTCACTCTGGCCACTAGGCTAATAATATGCTGACAATTTTTGTTCCGTAGAGATCACTTTTCAGTAGTTATCTCAGGCTTGCAATGAAAAGTATAACTCCTGTACAGATAGCACAGGATCTATCATTCATAGTAGGT
Organism: Bufo bufo; assembly: GCF_905171765.1. Lineage (NCBI taxonomy): Eukaryota > Metazoa > Chordata > Amphibia > Anura > Bufonidae > Bufo > Bufo bufo. The sequence goes on along the minus strand of NC_053393.1, from coordinate 78,758,282 downwards.
GACGATCGCAACTTATCTCCTCCCCCTCGCTGCACAATAAGCCGTGCACAGGTCACAGAGTATGTCTGCAAAACTCTCCTATAGACATCACCAAACATCTCCAGTCTATTGTGGCTATGATCCATGCGACTGCCATAAAGCATTTGTTAAAATGCAGTTTTCAGCAGCTCAGGCAAGAAGGCTGCCCCCATAATCATATACAGAAACTATATTAATAATATACAATGAGAAAATATTTTTTACTCCTTTTATTTAGTAAAATATTTTATATTTGATCCCTTTTAAGATAAAAAAAAATCTTTTTAAAAAATTTCATTTTATTCTATTACTGTGTACTGATTGTCTTTCATTATCCTTTCTAAAGTAGCCATCGGTTCCTGAATAGTCAGACTGCTTTTTTTTTGTTATCACTTAACTTGCCCTTATGGTGCATGTGCGCTGGATAACCCTTTTATACCGTACATATTACCTTTTCCATATACTGCCTTTTTTCCTTATATATCCATTTTAATCCCTTTTCAGTTTTCTTCACCCTTGTACTATATGCCTCCGGTATGCTCTGGAATCCACTACCATGTCCAATTAAAGTAACCTTTACCCGTGCAGGTTTTATGTGTTCCCCGAGATCACACCTCATCAGGAAAGCTTTTCCAGCTCTGTAGGATGATTTCTTGAATGCGTAAAGCTGCACTGACATGCAGAGGTTTGCTTCTACTTCACTCATAAATCACACACAACATACGATTGAAGCATTTCAATGACTGTAAAGTAGATTTCTGGAGTTTGGTGTTCTCTTGAATAATAGACGAGTGTTGCTGGCTTTGGTGGATTTAAAATGGCAGTGGCATTGTTGGCTGATTGTTGCACAAAAGATTTAAAGGGGTTGTGCAAGATTTGGGGAGCGAAGGGGGGTGAGTTTGGCAGACCAAAATCCCCCCACCCCCAACTTGGCCGGACCTGTAAAGGGAAGCTTACTTATCTGCTTCCTAGCACCAGCTCCTCCCAGCATGTGATGCTCCTCTGGGCTTCCTCGCTGTAAACATCCGGTTTGACATCACTGCAGCCAATCACTGGCCGTGGCCGTGACCAGCGACATAATGAATGGTTACATGACCAACCCAGGCCTGGAGGAGAAGGAGCAGGGAGCCAGTGCAGGGAATCCGGTAAGTAAGTAAGCTTCCCTGTACATGTCCAACCAAGTGTGTGTGGTGTTTTTTTTTTTTTTTCCTCCCTTTGCCCCCCGTTATTGCACAACCCTAATAAGGAACTTTCTATGAAATTGGCAGTAAAACTGGGCATACACACATGCATTGGATACATTTCGGCAGGTCCTGCAGATTTCTGTGGCACTGGCAACCTAATCTGCACTGATACAGCCCAACTTTTCCCTTGTATCTGAAGTTGAATTTCAGCATGTCAAATTCTTTGTTACCCAGAAAGATTAGCACTGCCCAAAAATCTCAGCCGCAACCTCTTTCGGTCCATGCATACATATTTTTTGGGGGAAATTTTTCTCCGTACTGTGCTGTGGAATATGTATGGTACGTTATTAGGAGATCTCCGCTCGGATCCCCTTTCTATGAGCCCACCTGTCCCCCATCGGTGTATACTTTTACATGGTCATCCAATCATTAGACTGACCAGCATGTAATGCTACATTTCCCCTGCGTGTCCGGTTGGACAGAGGCTACCCTCAGCTGTTTGCTCGGACAGCTTGTACTTCGACATGGGTTGCCTTTGTGATGCACAGTATTTGGGACTCATGGAAGCCTGTAGATCGATGCACATGATGACCATGTAAGGAATACACAGATGGGGACAAGCATTAGTTCATACCAGTGTTTCTTGAAAATAGCTCCGTTTTTTTTCTTGGTACATAATAGTTTATTCGGCAGAAGAGTCTCAGACTGGCAGCTTCATTTCATAGATATCCATTTATATTTTATATCTGCTGGTATCCAGTTGCAAATGTGTCTGTAATACCACAAACAATTGATTAAGCATACTGTAAATGAGACGTCTTTGTTATATTTGCCTTAGTGAAGCAAGACCGCGCTAAAGTACATCTGTTAGACAACAGATGGACGTTAAATTATATTTTGATGGAGTTTTCAGGAAGTTTAAGCAAAGTTATTGGAAACTTCGGAAATCAAAAATAATTTGGCTACTGCAAAACCAAAGATAATGGCAATGCGTAACCTGGTGACCTCTGCTAGCAATGTGAGTAGTAGTGTGTCCGGCATAGTCGGAAGTCATGAAAAGCCTGATTTGCAGAGCCTATTGGCTCAGAGCATGGTGGTATAACGGAAATATTCATTGCTCCATCCATCTGACCAAATCATTGTGTAGCCCCCTGCCCTGAACTTCGGTTGAGTACAGCTGTGTGGTTGGACATGTTATGTGCCCATTGGTTTTACCTTTGGAGGACATCGCTAAGGCCCCTTTCACACGGGCGAGTATTCCGCGCATGTGCAATGCTTGAGGTGAACGCATTGCACCCGCTCTGAATCCTGACCCATTCATTTCTATGGGGCTGTGCACATGAGCTGTGATTTTTACGCATCACTTGTGCGTTGCGTGAAAATCGCAGCATGTCCTATATTCTGCGCTTTTCACTCAACGCAGGCCCCATAGAAATGAATGGGGCTGCGTGAAAATCGCATAGCATCCACAAGCAAGTGCGGCTGGAATTTTCACGGATGGTTGCTAAGGAGACGAGGGATGAGCGACCCGGGACCCCATTTCCTTTATTATTTTCCATTATAACATGGTTATAATGGAAAATAATAGCATTCTTTACTACAAAATGCTAAGTAAAATGTCCATTGAAGGTTAAAAAAATAAGAAGAACCTTCTATCTTCATTCAGCAGGACCTGCACTGACGTCACCGCGCTCACCACCTGGTGAGCTTGATGATGTCAGCTAAGGTCCTTTTGCAGGTCCTTAAAGAAGAACAAAGAGGAGGATCCCGGCTGCACGATCAAGTGGATGAGTTGAGTAGTGTTTTTATTTTTTTTTAACCCTCAATTGACATTTGACTTTGCATTCTGTATTAAAGAATGCTATTATTTTCCCTTATAACCATGTTATAATGGAAAATAATAAAATCTACGGAACACCGAACCCAAACCCGAACTTCAGTGAAGAAGTTCAGGTCTGGGTACCAAACATTCCATTTTTTATCACGCACGTGCAAAACGCATTGCACTCACTCGGAAAAAACTGAAGAACGCAACGATTTTCCTTGAACGCACCCGCATCCTATCCCGCCCTCACCCGCGACACCCGCGTGAAAGAGGCCTAAAGGCCCCTTTCAGACGGGTTATGGGAAACTCATCCTTAGAGCTTGTTCACACGAACATATGGGTTCCGTTGCCATATTGCGGACTGCATATGCGGATCCGCAATAAACGGACACCGTTCCGTGTGCATTCCGCATCACGGATGCGGACCCATTCACTTAAGATGCAGAGCGGTGCGGAACGGAAACCCACGGAAGCACTACGGAGTGCTTCTGTGGGGTTCCGTTCCGTACTTCAGTTCCACACAAATATAGAACATGTCCTATCTTTTTGCGGAACGGAGGTATGCGGACCCATTCAAGTTGAATGAGTCTGGATCCGTCCTGGAGGCCTTACAAACGTTATCTGTGCATTGGGTCCGCAATGCACGGATAATGTTCGTGAGGCCTCCGGGACGCAATATGGCAACGGAACCCATACGTTCGTGTGAACAAGCCCTAAGGATGAGTTTCCCATAATCCGTCTGAAAGGGGCCTTTAGGCCTCTTTCACGCGGGTGAGGGCGGGATAGGATGCGGGTGCGTTCAGGGAAAATCGTTGCGTTCTTCAGTTTTTTCCGAGCGAGTGCAATGCGTTTTGCACGCACGTGATAAAAAACGGAATGTTTGGTACCCAGACCTGAACTTCTTCACAGAAGTTCGGGCTTGGGATCGGTGTTCTGTAGATTTTATTATTTTTCATTATAACATGGTTATGCTGTCCATTCTAAACTTTTGACAGGTGCGCTTTGTTTCCATCCATGTTCTGAAAGTCAGAATTTTCCCAACTCCCAGTCTCCTGCTATACGTGTTAGCAGTCCAATGTGACTCCTATATTTGGGTTACATTCCTTTGTCCCGCTGCTCTTGGCATTCATGGCCTGATCACTGCGGCCCAGGGTCTCGTAGGTGTAGGCAGCCTCTACTCTCCCTAGGGAGCACGCGCACGTCCCTCTCGGCTTTACCTTCAGCGCAGCTTCTACCCCTTCTCTCAGCGACTCTAAACCGTATATCACCCTATAGTAAAACAACTGTTATAGAAAGGGGTCACAGTTTAAAAAAAAGTAACATTTTCCCAGAATACATATTTTTTTTTTATTAAAGCCCCCAATAAAGCTAAAATTATTTACATAACCTAACAGAAAAATGTTATTTATGGCTTTCAAAGACGCGTGTACTGTAATACGTAACAAAACGGAAAATGCATCTGTTCGGGGAGGGGGGGGAGAGGTGTGAATGGCGCAATTGTGAACAGGTGAAGAATGCGTTTTTAAGAAAATAGTTTTATTAAAAAAAAACTTTCAAGACTTGGACTTTGGTTTATGAAATACACTGAGGAAATGTTGAACCGTACTTATGATTTTGGCTAGGTGACGACTATTTCCAAGCTAAGACTATTCTCTAAACTTTCTGTCCGTGTTATTGATAAGCCGCGCCAGGCGATTGTCTTCAGTCTAGTCTCTGCTGTTAACACCTCCCGGAGTCGGACAGGTGTGGAGCTCGAGAAGTAACCCTGGAAAATGCGGTGATACGGAGACTTGAAGTGATGCCGACTTGTTAAGTGAAATAATCGAGTCTCTCGGTCTGTCCACATTGCCAGACAGAAGAGGAATGATCTAATAGACTGTGAGAATTGAGATAGAGAAGCGGGTAATGTAGGTGGGCCAAGTGTTTCTGATCTGCCATCAGTTTTTATGTTGTCAGATCAGTGCAGCCCAGGCTTGCAGTCCGCTGTCTGACAGTAGGATTGCTCCCTCGGGAGGAGGAATGCTTGAAAGTGAATTCATACTTTCCTGTATTAAGCATCACTTCCATGCTGTCTAAAGACTCCGACTTGATAAACGCTGGCACATGCGGGGAGTATAACAAGTGTGTGACGGACTCCACAGGCCAGCCAACTTATTCTCCATTGACTGGCCAGACTTGCAGGCTGGACTAGATACACAGCACAGCCATGTAGAGTTGAGCACCATTGTATTTCTATAAAACAAACACTTCCTTCAGCCTACTAATCCCATCATGTACTTCATTCTGATAAGCAGAGCAATATATATATATATATATATATATATATATTCACACACATACATTTATATATGTATACATTTATATTGCTTGTATTCCTTAGGAAATAACGATGCTGTAGCGCTTCTCCTTAGAACTTTGCGTTGTACCATTCCTCTGTTATTCTTCCTGGAAAAGTAATAATATTATGACCATTGGGCAGTAAAGGGTTTTTCACATAGAAATAATTCATCACCTATCCACTAGATGGATGATTTTTGTCCGATTTACAGGGAGGGTCCAATAATTAGGACCCCTAGCCAGGGGCGGATTAGCCATAGACCTTACAGAGAAATTTCCCGGTGGACCGATGTCCAGAGGGCCGTATCTGAGCCCTCCTCAACGCCGGCCAGTGGAAGTTTTTGGGGATGTATTTAGTGACTGTGGTATTTGGCTCTGTTGGGGTGGTATAATGTGCCACAATATGGTATTGCTGGCCCTGCCTTCCATCAATTTGGACCCGACTACAAAACGGGGCCACTTAGCATTTGCAAGAACAGTGTTTCCCTAAGTCTCTTTTCTGAATGAAGTGATCGTGCACATGATAGTCCATTCACTTTTATGGGAAGGATGGAAAACTGTCTGTGGGATAGCTCCGTTAAAGGGAAAGGGTCATCCGAAAATGACTTATTGTTTAAATCATGTTTTTATTTAAATTTTTTATTTTTTTTTGCTGTTTTTAAAAATAAAAAAAAGAATCTAATCTAATAGTGCACCCTATGTTACATCGTTCTTTTTTTTAAAAATGTTATGCCAGTTTACCATAGTTATGTAAAAAAAAAAAACATATTGCCTCCCTGTACAATTTATTCTTACCCCATTTCTCCTCCCAGTACCCAGTCGTATTTAGTATTGTGATAAGTACTATGCTGCGATAGACATCAGTGTTTCATAGCCCTCAGCAGCTAGATCATCCCTGCCAGTAGCCGTCCTGTTCATGTCTGTTGAGCAGCAAAGAGACGACGGGACCGAGAGCTACAGTACTGCGCGTGCTCTGCGCATGCGCGCTGCCGAGACCCTAGCCATGCTCACTGCAAAATTATGAGAAAGGATGCCGCAGGTTTACCAACAATGACGGGGACCCTGACTGAAGAGTGTGCATTGTGCAAAATCATACATTGAAAAATCTATGTATTTAATAAAATATGTATATTGACATGATCTAACACTTCTAAACCTGATTACTGAGTTATGCAAGAGCTAAGAGTCTACAGAATGAGAAATTTACATCCCCGGACCATAAGAGCGCCTCATCATTAACATTAGTTTTCACCTTTACTATGCATGTTTAATTAGGCTACATATTAGACCAGGCATCCACAAACTACGGCCCTCCAGCTGTTGTAAAACTACAACTCTCACAGTGCCCTGCTGTAGGCTGATACCTGTAGGCTGTTCGGGCATGCTGGGAGTTGTAGTTTTACAACAGCTGGAGGGCCGCAGTTTGAGGATGCCTGTATTAGACTCTGTTCACACTGAGACTGAAGACTCATTTCAAGTCAAGTCAATGTGGTCTGTTTTGCAATGGCTCCGTCTGCCCTGATAGGGGACGACATGATACTAATGTGAACAGATCCTTTGAAAAGGCACTTGTAAGCCAAGTTATTGCACTTCGTGGTCTGATTATATGGGGTGTCAGATCATTCCAAACCTATACAAGGTGCATGAATGGGCGTTAGTGAATATTTCCCTGTGCTGTTAGCTGGAGGACTGTGCCACAAACCCTCCTGCCAAATCCTGGACACCTGCAGAACGGCGCAACTTCAAACAGGGTAATGCAGAACATCTTGTGAATGCATTAAAATGAATAGTGTATGAATATGAATCCATTCTGCTTTCTGATGTTTGATAATTAAAACGAAAAAAAAAAAGCGAAATGATAGTTTTACTGTCCGATTGAATGAATATTAAAGTATATTACAATTCAACAGGCTAGTACATTTGCAGCTTTCTTTTATTAGGTGTGAAATCCAAGAATGCGCTGCCAACTCTGGAGGGTTCTATCCAGAATGTTGAACTGAAATTCTGCAGCACATCATTGGTCAAATGTGTCTCCGGGACCCTGGGATCAATAAAAATTTGTGCCAAAGCCCCAGGTATGTGCAGCTGGACCGTATAAAAGTTTATTGCCTGTATAGGAGAATTGGCCTTACTTTTTACAAGGAGAGTTACTGAAACAAGAATTTATTCATTGTTCCTATGAATCAGAGATTTAGCGTGTTTTAATTTTATCATGCCAGCATAATACATTATAGCTATTGCGGAGTACAATTTAATTTTCATCTTTGTATTCTGGTGCTAGATTTCTGTTCTTGTGCTTTTATTCAAGGTGGGTCATAAAGTACATTGTAAACAGCACCACAATTACTAACAGTATGTGATGAAGTGCACACTCCTTGTCCATTCTGGGTCATTCTGGGTGATAATTGGGAGATCTCCTTTGCCCTGGTTGGTGCTTTTTAATGGGAGGGAAGGCTCTGTGCTCCGAATGTTATGGGTCAGATTTAAAAAAAAAAAGCATTTTTTTTTCTTTGACACAAGACTTTTCTGTGTTTCGAAGGCTCAAAAACACTAAGCAAAGACTGCCAAGTGCACGGCACGTCTGAAAGGAAATTTGTTCTGCTTTCATTGTAAGGCGCAAACATGACAACATTATGTAATGCTTTGTTTCTCCAGGGATTAACAAGTTCTTTACTTAAAAAACATGATTTAATTTTACTCAATTAGTTTAATTAAACATTGACTTGTTCAACTGTACATGCCAGACACTTTTTTTTATCGGCCACAGGGAAGTCATGTTCTGCACCATCTCCTGTAACAGACAGTTTCATTATGTTCCAGACTTGAATTTGTTTTGCAGTTTTGTGTTATTGTACTTTTGTTTTTGCGTGTTTTAAGCCAAGCCTACTGTACGTGAGAAAAAAAGCCTACTCACCTGCTCCCTGGCTTTCTTCGTTAGTCTTCCGGCCCCCATCTGTAAAGTTCTGTATGGACAGGGTCACATGTGCGACTGCAGCCGATGACTGTCTTCAGCAGTGATGTGTCCCCGTCAGTGCTGGGTCACGTGACACTTGGGGACCCGTCACCAGTAAGGGCAGTCTTTGGCTGCAGTGGTACACGTGACCCCATGCATCTGGATGGACGCAGTAGGGAACCAAGAAGCCGGAATGGATAGATAGCAGGTGAGTATGCTTTTTTTCAACAGGTAGAGCAGGATTGGCTTAAAGGGGTTCTACACCTTTTTATTACTGATGCTCTATCCTTTGGATAGATCAGCATCTAATCGGCGGGAGTCCGCCACCCGAGACCTCTTCCGATAAGCTGTTTGAGAACTCAACCCCATTTCCTTTAATGGAGCTGTGGTATTATATGTCACACAACCCATGGACAGGCGCGGGCTATTTTTGGAATAAAGCCGCCAAGTTTTTTCTAATCTTTGAGAACCCCTTTCAACTTTTTGAGATCTCTATGTTGCCTTTTCTATTTCTAAATGTCGGGATATAACCCTAACCCTTCTCGCTGTTTCCGGCAGGCCAGTGACATCACGACTACTATCACTGGCCTGGGCACAGGGAAAAACCCTTTAAGATGTGGTCCATGTGCATGCTGCATTTTGTTGCACACTCATTGATTTCCATGGGTCCACATTCTGTGGACAAGCATAGGATATATTCTATTGTTTGCGGAATGGACACACAGATGCAGATCTTGGACCCATTCAAATCAGTGAGTCGGCAGCAAAATGTGACATCGACACCCTTAGGCCCCTTTCACACGGGCGAGTATTCCACGCGGATGCGATGCGTGAGTTGAACGCATTGCACCCGCACTGAATCCCGACCCATTCATTTCTATGGGGCTGTTCACATGAGCGGTGATTTTCACACATCACTTGTGTGTTGCGTGAAAATCGCAGCATGCTCCTCTTTGTGCGTTTTCCACGCAACGCAGGCCCCATAGAAGTGAATGGGGTTGCGTGAAAATCGCAAACATCCGCAATCAAGTGCGGATGCGGTGCGATTTTCACGCACGGTCGCTAGGAGACGATCGGGATGGAGACCCGATTATTATTTTCCCTTATAACATGGTTATAAGGGAAAATAATAGCATTCTGAATACAGAATGCATAGTAAAATAGCGATGGAGGGGTTAAAATAATAATAATAATAATAATTTAACTCACCTTAATCCATTTGATCGCGCAGCCCGGCTTCTCGTCTGTCTCCTTTGCTGAACAGGACCTGTGGTGACGTCACTCCAGTCATCACATGATCTTTTACCATGGTGATGGATCATGTGATGACCGGAGTGACGTCACCACAGGTCCTGTTCCTGCAATGAATGCTCACCACAGGTCCTGTTCAGCAAAGAAGACAGAAGGAGATGTCGGGCTGCGCGATCAAGTGGACTAAGGTGAGTTAAAAAAAATATATATTTAACCCCTCCAGCGCTATTTTACTATGCATTCTGTATTCAGAATGCTATTATTTTCCCTTATAACCATGTTATAAGGGAAAATAATCCAATCTACAGAACACTGATCCCAAGCCTGAACTTCTGTGAAGAAGTTCGGGTTTGGGTACCAAACACGCGCGATTTTTCTCACGCGAGTGCAAAACGCATTACAATGTTTTGCACTCCCGCGGAAAAATCGTGTGTTCCCGCAACACACCCGCACATTTTCCCGCAACACACCCGCACATTTTCCCGCAACGCCCGTCTGAAAGAGGCCTTAGGCCTCCTGCATATAAGTGCGGTTGAATTGACATATGCACACTGTAACGGACCGTTTCAGCAGACAAGGGGTTAAAATCCGTTTAGGCGATCTGCCCCTTTCTGAGAGACAGGCACAGCTACTGCAGAACACCAAACTCCCGAACTGGATACAAAATAGCACTCCAAACTGGAACCTCACGAATAGCTGCTAGCAGACGAACAGGAATCAGCTTACACTCCTGGCAATCAGTCTCTAACAGCATACAGTGGATCCCCCCAATAACGAGACAAGGCTCCGTGTTGAGGGTCAAGCAGTGGTCTGAGGTGCTGGCACACCCAGCCTGGTTTTTATTACAGTTGTTGCAAATACAGGTCCGCCCACAGGGAGGTATACAACAACCAAGCCCATCTGGTGTACACGCCCCTAGGGGACCAGAATGAAGACTGTGACATAGGACAGATATGCAGCACTGCAGGATACACAGAGACAATACATCCCCACAATGCATCATGGTTTCCTCCTCTCTGCCCTGGAGACACCCGAGGAGTAATCCAATTATCTCTCAAGACAAAGAGAAATCACCAATACACATGTGGGGACAACAGAACAGAAATCACCATTTAAACATACAATGTCACAACCCTTTTCAATACACAGACATTTAACATCCCAAAATTGCACGAATTAGACCCGGAGTTCAAGTTAGTTCAAGTCCTTTGTGAACAAATGAGGCCTGGCTGATGAGAGGGCCCATAATCCTGGGGCAAGAGGCCAGCAGCCAGGCCCCTCCAAAACCCAGTGGCGAGGTTGGTTTCGCCACACACACATTTCTGGGGATTTATAGTCAGGTCCATAAATATTGGGATGGACAAGGTGTGCTTTAACAGCAGACTGTCCGCTTTAATTTGAGGGTATTTACATCCAAATCAGGTGAACGGTGTAGGAATTACAACAGTTTGCATATGTGCCTCCCACTTGTTAAGGGACCAAAAGTAATGGGACAATTGGCTTTTCAGCTGTTCCATGGCCAGGTGTGTGTTATTCCCTCATTATCCCAATTACAATAAGCAGATAAAAGGTCCAGAGTTCATTTCAAGTGTGCTATTTGCATTTAGAATCTGTTGCTGTTAAGAGAAGACTTCACCAGAGTGAATACAGAGGGTTCACCACAAGATGTAAACCATTGGTGAGCCTCAAAAACAGGAAGGCCAGATTAGAGTTTGCCAAACGACATCTAAAAAAGCCTTCACAGTTCTGGAACAACATCCTATGGACAGATGAGACCAAGATCAACTTGTACCAGAGTGATGGGAAGGAGAAGAGTATGGAGAAGAAAAGGAACTGCTCATGATCCTAAGCATACCACCTCATCAGTGAAGCATGGTGGTGGTAGTGTCATGGAGTGGGCATATATGGCTGCCAATGGAACTGGTTCTCTTGTATTTTTTGAAGTGTTTCGGGCAATATTATCTGCTCATATTCAGCCAAATGCTTCAGAACTCATTGGACGGCGCTTCACAGTGCAGATGGACAATGACCCAAACAACCAAAGAGTTTTTTAAGGGAAATAAGTGGAATGTTATGCAATGGCCAAGTCAATCACCTGACCTGAATCCGATTGAGCATGCATTTCACTTGCTGAAGACAAAACTGAGGGGAAAATGCCCCAAGAACAAGCAGGAACTGAAGACAGTTGCAGTAGAGGCCTGGCAGAGCATCATTAGGGATGAAACCCAGCGTCTGGTGATGTCTATGCGTTCCAGACTTCAGGATGTAATTGACTGCAAAGGATTTGCAACTAAGTTTTAAAAAGTGAAAGTTTGATTTATGATTATTATTCTGTTCCATTATTTTTGGTTCCTTAACAAGTGGGAGGCACATATGCAAACTGTTGTAATTCCTACACCATTCACCTGATTTGGTTGTAAATACCCTCAAATTAAAGCTGACAGTCTGCAGTTAAAGCACATCTTGTTCGTTTCATTTCATATTCATTGTGGTGGTGTATAGAGCCAAAAATATTAGAATTGTGTCGATGTCCCAATATTTATGGACATGACTGTATATGTGTTTCTGCAGCATATCTGCACTAAAATCCACAGCTTCTAAATGCGGTTTTGGTTAAGATTAGATGTGGTTTTCCAGCAGATCTCAACTTTCATTTGAAAAGGGTGAATTCTGCAGCTAAAACTGCAAACGTAATTGACTTTCTTCGGATTTGGTACCAGATTGGCATCAACATTAAATATGCTCTGCAGTTCATATTCAATATGGAAATTTGTATTAGGAAGCAAAACACATACATACCTAAAAGCTACCAGAAGTCCTTATTCTGTTTTCCAGCTCCAGTCCTCAAAGCTTATTCACATGAAATGCTATAAAATTTTACTAATCCCTAGAGTTAATATCCACACAAAATATACCGTAATTAAAAGATTTTTGTTTCAAATTGGTCACTGAGATTATTGTTGGTTAATTCCATTATTACTACGGAAGTTTAGATAATCTACTGTGCTATCAAAGGGGTTGTCCGGGCTTTTTCATATTGATGACCTATCCTCAGGAAAGGTCATCAAAATCAGATCGGCGGGGGTCTGATTCCCGGCACCCCCGCTGATCAGCTGTATAAGGAGATGGCAGGCGCAGTGCGCACGTGCTGTCTCTCTTCCTGCTCTGCGCTGTATGTCTATGGGGCAGCAGCTGCAGACAGGAAGAGAGAAGGGAGATGGCACATGCACACAGCACTCCTCGTACAGTTGATCGGTGGGGATGCCGGGTGTCGGACCCCCACCGGACTGATATTGATGACTTATCCTGAGGATAGTTCATAAATATGAAAAAACCCGGAGAATCTCTTTACATGATTTGCCGTATTGGACTTAGCCTTATATGGGTTTCCAGAATTTTGGTATTTGGTGCTTACTGTATCACCAGGGTTGGGCATCAATACCAGATGGGAGGTGGTAAGACACCCGCACCCCCACCAGTCAGCTGTTTAGTTGTAGGTCCGACACTAGAACTTCACAGCTTCGTCAGCGGACCCCTGCTGATATGATATTGATTGCCTATCCTGGGGATAGGTCATCAAAATCCTGGGCAGCCCCCTTACGGTGGCCATATATATTAGATAGAAGTAGGTTGATGGTTGAATAACTGTTGAAGGAACGATGGTTTCAGAGATGCAGTCTTACACATTTTAGTCAACATTGGCCATTCCATTCTGTGACTCTGGACGAAGAAGGAAGAGTATTTCTGGGAACATTCTTCTAAGAAAGATTGTTCCTGGACGAAAGGTTTTTCAACATTAAAAAGGTCTTTCGTCTAAAATTGAAACATTGCTGAGTTCCTTCCAGATGACAACAGTTTGTTAACCGTCACCTAATCAGATCGTTTATAATCAATGTTTTACATCTCACCCAATAAACGTTTCGTAGGGTTCAGATCATCCATTTTCACCAAATTTAGTCCAATGGGCACCTTTATGCTTGTACCAAATCTCCAAGAAATGCATCATATTACTGTTCATGTCTGCTGGTTGGAAGCCAACAGTTAATGTAGTTGTACCACATAGCTAATAAATCAATGACCTCCTCAATAAATGAAACTATAAACTCATTAGTAGCTCAGCTACTTGCTAATTTATTGTCATAGACGATAGTCATTTTGGAAAGTTGCCAAGATGATAAGCCCATGACTGATTTTTAACTTGCTCGTTTCTATGAAGCTGGGAATATTGTCAGGGACGAGCATGACCAATCGCAGGTTTTTACGAGCCCTGTAAAACCCTGAGTTTATTTCCTTTTTTAATTCAGTATGAAATTGAATCGCACAATTTCAGCCTGGAAGGATCATTTACACGTAAGCTGCTTTCATTAAATCTGTTTAATAAACAGCTCGAGTTTTTCCCTCTTCAAAATGTCAGTGTACCATTTGTTAAGGCTTACCGTTTCCCATTTTTAGGCTTCTTTCACACATAGGATTTTTGTGGTGCTTTTACTGACCTTTTGCTTTTTTTTTTGCTGCTTTTTTAAAGTGTATTTTGTGCCGTTCTGTAGCTGTAAGGCCTTTCACTTGTCCGTGTCAGTGACGACATCTGTGACAAGATGGTCAGTGCTTTATCCATGAAGATGCCTGTTAAGGGTCTGTTGTTTGCCCTCCATCTGTATTCCTTGTGCTTTGCTAGACCGAAAAAGGCATTTCCAGAGCTTCTTATGACAATGGTCAAGTGAAAAATCACTGACAGAAAACACTTGCAGTGCATTTATTTTTTTGGATTATGACTTTTATTTTTATTTTATTACAGCATGCTCTGGCTACGACATTTTTTGCAAATTTTCTGGTGTGTTTTGACCTTGCTTGAAGAAACGCATTTGTCAATATGTTGCCTTTTTTCCTGTTATAGCTATAACTTACACCAGCTGTGTCACCTCCTGCTAAGTCCCGCTCCCATTTTTCACCACTTTAGAAAAGTGGTGAGAAGCTTAAAAAGATGCAAATTATGACACAACTACTTAGTGTGCCATAATTTATGACTTATTAGTGCCATAATAGTGACATAAACACATTAGTAAATGTTCCTCATAGTGTCTTGTTTAAAAATGCATGGCTTGCAAAAAAAAAAAAATCAATGTACTAAAACACACTATTTGTAAAAATTTTTTTTAAAGTAATGCCTATAGTAATGCTTCAATAGCAGCAAAAAAAGCTCAAGTCACTTGACCAAAAATATGCATTTTTTTTTCTGGCAGTTTTTGCACTTGAAACATGCCAAACCAAATTTATGTGTGAAGGAGGCCTTATCCCTATTATTTACATGTACAGAAGGCTTTGATGGGAAAAGTTTTCTTTTTACAGGGCATAACCTCCGTAAAAAGGGTATTCCAGCTTTTAGATTTTGATGACCTATCTTCTACATAGGTTATTAATATCATACTGGTGGGGGCCTAACATCCAGCACTTTCACCAATAAGCTGTTTTCGGCTGACGCTGGAAACTAAACTGTGGACAGAAGTGGAAGCAGAAGGCTTCGATCATTGTGTAGTGCTTGGTTACATTCACTTGAATGGGAGCAGAGCTGTCATACGCCGGTAGGGCCGCTGCACAACGGAAGGAGCTCAGTCAACTGTTACGTTTCAGTGGCTGCCGAAAACAACTGATCGGTGGGGGTGCCAAGTGCCGGATGCCGACCCATCTGAAATTGATTACCTATCCACACAATAGGTCATCAAGGTCTAAAAGCTGGAATCAGAGTTGCCAACCAGAATTTTTCTTTTTTCTGGACAACTTATCCCAAAATCACAGACGGCTAACTTTTTTTTTATGAACAAATTGGAAAACCATAATGTATGATGATTATAAGTAATCCATGTCTATGGCTCAGTATACTGATAAGGACTCAGTATCATTTAGACTACTTGGAGACGAGCGTTCCTCCCGCAGCGAGTCCACATCACAGCACCCGGCCTGACCTCCCAGTACTGACGGGGTGACATAGCATTATATTGATTTATGATGCTATGTAACCCTTACAGTTCTGGAATGTATTGGATAACAGTGGCAGCATTATGCCAGTGTTATCCAATACATTCCAGAACTGTAAGGGTTACATAGCATCATAATATAATGCTTTGTGACCCCTGGCAGCGCTGGGAGGTCAGGCCGGGAGCTGCGTTGCGGACTCGCTGCGGGAGGAACGCTCGTCTGCAAGGGGCCTTACTGTGAGCTGTAAAATGATGATCATTACCACCAAAGTGATCTAGTCAAGTACCACCAGCCTAAAAAAAAAAATCATGGACACATCTATTTGTTTTCACGGACACAGGAAAAAAGTCACCTATTTTTACGGACTGTCCAGAAATTTCCAGACTGTTGGCAACCAGATGGCATGAATGCCCCTTGTGTTCACATGTGTATATTGTGTAAGATGCCTTTGATACATTGTGCTAACCTCTCGATATCTCTTATTATGAAGGTGATAGTGGGAAAGAGAAGTTAATTCCATTGGTGCAAGGTCCTTCTGACACAAAAGACCTGCACAGGAGTAAGTGGTTGAAGGAGAGCAGGAAGCCTGAATCCTTGCTTGGTCCAGATTTGATCGCCTTTACAATCCAGGTTCCCGAGCAGGTGGACTACTGCAACAGCTCTGGTAAGTGTAAAATGTCCATAACGTTAAGATCGTGTTACATCCAGTGATTCAAAGCCGCTCTCTTAGGAGATTTAATATCCAATGTGCCAAGTGACAGACTGTTTCTGTTTCCCATTGAGAGTATATATATATATATATTACTTACACAGTCACCCAGAAAGGCAGTGGTTCACCCTTTTAAGTGTTTCTTCGGCTAATATAAGCATGGTCTATTGGTTAGCCTTTGCTGCTGTTCCGACTGAGAATATTTTTTTTTTTTTAGAGCTATTGACAGTGCTGATACAGTATATATGCTTCTTCTTCTGCCCTATACCTACACGCTATGAGTTGGCAGGAGCTCTTGTACAGCATTCAGGAAATGTAACTGAAAACTTTTGTGACACGGCAACTCTCGAAAGCTGTAGGTGACAGCAACTTTTGTGTGACAGTAGCACTCCATAAAATTCACATAGTTAAGCAACACAGTTACACTGGCTACTGTGGGTACAACTAGAAGGTCAATGGCCTCCTGCTCAATCATGTCTAGTCTTAAGGAAAAGGCATGCTTTTATCAGTTCTTAAAGGAGTTGTGGGAGAGAAATTAACTAGTTGCAGGAAATGTTCTAAAGTAAAAAATGGATGTTACATACTAGTTAAAGGGACTGTGTCAAAAGAAAGTGACCTGTTGTTGAAATCACATTTTTATGTTTAACATATTTTTGAAGAATTTTTGATATTTTTAATTTTCCATTTCAATATCTATATTTAAAGAAATTTTATTTTACCTTACATGTCCTTGAATAAAATATATGATTCTACATAAGTGAGTGTGCCCAGTATATTTTTTAACTATATTTAAAGAAAAACTATAAAATCCTTCAGATTTCACACTGGCCGCTAAGCCTAATAGTCACCACTTCTTTGTCTGTACAGATGACTGCAGTTACCTGCTCATCTGTCATTCTAATCCTGCCTGTAATGATATCACCTCTGTGTATAGATAAGACAGGATCCACCATTCACAATAGGTGATTGTCAGAGCTTATCTGCACAGGTCACAGTGCATGCCTAGACCACTCTCCCATAGAAGTGAATGAGGTTCCCATCCAGACCATTGTGTCTATGGCCCATGGGGCTGCCATAAAGCAATTTTCTTAATGCTTTCTAAATGTTGTAAAGAACAGCTGAGGCAAGATGGCCGGCCCCATATTTATGTTCAGGAAATAAAAAAAACTGATTAGAAAAAAAGGAGATGTGTTGCTAACTAGTGTGGCTAACTGCAGGCAATGATGACCTGTATGGGCAACATGAGTAGCATGAAAAGACCGCATTTGCTCATGCTAATTAACCACCTCCGGACCGCTGTACGCACAGACGCGTCCTGGAGGTGGTTGATTCATTCCGCCTGGACGCATATACGCGTCATCTCGCGAGACGCGAGATTTCCTGTGAACGCGCACACACAGGCGCGCGCGCTCACAGGAACGGAAGGTAAGAGAGTTGATCTCCAGCCTGCCAGCGGCGATCGTTCGCTGGCAGGCTGGAGATGTGTTTTTTTTAACCCCTAACAGGTATATTAGACGCTGTTTTGATAACAGCGTCTAATATACCTGCTACCTGGTCCTCTGGTGGTCCCCTTTGTTTGGATCGACCACGAGAGGACACAGGTAGCTCAGTAAAGTAGCACCAAGCACCACTGCACTACACTACACCCCCCCCCCCGTCACTTATTAACCCCTTATTAGCCACTGATCACCCCATATAGACTCCCTGATCACCCCCCTGTCATTGATTTCCCCCCTGTCATTGATCACCCCCCTGTCATTGATCACCCCCCTGTAAAGCTCCATTCAGACGTCCGCATGATTTTTACGGATCCACTGATAGATGGATCGAATCCGCAAAACGCATCCGGACGTCTGAATGAAGCCTTACAGGGGCATGATCAATGACTGTGGTGATCACCCCATATAGACTCCCTGATCACCCCCCTGTCATTGATTACCCCCCTGTAAAGCTCCATTCAGACGTCCGCATGATTTTTACGGATCCACTGATAGATGGATCGGATCCGCAAAACGCATCCGGACGTCTGAATGAAGCCTTACAGGGGCGTGATCAATGACTGTGGTGATCACCCCATATAGACTCCCTGATCACCCCCCTGTCATTGATCACCCCCCTGTCATTGATCACCCCCCTGTCATTGATCACCCCCCTGTCATTGATCACCCCCCTGTCATTGATCACACCCCTGTCATTGATCACCCCCCTGTCATTGATCACCCCTCTGTAAGGCTGCATTCAGACATTTTTTTGGCCCAAGTTAGCGGAATTATTATTTTTTTTTCTTACAAAGTCTCATATTCCACTAACTTGTGTCAAAAAATAAAATCTCACATGAACTCACCATACCCCTCACGGAATCCAAATGCGTAAAATTTTTTAGACATTTATATTCCAGACTTCTTCTCACGCTTTAGGGCCCCTAGAATGCCAGGGCAGTATAAATACCCCACATGTGACCCCATTTCGGAAAGACACCCCCAGGTATTCCGTGAGGGGCATATTGAGTCCATGAAAGATTGAAATTTTTGTCCCAAGTTAGCGGAACGGGAGACTTTGTGAGAAAAAAATTAAAAATATCAATTTCCGCTAACTTGTGCCAAAAAAAAAAAAATTCTATGAACTCGCCATGCCCCTCATTGAATACCTTGGGGTGTCTTCTTTCCAAAATGGGGTCACATGTGGGGTATTTATACTGCCCTGGCATTCTAGGGGCCCCAAAGCGTGAGAAGAAGTCTGGTATCCAAATGTCTAAAAATGCCCTCCTAAAAGGAATTTGGGCACCTTTGCGCATCTAGGCTGCAAAAAAGTGTCACACATCTGGTATCGCCGTACTCAGGAGAAGTTGGGGAATGTGTTTTGGGGTGTCATTTTACATATACCCATGCTGGGTGAGAGAAATATCTTGGTCAAATGCCAACTTTGTATAAAAAAAATGGGAAAAGTTGTCTTTTGTCAAGATATTTCTCTCACCCAGCAAGGGTATATGTAAAATGACACCCCAAAACACATTCCCCAACTTCTCCTGAATACGGCGATACCACATGTGTGACACTTTTTTGCAGCCTAGGTGGGCAAAGGGGCCCATATTCCAAAGAGCACCTTTAGGATTTCACAGGTCATTTACCTACTTACCACACATTAGGGCCCCTGGAAAATGCTAGGGCAGTATAACTACCCCACAAGTGACCCCATTTTGGAAAGAAGACACCCCAAGGTATTCCGTGAGGGGCATGGCGAGTTCCTAGAATTTTTTATTTTTTGTCACAAGTTAGTGGAAAATGCTTATTTTTTTTTTTCATTTTTTTTTTTTCATACAAAGTCTCATATTCCACTAACTTGTGACAAAAAATAAAAACTTCCATGAACTCACTATGCCCATCAGCGAATACCTTGGGGTCTCTTCTTTCCAAAATGGGGTCACTTGTGGGGTAGTTATACTGCCCTGGCATTCTAGGGGCCCAAATGTGTGGTAAGGAGTTTGAAATCAAATTCTGTAAAAAATGACCTGTGAAATCCGAAAGGTGCTCTTTGGAATATGGGCCCCTTTGCCCACCTAGGCTGCAAAAAAGTGTCACACATCTGGTATCTCCGTACTCAGGAGAAGTTGGGGAATGTGTTTTGGGGTGTCATTTTACATATACCCATGCTGGGTGAGAGAAATATCTTGGCAAAAGACAACTTTTCCCATTTTTTTATACAAAGTTGGCATTTGACCAAGATATTTCTCTCACCCAGCATGGGTATATATAAAATGACACCCCAAAACACATTCCCCACCTTCTCCTGAGTACGGAGATACCAGATGTGTGACACTTTTTTGCAGCCTAGGTGGGCAAAGGGGCCCATATTCCAAAGAGCACCTTTCGGATTTCACAGGTCATTTTTTACAGAATTTGATTTCAAACTCCTTACCACACATTTGGGCCCCTAGAATGCCAGGGCAGTATAACTACCCCACAAGTGACCCCATTTTGGAAAGAAGAGACCCCAAGGTATTCGCTGATGGGCATAGTGAGTTCATAGAAGTTTTTATTTTTTGTCACAAGTTAGTGGAATATGAGACTTTGTAAGAAAAAAAAAAAAAATCATCATTTTCCGCTAACTTGTGACAAAAAATAAAAAGTTCTATGAACTCACTATGCCCATCAGCGAATACCTTAGGGTGTGTACTTTCCGAAATGGGGTCATTTGTGGGGTGTTTGTACTGTCTGAGCATTGTAGAACCTCAGGAAACATGACAGGTGCTCAAAAAGTCAGAGCTGCTTCAAAAAGCGGAAATTCACATTTTTGTACCATAGTTTGTAAACGCTATAACTTTTACCCAAACCATTTTTTTTTTTACCCAAACATTTTTTTTTATCAAAGACATGTAGAACAATAAATTTAGAGCAAAATTTCTATATGGATGTCGTTTTTTTTGCAAAATTTTACAACTGAAAGTGAAAAATGTCATTTTTTTGCAAAAAAATCGTTAAATTTCGATTAATAACAAAAAAAGTAAAAATGTCAGCAGCAATGAAATACCACCAAATGAAAGCTCTATTAGTGAGAAGAAAAGGAGGTAAAATTCATTTGGGTGGTAAGTTGCATGACCGAGCAATAAACGGTGAAAGTAGTGTAGGTCAGAAGTGTAAAAAGTGCCCTGGTCTTTCAGGGTGTTTAAGCACTGGGGGCTGAGGTGGTTAATTGGTCAAAAATGAAAAGGTGAAAATTGATTTGACTTTTTGTGAAATCAAAGGTCGGACCAGATTCTGCCACAATGTAGCACGGTTTAAAGGGGTTCTCCGGGCTCTCCTATATTGATGACCTATCCTCAGAGGATGTGCTTAATTTATGGCAAGGCACACTGGCCTCCGGCCGACTGTATGTCTAGATTAAGATCTACGCCAGCTCATAGCTGTCATAGACTTTCGTCATCATTTACTCCATGTTCTTTTACAAGAATTACATGATCATAAGGCTGATTGTATAATATTGTGGAAGTTGCTAAAGAAATCCAGTTTTGAGAAGACAAAACTTGGGATTGACATAAAGATTAAAGGGGGTCATGCAGTCATCTCCTCTAACTTGATTAGCGAGAGGGTAATAAGGTGTCTGATGGCGGCTTGTCTCTTTAAGGAATATATTGAAGGGAATTTGCTGCCTCCACATGAGATGGTACAATGATTTAGGCAGGTCAGAAAAACGTTGACGTCATTTAAACTTTAGAACTTGATTCCTTATTCGTAGTAATGTAATCATTATGTTCCTATCTATACAGTTCTCATACATATATATAGTCCCATTTCTTATATAGCACCAAAATTTGCACAGAGAGGTACAGAAATCTCCTCAATAGGGCTCATAATCTAATTTCCCCCAGGACACAGACACACACAAAGCTGTTTTCATTAGAAACCAATTAACCTATGTATCATTGCTAGGAAAGGGCTGGAGGGGTACTTGTCCTGGGTGTTTTTGTGCCAATTGGGGCACCAACAAGCCACTCTGCTTAGATTCTAGAACAGGGATGCTCAACCTGCTGCCCTCCAGCTGTTGCAAAACTACAACTCCCAGCATGCCCTAATAGCTGTAGGCTATCCAGGCATGCTGGGAGTTATAGTTTTGCAACAGCTGGAGGGCCGCAGGTTGAGCATCCCTGCTCTAGAGTATATAGATACAGGGCTGGGGCTACAAACGGAATCTGAGTCTCTTTAGGGCTCATGCACACGACCGTATGTATTTTGCAGTCCGCAAAACACTGATCTACATAAAATACGGATGACGTCTATGTGCATTCTGTATTTTGCAGAACAGTCCTATTCTTGTCCTTAATACGGACAATAATAGGACATGATCTATTCTTTTTGCGGAATGGAAATACGGAAATGGAATGCACCTGAAGTAACTTTAGTTTTTTTTTGCGGACCCATTGAAATGAATGGTTCCGCATACGCTCCGGAACGGACACGGAAAGAAAATATGATTGTGTGCCCGAGCCCTTAAAGGGAATCTGTCACCCATTTTGACCATATAAAACCGTTAACATAGCAATGTGCAATAAAGTACCTTCATTTCTGCATGTGTCTTCTTTCTTTTATTCAACTTTTCATTCTTATTAAAAAGCGATTTTTCTGATATGCAAATGAAGTCTCAAGGTGCCCAGAGGGGTGTTATTACTCTGCTCTAGTGCCCAGTAATGCCCCCCTGCAGTGCCCAGACCGCCTTTCTTCCAAGCCCAGCACGCCTCCCAAGAAATAAATGTCCTCCCACATACTTGCCGCCCCCTCCTTACTACGTCATGTAATTTATTCACTGCACCGTCTTTGCTTCCTCCTCTCTTGGCCTACGCCGCCGCCCTCTCCACTACGTCATTTAATTTATTCACTGCACCTTCCTCCTCTCTTGTCCTCCGAAATCCCGCGCAGGCGCAGTATCGCTGAGTGCCTGCGCCTGTGCGATACTCCTGCTCCAGAGGGCAACAGCGCTCTGATTACGTCAGTGGGCTCGTCGCATGCCCAGTGACACTATTGAGGCTGTTGCCCTCTGGAGCATTAGTATCCTACCGGCGCAGGCACTCAGCGATACTGCGCCTGCGCGGGATTTCGGAGGACAAGAGAGGAGGAAGCCAGGAAGGTGCAGTGAATAAATTAAATGACGCAGTGAAGGGGGCGGCGCCGTAGGCCAAGAGAGGAGGAAGCAAAGACGGTGCAGTGAATAAATTAAATGACGTAGTAAGGAGGGGGCGGCACCGTTCGGCAAGTATGTGGGGGGAGGACATTTATTTCTTAGGAGGCGTGCTCGGCTTGGAGGAAAGGCGGGCTGGGCACTGCAGGAAGGGGGCGTTACTGGGCACTAGAGCAGAGTAATAACGCCCCTCTGGGCACCTTGAGACTTCATTTGCATATCAGAAAAATCGCTTTTTAATAAGAATGAAAAGTTGAATAAAAGAAAGAAGACACGTGCAGGAATGAAGGTACTTTATTGCACATTGCTATGTTAACGGTTTTATATGGTCAAAATGGGTGACAGATTCCCTTTAAGGAGATTCAGCACCCTCCCTCAGCCGCATTTAAGGCATTGCACTCAGCCAGCCAGTTTCCTTCTGTGTCCCCTATGTTGTAGGCGGGTCCAAACAAGTTTGCACGGATAACACAAGTAGAAAGGGCCATAGAATACCTTAGTGCAGCACAAAATACCATCCAACAGAACCAAATACCACAATGAAGCACCCCAAAACAGCTGTCTACGGATAGGTATCGGACTTGGCAATATTCCCTTGTCAAATCCCAAGGCTTGTTGGAAAGTCAGATTTTGACTCATAGGGGGCCACTTCCAAAAAGTGGCGTTGGGCAGATGGTTCTCTTCCTTGGGAGATACCTCTTGGCTGAAGAAAAGCTTGGCCACGTACACACACATTCTGAGTGTAAACGGGTGGTCTCCAATACCAGACAAGAAGACCCTTAATCCATTTGCTGTTTTCCTAAGTGTAATTTGATCCATTTTGAGGGAAGTCTAAATCCGACTATTTGATCTTTTGCTTCTCAAGCTTCAAGCTTTCTCATCTAAGTACATGCTTGTAATAAATTTCGGTAATAAACAATCTCACCGTTGGTCACATTGTGAGTCCGGACCTGCGACGGCAGTGGCCACTCGCACACGCGGGATGAAACTGTGATCCTACTCTATTCAGTTACGTTACTTTCCTACCGCCTACAAGCCGACCACATACTTTATCTCGAACTGTTGCCAGTATTTTCTCGAATTCCCACTGCAATACTGGTGTGCAACAGAAGAAAAAATCCCTCATCCTCCTGATGACAGAGCTTACCCGAATGATTTCATGCTCCTAGGTTTTTTGTTCACGGGAATTAAGGGCAAAGTGAACATGCAGCTGAACATAGCATCTATTTTTGTAATTGAAAAGTTGAAACTGCGTTATTGGAACGAAATGAAGAGATGCAGGTGTTCCCCAGCGCGAGTCCACTGGGACTATTTGATGGTAGATGCTTAAAAAAAAAAAAAAGGAAGAAAAAACGCATGTGTTTTTGGAGTCAAACAGCAGCTGTGAGATGAGGATTTATGCTTTTTCTCAGAACTTTGGGATTTCAGAATGTTACATTTAATCACAGGCACAGAAAACAGAGCAAATGTTAAAGATGTTACGTATAAAGGCAGCGGGCTGATTTCTTTACCATACCCGAACCAGTTGTGGGAATACAGAAACAAAGTGATCTTTAATCTTAATATGAGCAATTTGAAAAGGATTATGGTAGTTGCCAGAACTCAGGATCCCAACTCTCAGGATTTTTTTTTTCTTCATGCAGTTGCACAGAATAAAGCTCTTATCCTCCTAATTACTTTAAAATCTGGTTTATTCTCATTTTCTTTCAAAGTAACAGTACAGTAGTTTGAATAACAGAATCCTGAGGCTGAAACAACTCAGAATATCGCTTAGTGGATTATTTTAGTATTTCAAAAGCTGATAATTCCTGTGATGTTTAGGATAAAGGTGTGTGCTAAGAATTCTTTATTTTGGATTTCAATTGGCCCTTGAAAAAAAAGATAAAAGTGGCCCCTATATTGTAGATGGCTCCAAATTGGTAGAAGGCGGGGTAACACAAGTAGGCAAGGTCAGCAGTACCACAGTGCAGCACAAAGTACTGCCCCAGCAGAACCAAATACCACAGTGCAGCACAAAGTACTGGCCCAGCAGAACCAAATACCACAGTGCAGCACAAAGTAATGCCACAGCGGAACAAAATTCCACAGTGCAGCACAAAGTACTGCCCCAGCAGAACCAAATACCACAGTGCAGCACAAAGTACTCCCCCAGCGGAACAAAATACCACAGTGCAGCACAAATTGCTGCCCCAGCAGAACCAAATACCGCTGTTCAACAAAGTACTGCCCCAGCAGAACCAAATACCGCAATGCAGCACAAAATGCTGCCCCAGCAGAACCAAATACCGCAATGCAGCACAAAATGCTGCCCCAGCAGAACCAAATACCGCAATGCAGCACAAAATGCTGCCCCAGCAGAACCAAATACTGCAATGCAGCACAAAATACTGCCTCAGCAGAACCAAAAACAACGGTGCCAAATACCACCATAAGAAACCAATAAACATATGTATCATCAGAACCATATACCACAGTGCAGTACAAAATACTGCCACCCCGGATACAGTATTTAACTGTATCACAGTCCTGATGGCAATGATACAGTTGAATTCAGGAGGCCACCTCCGACCACCGGCTAGATGCATAAGTACATAATGCTTCTAGCATTAATTAATGCTGAAAGTATCAGATGTACCCTGCCGACTGCCATGAGGAGTACCGGTACGTCATCTATAGTTCCGATCACCGCCGCCCGGCGGGCGCTGATCGGAACACGGTGCCTGCTCAAATCATTGAGCAGGCACCACTGCTAATTGCGCGGGGGATCCTGTAACACCCCCCCCCCCCCCCCCGCGTCGGCGATCGCCGCAAACCGCAGAGCAATTTTACCTGGTGCGACAGCTGTGGTCGGCGGTGCCTTCAGGTCCACATGGGGCTGTGGGGGGGACCCGATGGCATGGAAGGCAGCGCGATGCCTAAGGAAGGCATCGCGCTGCCTTCCGGTGAAGAGCCTGTGAGATCCAGCCCCCTGGATCTCACAGGCCGGAAGCTGTATGAGTAATACACACAGTATTACTCATACAGCCAATGCATTCCAATACAGAAGTATTGGAATGCATTGTAAAGGATTAGACCCCCAAAAGTTCAAGTCCCAAAGTGGGACAAAAAATAAAGTTTTCCCCCCAAAAAAATAAGTTTCAAGTAAAAATAAACAAAAATGTCATTTTCCCCAAATAAAGTTAAAAAAAAAATTGGTAAAAAATAGAAAAAAAAAAAAAAAAAAGTATACATATTAGGTATCGCCGCGTCCGTATTGACCGGCTCTATAAACCTATCACATGACCTAACCCCTCAGATGAACACCGTAAAAAATAAAAACTGTGCTAAATAAACCATTTTTTGGTCACCTTACATCACAAAAAGTACAACAGCAAGCGATCAAAAAAACGTTTGCCCACCAAAATAGTACCAATCTAACCATCACCTCATCCCGCAAAAAACTAACCCCTACCTAAGACAATCGTCCAAAAAAATAAAAAAAACTATGGCTCAGAATATGGAGACACTAAAACATCATTTTTTTTGTTTTAAAAAAGCTGTTATTGTGTAAAACTTACATAAATAAAAAAAAGTATACATATTTGGTATTGCCGCGTTCGTATCGACCGGCTCTATAAAAATATCACATGACCTAACCCTTCAGATGAACACCGTAAAAAAAAAAAAATCTGTGCTAAATAAACCATTTTTTGTCACCTTACATCACAAAAAGTGTAATAGCAAGCGATCAAAAAGTCACACGCACCCTAAATAGTGCCAATAAATCCGTCATCTCATCCCGCAAAAATCATACCCCCCTACCCAAGGTAATCGCCCAAAAACTGAAAAAATTATGGCTCTCAGACTATGGAAACACTTAAACATGATTTTTTTTGGCTTCAAAAATGAAATAATTCTGTAAAACTTACATAAATAAAAAAAGTATACATATTAGGTATCGCCGCATCCGTGACAACCTGGTCTAAAAAAATATCACATGATCTAACCTGTCAGATGAATGTTGTAAATAACAAAAAATAAAAACGGTGCCAAAACAGCTATTTCTTGTTATCTTGCCTCACAAAAAGTGTAATATAGAGCAACCAAAAATCATATGTACCCTAAACTAGTACCAACAATACTGCCACCCTATCCCGTAGTTTCTAAAATGTGGCCACTTTTTTGGAGTTTCTACTCTAGGGGTGCATCAGGGGGGCTTCAAATGGGACATGGTGTCAAAAAAACCAGTCCAGCAAAATCTGCCTTCCAAAAACCGTATGGCATTCCTTACCATTTTTGGGTGGTTTCTATTATGTAAGCCTCGCAAAGTGACTTCAGACCTGAACTGGTCCCTAAAAATTGGGTTTTTGAAAATTTGATAAATTTCGAGATTTGCTTCTAAACTTCTAAAGCCTTGTAACATCCCCAAAAAAAAAAATATCATTCGCAAAATGATCCAAACATGAAGTAGACATATGGTGAATGTAAAGTAATAACTATTTTTGGAGGTATTACTATGTATTATAGATGTAGATAAATTGAAACTTGGAAATTTGCTTTTTTTTTTTTTTTACAAATGTTTGGTAAATTTGGTATTTTTTTATACTGTAAATAAAAATGAATTTTTTTGACTTCATTTTACCAGTGTCTTGAAGTACAATATGTGACGAAAAAACAATCTCAGAATGGCCTGGATAAGTCCAAGCGTTTTAAAGTTATCAGCACTTAAAGTGACACTGGTCAGATTTGCAAAAAATGGCCAAGTCCGTAAGGTGAAATAGGGCCGAGTCCTTAAGGGGTTAAAGAGGTTATCCCGTTTGTTTTTTTTCCTTTTAAGGGCTCATGCACACAGCCGTTTTGTGGCCCTCATACACCGGGTCCGCAATACACGGGCACCGTTCATGTGCACCCCGCATCACGTGCATGAGCCCTAAATTCTCAGCCTGGAATGTGTGGAAAAATCCTTACTCAAATTATCCCCGCTTCTCCATTCCGGCTACGTTTTTTTTTCTGCCCATCTTCACTGTCCTCAGTGGTGATGTGTCCCCAAGCGGCACTGTTGGGTCACATGCTGCTTGGGGACATGTCACTTTTGGGGCCTGTTATCTTCTGCAGAGGCCCCCATGATCTCTCCATGTGAAAGTTGACAGATGGGGAGCAGCAGACCAGTGAAGAGAGGCAGGGAGCTGGAATGGAGTGATGAGTATGGTATTTTTCCACAGGTATTTTTGCTTACTTGTTTCACAATTACGCCACTTTTACACGGTCAGTATTTTGCATCTGTATTTGTCAGTCAAAACCAGGAGCGGGTCTAAATACTGACTGTGTAAAAGTGGCCTCATTGAAATATTTGCTGATCTTTTATATTTCGGACCAAATACCGCCGTGCGAAAATGATTTTAGGGCGAGGCCACAGAACGGGCTTTGCATGATTTTTTGGAGGAAAAATAAATGCTGTGAAAACGCAACAATTATTTTGGGGCTTTATTATGCACACGTTGGTGACCATGTCTAGCGCTCACGATTTACCACTAATTGCCTCCTGCATCTTGACTTGCCACTGTTGCAGGTTGAAATTCTAGGTGCAGCCCAGCAATTAGTGGTAGAGTGTCAATGCCGCCCGTAGCCGCTGACACCCGTGTAATAGCACTCTTACCCTTATGTGAACCTCCTGAGTGATTGAATTAAATGCCTCTCACCTGACCGGTCACAGAGTTAATCATTCCTATCCAGTCTCTTATTCCCACTTAGTGAAAAACAAGTATAAAAGTTCATTAAGCTTCTCCGTTTGTTATGTTGCTAACAAAGCATGGTTAAAAGCCAGCCACTGGGAAAGATGACTCCTCAAAACCAATTGATCAAGTGAACTCAAGAAGTGCTCACTACCCTCTGTGGATGCCTCATTTATAATGTGTCCTGCCACTTTGACATCCTGGGAAAGGGGTCAGTATTTTGTACTCCCGTTATAAGCTGCACACTAGTCAGCTGGTATCCCAAAATGCCACACGCGTTCTCCACCATTAGGCCTCTTGCACACGAATGTATTCCTTCCGTGGCCGTATTGCGGGCCGCATATGGTGGTTCCGCAATACACAGGTCACTAGCCGTGTGCATTCCACATCACGGATGCGGACCCATTCACTTGAATGGGTCCACAAATCCAGAGATGCTATGCAGAACGAAACCCCACGGAAGCACTACAGAGTGCTTCCGTGGGGTTCCAATCTGTGCTTCCGTTCCACAAAAAAATAGAACTAGTTCTATCTTTTTGTGGAACTAACAGTTCACGGACCCATTCAAGTTTAATGGCTTTGTATCCTTCACGGCTGCCGCATGGATGTTGCACGTGCATTGTGGACCGCAAATTGCGGTCCCAAATGCACGGAACGAATATGTTCGTGTGCAAGAGGCCTTAATCTGTTTCTACACATTTCCCCTGTATATGATATGATATTGCAGCTTTTTATTTCCTAATGCAGGTTTTAATGTTGTTTTTTTAATCAAAGGCAGGAGTGGATCTAACATTAAGTAGACATTTAAAGGGAACGTGTCTTCAGAAAAAAAGGATTTGTATGCGAGAAATATATACACTGCTCAAAAAAATAAAGGGAACACTTAAACAACACAATGTAACTCAATGTAACTCCAAGTCAATCACACTTCTGTGAAATCAAACAGACCACTTAGGAAGCAACACTGAGTGACAATCAATTTCACATGCTGTTGTGCAAATGGGATAGACAACAGGTGGAAATTATAGGCAATTAGCAAGACACCCCCAATAAATTCTGCAGGTGGTGACCACAGACCAATTCTCAGTTCCTATGCTTCCTGGCTGATGTTTTGGTCACTTTTGAATGCTGGCGGTGCTTTCACTCTAGTGGTAGCATGAGACGGAGTCTACAACCCACACAAGTGGCTCAGGTAGTGCAGCTTATCCAGGATGGCACATCAATGCGAGCTGTGGCAAGAAGGTTTGCCGTGTCTGTCAGCGTAGTGTCCAGAGCATGGAGGCGCTACCAGGAGACAGGCCA
Organism: Bufo bufo; assembly: GCF_905171765.1. Lineage (NCBI taxonomy): Eukaryota > Metazoa > Chordata > Amphibia > Anura > Bufonidae > Bufo > Bufo bufo. The sequence continues at coordinate 78,728,353 of NC_053393.1, read as the reverse complement.
GTACATGAGGAGACGTGGAGGAGGCCGTAGGAGGGCAACAACCCAGCAGCAGGACCGCTACCTCCGCCTTTGTGCAAGGAGGAACAGGAGGAGCACTGCCAGAGCCCTGCAAAAGGACCTCCAGCAGGCCACGAATGTGCATGTGTCTGCTCAAACGGTCAGAAACAGACTCCATGAGGGTGATATGAGGGCCCGACGTCCACAGGTGGGGGTTGTGCTTACAGCCCAACACCGTGCAGGACGTTTGGCATTTGCCAGAGAACACCAAGATTGGCAAATTTGCCACTGGCGCCCTGTGCTCTTCACAGAGGAAAACAGGTTCACACTGAGCACATGTGACAGACGTGACAGAGTCTGGAGACGCCGTGGAGAACGTTCTGCTGCCTGCAACATCCTCCAGCATGACCGGTTTGGCATTGGGTCAGTAATGGTGTGGGGTGGCATTTCTTTGGAGGGCCGCACAGCCCTCCATGTGCTCACCAGAGGTAGCCTGACTGCCATTAGGTACCGAGATGAGATCCTCAGACCCCTTGTGAGACCATATGCTGGTGCGGTTGGCCCTGGGTTCCTCCTAATGCAAGACAATGCTAGACCTCATGTGGCTGGAGTGTGTCAGCGGTTCCTGCAAGACAAAGGCATTGATGCTATGGACTGGCCCGCCCGTTCCCCAGACCTGAATCCAATTGAGCACATCTGGGACATCATGTCTCGCTCTATCCACCAACGTCACGTTGCACCACAGACTGTCCAGGAGTTGGCAGATGCTTTAGTCCAGGTCTGGGAGGAGATCCCTCAGGAGACTGTCCGCCACCTCATCAGGAGCATGCACAGGCGTTGTAGGGAGGTCATACAGGCACGTGGAGGCCACACACACTACTGAGCCTCATTTTGACTTGTTTTAAGGACATTAAATCAAAGTTGGATCAGCCTGTAGTGTGTTTTTCCATTTTAATTTTGAGTGGGACTCCAAATCCAGACCTCCATGGATTGAAAAATTTGATTTCCATTTTTTTTTTTTGTGTGATTTTGTTGTTAGCACATTCAACTACGTAAAGAACAAAGTATTTCAGAAGAATATTGAATTAACTCAGATCTAGGATGTGTTATTTTTGTGTCACCTTAATTTTTTTGAGCAGTGTGTATTAACAAAAACCAGAAATTCCTGCAGTTTTCGCACTGGCCACTAGGCCTAATAATAGGCGCCACTTCTTTGTCTGTTCAGATCACTTTTACTGCAGTTAACAGCTTATCTGTCATCCCAATCCTGCCTGTAATGATATCACCTATGTCTATAGATAAGACATGATCCACCATTCACAATAGGTGATTGTCAAAGCTCATCTTTTCCTTCCTTGTACAGGTCACAGAGCATGCCTAGAAAACTCTCCTGTAGAAGTCAGTGAGGTCTCATCCAGACCGATGCAGCTGCTGTAAAGCAATTTTCTTAATGCGTTCTTAATGCTGAACAGCTCAGGCAAGACGGCCGCCCCATAATAATTTTCAGGAAAAATGAATTTAAAAAAAAATCTGCAATCAGAAAATAAAAGCAGATTAGAAAAATAGTATACGTGCCACTATCTGGTTTTAAACGGCAGAGAACATTTTGGCTGATACGCTTCCTTTAAGTCCTTCCTTTCACATTTTGATCTCTGGATCCATGTGAGGTACAGGGCTGGTTCTAGGTTTATTAGAAATAGATGGTCATGTATTATATGATATAGGATTTTCAGTTTGTGTGTCCTCCCTGTGTTTGCTTGGGTTTCCTTCCACACTCCATAGACATAAATTGTCAGCCCCATTGGGGACAGCTTGATGCCAATGTCTGTAATCCGCTGCGGAATATGTCAGCGCTATATAAGTGCGTAAATTTATAAATAAATAACCCCTTTAAGGGAGTACTCTTGCTGTAAAGTATTTAAAAAAAATAATCCATATTATGTGACTGCTGCCTTATGTTTTAAAACTTTTCTTTCTGATAGAGACGTAATTGTGCTCGGTGTAATAAGGTGACCGTAAGATGATTTTTCATTGTGCGGATGGATAAATGACTTTATAATTTGTATGTGTGTTTCTCTTCGACTTGGCAGCTCCATAAAATGACCTGAGCTGACCATATTACCTCTTTCTGTTTCATCCTCTTCCCTTTTATAGCTCTGACAGTGGAAAGTGTGTTAGCTGTTCCAATAGCATTTATTTTTAACGCACTGGTAGAAATAGCAGTCCCATAAAAGGGGGATTAGCTCTCCAGGACTGTTCCATTGTGCTTCAGTAGTCCGTGGACGGTAGAAGACGTTTTATAGGGCACCAACGTGAGGTTGGTCTGTAGTCCCTTTTTCTGGTGCCAGATACTGGCAGATGAACGCAGGCACGCTCTGGAAAAGAAATGAAAGCTGGAGACAGCGGCATTGCTGCTAGGGAGCCGGCTACAGGACATGTGTCATTCCGATACATGGAAAATTGGAATGCTAATGGATTTGAAATGCTCTCTGATATCCATGTGTGAACAGGCAGACTCGCTTCCTTTTGAAAGCTTACATCTCTGCTAATATCCGTAGCCGCAGTCACTTCATATTAATCCTCACTGACCTCATAGAGGTGTGAAAAACATACATCCTGGGTGGCTGTACCCTAGAAATGAGAGGTGCATGCGAAAAAATATTATACCAGCGTGGGGGAACTTGTCAATCATTTTATGGGGAGCACGCATTTTTAGGTCTTTGTGGATCTTGCCAAATGTACCAAAAATGGTTCACACAGTGCAGTGAATTTAGTGCAACCTGCTAAGCATTATAAACTCTGTTCACATCATGGTTTTTTGTGTCTTTTTTAAAAAAAATAATCCTGTGTACATTGAAGGGGTTGTCCCACGAAAAAAAAAAATCTTCAGTTTTCAAACCAGCACCTGGATCTGAATACTTTTGTTATTGCATGTCATTAAAAATTTAGTATAGTCGCTGATTTATTCAATAAAATGTATCTGTATAGCGCCACCTGCTGTTTGTTTGTTTTTTATTACTTTGTCCTGCTCACTGAGAAGGCTGCACATGCTCAGTTTCAACCTTTAAAGGAGTTGTCCGGGTTCAGAGATGTACCCAGACATAACTCCATTTTTACCCAGGCAGCCCCCTTGACTTGAGCATAGGAGCAGTTCATGATCTGATGCTCTCCTTTGCAAAGGCATTTTCAGGAGTAAAGCGGCTAGGGCAGCGCTAAAGTGTGTTATTGTAAACAGTGTGTTATTGTAAACAAAAGAGCCCGTGCCCTGCGCGATCTAGCGCGCAGGGCAAGGGAGCGTATCGGAGCATGAGATGCTCTGATGCTAACATCAGGGGGGCTGCCTGGGTGAAATTATGGGTATGTCCGGGTTCAGATCTGAACCCGGACAACCCCCAACCCCTTTAACTGCCTCTTGATCTGTGATAGGGATAGAGCTGCAGCGGAATGGACACGCCCCCTGAGCTGCAGCAGAATGGACACGCCCCCTGAGCTGCAGCAGAATGGACACGCCCCCTGAGCTGCAGCAGAATGGACACGCCCCCTGAGCTGCAGCAGAATGGACACGCCCCCTGAGCTGCAGCAGAATGGACACGCCCCCCTGAGCTGCAGCAGAATGGACACGCCCTCTGAGCTGCAGCTGAATGGACACGCCCCCTGAGCTGCAGCAGAATGGACACGCCCCCTGAGCTGCAGCAGAATGGACACGCCCCCTGAGCTGCAGCAGAATGGACACGCCCCCTGAGCTGCAGCAGAATGGACACGCCCCCTGAGCTGCAGCAGAATGGACACGCCCCCTGAGCTGCAGCAGAATGGACACGCCCCCCTGAGCTGCAGCAGAATGGACACGCCCCCCTGAGCTGCAGCAGAATGGACACGCCCCCCTGAGCTGCAGCAGAATGGACACGCCCCCCTGAGCTGCAGCAGAATGGACACGCCCTCCTGAGCTGCAGCAGAATGGACACGCCCCCCTGAGCTGCAGCAGAATGGACACGCCCCCGTGAGCTGTCAGCTTGATATAAATCTAGCAGAGAAATGAATGAGGAGATCTCTGGATCCATGTGAAGTACAGGGCTGGTTCTAGCTTTGTTAAAAAGAGAATGTCGTGCACTATATGATGCCCGATTTTCCATTTTTTGCCTTAATCATGGGATAACCCCTTTAAATAGAGGCTGTGACGGATAATAAATAGTGGCCTTCATCATTCATAGGATATAGCGGTATGAGTTTAATGGATGCTTCACAAGCTTTTCTATAGCTTTTTATAACCTATCCGTTAAACAGATGCCCGCTGGTAACCAATACCACTGTTGGGCATTAATCTAACGGATGTGTCACCCATAGGTTATAATGGCATCTGTTTAACAGATATTTCATGAAAAGCTCATATATACTTTTAATAGATGGCTGTAAAGGATACCAAACAGTGTCATTTGTTCCCCATTGGCTCCCTACGCTATTCCATACACTTTTTTTCCCCTTTTGCTATATACTAATGCACACTGGTCAGATAGAGGCCACAATTATACTATTTTGACCTGTGTCTGACTAATGGAGCCCCATGGATAGGGTCACATCTCTGATAGTGTTGAGCCAATCGAGATTCGGATCATAGTTCCAAAGTTGATTCTCCAAACTGTACAGAGAATTCGGTGAAAAACTTCGGCCATCAATTTTTAAACTTTCTAACCATTTTCGAACTTGGATCCGAAGTCAGCTTCGGTACTAACTGGTACCTCGGTACTGAACCTGACTTCGGATCCACGTTTCAAAATAGTTTTAAAGTTGAAAAATCATATCCTGATGTTATTCAACAAAGTCCGGCGAGATTTGGGAATAACTAATTTCCCTCGCCCGAGCCCATACATTTGAATGATGTACGTACTATGGAGACGGATCTCCGTACAGCATTCAAATGAAGTCTTGAACAAATAGACTTCGGATCTAGGATCCGAATCTTGATTCGCTGAACACTAATCTCTGGCACAAACTCCGGTATTCTGTTCCAGCAGATAGATAGATAGACTTTAGCTGGATATATAGACTTAAGATAGATAGGTAGACTTAGATAGATAAATAGATAGACCTGAGATAGATAGGTAGATACATAGGGTAGACTTGGATAGATTGATAGACTTTAGATAGATGTACCACAGACAGACAGACAGTTTGCCAGGTGCACGCTCTTGCCAAGAACCTGTTTGCCAGCTGCAGGCTTTACCTTCCATGACAGTGCGGGCTGATGCTTTGTTAGCTATTCATAGCTCTGCTTTTCACCAGTTTAGACTTTATACCAGTGTTACTCAGTAACCAGCACTGGGCGCTGTGTGCAGGGTACAGAGGCTCTGCCTGGAGAGCGGTGCCCAGTGCTGACTCAGTTATGTCAGCCGAATGGAATGCATGGCAGTTACCGAGAGATGTGCTCAGTCATCATCTTGCTGCATACTTCATGGAGTTACAATACGAGACTTGTGAGCTATTAATATTATGTGCGCTTGAATGTGAAGGTGGGAAAATCTAGAATTTTCTCCAGTGATCTAACGTTTTCCATAAAAGTAATCCATACTGTCACGGATCAGCGGATGTGAACCCAATGTGCCACTGACTAGCAATACTCTGAAGGGGAGTAACTAAGCAACTACCTGGATTTCACTAGAGCCTCAGATGGTGAGGATAGGCTTGACAGTCGGTAATTGCCAGGGGCTACTCCAGAGCGTAAACCAGTCCGTGGCAGCTGGTCCAGGCAGACCAGGAGGTACCTGCGAAGGTACCGACAGTACAGACGTGGTCAGACAGGCAGGGCCATTCCAGGAGCAACAAGACAGGAACTGGAGGAAGAGGCAGAGACGTAATAGAACAGACAATCCGGGTCGGCATCGGGAGAGGCGATGCAAGCAGGCAGGGATCAGACGATAAACAAAGTTCAGGAACGAAGTATGAAGTCAGGAACACGAGTGGTAAGCAAGCTCTTTAGCACAAGATTAGGACCTTGACTCTGAGGCGTCTGGGTAAAGTGCTGAGCCAGTTAAATACCTGCAGGAGAGCAAGGATAGGTTAACGAGATCACATGACATGACTCAGCCCCGCCCAGGGAGTGATGCGTACTGCCACATCAGCAGCCGAGTACAAGCAGTGTCCAGGTTAAATGGAAGTTGTGGAGCGGAATCCACTAGGTAATACCAACCGCCAGAGCTGCAACAGAGGCTGGAAGTTGAGGTCACAGATGAGCACGGCGCCCGGGAGCACGGTGATGAGTGGGGGAACAGCGCCGCACAGGGGTCGCTGTTACACATACTGCTTTTTTAAATGATAAACTGAATGTTATCTAAACAAAAACAAAAAACTTTTTTTGGGTGGTTTATACATACACTCACCTAAAGATTTATTAGGAACACCTGTTCTATTTCTCATTAATGCAATTATCTAGTCAACCAATCACATGGCAGTTGCTTCAATGCATTTAGAGGTGTGGTCCTGGTCAAGACAATCTCCTGAACTCCAAACTGAATGTCAGAATGGGAAAGAAAGGTGATTTAAGCAATTTTGAGCGTGGCATGGTTGTTGGTGCCAGACGGGCCGGTCTGAGTATTTCACAATCTGCTCAGTTACTGGGATTTTCACGCACAACCATTTCTAGGGTTTACAAAGAATGGTGTGAAAAGGGAAAAACATCCAGTATGTGGCAGTGCTGTGGGCAAAAATGCCACTCATCTCCACTACAAATAGGAAAAATAGGCTACAATTTGCACGAGCTCACCAAAATTAGACTGTTGAAGACTGGAAAAATGTTGCCTGGTCTGATGAGTCTCGATTTCTGTTGAGACATTCAAATGGTAGAGTCCGAATTTGGGGTAAACAGAATGAGAACATGTATCCATCATGCCTTGTTACCACTGTGCAGGCTGGTGGTGGTGGTGTAATGGTGTGGGGGATGTTTTCTGAGCACACTTTAGGCCCCTTAGTGCCAATTGGGCATGGTTTAAATGCCACGGGCTACCTGAGCATTGTTTCTGACCATGTCCATCCCTTCATGACCACCATGTACCCATCATCTGATGGCTACTTCCAGCAGGATAATGCACCATGTCACAAAGCTCGAATCATTTCAAATTGGTTTCTTGAACATGACAATGAGTTCACTGTACTAAAATGGCCCCCACAGTCACCAGATCTCAACCCAATAGAGCATCTTTGGGATGTGGTGGAACGGGAGCTTCGTGCCCTGGTTGTGCATCCCTCAAATCTCCATCAACTGCAAGATGCTATCCTATCAATATGGGCCAACATTTCTAAAGAATGCTATCAGCACCTTGTTGAATCAATGCCACGTAGAAATAAGGCAGTTCTGAAGGCAAAAGGGGGTCCAACACCGTATTAGTATAATGTTCCTAATAATTCTTTAGGTGAGTGTATAAATATATTTATTTTTTAGGGCATTGGTTTTTGTGCCACATTTTTAAGCACAAAACACCAGCTCCAGATGTTGATTGAACTTTATAGGAAACATTAAACAGAACAAATGGTTGTTTTTTCACCCTTGGGGTTATTTTTATTTTATTTTTTTAGTCGGTGGTGCCCATCATTTTTCTCCCATAAGCATCCATTGGATTGTGGTGGCATTTTTTTATGGTGTTATGGTGTTTTTACATGGCGTCTTTTGTTTTAACAAAGCTTTTTCTCCCCATACTGCTCAACAGAGGAAGTGACATTACAGAAAGGTAAATACTTAAGTATAAAAAAGGCAGGCATACAATAAAAAGCCATTAAAAAAACTGCATCCAGAATGTTGGAGCCCTTGGTTGTTTTTCAGACATTTTCACATCACCATTCGTCCTCCCCTGCATAACGGAAATGGGACGGATCCGATATGCAGGCCATTGACTTCTATTATGACGGAATGAATAACGGAATACTTCTAAAGGCATTCCGTTATGCATTCTGAGGTCTGTGGTAACAGAATCCATAACGCAATTCACCTTTTACCAACAAACGAAGCGTGAACCAATTTCATAAGCGGAAATTCGCTCATCCCTATTTACAACCAGTGTCACTATTTGAAGCTAGTCATTGTTAGGGAAATTCACATTCGTTCAAACAACAGTAGCAGTCAAAAAAACGCACCCTAAACGCATCGTTATGTATGCTGTAACTACATCACGACCGCACCCTAAAACACCGGTTAACTTATTTTGCGCTACCGAAAAAATTGTACCTGCAGGGTGTTAATTTCTTATTGGCAACATGTAACATCTGGCTGCAGTTTTTTTTTGTTTGTGCTCCTCCGTTAGAGGAGCAGTACAACGAAAATAACATAAGTGCTGGATTCAGTTTCAGTTTGGGAATCCTTTTTATTTTTTTTACAACACAAAAAAAAGTCCTACATGTAGGACATTTTTGTCCGGTGTGGAGGGCCCCAACGGAGCCTCTACCACGGATGTGAACAAGCCCTTTTGTGTTACACCACATGCTATTTTCATGAAAAAATTATTATTACAAAGAAAGGCGCTAATATATTTAGCAAAATTGCTTGTTTTACCTGCTGTTTTTACAGATTTTTATTTTTGCACCTTTCTGCTTAGAATTTTTTAAATTTTTGTGAAATCTTGTTAGACTGTTTCCTGAAAGCAAGCATGAGCTTTATGAATGCTTTGTGCAAAAATATACCGGTAAATGATTTGGAAAATGTTCAAATCAATCACTGGATCTTTACTAGTTTCTACTAAACTACCTGAATGAAGAACTGGTTTCACACTTCCGTTTACATCTCTGGCAGGAAGGCATCCTGCGGAGATGTCTGGATCCGGCACTGCTGTTTTTTCCCTGACAGCCGCTGGCCCTATTCACTAATTGGGGACCGGCGGAGATCCAGCAACAGCTTGGCGTATTTGCTGGCTTGTGACTGGTCCCCATTATAGTAAATGGTGCCGGACGGCTATGCGGTTGCTTCTGTCCATGCTGGAATGCGGAGAGATCCAGCAAGGATATTCCCTGCCAGATCTCAAGTGCGAAAGAGGCCAAAGACATCAATAAAATGCATTTGATATTCTGAAAAAAAATTCCTCATATCAACCCTTTTTGTGTATTTATTACCCTGAATGCAATTTAACACATTTTACTCATTACAGCATTAATTTAAAATATAAACTTATGCAACATCCGTATTACCCATTTGAAAGAAGTGCACTACCTTTACAACTTGCACAAAGTTAGATGCAAGTCAGGACTTTGACAGGGACCTTACAAAAACTTTGAAAGCCAAACTGCATTAGCAGAACCACATTTCTGTAATTTAATGGTGATGACTACCTTGTTCCCTGCTCGTATGCCTGTAGATCCTTCGTATTGCATGTTCTGATCTCCATCCGTCACTAGATGTTTTGGTGACCACACTTTGTAGAGACGCAGTAGCCGGTGGTCAGTGTTAGTTAGCAGCTGGATTGCTTCCAACACAAACCCCTAAATGGTTCTTTACTGCTGTGTTACCATCACCGACTCCAAGTCCTAATATAAGCATGTTTTTCAGGTGAATAGCATGCTGCAAATGTAGTTGTGTTTCAGTTTATGTATGTTCTTAAAGTGCAACACTGTATTTGCTTCGTGGTGGACAAAGAGTTCCACCTTTCAGCCACATATCCATAGAGTATTATCCTAAATAGTTTCTGGCCCACTATGCTCTTATTTATCCGTTTTCCTCTCGGACTCTCTTCTATTTTTGAGTGAAGGCTGGCCTGTAGCTCCTCTTCTTTGTGGCATAGTGAAAGTTCACACTCATGATGGCTGAGGTTTCTTTCACCGAGACACAGTTTGTCCACGTAGCCCTGTATCTAAATACCCTTGCCAAGGCATAGTGGCTTGTTGATGTCTCCCCACTCAGTGGCATACCTACCACCTCCATATTTATAATAATAATCTTTATAAAGCACCAACATATTTCGAAGCACGTTACAATCAATATCTATCTATATCTATCTTTGTAATTTTTTTTATCTGTGACTTTTGATTGTAGATGAGGGGGTTGGGTTCGAGCATAAGATTTAACATATTTGCCGCTAGATGTAAGTGTGGACATCCTTACATTTCATTTTTAAAAAATTAGCCAATATTTCAAGATTAATTTTTCACCAGAATATTGTGCCTGCTCTTTTTTTTTTGCGCCAAATTTATAATTTTTAAATTGTTAAATGTGTCTAAATCTGTGACTGTGTTTCAGAAAGTGGTGAAGGTAAAGTATCACAAAAATACAGATTTGAGACTCAGTGTACCATAAGGCCTCTTTCCCACATCAGTGAATCGTAGATGTGCATGCTCTTCACCGACCGATCACATACCCACTGACTTTGATGTCTGTATTCACACATCAGTGGCTTTCCATTGACTGTGAGTCCAGGGTGACATTATGGAAGCATGTCAGTGATTACAGATATCTCACTCACATTATAGTCTATGGGTTTGTGAAAACCATGGGCACAACACGGATGCCATCCCTGTTCAACCCACGCTTTTCACGGATCATTGCTAGGAGATGCTCTGGAAACCAATTTTTTGGTCTAGCAGCGTACGTGGAATATGGATGACGAAGGACAGAAATCGCACACATGGACCAAACATGGATTCTTTACAGATGAACCCCTGACCACCTTACCAGGGATGTCATCACAACCATGGACGTCAGAGAGAGACCTAAGGCTTTTGGCTATCACTTTTTATAATACCTTGGACCTGGCATAGTTTTTGTCCAAAACAGGCACCAAAAAATTGTTGAAGACAGCACCACAACAAGGCGTAAAAAAGTCTAGAGAAGATTTTGCGCAACAGTTGTCTGTTGAAGGATATTTATCAACCTATGACGCAAATTATGAAGCATGCCATGTGCTCAGTAATTTGCAACTTTTCATGCCTAACCCGCAGGATTTGTAGCTGAAGTTCAGCCCGGCGTAGACTTCAGTTTCTGGTGCACAGAGTGCCAGATATATGTCTAATTAGTTAAGAGGCATCTACCGTGACACACTGGGATAAAGACTGGAGTATGGCCCCTTGCAGATGAGCGTTCCTCCCGCAGCGAGTCCGCATCGCAGCACCGAACCTGACCTCCCGGCACTGACAGGATTCACATAGCATTATATTGATTTATAATGCTATGTAAACCTTACAGTTCTGGAATGTATTGAATAACACTGGCAGCATTTTTGCGTGAAACGGCCGTCGCCGCTGTGCATGGAAGATTCGCTGTCCACCCCTGTTAATTCTGCTGGTTATTGTTACTCGCATTCTGGATCAATAAAGGATAATTTTATGAATTACTGCTGGGTGAGTGCCGCCTTATTATCCTTTTCTACTTACATGTCTGGAGTGGCGTTGCACCATAGGACTGCAGTGTCAGACGGGGTGGTGCGCTAGATGTCTGTGTTTGGATCCGGTGCATTAAGTGTTGATACGGAAGTGTATAGCTGTGCTGCCCGGTCCCTCTACTACGTGCACACCTAAATCAATATAATGCTATATAACCGCTGGGAGCTGCGTTGCGGACTCGCTGCGGGAGGAACGCTCGTCTGCAAGGGGCCTATGGGAATTACAGTCTTGATAAATGTCCCTCCTTGTGTCCAGCATCTTGTAAAATAAAATTGTGTCTCATACACAAATTCTGCTACAAATTCTGGTGCAAGTTTAGCACTTTCCAGGCATCTGACTGATAAATCAGCAGTAATGTGTACATTTCTGTCTCTGCAAACACCCATGTGTGCAGCTTTAAGCCATTGTGCATCTAAAGAGTTTAGTATAAAGTGAAAGCCCCTTTAAATAGGTTACGAGCCAGTAAAAGAAAAAAAAGGTTTTTCTGTGAACCAACTGGACTGTACTTTAGACACCCATCAAAGTATACGGTCTTTCATATTAACAGGTAATTTTTAATTGATTATTTTAGGATGCTTGCAGCGTTACAGTATAGTTGAAGTATAGTACGATTTAATAGTTGCGGAGTTCAGCTTGGATTTCACAAAGAGAATTTTTGTACCAAGTCTGCACTTTTTTTTTTTTTCCGTCGTCATTAGCGGAACAAATTAGAGTCTTTCTGGTTGGGTGCATGCAGCTAAACAGCCGAGTGTGGGAGATTATCAGTCCGTTAGGTTGATTGGTTTATTGGCAGTGGCTCAGTTTTGTATCACATTTTCCCATGTCGCTGTGTATACACTCGGAAACCCCAGAAGTTGTAGCAGATTTATAGCGTGGTGTGACAGCAAGCTGCCGAGAAGCCATCAAAGGGAACCTGTTATTAATTGGCAATTCATTGACTTAGTTTAACGTTTTAAGTTTCCACTCCCTCTTTGAAAACCGTGTGAGGTCTGTGAAATCTGTCATCTAAACTGTAATTATTGAACAAATGCATAATTAAAAGAAAGTGAAAAAAGATTGGAAAAACTAACAGACTTGCAGGGAGAAAGTTATATAAAAGGGTAGATGAGAACTGCAGTAATGTGAGAATCAGATGTAGTAGAATTCAATTTTTATTTTGTGTAGTACATATTTTGAAGCTAGCATTTTTAATATTTGTTATAGTGTGGTATTTGTCTATAAAAGGAATCTCATTTGCACATAACATGATACAGAAACTTAAGATACATCAGTGAAAGGGCATCTGTCGCCAAAATGCTGCTTTTCTGTTCCTTTGGACCCATTAATATAGAATTATCTGATAAATATTGGGGTCATTTATGATGCTGAAATACTTCTATATTAGGCATATTTCAGGGGCAACCCAATCTGCGACTTCTCCCCGCTCAAACCAGGTCTAAAAAAGTGGGCGTGGAGGGGACGGGCCTTTAGGCCCTTCTCTTGTACTATTTTCTACGCTTGTTTCAGGCATAGACAAAGGTCTAAATGTAAGACCGCTTCGAAGCTGCCTTACATTTAGAACTGGCAGAGGATCTGCCGCAGTTATGAAGAGGCCGGCGCCTCTTCATCACTTCACAGATCCTCCGCCAGCTTAGGGGTTTATTAAGACCGGAGTCTAAAAGGCTGCTCTTAATAAACGTGCCCCTATATTCTTCTTTAATGAATGGTTGCTATTAAATGTTCATTGTGATTTTATTTTGCTCTTTTTAGCTCTCTTTTTAAACGTTCTTTTACATGGTCCGCTAATCAAGTGCATTATTGGGGGCGAGCTTTTGTATAACCGCATGTTCTCGATAATTAGCCAATGTAAAAGGTCTCTGTGATCGCCTGGTGATCGAGCAACTGCTCATTCATCGGGTGATTATGTCGTTCTGCCAGTACCAAAGATCATGATTCCTGTGCAGCAGATCGTACTGTGTAATCAGCATCCTGATTTTCTATGGGGACAATCGATCCCATATAGCAGAGGTGATTCTCCGCTGGCAATCAGGCAATTATCAAGACCGTCTGGCTTTTTTCCGATAATTGCCCGACACTTTGCTCCATGTGTAAGGACCTTAAGAAACTGATTAATCTGACTTGTCATCCGACATACTTTGCTGAATCTGATTGGTCAGAGCCCAATGTCAAAATGCCAAGCACTAATACCAAATAAATAAAAAAAATTGGTGGAAGATACAAAGGGCAATGGTTCACAATTATGCAGGAATCACATATGGATTTATTTTATTCACTCCTTCGTTCAGCTCAAAAAAATGCATGAAATACAGAAACAATAACTGTAGGTGGGATTGCAGCCTAAGGGCCATACTCTGTCCGGGAAACACGGTCCGTGTGACGGCCACGTGTCCCAGACGGACTACAGCTCGCCTGACCCGAACTGTATCATAGTGTTGTATGCTACAGTCATTTCCTATGGCATTGACTGTGTTGTATGCTGTCAGTTCCTATTGCATTGCGGCTCAGTTGTACTGTGCTCCCATCATCATCATAAAACACTATGATGCAGTCAGTTCGAGCCATGGGAGCCACACACGGACCACGTTTCCGCCACAAGACTCCAATTTGCGTTCTGGCCACTTGAGCATAGAATGCTAGTGCACACGCTCGAGTCTCGTGGCATCTACGAGGACGGATCACTGCGGGCCCGAGTAATTTCTACTGCACAGAAGTGGATCGCAGGATGTGAAGTCTGCGCAGTAGAACACTGAAGGGGATCATGCAAGGGCCGCAGGAGGGGGCCATTTTGCTTGACGTCATTTAGGAGAGACAGCGCTGCCAAACGAGTTCACAGACACCGTATACAGAAGGAGTAGCCCCCTCCTACATCAGCTGGCAAGAATATAACAGGAGAAGGGACATTACACGAGTAAGCAACCTATAGCTATGACAAAATGGCCAACCCATTTCAGAACAGCTCAGGCAAGATGGTGGTCCAATAATCAAGTCGAGAAAATAGCTTAAAAAATCTGCAATCAGAAAAATAAAAACAAATAATAAAAAAAAGGGATATGTGTCGCTATCTGGTTCTAAGCAGTAGAAAAAAAATTCCGATGGCACATTCCCTTTTTTCTCTCTAATAAATGATCATTTAAGACTTTAGGCATTTGGTCAGCCTTGGTCTTTGAGAGAAACATAAAGGAAAATCCGGGCATCTAGGTGAATAGACAGCAGTGAAACATGAAAATAAACAGCTTTGTGGGTTGTTTAAGTAAATCAGCTGAACTGTCACACCACCGAGGTTTAAAGCATTTCCATATGACACAGGTAAAATTAAGCTGTTAGCAATGTTGGTGGGCAGAAAGCGATGGGATTGGAATTCAGCTCTTGGCCGCTTTATTAGGTCATTTGTAATTTTTACAGCAGATTGAATCTGAATTTGTCAGGGGGACCTCAAACCTTGCACAAAGCGAAGATGCATCGAGTACATTGTATTATCAAGAGGGAGATGAGGCTGATAGCCTTCGTTCTGTTTCTTATATAAATTTCACAAAGTCCATTGTCTACTGGAACAGAGTGACCTAAGTAAGAACAAACAGTAAAGTCCTAAAAAAAAAAAAAAGTCAGATTGTATAATTTAATCAGACCCTACTGAAACCAAAGTGAGAAATGAGCGTAGCTGGATGGTATTTTATCAATAGTCCTGCTATCCTTTTCCTGCTATGCCAAGAGCTTTATTTTTATTTTTTATTTTTTTATTTTTAATATAAGTTTATTTATTTAGACTTTACAGGGCATCTGTCAGCAGTTTTGTACCTATGACACTGGTTGACCTGTTACATGTGCACTTGGCAGCTGAAGGCATCTGTGTTGGTCCCATGTTCATATGTGTCTGCATTGCTGAGAAAAATGATGTTTTAATACATTCAAATGAACCTCTAGGAGCAACGGGGGCGTTGTCGTTACACCTAGAGGTTTAGCTCTTTCTGCAGGATCAAGCAGTGTAAAAGTGATCATGCCTGCCTGGTTCTGTGGCCCTGTTTTAAAGAAATATGCACTTTATTCAACATGCTAATTAGGTGCTCAGAGCGCTGAGGGACAAGCCTAGCTCCTCAGAGCACCACTTCACCACCCCTTTGCACCCCCTCCCCTTTGAGGAATAGGGCCAAGCATCCTTAATGTCTTCCTGCTTGGCTATGTTATCTCAACACCTGGCCATTCACTAGCGCATACGCAGATCGGATGTCTTCCCCTGATACTGAGATCCGAAACTGCGCATGCGCCAACTCAGCGTTAACTGGCACTGATCTCCGCATTGGGGAAAGTACACATTCGCTGATAATGAGATCCAATCTGTGCATGCACCAGTGAGTGTGATAGAATTACAGGACCATGCAGGAAGACAGTGTGGATGCCTGACCCTGTCACTCAAGAAGAGGGAGATTGGCTAAGGAGAAAGGAGATGATGAAGTAGTGCTCCGAGAGGTTAGTCCCACCCCTCAGTCCTCTAAACCACCTCATTAATAAATGCAATCACGTGCAGATTTCTCCACAATGGGGCCTCTGTTTTCAACTACAGAGTAATCCTCTAAGGCTACTTTTACACTCGCGTTTGGTGCGGATCCGTCATGGATCTGCAAAAACGCTTCTGTTCAGATAATACAACCACATGCATTCGTTCAGAACGGATCCGTTTGTATTATCTGTAACATAGCCAAAACGGATCCTTCTTGAACACCACTGAAAGTCAATGGGGGACGGATCCGTTTTCTATTGTGTCAGTGAAAACAGATCCTTCCCCATTGACTTACATTGTGTGTCAGAACGGATCCGTTTGCCTCCACATCGTCTGGCGGACACCAAAACGCTGCAAGCAGCGTTTTGGTGTCCGCCTCCAGAGTGGAATGGAGGTGGAACGGAGGCAAACTGACGCATTCTGAGCAGATTCTTATCCATTCACAATGCATTAGGGCAAAACTGATCTGTTTTGGACCAATTGTGAGAGCCCTGAAACAGATCTCACAAACGGAAACAAAAACACCAGTGTGAAAGTAGCCTAACTCAACATGATCAAACCTCATAGGCACTATGCCTGGTTTAATAGGGTTGATCATGCTGACAGAAGCTCATAAAGGGGTTGTCTCACTTCAGTAAATGGCATTTATTATGTAGAGGAAGTTAATACAAGGCACTTACTAATGTATTGTGATTGTCCCTATTGCTTCCTTTGCTGGCTGGATTCATTTTCCATCACATCATACACTGCTCGTTTCCAAGGGGTACAACCACCGCTGCAGTGCAGCTATGAGATGGCCGGGACGGGAGCTGCTGTGTATGCATGCCTGTGCATGCTCCCATGGTCCCAGCCATCAGAGACGCCAGCAAGCACGACAACTGCTGCTGGATTACAGTGCAGTCATAACCTCTGGATGCGGGCAGTGTATAATGCGATGGAAAAATGAATCCAGCCAGCAGCGGAAGCAATATTGACGATCACAGTACATTAGTAAGAGCCTTGTATTAACTTTCTCTACATGATGAATCCATTTGCTGAAGTGAGACAACCCCTTTAAGTCATGTTTTTCCTACCCTCAGGTAGAAGCCTGAATGAAGTATCCTATCGGCAGATGTCATGGTTTCTGGCGGTGACATTGAATTGACATTGTCCTGGGAGAGAATGTCTTATGGTTAGCAGTGGTTTGGATGTATCTGTCTTTCGGTCTGCACATGCTTCGAATCTCTGGGCTCGCGGCGTATCGTGCTCCGCGTGGGGTTCCATTTTATAGACTGATGTGTCTGTGACTCGCAACATTTCTCGTTTATGATGAGGGTTTTGTGACCATCACATGTGCTTCCAATCCACATGCTAATCAAATGCATAGGTGAGATGGCTACATAGCCAGGCAACACATTGCTCATCAGAAGTCCTCCATGGTCCCAGTGCACCATCATTATTTCTATAAAATACTAAGGATTATATAGACTGAGATAATGCATTATCCAGATGCTCGCCTGTTAGTCTTGACAAGGCTGCTCGTCCAGCTTTAGAAAGTGAATTGGAGGCTGAAGGCAACATCGTATTATGATGCATATCTTTATATATACATGCATTTGTTTGCAGAGGCCTGTAAGTAAGGAATTTCCTAATTTTTGGGAAGCAATTTCCTTTTGCATCTCTAATGATTATACTTTGAAATTACTTTATGGATATGTTGTTAGAAAATGAGGTTTCTTTTGACTTTATGAGG
Source organism: Bufo bufo (assembly GCF_905171765.1). NCBI lineage: Eukaryota > Metazoa > Chordata > Amphibia > Anura > Bufonidae > Bufo > Bufo bufo. The sequence continues at coordinate 78,710,783 of NC_053393.1, read as the reverse complement.
TTACAATTACGGATCTGCCTCATGTTCTTCTCACTGGAAGAGAAGGTTATTGATATTTTGTGGCATATAAATAAACATTTTTTTCTTCTAAGCAATTTCTTTTAAGTTTTCTTTTCTCCAGAAGTGCAAAAAGCAAGCTATGCTGAGCTGTACATATACCAGCAAGTTCTATCAAGTTGTTAAAATGTTACACAGTCCCATTGCTTTGCACAGTGGGATTTTCAGCCCACATGGACACGATACCGATTCTCATGTGGAGAAACAGCGAAATCCAAAAGAAAGTCGGCATGGAAAATCATCATAAACTACACTGCTGTGCACGGGTAACTTTCAAGGGGTTGTCCAGGGTTAGGAAAACATGGCTTCTTTCCTCCAGAAACACCACCTCTGTCCATGGGTAGTGTTTGGTATTATGGCTCAGCTCTACTGGTGTCAATTGGGCAGAACTGTCTCCGACATACCGTACAGCATGTAGCTTCTTCCTACATTCAGCTTTGTCACGTCCCTGGGGCTTTTTTCACACAAGCTATTTTTTAAGCATTTTAGCATCTAACATTTCATGACCAGAGGTGGGACCCGCACCTATCAGACATGGGGGGCATATCCTAGCAATATGCCCCCAATGTCCAATATGATACAACCCCTACAGTTTGGCAGTGTCCTCAAGGAGAAACATAAAGCTGTTTTCTGGGAGATTTACATTGATGGTCTATCCTCTGGATAGGTCATCAGTATCTGATCGGTGGGGGTCCAACACCTGGAACTCCCACCGATCAGCTGTTTGAGAAGGCAACAACGCTCACAGTAGCGCCTTCTCTCAGCTCTCCAAGCACAGCGCCATACTATTCTGGTAATGAACCTGTCCATATCATTCCATGCTGGTGTATAAAACCGCATCCTTTGTGTTCCTCGCTGCCCTTGGTAGCCCTTTACAACCTGTGAGCTGTAGGATTTCAGCGATAGGCGGTTGTGCTTCAGGGTGAACAAGATTAACTGTGATAATGTAATTCTAGTTAAATGAATGGCACGACATGCTACCATATAAATAGATTGGCAGGAGATCACGTTACCCTCGGGTACATTGCTTTCTGACGAGGTAAAGGGCAGCTTTCAAGGTTTTATATGCTGTGTATTTAGACATGCTCGGCTTAGAGTCAAATCTGCCTTAAATTGTTTGGGGAGGTAATTATTACTGTACTCTTCTGTATATAAACACGTACAGAGCATTTGCTAATAAAGAGAGTTAGAAAACACCCCCGTGTCATATAAGTCTAGATTTCCATTAATTAAAAGAAATGTAATCTGTTTTGCAAAGGTAAGAACACATGCTTAAAGGAGAGATCACACTTAAAGGAGACCTACCTGAAGAATGGATGAAAAGACCCCTAGTCTGGGGCTACACAAAGGCTTCGGGTGTTGTAAATTGTGTTGGACAGCTTCCTGCGCACAGGAGTTATTCCATTACAAACATTTTTCAGGAAAGGAGATACGTGTCTGATTGGCAGTGGTCCGAGCGCTGGAGCCCCCACCGATAATGAGAACTGGGGCCCTGTGTCCCCACAATTGAATGGAACGAGGGTCACACGTGTGCTGCTGCTCCCTTCCTGTCTTGTACTCGTTATCACTGGCAGTCTCATAGTTTTCAATGGACCTCTGTGTGACCTCTGCTCCATGAAAACTGGGGTTCGCAGGGCCCCTGTTTCTATAATCAGACCCCCCCCCCCCCCCCCCACTATGTGGATAGGACAACCCCATTAAAGACAGTTGTGTCATCCAGATAATCCCTGTCCACATGGATGTCATAGAGTCCAGTGATGGCTAACCTCCGGCACTCCAGCTGTGTTGAAACTACAACTCTTAGCATGCTCCATTCATTTCTGTGGAGTTCTGCGAACAGCCAAGCAAGTGTGCATCTTGGGAGTTGTAGTTTTCCCACAGCTGGAGTGCCGGAGGTTAGCCATCACAGTCGTAGACTATGATGTCCAGTTAGGGACCTCTCTCTATAAAGCTGAATTCACATGCCTAGATTCCAGATCTATGTCACAGCTTGACTGCTTGCTAGTCAACTAAGTAAGAGAGCTCCAGAGGATCTTGATTTTTATGTATTACATGACCTGATCAGAAACTTTCCCTGGCAGTCACTGCTGATCTCAGGGGTTCCAGGAGCTGAAAGTCGAAATAGCCGGCTACCTTACTAGTTGCCATTTTCTCTAGAATATAAAGTATTTTTTTTTAAAAGGTGAAATATAGATGTTTTTGAGTTTTCAAGAAGAAACATAGAGAAATGTATTCATGCAGCAACCCCTTGAGGAGCCACTATAGAAGATGGGAATGGTAGTGGCCCTGATGAAGTGTTGTGTCACGATGTACTCCCTTAGGCCATTGCTCCCTGGGGATCAGTGCAATGGAAATATAGTGTGGGCAGCACTGTGGCTCAGTGTCAAAATATTTCATTTTTATTTATAAAAAAATACCAAATTTACAAAAAACTTTCTCTACTTTTATAATAGATAGTAATACATCCAAAAATAGTTATTACTGTACTTTACATTCCCCATATGTCTACTTCATGTTTGGATCATTTTGAAAATTATTTTTATTTTTTTGTGACGTTAGAAGGCTTAGAAGTTTAGAAACTATTTTAGAAATTACACCCCTCAAGCTATTCAAAACTGATTTTACAAACTTTAACCCTTTAGGTGCTCCACAAGAATTAAAGGAAAATTTCACTTTTTTTTTTAGCAGATTGTTAATTTTAATCAATTTTTTCTGCAACACGTCAAGGGTTAACAGCCAAACAAAGCTCAAAATCTATTACCCTGAATTTGGAGTTTACAGAAGCACCCCATATGTGCTAAAAAAATGATGTATGGGCGCACAGCAGGCTTCAGAGTGGAAGGAGCACCATATGGCTTTAGGAGAGCGGATTTAGCTGGAATGGTATTCGGGAGCTATGTCGCATATGAAGACACTCTGAGGTGGTCCTACAGTGGAAACCCCCAAAAAGTTACTCAATTTTGGAAACTACACCCCTCAAGGAATCTTTCAAGGTGTGTAGTGAGCACTTTGACCTCAAAGGTGTTTCCTATAATTAGGAAACACTTGGCAGTGAAAATGAAAAATTGCATTTATTTCACTAAAAATTTGTTTTACACCCACAGTTTTCACTTTCCCAAAGGGTAACAGAACAAAATGCACCCCACATTTTGTTCCCCATTTCCCCCCATATACGGCAACTCCCCACATGTGCTCAAAAATGATGTATGGGCGCACAACAAGGCTCTAGAGTCAAACAGCAAAATATGGATTTTGCTGACCTGAATTGGCAGACATTGATTTTAGGTGCCATGTCACATTTAAAAGATTCCTTAGGTCCCCAGAAATAAAAAGAACCAAGAACTGACCTAATTTTGGAAAAAGCAGATGCCATTTGGTTCGTGCGTTTTTTTTTTTTGTTTTTTTTTTTACAATTTTTCAGCTCTGCACTACTTTATCTGCGTGCAAGCTGTGACCGCCAAGCGCTGATCAGTCCGTAAACCACTGTTCAGCACCTGGGCTAATTTTTCATCTGTGCTTTTTTTTTTTTTTTTTTAAGTAATAGTAGAATCATATATATAAGTGTTTTTCGTATCTGCAGTAAATATTTTATACTGCAGTGTCTGCACAGACGCACCAAACGTCAGCTTGCGTGCGTTCCTCAGCCCTGAGCACCAATAAGTACCTTTTTCTTTTTTTTAATGGTCACTTTTGTTTTCTAGTTTTAAATAGAAATCAATTTTAGGTAGTGTTAGTGTAGGTTTTTTCACGAATATATCATCTCTGTGTGTGCGTGCGTGCGTCCTGTACCTGCAGATTACTTCCTAGCCGGACTGGAGAAGCTGTCCTTCTCCAACTTCATCGATAGGCGCCCTCTAGCTGACCCACCGTGCGCTGCATCCTGGCCAGCCGGACTGGAGAAGCTGTCCTTCTCCAGCTTCAGGGACAGGCACCCTCTAGCTGACCCACCGTGCTCTGCATCCCGGCCAGCCGGACTGGAGAAGCTGTCCTTTTCCAGCTTCAGGGACAGGCGCCCTCTAGCTGACCCACCGTGCGCTGCATCCTGGCCAGCCGGACTGGAGAAGCTGTCCTTCTCCAGCTTCAGGGACAGGCGCCCTCTAGCTGACCCACCATGCGCTGCATCCCGGCCAGCCGCTCCTGAGGCAGCCCCCTCTCACTGCTCTCAGTGGTTCTCATGCCGGCAGTATCACATTGCGTACTACTGCTCAGATCGTCCTGAAGACAGGGGGGGCTGGGCAGGCAGGGAGAGCTGACCCACCCAATCCAAGCAGGCTTTGTATGCAGTGTGCACAGGAAATACCGGTACATCGCTTGCCGTGATTGGCTGGTTGTTGTATACTGCGTTGGATTGGTGAGTCTGAGGGAAGGCAGGGGGAAGCAGGAGCATCTGCACTTCAGCCAATTCTAATGCTGGAACGGCGGATCTCTAATGAAGTTTGGTGTGCATCTCATCTGTGGTGAAAAAACAGAGTCTATCTGGGGAGCAGATACATGTGGTGGTGAATACAGTACAGCCCCAGTATCTGTACATACAGTACAGCACCAGTACCTGTACATACAGTACAGCACCAGCACCAGTACCTGTACATACAGTACAGCACCAGTACCTGTACATACAGTACAGCACCAGTACCTGTACCAGTTCATACAGTACTCAAATGAAAGAAACAGGTCAGCACTTCACCATCGTATTGCACGCTGCACGGGAGAGGAGCAACCTCCAATGTATTAACAGGTAAAGGAATCCCAGCTGCTGTGTCTTTGTGAATAAGCTTCTTTTTATTTTCTCATAAAAGTAAAGGGTCCTACAACCAGGACAAGCCTTTCTCAACAGGTACATCCAAAAAGAAAAATCAAGTCATATATAGCATATGGTACCGCCCATTTAGGGACGTCTCCACACATTCTAATGGGTGGTGTTCAATCCATAATCAATCAACTAATTAAACAAAGTGAAACAAAGTAACACATGGCTGAAATTTGTATTCTACCTATTGAAGAATCTAAATGTTCTTTTTTCATCATAAGGCTACATTCACTTTGTTTAATTAGTTGATTGATTATGGATTGAAAACCACCCATTAGAATGGGTGGAGACGTCCCTAAATGGGCGGTACCATATGCTATATATGACTTGATTTTTCTTTTTGGATGTACCTGTTGAGAAAGGCTTGTATGCTGAAATGCGTTCTGGTTGTAGGACCCTTTACTTTCATGAGAAAATAAAAAGAAGCTTATTCACAAAGACACAGCAGCTGGGATTCCTTTACCTGTTAGTTCATACAGTACAGCACCAGTACCTGTACATACAGTACAGCACCAGTACATACAGTACAGCACCAGTATCAGCACCTGTACATACAGTACAGCACCAGTATCTGTACATACAATACAGCACCAGTACATACAGTACAGTATACAAATGGCTAACAGTCAAGACCCCATCACGGCTCTACCAGCAAGAAGAAAGCCAGTTTCAAACTTAAAGTTGTAAACTTTGCCAGGGAACATAATAACTGCGCTGCTGCCAGACAATATGGAGTAACAGAAGAGATGGTTCGGGACTGGAAAACAAATGAAAAAGCATTAAAGAGTTTGCCAAGGGGTAAGTGTGCATTAAGAAGAGGCACCCCACATTGGCCAGAACTCGAAAGACATGTAGCAGACATTGTGAATGACATCGCCAAAACGGTTATGTAGTGACACGAAATAAAATACGTTTGTTTCCACTTCAGTGGCCAAATCTAACCCAGATCACAGCAACCGATCTAAGGCCACTGTATCCTGGTGTACTGGATTCTTGGAAAGGCATAATATGGTACTGAGGCAAAAGACGAAAATTGCACAACAATTGCCTGCAGATCTTGATGCCAAAGTAAATAGCGTTAGAAGAGGGGTAGTCTTATACGGCAAGTATACCCCAAACCCTATATTTTAACTGGAAAAGTTGGGGGTCGTTTTATACGCCCAGTTTTTTTATGCGCTGGAAAATACGGTATATAACTAACTACAAAAAAATAAAAATGCACAGAAAACTGAGCAGACCGATCAGAAAAATGTATGTTTCTGATCAGTGCTCAGCAGGTGTAGGATGAACACAGATATTGTGTGTGTGAAGAAATCTACTCTAACACTACCTAACTAAAATAGATTTCTATTAGGGGTGCACCGAAATTCCGGCGGCCGAAAATGGGCCTAATCCATTTCAGCCGATATTGGTACATATCGGCAGAAAATATGGGGTTTGGGATTTGTGGGATTTGTCACCCGCGCCGGGCGGGCGGTTTACTTTAAGTCACTGCATCTTTATTTTACCTTACAATCGTGACGCTCCAGTAACAACTCTGCAGGCAGAGCGGAGGGCGGCGTAACGTCACTTACTCACGTGACGCGCCTGCTCCGCCTTCTTCATTCATAAAGTGGGCGGAGCAGGTGCGTCACGTGAGTAAGTGACGTTACGCCGCCCTCCGCTCTGCCTGCAGAGTTGTTACTGGAGCGTCACGATTGTAAGGTAAAATAAAGATGCAGTGAGTGATTAGTCTGCTGTGAGCAGCAGGGCCGGGGCTGTTATGGGTAGGGGGATCTGTCTATGGCACTGCTATGGGGAGGGGGGATCTGTGCACTGTTATGGGGAAAGGGATCTGTGCACTGTTATGGGGAAAGGGATCTGTGCACTGTTATGCCCATAACAGTGCACATATCCCCCCCTCCATAACAGCGCCACCCACAGATGAATTTCATTCATGAAAAAGAATTATTAATAAAATCATTAAAAAAAAAAGTATTTTAAAAGTATTTGGGCAAAAAGGCGGTTTCGGTTTTCGGTCAAGGGCATCCTGAAGTTTCGGTTTCGGACCAGAATTTTCATTTCGGTGCACCCCTAATTTCTATATATGTATCTGGAAATATATATATAGATATAACTAATTACACAGCAAAAAAATTATCGGCACAGCGCTCAGCAGGTGCAGGACGCACGCACACACACAGATATTATTCTTGTGAAAAAACCTACACTAACACTACCTAAAATTGATTTCTATTTAACACTAAATGTATTTTTTTACACCAAAAAAAAAAGAAAACTGAGCACAAAAGCGACCTTTGAAAAAAAAATAAAATAAAAAATAAAGGTACTTATTGGTGCTCAGGGCTGTAGAACGCACACAAGCTGATGTTTGGTGCGTCCGTGCAGACACTGACAAAATTTACTGCAAATACAAAAAAAAAAAAAAGAACACATATATATAAGATTCTACTGTTACTTAAAAAAAAAAAAAAGCACAGATGAAAAAAATATATATCTGCACAAAAAAAAATTAGCCCAGGTGCTGAACAGTGGTTTACGGACTGATCAGCGCTTGGCGGTCACAGCTCGCACGCAGATAAAGTGGTGCAGAGCTGGAAAATTGTAAAAAAATTATAAAAGAAACCCCCGCACAAACCAAATGGCGTATGTAAAAAAAAGGACGGTCGGGCGGGAATGGAAAGGGTAGGAGGGTGGTGTAGGGATCTGGAACAGCTGTAAAAAAAAAAAAAAAAATCAGTGCAGCAATTCCAGATGTTCTTATTCTTTTCTTTCAGCAGGAAAAGCTCACATCGCAGTGGTGGTGCACCAGAAGTCCCAGCAAGCCAACATGCAGCACAGAGAAGCACAGGAACCTCTCTGCATGCAGTCACCAGCTAGAATGGCTGCATGCAGGGAGGTTAAGCCCTTTCCTGTACAGCTATAGCACAGCCATTGGCTGGAACCTTGTTTCAGCCAATCGCAGCGCTGGCAGGGACGCCAAACACTGGAGTTCCCTGCCTGACCTCGGAGGAGACTCGTGCTGACTAGTTCAGCACCGGTCACCTTCACATTACCCCCATAACCTGCCCCACAGCTTCCTTCTGCTTCTGGCGCTGCGATGTGCCTGTCTTCATTGACTGGCCAATCGCAGCGCTTGGAGCTGCAGGGGGGCGGAAAGACACCATGCTGCCCTTACCCGGTATGAATGCCTACCGGTAAGAGCAGCCATGGTGCCCCGATTCCCCCGTGATCCTGCCCCAGCACCTGGCGGACCTTGCACCGTACATGTTCAGCGCTGGTCCTTGAGTCACGTCCAGCTGCGCCGTACATGTACGGCGCGGTTCCTTAAGGAGTTAAAGAACTTTTGCCATTAGCAACATTCGAAACCTATCCAGAGGATAGCACATAAATGTATGGTCGCTAGGGGTGTGACTGCTTGATCCCTACAAGAAGATGGTGCATTAGTGCATGCACATGACCGGTGCTCATAGAAGTCCCATATAAGTGAATGGATTGGTGTTTACATATGCACATACCTTGCTCCATTCACTCAGGACTTAGGAACCCATCCATGTGACCTATGAGGGTGGAAGCCGGCAGACATCCATCACTCATACATTTATCACCTGTCCTGTGGATAGGTGATAAATATTGTTGATTAGCCTCCTTGTTTTCGGCTATATTATGGACAATGTGGCATGTGAATATCTTCTGTTTTATAAAGTCCTTGTTCTAGTTTTTGGCATGATGGATATGAAGGCTATGTTTTTGTCTTTTATCTGTGGGCGCATTAAAAATATATATATGTCTCTTTTCAAGATACTATAAGATGTGTGTCTTGTATAAAGAGTAATGAATGGGGATAAAGAGGGTCTACCGTGACCCGAGGTCTGTGGTCTCATGACCTGTGTTTAAGCCTGCAAAGTGTCCTTAATATACTCAGCTTGTGAGTGCTCTTATCAGCAAGGCTTTTTGGGGAGGAAGAATTCCAGTTTGAGTGAAGTACTCATAGAAACTAAGTAGACATTATTTCCTTGGACAAATTTAACCCTGTGAAAACAGTGAAGTGGCCTGATATATGCAGACACTGATAGGCCTCCTCGGGTACATGCTTTACCTTCACACATATAGGTGACATACCTTTTTATTTTACTGCAAAAGTAACAGAAATCCTTTGACGAGGACATTGTATACATTATTTAATTGTGCAGAGATGCAGGATATGGGTCAAAATCCCAAACACCCCATTGGCTGAGATTTATGGCTACCAGTGATATCTGTTTCAGAGTGGGTTCATTATTTTAAAATTATGATTTAGAGCCCTAGATTTGGCCAAATTACTATATGTCTTGTTGCTGGTCTTCTGTAGCCATATCTGTCTACATTCACAGTCAGTTCACTGAAATAAATAATAAATCTCTGGGGACCAAATAAGCATTAAAGAGAACCTGTCACCAGGATTTTGTGCATAGAGCTGGGGACATGGGCTGCTAGATGGGCGCTAGCACATCTGCAATACCCAGTCCCCATAGCTCTGTGTGCTTTTATTGTGTTAAAAAACAGTTTTGATCCATATGCAAATAAACCTGATATGAGTCCTGTATCCGGAGATGAGTCCAGCGGAAAGGAGCCCAGCACCGCCCCGCGTCCTCCGAATCTCCTCCTTGCTGGCTGACGTCACAGAGCTGGAGCGCCGAAATCTCGCGATGCGCGAGCTAGCGCATGCGCATTGTCTGCATCATGTTCATTCCCTGTACTGGCATCAGCACAGGGAACGAATTACGAATGCGCTAGCTCGCGCATCGCGAGATTTCGGCGCTCCAGCTCTGTGACGTCAGCCAGCACGGAGGAGATTCGGAGGACGCGGGGCGGTGCTGGGCTCCTTTCCGCTTGACTCATCTCCGGATACAGGACTCATATCAGGTTTATTTGCATATGGATCAAAACTGTTTTTTAACACAATAAAAGCGCAGAGAGCTATGGGGACTGGGTATTGCGGATGTGCTAGCGGCCATCTAGCAGCCCATGTCCCCAGCTCTATGCACAAAATCCTGGTGACAGGTTCCCTTTAAGTCACTGAATTATACATTTTACCCCTTTACTTAACCTTTACTAGTTCTTTTAAAATTCCCACCTCAAAAAAATAATGATCAATATATAGGTGAATAACCTTAACACCTTGGAACATGTTAGGCATCATGACATTGCCACCATGTCGCTGCTCACGTTACTGTCGACCACAAGGTGTCTGGTTATTGTGGAGAGGTCTTTTCAAGTGGAGCCAATACCATATCAGGATCTCCTTTTTGATACTTCAAAATTCGCTTGGCTTCAATACGACGCTTGGTCGCCTTAGATCCAAGAAATCAAAATAGAGATCCGATATTCCGCTTTTAGGCAGTGGGGGAATTATCCCTATAATCTATGCTCACCCTACCTTAAACCGGAGTAATCGCCCCGAAAGGGGGATGCCCCACTTACGGTGGCTGTTCCCTAATCTATATTTCCCTTCCTGTCTAAAGCCCCATAGAATGGATGCCTTAATGTACAGGAATATCGCTTAATGGAATAAGCAGGAAGGCAAAGTTCAAGTTGTATTGATTATAGATGTTTCTCCACAGCTGTAGCCGGATAGAGAACAGCAAACCAAAGTCACAGGTATTATGTAATAATATCCACTTCGTCCCAACAAAGTCCCAGGTACTGTGTTATAGTATCCACTTCGTCCCAACGTGTTTCCCCAGTGCTATGATTTTGTTCCTCAGGGGACCAAATTTCTGTGTGCACGATGTCAGGCGAATTATACAATGCCAGATATATAGCTCACAACAAGTGGATATTATTACATAATACCTGGGACTTCGGTTTGCTGTTCTCTATCCGGCTACAGCTGGGGAGCAACATCTATAATCAATACAACTTGAACTTTGCCTTCCTGCTTATTCCATTAAGCGATATTCCTGGACGTTAAGGAATCCATTCTATGGGGATTTAGACAAGGTAGGGAAATATAGATTAGGGAGCAGCCACCGATAAGTGGGGTTGCCCCTTTCGGGACGATTACTCTGGAATATTGGATCTCTATTTTGTTTTCTTGGATCTAGGGCGACCAAGCGTCATATTGAAGTATCAAAACGGAGGGATCCTGATATGGTATTGGCTCCACTTGAAAAGACCTCTCCACATTAACCAGACACCTTGTGGTCGACAGTAACGTGATTAGCCACATGGTGGCCATGTCATGATGCCTAACAGATTCGAAGGTGTTAAGGTTATTCACCTGTATATTGATCCTTATCATTTTTTGAGGTGGGAATTTTAACAGAACTAGTAAAGGTTAAGTTTTAAAGGGGTAAAACTACATTCACAGTCAGGAATGATAATTGGTTGGTGGTTTTGAGACTCCACACATCATTTACTCTCTGGACTGTGTGTGCTCTGTATGGTACTCTGCTTGCCATCCCCATATGCTTACATGCAGGGTTCAGAGAGTAGAAAGCCTCTGCCAGACACCTCTTATCTCTTGAGAGAACAAAAGGGTTGGGTGTTAAAATTCGGCGTGCCAGATCCTTCTCTCCTCTGACAGATGGGTTGGGAGCTCCCCATACACATTAGATTTCAGTTAACAGTAGACTAATGTGTATGGATCCCTTTAGTCCATAGCTGCATCCAGCTCTAAAGTTCCCTTTTCACGGGACGATTATCGGGCCATTTTTTGGAAATGAACATTTGTGCAAATGCCCGTTCCTGATAATCGGCAGCTGGTCACCCGATGAACGAGCCAATGAAATTTGTGTTGATGCTGACATCTAAATTATCGTTTCTGGGCAGCAGATCATCCTGTATAAACGGAGATCTTCTGCCCAGAAACAATGATTTCCTCATACAGCGGATGTGAGTGCTACATGAAAATGCAGCCCTTATCTCCTCTGACAAGCAGGCAGTTAATGGGAACACGAGCAGTTCATTCTCAATAATTGCTTCTTCAGTTGACTCCTGTAACTGGCTCTTAGGGATTTTTTTCCCCTTTCTTAATGTGGTATGCAATTAGCATGGAATCCCCTTTAATTCAGAAATATTAAAGGGGTTGTCTAACTTCGGAAAATAGCATTTATCATGTAGAGAAAGTTAATACAAGGAACTTACTAATGTATTGGTATTATCCATATTGCCTCCTTTGTTGGCTGGATTCATTTTTCCATCACATTATGCACTGCTCGTTTCCTGGGGTTGTGACCACCCTGCAATCAATCAGTGGTGGTCGTGCTCGCACACTATAGGAAAAAGCACTGGCCTCTCTGGTGGCCGGGACTATGGGAGCGCACATAGGCTGGTGCTTTTTCCTATAGTGTGCAAGCATGACGGCCACTGCTGGATTGCAGGATGGTCGTAACCATGGAAATGAGTAGTGTATAATGTGATGTAAAAATTAATTCATCCAGCAAAGGAAGCACAATGGAGAATCACAATACATTAGTAAGTGTCTTGTATTAACTTTGTCTACATGATAAATTTATTTTGCTGAGGTGAGACAGCCCCTTTAAAGGGAACCTGTCACCTGGAAAAGACAATTTACACTAATCACAGTACCTTAAAGTATCTCTCATAGTGTGCCCAAAGATGTATTCATATCTTCTTTCTGCGTTTTGCTGTCTCATAAAATCGACTTATAAAACTGTGTTTGGCACCTTTTTGAAGTCGTGCTGAAGTCACGGGGGCAGCGGCCTCCTTGACTCAACCGTCAGATAAGCCCGCCCCTATGCCGCTCCTCCGCATATTGATGGACATTTTTCCCTGTAGCCGTGACCACGCTCTTCTTGTGCATGCGCCGCGCTCGTCCTGCCGCAGCGCGATCCCGGCTACGGCTCCCTCCCTCCCTGGCATCTGCATGTTCACTGCGCCTGTGCTGCAGTGCAAGTAGACAGTGATCGCGCTCACGCCGCAGGGGAGAAGCGATGGGCGCGAGCGTGCTGTATAGGAACGGCGCAGGCGCAGTGAACAAGAAGATGCCAGGGAGGGAGGGAGCCGTAGCCGGGATCATGCTGTGGCAGGACGCGCACGGCGCATGCGCGAGAAGAGCGCGGTCACGGCTACAGGGAAAAATGTCCATCAATATGCGGAGGAGCGGCATAGGGGCGGGCTTATCTGACGGTTGAGTCAAGGAGGCCGCTGCCCCCGTGACTTCAGCACGACTTCAAAAAGGTGCCAAACACAGTTTTATAAGTCGATTTTATGTGACAGCACAACGCAGAAAGAAGATATGAATACATCTTTGGGCACACTATGAGAGATACTTTAAGGTACTGTGATTAGTGTAAATTGTCTTTTCCAGGTGACAGGTTTCCTTTAAGTTCTTTGTTATATAGAGCGAGAAAAGTGAAAGCTAGGCTACATTTGTCGCATGACAATAAGTTTTGTGACAAAAAGGGTACAACTACAGTCGTGGCCAAAAGTTTTGAGAATTACATAAATATTGGAAATGGGAAAAGTTGCTGCTTAAGTTTTTATAATAGCAATTTGCATATACTCCAGAATGTTATGAAGAGTGATTAGATGAATTGCATAGTCCTTCTTTGCCATGAAAATTAACTTAATCCCAAAAAAACCTTTCCACTGCATTTCATTGCTGTCATTAAAGGACCTGCTGAGGTCATTTCAGTAATCGTCTTGTTAACTCAGGTGAGAATGTTGACGAGCACAAGGCTGGAGATCATTATGTCAGGCTGATTGGGTTAAAATGGCAGACTTGACATGTTAAAAGGAGGGTGATGCTTGAAATCATTGTTCTTCCATTGTTAACCATGGTGACCTGCAAAGAAACGCGTGCAGCCATAGAAACATAGAATGTGTCGGCAGATAAGAACCATTTGGCCCATCTAGTCTGCCCTATATACTGAATACTATGGATAGCCCCCGGCCCTTATCTTATATGAAGGATGGCCTTATGCCTATCCCATGCATGCTTAAACCCCTTCACTGTATTTGCAGCTACCACTTCTGCAGGAAGGCTATTCCATGCATCCACTACTCTCTCAGTAAAGTAATACTTCCTTATATTACTTTTAAACCTTTGCCCCTCTAATTTAAAACTGTGTCCTCTTGTGGTAGTTTTTCTTCTTTTAAATATGCTCTCCTCCTTTACCGAGTTGATTCCCTTTATGTATTTAAAAGTTTCTATCATATCCCCTCTGTCTCTTCTTTCTTCCAAGCTATACATGTTAAGGTCCTTTAACCTTTCCTGGTAAGTTTTATCCTGCAATCCATGTACTAGTTTAGTAGCTCTTCTCTGAACTCTCTCTAGAGTACCGTATCTATATCCTTCTGGAGATATGGCCTCCAGTACTGCGCACAATACTCCAAGTGAGGTCTCACCAGTGTTCTGTAGAGCGGCATGAGCACTTCACTCTTTCTACTGCTTATACCTCTCCCTATACATCCAAGCATTCTGCTGGCATTTCGTGCTGCTCTATTACATTGTCTTCCCACCTTTAAGTCTTCTGAAATAATTACTCCTAAATCCCTTTCCTCAGATACTGAGGTCAGGACTGTGTCAAATATTCTATATTCTGCCCTTGGGTTTTTACGCCCCAGGTGCATTATCTTGCACTTATCCACATTAAATTTCAGTTTCCAGAGTTCTGACCATTCTTCTAGTTTTCCTAAATCCTTTTCCATTTGGCGTTTCCCTCCAGGAACATCAACCCTGTTACATATCTTTGTGTCATCAGCAAAAAGACAAACCTTACCAGCGAGGCCTTTTGCAATATCACTTATGAAGATATTAAACAAAATCGGTCCCAGTACAGATCCCTGTGGAACCCCACTGGTAACATTACCTTGTTTTGAATGTTCTCCATTGACTACAACCCTCTGTTGTCTGTCACTCAGCCACTGCCTAATCCACTCAACAATATGGGAGTCCATGCTCAATGACTGCAGTTTATTGATAAGTCTTCTATGTGGGACAGTGTCAAAAGCCTTACTAAAATCTAGATATGCGATGTCTACTGCACCTCCACCGTCTATTATTTTATTCACCCAGTCAAAAAAATCTATAAGATTTGTTTGACATGATCTCCCTGAAGTAAACCCATGTTGTTTTTCATCTTGCAATCCATGGGATTTTAGATGTTCCACAATCCTATCCTTTAATAGGGTTTCCATTAATTTGCCTACTATTGATGTCAGACTCACTGGTCTATAGTTGCTCGATTCCTCCCTACTACCTTTCTTGTGAATGGGCACGACATTTGCCAATTTCCAATCTTCCGGGACGACTCCTGTTACTAATGATTGGTTAAATAAATCTGTTAACGGTTTTGCCAGCTCACCACTAAGCTCTTTTAATAATTTTGGGTGTATCTCATCAGGCCCCTGTGACTTATTTGTCTTCACCTTAGACAGCAAACTTAGAACATCTTCCTCTGTAAAGATACATGCATCAAACGATTTATTAGTCATTCTTTCTAGTGGAGGTCCTTCTCCTTTTTCTTTTGTAAAAACTGAACAGAAGTATTCATTAAGGCAGTCGGCTAGCCCTTTATTCTCTTTATTCTCCCTTTATTTATGCGTTGCATAAAAATGGCTTCACAGGCAAGGATATTGTGGCTACTAAGATTGCACCTCAATCAACAATTTATAGGATCATCAAGAACTTCAAGGAAAGAGGTTCAATTCTTGTTAAGAAGGCTTCAGGGCGTCCAAGAAAGTCCAGCAAGCACCAGGATCGTCTCCTAAAGAGGATTCAGCTGCGGGATCGGAGTGCCACCAGTGCAGAGCTTGCTCAGGAATGGCAGCAGGCATGTGTAAGCGCATCTGCACGCACAGTGAGGCGAAGACTTTTGTAAGATGGCCTGGTATCAAGAAGGGAAGCTAAGAAGCCACTTCTCTCCAAAAAAAAAACACATCAGGGACAGATTGATCTTCTGCAGAAAGTATGATGAATGGACTGCTGAGGACTGGGGCAAAGTCATATTCTCCGATGAAGCCTCTTTCCGATTGTTTGGGGCATCTGGAAAAAGGCTTGTCCGGAGAAGAAAAGCTGAGCGCTACCATCAGTCCTGTGTCATGCCAACAGTAAAGCATCCTGAGACCATTCATGTTTGGGGTTGCTTCTCATCCAAGGTAGTGGGCTCACTCACAATTTTGCCCCAAAACACAGCCATGAATAAAGAATGGTACCAAAACAACCTCCAACAGCAACTTCTTCCAACAATCCAACAACAGTTTGGTGAAGAACAATGCATTTTCCAGCACGATGGAGCACCGTGCCATAAGGAAAAAGTGATAACTAAGTGGCTCGGGGACCAAAACGTTGACATTTTGGGTCCATGGCCTGGAAACTCCCCAGATCTTAATCCCATTAATAACTTGTGGTCAATCCTCAAGAGGCGGGTGGACAAGCAAAAACCCACTAATTCTGACAAACTCCAAGAAGTGATTATGAAAGAATGGGTTGCTATCAGTCAGGAATTGGCCTAGAAGTTGATTGAGAGCCTGCCCAGTCGAATTGCAGAGGTCCTGAAAAAGAAGGGCCAACACTGCAAATACTGACTCTTTGCATAAATGTCATGTAATTGTCGATAAAACCCTTTGAAACGTATGAAGTGCCTGTAATTATATTTCACTACATCACAGAAACAACTGAAACAAAGATCTAAAAGCAGTTTAGCAGCAAACTTTGTGAAAACTAATATTTTTGTCATTCTCAAAACTTTTGGCCACGACTGTACATTGCTACATGTATGTATGTATGTTGCACCAAAGTTGCGCAACATTTTTTATAATGATAGTCAATGGTGTCGCACTGCGACATGCAATGTGCTGCACCCGCGATGCGGCAGTCGCTTCAAAAATCTAACTTGGATGGATTTTTTGCAACTGTTATGTCGCAATTGCAGCAATTTGTGAGTCGTAATGCGACACCATTAACTACCATTATAATAAATGGCACAAGGCTGTGTAGCCCAAGCCTTATACTCCAGCACTGTGCTTACAGACTGCCTGGAAATCACATAAAGATCACAGAGGTTTTACTAGACGGCATCAAGTAGTAGATGGGGACACGCTGGAGTCTGACATCAATATTTAGCACTGTCTTAGGTGACATATTGGATAATAGTGTCTCCCTTAACATGAGGGCTTTTTATTAATAGATAATGCTCTGCTGTCGTACTTGACACAACTTTTATTGGGTAAGCGAGATATAAATTGAGATTGTGCAATGTTGTCATTGCCGTACATCTGAAAAGAGCCCGGGATACAATCCCAACAAGTCACAGCATGTCATAAAACAGCAACGCCCTCTATATTAGCTCAGACTGCTGCTTAAATTAATAATAGATCAGGCAGGGGGCTGCGGCAAATCTTATATGTCCTTACTTGAATACCTGGATGGAGAGCCAGCAGTGCTGTCTGCTACGCAGTTGGAGTTTTTATCATCCAGACCTCTTCAAGCTCTTGGCTACCAAACCAACAGCATGCATAGACATCAGCAAGACGCCAGCTTTTCTTCTGATGTAATTAGAAATGTTTGGTGTCCACTGCATTTATTATTGCTCATATAAAACATTCACCAGCTTTGTCGTTATTACCAGGGGTTGTGCCATGATATATCAGTTTATCTTCTTTACACTGGGCAGGGGATTAGCATCTGATTGGTGGGGGTCTGACCACCGAGGCCCTCACTAATCGTGAAAATGGTGGTCCTGTGCGCCCATTAGAATGGAGCAGCATTGGAGTGGAGTGGCAGCATGATATGGCACAACCCTCAGGATAGGTCATCAATATGAGATGAGTGAGGGTCCGACTCCAGGCACCCTCACCGATCAGGTGTTTGAGTAAGCTGCCGTGGCCGTCTTGAAGCTTATGAAGCACAGCGCTGTACATTTGATAACAACTGTCCTTGATATCTCAGCTCAGAGCTTATTTGCGTCTACTGTGGGAAGAGGCCGCGGACCCCTGCCAATCTGATATCAATGACCTATCTTGAGGATAGGTCATCAACGTGTCAATCCCGGAAAACCCATCTAAAACCAAACCCATTCCGATCTCTTGATATGTTTGGTTTGCTAAGTATGTGTATTTTTAATGAAATAACATAAATTGATTTTTTTTAAACTGTGCATTGTGCCGTTCCTCTGTTAAGGTACGACCACATATACCATAACAAGCTCTACTTAAACTAATGAGGACTGCACTGTTTAGTCAGTCTGAAATGTTAACGGCCTCGTTGCACCTTCAGTACCTCACAATACCAACAATGCAGACCAACTAAACAAAACTGTCTTCATTAGTTTAATTAGCCGTGGGTCCATACTCTTATTGTTTCTGCTGATCTCTACACTCTCTTAAGTTCCCTTTACACGGGACGGCGATCTAGCAGATTGTCAGGAAGGAAGCGTTTCTTCCCAACAATCTAGTGATCGCTAGCAGAGGAGACCAATGCATTTAGATGCAGCGATCTCCTCCAGCACCTCCAGAGTATGGGGAGGAGTGATCGCTAATGCCATCGCTCTTTCCCCTACTGTCTCGTTGTGCTGCACAAAAGATCCATTTACAACTCCAGATCATCATTAATGTACGTTACTAGTAACGCTTGTTAGCGATAATCTGTTCAATTGCCAGCCCGTGTAAAGCGCCCTTGACACTGTCCAATCTGTGCTAACAGTCTCAGGCTGTCACCCAGCGCAAGCATGTAATTCCTCATCAGAGACACATAAAGATGAAAGTTGCTTGCAATCGAGAGTAAAAGGGGTCATACACATTAGTCTAAAGCTGATCAAATGGACAATTTCAACCAATCCGATTGTTCGCCGAGTGAAATTTAACAAGAACGACCGCTTTAGATAACTAACAACAGACTTGAAAAGTAGTTGGCCTTGTTTGAAATTTTCCTCTGATAGTTGGACAAAAGATCTTTTATTCAAAGAAAGATAATTTGTGGACGAAAGATCTTAGCAGCAATCTCCTCCACAGCTTGAGCAGGAGCGATCGTTATGCCGTCGCTCATCCCCAAGCTGTCTAGTGGTTTGCCGTCAGCAGATCGAGGTTAGACAGCATGATCTGCCGCCGACAAACGATAATTTTTAAATGTGCTATAAGTTTCCGATTCCCTGATAAACAAGCGTTTGCCTGTTCATCTGGTAATGGGCAGCAGTATTAGACTGCCAGTTCATCGCTGAGTGTTCCTGGGAACGCTCATTAACGATAAACTGGCCGTCAATTGGCCAGTCTAATACAGCCTTAAAGGGGTACTCCCATCACAGATAATGGGGGCATATCGCTAGGATATGCCCCCATCGTCTGATAGTTGCGGGTCCCAGCGGGGATGAGTACAATGAGAACGGAGCCGGGAAATGAATGGAGGGCGCACTGCACATGCGCAGCCTCCCTCCATTTATTTCTATGGGGCTCCGGCTTGGGCATTTCCGTCTGCCCCATAGAAATGAATGGGAGCAGCGGCCGCGCGTGCGCGCTGTGCTCCCATTCACTTCTTGGGGAGCAGCTGTTGGTGGTGGACGGACCTTGGGAAATCCGGGGTCCTCCAGCCACAGCTCTCCCCGCTCTGTTCTCGTTGTAGTTACGATTAAAAACTTTTTGTTCCAAACGCGTCAGCTGTTCTGAAGTGAAAGGACTTGTCCCTCTGTGTTATTTGGTTGCCACGAAATAAAGAAAAAAACAACACAACTATATATGAGTGCTGGAACTATCTTTTATTATCTATGGGGGCATATCCTAGCGATATGCCCCCATTGTCTGTGATGGGAATACCCCTTTTAGAAAGAAGGTTCCCAGAAAGATCTTTTGTACAGCGCCCGGTTTCATTGATCATGTATGGGCAATTTAAGCAACTGTAACAGCGAGTATGCAATAAAATGAGTATGGCCATGTCTGTGAAGGATCGTTCACCAAACTATCTTCTGCATAATGTGTATGGCCATGTTAAGTAATGCTGGAGGAGATCATCACATACCAGGTCATGAATTTCTTTGTGGAGCAACTCTCCGGGACAGAACCAGTCCACTCAAGACACAAGAAGCCCCATTTCACTTGCTGTTTATGGTATATGGCTTGTAGACAAAGGCATTGCAGAGAAAATCTGACCACCTTCTCTAGAACATGAAATCAACGTTCAGCTTCCATGTTTCTTCTTTGTTTATGTTCTTCTTTCTTTATTGGCAGTAATTTTGCCAACTTGTCCAATCTGATCTTATGTCAGTATAACTTTTCTTTGAATCGGGAACCTACATAACAGATCAAGGATGATATGTACTTTGCATTGAAAAACAAAAGTCCATGACGTTATACAGTGGATAATAAACAAGCATCTCCTGTCAGGTCTCTCATGTGGGGGGGCTTTAAGGGTCTCCTCATAAATCTGACAGTTTTACCTTGGGCTGGAATGTTATTAGAGCGCAGTAAAGTGCACAACCCGGCCTGCATGAAGGATCAAGTGGCCGCCAAGTCCTATGTGCTGACAGTAGCTTTACCACAGATAAAAGCCACAGGGTGTCTGGTAAACCCAGCAGTGGTCCGCCTGCTGTTTCTTCATCATGAGTTGTAGAAGTGCTAGAAAAAATAAGCTGGTAAGGACAAGGATAGAGCTAAAGTTTTTTTTTTTTTGTTTTTTTTGGGTGATGCTCAAGCATGGCACTTTGGAACACTCCTTCCCGATCATTGTCCCCTGTGTAATCATGCCCAGCTGTCGGCCGACAAAGAAGCAAACACTCATTTATCATTGTATCTTTTATAGGAACTCAAAAATAATTGGCAGCCATGTCAAGTTTAATATATGGAAAGTAAATTTATAGCAGAAGTAATATCTTTCACGTAAACTTTTAAAGAGCATCTATCACTATGATCAACTCTATTAAACCAGGCATACTTCCTGATAGGCTTTATCTTGCTGAATTGAGTGTCTGTTGCAGCAATCTTATTTACCGTTGCAGCAATATACTTAATTTTATGCAAATGATTTACTTGGAGCAGCACTAAATTTCTTCCTTTCCCCTGTTGCCACTCCCCTTCCCCCATGCCCAGACTGGTCCTGAAATCTCATTCATGCACAAGTGAGAGT
Organism: Bufo bufo; assembly: GCF_905171765.1. NCBI lineage: Eukaryota > Metazoa > Chordata > Amphibia > Anura > Bufonidae > Bufo > Bufo bufo. Next base: position 78,689,859 of record NC_053393.1, on the reverse strand, counting down.
TCAGTCGGAACACTTGTGCAGTTGATCTCAGGAAGCTCTCCTTGCTCTAAGATCTGCACTGCGCAAGCGCAGATGGCGTTTATCTCCTTGCCAGCTCATGGGCTGGCTTTCTGGGCTAGGCATCCAAACAGTGAGGATGTTTGGTCTTGTCAATCAGGGCATGAGGGGGAGCTGAGCCGGTGGAGAGGAGGAGGTGAAACTGGTGCCCCAAGGGGCTAGGCCAGCCCCTTGGTGTTCCAAGAACCTAATTTAAATAAAAGTAAAAGTAAGAATATCACTGCAACGGTATATCCGATTGCAGCAGTAGAAGACTAAATTAATTCACCGTGATCAACCCTACTAGACAGTATGCCTGATTTAGTATGGTTGACAATAGTGACAGATACTCTTCAGGAGCACCTGCAATTGTCCAAAAATGATCTACTCATCTAAGGGATTGCATTTATGATCACCATTCTATGGGATTTGTCACACAAGATCCTGTCTTCCAAGATCCCTACTTGACAAAATTTACCAGGTTATCGGTGATATCCCAAACGAATGAAATAAAATTTACAGATTTTTTTGTTTAATAAATCTACTTGAATTTAATATTTTTTGTCTTTAGCTGTTTTCAGAATAAGGCCTCATGCATACAACCGTATACGTTTTTGCGGACTTCAAATTGCGGATCCACAAAACAAGGATGCCGGCCGTGTGCACTCCACATGACAGAAATGCCTATTTTTGTCCGCAAAACAGACAAGAATAGTACATGGTCTTTTTTTGGGGGGCTGTCCGCATCTTTTGCGGCCCCATTGAAACAAATGGGTCCACATGCGATCCGTAAAAAATATGGATCGGATGCGAACTGAAAATACGGTTGTGTGCATGAAGCATAGGGCTAATCTTTTTAGTAGTTTAATATAGAAAGTCCAATTCCAGTAGGTGTTGACCTTTTTAATGGAGATTATTCCCTCAACACCTTAGTGAGTTTGTAAATGGCATACTTTGAATTGGGTAAGCATTCATTCAGGGTTGTGTCTTTATTGTTTGCCCTTTGGGAGTAATTTGCAATGGCCCTACACCAGTTTTCTGGCATTAAAAACAAAACAAAAAAAAGCCATTGCACCAATGGCGTCAAGTGGTGTTTCTACGCTGCACTTGCCACGTTCCAAAGAGGGGGCACGGTGTGTGCAGAATCTTCGGCCCTGTAACATTTACCATCGTTTATTCCAGTTTACTTATAGCTGGCATACATTTCATTCTAGCTGCACAGACTTGTGTCTGCCTTCATCCTTCGCTGAGGTACATCAAGACTGTCATAAATGACCACTAGCATGCTACGTTTTTTTTTTTGTTTTTTTTTTAAGAATAATTAACTAAAATTTCAGCAGCAAGAAAAAAGAAAAAAATTCTAAAAAAAAAACCCGAAAGCTTGTGTGTCCAGCTTTTTATATTTCCCATAGACCTTCAGCTAATCTCTAATAAAAGTTCAAACTGAAAAAACACAAAAGTACAGAAAAACAGCACAAAAAAAAAAAATACAAGTTAAAGCCTCCTAACAAGTGGCTTGTGGGTTTCATTTTATTTGAAAGCATACATACATTGGAAGGGAATGCACTCGGGGCGCTCCGTATGGTACCCTCCACCAGAGGAGCGTCTATCACAAATTTGATTAGGAATTTGAAAGAGAATGCCCAGTTGAGGATGAAACAAGGCAATATCCATAGACATAAAATTTGTTAATAGTGAAATATTTAAAAAGTTCACAATGAGGTGAAAGGTGCTAATTGTTTTATTACAGTGAGCCCTGCCAGGATTGATGGTGGAGTTTAGGAGTCTTCTAAATGAAATAATAACATGAGCCTGAAGCACCCGCTTAGTTATCCTGCTATCGGGGGTTTTCAGAGTGTTTGTTTTTTTGGGAGAGGAGGGATTCCTGACTCTGTCTTAGCTCCTGCAGTAAAGTTTGACAGAGGTCATCGAAACAGCAACAAAAACAAACAGTCCAGCATTAAATAACCAGCTTAGCAGTTGGCATAGCTTCCCTGTGTTGCATCCTATCAGGTTATCAGTGCCTTATCCAACCCATCTCTGTTACCTAGTCAGAGACTTTCCACCATGGAAATAGTGTAATGCTCACTCTACCTCCTGCTGGGTTTTACATGCAAACTATGGACGGTTAACCCCATATTAATATCACCTAGCAAATTGAGTCTAACGACTGAAGTCTAGTGGGCACTTTTAATAAGGGAGACTGAATTAAAGATTTCCATTAGTCTCGAATATAATGTTCTCATCAAAGGCTTGAGAATGTAGGAGTTCATGAAGCTCTACAGAGTCGAGCTGGCCATGGATAATGTTGGCCGAACCTGCCAGATTTGGGGGGACTAGTGGACCGAGGTATGTGTATGAGGATCTCCTGACTCCCCCACCGCGAGTGGATGGGTTTTTGACGTGTAAATTCAGGTCAAAGGGTAGAGTCTACTTCTTTACATTTTTTTTAATCCTTTCCTAGGTTTAGCTTCAATAATTACATCTTAAACCTGAACGTTCACACACATTTTTTTAAGCAGATTTTGTTACAGATCCTCCAGCAGCCTAAGCCAAAAATTGATTCAGAAGAAATGAGAAATATAAGGCCTCTTTCACACGAGCGAGTTTTCCACGCGGGCGCAATGCGTGATGTGAACGCATAGCACCCGCACTGAATCCTGACCCATTAATTTCAATGGGTCTATGTACATGAGCGTTGTTTTTCACGCATCACTTGTGCGTTGCGTGAAAATCGCAGCATGTTCTATATTCAGCATTTTTCACGCAGCCCTGGCCCCATAGAAGTGAATGGGGCTTCAGTTAAAAAAAAATTCATTGCATACGCAAGCAGGTGCGGATGTAATGTGTTTTTCACTGATGGTTGCTAAGAGATGTTGTTTGTAAATATTCGATTTATTATCACGTGTGTGAAAAATGCATCAAAACGCATTGCACCTGTGCGGAAAAAACTGAACGCAATCGCAGACAAAACTGACTGAACTTGCTTGCAAAATGGTGCGAGTTTCACTGAATGCATCCGCACCTAATCCTTAACGCTCGTGTGAAAGGGGTCTAAGGCCTCTTTCATATGAGTGATACGGATTGTATCAGGATTAGTGTTGAGCGGACTTGTGTTTCAAGTCCGGCGTCCAAAGTTTGGGTTCGGGTTATCGAAGAATTCCATTATGGATTCCACTACCACAGACCATAACGGAATTCTTTGATAACCTGAACCCAAACTTTGGACGCCGAACTTAAAATACAAGTTCGCTCAACACTAGTTAGGATCTGTTAGGAAAAAAACTGATGTATCCGAATAGCATGTGTTTTTCACACGCATGAAGAAAATCAAAAGAATAACAATCTGCATCTCCTGGCAACTATCAGTGAAAAACACATTGCATCCATATGTCTTCTGTTTTTAACACAAATCCCATTCACTTCTATGGAGCCAGGGCTGCGTGAAAAATTCCGCAAATATGATGCATGTACACAGACCAATTGAAATTAATGGGTCAGGATTTAGTCTGGATGCCATGCGTTGGGTACACGCATCGCATCCGGACAGAAAACCTGCTCATTTGAAATATGACTTATCCTTTTCCTTCCTGCTGGATTTGCCTCTTTGCCATGGATGCTTGTTATAATTGTGCAGGGTTGCGTTCAAATCCATATCGCACATTTTGTTAAAAAAGCCGGACAACATAGCGCAGTATGCTGTGCACTATTTTGTCTGGTAATATGCTGGGCACCCTGAGGGAACCCCCACAGACATTATAGTCAATGGGACTATTGGACATCATTAATTTCCCTCACAGTTCCAGTGCGCATTTTTTTTCTTAGTTTTTCCGCTCTCTTTGAAAGAAGAACGCCTTAAAGATTGACCCCCACCCCCAATATAAATACTTAGGTTATGCCCCACTTAAAGGGGTTGTGCAAGAATGTGGAGGGGGGATTCACAAACCCCCCCTCTTGGCTGAACCTGTTAAGTGAAATGTACCTGTTTCCCTACTCTGTCTTCCTGCTCCTTCTTCTCCCTACCTGCGATGCTCCTCTGGGCTCCTGATGCAAGGGGATCCAGTCACAGCCGTGGCGATGTCAAACCGGTTGTTTAAAGTGAGGGAGCCCAGCGGAGCACCACAGGCCTAGAAGAGAAGGAGCGGGGAGCTGGCATCAGGAAGCAGGTATGTAAGCTTCCCTTTACAGGTCTGGCCAAGTGGGGGTTTGGGGGATTGTACAACTCCTTTAACATACATGAGATTGTACAGTCTTATGTTTTCTTGTTAAGGCCCCCATACATATTATTGCATTAATGTCCGAGAATGTTGGAATCCCCCAACAGTCTAATGTGTATGTGGGATGCTCCCAACTTTCCCCTGACAGATGATGTAGGAAGTAGTGGGTGGTTTGTGTGCTGACACACGGTAGGGTACTTCTTTGGTGCACAAAAGACGACCTCAATATGGGAACGTTTGGTTTATTGTGCAGTAGACCGCGTTTCGGAGTTTATAACTCCTTTCTCAAGTCTTAGGGGCGTCAGCAGCAAGAATGGCCAGAGGGCTGGGAGCCTCTTCTGGTGCGTGCTTGTTGTGAGGGGCGCCGCTCAACAAGCACGTACCAGAAGAGGCTCCCAGCCCTCTGGCCATTCTTGCTGCTGACGCCCCTAAGACTTGAGAAAGGAGTTATAAACTCTGAAACGCGTTGTCTACTGCACAATAAACAGCTATTCAACCAAACGTTCCCATATTGAGGTCGTCTTTTGTGCGCCAAAGAAGTACCCTACCGTGTGCCAGCACACAAACCACCCACTACTTCCTCCACAGTCCCTAGGAGTTTTTGGCAACTCCATCCAAAGGGACCGAACGGGTACTGGCGGCACCGACCCCCCCCCTCCTCTCTCTGTGGACCTGCCCCTACAGACGTTGTGCGTACACACGCACAACACCAAAAGGTGAGCATACTCCATCCATTTCTTTAAACCGTATTATTGATACCCACCACCCTATGAGCGCCTCTCCCCATTTTTTGTCTCTCGCCATAACTACCAGATGATGTAGGGGGCAGAGAAGAATCGGACAATGTGAATACTTTTACCCGATCCTTTTGTTCCCACAGGAGATATGCCGCCACCAGAAATGTCTGGCAGCGGTTTTCTCCTCTCTGTCAAACCACTCATGTATGTGTATGGGGGAGTCAGGGGAGAGAGCTGTCATCTCAACCATCATTTCGCCAATAGCTATTGAATGTGTATGACCAGCTATACTTTAGCAGAATGGTTTGTTAGGAATGCCAGATGCAGGAAATTGTCTGAATTGCAGAAGCTTTTTTTTTATCTTAGTTGCCTGTCTCTCGTTTGATAAGTAGCTAATTGAGTGCACCTTGTATTGAAAAGCTACTACCAGATGCTACAGGCTCCCAGAAGGGCTGTTGTTACATTGCCTTTTGATTTATCGATAGTGATAAGGAACATAAGGGATCATAGAGCTCAAGTAGGAACAGGGTTTCTATCTCCCCTGCCTTTAATTCCATCTCAAAGACCTGGTAGGATCCCCCACCTCAATTACAATGTTGTCTCTTGAAGGTACATAATTACCAGTGATAGCAAATCCCATTGTTAACACCTCCATTATCAACTTGCTTTGTGGTTTCTCCCACTGGGGACAGGTCCTTCTGAGACTCCTCCATGAAGGCTGGTCACTGGTAGCTGTTTTTGACTTCTTATACAGCCAAAAGGAGAAACAGCTTTCAGGCAGTATGCTAAGTAAACATGGGCTCGGGAGCTTTAACTTACCACCAGCAGAGAATGAGTAGAGATAGTCATATAAGTGTTTTTCTTGTCCACTGAGAATGGAAAGTAAAGTCGTGACCCCCTGCAGGCCCGGAGTCTATTAGGTCCACTGATCTCTTTATGTCTGATGGGTCACTGTATGGTTTTTGTTGCTTTTGAAGTGTTTGTCTTTGTTTGTTCTTAGCAAATTTAGAACGGGGTAGAAGAGCTCTGCTTTCCATTGAGGAAAAGGGCAATCAGAAAAGGTTTTATGGGGGGGGGGGGGGGGGGATCTGTTTATTGTTAAATTCCTGACCCTGAGCTGGACATCTCTTACCACCACAGCAAGTCTCTCATTATCTCTACTATCAGCTCTAGAGCCCATAAACCTTCTCATCTGCTTCTTATCAGAAATCCCAATCTGTTATATTTTCCTCCCAATGTGTGCACAGTCACAGCAGACACATTCTGTAATTTAGGACATCCTCCATGGCGTATTACTCAATATATTGCTAGATTTATCTATAAGATAGCTGTTGGCCAAACGGGAATCTTGTCCACACACACTGACTCAACTGACTTCAAAATCATGCAATTTCCAGTTAACTGAGCATAAATGTTAAAAAGAAGGGTGAGAAATGTTCCTGCGCCCCAGCCATAATATTAGATTACTTGTGGCATCTGTTGATGATTCAAAGTCTATGGCCAGCTTATTTCAGTGGTATTGGTATACTTTGTAATGTGTATAGGGACCTCCCAATGACAGATGTCGGGAAGTAGGTGAGAAAGATGGGACATTTTGTAAGGCTACTTTCACACTGGCGTTTTGGGCGGATCCGTCATGGATCTGTAAAAACGGATCTATTACAATAATACAACCGCTTGCATCCGTCATGAACAGATCAGTTTGTATTATCTGTAACATAGCCAAGACGGATCCATCATGAACACCATTAAAAGTCAATGGCAGACGGATCCATTTTCTATTGTGCCAGATTGTGTCAGAGAAAACTGATCCGTCCCCATTCACTTACATTGTGTGCCAGGACGGATCCGTTTAGCTCAATTTCTTCAAGGGGACAAGCAGCGTTTTGGTGTCCGCCTCCATAGCGAAATGGAGACTGATCGGAGGCAAACTGATGCATTCTGAGCGGATCCTTTACCATTCAGAATGCATTAGGGCAAAACTGATACGTTTTGGACCGCTTGTGAGGGCCCTGAATGGATCTCACAAACGTAAAGCCAAAATGCCAGTGTGAAAGTAGCCTAAATTATTTTGCCCAACCCTTTGGCAAGTGAGTCGTCCAGCATTGGTGATGATCCAAGAAGCTTGCACATAAAATGTTTTTTCCATTTTCCATTGTTGATTTCACAATCATTTGTAGGGTACAACCACACGGTCAGGTTTCTGCATGCAGTGTTGAAAACCAAGGTCAGGAGTGGATCTTAAAAGGTCAGAAAACATAAAGACCAGATATGATGCCTCTTATTTTTTGAATTCACTTCTGGTTTTGTCTTACTAAATTTCCACGTGGCCGTACCTTTTATAGATCAGATTTAAGAAAAGTTAGATTTGTCCCTCCCGGTAACAGGTCTCAGTATATGGCTATGCACTTTGATTGTTGTCGGCTGATGGAACCTACTGATCATTTCATTTGTATGGTGAAACTCTCAAAGAAGGATTGGGCAGTGGGATTTCAACATGCTTAAATCCTTTGTTGTTGGAAATAAGCTGCCGCCGAAGGAGTCTCAAGGGCCCTTTACACGGGCCGAGAATTTTCAATTATAGTCCATCTGGCGGGGTCAGATAGTATCCGGCCATGCCAGATATGATGTCTTCAGACAGGCTGTTCCACTGCGCGAGCAGCCTGCCGGAAAAATGTACCGCTAGTGTAAAACTAGCCTAGGTCTACAAAAAACTTTTCCCATTCCGATTGTCCTCTGTTGGTGCAGTGGTCTTCTCAGCACCTATCTCACATATTTTAACCTTTAGCACCTTTTAGTGTCTCAGAGCTCAGTGTCAGTTCCATGAGGGTTTTATCAGTACATGAATACAGTAAGCTGGACTGCTGCACAGATCCTCTGATAAAGTGATTACACCGACACATGGCAGTAGCTACAGCTTGGATCACACTATGTGCCTTACAGTCCATAACAGGGTAGTGCTACTTGCAGTTGAAAGATTTACATATATAAAAGTAAACCATCTTGTAACACAATCTCCTGATGACTCTGGGGTCTAAATTCTGTTCTAAATACCGGCTGTCAAATCCCTCAGAGCCTCTGAGTAATGATAGACTATAACTAGGTTAGACTGTTCACTTTTGTACTATGGTGATCCCAGTACACTGCCGCACGCATCCTAAGTGTTATACTGCTATTGTGCTGCAATTGGCAGGAGCTATTGGTATGTTAGGAGGAGCTGTCACCTCTCCTGACAACTACTGTCCCCCCATCTAATAACAATACTGGAGCATCTATTCTTATCACTCGTCTATGATGTGACATTCCTTTATTATTCCTGATAGAAGTTATGAATGAATTACCAGCAGTTTGTAATTTTATGGAATGTCCGGACCATATTAGAACAGTACTATCCTATTTTTTTGGGGGGACAAGGTGATAAAAAAAAAAAAAGTCAAACCGCATGTTTATTATTTTATGTTACGGCGTTCACGGCATAGGAGATTTTTTTAATATTTTAACAGTTCAAACTTTTTCGGAGGCGGCGATTAGAGATGAGTGAATTTTAGAAAAATTCTATTTGGCTGATTCGCCGAAAAAATAAAATGACAATGGCAGGCAGCTGCGTTCCTCAGATGCCGCGTTCATACATGAAAAACAGTGTAAAATTAATATTAAAAAAAGATTAAATCAAACTTACCGCCTCCATTTGCTCACGACGGGAAATTTGGCTTTGAGGCGAATCGAATTTATCCTGAAAATCTGATTAAATTCCACTTAGTGGGATTCAATTCGCTCATCCCTAGCGGCGATACCTAATATGTTTATTTTTTTATTGTGTTTATATTTTTATATGTAAAATTGGGAATATTTTAGTGGGGGTTTTTTTGCGTTTTTTTAAAACTTTTTATTTAATAACTATTAGCCCCCTCAGGGGGCTAGAATTCTTGTCCTATTCACCCTAATAGAGCTATATTAGGATGAACAGGACTTTACACTGTCCCTGCTGCCCTGGGGCTTTGTGCACACAGCAGCAGGGATCTTACCATGGCAGCCAGGGCTTCAGTAGCGTCCTGGCTGCCATGGTAACCGATTGGAGCCCCACAATTGCACTGCCGGGGCTTCGATTAGAAGCTTCCACTGCCACCAATGAATATTCTGATGAGGAGCGGAGGGGACCCTGTGGCCACTGCCACCAATGAATATAATGAACATTATTATAATACTGAGAAGGGGGGGTGCTGTGGCCACTGCGCCAGCAATAAATATAATTTACCCATAAATACAAATGTGGGCTCAATAACAGGTATTTGGCCGCACCTGAGGGGTTAATTGACGCTGTTCACCCTGTCATTGAGGCTGGGTGCTGGCTGTATGATACGGGCGGCACCCGCAGCCTACATTTGTATTAAGGGGTAAATTATATCCATTGGGGGCACAGTGGCCTCCTCCTCAGTATTAAATTCATAATGGTGGCCAGGACTCCCTCCTTCTCCACTGTGCTGCTGAGGAGAACATAGCATATAGCACAGCCTAGTATCGGAAAATAGAAAATCCAGTTATCGAATCGATCTGGGTACAAAAATATCGATTGGGTATTGAAAATTTGATACACTGTGCAACCCTACTTCCATCACTGCAGCACAAAAATGAGGTGGCCTACGCTTTTTCCTAGATACAAGCAGTGTATAATGTGATGGAAAAATTAATCTAACCAGCAAAGGAGGCAATATGCACAATCACAATACATTAGTAAGTGGCTTGTATTAACTTCCTCTACATGATAAATGCCACTTGCTGAAGTGAGACACCCCCTTTAAGTAGTGGATCAGGTGAAAGTATTAGTATTTTTTTCTCTCTATTTTTCTTCTTTTGAGTTCTCCGAGATTTATTTCAACATTTGCCATATATCATGATATGTGGTCTGTGTTTAGGATCTTACTTTGTCTGTCTTTACAGCAGCATGTGCGATATTTTGTATCAGTTGCGCTATTTCCATAGGAGCAAATAAGCAGTCATACTTTTATATCTGGTAATCAGACGAGCAGGCAGGACACACGCATGCTGTTTTTGGTTTATGATGTTACTCTGATGATGTAACTTAAAGCATGGAATAATTAGCAGCTCATCACCTCACCAAGTAACATTTGGACATCACAGGTTCATACGAGATCTTCCACTTCAGTGGATAACAACATTTCCAAAAACAGAAATAGCCGAAGTTGCAACTAAATCAAGTAGTTGCCTAATTAAGATGAACTTGGCCCTGCTGCTGACATTGCACAGGCAGTATCCTGAAACGAGAGCTTCTCTTTGACACTGGATGAATAAATACCATGTGTGTTTATGCCCTAGTCATAAAGTCATAAAAATTGAACAGTTTTAATATTGCACATTGTATCATCCTAGCACATTAGACCTCTCGTGACCAATAATTACGAGTTGTAAAAAAATAAAAAAACATGCACTAATAAAACTAATACATTTATTAACCTGAGATGTGGCTTCTCTAAATCACAGCCGGTTTGGCACTGGCCAGATCATGTTGTGGAGTCTTTCAATTCTTCACTCTTTGGCCAGACACACACGAATAAGTTCAATGCAAGACACTGACAGAGTTATGTCGGTGTAATTCAATAGATTCCAGGTCTCACAAGGACGCACAGCCTTATAGATCATTATAATGCTCTGCAATCTCGTCAGAATAGGAACTCATACGCAGTGAGTTTCTCACATTGAACTTATTTGTGTGTGTCTGACCTTAAACTGCCGCATGGAGATATGGATCTTTCCAGTTGGATTCGTTGACCAGTCAGCAGTTGGTGGTAGGAGCACTGAAAAAGCACAGTCAAACGTTGTCACTAGGTCAGAACTAAGAACTGAACAGGTATCAGTTGACCAATGGCTTACATAGAGAAGTAAGGGCCCCATAGCAAGTATCAGACCAGCCCCCCACCCTTTTCAATGACCCTTAGGACATTTTTCCACTGCCTCATTTGCTAAGAGTTGTTCCTTTAGAGGCTAGAGTCCTGACCAAGTTTAAGATAATCCAACTAAGGCTACATGCACACGACCGTGCTGTTTTTTGCGGTCCACAAACCGCGGATCCGCAAAAAACGGAAGCCGCCCGTGTGCATTCCGCAATGAACGGAACGGGCGGCCATTGATATAACTGCCAATTCTTGTCCGTTTTGCGGACAAGAATAGGACATGTTATATTTTTTTGTGGGGTTGCGGAACGGAGCAACGGATGCGGACAGCACACGGAGTGCTGTCCGCATATTTTGCGGCCCCATTGAAGTGAATGGGTCCGCGCCCGAGACCAAAACAACGGCTGTGTGCATGAGGCCTAAGACTAGGCCTCCTCTTGCCCTGGGCCCCATAGCAGTCGCATGTTCTGCCACTATGGAAGTTAAATACCTGCAGTCGACCAAACCAAAAGACAAGACAGTAGTGAAATCATTGAACAAGACTGAGGTCAAGGTCAATGTCAAGTAGAATCTAAGATACTATACATATGTAAAATCAATTATCAGCGTAGCAGGAGAGCTGAGGCCACGAATCTCAGAGCCGTGGCAGACAGCAGAGACAACGCTGGAATGGAGGAGAGTTAGGTTGAGACAGGGAGAAGTGAGTAACACTAACCTTGTAATGCTGATACACAAGATGGCAAAAACTTAATTGAGTCAGAAGTCAGTTGTCCTCATTTTAAAGGTGTTTTCTGGAAGTTCAACAGTGGTGGCCTCTCCTCAGGATAGATCATCAAAGCTTGAAGAGGCTACTGCACACTGGTGAGCACTGCAGCCTTCTCCCAGAATACCAGGCACAGTGCCGTACATTGTACAGTTGCTGCACTTGCAGCCCAGGCACATTCACTTGAATGGGACTGAGTTGCAAATAAGCCATGTTACATCACTGGCTTAGCGGAGAGACTGCGGCGTACACTGGTGCACCGCGGCCTCTTCACACAGCTGATTTATGGGGATGCTGGGCTGGAGTCAAATCCCCACTGAACAGATGTTGATGACCTATCCTGAGGATTAGCCATCAATTATGATGATGCTTTCATGTGTTCATTTAGTTTGAATCACGTTTTCCTGAGTCCAATTGTGACAATAAACCCCTGGATCAATTACCTATTTCTGTCAGTCTAGTGCCCATAACTTATCATATGATTACTTTTTATGAAAGCATGCAGACCCCCCCCCCCCCCCCCCCCCCCTCCTTGGATTAATCCCTACAGGAGGCCATTTCTATAGTTTCAGTCTTACTGCTCTTACAGTAAAGAATCCCTATCTATGATTTTCTTAAATCCAGGGGAGTTGATGAAAGGTTTTCTGTAGGAAATCCACTGACACCACATTAATTCCTCTTTGTTGGGAATACAGGGGGGGGGGGATAATACAATGTTATTGGGGTTTAAAAAAAAAAAAAGAAATCACACCATGAAAAAAATTTGGGGGGTCATTTATTAGCCTGAAATACACCTATATTAGGTGTATTTCAGGCGCAGAGTCTGCGACTTTTGCCCGCTCACACCAGGTCTTTAAAAGTGGACGTGGTGGGGAAGGGTAGAGGTCGGCAGGCCCATCTCATTCATCGTTTTCTACGCCTGTTTTAGGTGTAGAAAAATGGTCTAAATGTAAGACAGCAAGGAAGCTGGCATCGATTTAGAAACGGCTCTGGATAGGCCGAAGTTATGTAGAGGCTGGTACATCTACATAACTGCGGCGGATTCCACGTACAAACATTGTTTCCAAAACAAATTGCAATGTCTTCTGTTCCCATTGAATTTATGGGATCAGTCAACAAATACCTAAAGCCCACATTCTTACAACTGCCCATGCACATTTAATAGCTGTCGGCCGAACGATGGTTTGGTGGACAGATATCTCTCCCGTCTTCCTCCCGGCTTCCCAATACACATACACATTTAGCATAGCCAAACGTGTCTGTGTTTGCTATGGAGAAAACTGAGAAAGCCGCTGTCGGACAGTTTTGGAGGTCGCATATCTACCAGGAGAACAAAAGGATTGGATGAAAATATTAATGTTGCCTGATCCTTGTGTTCCCCGACATTATTGGTCGGGGGAGTGTTGGGAGCACCCCACACACATTATTGTCTTGGCTGAATCTGCTGTTCTTGGTGGGTTCGGCCAACAAAAGTATAATGAGTTTGGCCAGCTTTAAAGGGAACCTGTCATCAACTTCATGCTGACCTCACTGAGGGCAGCATAAAATAGTGACACAAATGCTGATGTCAGCGGTGTGTCCCTCATGAGCTGAAAGTAAGTGGTTGCTGAGAACCAGCATCATAATCATTGCAGCTCAGGCCTTGAAGAGTCAAATCTACCTGAGAAGTCAGTTATTCCTAATCTCCTGCTCTCTCACCATCTGCTGATGATTGGCAGTTCTCTCCTAGAGAGAAAGGGAGAAAACTAGGTATTAGTCTGTCAGCCATCAGCAGGAGAGCAGGAATTCATGAATATCCAGGACTCTTCTCAGGAGGCCGGGACTCTTTTCCAGGTCCAGTCTGCAATGATTGTGATGTTGGTTCTCGGCAACCACTTACTTTTAACTTTTAAATGGCAGAGCGCTGAAATCAGCTCACCTGTCTCTACTTTGTACTGCCGTTAGTATGGGCAGCATGAAGATGATGACTGGTTCCCTTTAAGAACCCCATGGGGAGTCTTTAGCTCTATGGAAAGTCAATACAGTATTTGAAAGAGTGCTTCATAAGTGACTGAATTACCTGTTAAACATAGAGTGGTCGGGGTGGATTTGTGCTTTCATGTGTTCATACTGTTCGAATCACGTTTTCCTACCTATGCTCTCACAGTGTTTGACTTGGAGTCGTAGTTTCAGATTTGAGCCAGCAAGCAGGTGAACACCTGGAATGTCCTTCATATTATGACAAGTGTCACGCGCTCTGCAAAACTTTCCAAAGGCTGCAAATAAATTATTTCTTTAGATAGTAAAAAAGGAAAATTGTGACTTTTCATGTTTTTTTTTCAAGGCACTGAACCTAATATTGCCTCTTTTTATGTATACTTCAAGTAAACTTTTATCACATAAAAGATTGTTCCAGCGACCAGTTATTAGCATGGTTGCAGAATCCACAAGTTTTTCTGTCCATCCTCCCTCTAGTTAAGGTTTAAAAAATATATACTGTATCTGTTCCTTTTCTGGCGCCCACAGAAAAGGTTCTCAAATTGTAAAGAGTTACTAAGAGTGATGCAAACGTCACCTTTATTGTTTTTTATTTTAATTTTTTTTTAAAGGATCTGTCCATAGGAGCTTGATTTGAAAATGTTATGTGAAGTTGTCAGTCTGTGATCTGTAGTTTTCAAAGAAAGAAATAAAAAAAAAATCTATGTTGTATGCTGTGGTATGAACCCTGTGTTAGAGGTGTGCGGTATGAAAGTCCTAATTCACTCTAAAAATAACATATTTGCATGAAAGCAATTTGAGTCATTTTTATATGCAAACATCCCAGACAGGAACATTTTCAAGTTACCAATGTATGACGGCCAATAATGATAAGTCCTATATGGCCATTTGTGTGAAGCGTTGCTTCCAGAACTGAATTTTTTTAATATAAAAGATAGAACAGATTTGTTCCTAAAGCAATTTCTTGCAGACTTTGAAGAATTGAAAGTTGTTTTTTTATATCTTATTTATTTTTGAACCATATAACAAAATATTCCAACTACAGTACTTCCAGATATTTAATATTGAGAGAGAAGAACTGAAAGTTTTTGCATTTTAGAAAATATTAATAAAAAAAGTTTTATTTAGAGAAGGAAAGTTGACGGTTTGTGGTTAATATTTGAAGTATATTTTAATATGATTTTAATCTTAATAATATAATAATTTATCTGATACAGTATATAACTTTTATATAACTTATATATTTATTATATAATATATCATGTATTAGACTATTTAATTTAATAATTTTAATACAATTTGAATAATAAAAATCATATTTTATTATGATTGGTTGATTACTAGTCTATTGAAAAAATAAAAAATTAACTATCGGTGGGGAAAAAAACGGTTTTCTAGAATGTTATATATTAAAACCTTTTTTTATTACAAATTTTTATGACACTTTTTTCTGATACTCTCATTTTCGTGTCGCGTTGACGTCGCATACATCGGCAGCCCTTTCTCTGCATTTAGGCAATGTGCGCTTGTAGTGCTATTCGTTGTTCCTCGTGTGATGTTATGATTAGCCTCCCTGCGCTCATTAACAGCGTAAATCAGCACCACATCTTGCTAAATGTAAGCTCTGCATAAAGCCGGGGACAGCAATGAGTAACCAGCTTTAGGAGAGTAGTGTAAATTAGAGAGAATATTTCATGCTTTCAGAAGCTGTCATCCACTGGGTGGTCCTCGAAAAATGCTCCTGTGGTAACATTTTAAAGGGGAGTTTGTTTGACAAGCAATAACCTTAATCTTTTGTGTTATTTCCTTTCAGCTTATGGTTGTATATCTTTAGAATTTCATTGATTGTTTTGAAAGCGTTTCATCTGAACAAGTTAATTAAGGCCCATGGAGGGCAGTGCCTTCCTATAGCCTAAACATGACTGCCCTCACATGGAGATCAGGAGCAGATGCGGCCTCTCGCCGTTGACATATTTCACTAAATTGGCTGTGAGATAAAATTCTTACATGTATTATTTCATGCTGTTTTCAGGCACACCGTTATTGATGGATTTCTCAAGATAATTTATAATGATTTCTTTCGGTGGTAGGGATGTGTGCTAGGGCCGGGCATTATGAAATCTTCATAATGTGAAACAAATGCTGATGTGGCCAGTGTGCGTGGAAGACTTCTTACTGCACTTTCTACTGTTGTGGTTGTTTAGTTCTTTGTGCTGCTCTGGAATTTTCTTTTGTGTATGAATATGAGCGCGCGGTATTCATACCAGACTGAGGGGGTATCAGACCCATTTCTAGAACTCAATCATCCAAGCACATAGGGGGGAATTTATCAATCTATTTTTATTTATTTTATGCACTTATATAGCGCTACTATATTCTGCAGCGCTTAACAGACATTAGCATCCAGCTGTCCACAATGGGGCTCACAATCTAAGTTCCCTATCAATATGTCTTTGGAGTGCGGGAGGAAACCGGAGAACCCGGAGGAAACCCACGCAAACACGGAGAGAACATACAAACTCCATGCAGATGTTGTTCTTGGTCGGATTTGAGAAAGGCTCTATTGTTGACCTGAAACGTCGCTGTACCACTTGGGTATTTGATTATTCCCATTGGGCTTTGCACCTATATACTACCTACATTTTTAGTCAGTGCTGCCATTTTTCTTATATATATATATATATATATATATAACGGGATTCGCCTTTTATACTATGCTGTGCTACTGGACATCCTAGGATCAGAGAACATGGCACACTCTGCTCTCAGCACGCGTGATGTTCGCTCAGCAGCACAGGGGAGAAGGAAGCAGTCTCTCCCTTCCCACTGTGCTGCTGCCGCCGATCGCGGCTCCATGTCATAGAGGTCGGGTGCCAGCTATATGATTCTGCAGCCGGCAACAGCCTCCTGTATTTGAATTTGAATTAATAGGTAAGTTATCTTAATTGGTGGCGCAGTGCGCCCTCCCCCCCCCCCCCCAACCCAGGGTGGCTCAACAATAATTAAATTAACATATTACATATAGCCACGTCCAAACCGTGCGATTCGCCATTTTTTTGTCACCTTGTACCTTCAAAAAATAGGATTAAACTGCTTTATTATGGTCCGGACATTCCATAAAACACGGAATGTATATACACACTCACACGCATTATATTAAAAAATATATATATATATACATACAGGTGAAACTCGAAAAATTAGAATATCGTGCAAAAGTTCATTTATTTCAATCAGTTATTGGGAGCCAAAACCAGGTGCGGGTCAAAAACACAGAACAGGTGAATTTCTTTCCATTACACCTTATGTCTGAATAGCCTCTACTTCTGGTTTTGGTTCAAAAAACTGAAGGAAATAACTGACCAAATAACTGATGTGTGAACTGGGCCTTTGCTGTAAGCCGTAATCATCCAAATTATAACAAATAAAGGCTTGAAATATCTCGCTTTGCATGTAACGAGTCTATCTCATATGTTAGTTTCACCTTTTAAGTTGCATTACTGAAATAAATGAACTTTACACAATATTCAATTTTTTTTCGTTTCACCTGTATATACATAATATATATATATGTATGTGTATATATATATGTGTATATATAAAATAAAATTAATTATAGCACATGTACGACACATGCACATGTTCTGCCCCTCAGATTCTAAATAAATTTGCTGCTTCTTCTGGAGTATGAAACACCAGTCTTAATTAATAGACATCTCAAGTATACATAAGACAGAAATATGTGCTGTAGCGTAAACGTGTTGCACTTGATGATCCCATGATCCTAAGAACAGGGTCCCTGTACCCTGTTGAGCCCCCTGGAATGGAGCAGCCAGTCGGGCATGCATGTGGGCGCCCCATTTCTAGCCGAATCTCCCATAATCTCTTTACAAAAAAACAAAAAAAACTAGAAATGAATGGAGTGCATGCCCATCCGACTGCTCCTTCCATTTCATGGGGCTCCCCAGGGTACAGAGCCCCCGTTCTTATGATTGTGGGAGTCCCTGTGGATAGGGGATAATGTTATTTAACCAGAATATACCTTTAATGTAGAAATGAAGAAACAGAGACATTATTGAATGAATAGCTTTCTCCAAAGTTACATGCATGCAACAGTTAGTGCAAATTCACATGTGTCAGCTTTGTTGGTAGAAATGTCTGTCACGTTCTATGTAATACAGGGGTGCGTATGTGTTTTCAATGGTGAGAGAGGAGAAAGACACTGGCAGACACCTCTGGCGGCAACTAATCTTCCAGGAAAGTAAAAAGGATGACGAGTTGAAATTAAGCACGCCGCCGACTTCATCTATGGGGGAAGAGTCGAGGACTCCACATACTCATTAGATTGTTGGACAATCCATCTAAAAAACAACTGGTTTGGCCAACAGTGTGCAAAACTGTAACTTGGCTCTATTCCCTTTTGTCCTAGTGATCAGCAGGGTCCTAGTTGTTCGATCCCCACCAATGTATGTTATGCCCTTTACACGGGCCAACAATCGGGAGATTGTTGGGATAGAATATTCCTGATAATTACCCTGTGTAAGGCCAGGGCTGCACGGTGACATGTGTTGCGTGCCAATAAGTCACGTGACAAAAAGGGTACAACTGCACCGCAACATTAATGTCACAGGAAAGTCGTGCAAATTTTTTTGTAATGATAGTCAATGGTGTCGCACTGCGACATGCGACTGTGACGTGATTTTTTGTGACTGTCATGTTGCAGTGCGACACCATTTCAGCTGCTGTGAAACTACAACTCTCAGCATGCACACTTATTCGCCTGCTTTTGTAGCTCCCATATAAGTGAAAGGTGGATTCTGGGAGTTGTAATTTCATAACAGCTGCAGTGCCGAATCCCTGGACTATAAGTACAAAAAATGTTGTGGGCTTTTCAGCGACACGTGCCGCCGTGTTGCCCTTGCCGAAAGGTTCCGCCGATGAACGAGCAAACACTCATTTATCAGATGAAATCATCGCTGGTGTGGTCACCTAAATCATCACTTCTGGACAGCAGATCATGCTGTCCAAGGGCTCATGCACACAACCGTTACAAAATGCGGATACCGGCCGTGTTCATTTCTGGAATGTACGGGCCATAATAGAGCATTCCTATCCTTGTCCAAAATGCGGACAAGAATATACATGTTCTATATTTTTTGGGACGCCACAGAATGGACATACGGATACGGACAGCACACTGTATGCTGTCCGCATTTTTTGTGGCCCCATTGACGTGAACGGGTCTGTATCCGACCGGCAAAAAATGCGGATCGGAAGCGGACCAAAAATACCTTTGTGTGCATGAGCCCCAAACAGATATCTGCTGCCAACAAGCAGTGATTCGCAGTAGCGATCGCTCTTCCCCATACGGAGGAGGAGATTTGTTGGTGGTACATGCAGCTCTCACCTCCTCTAACGAGCAGATGATTATTGGGAACAGTAATTGCCTGCTGTGTCGGCACCTTTACTGTACCTGAGACCTTCTTGCCTGCACTGTCACTTTAAGTGTAGAGGCATTTTCTGCTTCAATGTGCTACTGCTGTTTGAAGGAAGCACGAGGGGAGGATTAATCTCATAATCGCTCTTGGGGAATGGTGCTTTGAATTTTCAATAAGTTTCCAGTAGAGAAAACTTCATCAAGGGTATCATAACAAAAAGAAAATCTGTCCTTTTCTCACAACCGTTGACCATTTCTGTAAGGGCGGCCATTTAGTGGTTGATTTCTATAGTCCCTATTGTTGTTGTGTTTATGACCGCATACTCTATAAGATACTGCAGTATAAAGGACCACGTACATATCTGCTGTCAAAGTGCCTCAGGGTTTATTTAATCTCAGTGTATCTAAGGCTTAGTTCATGTCACATTTTTGTCTTAAGTTTAATGTATATAAAAACGTATACGTTAAACGGATGCTGTACAGTGGCGTCTGTCACCATAGAGTTCCATTCTTTAAGAAAAAAAAACTGTTAACGTATACTTTTTTTTTGCCAGACTTTGCAGGATGGAAACTCTATACTATGCTTTCCATCCTGCAGAGTCCCGCAAAAAATAAAAATAAAAAAACATATGTTTGTTGTTGATGCCTACATTTTTTTTTTTTTTTTTTTTACAATAGAATGCTATGAAGACAGATGCCATTTTATTCGTTTAATGTATATGTATATTTGTATACTTGGGGTACTTTCACACTAGCGTTTTTCTTTTCCGGCATTGAGTTCCGTCCTAGGGGCTCTATACCGGAAAAGAACTGGTCAGTTTTTTCCCCATGCATTCTGAATGGAGAGCATCCAGGATGCATGAGGATGGCTTCAGTTCAGACTTTTTGACTGATCAGGACGGAGATAATACCGCAGCATGCTACAGTTTTATCTCCGGTCGAAAAAACTGAACACTTGCCTGAATGTATTAGTGCCCGAATGCGCAGACCGAAAAAAAAAAAAATCAAAACGGATCTGTTTGTCCGTATGACAAATGGACAGACAGATCCGTTCTTGCAATGCATTTTTAAGACTGATTTCAGGATCCTGATCAGTCTTAAAATGCCATCAGTTTGCATACGTTTTGACGGATTTCGCAGGCAGTTTTGTCGACGGAACTGCTTGCCGGACAACTCTGCCGCAAGTGTGAAAGTAGACTTACACGTAAGACAAAAATGTAATGTGAACCCATAAGTGACTCTCTGCTAGTGTGTATGGTGCTTGGGCCTCGTGCTCAGGCATTGGGGTCCACGATCCACATCCGACGGTCAGCACACCAAAAAAGTAGTCCATGCTCTCTTTTTTTGCACTGCGAAGGCACAGACAGAAAACCCACAGAAACACTCCGTAGTGCTTACGTGGGCTCCCGATCCGTGCCTCCATTCTGCACTGCACCGTATCTTCCAGATTGAGGCCTTAGCCTGTGATCGTGCCTCTGTGTGTGCAAAACTGGTGATTTGGGTTTTGCCCCTGGGCCCTCTGGATGATTTGATGCAGCTTTTTCCTGTCCTGCATTTTTTGTTTCTGTCCCCAGATATCATAAAGTGCTGCTGTTATGTTTTTCCATATAAACACTTTCTCATAAACAGACTCTCATCATTGTCTTTCTGATGTCTCTTTCATTTAGCAAGTACAAAAAGTAATTTCCTCTGTTCCACTGTCTTGTTTGCAGAAGGTAATGGTTGAATGTATATTTTTTCTAAATTAAATGAGTTCCTCCAGGAAAATGTTCCATGGTTTTAAAGTAAAGCTCCATATTGTAACCTCTTAAAAGTACAGCACTTAACTTCTAGGCATGGTACCTACATGGCAATGCTGGGGCATCGGAGGGTTCCTGCGCACAATGTGAATTATACGTGTTTTTTTTCTGCGCTGATTTATGTGCAGAAAAACCTCTGTGAAATAAAGTACCAGCAAAGTGTATGAGATTAGGCAAATCTCCTGTACACTTTTTTCTTTTTTCTTCTGTGCGTGGTTGTTTGTGCGGAAACCTACAAAAATTTGCATTAAAACCACCTGGGTTTCCTGTTTTGAAATCTCCACTGGTGTGCAGGTACCCTAAAAGGGTCTTTCTAGAACTAACGTATGGATTACCTATCCTTAGTATAGATCGTCCGTATTTGTCCACTGTGTTGAGTCTGGCTACCGCAGCGTTGATCCCATTCAAGGGAACCTCGCAGATCTGATATTGATGACCTAGCTTATGGATAGCAATCAAAACACGGTCACGGCAGCATCTCCGGTTCCATCTATATTTCATGTACTTAAAAAGAATGTGTACAAAACAGCAGCAACGTTTCGGCTACATAGTAGCCTTTTTCAAGCTTGAAACGTTGCTGCTGTTTTGTACACATTCTTTTTAAGTACATGAAATATAGATGGAACCGGAGATGCTGCCGTGACCGTGTTTTCATTGCTGATCTGTGGACCGCTGAGGATCTGTGGTCGTGGTTGGGCTGGTGCATTCCGGTGTGGTCGCTGAGGTCCGTGGGTGCTGCTCTTCAACTTTTATCTACGCTAGCTTATGGATAGGTCATTAATGAGTTAGGGCTCATGCACACGAACGTATTTTCATTCCGTGTCCGTTCCGTTTCTTTTTTGCGGAAGGTACTCTGTGTGCATTTCTTTTCTGTATGTCCGTTTTTCTGTTCCGCAAAAAAATAGAACATGTCCTATTATTGTCCGCATCACGGAAAAGGATATTACTGTTCTATTGGGGTCCAGCTGTTCCGTTCCGCAAAATACAGAATGAACACGGATGTCATCTGTATTTTTTGCAGATCCGTTTTTTGCAGACCACAAAATACATACGGTCGTGTGCATGAGGCCTTAGTCCTGGAAAACCCATTTAAAGTGAGGCTCACATTAATCAAATCTAATCAGTAGAGAGTAGACTATAGGTCCCTGTCACCATGGGAAATAAGCAAATGTCTGTTTGCTTCTAGGCTATATCACAGAAGATTGCCGATCGATTCTCTCATATTACTTCATGCTCTGCAGCTATTGGCTGAGGCTGCCCTACACCGACCTCCTGCTCTGCCCGCACCTTACAAGCACCTTAGAAGGCTTCATTTGAGGGACCTGAATGTAAAAATTACCGTTTTTGACCTTGTAGTTCCTATTCTAATTTCAAAATCTATCCGTTTCACTTTGAAATCCCCAATAGCTCTTGCATGACGTTGTTCAATCACTCCTATTTGTGAAAGGATTGTGCACAATAGTTAGTACAGGATAAGACTCTGTTCACATTACCATTATGGAACCGCCCCAACATAAACTGTTGAATAATAGAGTTGCGTTGTTGCACGCAGCTATACTTCCTGTCAAAAAATGATGACATCTGCAATGATGGGAAGACGGCAGGTACACAAGTTACTTTCTTTCATTTTTCACCAAAAACCTGATCTTAAAAGTGGTTGTCTCACTTCAGCAAGTGGCATTTATCATGTAGAGAAAGTCAATACAAGGCACTGACTAATGTATTGTGATTGTCCATATTGCCTACTCCTGGATACGAGCAGTGTATAACGTGATGGAAAAATGAATCAAGCCATAAAAGGAGGCAATATAGTCAATCACAGTACTTTAGTAAATGCCTTCTATTAACTTCCTGTCCTGCCTCTTTAACTTCCTCTTTAGCACAACAGACAGTCTCGCTTAACTTTCTCAGTCAGACCATCACTCTGACCAGAAAGATCCCCCTGTAGTGATTCGGAAATTACACCAGTCAATGCAATTCTCTACTGTGAAACTCTTTATCTAGACTTGTCAAGAAAATAATAAAGCTGTCATACTGTAATCTCCGTTCTACACCTACTGTTTAACCTCCCCTTACAGCTGCAGTAAAGTGACAATGGATTACCTATCTATATAGGAGTTATCATTTGTGTTGACTGCTACAGATGGATAGTATGTTTTATTTCATTTTTAATGACGTCGTACAGGCAAAAGAAAAACAGACAAAAATACTAAATCTAATGGTTTTCTATGAATATTGAGTGTAAAAAAATACCCCTTTCTGTTGTGGGTGTCCCTTAATGGTCATATTCACACCACTTTGGATAATTTGTGATATGTACAAATAAAATCCAGCTGTGTTAAATACACAGTTGTCTGTGGATGTTGCTGTTTGTGCTGCAGCAGATTACATATCCAGAAGAAATATGGACAGCAGGGTAAGATGGCGCTCCCTACGAATGAGGTTCTGTATACATCTATTCTTTTTTAAATGATTTTACTGTATTCGCTCTATCCGTACATGGGACTGCCCTTTTTCAGAGATGAAGCAGAGTACTTTACCTAAGGAACCTCCTTCGTTGGTTAATATGAAGTGCCTGAAAATGTTTCTCACCACTACACATGACTTCTGTTTTTTCTAGAAATTCGATTGTGGTTCCTGGGATCAGCACAGAATTCCCATTTTTGAAATACTTAGGTTCAAAAGATTACCTTTAACAAGCCTCATGTATGTGCTAGGAAATCCAATAATAGGGCTATTAATAAAGCTGAGATTTAGTATGACCGCATCAGCCGCGTTCCGAGGAATTCATCTGAGAGAATACTTCTCTACAGTCAGGCCTTTTTCAAGTACAATCATTACTATCCACAAAATGCGGCTTTAATACGTAGCTGCAGTTAAAAATTGTATGTACAGTTGAGGCTCTATACGAAGGCTACATCCAATGGTCAACTATTTGCACAAAAGGCAATTTACAAAAACATTTTGCAACTGTTTTTACTTTCTCAACATTTTGGCGGAGCTTAGCTAAAGGGGCAGTGCCACCACAGTTACTATATAATTTACGAACTGGTGTAGATTTTAAGTGAAATCTATACCGGCTCCTAGCAGGCATAGAATCTGTTTTCTGGCACAGACTTCACAGATTCATCAAGTTTAATAGCAGACCAACGCCTCTTAATAAATTGGCCCCGTTGTGCGGGCAGACTTTTTACAAAGGCTGGAGTGTGAAATGGCAGTCTTCAGTAAATGAGCCCCAGTGCATCATCACTGTACTGTTGCAGTATATTAAACAGCAACTATCCCTTTACTGTCCTAGACCACCAAAGATGCTTCCATTTATACCTTCACTGCCCTAGACCACCAGGGGATGCTTACCTTCACCTGTTCACTGCAATTGACAGTCAGGTATTCCTACATTAAGGCCTCATGCAAAACGACCGTATCCATTTTGTGGTCCGCAAATCGCGGATCTGCAAACACGGTTGCTAGCCATGTTCACGCTGCAATTTTATTTTCACTTCAGTAGAAATTTGGAAAATGGACAAGAATAGGACATGTTCTATCTTTTTTGGGGTGGCGCGAAACGGACATGCGGATGCGAACAGCACATGGTGTGCTGTCCACATCTTTTGAGGCCCCATTGAAATGAATGAGTCCGCCTCCGATCCACAAAAAATGCTGATCCGATGCGGACCGAACATACGGTTGTGTGCATGAAGCCTTAAATCCTTTAATCCTTTACAGCCTTTGGCTGTGCAGGCATGCTGGGAGATGTAGTTTTGCAACAGCTGGAGGCACGCTGGTTGGGAAACACTGCTCTAGACCACCTAGGATGCTTATTTTAAAGGGGTTTTCCAGTTACACAAAAATAAATAATACTAGCATTCAACCTTACTGCTATATATACAGTCAGGTCTATAAATATTGGGACATCAACACAATTCTAACAATTTTGGCTCTATACACCACCACAATGGATTTGAAATTAAACGGACAAGATGTGCTTTAACTGCAGACTGTCAGCTTTGATTTGAGGGTATTTACATCCAAATCAGGTAAACTGTGTAGGAATTACAACAGTTTGCATATGTGCCTCCCACTTGTTAAGGAACCAAAAGTAATGGGACAGAATAATAATCATAAATCAAACTTTCACTTTTTAATACTGGGCTGCAAATCCTTTGCAGTCAATTACAGCTTGAAGTCTGGAACGCATAGACATCACCAGACGCTGGGTTTCATCCCTGGTAATGCTCTGCCAGGCCTCTACTGCTACTGTCTTCAGTTCCTGCTTGTTCTTGGGGCATTTTCCCTTCAGTTTTGTCTTCAGCAAGTGAAATGCATGCTCAATCGGATTCAGGTCAGGTGATTGACTTGACCATTGCATAACATTCCACTTCTTTCCCTTAAAAAACTCTTTGGTTGCTTTTGCAGTATGCTTTGGGTCATTGTCCATCTGCACTGTGAAGCGCCGTCCAATGAGTTCTGAAGCATTTGGCTGAATATGAGCAGATAATATTGCCCGAAACACTTCAGAATTCATCCTGCTGCTTTTGTCAGCAGTCACATCATCAATAAATACAAGAGAACCAGTTCCATTGGCAGCCATACATGCCCACACCATGACACTACCACCACCATGCTTCACTGATGAGGTGGCATGCTTAGAATCATGAGCAGTTCCTTTCCTTCTCCATGCTCTTCTCTTCCCATCACTCTGGTACAAGTTGATCTTGGTCTCATCTGTCCATAGGATGTTGTTCCAGAACTGTGAAGGCTTCTTTAGATGTTGTTTGGCAAACTCTAATCTGGCCTTCCTGTTTTTGAGGCTCACCAATGGTTTACATCTTGTGGTGAACCCTCTGTATTCACTCTGGTGAAGTCTTCTCTTGATTGTTGACTTTGAAACACATACACCTACCTCCTGGAGAGTGTTCTTGATCTGGCCAACTGTTGTGAAGGGTGTTTTCTTCATCAGGGAAAGAATTCTTCGGTAATCCACCACAGTTGTTTTCCGTGGTCTTCCGGGTCTTTTGGTGTTGCTGAGCTCACTGGTGCGTTCCTTCTTTTTAATAATGTTCCAAACTGTTTTTTTGGCCACGCCTAATGTTTTTGCTATCTCTCTGATGGGTTTGTTTTGTTTTTTCAGCCTAATGATGGCTTGCTTCACTGATTGTGACAGCTCTTTGGATCTCGTCTTGAGAGTTGACAGCAACAGATTCCAAATGCAAATAGCACACTTGAAATGAACTCTGGACCTTTTATCTGCTCATTGTAATTAGGATAATGAGGGAATAACACACACCTGGCCGTGAAACAGCTGAGAAGCCAATTGTCCCATTACTTTTGGTTCCTTAACAAGTGGGAGGCACATATGCAAACTGTTGTATTTCCTACACCGTTCACCTGATTTGGATGTAAATACCCTCAAATTAAAGCTAACAGTCTGCAGTTAAAGCACATCTTGTTCGTTTTATTTCAAATCCATTGTGGTGGTGTATAGAGCCAAAAATGTTAGAATTGTGTCAATGTATCAATATTTATGGACCCGACTAAGTCAGATGATGAAGTTCTGAGTGCATTTTGACTCCACCAACGTAACTGCAATCTGAGCAGAACCCCACCATCAGCGACGAGCTCACCGATGATGGTGTCTACAGGTCAGAGCCTTACAAACCTTGTCACACCTCAGATGTAGATGTGATTTCATCGGGATAGGGAACCGATACAGCAGAAAATGTCATGTGACTGCGGTGGGGTGCAGCAAAATCGGACATTAAAAATAAACGATTACTATTAGTGCTAACATGGGTTGTTTCCTGTCAATTGATGCTGAAAATGGCAAAACTTGAAAATCCCTTTAAACCCCCGTCCGTCCTAGAGCACCAAGGTTGTTGTATTTAACACTTTCAACATCCTAGGCCCCTGTGATATTAAATCATTAAAATCTATTGCATTAACATCTGATTTAACACACATTGTCTCGATGACAACACTGCAGATGACAGAAATCAGAAGCAGACACATCGCCAGCAGATTCTCTCAGTAGCACAGCCTTGAGCTTTGGGCCTGTATTCTCATGGGATCATGCCAGCGTAGATGTGTGGGACTGTGACTGCTATGGGCAGTAAGGACAATTTTTGATAAATAAGGCTCTATGTTTTGGACACCTATAAGTTGTCAGTATTTATTGCTTTTAGGTCTCCTGTAAACTACTCCACGTTCCCCCCCCCCCCTTTTTTTTAACATTTAATTTTTGCATCTAAAGACGCGTTTAGACTGGCAGATGAGCAGCAGATTGTCGGGAAGGAAACATTCGCAGGAAAGTTTCTTCCCAATAAAATTTTAACGTCTAAATCCACCTAACGTCTACTCAGGCTGCCACTAGTATAGATTATAATGACAGCGGGCTATAAATCTTTACCGTAGATTACAGGAAGGTCAACATAATGTCAGGCACTGTGCGTACAGTCTCTTTCTGCAGACTAATGATCTATCTGAGGAAGACCCTTTGATAGTTTTGTGATAGTTTTAGTTTTTCTCAGAGTAGACTGGAAGACATGTTTTATCATCCCTTTCAGTCAGTGAAGTCCCTGGTGACTTATCTCTATATATTAACTACTGTTTAGGGGAATTAGAGATTAAAATGTTATCCTTTGTAACCTTTGTGCCTTTCTGCTCTTGGCTGTTCCTCAACTTCTTCATATAGTTTTTTTTTGTATTCCAGGGTATTCCTTAGAAGATTGGGATGTAAATGAGCTCTTAACAAGCTCTGCCTCTGATGCCATCAGATGTAAGGCAGCTATCCTATAAGTCAATGTTCAACCCTTTAAATAGGCCCTGAGACATGACTCTAAATAAGCCAGCACCTCATCTGCAGACAGCTGTTTCCGGGTGATAGCCACTTATCAGTGCAGAGCAGAGAGTACTGGCTTAACTGGGTGAGAGGCCTAAGTTAGGATTTGGGGGGTACTATCTCTCCTTGGGAGAGAGCGCCTTAGTCGGGATGAGGGGACTTTGACGCTCTCAATTGTTGTGCTTCTTTGTACCATCATAACTGTGAAGGAATGTGTCCTTTTTGGGCATTTCAGATGTCTTTTTCCGCTTAATTCTTTCCCTCTTCAACTGCACAGCTAGATGCATTTCTCTCAGGAGCAGGGGGTGTCTCCCTTCTGTGAAATCTGCCAGCAAAGTACTGCTGTGACATCCTTTACCCTACTTTCCACTATGTTTGTTTTCAGCTCTGAATATCACAGAACAGATAAGGAGGGGGGAGTCACTCTTATAGAAAAACATGAGGAGCCTGTGAATTCAGAAGCAGTATAGAATAAGTTCTTTTATCAGAATTTCAGCTACCTCTAACACGCCTCCCACTTCCTCTCTGCCCCCTTCTGTGTCTCTGTTATTTGGGATGGATATTGCCTGACAACGGGCAACTTAGGTGGAAGTGAAACCCCTAGTGGCCATGACTTTACAGCTTTTTGGATGCACAGATTTTTTTAATTTAAGTAATTTAGAAATTGGCTATTTACACCATTCTCTATTAAATTAAATGAAATTGTGTGACAGTACAGGCTCTTTAAAGACTAATCCATCGCAGTGTTCATGGCTGTGTTACTGGTGGAAGCTTTGATGCTTACAGGTGAAACTCAGAAATCTAGAATATCATGCAAAGTTCATTTATTTTAGTAATGCAACTTAAAAGGTTAAACTAACATATGAGATAGACTCATTACATGCAAAGCGAAATATTTCAAGCCTTTATTTGTTATAATTTGGATGATTACGGCTTACAGCTTATGAAACCCCTAAATTCACAATCTCAGGTCCCCTTTGCTCAGGGGGTATGGATTAATTAGCTGACTAGAGTGTAACACTTTGAGCCTAGAATATTGAACCTTTTCATAAAATTCTAATTTTAAGCTGCATTAATGCAATTCCTTTTAATTTGCATTACTGAAATAAATGGATTTTTGCACGATATTCTAATTTTTCGAGTTTCACCTGTATGTGAACAACAGTATTATTATTGTGTATTGTTGCAGTTGCCAACACCAAACTTAAAATCGTTGTGCCATATCAACATTTACCCCCTATATAAGGCAGTCCCATAAAGAATGAATAGAGCGGCAGTGCGCATGTTCGACCTTTTGACTTCATTCATACAGGTACATGGAACCACCATTCTCACTACCCTACTAATCAGATTTTTCTCTCCTATTCTGTGCATAGGGGATAAGTCGATAGTGTGGCACACCCCGTTTAAATGGATATTCTTTATGTGTGAAATTTAGAAAGTGCATGGCCTAGTGAGCTCAGACGTTATCTCAGCCACCTTTTGCCTTCAATGGCAGGCTTGATGTGGTAGCCACCCTCCAATGAGACTGAGTTGAGACTTCCGTGCCTGAGATAGGAGAGGGTCCTAGAGATGGGATCTTCATCTGTCAGACATTTGTGGTGTATCCTGTTCATATGCCATCAATATCGGTGTTGAGAATAGCCCTTTAATGTATTTATAGCGGTGGCTTAAATTGCGTTTGATTCCGCGTTAGTGTTCCAGTGATGAGTGCGTTGATTTTTATGCTTTGCCGTCTTTGTTTTAGCTGCTGTGATCTCTATTGTTCTAAATTTACTATTTTTGTATCTAATAAATAGACTCCAGCTGCTTTAGTAATTTAAGCTCCATACTTCGAAATTGCCAAGTTTTACGTGTTGCTTTAAATAAAGATCCGGTGCACAAATATAGGAGATGTTTTCTAAGTTTAGCAGTAATTTGGCCCATGAGACTTGTGAAATGACAGTAAAAATTAAATACAGAATTAAAAGGAACGGGGGTGCGAGAAGACCATGTGTTAACAATTAGCGTGTTACCCAAATTACAAGATACAAAGGGGGACCTTGATTGTTATATACGCCAGAATAGTTTCGACACAAATTTTGGTGCACACCATGTTTGCAGCAACATTTGCAACTTTTCCCTCTTTTTGCCAAGTTTCTAAATTTGCAATAAGGGGGAACAGCAAGGGAGGGGGCCAAGCCGCTATGCCGGCAAATTTACCTTTATTCACACCGTTTTCTGCTGGGAATAAAGACAAAAATCTACGGCAGCTAGGAGTTCGCCATCGATTATAGTCTATTGTTTATAGTCTGTGCTACTACCGAAGCTCAAATTTGACTTCAGGGGCAGCTACTGCGCACTAGGAGGATGCTCCAAATCTACGAAAGGCCTGCATCTCTGCATTAGGGGAATCTAAACAGGTGAAGAAAACTCCTGTCTTGATAGATGTCCCCCAAAGTTTCCTAATCATACATGTCTCAAAATCACTTCATCGGAGGTACGGACTGGTGGCATCTTTACCACCATCAAGAACAAGGGACCACCATGTCATCACATAGGGGTATAATGTCACATGACAAGAATTATTAATCAAAAACCCCCTAAAAAATCGAATAGCATGTCTCTGGCCGCTCCCAATGTCCTCTTGGTCTCTGTTGGGCCGTTAAGGTTTATGGCCCTACAGTGTCTCTCTCGAAGAGTGAAGCTGGCCCCATTGTTCTAGTGATTGATAAGGCTATTAGCATCCAGACCCCCACATAACTATGACTAGGCCCCCCCTCCGGCTACCCCTTATCGCCATGAACATTTTGTACTTGTGTGGAGCTATCCGTAAGCAATTGTCTGATACCTATTTTCTCAAATTGCAGGTATGCTTTATGTCAAGGGTGGCCAACCTGCGGCTCTCCAGCCATTGTAAAACTACAACTCCCACCATGCCCTGCTGTAGGCTGATAGCGCTAGGCAGTGTGGTCATGCTGGGAGTTGTAGTTTTGCAACAGCTGGAGAGCCTCAGGTTGGCCATCCCTGCTTTATGTAATAGGCCAATTGCTTGTGTCCAGAGGTGGAATCTCCTGGACCCCAGTGCAAAGCCTGTAACATGCCCACCTAGCTCCAATATGCAGTTTCTAATTCTGATTATTTTTTTTGTGGCTGAGGAGCCCATGGTCCCCTCAGACTCCGGGGCCTAGGTGCAACTGCTACCTCTACACACCTTACGGCTATGATCCTGCTAAGGACTCAGCGTCATCAGCAGAATAGATGAGCTGTTCCCTAATACAGCGGTCCCCAACTGACAGGCCCAGGACCGGGCCGTGGAAGATTGTTTGCCGGGCCGCGGAGGAGAGAGGAGCGGAGACGCCGACGCGTACATCAGAGTGGCTAGAGTCGGTGGAGGAGGAGGGAGGGACGGAATCCCTCTCTCCCATGACGCGGCCACCGCAGAGCCCAATACAATGAGCGGGTTTTGATGCTGCACGCACCACTGCCACCAATGAATATGTGGCTAATATTAAAATAGGAGAAGGGACGGGGGAGGGTTTAGCGCTGCGCCATCTCAGCTAGTGTGCTCAGCGAACGGCGGCCTCCTCCTCCTGAGTCTCCAGTCCCCAGCCATTAGTGCTCTGAAAAGCAGCCGTCCCACACACTGCAAGATTATTAGCCTGCCTCAAAATAAAGGCAGGCAAAAAACATGCATCAGGCAGCCAGCAAGATTTGGGGTTAATGTGACTCATTAACCGCAATGTTGCCAGTAGCCATAATTTGAAAGGATTAGGTCATCTATTATTAATTTGAGGTACATGGTGCTATTACATTAGTACCCCCATGTGCCTCACATTAAAAGTAAGGGGCCCCAAGCACCTCATCAAATAATGGGCAACATTGGGGTAACCATTAATGCGAGGTGATGAGGTTACTCACTATTAATGTGAGGCACATGCAGGTCCAAATTGATAAAACAATCATATTAACAGCAAGTTACTCCAGCATGTACCTGATCCCATTAACCCCATTGTTATATAGTGTTATATATTTTAATATGCACCTTGTGTTTTGTTATGCGCATTAATCGGTCAGCGCCGACCAGCACCCCCCTAAGCCCTGCCCCAGAACTCCCCCACCCCACCCGGTCCCTGGGAAAATTGTCTTGCATGAAACTGGTCCTTGGTGCAAAAAAGGTTGGGGACCACTGCCCTAATATGAATGATAACATGGCTGCAAAGATGGAGCTTGACTTCATCGGTTCAGCTTTCCAAATTCTGTGTTGCATGTTCACTGTGGAGCAAAAGAGGCCACATTTGCATTCTCATCCCATATGTACCGTCACATGAGCCGTCCTTGCTTTTCTGCCAACAGCCTCTAATAATAGAGGATACTGGAATATATGATACAGATAATGCTTTCAGTGGTGTTATTACAGCTCTATGAAGATATTGTTCCAGTACTGGCACACCAGACAAAGGAACATGTAGATACAAAACAGATGCACATTTGTGGCGGTTTGGTGAAGTTTAATGGCTCCCAGAAAGAATGCATAGATTTAACCACAGCATCGACACATTATATATTTCAGATCTTGGTTATGTCATCTACGTATATGGGCAATAATGAACCCGTCTGGGGTAATCATATTTGATATAAATGTTAGGATTAGGGCTGTTTTTTTGTAGACACTGCTACCCATTCTCAAGGTCTCAGAAGAGCTAGATCAACCACCTCCTACATATAGTTTCCCAGATTGAAGTGTTTTACAGTACAATACTTGACATTAACTGATCGTGCATTGAATTAAATTGTGATGGGTTTTGTATATGGTCATATAGTGAGTGACCTGCTGTAACATTCAGGAGAAATGAATTGGCTAGTAAAAGTAGACTTAAAGTGTTGTTTTACAAAGACAAACCCTTATTAGATAGAAGGGGCTTGTCAAGATTCTCTAACCCCCAGCAATCACCTGGGGGAAGCTACTTCTGGCCAGAGTTTTCCCCTGCGGAACCCTCTGCAGGGCAATTGCACAGTAACATACTGGCCATTTGAGTGAATTGAATCAAACTGGTTCGGTTAGAGTGGGTCTCCATTCTGATTCATAGGGGGTGTACGATCAGGGGAACCCAATCTATGATGACCATATGCCTTAATATAGTGAGTTATAGATCTAAACTCAATTATGATATAACTACCATTATCTCCTGCATGCAGCGTAATCTGGGCTTGGTGCTCGGCAGAGATCATTCTGCTGCTACTAAATCTTTGCTAAAATACTTGGTGAGAGTTGATATAGTAACTAGAAACGAAGCCCACTGTGTAAAAAGGGGCTCTAGAAAACTCTGCCCCCTAATATGCCATCGCTCTGCTTCCTAGATGCCACTACCATGTCCAGGAGCAGACTGGGAACTTAAAGTAGCCCTGGAAAAAATACTAAAAGTGGGCCTGTTTTGTAGTCAGGTCCAAATTGATGGATGGCAGGACCAACACAAGTAGGCGTGGTAGCAATACCATATTGTGGCACATTATACCACCCCAACAGAGCCAATTAAAACACTCCATCAATAAATACTGCCCCAGCAGCACAAAATACATCCCCAAAAACTTCCACTGACTGGCCATGAGGAGGCTCTGTAAAGTTTATGGCCAATCCGCCCCGGACCCTGTCCCCTGTATGTCAGCACTCTGCCCCCTGTATGCCTATTGTGCAAAACTCAAATGGGCTCTAGAAAACTCTGCCGCCCAATATGCCGTAACTCTGCTTACTGAATCCACTACCCTGTTCCCTGTAAGCCAACACTGTCCCCTGTATGTCAGCACTCTGCCCCCTGTATGCCTGTTTTAAAAAAAAAAAAAAGAAATGGGCTCTAAAAAAAAAAATCTGCCCCCTAATATGCCATCACTTTGCCACCTTACTTCCAGCTAGTGATAAACTGCCACCACTCTCGACTCACTTTCTAAAGACGGAGGCTCAAGGCAACCTGCTCTTCACCAATGCCGAGAGAGCCCACAACTCGGCACCCTTCTACTGGCACAACGTAATGCACTCTACATCCATACTGGCAGAGTCCCCTATTCAATTCACCTCTTCGTGTAGAGGGGAATGGATTCCTGTCTAAAAAATAATGTTGTCCATCAGTACTCTGCTTTCATTTCTAAACTGCTCATGAAAGCTGTGCTGTGTTTGGTTTCTATGGGCTGCAAACAGGTTTTATTTTTTTGACAGGTTTGATAAATACACTCCACGAACTACATTTTATATGTAAAACAGCACATTTTTTAGAATCACTTGTGCAGGGAGATAAGGGGCAGGCTGAGAAGCTATGCCTCCCCAGTTACAGTTAGTACTATACAGATGCATCCGAGCTTAACTTGATGGTTAACGCGTTAAGTATAGAATGGCAAGAAAAAGATGACTAATTTTTCAATGGATTTCAATGGCTTACGTCACAATATAACCAAAATAATACTATGCCATGTGTTATCAGATTCAATTTTAGCTCGGTTACATCTGTATACATCTGCTTCAACCTGCCACTCACCATGTGACTGCTGCAGCCTTTTAGAAAGGAAGTAAGTAGTTGGCAACACAGCTTACTTTTTTTTATACGTTAGCATGGTGTTGGTGAAGCACTGATATATATATGTCAGAAAGCAGCAAAGGTTACAGCGATTTCTGTTAGTCTGGTTTTTAATCCATACTTTGTTGCAGTAAAATGAGCCATATTTATTTAAAGATGCACTTATTTTATCATTTCGATGCATCCTTGGCTGTCCTTATGCCAGAAATTCAAACTTGCAGATGTAGATTAGCACGTTTCACCAGTTTTTGGCATAAATGGCCATAAATCTGTGTCTCTTATTAACCCCAGCCCAGGTGTAAAAAGTCATCAATTATAGGACATACATGGAGTGCATCATAATTTGCAACTTTCATTTTGCCATAAAAGAAGTCCAAACATTTGTCCTATAAGGACAGCTCTTAAGTAAGGACTGTATTAGACCTGCAGATAATCGATCAAATCATGGCTAAGAAGCGTTCATAGGATCACTCGTTAGCTATGATCTGCCTGTGTAAGAGTGCCGCCGATTACCCGGTGAATGAGCAAAAGCAGGTTAAAAATAAAAAATCATTGTTTGCCGGCGGCAGGTCATGCCGTCTAATTATGGTCTGCTGCCAGTTAATTAGGATTTTGTATGGGAACGGCCGATGGCATTAGCAATACTGTAGAGGAGAATGCTGCATGTAAATGCTTCGGTCTCCTCCACTGACGAGCAGGCGATTGTTGGGAAGGAACGCTATATTACTGACAATCGCCTGCAACATCTACTTGATTCCCAAGTGTCTGGCTTCTGGAACACCCAGGCAATTAGATTTTATCTCTGGTGAAATATGTTTTTGGCCATGTACGGTATTTCCCCTGCAGGAAACATATATTATTACATGATAAATATTCAAATATGAAACATACATGCTAAAATCCTTATTGGACGACTATTCCCTATATAGGGCTCTTACCTTGTTCTGTGGCTTCGTTTCATTAAAAATCGATCTTTTAAAATATGCAAATGACTTCACTACCAGCAAGTAGGGCGTCTACTTGCTGGTAGCCGCCACATCCTCCTTTTAAAAAAACGCCCCCTCCTCCTGTTGATTGACAGGGCCAGTGAGCGCTCTCCTCCTCTGGCTGGCCCTGTCTGCGTTCTAAATCTCGCGCCTGCGCCGTACCGGTCTTCAGTCGGCGCAGGCGCACTGAGGCGCATAATCTTCAATGTGTGTAGTTACCCTTAGGCTGGGTTCACACCTGAGCGTTTTACAGCGCGTTCCTACGCGCTGTAAAACGCTCAACAGGCAAGAACCAATGATCACCTATGGGCATGGTTCTCACCTGAGCGTTTTACAGCGCGTACGAACTCGCTGTAAAACGCCCTACGCCCCAAGAAGTACAGGAACTTCTTTGGGGCGTATAGTCGCGCGTTCCCGTACATAGACTTCCGGGAACGCGCGAAAATGGGCGTTTGCTTGGTGCCGGCCGCGAATAAGAACGCCCGATAAAATCGCGCATACAGAGCGCTCCATACAGTACGCTCAGGTGTGAACCCAGCGTTAGGGTGCCAATACATGCTCATGTTTTGATCGGGGTTTCTTCAAAGTTTTTATACAGGTTTGATGTCAGAACTACATGTGGGAAAGAAGTATTTTCTTTCCGTGAACGTTTCGTTTCTTTTTCAATTTATTTATTTCAATGGGTCTGCTAAAAAAACGGAAGTTACTGCAAAATTGTACAGCCATTGGCCTTTGTAGGTGTTTATGGCTTTACCAGTACCGTGTGGTCTCACCCTTACTTTTGGACAGATTGGGTCACATGCTACTTCAGCCAATGACTTGCCTCAGTGGTGATGTGTCCCCAAGAGGCTGCCACTTGGTCACCGCTGAGACCAGTCATTGGTTGCAGCAGCACAGGTAACCTTGAGTGTCCAGAAGACCACAGAAGGGAGCAGAGGTGAGCAAGGTTTTTTTGAGCCGGTTGGGCTTGAAATTTGAATAAGTGCATAAAGCTGAAAAAAACCTTTAAGGACAAATTCTTCTCATTTTTAAATACACTTCTAGCCTTAGCTTTAAAAAACCTGAACGTATACGGGCAGCCGTAGTCCTTTAACAATTGCCTCAGATTCTTCACAGTGGTGTTCTGTGCTTACTGATTGTTATTCTGGGCAGAGGATTAGTGTTTAATAAATCTAATTTGATTGGGAAAATCATTTATAAAGTTCTCACCCCAACTGTTGGCTGCATCTTGTAAAGTCGTGTGATTGATGCTGGTAGTTAATAGTTTTCTGGTTTAGAATCATTTGTCACTGGTGCATATGTTTGTAATCTACACTCACAGCCCATTATTATTAGAGTGTTTTACTTTCAGATGAGCCGATCACTCTAGCCATAAACCTAAAGTAATTGTCAGCCAAAACCAGTCAAACTAATTTTTTTTAATGCTAAATATTAAAGCAGCTGATTCCAGAAGAGCACGCTAATTCTATTGAGTAGATGTAGATGAGCTGCCGCCAGACCCTTCTTGCATTATACAATGAGATTGGTTAGGACAAATCTAACCTGTTCCAACAGAGATCTGGTAGCTCCCTGGTAGAACCTGCTAAATGATGGAGGAGGAGTTAATGTTAGCAAGACAAAACATAGATCTTAAGGGGGTTCTCCTT
The DNA here is from genome assembly GCF_905171765.1 of Bufo bufo. Classification (NCBI taxonomy): domain Eukaryota; kingdom Metazoa; phylum Chordata; class Amphibia; order Anura; family Bufonidae; genus Bufo; species Bufo bufo. Next base: position 78,652,969 of record NC_053393.1, on the reverse strand, counting down.
GAACCTGTCCTAGAATGTATGCAGAACTGGTCGCCACCACTTTAAGAGTTTTCTAGTGGGTTAAGGTGGCAGGGCCTCACTACACATTACACTGGCACTTGCATATAGTACACGTTGGTAAGCGTTCCTGTCAGGCTGCTCAGCTATGATGGCATATCATAGGCATGATCACATGAATATTATCTATTATAGAGTAGCCTCACCCCAAGTGGAGACAAGCAGTACTGCCCTCATTCTAAGGTAGCTTTTGGCCATTTTAAATAATTTTTGGAGAACTAAACATTGGCATTTCCTTCCACCTAAGTAAGTGTTTTGAAATGTGCCATTGATGAGCGGTGTTACTCTCATGCTGGGCACTGTAGATCCCATTTTATTTTTCCCTGTGTTATTTTTCCCTTTAAATATATATATTTTTTTATTTACCCCTGTTCAGACTTAATAAAGAGTGTATCCTGTTAAGAGTCCCATCTATTATCCAGAACAGGTAGTCTTTATAAAGATCGCCCCACACTCTGGAGGACCCAGCACATCTATGCATTACACAGACAGGCCAGTGATTTTACTGGGCACTTGTTTAACACTTCATTTGGCCTATGGTGGAACTGCAGGACATTTAAACACTTGCTATGTTCCACAACAGTTTTCAGCTAATCATAGGGGAGATCTAGATGTGTAATTCCCTGTGATCATCCTATCACTGTGGGATAATCTAACAAAAGAAGACTTGTGCATCTTCAAGGTGTACCTGAGTTTTCAAAAGAAGTTTACATAATGACTGTGCTTCTTTGTACAATCATAACTGTGAAGGGACAGGTCTTGTTTGGGCTTCTAATTAGTCCCTTGTTCAGCTGCACGGCTAGATGCATTTCTCTCAGAAGCAGAGGTTGTCTGCCGTCTATGGAATCTGCCAGCACTGTACTGCTGTGACGTCCTTTCCCCTTCTTTCCACTATGTTTATTTTCTGCTCCCTAACGGATAAGGAGGTGCAATCATACATACAGACACACAGGAGACCCTTGAAATCATCAAAAGCTGTGTAGAAGCAATTCTTTTATCAGGCTCAGGATCTCAGCTAGTTCTGACACATCCCCACTTACTCTCTGCTGTCCTCTTTGTCTCCGTTACTAGTGACGGATCTAGCCTAACGACAGGCAGTGGACGGCAAGTTAGGTGGAAGTGAGACCCCTAGTGGCAGATTTTTTAATTGAAATTATTTAAAAAATGTGCTAGTTACACCACTCTCTATTAAATGAGATTGTATGACTCTTTAAGGTTTTGTCTAGTTTTCTGCTTCTAAATCCAGTTTGGTAACACCTACAGATAACTACAAATGGTAATCGGTGATGGTATGCAGTAAGTCCACATGATGATTGCTCTGTTTTTATTTTATCACTCTCCCCGGCTGTTAATACAACAGGAAGGCAAATACGGATTTAGAAAGAAGACATAAAATCTTTCAAATGTGTATATTCATTTTGCCAAACCATTCCTCCTGTGCACTTGTTCAGCCTCCAGCTATAAAGAAACTGAGTTGTAAATGTTTCTTTGCAGAAAAAAAAGTTGAGCTCAAACATTTGTGTTTCCGCATTGGGTGGAGTTATTCATGGACGTGTGTAGCTCCCAAGCGGCAAGAAGTGCATCTTTTCATAAATGCTTGTGTCTGTTATGAGTCCAAAATAAATGTTAGGGCACTTACTGGTTGTCTTGGCACATACCTGAAGGATGAACGGAGGCCTGTGGAACAGGAAGCATGCCTGTTTTCATTGCCGACCGTCTTTTATGACTAAGTATAAACATTTTTTTTATTTTAATGTCCCATACTATAGATAAATAGAAGGACAATTTCTTATGTTTCATGGTTGGAAGGCAAACCTTGGGATGACTTTTTCCTGCCGTGGATTTATGGGAATCTGAGATAGCCTTGGTTTTTTAGTTTTTTTCCGAAGAGTTGTTGTTAGCACATTCTGTCTCCATTAATCCTGTGTGAACACCCACTACTTCTGCTATGGAATCCATCATTACATGGTGACTATTATTCTGTCCCACTCTGCTTCAGGGAGGTCATAAAGAATTGCGATTCCTGCTCTCAGATTTGAGAGCTATGTAAATGTAAATGCAATTCCTTACTTTTTGTGAGCTAAAAAGTTGAGGTTCTGACTTATTGTGGATGAGGCTCAGAAACCAAGCAACAAATTGAAAATGAGACCTCATACTGTACATGACAATCTCTTTCAGACCAAGCCAGCACCAGACCTGATCTTCATATGGATCCAGAGATCTTCATATTAATTGCTCAAATATTCAACCTGGCAGCTCACGGGATGTGTCCTTTGTGCTCCTCTCTCCCTTCAGCTGTCACCATAGATAGGGCTGGTAGCAGGTGAAGGATGTAACTGAGCATGTGGAACCACTTCAGTGAGGTGGACAGAGAAATAAATGAATGTACAGCAGGTGGCGCTCTATAGATACATTTTATTGAATAACTTAGTGGCTACGCTAAATTTTTAATTATATGAAATTACAAAAGTAGTCAGATCCAAGTTGTGGTTTGAAAAAGGTAAAATATATTTCGTGGGACAACCCCTGGCAGATTTCCTTTAAGACCCTCACACATATAAGATTACAGAGGCCCTCTGACACCCCTGACACATGATCTTAGGGGTAATAAGGATGGAGACAGGAGATAAGCCACTGCTACAGCTGTCTGTCAGAGGCTTTCTCATCTCTTGACATTATAAAACACATGTATGCTCAGCTGAACCAAGCTAGGAGGGTGTCACGGTAATATTGTTTGACCATGACGCGGTTGCAGTGCAGACTGGTTGCCGGGGGCAACGAGTAGTTTTCGGTTTGCACGTGCACTTCCCCTTAGGTGATTCTTCCTGCTGTTAGGTGAGTTGTGAGATGCTTGATCTGTACTTGGATGAGATCTGAGGGCCATCCAAGTTTGACATCAAGGTCTTTTAGCAATGTCATCCCCATGTCTTCTCCATGTCTCCACCCATCCTTATGTGTCTATGTTTGGTGTGGGTTTGATTTGGGATTTGGTTGTTATGTCTTGTGCGTTGTTACATGTCTGGTCTGTTGATGTTGTGTCCAGCATGTCTGCTAGACATTTCCCCTGTTCGTCTTCTGAACCTAAAGACATTAGCAGCCTTGCCTGGAGCCACCTTGCTTCGGTGTCCGCATGGGGGTCCAGGTTGTTGTTGTCTGGTTATTCCATCTTTGCTGCGGCAGGTGTTTGATGTTCCGTTGTTACATTGTGTTCTTACCTGCCGTGCAGTTGCTGCATTGTCTTTCTCCCTGTCTGCTACTGGGCCGCTAGAGACGCCTTTCATCCGTGGTGATGGATGAACAGGAGGTCTCTGCCCTGTCACTATGTTGAGGGCGATGAAGGGATTCCTAGACCTTTAGGTTCGTGGGTATGAGCCCCCTTACCTTTTGAAGGCGGCTCATACAGCTAGGAGCCTAGGGCAATTTTAGGGAAGCTTTAGGAGGTGACCAGCTCCCTTTTCCCTGCCTACGGCCTAGTACCTGGTGACATTGTATGGTGAGGAGTTTCCACCAGTCCCCACCTTGGCAGAGGGAGTCCGGAGGAGTAATTGTTGGCCAAATGCTTGTTTTGCCGTTTGGCATTTTAGCCCCATTTAAGAGAATGAAGCAGCCGCCTGTACGAATTTGCCTCTGTAACCAAGGAAGGGAACATGGTGCTCACATTAGCATGGGTCCCAGAGGTCTGATCACCATCAGTCAACATGGATGGCTTATCCTTAGGATAACTGTGAAGAACTTTTAGTGTGTGTGTGTATGTATATATATATATATATCTATATACACTATTAGTCTGTGTTATTAGAATGACATGTAGAATGGAATAACATCTCTGCATGGATTTTTCTTTCTCCTCTTTCTTTGTCATCTCTCTCAACATAAAGCTCTGAAACACACATGTTGAAGTCATAGTTCTGGCACGCTAGCAGCCTGTCAGCAGAAAGACAACATATTTATCTGGGAGTAAAAGCTGCTCAGCAAAAGTCTGCCAAGACTGTCATTTCACAGACCATATTTTAAAAACCAGGTTTTACCTGAATTTCCCCAAAACACTACAATACAGGAATACAGTTATCGAAAACCGGCTGTAAATCTTAGCCTTGTGTGTAGCGTAATTTACCCGTTCATGTGAAATATAATGTTATTAAAGGACTTTGTACCCCTAGCCTTACAAGTTACTGTATAGCATCACAATTTTCCACAATGCTTTTGAGAGTAGGTACTGTACTGGTCCCTGTCCCAATCTAATCAACACACATACAGAAAGTAACTTTTCTACACCCATTAACTTGCCCCTCGGACCCTTCACTTGGCACCCTTTGACCACTTTGACCTCTGATCATATTTTATCTCACTTTGCAATTAATACTGGGAAATATATAAAACAAATTTCTGTGTGTTCCAGGAGCTCAGCCATGTCACCCTCCTTCAACTTACAATTCTGTGTCTGGCTGTAAGACAACTGGCTGGATCAGCCATCCCCCTAAGTTTGCAGTAGGACAAAAAGGTTATGGCTAGCCTCTGTCTAAGACCTGCCCTTCATTCGGGTCTCCAATTGAACATGGGCGTAAAACCTGTGCACGCTACAGGATTTCTAAAATAACAACGGTGGCTCACTCACCGTGGGCCCAGGATGAAATACTGAGTATATTTTTCATATACATTACATTTTTAATCTTGGAGTTACCCAGTTACTTTTATCATTTATTTCTAGGTTTAACTGTTTTTTGTGGCCGATGACTACTAGTTATATCTTGTCAATTAAACAATAACCTCAATTTTTTACATATTAAGTGGCTGCAAATGAGAAATGATCAGATTATCAGACTAAGGGCTCATGCACACGGCCGTTGTCCCTCTGTGGCCATATTGCGGCCCGCATACGGCGGGTCCGCAATACATGGGGCATCGGCCGTGTGCACCCCGCATCACGGATGTGGAATCATTCACTTGAATGCGTCCGCAAACCCGGAGATGCGGTGCGGAAGCACGGATCGGAACCCCACGGAAGCACTACGGAGTGCTTGCACTATTTTTTTGCGGTGCGGACCATCGTATGCGGTTCGTAGACCCCATTCAAGTTAATGGGTTCGCGATCCGCATGCGGCTGCCGCACAGTCAGTGCCCGTGCATTGCGGTCCGCAGCACGGGCCCGGCCAGCACACGGTTGTGTGTATGAGCGCTAATGCTAACTAAGAGCTAGGCCACTCCAGTTGTTGTGAGTAGAAAAAGTAGGAAGTGAGTAGGAAAACCGCTTTAGAACTTGAAACCGAACTCTGCTTCGGGTCCGACTAGTACCTCAGAACAGAAGCCGAGTTCGGTCTCAAGTTTTAACTTTAAAAATCAGTTACTGAAGTTATTCAACAAAGTCACACGCGACTTCGTGAATAACTAACTTTGTCTCATAGGAGCCCATACATTCTAATACTGTACGGAGATGGATCTCCGTACAGTAGTATTCCGAAGTTTTGAGCAAAGCGACTTCGTATAAAGCATCCAAAGATTGCTTTGCTTAACACTAGTATTGAGACGTAAAAGCAAACACAATGCCATAGCACATGGGATAAAACTAGCGCTATTTTCACTATATAAAATGAATATGAGATACTCAGCAAATATATTTTGATCAAAGTCTTTTGTGGTCATCCAGAGTGCTGTTGAATTGGGTTTCCTTTTACTTTTTTCACAGGCTGTTTTTATTTAGCGCCGTATATAGTTGGAGCCTGACTTCATTTGAGGTCTGTTGGCAAAAGGGGAGGTATCCTATCATGTAGGATCCCATCCAAAAGAGGTCACCTTGCCGTTGTGGATGGGTACAAATGATTTTGATCAAAATAGAATTCCTAAGTACCTGATATTCATTTTATATAGTGAATATAGCATTGGTTTATATAGTCTGGTTGCAGAGTGCTGTTGTATTGTGTGTTTGCTTTTACTTTTTGTATTTTCAGCGATGGTGATGCGCAGCTGCGGATTTATTTTATTTTATGGGGTGTGCTGACTAACCTTATCTTGGAGACTGCTGATTTATAGTAAAAAAATTAAATAAATAATGTGTCTGGACAATGGTAGATCATTTTGTAGAATAGTTTTGAAGGTTTAACCACTTGACTTCTCAAACATTTACTTGCATGGATAACAACAGTGGAGACAATAAAGCACACAAAAAGTATTTCCTGATATTGCCTGAAGATTGCACATCTGTACTATGTACAGCACATAACGTATAAAGTGCAAATGGCGTAAACTGGTTCTAAAACATATTTGCAGTCACGTTCGTAGGATACCTAATCTAAAACATTGCTGCTTTGGCTTCTTCTGAATTGATGATCTTATTGGCTTTCTACTGGAATTCTGTTTCAGTCTTTGACAGTTTTGGCAAGTGCGGAGGAGAACAATATTTTGCCAGCAGCCTTTGGGGTCAGTGACATAGCTGGCAAGATTCCTATCGTAAACGAAGTTTGGCACTTACCAGAAAACATGAGATACCACTCGACATTTAGAAGTTCTTTTTTTTATTAAATGCAATTAACATTTTGTATATTATTTTTTTTTTCAAAATTATGGATTCTAATTAGAGATGAGCGAATTTCTTAAAAGTTCGATTTGGCTGATGAGCCGCATTTCACAAAAAAATTTGCTTAGTGACGAATTACTAAGTAAGTAGCGGGTGCAATAACGGGGAGCTGCAATAGCACCGCCCCATCATTGTACCTCTCAGATGCCGCGTTCATACATGATGATGGCATCTGAGTGTAAAATTAACAATCAGTTTTTTTAAATCAAACTTACCGCCCCCATTTGCTCGCGACAGGACGCCGCCATCTTGCTCAAAGATCTCGGCCGAAATCCTGTACAGCGCGAGATTACGTCATCACGCCGGCTGGCGTGGTGATGTAATGTCGTGCCGCACGGGATTTCGCCGAGATCTTCAAGCAAGATGAAGGCTGGCGGCCCATTGCGAGGAAATGAAGGAGGTAAGAATGGAATATTTTTATACTATTTCAGGTTAAATCGATTCGCTGATATGAAGCACAAGGAAATTCGGCTTCTAGGCGAATCGAATTTATGCTCATCTTTAATTCTAATGGATCTTTTCTTTTTATCCAGAAATGTCTGTTGAACTTTATCTTGTCATTACGCTTGTTTGGCCTTCAGCTATTTCTCCCTACTCCTCTATAAACATGCACTATCTGCATATTCAAATCTCCATGGGTAAATAATCGGCTGGAATATATTGAAATCCGTTATTCCCAATCCTTCTTTTCCCCTTATCTTCCCCCGCCTTTTCCAACCATAACAGCTGATCACCGATGGGTGAGAGACATCAGACCCATGGTGGTCAGCAGAATCTCGGATCAGCTTCTATTTGAGAAAGGGTTGTGTTCATGAGACGACCACTTAAAGGGCTTGTGTCATAAAACATATTCTGCATTTTTCAAACCAGCACCTGGATCTGAATACTTTTCTATTTGTATATAATTAAAAATTTAGTATAGCGCCACCTGCTGTTTGTTCTTTTATTTGTTTTTTGGTCTGTCTTACTGAGCTGGTCGCACATGCTCAGTTTAAATCTTCAACTTCCACCAGCCCAATGTTCTGTTAGAAGCTGTGGCAGTTACAGAGAGAGCTGCAACAGAAGGGACCCCCTCCTTCCCCGAGCTGCCAGGCTGAAGATGATCTAGCAGAGCAATTGGAGCAGTGAATGTGGAGATCTCTGGATTCATGTGAAGTACGGGGCTGGTTCTAGCTTTGTAAGAAAGGTATTGTCATATACTATATGATGTCTGATTTTAATTTTTTACATCAATCATGGCAGAATCCCTTTAAGAATTTAGTAAAGAATAACTGCAGATGGCCAATACTGCTTCCCATTTATTAAACAACATACCTCCAGTAATGTATTGATGATGTACATGTGTATCATACATCTTATGTATAGAGCAGACAGGAATCCGCTTGTGTTCCGTTGAAACCTGGCATGTTGTGAAGAGCGGTTGTCAGGCGCTCAATATGGGAATCATTATAAAATATATCCCAGAGCATTCGCTCAGCTTGCTTGAGTTTGCTAAAGATTAATATTTTGTAGGAAGCCGAAACCGGCCAGCATCCAGAATTTAATCAAGATTTGTCGAATGAAAATATTTGCATTGGCAATGTCAGGGTGAAGCTTTGCATCTCCCACCTTCATCTGTAGAGGCCTCGCGCTGTACTTGTGAGCTTATATGGTCACCTGTTGAATATCACGTATGGAAATTTCACTCACACACAGCCTTGATATATTCTGTAAATATTAAATCTGCGTGGGAAAATCAAAAGCTGGTTTTAGCATGCATTCCCATGTAAATGCTCTAAAATCCATATTTATTGGAAATGCAGCTGAATGAAGCACATCTTTGGAAGAAATATAGATTTTCTTTCAAGCCGTAGAGTAACTGGAGTGTTTAAGAAAACAGCACTGCCCTCAGGTTTATAAATCTTGTGCTGTGTTATATATACTGATGATGCACTCTGCAATTCCTTTTTTCAAATGGTCTTCCAACAACATTCATATTACAGGGTATTCCACTGACAAGATCCCTGGCGGCTGGCTGTAATATTTCTTCAGTAGAAAAAGCAGGTTGGATACTGTGCTGTATACCTAGTAGAAAGAGGGAGATTGTGATCCCACTGTATACAGGTCCAGTGAGACCAACTCCGGAATATTGGAGACTTCACTTACAGAAAGACATTGGACCAAAGAAGGGCTACAAAAATGATAGAAGGTCTTAATACATAAATGGCTATGAGAACCTTTGGGGACAATGTTTGTCATTGCAATTTACTCCTTTTGGGCTAAAGTTATATTTTTCAATTGGTCTTTATTAAAAAAATTTAACAGTTTGTCTTTTACAGTAGGGGTACTTTTGTAAAGGTCTACATACCTGGGTCTGCCGTCGATTGAAGGTCCGAGCCACAAAAAAAAAAAAAACGTTAGGAGGGAGAAAACCAACTTGCTCTGCGGCAAGTTCTTTATTTTCCAGCAATTGACCATATGTCTAATTTTCCCGGTCCCCTTAGAGCCCAAACACAATTAGAATGGCCTCTTAGTGACACCTGAAAATAAAGATGCCCATTAGTCCCCCCTAGACAGTAAAGATGCCCCTTAGTTCCCCTCAGTAGGATGATCCCTTAAGTGCCACCACACAAAATGAGAACCCCTTATATGTTCCCCAAATACAGTGCCCCCCCCCACACACAGGCACACGCACACACACTCACATACATACACACTCACATACATACACACACAGTATGCTATCCCCTTAAGTGGCTCCCACACAGTGCTGCTCCTTAGGTCCTCTCCTCACAGAGTGATTCCCCCTTAAGTGGTCTTCCACACAGAGTAATATCCCCTTAGGTGGATCCATCCCAATGATGCCCCTTTAAGTGGCTCCGCCACAAAATATGATGCCCTCTTAAGTGCCCTCCCCAAAGATGGCTGAGTGAGGCTCACTTGTGCAACCCATAGAATGATGCCCCACATTGCCTACACCAGGCAGAGCGGGCATGCTGGGAGTTGTAGTTTTGCAACAGCTGGAGGGCCGCAGGTTGGCCAGCCCTGGCCTACACCATGTACCCCTTCTGTCAGCTCCCTGCTTCTCCAGTGCGGGCAGACGCAATGTCTCGTCCTCGCACCTGCCGTGCTGATCCACAGACTGCAAAGCACGTCTGCTCCATGCTCTGCTGTTTGTGGCTCAGCGCGGTAAGAGCAATGGTGCCAACGATAAATCACTGGCAGCATGAAAACGGTGATACAGTTCTGATTTGATCCATGGTCCACTAATTGAGTACCCCTGCCATAGAGCTTTCAGTTTCATTGCATCTACAGACTATTGCTTTTTGCTTCACACTGAACCCGTCAAGGAACTGCTCTGATGGTGCAAACGGCAGCCCTTGTTTCTGAACACCTGACAGCTCCCATGCCCAATCTATTCTTCACATGTAGTGCTGTGAAATTGAGGGCTGAGATTTCTTGAGCCATATTTGGGTCTCCATGTGGAACGTGTTGGCGTCACTCCTCCTGAACAAATAAATGCTACAGGTCACAAGTTTCTGCAAACTATTTATGGTTGAGAAATATTTACTTGCTGCATCAGTCAGCTGCGGGTATGACATCTTTCATTGTGAGCCGACCCCATGCCTTTTGTATATAATCATGCAGTGCGGCACAATTAGTGACAGCGTAGGGGAGCATTATCACGTAATAAAAACCTACTGCTCCGAAAATAAACTTTGTTGCTGTATCCAAATATTTACTCCACACGAGGCTCCAGTTGCTACACAAGGGATGGATAGTTTGGAGGAGTCTGAGTTTTCTTCTTTACGTTTCTGAACTAGTACAGTATGTTGCATCAGTGTTTATTCGCTCTCCATTATTCTAGAAAGCATTGTGGAATGAGGACTGAGATCATAGAGAGAAAATGTGGAGTTCGATATTGATGCCCTGTTCTCAGGATAGGTCATCAATATCTCATCAGTTGGTGTCCCACACCTGGCACCCGTGCCAATCAGCTCTGGTGAGCGCTGCAGCCATCTTACAGTATAGTCGGCTGTGCTATTATTCTCGGCCGCGGAGTCACTCTAACCCAGCCTCTGACATCACATGTGAGTGGTCTTTATGACTGTGCTGTATATTTATTCATCTCTAACTGTGCGTTAAAGGGGTTGTCCCATGAAAAATATTCTACAGTTTTCAAACCAGCACCACAATCTGAATACTTTAGTAATTGCATGTCATTAAATATTTTGTATAGCTAACGAGTTATTCAGTAAAATATTTATAGTGCCACTTAATTTCTTATTTCGTTGTCCTGCTCACTGAGATGGCCGCACATGCTCAGTTTCATCTTTCAACTGCCTCCTGAGTTGTGATAGGGAGAGCATGGACACGCCCCCTTAGTTACAGTGAATAAGACCCTCCCCTTCAGCTCCCAGCTTGGTATAAATCTAGCAGAGAAATGAATGGGGAGATCTCTGGATTCATGTGAGGTACAGGGCTGGTTCTAGCTTTGTTAGAAAGTTATTGTCATGGTCTATATGATTTTTTGTTTTTTACATTATTCATGGATGACCTCTTTAAGACTTTGGCCACTATTGCTATATCTGCCAGGATTTGGCTTGTCTGATCTGCATATTGAGCAATTGGCTACCATGCCCATAGTGGAATGGTTACCTGCATGTCTGTCTTTTATTGCTATATTGCATTCTTGGGATTTATTATATTACTTGAGATTTATATGTTTGATCATCATTACTATATATTTATTACATTTTCATCCCCTGAAGAACCTAGTTGGGGGGGAAACGCGTCAGAGTGGCGTAGGGTGTAGTGGGGTTCATTAAGGGTAGGCACATGGACAGAATGTATCCACCATTTGGGTACATCTCTGGGCTGAGGGGGTAGTCAAGGACTGTTTAGGGAAAGACTCTCCCTTCCTGACTGCAGACACCCCACCTCAAGCTACTCTTCCATTTTTATACACACTTTTAATTGAGGTTTAAGACTTTTTTTATTTTTTTTTATTATTTTTTTATTTGTAATTAATAAAAGCTATGTTTTAAGAGTTTCATGCTTTGTCATGTCGTACGTCTTTGAGTATCATTTATAATTTTCACTAGAGCGTCTTACAGTATACCAAGCACAGTCCGTACATTATATTACAACCCAGGCCTGGACTGAACTGCATCTGCGGTGTGTATTCCGTAGACAACAACCTGCCGGAATTCTCCAGATGCGGCATTGCCAGATGCAACCGGAATGCCAGATGGCCCAATTAAGTTTAATGGGGTCCGGCAAAAATGCAGAGAGTTGGCCATACACAAACCGCTGCATGCTGGGTTTGTATCCGGCCAATTCCAGGCATTCTCTACTGGAACAGGCAACTGGATCGCAGTGCCGCAGATGTGAAAGTAGCCTAAGCCACGTGATCAATGAACATGACGTCACTGGCCTTAGGAAAAGGCCACGACACTTACCAGAGCCCTGCGGCTTCTTCAAACGGCTGATTGGCAGGGGTGCTATGAGTCTGAGCTCCACCAAACAGATATTGATAAACTATCCTGAGGATCAGTATTGAACTAATGGGAAACCCATTTAATATCTATATTCTTGGGTTACCTGTAGCTGGTAGTAAGCATCCCTCATGGCTATTCACACTGTATGAGTTAAGGGGCTAAAATCTGACAATTAAGCTCCCGCAGAGCATCGCATTAGGTGACCACAAAGGAGAAGATAGGAAGATATAAGCCAGTTAGGTTCTGTACGCTTTGCCTTTTAGGTACAGCTGCACCCTATGAATGTCACCCGAAATTTCATGTAATGTATGTCAGTGGTGTCGCAATCCGACACGCAGTGACCATCTAAGTTGGATATTTTTGTGACTGTCACATCACAGCAATGGGGCTTAGCCACCCCCATTCCAGTGATACTAGTCGTGATGTCACTGGGCCTGTGGGAAACAACTATAAGGCAGGGGCGCTACTGCCAGTGCCGCTGCCTTCTCAAACAGCTGATTGGCGGGGGTCCCGGGTGTTGGATGGACCTCTGCCAATCAGCTGCTGATGACCTATCCAGAGGATAGTATGAAGCACTTCAGTCACCTGTAGCAATTACAAGTCCACGCCAGGAGCTCTGCTTAACCAAGCACTAACAGTCTTTCAAACTTGCAGACTTGTGTGTTCTTTTTACCTCATTGTGCCAATATTGTATGTGAGTGAGCATGAGTAAGGGGGCGTTTTCTCCCGAAACGTTGCGTGTGGGGGGGGGGGGGGGGGGGGGGGGGGTGTGTGAACAATGTCTGTCTCAGCGTCCCTCATGATGCACCATTTTATATTGGAATGAAGTAAGGAAATAAGTATCAGATCGGGTTCCAGCTGTCTGCACCCCCGTCGATCAGCTGTCTGAAGGTGTAGTGGCACCCTCACGAGCGCTGCTTCTTCTTCACATTTACGGTGTCTCATTTGTAAAGGTGGCACAGTTGTAATCACCCTGTGCTGCTGCTGCTGCTGCAAATGAGATGCCACACAAGTAGATTTGAAGGATGGGTCATTAATATCTTTGCACTGCACAGCCCCTCAAATTTTCACTGGATTTCTCCGTAGTTTTTTTTTTCTCCCAAGACCTTGTAGAGAGTCTTATAATCTGATTAATTTGTGTTTCTAGGAGTGTCCCTAAACTCTTCATTGTATTATCTAGTAATGAAATTTAATTATAATAATCCTTTTTTATTTTCTAGGTGCCATCCTGTTGGCGAGTATACAAGGTTTAGCTCTGAATTTCGACCCAGTGTTGTACACATGGCTTCTATACCAGCCTCAGAGAAAAGGTGATCGACAGCCTCAACCGGTAAGCATATAGACTAGGGTTGTCACTATACCAAAATTTTGATTTGATTTCGAAACCATAAAAAAGTATTGCGATATTCGATACCACGCGAAAAAAAATGAAAACTCCAAAAAAAGCCTTGTGCATTCCGCATTTTATGGAACGTCCGGCCCATAATCGAACGATCCTATCCTATTTTTTGGAGGGGGACGAGTTGACTCAAAAATGACGAATCGTGCATAGGATATATTTTTCAATATTTTATTAGTTTGGACTTTTCGAACGTGGCGATATGTAATATGTTTATTTATTTATATGTTTTATATGTAAAATTGGGAAAGGGGGTGATTTATACTTAATATTCTGGTGTTTTTTTTTTTACTACTTTATTTTTTTTTATTTTATTATTTTTTTTTAATTATTTTTTTAATAACTATTTCCCCCTTAGGGGCTAGAACCTGGGTTCTTTTAATTCCTTGTCCTATTCACCCTAATATATCTCTATTACGGTGAATAGGACTTTACACTGTCCCTGCTGCCCTGGGCTTTGTGTACACAGCAACAGGGAGCTTACTGTGGCAACCAGGGCTTCAGTAGCATCCTGGCTGCCATGGTAATTGATCGGAGCCCCAGGATTACACTGTGGGGGCTCCAATCACAACTGCCCCTGCACCGCAATGAAGAGGAGGGAGGGGACCCTATGGCCACTGCCACTAATGATTTAATACTGGGGGGGTTGGGGTCGCACTGCACCACCAATGTGTTTAAACCAATAATACAAATACAGGAGGCGGGTGCCAACTGCAGAAACACATAGCGGACACCCGACCTCTATGACAGGGAACTGCGATCAGCGGCAGTTAACCCCTTAGGTGCGGCACCAGTTTAAAAGTAATATCAGGAAGTATTACTTTACTGAGAGAGTAGTGGATGCATGGAATAGCCTTCCTGCAGAAGTGGTAGCTGCAAATACAGTGAAGGAGTTTAAGCATGCATGGGATAGGCATAAGGCCATCCTTCATATAAGATAGGGCCTGGGGCTATCCATAGTATTCAGTATATTGGGCAGACTAGATGGGCCAAATGGTTCTTATCTGCCGACACATTCTATGTTTCTTAATTTTGGACTGTTTTGTACCATCTTAGCTTTTTATTTTCCATTGTAAAATGAACTAGGTATGCTAATAATGTTATATATTATATTATTTATATATATTAATATATAATATATTTATAATATTTTATAATGTTGTACACTGTGATATCAGAAAAATGTATGCGTTTGTTTTGTACTATTTTGCCTAAAGTAAAAAAAAGATTGTATAGCACATGATATATCTCATGCAACTGATCTAAATCTCAATGTACAAATCATATCTAAAGCCTCGTTCACATTTCCGCATCCGTTTATAAGTCCATACATGTTTCATCAATGAGGACGTCCCTGTGTCCGTTTTTTACCCTCCATGTGTCATCCGTATTCAACGGACACTGCTCAGCTGAAAATGTATTTCCAGAGCATCTCCGATCAGTGGTCGGTGTCATGGGTGCCCTCCATGTTGCGTCAGTGGTTTTTCAGTCATAGACTTCAATGGGCATGTTTGGTCCACATCACGGACCAGAGTAGAGCCGGCCCTCATGATTTTTTCACTGACCCACATTCAGTGAAAGACTACTGATGTGGGAACAAACATTAAAATCAATGGGTACATGTGCTGCTGCAGAAAATGCGGATAGCACACGTAAATGTGAACGAGGCCTAAAATAAATTAACTACTTGCATGGCTGCATGAAGACACCCTCTATAGAATTAAGCTGGTATGCCGATCAGTTGATTGTTGCAAATCTGTCTCTGATTCCTCTAATGGCATGATGTAGCTAGTAGCTACTTATGCAGTACCATGCCAATGCAGGGCGAAATATGAACAGTATGGACCTGTCAGAGTGGAAGCCACTGATACTTCAAGAGTGTTTTCTGTAGCCCATAGAGGTTTGATTAAAGTGTGGGTTCCTTCCTATGTAGGATGAGTCTGCCCGATTATGGCATATGAACACGGGTTATCTGGATGGGACAATCACTTTAAAGGGGTTTTCCAAGAGGTTTTTACTGATGACCTATCCTCCAGATAGGTCATCAGTATCCGATTGGTGGGAGTCCAACACCCGCTACCCCTGCCAATTAACACTTTGACAAGGTAGCGTCGCTCGCAGTCCCCATTCACTTCAATGGGGCTGAGCTGCTCCTAGGTCATGTGACTAATGAACATAACTTCACATAGCCTAGGCAAAGCTGATAGAAGGCCACGGCGCTACTGTGAGCGCCACTACCATCTTAAACAGCTGATCGGCGGGGATCTAAGGTGTCAGACTCCCACAGATCAGATACTGGATAGATCATCAGTACAGAAATCTCGGAAAACCCCTTTAATTATTAACAGTGTTGTCAATTTTCAATTTCTAAATGTTATATGATCTTCCTCCATTGGGTGTTGATTAGGTTGAGTTCACACTACAGTTATTTGGTCAGTTACTTCCATCAGTTATTGTGAGCCAGAACCCGTAGTGAAGCCTACTCAGAGAGAAGGTGTAAGGGTCCATTCACACATCAGTATTTTTTTCTTCCAGATTTACCTTCCTTTTTTTCGGATCAGTGTTTCCGCAAAAACCTTCCATTTTTACCAATTGTATATCCCCATCCGTTCAGTTTTTCTGCAATAAAATGTATGTTGCTAGGGTACTTAAAAAAAACCTCTAATTCCTTGAAACTGTTCCGCAGATGACATATTGATGCATTCCTCATGTCATCCGCAGTTTTGACTACAATGGGACCACGGAGCACATTTTGCGGGCAATAGTAGGACAAGCGCTATCCATTGGAACGAAACAATGGATGCGGACAGCACACGGAGTGCTGTCCTTATTTTTTGCGGGGCCATTGAAATGAATGGGTCCGCATTCCATTCCGCAAATTTGCAGTACGGATGCGGGTTACAAATTACTGACATGTGAATGGACCCTAATGGAAAGATCTGCACCTGTTCTGTGTTTTTGACCCGCATCTGGTTTTGGCTCACAGTCACTGATAGAAAAACGGTAACTGACCATATAACAGAAGGGTGATCTCAGCCTTACATAGGTAATTTTTGGATGCATAATTATTGCATATCTAATAGGAAAATCGTGTGTCATGCGCCTTCATGACTTCCACCAAGAATGGATGCAAATCGACCCTGTCCTATAAAGCAGGTCCTCTCCATTGTCCTTCATTCTGCTCTGGTTGAACATTTCTTTTCTGTAAGCATCAGTCCAGTTATGGAAACAGTGACAGCTCCTGTTTCTGGCTCTGCGCTGGCAGAGATCCTGTGAACCTGCTAAACACTTATTTATACCGGTTTTACCTTTCACCTGCCGAATGAACATTGCAGTGTTTATTTTTTCTGCTTTTTCCCCCGCAGCCGCTGGGATCCGCTCCTCTTGCCATGCCACTGTCGAGGAAGAAGGAGGATGAGGTGTCAGTTGGCAGCACGCCCTTGGCAAAGCAGGCATCGAATCAGCCGTCTGAGTATGCCAGCAGTCCTGTCAAAACAAAAACCGTAACAGGTATGCTCTCTTCTATAGCTGAGAAAATACATATCGGGAGCTTTTAGTGGGTCAGCTGTGCAAACACTCTCAGGCACCTTTGGGCTTTTCACAAATAGCCCCTGTGTTGGAGATTTAATGTTTCTATAATTAAAAGCCATCCGTTCTTATTATTTCTACAGCTCATGTTCTGCTTTTCTTCTTGTTCATTTTTTTTTTACTACAGCATTACTTCTGTTTCCCTCATTTTGTCTTAAAGTAGCACATGTTTGGCTTCTAGCTCGGTAAGGTGACAAAATCCCATGCGTATCTGCATTGTACAAATACATATTGCAGCAAAGTTATAACCACAGCCCAATTTACTGTATAAAAGTTATGTCATCCTCCACATGTAATGTAGATCAGTGTCTCCCCCATCCAGTCCTCAAAGAACCCCAACAGGTCAAGTCTTCAGGATTTCCTTAGAGTGGGTTCACACGTGCAGTTTTTGGTGCATTTTTTTGTTAACCAAAGCCAAAAGTGGATACAGAAGGAAGACTAATACCATTTTACATCTACTTCTATGGCTATAAAAAACTTAATAATCAAAACCATATCTGTGAATCCAGCTTTAAAAGGGTTATCGCATCTAAGACAATGGGGGAATATCGCTAGGATATGCCCCCATTGTCTGATAGGTGCATGTCTCAGTGGTGGGTTGAGTACAATGACAACAGAGCCGGGAAATGAACGGAGGGCGCACTGCGCATGCGCAGCCGCCCTCCATTCATTTCTATGGGGCTGCCGAAAATAGCCGATCGCTGGCTCAGCTATTTGCCTTCTGCCCCATATAAAATGAATGGGAGCATGGGCCGCGCATGCGCGGTGCGCTCCCATTCACTTTTATGGGAGTAGCACTTGGTGGTGGACGGACCCCAGGAAATCCGGGGTCCTCCAGCCACAGTGCTCCCAGCTTCATTCTCGTTGTAGGTGTGGGTCCGGCACCTATCAGACAATGGGGGCATATCCTAGCAATATGCCCCCATTGTCTGAGATGGGAATACCCCTTTAAAGGAGTATTCCCATCTCAGCCTTTTACGCCTGACACCAGGATACTTGTCTTAGGGCCCATTCACACATTTTCATTTTTTGGCTGCATCCGTTCCGCAATTTTGCAGATTGGATGCGGACCCATTCATTTCAATGGGGTCGCAAAAGATGTTGACAGCACGCCGTGTATTTGCAGACAATAATAGGCATTTTTATCATGGAGAACCGCGTTCTGTTCCGCAAAATACGGCAGTGTGAATGGGCCTGTAGACCCTAATAACACGTAAGGGATTCACGGACTTGAGCTGTATGTGTTCTCCAGGGACAGCACACGTACCCATTCATTTTAAAGTGTGTATTTACACATCCGTGTTTTAGCACTGAAGCATGCTCTATTTTTGTCCGTGTTTACAGATTTATCACGCCCATTATACTTTATGGTCTGTGAAAAACACAGACCCATCATGGACGTCATCCGTGTTTCACGGACCATTTATAGGAGATGCTCTGAAAATTAACTTCCAGCTGTGGGGTGTCCGTGGAATATGGATGACACATGGAAAGCAAAACAAAAGGGACCAAATACGTATTCTTTATGTAAATCTTTACGGATAAATCACTGATCATCTTTTCATGCATTTCAGCCACGACCACGGTGGCCAGAGTTATGGAGACAGCCACGCGGGCTGAGCTGTGGAAACGGCATAGCACAGGTGCTCGACTGTCTTAGTAACTCCGACTACCATGGCCACTGCATAAGATGGCTATGCTGATCTCAGACATGAATAGCTGAGATAGGAATGCACCTTTAACATTCCACTTAGGGCTCATGCACATGACTGTTTGATGTTTTGCGGTGTGTAAATTGCACATCTGCAAAACCCGTTTACTGGTCGTGTGCATTCCGTATTTTGTGGAATGGAACAGCTGGCCCCTAATAGAACAATAGTGTCCTCATCCGTAATGTGGACAATAATAGGACATGTTCTATTTCTTTTGTGGAGCGAACATACTGATGTACGGAAACTGAGTCATTTCCGTTTTTTATTTGAAGCCCCATTGCAGTGAATGGTTCCGCATATAAACCGCAAATAAAATGGAACAGACACGGAAAAAAAATGCGTTTGTGTGCATGAGCCCTTAATCGGTAATTACCACATGCTTTCTATATGGCAAAATTCAAGTTTTGACTTTCTTGAGGACAGGCTTAGGAAGCTGACTTACATGAAAACATGCTTAGTAGCAAAGTTACTGTCGCATACATCAGTGGTATTCTCTGGTCCTTGTTGTGAATACAGTGGAGTCCCCTTCACCAATGTATTACCTCTGCAACATATGCCAGAAAAAGGCAAAATCTTCTCACAGCGTAACTAAGCATTAGACTCATTTTCCACAAAACAGTAGTACAATGGAAGATACAGAAAATGCATATTTTTTCCAGTTATCTGTCGCTTCTTCTTTTCTCCCCGAGTCCCATCTTCTGCACTGAATTCACTGATCAGATCTTACACAGTAGTATCTACACTGAGAGATCATATTACAGTTGTTGGAGAGGGTGTAAGGAGGAGGGAGAACTGCTGTACTGTCACAGAGACGCACTGAGACTAGACTGCAGGTTCTTCTTAAAGGAAATGTGTCACCAAAAAGTTTATCTGCCAGTTAAAACCCGATAGTAGCACATCTCCTTTAATTTCTAATCTGATTTTATTTTCTGATCATAGATTTATTTTATTCTATTTGCTGAACATGATTATGGGGGCGGCCATCTTGCCTGAGCTGTTCTTAACAACGTTTACCAAAATTTGCTTTACGACAGCCACATGGGTCATAGACATAACAGACAGGAGGGGACCTCATTGACTCCTATGGGAGAGTTTTTTGGGCATGTTCTGTGACCTGTGCAGAGGTCATTTTATAAAGAATGAATAGATAAGCTCTGACAATCACCCATTGTGAGTGGTGGATCTTGTCTTATCCATACACAGAGGTGATATCATTACAGGCAGGATTAGAATAATATATAGCTGCAGTAAAGTGATCTGTACACACCAAGAAGTGGCTCCTATTATTAGGCATAGTGGCCAGTGGGAAAACTGTTTTTGTTTAAATATAGATATTGACATGGAAAATAAAGAATTTTTGATGATGCTAGTTTTAAAAGTTATATTAAACATAAAAATTTGATTTAAACAGTAGGTCATTTTCTGATGAGTTTTATCTCACCCCAGAGCTGGATTATGGATGAACGATACAGAGACAGGAGAGTAGAATCTTTTCTTCTTTTTGTGTGCTCGGTAAGGGTGATATAAGAGACTTTATAGCAGCGGGTCTTCACCCACTCTGGAGCCAAGCTCAGTTAAAATTGACAATTAAAGGCTATGGGGATGACTGCTAAAAACAAAATGCAGGATATTGGTCATATAATGGATCTTTATGCATACATACATTGCAACTTTTTATTTCTTTGGTGGGAATATATACGCAAATGACAACATTCCGGCCAATAAGTGGTCAAGAATTTATGATTTGTTGATACGCTCAGTAAATAGGTCATGCTTTATGGTACAGCCAAATGTAGTGTGTCTGCTGCAGGTTTGCATTGTAGAGTTTAAAAGCTTCCTTCTTAACCACTTTTCTTCCATTTTGACTGCTAACATGCATTTGTTGCACAAAAGATTTGAATAGATTTTAAATTTGTATTTATTAATTATAGTGAAAAATAATGGAAATGTTTCTACCTGCTATATATGTAATTAGAGCTTGCAAGTTAATTTGCATTTAATTAATGATATCAACTGTAGATGGCGGCTGGTAAATTTGTAGTAATACCTTAAAGGGGTATTCCTGTTAGAAGTTATCCTCTATTCACAGGATAGGGGATAACAGAACGGTGGGAGTCGTACCGCTGGGACCGCCACTGATCACGAGAATGCCCCGTGCCCACTGCAGCCTCCCTGAAATGAACAGATCGGCCAGTTGCACATGCACATGGATGCTCTATTCATCTCTATGAGAGTTCCGGAGATAGTGGAGTACAGCACTTGGCTATCTCTGGAATTCCCATAGAAATGAACGGAGCGGCCGCACGAATGCCCAGCCAGCTGTTCTGTTCATTTCAGAGGGGGTATGGGACTCCCCTCCTTGTGATCGGTAGGGGTCCCAGCAGTAGGTCCCCCACTGATCTGATAGTTATCCCCTATCCTGTGAATAGGGGATAACTTCAAACAACCAGAATACCCCTTTAAATGCTGGTTTTGAGGGGGCAGGTGTTTTTTATTGTTTAAATGATAACTCCTAGAAAAACATTTAAAAGGCTTGTTAATGCGGCGTAAAAATGTGAAATCAATTTGATTACTGATGGATGAGTAGAGCAGAGAGGACGATGAGGCAGCTCTTTAGCTTAGTGTTGTGAAGTAACTTGTCCTCCTGTGTGATTAGGACATGTTTTGTGTGTACCAATAAGACGGTGGCCATTTTATTTTCCCTGATGGTTGCTCCCTAGACAAATAAATCCATTATACATAGTGAAAAGTATTTAGGAATGTATTTATAATAAAGTAATATTTAAGTATTTTCTGTAATTTTATTAGATTAATTCTTGAAGAACCTCTGTAAGCCACCCAAGTTGTATGCCAATTGTATTAACTTGAGACATAAATTCAAAATCTACAGTAGTGACATTTCCCGGAGGGTTTTTCCAATTGTAATGTGACTGTTGGGGGTTAAAGGATGTTGATGCATACCCTTTAAAGGTCTTTACAACTCTTACCGTAGCCTTGTTCATTTATATAGGATAAGGATTGCTGCTTAGGATCCACAATGAGGACAAATAAATACTCCATTAGACCCGCTGATGTCAAATATTTGTTTTGTACTAAAAATATTTTTCTGTACACATCAGCTGATCACAGAAAGGAAGGAAAGATTGGACTCGGTCAGATCTTCCCAGAACTATTTACATAATTGCAATCTGTCATCTCTGGAGAGTGCTGGAATATTTGCACAAATTATTGCGTTTCCATAAATGATCACTTACATAATGTGGATATTTTTACATTGCAGACTGAAGGTGTACTAGGGATTAGATATATGTATGCAGAACGGAACAAGTATTTTATCATTGATATTTGTAACTACTATATGACAAAGAATGTAGCTATGAGATTTGTTCATGAGTTAAATTCATAGTAACATATCAAAAAAAAAAACAAGCGGAAAATGTAATAGTTGTAGAACAGAAAATTTTACACACATTCCTTCACATTCAAGTGAGTGCCTGGTTCTATTGGAGCAAGTTAAAGGGAGTCTATCACCTCATTTTCACCAATATAACTAACAACATTTCTCCACAGAAAATGGCAAACACGTTTCAAACATACCTGTGTGCACTTTGTGTCTTATTTCATGTCCAGGAAAAACACTTTTATTATGCAAAAAAATATCTCCCAACTGCCCAGCTGGGCAGGGTTTGCCTGAGTGTTCCAAGTGCTCATAGCTAACCAGACTGAAGAGGGGAGGGCTGATTTAGCCGCTCATATTTTGGCATTGGTACTAGCTACAGATATGGGTCTGGCCTTATTTGAAAGTGGTCAATCAGTACCAAAATCACTGCACTATATCCACTACATCGGTGGATATAGCTATTAGAAATCAGGTTGGCAGAGAATGCAGTTGAAAGTGAAATTAAAAACAAGTTTCACTGCTTTCACTTCCGACTCAATTTCTAACAGCTATATCTTCCAATGTAGTGGATATATTGGTGTGATTCTGGTATTGTTTGAAAATGCCAGGCCATATCTCTAGCTGCTACGGTATCAGTCTGGAGATATAAGCCGCTAAAGCAGCCCTCCCTTTTCAGTCTGGTTTGCACTGGTGGGCATTGAAGAGGGGAAGACTGCCTCTCTCTTGGGATTGGTAGCAGCTAGAGATATGGCCTGGCATTCCAAACTTTCAAACAATACCAAAATCTCAGCATTATATCCACTACATTGGAAGATATAGGAAATCAAGAAGGGAGTGGAAGTAGTGAAACCTGTTTTTACTTTCACTTTCAGCTGCATTTCCGGTCAACCTGATTTCTAACAGCTATATCTTCCGATGTAGGGGATAATTCTGTAATTCCGGTATTGTTTGATATGTTAAATGACAACTTTCAAACAAGGCCAAGCCCATATCTGTAACTACTATCAATCCCAAAATATGAGCATCTAAACAGCCCTCCCCTCTTCCGTCTGGTTTGCTATGAACACTTGGAACAGCAAAGCCTGCCCAGCTGGGCACTTGGGAGCTATTTTTCAGCAAAATGTATTTTATAGACATAAAATAAAGACACAAAGTGCACACAGGTGTGGTTGGAATTCGTTTGCAATCTTCCGTGGGGCAATGCTCTTAGTTATATTGGCGAAAATGAGGTGAGAGATTCCCTTTAAAGGGTTCACCAAGCTTTTTAGGAAATCAGTCCTTTCTTCTGTTATGTGGAAAAAAGATAATTTAGTTAGCACTTATCTTTCGGTTGCGCCGCCGTCTCGGTTGCACTCACACAGGCTGCGGGCTTCTCCACTTGGGTTTCGACCAGATGTGTGCCCTTCTCTTCCTGCTCAGTTGTATAATAGTAATAATCCGCAGGATAGAAGAAGCTTGGAGAATCCCTTTAAATTCAGTGAGAGGTAAAGGTTTAATTGGGATCCACACAATCGGCTATGGCCAAAAGCCATATATACTGTAGCTCTGCGTTACAAGTCTAATATTGGAAATAATGGGCACATGATGTTTTCAGTCAAATCCCGTTGAAAACTTGATAAGGATCTGGTAAGAGATGACAGAGCTCCCAACAACAAGACCAGTACTCACAACGTCACCAGCTTTAAATTTAATTGCATCACATTCAACACAATTTCCCTCTTTATTTTTAATGCTTATAACCTTTATAGCCGTCAGACGTTTTGTTTCACTGTATTAGTTTTAGGACTCATGCACACGACCATATGTATTTTGCGGTCCACAAAGCACATTTCCGCAAAAAATATACATGACGTCTGTGTGCATTCCGTATTTTGCGGAACAGAACAGCTGGGCCCTAATAGAACAGTCCTATCCTTGTCCGTAATGCGGACAATAATAGGACATGTTCTATTTTTATGTGGAACGGACATACGGAAATGGAATGCACAAAGAGTAACTTTTTTTTTTTTTTTTTGCGAACCCATTCAAATGAATGGTTCCGCATACGAAAAAAAAACGGAACAGACACGGAAATAAAATACGTTTGTGTGCATGAGCCCTTAACCTGAAGAATCAGATAATATAGCAGAGCTATCAACCATCCTGGCTGTAATACATATCCAAGGGTAAAATAACTGATGAATTTCTTTCAACCCCTTGATTTGTGGAGTGACTATATAACAGCATTTACTTTTTGTGTGATTGACATATCACTTCCACATACCACCGTTAAAAGAATAATAATCTAAAGCAAAAATCACAAGCCGGCTCAAGTGGGTCTCATATGTGGATCCACTTATCTAGTAAATCTTGACGTTACTTCATCATAACTCATGAATCCAGCGGATTAGTGGTACTGTTATTTTGCATCAAAATTCCGGAAGGAAGGGGAGGTTTGTGCCTCTAAAATTAGCACCATATGCAGTAGTGTTTATGTAGCTTTTAGCGTGTGGCACCTTGTATTTCATCTGTAATGACATCTGATGCACGGTTCAGTGGGCTTATTTAGATTTGGCTTTATATAAACAGTTAATGTGTAATTTCTATCTATGTGGGATTTCTAATGATCACCTAATCCTATTACATATTTTATAATCACCATGCTGTCAGAAAGGATACAGTTTTATTTTTATAATGTTTCATAAGAAATATCTTTTCTTGTGTAAATATAGGAAATCTATTAACACCAGCATGTAGTCCAGTATTAATTCTCAGAAGCCACACTGGAGCTGTATATCAATTATGTGTTATACTATTGCAACTGTGAGCATCTTGTAAATAATGCAGGAGGCTGTCATCAGTTTTGTCCATGAAAAACTGCTGACAGAGCTATTTAGAATAATGGGTAAGCCACATAAATATGAATATCAGCTTTTATTCTGCCAGGCACTGTCCTTGCAAGTGCCCACGAGGCGGAACCTCACTTTGAAGTGTCCTGTGCCGTGAACTGCTTCACAACCCTCCCCCGTCTTCTTGAGTGACACTAAAGGTCGTCTCCTGATTGGTTTCTAGAGCTGTGACCCAGCGTAGAGAGGAGTGGCTGTGAAGCAGATCACTGCAGAGAGCGCTTCACAGTGAAGCTCCTCCCTCTGGGCACTTGCAAGAGCAGTGCCTGGTAGATTAAGGGTAGTTTCACATCGAGTTTTTGGGAGGAGGATTTAAAGCAGATTTTCCTTCAGGTTTTTGGATTCGAACATAATTGGATATATCAAGGAAGCACTTAGACTTCTTCCTGCTGGATCCACTTCTGGCTTTGGCTGAAAAACCTGCAGGAAAATCTGCCTCAAAAGCTCCTCCAAAAACCTACCCTCAAAGTTCATATTCACACTACCAAAATTAAAAGCTCCTCAGAATGTATTTTTGTCCTGGTCTCCTTGACCCCTATTTAGCTCTGTCAGCATTTTTCTTTGATCAAAACTGCTTACAGACTACTTTTAAAGGGAACCTGTCATCATCTTTATGCTGCCCATACTAACTGCAGAATGAAGTAGAGACAGGTGAGTTGATTTCAGCGCTCTGTCATTTCTAAGTTAAAAATAAGTGGTTGCTGAGAACCAACATCACAATCCTTGCAGACAGGGCCTAGAAAAGAGTCCCGGCCACCTGAGAAGAGTCCCGGCCACCTTCTGATGACTGACAGTCTTCTACCTAGTTTTCTCCCTTTCTCTCTAGGAGAGAACTGCCAATCATCAGCAGATGGACGGAGAGAGCAGGAGATTATAATAACCAGGACTCTTCTCAGGTAGATTTGACTCTTCTCAAGGCCTGGGCTGCAGTGATTATTATGCTGGTTCTCGGCAACCACTTACTTTTAGCTGATGAGTGACACAGGGCTGAGATCAACATTTCTGTCGCTAATTTATACTGCCCTCAGTATGGTCAGCATAAGGGCTCATGCACACGAACATATTTTCTTTCCGTGTCCGTTCCGTTTTTTTTTTGCGGACAGTATGCGGAACCATTTATTTCAATGGGTCCACAAGAAAAACTGAAGTTACTCCGTGTGCATTCCGTTTCCGTATGTCCGTATTTCTGTTACGCAATAAAGTAGTGCATGTCCTATTATTGTCTGCAAATCACGGTCTGTGGCTCCATTCAAGTCAATGGCTCCGCAAAAAAATACGGAATGCATATGGAACACATCCATATGTCATCCGTATTTTCCGCATCCATGCCCACTTTGCCCATGTGTTTACTGTTTGCAAACATTACAGTACACTACAGTAATGATAACAAACTTCCTGTTTTCGTTTGCGATCCGCAAAAAACTGATCGCATACGGAAACCATACGGATATGTTTTGTGGCATAATGGAACGGATGCGGCCACAAAACAGGAAAAAAAAAAACTCTGATACGAAACAACGGATCCGTTAAAAACGGACCGCAAAACAACAACGGTCGTGTGCATGAGCCCTAAAGTTGATGACAGGTTCCCTTTAAGTAGAGTCATATAACTGCAAAGTAATGCAAAATATCTATATCTTAAGTTTTTGCTTTTTTTTTGAAGGTTGGATCCTTCTTCACAACCATTTTTTAATCTAATGTTTTTAAAACAATGAAGCAACTAGTCCCAATTAAACATCTCTTTGTGTCTACAGCTCATATGCAGAACTTTGTGTCTGTATGGTAACAGACTACAAATGAACCAAGTGTAGTCAGATCCTGCCATCATACTCTCTTCCAGCTGTCTGCTCTTCTTAGTGAGGTGCATTTGGTAGATTAATGGAAACCTGTCACGTTGAACATGGTGTCTGAACTGTAGGCAGCATGTAATAGAGCAGGCGGAGCTGAACAGATTGATGTATAGTTGTATGGGAAAAGATTCTATAAAACTTGTAATTTTTCCATTTATTATTCCTTCTCATTCTGTGCTTTAAGGTCCAGGAGGCGGTCCTATCAGTGATTGACAGATATATCTGTGTACACAGTCAGAGGAAAGGCTGTCAATCACTGATAGGACCGCCTCCTCATAGAGGAAACGCTTTCAGTCACTGATTCGACCTCCTCCTCAATGAGGGAAGACTGTTAATCACTGATAGGACCATCTCCTCATAGAGGGAAAGCTGTCAATCACTGATACGATCTCCTCCTCATTGAGGGAAGGCTGTCAATCACTGATAGGACCACCTTCTCATAGAGAGAAGGCTGTCAATCACTGATAGGACTGCCTCCTCATAGAGGGAAGGCTGTCAATCACAGATAGGACCGTCTTCTCATAGAGGGAAGGCTGTCAATCACTGATAGGACCGTCTCCTCATAGAGGGAGGGCTGTCAATCACTGATAGGACCGTCTCCTCATAGAGGGAAGGCTGTCAATCACAGATAGGACCGTCTCCTCATAGAGGGAAGGCTGTCAATCACAGATAGGACCGTCTCCTCATGGAGGGAAGGCTGTCAATCATTGATAGGACCGTCTCCTCATAGAGGGAAGGCTGTCAATCACTGATAGGACTGTCTCCTCATAGAGGGAAGGCTGTCAATCACTGATAGGACCGTCTCCTCATAGAGGGAAGGCTGTCACTTACTGATAGGACAGCCTACTGGACTACAAAGTCCAGAATCAGCAAGAATTTAAATAAATTAAACGTTTTACTGAATCTTTTTCCCCCATAAAATAGCAGCTAGGGAGGCTCGTCCCCTTCACAGGGCCTCAGGCTGGATGACATATTTGGTGCAGGGATAGACACTTTGCTCTGACTCTCATGTCATAATATGTCTCTATCACCATAGATGGAGTGGATATAATTCTTGCTTGGTAGCTTGTCATTGTTATATCTCTGATTACTTAGATCTTCAGCTCAATGTATAAATAATCTTAGGTGAAGAAACTCTGTCATTTGTCAGTGGTGCGCTATTTTGCATCACTTATTAATATATAAGGATACATTAAACTTTATATTATTTCTTATTGGGTGAAAGTCAGTTTTTCACAGTTCCCTGTCTCCAGACTCTGTTAGGCCTCATGCACGCAACCAGATCGGATGCAGAGCTATTCCTTTCAATGGGGCCGCAAAAAATGCAGACAGCACATCATGTGCTGTCCGCATATATATTTTTGTTCCACTGTCCAACAAAAAAGAACATGTCCTATCATTGTCCATTTTGTAATGGGCATTTTTAACATAGGGCAGGACGTGCAAAATAGGTAAATGTGAGAGGCACACCGCTGGTATCTGTGTTCTACAGACCGCAAAACGGACATGATCTTGTGCATGAGCCCTAAGTGGTTGCAAATCCCCTCAGCACTCAAAACCTCCCTCTAGAGTAATACCATAAATATAAAACATGGAGGAGGAAGATGCATCTGCAGTTTCTCCCCCCCATTGTGCGTGTAAGGCTGCGTGCTGGGAGAGGACAACCCACCAGCTCCGCAGAGATGGAGAGAGAAAAGATGCATGTTTAGAAGGCAAGCCAAACGATATTCCGGTTAGCCTCAGCATTTCTGGCAGCACTAAATCTGATCAACATTTACAGACTCCGAAAATTTCTATTATTTTTTTTATTAAGAGAAGGTGTGATGAAACATATGTACATGTGAGATTCCCACCTTTTAGAATACGGACATCGATTAACTGATCACCGCAGTCTTACTCCTTGTACCCTCGGCAGAAGAGCTAATTTTGCTGGGCAAGCCTCGTCTGGCCAAACATTTCCCCCATAGGGGCTACTGCAATGGAAATATTATTACCTTGCAGGCATTAAAAGGAATACTTGAGTTCCCCTCATATACCTCCATAGGACTCATGGACAGGGGTTGTATAAAATTAGAAGAACATGACTGCCTTCTAAAGTCAGCACAATACTTGTCCAGGCTTTGTTTCCGATATCGCAGCTCAGCTCCATGCAAGTGGATGGGGCTGCTCTGCAATGCCACACACGGCCTGGGGACAGGTGTGGCACTGTTTTTGGAAGAAAGCAGCCATGTTTTCTTTAATCCTGTGCAACCCCTTTAACCCTATTTAATAGGCATGATCGGCGATTAAAGAGCCCTGGATTCACAATTCCGAATTCATTGCCGTAATGCGTGTGCACTAAGTGGCTTTGAAAACTGTAATACTTCCTTTTTCTCCCTCGTTTTCCTCCAAGGTTAACAAATGCTTTTGTTTTCTTTGGATCGCTCATTTGGACTGAAGTGTCATGATTTAGCAGTTATTTTTAGTAGTGAGGGAAAAGCAGCTCTCCGCTCGCACAAGGCAGAGGTGCGAGGCTCCACACCAAGCGGCTGTGTAATGAATCCGCACCCCCGGCTCTCTGGGAAATTTTACAACAATTTTCATGCGGCATGGTATTCACTCACTGTCAGCATCACACAGATCATAATGTACACCCCACTGCCAGTAATAAGGCTGTAAATTCCACCGGGGGTATCTGGTGATATCATAAACCACAGCAACAAAAACGCTGAGCGGTTTAATAATGTCACCGGAACTCTTAGATGGAATTACAGCATGGCTTTTTTTACGTGGCATTTGGGTGCATTTTATTTACTGCAATACATGGTAACCAAAAATAACACACAGCAATTTGTGCTTCCTGGGATCTGTTTGCAGCTATAAATGCAATGACTTTGAATGGGATATTGTGAAAGAAATTACAGCGCTGGAACGGGTTCTGTGCACTTAGTCAAAGGCCCAACCTCATTAAAACACTGTATTGTAATACACCGTTTGAACATCTGCACAGAGGCTGCGGGGCTGATCAGGTCCCAGGGCTGGTCTGTGCTGACTTAGCTACAGAATGTCAGCCTTTTGCAATGTTATAACCATGTCTAGAAAGGATTAGAGCTGTTAGGCGGTATATCCCGACATTTAGAAATAGAAAGGGCATCATAGAGATCTCAAAAACGTAAAAGGGCTTGTTGAATATTAGAAATAACTGGGCTGTTTTATTCAAAAAACAGCCTCGCACCTGTCCATGGGTTGTGTGTGGTATAGTAGCACAGCTCCATTGAAGTAAATGGGGTTGAGTTATAATTAGGGATGAGCGAACTTGTGTTTTCAAGTTTGGCGTATAGGTTTGGGTTCGGGTTATCTAAGAATCCCGTTATGGTTTACGCTACCACAGACCATAATGGAATTCTATGACAGCATGCACCACGGAAGCCTATAAGAGGCATTCTGTATTGTATTCCGTCAAAATAGAAGTCTATGCTGGCCACCATAGACTTCTATTATAACGGAATGCCTCTTATAGGCTTCCATGGTGCATGCCGTTATGGTCCGTGATAGCGGAATCCATAACGTGATTCTTAGATAACCCGAACTTGAAAACACAAGTTCTCTAATGCCTAGTTATACCATACACAACCCATGGAGGTGCAGGGCTGCTTTTGCATAAAAGTAGCCATTTTTTTAAAGTCCTGGACAAACCCTTTAACATTATAAGTAGGGATGAGCGAATCGACTTCGGATGAAACATCTGAAGTCGCTTCGCATAAAACTTTGTTCCAATACTGTATGGAGCAGGAGCTCCATACAGTGTTAGAATGTATTGGCTCCGATGAGCCGAAGTTATTGCTTTGCGAAGTCTCGCGAGACTTGGTGTAATAACTTCATAAATTAATTTGTACTGTAAAAAAACATTTACCGAACTCTGGTTCGGTACCAAGTGCTCCTTCTCCGTACAGTATTGGAACAAAGTTTTATGCAAATCGACTTCGGATGTTTCATCCTAAATCGATTCGCTCATCCCTAATTATAAGTGCAGATTGTGATGGGGCTAGTAGCCAGTGAGTGACAACTGCAGGAACTTATGGTTTTTATTTAAATAGAAAATTAAAAATACTGTAACCGCCAAAAATTCTTAAAAAATACGTTAAACATAAAAATGTGATGTAAACAATAGGTCATTTTCTGATGATACATTCCCTTTAAAGTTATAACAAAGAAAACAAGGGGGCACACTACTAGTATAAGCAAAGTGCTACCCACAGTAATAAATTATAGAATCAATTACTGAACCAAGAAAAAACGTATAAAAGGCTGCACATCACTGGATAAAAGCAATATATATTTTATTAAACAACACACGAAGAGATTAAAATACTGTATACAATAAAGACAGGACAAAAATAAGTCCAGTGCACAAACGTGTGCACACCCAGTTCTAAATGTGGGCAATTGTATGCTGCTAAAAGACACCAATTGCAATACATATGATATGCAGGACATCAAACAGGTAGCATTACCCATGATAAGAATGTCCAGGCAGACAGAGTGCACAGATACCATGCCCCACGCGTATCACTGGAATCACCAGCTTCCTCAGGGGTCTCTTATAAAGGTGCTGTTATACATCTATTTATATGTAGCATATTGAGAAAAGCTTAATCACCTGATCAGAGGCAGAGCATAATGTAGTTATAATGTAATGATGGAATACCAGCTTCCCCGGTGTTCCCAAATACAAACTAAGCATGCTCAAAAGGGCGTAAAACCGGAAATGTGTTCCACAAACCGGAAATGATGTGAAGTAGTGATAAAATGAACAATAATTATGCGCATGCACAAAATTTCACCATGCGTTCCATACACCGCAAAATGGCCAAAGTGCCAGTTAAGTATAATACTGTAAATAAAATTTTAAAGGACAAAATGATAACATACACCCGGCGCTAATACTATACAGTAATCAAATCTAAACCAAGTATTATGTCGGTAGATAAAAACGAAGAAGAAAAGAGTGCATATACACGTGCAAAAAAGTCATATATTAAGATATATTCCACGGCGCATTCCTAACATGTAAGGCTACTTTCACATTAGAGTTTTCAATTCCGCTATTGAGATCTGTCGTAGGATCTCAATAGCGGAAGAAAACGCTTCAGTTTTGTCCCCATTTATTGTCAATGGGGACAAATCTGAACTGAACAAAACCGACTGCACCAAAATGCATTCCGTTCCGTTTGGTTGCGTTCCCATCGTGGATAGAATAACGCTGCAAGTGGTGTGGAGCAAGACGGATCCGTCCTGACACACAATGTAAGTCAATAGGGACAGATCCGTTTTCTCTGACACAATAGGAAACGGATCCGTCCCCCATTGACTTTCAGTGGAGTTCATGACTGATCCGTTATGGCTATAGAAGACATAATACAACCGGATCCGTTCATAACGGATGCATGCGGTTGTATTATTGTAGCGGAAGCATTTTTGCAGATCCATGACAGATCCGCAAAAAACGCTAGTGTGAAAGTAGCCTAAGGCTACCTACATACTAGCGTTTTTGCTGGATCCGGCCGGGTCCAGCAAAAACTTTTCCGTTACTGATCATACAACCATCTGCATCCGTTATGAACGGATCCGGTTGTATTATCTTTAACATTGCCAAGACGGATCCGTCATGAACTCTATTGAAAGACAATGGGGGACGGATCCGTTTTCTATTGTGTCAGAGAAAACTGATCCGTCCCCATTGACTTGCAACCCATGACGGAAAGAAAACCGCAGCTTGCTGTGAACGCAGCCAAACGAAATGGAATACATTTTTGTTCCCATTGACAATGGGAAGTGTTTTTTTCCGGTATTGAGACCCTATGACGGATCTCAATACTGGAAAATATTAACGTGTGAAAGTAGCCTTATATGGAGATACATGATATTATTGAAACAATATAAAACATAATTATTCAAATACTACATCAAAGGTAAACCGAACATGAAATATAATTAATCCAAAATTATCGCTGTTACAGTAAGAATTAACAAAAAAATACATATACGCGCTGAGACTTCTGAAGGTACATGAGGTGAAGTAATACTTACAGGTTTCTACCGCAAAAAGGAGATCTATATACAAATAATATTAAACTCTCATATAACAAATATTCTAAAGATACAGCCTAATAAAGGTGCCCATTATATTCTCCCTCTAGACACGAATAAATATCTATGTAAATCCAAGCTACTACCACCAAACATGATTGAGCATGATTAAATTTACTAATTGTGATAAAATACTAAATAATGCTTATAAAAACCTTTCACATCCCCTGAAAATATAAAACACAGAAGAGATACAGATGGTACAAAGAACCTCAGCATATATCACGAAGGCTTGAATATGTGCACATATCCAAATAAAAGTAGCAATAACAATATTTGTGCATTGGACTTATTTTGTCCTGTCTTTATTGTATACAGTATTTTAATCTCTTTGTTGTTTAATAAAATATATATCGCTTTTATCCAGTGATGTGCAGCCTTTTATATGGTTTTTATTGGTTCAGTAATACATTCCCTTTAAAGGTCATCTGTCAGCAGATTTGTACCTATGACACCGGCTGACCTGTTACATGTGCGCTTGGCAGCTGAAGGCATCTGTGTTCGTCCCATGTTCATATGTATATGAAATGTATATATTTAATTTCCTGCCCATTTTGGGCTTTCAAGTCAGGGAGGCGGTCCTATCAGTTACTGGCAGCTCTTTCTCTATGCAGAGTCATACAGGGGAGGCTAACAATCACTGATAGGACCGCCTCCTCATAGTGGGTAGGCTAACAATCACTGATAGGACCGCCTCCTCATAGTGGGTAGGCTAACAATCACTGATAGGACCGCCTCCTCATAAAGGGTAGGCTAACAATCACTGATAGGACCGCCTCCTCATAGTGGGTAGGCTAACAATCACTGATAGGACCGCCTCCTCATAGAGGGTAGGCTAACAATCACTGATAGTACCGCCTCCTCATAGTGGGTAGGCTGACAATCACTGATAGGACCACCTCCTTGACTTCAAAGCCCGGAATGAGCAGGAATTTAAATGTATAAAATACCTGTTTTACTGAATCTTTCCCCACAAATCTACATATCAATCTGTTCAGTTCCTTTTCCTCTATCATTTGATGCCTGCAGATTACTTTGCATTTTCGTAGTGACAGGTTACCTTTAAGAACTTTTTTTTTTATACAGCGGTCCATAGAAGATGTGCATAATGATTAGTTTTGGATTTTTATTTAGAGAATAAAGACATGCTTATGTGAAATATTTCAAGTTATCGCATCAATGGCTTGCACTCAGTGAGCCGTATGATCATCGTTTATTCATGCCTGCTGCGTAGTGTTTGACCACTCATTAGAAGGAACAAAATCAGCAGGTGAAGCTAACTGGGGTTAAGCAGTCACGCATGAATGAACAGTCAAGTGCTTCCAAGACCTTTCCTGTGGTATTATACAGGTTCCCAATGGCCAGTCAGCATGAGCTAAGGTGCCACAGTCTTTAAATGGTATAGATTGCACTGATGATCAGGCCGTTTTATTGAGGACAATGAGCTTTGAATTGGCCTTACATTGGATGATGCCCTTTGCAGTACCTTCTGTTGGCGCCTCCTCCCTATTGTCTGTTCCTGTCTCGTCCTGTGTTATTCCAAAAGGGGAACCCCTACCTTTCAGACCTTTATTGCATTGTGGTGGTTTAATGTGGCCGTCGGGCCAGAAGAACTTGTGCAGCTCAGATAGTACCGTTTGTTGACCAAATAGCAATTTCATACATTTACCTTGGGCTGGGTTCACATGACGTTTTTGTCATACGTCTAAAGTATGCAAAAAGTATACGTTAACAGATGCCTCACATAGATACAGATATAAAGTTCCATTGTAAAAAAAAAAAAAAAGTTTGTTATATATATTTTGCAGGATGGCGTCTGTCTGAGGCATCCATTAACATATACTTTTTTCTGCATACTGTAGACATATGACAAAAACGTGATGTGAACTCAACCTTAGTGGAAGTGGTATACTGCACGATAACTACTAGTGCTATACAGGGCCTACAGTATGTGTTGTAGATCTGAACACATGACTGTAAAAGCCCCTTTTATCACATTATCAAGCATTTGTATGGATGCTCGTTAGCGATAATCTGCAGATGTAAAGATGCCTTCAATTACTTGAGAAATGCTTGTTCATCGTGTAATAGGATCATTGGTGCAGACACCAAAATCACTGCTTGCCGGCAGCAGATCGTGCCCTCTAAACAGCACTCAAACAATGATTCTGTTTGAGGATGAGCGATGGCATTAGCATTCATACTGTGGAGGAGATCATGCATGTAAATGCACCAATCTCCTTCACTGACAAGCAGGAGGTTTTCAGGAAGGAACGCTTCCTTCTCGACAATTGTCTGCTTCATCCAGCCATGTATAGGGGCCTTAAAGGGGTTTTCCCATCTCAGACAATGTGGGCATATAGCTAGGATAGGCCCCCATTGTCTGATAGACACAGATACACTGACTACAGAGCCCGGAAAGTTATGGAGGACGTGCTGCGCATGCACAGCCGCCCACCATTCATTTCTATGGAGCCGCTGAGAATAGCCGAGCCAGTGCTCGGCTATTTCCGTCGGCCCCATAGAAATGAATGGGAGCTCCGTTCTCGGTGTAGGTGCGGGTCCTAGAGATGGGACCCGTGCCTATCAGACAATGGGGGCATATCCTAGCAATTTGCCCCCATTGCCTCAGATTAGAATACCCCTTAAAGTGTTCAAGGGGTACAGTGATACAGTTCAGGTGATAGTGAGTCGCATCCTTAAAAAGTATGAATTGATTTACTTTCAACATAAAACAATGCAATGCAAGATACAAATATGTAGGCGCATGATTGTAGTCTATGCGTTTGAGGGTTTTAGGCTACAGTTGTTCATAGGGAACAATCTATAATATGCCAAGATCCTGAGTTGAACTGAAATGATGTTTGAATGTTTCTACATTTACACAATTTCTCTTTGGTGTAGTAAGTCCCCAACCACTGGTCGTCACTGACTTTGATTCATGTTCTTTCCAGTTTCTCAAGTGCTAAATTACTTTTTCAGCAGTTGCCAATGAATTGTTAACTGAAGCATGTCAGTTGCGGTGGCACATATTACCCAATGTCTAGAAGACAGTTTTCATCATTTTCCCTTAAAGCTCGAGTATCTTGACATTGACAAACTATAGAAGATATTCTCTTGTGACTAGGTGAAGTGATGGATATTGCAGTAGGATTAGTAAGATTTGGGCAGATTAGCTTGTGACCTTTCATCACAATAAAAAATCTAAACTAAACATACAGACATGGAGAGCGGCGCCCAGGGATCTCCCTGCACTTACTATTATCCCTGGGCGCCGCTTCCGTTCTCCCCGGTATAGGCTCCGGTATCTTCAGATTTTTGGCTCAACTGGGAGCACCCTGCTCTTGTTCTCCTGGGTGTCTCCTTCTCCAGGCTGGAGTGCTGCCAATCGCAGCGCTCAGCTCATAGCCTGAGAGAAAAAAAACTCTCAGGTTATGAGCTGAGCGCTGCGATTGGCCAGCACTCCAGCCTGGGAGAAGGAGACGCCCAGGAGAACAAGAGCAGGCTCCTCCCAGTTGAGCCAAAAATCTGAAGATACCGTAGCATATACCGGGAGAACGGAGCGGCGCACAGGGATAACAGTAAGTGCAGGGAGATCCCTCGGCGCCGCTCTCCATGTCTGTATACTTAGTTTAGATTTTTTATTGTAGTGAAAGGTCCTCTTTAAGCATAAGTTAGAATCCATAGTTTCACTAATGAATATTTAATTCAGTCCCTCCTTATAGCCCAGAGCCTCTCCTTACATGGTTGGTCATTCATTTGACTTGACGCTATGTAATCCAACAATTCTGATGCAGTAGCTATCATCTTTAGCAGGGTTTTTACTTCAATTATTGGGCCATCTACATTTTAAGAGGCGGTTGTTTAGTTGGCACAGTCCATTTAAAGGGGTAATCCAAGATTAATTCAGTCCTCCCTGCGGTGGTAATCATAATTACCTGGTCTCCGCTGCTTGGTTCTGTTGCTCCTGTGCCTTCCTCTCCCTGCAGCACTAAACAACATCTATCGAGGGGGAGGGGGTGGACATGAGAGTGCTGCAGCCAATTACAGACCGCAGCGGTGATCTGCCCCCTTTGATCACTACAACTGGTCATGTGATGTAAGGGGAGAAGGTCATTGCAGCAGCCCGTGATTGGCTGCAGCGGTCACATGTTTTCCCATCAGCGGATGTTGATCTCCATGCTGCAGGAAGAGAAATAGCCAACCCAGGAATGTCAGAGACAGAACCCATAGGCGGAGACCAGGTAAGTATGATCGGCCACTCTGGGAAGTCTTTAGTATATCTTATACTTTTTATATTTTTATGTTTATGTAGCACTAACATACACTGCCTGTCCCCAAAAAAAGTCGCCACCAATAAAAAGCCTTTAGCTTTCATTACGGCACGCATTCGCTGTGGCATTGTTTAGATAAGCTTCTGCAATGTCACAAGATTTATTTCCATCCAGTGTTGCATTCATTTTTCACCAAGATCTTGCATTGATGATGGTAGAGTCTGACTGCTGCACAAAGCCTTCTCCAGCACATCCCAAAGATTCTCAATGGGGCTAAGGTCTGGACTCTGTGGTGGCCAATCCATGTGTGAAAATGATGTCTCATGCTCCCTGAACCACTCTTTCACAATTTGAGCCTGATGAATCATGGCATTGTCATCTTGGAATATGCCCGTGCCATCAGGGAAGAAAAAATCCATTGATGGAATAACCTGGTCATTCAGTATGTTCAGGTAGTCAGCTGACCTCATTCTTGGAGCTGAACCTAGACCTGACCAACTGCAGCAACCCCAGATCATAGCACTGCCCCCACAGTCTTGTACAGGAGGCACTAGGCATGATGGGTGCATCACTTCATCTGCCTCTCTTCTTACCCTGATGCGCCCATCACTCTGGAACAGGGTAAATCTGGACTCATCAGACCACATGACCTTCTTTCATTGCTCCAGAGTCCAATCTTTTTGCTCCCTAGCAGATTGAAGCCTTTTTTACTGGTTTGCCTCACTGAATAGTGATTTTCTTATGGCTACACAGCTGTTCAGTCCCAATCCCTTGAGTTCCCTTCGCATTGTGCGTGTGGAAATGCTCTTACTTTCACTATTAAACATAGCCCTGAGTTCTACTGTTGTTTTTCTTCGATTTGATTTTACCAAACGTTTAAGTGATCGCCGATCACGATCATTCAGGATTTTTTTCCCGCCACATTTCTTCCTCGAATACGATGGGTCCCCACTATCCTTCCAGTTTTTAATAATGCGTTGGACAGTTGGACAATTTTAGTAGTTTCTGCAATCTCCTTAGATGTTTTCTCTGCTTGATGCATGCCAATGATTTGACCCTTCTCAAACAGACTAACATCTTTTCCACAACCACGAGATGTGTCTTTCGACATGGTTGTTTAGGAAATCAGAAGCAACTCATTGCACCAGTTGGGGTTAAATAACTTATTGCCAGCTGAAAGATAATCGCCCATGCAGTAATTATCCAATAGGAGGCTCATAACTATCTGCTTAGTTAAATCCAGGTGGTGACTTTTTTTTTTGGACAGGCAGTGTATTATGCAGCACTGTACACACACTTATTGATTTTAATAGTCTAATGTCCGTATATCAGACACTTGCACCGCCATGTTTAACTAATGAACCCACTTGGAAATGTGACATTCTTACAAATTGGACTTGCATACATCCATGTGCTTGCCACTAAGACACCTCTATTTAGATGAATGGATTTTTGGTCACAAGAATTTCGGCAACAAATCTGCGCATGTGAATATACCCTGACAGAGCTATAGTGCTTGTGATTTCTTGACTCTCAGTTGTAGAGGAAAAAGACATAACACAATGAATTTCAAAACTGCCTTCTTGTGTTTTTGACGTTATCCATGAACTGGAGAAAAGTTTGGATGAACCAAGGCATTTTTAGAGGTTAGTTGGAGGAAAATATGTTTAGATGTGTCAGTTATATCACAGTTTTGTCTGATTATTCATCATGGCTAATGACTAAATCAAGAACCACAATGTTGACATAGCTGCAAAATAAGAGATCCCACATTCCTTCTCCTACATAGTTTTACGTGTATTTGATACGTTGGCCAACTATTTTATTAAAACACTCTGTACAAATATTGCATGGTTCACGTATTAGTTGAGTATTATTTGTCCACTGACTTGGTAAGATGCTTTCTGTGAAGGTGATGTTTTGGGCCTCATGCACGTATTATGTTTTTGAACACCCTCTGCAAGCTGTAACATGCGTTCTATAAAGGTCTATGGAGCACTTCTGTACCTCCATCAGCCTCCGATACAGATGAAGGCATATGGATTTTTTTTGCCCATATTGGTCCTGTAGAAACAAAGTTGCTCTGTATTACAGGTAAAAAAGAGTATTGATAAAAAAAAACATGGTTGGAGTAGGTTAAAATAACAAACAGTCATTACTCACCTCACCGATTTTCCCACCGCTGTTGTTTGGCTGCTGCTCCGATTCCTGATCCCCTCCACCCCCTGGTCTCTATCTTGACGTGCAGGAAATGACTTGGACTTGTCATCCCTGTGGTGTGTTGATCCTAAGACCTGAAGCCAGAGAGGTGTGGGACTGGAGTGTTGGGGGGAGGATCGGTATCTACTTGCGGAAAAATGTTGTGTTTCTCAGCCATCTTTGCGATTTTCCCTAAAAGAGGCTGTTGTGAGGGAGGAGGCTGGCCCAGTGGCTCACCACATTTATCTTTTACTCCAGTCTTCTCGCGTAAAGGAACACTAAAATCTACACCAGCCAGGTATCAATACAGGCGCACGGACTGCCAGATGCTGCTCCTAATTTATGACGAGACCTGGTTATACATTAAAGGGGTTTTCAGAGACTAAAGGAGGAGGGTATTGGACATTTGAAAAAAAATATATAAAAATCTCAACTTGTCACTGTGCTCGGTTTCCAGTGCCATGGCTTACATTCCTGCCAGACTGGAAATGTAGATAAAAAAGGTGGGAGGAGGGGGTAGGGTGTGTGTACACTCCCAGTCCCTCTCCAAGTGGACCCTGGAAAAAGTGCCAATCAAAATAGCGGGTGGTGGAAAAAAAAAAAAGGGAAGGTGGAGGGTAGGCTAGGTCACAGATGGTGGCAGGATGGGTTGTGGACATTAAAGGGCAATAAAAAACAATAAGAGGCAATAAAAGAAAATTATTACTCAACAAATATTAATCAGCAATAATAAAGCCGTTATAAAATGGTGTGTATTTAAAAATGTCCCTTCATCGTCCCGAAACGCGTTGAGCCAGCTTTTTAAAAACTAATAAAAGAAATTTGAACACAAGCTTCCTGACTCTGGCTGCCTTCATCTTTCACCATCTAGAGGCAAACCTGGCTGGGGGGTATTGGTTTACCGGTGTATTATGCTTATCCCCCCGGTGAAGTGAGTAACATCTTATTGTGCAGACTTACACCGAAGTGTATTCACCTGCACATCTATTCGCCACTCAGGCAGCGATATTTAGGTAATTCAGTGCAACACAAAAAGATTTTAAGCACAACACATTACATTTTATTTCTAATTCCAATACTTTTAATTTTATGTCACCCCCCCCCCTTCCTGTCTCCCACTCATGTTTTTAAATACACACCATTTTTTAACAGCTTTATTATTGCTGATTAATATTTGTTGAGTAATAATTTTCTTTTATTGCCTCTTATTGTTTTTCATTGCCCTTTAATGTCCACAACCCATCCTGCCACCATCTGTGACCTAGCCTACCCCCCACCTTCTCTTTTTTTTTTTTTTTCACCTCCCGCTATTTTGATTGGCGCTTTTTCCAGAGTCCACTGGGAGCCTTTCTCTCCCCCCCCCCTTCTATCTCACCCCCTCCTCCATCCCCTGGCGCCTCCAGTTACCTCGGGTCCCGTGGACACCCGTTCCATTTGGATCCCTGTTAACCCTCAAGCTCTCTCTTAGACTGGAAATGTGTCATGCCATATACAGGCACATAATGTATGCAGGAATGTACCAGAAGCAGCAGGCACAGGAACCGTAGCATTGGAACCTGAACACAGTGACGAGTTGAGTGTCTTAACGCCTCCTAAATTTTCTTCAGTTACTGACAAACCCTTTAATGAATTGAAACCCCTGACATCTGTTAAAATACTTAGACCCTACAGGAAAATTTTCTGGTGGGCCGATGACCTCCTCACGGCCGCTGGCCAGGTACATAACGATGTGATGCTTTCAGCATAAATTAATGCTAGGAGCATCAGGTACATATGCACCTGGCCAGGATCCAGGTGCCCTACTGCCCTCAGTATGGTGATATGTATTTTATGCTGCATTGTGGTATTTGGTTTTGCGTAGGTGATATTTTGTGCTGCTCTTTGCTTGCCCCACCTACTTTTGTTGTCCCTGCCTTCTTGTGGCTTGTTTTGTCCATGCCTTCTTGTTCTGCACCACCTTTTGTCAATTTAGACTCGCCTACAACAACATGGGGCCACTTTTAAGTTTTTTTTGTTGTTGTTTTTTTTACCACCTTAAGTTCCTAGTCCGCCCCTGGGAGTAATTATTTATTTGTGATAAAGATTAGGTCAATAGCCAAGTGATTGAATTAGATGCAAAATAAATAGATCTTCAGTTGTAGCCTACTTAACTTTATGTGTATGGGAGACAATTTCACTACAAATATTGCATTGTGTGATAGGGTTGGTTTTGTAGTGGTGGAGCCCACCTGGGCCAGAGCAGGGAGCCACAGTGAAGGAAGTTCTAAGTAGTGGGGGATCCTGAACCCCTCGTAGGGCACTGAAAATAGGGTTCGTTGAAGGCTGACGAGCCCTGTGCAAACTCTATAACTCAGCATTTGACGTTCATGGTAGCGTGAACTGCGCACAGTAAATAGCTGAAACGAGGTATGTAGTGCCCACAAGTTAGTGATGATGTAATAGTTATCAAAGTGCTACCATTAACATGATCTATATAGTAATAAAACCAGAGTGAATGACCTAACAGGATGATGAGGATAAACTTAGATGACAACCCAGAGTTTATGACACAGTTCTAGAAAGTATGCAGCTTTAATCACACGAAGAAAAAAAAAAGAAATCTCTCCCATCTGCCCACATTTTACATTTTACACTCTATTTTCATTTATAGGGAAAGATTACTCATGTTTAATGATGAGATCTGCTGTAGCCGTTTTCTGTAATTTCCAGCTGTAACACGTAATTTATTACTGTGCTGATATTAATAAAAACAGAAGCAAAAGAAACACACCTGCGTCAAACTATACCTACAGGACGTAAAATAAAATAACACCGAAAAAAAAAGGTTCAGGATTTTTTCTCTCTCAAGGAATACATTACCCACTGTTTGTATAGAATTCTCCTTGACGACGTGGTCGACTGCTACGAAGATACGACAATCTTATGGCAGAAGGCAAAGCTGTACAGCAGTGACATCATCTTTTTTTCCAACTTTATATAGACCATAGTTAGACGGTTATATTTATATTTTTTCTGGAACCATGTATATGTATTTACACGACCGTATTTTCAGTCCGCATCCGATCCACATTTTTTTGCTGATTAAATGCAGACCCATTGATTTCAGTGCACTGCAAAACAATAGAACATGCCCTATTCTTGTCCGTTTTGCGGACAAGAATCGGCCTTTCTAACAAAGGGCGTAATGTATGGGACCACAAAATGCAGGCTGCACAAAGCCGCTATACGTGTTTTGCAGATCTACAATTTGTGGACTGTAAAACTGATACAGTTGTGTGAATGGACACTTAAAGGGGTTGTCCGGATTCAGAGCTGAACCAGGACATATCCCTATTTTCACCCCGGCAGCCCTCCTGACTTGAACATCGGAGAAGTTCATGCTCCGATGCTCTCCTTTGCCCTGCGCTAAATCGCGCAGGGCAAAGGCTTTTTCAGGAGTTCCGGTGACGAACCGGGCTCTCCATGGTGCTGCCAGGAAGCCCGGTGACGTCACCGGCACTGATGGGAGGGCTTTAGTGCTGCTCTAGCCAGTAAAACGGCTAAGGTAGCGCTAAAGCCCGCCCATCAGAGCCGGTGACGTTACCGAACACACTGCCGGGCGTAAGCTTCTGTCCGGCAGTGTGTTATTGAAAACAAAAGAGATGCTCCGATGCTAACATCAGGGGGGCTGCCTGGGTGAAAATATGAGTATGTCCGGGTTCAGCTCTGAACACGGACAACCCCTTTAAATTAACGGTTGATTGGCTATCACAAGTCCCA
Organism: Bufo bufo; assembly: GCF_905171765.1. Lineage (NCBI taxonomy): Eukaryota > Metazoa > Chordata > Amphibia > Anura > Bufonidae > Bufo > Bufo bufo. The sequence goes on along the minus strand of NC_053393.1, from coordinate 78,609,666 downwards.
CCTTTTAAAGGTGTACTGTGGAAATGAGCAAATCGATTCATTAGAATAGATTTGTCTCATTAAGCAGACTTCTGAACCTCGAATTGATGTCTCTGAAGCTGAGGACGCTCCCCCTGCTGCTTGATTGACCCTGACAATCTTATGCCTGTGCTGCTGCTGCTCTGATTCATGGCACAGGCACAGAGGCTCTGCTTCCGCTACTGGAGCAGTGATTCAATATGCGCAGGGCTCATGCGCTTGTGGCGCAGGAGCAAGATGGTCAGGCCAGTCTGCCCTGTCAGTCAAGTGGTGTCAGAATGTGGCGACTACCGTTAAACTAAATCAGGGTGCAAACTTCCCAGACCCACTATCCCTACCTACTCGCACTGTGACCCCACAACTAGGCAGCAGTCTCTACGCTGAAATACATGTGAGGGCGACGCACAAACAAGGAACAACAAACAGACAAACACAAAGAGTATTCGTACGGTAAAGGGTCAAATGCCAGTCGGACAATAAAGTACAAAAACGCCAGAGGCAAACGAGAAAGCAATCACGGCAGAAAGTCAAAAACCAGATCAATACAATACCAAATCACCAGAAAACGTAGTCGCAATACCAATCCAGAGGAGTCTTCAATAACAGCAAGAGAACAGCAGGGGGAGCCAGAGGACAAGAAATTCACTGGCACCTGCATATGCAGGCGCTAGCCTTTTATACTGAACAAAGAAAGGCTCGCAATGGTGTAAATGCATGCCGGGTTGAGCTGCTAGCTGAGCCTCCTGATGCTCTGGAGCCCCGACACGCCACATCATTGACCCGTTTGTCTGACGTCAGCGTGGGCCACCCAGCTGAACTGGATCCCCCAACAACTTCCTTGCGGCAGCAGTGGCCAGGGGAACTGTAACAAGTGGCAGGAGGAGCGCCTTCAACTGCGGAGAGACCGCATCAAGGGACAGAACTCTCCTTGATGAGACAAATCGATTCGCTCTTCTCTAGTGTACTTTCTTCAAAGACAACCACTTTCAAATTGGAGCTAAGACCGTAATCTGCTGCTGATTGCCACATGTCTAAAGCAGTGTTCACTACATGTTTTTGTCCCACTTCTAATGTATACTTTGGGGAGGAAAAGTTTGCACAAACATAGTATGCTAAATAGTACACTACGCTTTTCCATTCAGCCAAAAAAGTACAGTATATGTTAAACGGACACATTTTTTTATTTTTATTTTTTACAACGGAATCCCATGGTGACCGATGCCTGTGGCATCCATTGGAGGCATCTGTTTAATGTATACGTCGTGTGGACATTAAATTTGGGACAGACACCCAATGTGAACACAGCCTAACTCTTCCCAGGAGAAGCCACAGACAGACAATTCCCTTGTAGTGGCAGTGAAAATGTATTTTCTGGTGGATATGGGAGTTGTCTTCCTAAGCAACCATTTTAAAGAAATACTTCATACTATATTTTAAGGCTAAGTGCACGTTTGCGGTGGATTTTTTTTTCATGCATTTAAAAATGAAGCAATTTCTCAAATAATTAACTATTAGAAATGTTCCTTTGTATTTTGTTTTAGATGGCTTAAAGGAATAAAAAAGTTGCAAATTTGTAGCGTTTCTTTGAATTTTACTCTTCTTCGGCATGTGTTATTGTTTAAAGACTCTGGACACCATTGACGTAGAATTTATTTATTTATTTTTACATTTGTTGGTCGTTACCTTTAATAAAAAAATGATGCTATGTTTCAGTTTGCAATCTTCATTCCTTCATTAATTTTCAGACCCCCTGCTACTAGTTTCAGACTTTATAATATGTACGTCCTTCCTGTTAATTCCTGTTGAATATGAGGTCTGTGTTGTCCAGGATGCTGCTGCCTTTACTAGCTGTCAAGTACCAGCATAACTGGTACTGGTTCCTGAACTAGTTTCAACTCTTCTCCTTTGTACTGACAAGGACTGATGCTGAGGAGTGTGTGATTTCCCTCTTCGTGCACTGTTCTCAGTGGATGCTCTGCTTTTTATTCCCTTGTTCACAGACTGCGATTATCCCCCTGCAAACTGCCTTGTGTCTGCGCCTTCCGATCTACAGCTTGTCTAAGCTGCCCTCCTTGTTTGCTTTCTTCCATCTCCACACTTTCATCTGCTGTTTACAGCCTTGTTCCCCTCCCTGCTGCTATCTTTTACATTGAGAGAAGGGAGGGGGAGAGCAGAAAGTGCTGTCAGAAACAGGAGCAGTGCTCTGACAAAGTTATACCATATTCAGCACCAGAAAGATGAAGTACTTATATATACTCTGCAGAAGTAAAATGGTATTTTTATTGAACACTACTTGCTTATTTTTTTTCATTTAGGGAACAAGTGAACAATAAAAATAATCAGTGCAAAGCTGTCTAGTCTTTAAAAGCTATGTACACCTTTGGGGGCTTTTTTCATGATTGCATTTAGCTAATTTTGGGCTAAAATTCTTTTATTAAAAATGTTCAGCCGTTTCTGTCATACAAGGGTTAAAAATCAGTCTGCAAGCTGTCAGTCTGTTTTCTTTGAATCCTGTCATCTGATGGCTCATGTGTAATATTTTTCTACGATCTCCTGACTTCATAAATATTTATTCAAGCCATATTCTTATCAGTTTGATGAGAAGAGAGCTATAATGAGTGTTGATGAGATCAGGAGATCAGGGATAAGAGAAACACATGAGCTACAACTGGCAGGATAACAGGCTGAACTAGATGGACAGATGTTTTTTTTCAGCCTTATAAACTATGTTACTATGAGCAGTCAGATGACTGTATTCAAAGAAAACAGATTGCAACAACTTGCAAACAGTGATGGCCAGTTCGCAGTGTTCGCCAGTGAACACATGCGGGCTGCCATCTTGACTCTTAAATCCGGCGATGCACAGGTAAGCCCTTGCCTGTGCCGCAAGCCGGTCTGAAATCAAATGCGGTGACCGGGAGCAGGCAGTTCCGAGAACAGCCGCCGGCGGCCTTCATCGGGCTGTTCTCGGAACTGCCTGCTCCCGGTACCGCATTTGATTTTAGACCGGCTCGCGGCACAGGCACAGGTAAGGGCTTACCAGTGCATCGCCGGACTTGTGAGTCAAGATGGCAGCCCGCATGTGTTCGCAGGCGAACATTGCGAACTGGCCATTACTGCTTGCAAAAAGACTGAATTTTAACCCTTGTATCTCAGAAACAGCTGAACATTTTTATTATTCACTAATAATAAATGACTCAAATGCAGTGTTAAAAACCAATTGCCCCAAAGGTGCCTATAGCCTTTAAGGCACCAATATCTCATGGTACTCTAACTTTTAAAGAATATTGCTAGATAGCAGCTTTTCCAAATAGTTACATATCATGGTTTTGTTATGACATGCTTTTTTGTACATTTTTATTACCCCACTCAACATGTTTTTAATGAAAACCTTTTTGTTTTATAGTTTTTGAATTTATGTAAACAGTGTAGCAAATGTTTTACCGATCACTATGAACAGCCTTCTGTAAAGCAGCCTTTTCTTTAATACTTTTTTCATAAGAAAATTCACTTGTGCGTGTCCTTTACAGATGATCTGTGATTTGATTTCCATAGAAGCAGCCAGAACTACACCAAATTTTCAAGTGTTGTGTTGTGATACACCATGACACCTCACCACACATTCAGCTGGGACTCTGAGATGTTAGAGGAGTTGTGTTACTCACTCGGCAATGATGTCATTCTACAGAGTTCTCTTCAAAGCAAGAGAGTTATAAACTACCATAATTGTATGGATCCTAATGGTTATTGCCGTTTTATAAGTGGAAATAATGTGCAAAAGCAGCACTTGCATGTAATTAGTTTTCTCGTGATGTCATTTGAGGCTGTGAGATGCACCTGTCGGAAAGACTAGCATACGTAAGGCTTAGAGAGGAAAAGTGCATATCTTCCTTATAATTAGTCAATGTGTTTTCTATATTTTTTTTTGTGTTTTTCTTCTAAATTTATTAAAAAAGTAAAAAGACAATTTGTCACTGTCCTAATTTGTTTTGAATTTAACTGTACAACTTACGCCTTATTCCCATCACTTCTACTCATTTCTGTTTTTCTTCGCTGTAATAGAAGCAGAAGGAAAATAACAGTAGCGATAGATCCAGCACATAACGGAAACAGGGCCAAATGGACCCAATTGACTATAATGGGGTCCATTCATTTTTGGTTTAGGAGTCCACTCTTTGAGCAGAAAAAAAGTCCTGCATGGAGGACTTTTATGTCAGCAGTTTTTTTTTACAGAATCTGTAACAGATGTACCGTATGGTGTCTCCGACGCAAATGTCAACAAACCCTAAACAGGACCCATAACTAGGGATGAGCAAACTTCAGTTTTTGAAGTTCGGGTATTGTCGCGGCGCGGTGTGGGTAGATAACTCCAACCCGAACACAAGAGGGAAGGGAAAAAGTACTAGGCCTGGAAACTAGGGAAAGGGGAAAAGTCACCACCTAGTGAATACCTAAACCGAGCCCTGACTACGATCAGTATGAACAGACCTCGATGGTAGGAATGTTCATACGCAGGAACCTAGAGCCCTATCTGACCCTAAAGGGCCCTGGAAATAGTGTCAGGACTAACGATGACCTAATACTTCCCAGCTGAGGGAACAGAAGACTCCCTCAGGCCTAATACCAAAAGATAGGGGAATACAGCAAACAAGAAATAGGGAAAAGACACTTAAAGGGGTTATCCCATCTTAGACAATGGGGGCATATCGCTAGGATATGCCCCCATTGTCTGATAGGTATGGGTCCCACCTCTGGGACCCGCACCTACAAGGAGAACGGAGCCGGGAGAGTTGTGGCTGGAGGACCCCGGGTTTCCCGGGTCCGTCCACCACGAGGCGCAGCTCCCCGCCTCTCCCATTGAAGTGAATAGGAGCGCACCGCGCATGCTCGGCCACCGCTCCTATTCATTTCTATGGGGCCGATGGAATATTTTTGGCGGTTCCATAGAAATTAATAGAGAGCGGCTGCGCATGCGCAGTGCGCCCTCCTCAAGTTTCTCCGCTTTGTTCTCCTTGTAGGTGCGGGTCCCAGAGGTAGGACCCGCACCTATCAGACAATGGGGGCATGTCCTAGCGATATGCCCCCATTGTCTAAGATGGGATAACCCCTTTAACTCCGAAGTACGCGGACGAGCAGGAACTCAGAGGAGAACCAATCACCAGCACTTCCACAACCAGAAAGGAGCTATCAACCTCATAGCATGATGGGTGAGACCAGACTAAATAGAGGAGTTGGAATGACCACTTAAGCTACACCTGAGACAAGAGGTGTGGTCATACCCAGCAACAACACAGAGCCAATTAAATCCAAAGAGGCTGTCAGATCACATCACGTGCAGCCAGTTTTTGTTTAGATCTTCTGACCCCTGTCACGGGAGAGACCGTGACAGGTATATGCTGAATTGCATTATGGATTCCGTTACCACGAACCATAACGCAATTCAAGGACGGAATTCCTAACGGAATGCCTTTAGAACATTCTGTCATGCATTCCGCCATAATAGAAGTCTATGGCCAGCATAACGGATCTGTTTGCTTTCCGTTATGCAGGAGAGTCCGCTCCTGCATAACTGAAATATGGAGCAATTCTGTCTCTCACTAAGCCAACCAATAGTTGGTATAGAGTCGGAGAATAGCCTGACAGCCTGATTAAGCTTATACCATCTATAGGATTAGTAACTTTAACCAGTAATCAGGTAAATCAATTTTTGTTTTGCCTGATTTTTCATGAATTCCTGATTGTTGAATTATTTTTATAGCTTCGTGTCATAGAATGGCTGCTTCTATCATATGTACAGTTGAAACCAGAAGTTTACATACACTATTTAAAAAGACACATATGCCTGTTTTTCTCAATATCTGACATGAAATCAGAACATACCTTTCCTGTTTTTGGTCAATTAGGATTACCATACTTATTATTTTTTGCCAAATGCCAGAATAATGAGGGAGAATGTTTTAAAGAGGACCTTTCACCGATTCTTACCCTATAAACTAACTCTACAGTCATGTGGAGCGGCGCCCGGGGATCTCCCTGCACTTACTGTTATCCCTGGGCGCCGCTCCGTTCTCCTGCTATGCCCTCCGGTATCTCAGTTCCCTAAGTTATGGTAGGCGGAGTCTGCCCTTGTTCTTCTGTAGCGCTGGCCAATCGCATTGCATAGCTCACAGCCTGGGAGAAAATAACCTCCCAGGCTGTGAGCTCTGCGCTGCGATTGGCCAGCGCTAGGGCAGACTCCGCCTACCATAACTTAGGGACTGGTATCTCCGCCTACTATAACTTAGTGAGCGGAGATACCGGAGGGCATAGCGGCAGAACGGAGCGGCGCCCGGGGATAATAGTAAGTGCAGTGAGATCCCCGGGCGCCGCTCCACATGTCTGTATAGTTAGTTCATAGGGTAAGAATCGGTGAAAGGTCCTCTTTAAGGCATTTTTATTACTTTCTGCAAAGTCAAAAGTTTACATACATTTTATTAATATTTGGTGCCATTGCCCTTAAACTGTATGACTTGGGTCAAACGTTTTGGATATGCTTCCACAAGCTTCTCACAATATTTGGTTGGAATTTGGGCCCATTCCTCTTGACAAAACTGGTGTAACTGAGCCACGTTTGTTGGTCGCCTTGCTTGCGCCTGCCTATTTAGCTTTGCCCATAAATTCTCAATAGGAGTGAGATCAGGGCTTTGTGATGGCCGCTCCAAAACATTGACTTTGTTATCCTTAAAGGGAGTCTTTCACCTAAAATCACCATTATGGAACACTAACATCAGGATCTCCATTACATTCCCCATATTAGAATGCTACCTTCCATATTGCTGTTCATCGATGATTTTCTCAGAAATATACTTGTATTCAATATGTTAATTAGCTTCTGAAGGTGCCTTGGGGCGGCGTTCATGCGGCCGTTGCCCAGGCCCCTCCGCGCTTTTCATACGAGACCCCTCCCCTTTCACCCCTCTGGCCCGCCTTAGGTTCTTCTGATTACATCCTCCTCTTAGTGAGAAATCCAGCGCCGTTCAACAGATTCGCTGCGCCTATGCACTTCATTCTCCATTATGGGCATAGGCACAAGAGCGTTTAATGCGCATGTGCCGGCCCGTACATCCCGATCTAGCCGGCCTTGTGCCTCTACCCATAATGGGGAATGAAGTGCGCAGGCGCGGCGAATCTGTTGAATGGCGATTTTACAGGAGATTCCCTATACCATCACTAATACTCTTTTCAGATTGATTTAATTTCCAGCACTTATTAAATTACAAAGGATCCTGGCGCCCTTCTTGATGGCTTTTTCACTTTCCATACCCTCTTTTTCTCTCCTGTTGTAGTTGGGTCTACTGATAACCTTCATTGGCAGCCGATCCCCTAACATATCCCTATATAGAAACTTCCAACCATTCTCTCCCCTTGTTGGCGCCCTTCTTGTTGGTCCTTAGACCCTCTTCGGTGCTCTTCCGAGAAGGTTCTTTGCGACAAACACTTTTTTTGCTGAAAACCTTTGTTTTTCTTTTTTTGTGTTCTTACCCAAGGTTGAGCCAGACATGTGAAAGTCCACAATTCTCTTCCTGATATCTTGGCTGATTTCTTTAGACTTTCCCATGATGCTACACAAAGAAGCAGTGTGTTTCAGGTGTGTATTTAAATACATCCACAGGTGTGTCTCTAATTAACTCAGATGTTGCCAACAAACCTAACAGAAGCTTCCAAACACATGGCATCATCATGGGCAGTCCAGCATTGTTTAAAGGCAGAGTAATCTTAGTGTATGTAAACTTTTGACATTGCAGAAAGTAATTAAAAATGCCTTAAAACATTCTCTCTCTCATTATTCTGGCATTTGGCAAAAAATAATAATTATGTTAATCCTAATTGACCAAAAACAGGAAAAGTTTATTCTGATTTCATGTCAGATATTGAGAAAAACATGCATATGTGTCTTTTTATATAGTGTATGTAAACTTCTGGTTTCAATTGTAGGTGACAACTATATCCTAATATGTTCTAGGAGGCTCGAACACATATGAGATGAGGTCTGTGAACCAGGCGATGTTATTTTCTGTCTGATCTGTCAAATTCCTTGTGACATTACTGGATTTTTGCTCATTAACCAAGAACCCCCCCCCCCCCCCACCCCTAAAAAAAAAAAAATTGCTGAGATACCATATTGTCATTAGCCCATAAATAAGGCTTGTGAAGCGGCGGAGGAATGCTATATTCTACAGACTTTCTACAGACTATATGCTTGGCAATCTCCAGTCACTGTTTAATTAGTTTATAAAATGGATCAAACGGTATTCTGTAAGGTATTAGCTTTGGGTAAGTGCTCCTACAGGCGGGGTGGTAATTGCTTTTACGTGTTACGATGGGCTGATTTTGCTCAGCCTTTGATCATGTGTAACATGATTTCATTTGCTTAACCAAACATTCTTGGAGAATGCCTTTCAGAATCCAGCGTTTGTTTGGAGAAGCAACTAATAATCAGCCATCTACCTATTTGGTCACAGTTAATGTGTTGTACTGAAGTGCTGCATTTAATGGTCTTTACATAATCGCCGTTCATAGTAGCTGAGAGGTACTATACGTTTCAGGGGCATTAACTACCGTGAAGCGTAAATAAGTACTATGGTAAGAACAGTAGTCATTTATGTATCGTTACTGTAGGACTCCATAAGGCCCTCCTTAAAGGGAAACCTGTGCGCGCACATTTTAAAGTAAATTGTGATAAACGAGACCACCCTGAAATGCTGGGTGGTCTTTTTGGAAAATGTAAAGTGTCTGAAATCGAACCCTTGCCTGAAAAGGTACAGGCAGAATCTGTCTGCAGCTTAAAATGTATGCCCACCCTTGAACACAAAATGATGTTCTGATTTATTTCTTAATATATCTTCATAGTGGTCAGAGCTTAAATTTCTTATACAGAACTCCAGATCCTCTACAAAGATATATAATAAAATAAGCTTGGATGCATACAGCTTTCACTAAAGTGGAAGAACTGCATACTGTTTATATGTTGACTTCAATAATAACACAGTATGCAGTAAGCTCCCCCTAGTGGTAGCCAAAATAATAAGGGTTCACTCAGGATTAATTGAAAAAATTAAAATCAGACATCATGTAGCACATGACAGCCCCTTTCTTTTTTTTTTAAATCAGATCCTTTTTATTAACATCGCCAAATACTGTAATAATACAGTCTTATAGCAGAATATAGCAATGAAAGGCTTTTCCATCAACACATACAAGACAGCCCCTTTCTAACAAAGCTGTTCCTAACATGAAACCAGAGCTTTTCCTAGTCATGTCTCTAAACGCTCTGTTAGATTTATTTCAAACTGGCAGCTCGGGGCATGTCCTGTCTGCTGCAGCTGGTAGCAGGTGAAATCTGGAGCTGAGCATGTGTGTCCACCTTACAGAGGTGGACAGAGACATTAGAGAAAGAGCAAACAGCAGGTGGCACTGTACAGATAGATTGGTGGTGGTAGTTGAAGGATGGAATTGAGCATGTGTCAACCCAGAGAGGAGGACAGAGAAAGTAGAGAAGTAGCAAACAGCGGGTGGCATTATATAGATAGATTTAACTTTAATTTTACATAACTCAAGGGCTAAGTTTTTAAGTGTGTGCAATTACAAAAGTATTCAGATCCAGGTGCTGGTTTGAAAACTGTATATTTTTTGTGGGACAACCTCTTTAATGGTAGTGACCATCAAGGAGTTTTGGAAATTGAAGTTAATAAAGCTTAATAATATACTATTACTATTCTATTAACTGCCTGAGAAAACGATAAAAAAAATAAAAATACTTTAATTTCAAATAATAATGTTAAAAAATATTAGACTGTCTGCCCCCTGTTCCTAGTAATTAAACTTAAAGGGTTGTCTAGGATTTAAGAGTGTTCTAGAATAGGTCATCAATATGAAATAGTCTGGAGTCTGACACACTCTGTAGCCACACTTGATTTGTCAGCTGGTTACTGCAGCACTGCTCCCATTCACTTCAGTGGGAGCAGTGCTGCAGTTATCTGCTCCATCCACTACACAATGGACAACCTGTATAGGTCATGCACTGGAAGTCCTGCAGAATTGGCAGGGGTGTTAGACATCATTTGTTAATTCCTGGAGAACCTCTTTAAGTAGAGCAGGAGAGGGGGAGGTTAATGAGCTAGATTTGTTTTTAGCTAAATTCCCTCTGCTGCCTGCAGGCAGTTCTAGCTGATCTATCTCCTCATCTGTTTTTAGCCTCTCACTGCCTTTTATAGATTTCTATAGTATGAGGAGAACAGGGAAATAGCACTGGGTTGTTCAATGCTTTCTACTATGTTACTTGCCCCTGACTGGGCTAGATAGATTTACTGACTGTCCCTGCAATTAGTGTGCAAATTTAGCTCATCTCCTTTCTAATCTACTTTAAGTAAATTGCACTGATGATTCAATTTCAATGCTGGTTCTGGAGTACAGGAAGGTCTGTGGTCCCAGTCAAGTGACTGGGACCAGCACTTGTAATTACACTGCACCGCCTCTGCAAGCGAAACGACGCGCAGTGTAACCTTGCTCGTCCTCTTCAAACAGCTGATCGTCGAGAGTCGGACAGCCACTGATCTGATATTAATGACTTATCCTGAGGATAGGTCATGAATATAAACCCCCCTGCACAATCCCTTTAACCCTTTTCCAACATGGGACATAATAGTACTTCACATGGTGGGTCTTTAAAGATGATGCCCACTCCGGAACAGAGCGGGTTCCATAGCTGTCAGGTGCCTGCTGTTTCACACCGCAGACATCTGGGGTTAATGCCTGCGACTGGCAAAAATGCAGATCTCATACACTTAACAACTCGGGTGCCATTTTCAAATGTGACCACAGCATCTGAAGGGAAAAAATGCTGTATCCACATTGCATTCTGGCTTGTAACAGCCTTTTCTAACCGAGATCGGGGATGCTGTTATGCTGTAGTAATAGGCAGGAGCTTGCTTAAGGCACCGATGCCAATCACTGGCATATCCCAATACAGACCTGCAGGTGGCAGCACTGCTTTGTAATATATCAATATTTGTATATTATAATGGATAATATTCAATATTGCAATCCAATTCTAAATTGCAATCCAATGATTGCATGTTATAGTCACCTAGAGTGACTTAAAAAGGTAAAAAGAAAAAAAGTAAAAAAGAAAGCTTGAAAAGACAAGTAAAATAATATAATTCTAGCAACTTGAAACTGCCTCTAGGGGGAGCTTTAAAGCTTACTGCATACTGTATGCCGCGTGGAGACACATCACAGATGAGGCCAGTGAGTGGCTTCAGCTGTGACAGCGACCATGGACGGTCCATCACACTTCTGCCCCACAGGGGATTGGGAGGAGTGGAGACAGAAGCTTTGTTGCTAGAGCAGAGCATCCTTCAGTAGGTGAATGTCTTTTTCTCTTTTATTTATACACTCTCCCAACTCCTTGTTAAATTTTGTGTTGAGGTCAGACAACAATATTTTAACAGTGTGCGCTTCCTAAGACTGCCCTAGTGGTGGCTGCAGGCAATCAGCATGTTATACGCTAAGGATGGAGGGAATTTGGAGTTCACTATTAGAAAAACAGAGGTCAGTGAGCTTGATCCCTTTTAGGAGAAAGTGCTTATTGGTGAGGTGATTCACTTTAGTAATTGCATGTATTTGGCATAATGTTAACTTTTTGATGCACCTTTGGTTTACAGAATCACGTCCGTTATCAGTTCCTGCAAGGATGCTGCAGACCTCTAGAGATGCCAGCAAGACCCCGGAGGAGAGAATGAAGGAGATAATCAGAGTAGTTTGGAATGCAGTCAAGCGTCTTACTCTTCAGGTGAGTTTATTCTAGAGGAATGAAAAATGATAAATAACATATATTAAATTATATACGTGTGTGTGCGAATTAATGTTAACACAAGGATTTTTTTGGTTTATTCTAAATAAAACTATTCTTAGACCTATAAACAAGGTTTAAATACTATTATTGAAATATGTCCTCCCTTTGCTGTAATCACGGCTTGAACTCGGCTCCGCATGGAGTCAGCTAGATTTTTACAATAATTCTTGATTGCCTCCTCTCGAAACCACACCTGAATTACTGCTTCTACCATCTTGTTTTTCGTCGTACAGACCATCTTCTGTAATTTGGCCTTGCAGATCGCCCATAAATTCTCAATAGGATTGAGATCTGGCGAATTTCCAGGCCGGTCCAAAATGCTTATCTTCTTGTCCTTGAAATATTTCACCATAGTCTTAGAAATATGGCATGGAGCTGAGTCTTGTTGGAACATTGCATTGCCGTTGGCTTGAACTTTCTCCAACTCCTAAGCCAAACATCGATCTAGCATTGCTTTATATTTTTCACTATTCATTATTCCTTCTACTGGAATAAGTTTGCCAGGTCCCGAGTTTACCATCAAAACAACTGTCAGAATGGACATAACAGTGTTGCCATTACCAAAATACTCATTATTTGGTCATGTTCACATTAATTCGCACAATACTGTACACACACTGAACAACACATATTGTTGTGCCGTTCATCCACGACCATCACCTCATGTTGCAGCAGGATAATGCACGGCCCCATATTGCAAGGATCTGTACACAATTCCTGGAAGCTGAACACATCCCAGTTCTTGCATGGCCAGCATACTCACCGGACATGTCACCCATAGAGCATGTTCGGGATGCTCTGGATCGGCGTATACGACAGCGTGTTCCAGTTCCTGCCAATATTCTGCAACTTCGCACAGAAGAGGAGTGGACCAAGATTCCACAGGCCACAATCAGCAACCTGATCAACTCTATGCGACGAAGATGTGTTGCACTGCGTGAGGCAAATGGTGGCCACACTAGATACTGACTGGTTTTCTGACCCTCCCCCCAGTAAGGCAAAACTGTGCACATTTCAGAGTGGGATTTTATTGTGGGCAGTCTAAGGCACACCTGTGCAATATTCATGCTGTCTAATCAGCACCTGGATATGCCACACCCGTGAGGTGGGATGGATTATCTCGGCAAGGGAGAAAAGGAGAAGTGCTCACTAACACAGATTTAGACAGATTTGTGGACAATATTTGAGAGTAATGGGTCTTTTGTGTATATAGCAAATGTTACAGATCCTTGAGTTCAGCTCATGCAAAATGGGAGCAAAACCTAAAGTGTTGCATTTATATTTTTGTTCATTATATATACATATACATATGTAGCACTTCGAAACTTGAAACAAGTGTGATATCATATCTTACCATGGAATTACATTATGAAATCCATTGAATCCATTAACTGTTTCTTGCCCTTGTTTACTTAACTCGTTAAGAAGCAAGATTAGGATCGCCACCTCTGCCTGTGTGTGTATATATGTGTGTGTGTATATATATATGTGTGAGTGTATATATATATATATATATATATATATATATATATACACTCACCTAAAGAATTATTAGGAACACCTGTTCTATTTCTCATTAATGCAATTATCTAGTCAACCAATCACATGGCAGTTGCTTCAATGCATTTAGGGGGTTGGTCCTAGTGAAGACAATCTCCTGAACTCCAAACTGAATGTCAGAATGGGAAAGAAATGTGATTTAAGCAATTTTGAGCGTGGCATGGTTGTTGGTCTGAGTATTTCACAATCTGCTCAGTTACTGGGATTTTCACGCACAACCATTTCTAGGGTTTACAAAGAATGGTGTGAAAAGGGAAAAACATCCAGTATGCGGCAGTCCTGTGGGCAAAAATGCCTTGTGGATGCTAGAGGTCAGAGGAGAATGGGCCGACTGATTCAAGCTGATAGAAGAGCAACGTTGACTGAAATAACCACTCGTTACAACCGAGGTATGCAGAAAAGCATTTGTGAAGCCACAACACACACAACCTTGAGGCGGATGGGCTACAACAGCAGAAGACCCCACCGGGTACCACTCATCTCCACTACAAATAGGAAAAAGAGGCTACAATTTACACGAGCTCACCAAAATTGGACTGTTGAAGACTGGAAAAATGTTGCCTGGTCTGATGAGTCTCGATTTCTGTTGAGACATTCAAATGGTAGAGTCCGAATTTGGCGTAAACAGAATGAAAACATGTATCCATCATGCCTTGTTACCACTGTGCAGGCTGGTGGTGGTGGTGTAATGGTGTGGAGGATGTTTTCTGGGCACACTTTAGGCCCCTTAGTGCCAATTGGGCATCGTTTAAATGCCACGGGCTACCTGAGCATTGTTTCTGACCATGTCCATCCCTTCATGACCACCATGTACCCATCCTCTGATGGCTACTTCCAGCAGGATAATGCACCATGTCACAAAGCTTGAATCATTTCAAATTGGTTTCTTGAACATGACAATGAGTTCACTGTACTAAAATGACCCCCACAGTGACCAGATCTCAACCCAATAGAGCATCTTTGGGATGTGGTGGAACGGGAGCTTCGTGCCCTGGATGTGCATCCCTCAAATCTCCATCAACTGCAAGATGCTATCCTATCAATATGGGCCAACATTTCTAAAGAATGCTATCAGCACCTTGTGGAATCAATGCCACGTAGAATTAAGGCAGTTCTGAAGGCAAAAGGGGGTCCAACACCGTATTAGTATGGTGTTCCTAATAATTCTTTAGGTGAGTGTGTGTGTGTATATATATATATATATATATATATATATATATATAAAACATATGGATATAGTCACCTTTCTATGATGCTGCCTTTATTGATAGCAAAAAAATAATTTTGGTTTGGATTCAACCTAAAGCGCAATGGTTGAAATTCTTGCTTGGAATCAACATCAAATTTTTAAATGTTTTTCTAAGCCACCGTGAAAATGATATAAAGCTCCTATTTTGCAGAGGAACATTAAGGGCTCTATACACAGGAAATATTATGTACCTATTTCTTACCCACAAACTAGCAGAACAGATTTCTAAACTATACTGATATTCACTCAAAACTTGGCCGGGAGCAGAGAACCATGTTTTTACAAAGGAAAACAGGATGAAACTATAATCATGATGTATCGTCTTTTTCATACATTTAAACAGAATGATCTTTTGTCTTCATCTGCTGACATGTTACATTTTTATAACTTTATTTATTACCTCATTCCCAGAATACCAAAAATTCTAGGTGTTTTTTTTAATTATTCTATGTAATATGATGCTGCTTGTTTGACAGGTTTTTAGCACCCTTTTTTTTAATATTTTGTACGCATGCAGGTGTTGACGGTTTTTAAAATAGGTTTTGAAGCCAAAACCAGGAGTGGATTAAAAAAAAAGTAGAGGAAGAAACTGTTATTAATGAGTGTATGAGCAGATAAGGGGCTGTATCCCTGGTAATTTATAGCAGAGAATGGGTTTATTATCAGGACAGAAAAAGGGTTGCTGACACCATGACCAGTGGTCTGAGATAGTGAATCGGTTTAGAAATGAGCTAACAGATTCTACAGAATCAATTTGTCCAATCAGCAGGACTGTTAGAATCAGTTTATCCAATCTGCAGGGCTTCATAATTTGCATAAGCTCTGCTGATTGGACAAATTGATTCTGTAAAATCTTTTAGCTCCTCTCTAAATCGGTTAGTGGGGCAGAGAAGCAGTTATTGTTTGCATCCATGGTGGTCTAAGACAGTGATCAGGTCAGTGACATTAAAGCTGGAGGTTTTGCGCAGTGAAGGGGTTGACGTCTGCATCTTACATTGATGGTCTAGGGCAGTGATGGTGAACCTCTTAGAGACCGAGTGCCCAAACTGCAACCCAAAACCCACTTATTTATCGCAAAGTGCCAACACGGCGATTTAACCTGAACACCAATATCATATATCTTCCATGTACTTTATCATTTAGCTATAATAACCTGCCTACATTCAATGTGCTGCCTGTACTGTTCGAAGCATGTCCTGCACTGATGAATGGCAGGAAAAGTCTAAGGCATATTGGTACACCATAGACTTTCTCCAGGGTGCGGGTGCCCACAGAGAGGGCTCTGAGTGCCGTCTGGCCCCCGTGCCATAGGTTCGCCATCACTGGTCTAGGGCATAGAAGGGTTTAATCTCAGTATCCATGGTGATCTTTAGTAGAGAAAGGTTTAATGTTAAAATTCCTGCTAGTCTGGGGCAGATAAGGGAGTTAGTGCCAGTTGTGTGGTGGTCTAGGGAATGTTTAAATCCCTGGTGTTCTAGGGTGGCATAGGGGTTCATATTTCTTTCCTGATGTACAGTGGGTTACTCTCCTCTCCTTGCTCCATTGTTGATCTGGCTGTAACCAGAGGCTAAACACTGATTGTTTAGCTACCTGTTCTCTCCATCAACTGATAGTAGGGATCAGTGCAGGAAAGGGGATAGAGAGGACTGTGCTGCTGGGGCTCTAATGGAACAGAATCAGACTCTTGGCCACCGCAGACTCTTCTTGAACGGGGGAGTTTTTAATCTGTGCAGTTGTGGCAGGCATTCATGTTTATGGCAGGGACTTCTGGGCAGTTGTCCATCAGCTATCTTATTTCTATGGCTAGGTTTCTTCATTACGTCATAACATTAGGTTGGTTACCTGGAACTGGCAGATATAGTGTGACCATTATATGGATTCTCTTGGAATCTGTAAACTGGGTTTTTCTGATATCTTTGATATATTGCTTAGGTTTTTTTACAAATTAGAGCATACCTGTGTTTAAAAAAAAAAAAAGTTGCATAATAGCTATGTTTCTTTGTAAAATCGTAACTGTGAAGGCATATTTATGTTTGAGCTCTGTAAAGTCTCTTTCAGCTATAGTATTCCCTGTTTCAGCTGCACAGCCAGATGTATTTCTCTCAGAAGCAGGGGTTGTCTCATTTCTGCCAGTACTATATATAGTGACTTCCCTTTCTTCCCATTACGTTTGTTTTCGGCTCCGGAGCTCACATAACGGATAATGAGGGAGAGATCACACTTAAAGAAAGGCAGGAGGCTCCTTTGAAGTTAAGAAGCAGTATAGAAGCAGTTGTTTTTTCAGTCTCACAATCTCAGCTAGCTCTGACATGCCCCCACTTCCTCTCTCCCTTCTTCTGATTCTCTGTTACCAGGAACAGACAGTGGACTGGAAGTGAGACCCCTAGTGGCCATGAGTTTATAGCTTTTTTTCAGGTGAATGCATGCAGATTTTTTAAATGAAGTGATTTAGAAATTTCCTAGTTTCATCATTCTCTATTAAATAAAATGAAATTGTATGAAAGTACAGTGACTCTTTAAGCTTTGGTTCAGTTGTGGTATTCACAGAGGTCATTGTATCACGCTTCTTGTTGGTAGAGGCTAGGCAACTCAAAGCTTTGAAGTATAGATCCTGCACAATTTCTTGTAATCCTGACGTGTATTATGATTGCTTCAGAGAAATACTTTATTTTCTAGTTGTCTTTATTTTGGGCAGCTCTGCCTTCTGGTGCTGTGGCTGGTCAGTGTAGAGTAGACATGCAGAGACACATTCTGCTGGTTTCAATTGTTCTTGCAATTAAAATTGAGTTAGTTAATTAGTATCTAGAAGCTGAGGAGACCAGAAGATGATGGAATCTGCCCTGCTTTCTGCCATCTGGTGATGGTTACTGCTGGCGCCCTATATTAATTTATAAAGTTAGTATGATACTTGCCCGACAGATGGACACCAGCAATACTTTCAAATGTCTCTCCAGCTGAAAACAGGATGTTTTGCCTCATTAAATGTTTAAACACCAAGAAGAGTGAAAGTATCTTCTGAAGCTGTTTGCTTCTGTCAAGTGTAATTGAAGCCGGAGAAAGCGGAGCACAATACATGTTCAAGTGTCTTTATTAAAGGACATTTGTCATCAACGACATTGTCATGCAACCAAGCATAGAGCTTAGCTTACCAAATCCCACTGTGCCATTTTTTTGAGCAATCCTTGGCTCTGTTTAAGGTAAAATTGTCAGCAGATTTGTACCTATGAAACTGGCCGACCTTTTGCATGTGTGCTTGGCAGCTGAAGGCATCTATGTTGGTCCCATGTTCAGTTGCAGAGAGAGCTGAGCCTCTAGTTCTAATGGCTACGCCCCCGTTGCTCCTAGGGGCTCATTTTCATATAATAAAACATCATTTTTCTCAGCAATGCAGACACATATGAACATGGGACCAACACAGATGCCTTCAGCTGCCAAGTGCACATGTAACAGGTCAGACAGTGTCATAGGTACAAAACTGCTGACAGATGCCCTTTAAATGTGCACATGTCTTTAGTGCGATGCGGGTGTTGCAATTGCTCTCGTTGCACAGAAGCTCCACTGTATTCCCCGCCCTAACCCCTCCCTTAAACCATTGATTAACAGAGCAGGACAGAAGGTACGTAATTTTGACTGGTTCTGTCAACCAGTGGTCCAAGGGAGGGGCTGGGCAGTGAATGAAGTGGAGCCTCTGTGCAGTGAGAGCAAAATGTCCCCCCGCATTGCACTAAAGGCATCATTTGCATATTTCAAAAGGGCCGGATTTATCTGCTGGGGGGCTACAGTTTGATATACGAATGGCACAGTTGGAAATAGGTGAGCTAAGCCTATCTGGTCCTTTGCTTGGTTGCATAGCAATGTTGCTGATGACAGACTCCCTTTAAAGAGGACCTTTCATGGATTTTTTTTAGTTTGATTAAATAGCTTTCCTTGCGGGGTACTGCCACCCTGCCTGTTTTTTTCAAATACCACTTGTACGTCCCGCTGTGCTGCTCCCATTCAGTTTCCCCCGCCAAGTATGTTAATAATGAGCATCGGTACAGGGAGGAGGAGACGCCAGGGTTTGTCAATGGGCGTTTCCTTCTCCCTGGCTCTGCCGTGGTCCAATCACAGCGGAGAGCGTTACAGCCAGGGAGAAGGTGAGCTGTTTTTTCTCCCTGGTTGTGACCCTTTTCACTGCGATTGGACTGCGGCACAGCCACGGAGAAGGAGGCGCCCATTGACAAACCCTAGCGTCGTCTTCTCCCTGTACCGATGGTTATTATTAACATACTTGGCGGGAAAACTGCAGGGGGGCACAGCAGGGCGTAGGAGCGATATTTGAAAAAATAGGCAGCATCAGCGGGGATAACCGGAAAGTAAAGGTATTTAATTAAACTAAAAAAATATCCATGAAAGGTCCTCTTTAAGCATGTGTCATTTATTTATTTGGTCCATATTCACGTGTGTCTGAGAGCAAGGACATCCGTTTGCATCATTCCTTTAAGGGAATAGCAGGATAGTTGAAGGTTGAATCAGTTGAAAGCAACTAGAAGTACGAAAACCCTTTAAACTCGTTGTTAGGACATACTTGCAATGTTAAAGGGACGCTACCATCGACATTTTTTTAATAACATTAACAGACTATATGTGAATATTCTATGCAATTATTTTTGGACAAAAATCAGATAGATGGTTTTCTAGATAATTTTTTAAGTCACTTCAAGTATTCTACTTCCTGCCCCGACTCTTTAACTCCCTCCTTGGTTTGGACTTGTAGCACGGCTCATGGACCCGCATGACTTTCTCACTCAGACCATCACTGCGGCCGGAGAGGAAAGGGGATATGTGACTCAATTAGAGCGTCACACATTACGCTGATAAGTGCTGCTTTCTTCTGTGGGCATCTTCATCTAGGACTATCAAGAGAACAATAGTGTTATCATACTGTTGTTTTAATTCCTACAATCTACTTTTATACTGGCTGATAACATCTTCCCCTCGCAGCATTGGTAAACTAACAATGGATTACCCGTCTATATAGGAGTTTTATCTCTCTTTGCTGACCGCTACAGAAGGACAAGATTTTGTATATAATTTTCAAAAGCATAGTACTGCCAACATGAACAAAAACAATAGCCCAAAATTTGCACATTCTTTGAATATTAAGATAAAAAAGTGTCTTTCTGATGGAATTGTCCCTTTAAAATAAGCTATGTGATTTAACTTTAAAATTTAACCCTGCCATTTATATAGGCCACATCTTAAACCTTATGCCGTTGAATCACAAATATTGTATTTAACCCTTCCATCCCTCCCTAAAATGCATTCGGTCTTAATTCTCTAAAAGAAAGTTAGACCACAAATCATACAAAAAAATAAACAGTAGACCCCAAAATAAATTCAGAACACCAATATGTGGTTCACAAGTAAATGGCAAACTAATCGCACGTCCATCATGATTATAGCATCAAATTAGACATATATTACAGACATGATTGGCAAAAGAATTTAAAAGATTTTAAAAACAAACACATAGGGGTGGTGACTGGACGGCGGGATAAATATAATAAAGTGCGAGGGCAAACAGTACTTTTAGGGAGGTATTATAAAGTGCAAATGCAAAAATTCATGAAAAAGTATTATACACACAGCCTAACAATATGGCTATGAAAGTGCAGATCAAATAGCATGTAAGAGAAAAGAGTAAACGATCTAGTATAATACAATGTACATGAACAATATTGGTTTCCTGGGGCAACGTGTAGTTTATGCAGCATATTTGTACACTTCTTCTTTAAGGTTTGTTTCCCTTCTCTGTCTGGTGCTTGTGGGGTTAACTACAGTACCTGGCTGGGTGTGATCACTAGGTGCTTATATTGCTTGTGGCTGGTAGCCTGGAGTTTAGTTGTCCTCCAGCCTCTGTTGGTGCTGGAGCTATGCTCCTGTCCTGGGTATTCCATCTACCCAGTTATTGAGGGCCACCTAGAGAGACATTAATGTCATCCCGTTGTTACCATGTCTAACTACCTTAGCCTTTTCTATGTATGGTGTGGTTTATGTTCTGGGTTTGTCTAGTTGTTGTTCCATGTCTGGTCTGTTTTGGTGTGTACGGTCCTGCATGGATGCTAGACACTCCCCTGTCTGTCTCTGCCTTCTGTGAGAGGGCTCCAGGGTTTCCCGGAGGGGAAACAACAAGTCAGTGAGCAGCTCTGCCTGGGGCAGTCATGCACCCTGTCCGCATGGGGGTCCAGGCAGTTACTGGTGTGTTGGTTTTCCTTCCTATTGCTGCGGCAGGTAAGTGCTAGTTGTTCTGGGTTCTTACCTGCAGATCCAGTTGCTTTTCATTGTCTTCCCCTTTCCTTGCATCTAGGCCAGTGGGAGACTCCTCTTCATCCGTATCTTGGAGGAACAGGTCGTCTCTAGCTCCTGACATTATTTCCAGGGATCATCAGGGCGACTCAGGGTAATATGCTCATATGGTTAGGAGTCAGTGCTAGGATGAGGGTGACATTAGGTGGTGCCCTGCTCCCTTTTCCCGGTGTCCAGGCCTAGTTTATTTTCCCGTTTACCTTCGGTGTTCGGTGGGGAGTTTCCCTCTACTCCCCACCGTGACAATATCTAATAATACCAACCAAGTTATTATGTCCCAGCCTCAAGTCAGAACACCACCACACCCTGACGCGCGTTTTGCTGTCAGCTTTCTCAAGGGGTAGTGGTTGGTGGAAACATAGTAGATATATATAATGCTAAAGGTAATGCATTCACCTGATGGGCTCAATCTGTCAATTAGTACTACACCAATACCCTACATGGCTCAATTAGATTGAACCTCCCAGAATCAGATGTATCCAATCAAAAGAAACGCCCAAGGTACCTGTATCCATTTAGCTACTGAACTAGCCACTGCCCACTATATGGCGCGCCATTGGTCCTGGTACTCCACCGGCCAAGAGACGCTGACGCGCCACCCGGAACAGACGGAGTGCACAGGAAATTGCGCGGTCCACCACATCACGGGGTCTGGGGAGTGTCTCGGGCCGGAGCATGCGTAGAGCCAGACACGCACCACAGCAGCCATGTTGGAATCAACTCCTTGATAAGATATTGCTCAAGTGCAGCGTTATTTGCTGTTTAAGAAGGTCCTTTTGTCAGCTATTTATAATGGAGGCAGTACACTATTTGTCCGTGCAACATGTAATGCTCTCAGTTTCTTACCATTTCAAAAATGGCCGCTGAAGTGCGCGTATAGGTCTGTGCATGCGCCGGCCCGAAGCGCTCCCCCTGCTCTTTGATGTGGCGGACTGCACAATTTCCTGTACGCTCCGTCTCTTCCGGGTGCCAGGGCACTGTCTCGTACCTGGTGGTGTGCCGGGACCAGTGGCACGCCATATAGTGGGCAGTGGCTAGTTCAGTAGCTAAATGAATATAGGTAACTTGGGCGTTTCTTTTGATTGGATACATCTGATTCTGGGAGGTTCAATCTAATTGAGCCATGTAGGGCATTGGTGTAGTACTAATTAATAGATTGCACCCATCAGGTGAATGCATTATTTTTAGATTTATATATATCTACTATGTTTCCACCAACCACTACCCCTTGAGAAAGCTGATGGCAAAATGCGCATTGGGGTGTGGTGGTGCTCTGACTTGAGGCTGGGACATAATAACATGGTTGGTATTATTACATGCTATTTGATCTGCACGTTCATAGCCATATTGTTAGGCTGTGTGTATAATACTTTTTCATGAATTTTTGCATTTGCACTTTATAATACCTCTCTAAAAGTACTGTTTGCCCTTGCACTTTATTATATTTATCCCGCTGTCCGGTCACCACCCCTATGTGTTTGTTTTTTTATTTTTTTTTAAATTCTTTTGTGTAGCCAATCATGTCTGTAATATGTCTAATAAAATGATGGATGTGTGATTAGTTTGTCATTTACTATTGAACCACATATACTTCTATTGGTGTTCTATTCTACGGTGTATATGGGTTGATTATAGGTGGAGATATTGGTTTGGTGTTTATTACCAAAAATTAATTCAGACCAGACTCCATAGTGTTTTTATACATCAGACCAGACCCCCTTGTCATCTGTCCTTTATCCTGTACTGCACACATATCTTCACTCCCAGGAAACTCCTCACACCAAGGAAAGTCTTGTTAGTCTTGGCATCTGGAGTTAAGATGCATCAACCAGCAAAAAAAACGCTATTCTGGGTTTATGGGAGGCCTCCTTTTTATCTGTAGTCTCTTAGACCAGTGTTCCTTAACTCCAGTCCTCAGGGCCCACCTTACGGTCATGATTTGAGCAGGGGCGGACTGAGAACCCTCAGGGCCCCCGGGCAAAATAAATCAAGGGCCCCCTTACAGGCCCCACCCATGTTCTGCTGCAAGCCCCACCCTTGTCCCGCCTCCATGCCCCACCTCCAGCCACACCCTACACAATCTTTAATAAGATTTCAAAGTTAAAGCGACACAAAAGGCACCCAGACCACTTCAGCTCATTGAAGTGGTCTGGGTACAGTGTCCCTTTTGCAAATCGAGCTGCAATGTTCTAGAGAAACTGCATTGTTTACGTTCCAACAATAAGTCAGCCTCTAGTGGCTGGCAGCCACCTGAGGGCTTCCTGGAGTAAAACAGACCTTTGGTCTGGTATCTGACGCTGGACGTCCTCACACTCTGCATGATGACCTCCAGGGTCAGATTTTTCCCCATAGGAAAGCATTGATTCAATGCTTTCGTATGGGGTGATCTAATCTCAGCGTCCATTAGTGAGCCTCTGTTAGAAACAGTCCCCTCCACCTTGTACTTGTTCCACTGATCTGCTACTTGCGGGCTACGTGGGCATGAGTTCAGTCACTTCGGCGCGTGATCCCGCGAGACCCGTGACCTACAGCAGCGGGTCTCGCGGGATCACGCGCTGCAGGACGGGATTGCGCACTTGAAGTGACTGAACTCATGCCCGCACAGCCCACAAGTAGCGGAACAATTACAAGAGGGGTGGGGAATAGCCAAATTAAAAAATATTTTGAACCAAAAGGTGTGCTTTTGGTGGGTTTTGAACTAATGGTGGTCTGTGGATGACACTGTTGTGGGAACTCTGTGGATGGCACTGTTGTGGGGGCTCTGTGGATGGCACTGTTGTGGGGGCTCTGTGGATGGCACTGTTGTAGGGGCTCTGTGGATGGCACTGTTGTGGGGGCTCTGTGGATGGCACTGTTGTGGGGGCTCTGTGGATGGCACTGTTGTGGGGGCTCTGTGGATGGCACTGTTGTGAGGGCTCTGTGGAGGGCACTGTTGTGGGGGCTCTGTGGAGGGCACTGTTGTGGGGGCTCTGTGGAGGGCACTGTTGTGGGGGCTCTGTGGAGGGCACTGTTGTGGGGGCTCTGTGGAGGGCACTGTTGTGGGGGCTCTGTGGAGGGCACTGTTGTGGGGGCTCTGTGGAGGGCACTGTTGTGGGGGCTCTGTGGAGGGCACTGTTGTGGGGGCTCTGTGGAGGGCACTGTTGTGGGGGCTCTGTGGAGGGCACTGTTGTGGGGGCTCTGTGGAGGGCACTGTTGTGGGGGCTCTGTGGATGGCACTGTTGTGGGGGCTCTGTGAATGGCACTGTTGTGGGGGCTCTGTGGATGGCACTGTGGGTGACACATATATAACACCTTATGCTATATATGTGTCATCCACAGATCCCCCCCATAACAGTGTACCTGTGAGGGAATGACCCCCAATACAGGGTCTGGGGGCCGGAATCTGGTGTTGTAATGACAGCGGGGCCCGGTGCATTCACTGTATTCTATCGCACCGGGCCCCGCTCACTGTAATACTACTAATTTTCATATGTGAACAAGAAGAGAAATCCTCTGCGATCCTCTCCCTCTCTGTACTCACAAACTCAGTAGCAGGCCGGGCGGCAGCGCAACTCACTGACGTCACGCGCCTGCTCCTCCCACTTTATGAATGAAGCAGGCGCGTGACGTCAGTGAGTTACGCTGCCGCCCGGCCTGCCTGCTACTGAGTTTGTGAGTACAGAGAGGGAGAGTATCGCAGAGGATTTCTCTTCTTGTTCACATATTAAAATTAGTATTACAGTGAGCGGGGCCCAGTGCGATAGAATACAGTGAGTGCACCGGGCCCCGCTGCCATTACCACAATTACCAGGCCAGCATAACACATTGTTATTCTGCGGCGGGCCCCCATCCCGGCCGGGCCCTCGGACCATGTCCGAAGTGTCCGACCGGTCAGTCCGCCCCTGGATTTGAGAATATCCCACAGAATGAATACCTGTGGTAAGTCCCGGTGCACTTACACTTATTGTATCACCTGACTAAGGGAATCCTGAAAACATAACTGGCAGGACTATAGTTGAGTCTTAGACATTCCAGGAGAGTGGACAAGTATGGTGTAGTTGCTGGTGGCATCCCGCCCTGATGAGCTCTGACAAGGGCAGATCATTATGTAGGTAAGACTGAGTCTCTTGCTTTGAAACTACTGTTCAAAGTTTTTGCCAAAGATGCTTTTGCCAGAAATGCAGTGCCTGTTTTTTTTCTCAGTGTGTTGTATATTTAGCAATTATATGTTTTCTTATTTAGTAAACTTTTTCTTTTCCAAACACGAGTTCTTCTTCTGAAGTGCTAATGCTGTTACTTTGATGGTTATATATAGATGCATATGAGATGCTTTTACTGTAGCTTTATTTTATGAACACTATTACTGTAACATATCTATTTGATCAACTGTATGAAGAAGTTATGCCGTTTTAGTTGAGCACTGCAGCCTCTTCCTAGGCCAGTGATGATATGTTCATCGGTCACGTGGCCTCGGCACAACTCAGTCCTATTCAAGTGAATAGGCCTGAGTTGCAATACCAAGCACAGCCATATACACTCACCTAAATAATTATTAGGAACACCATACTAATACAGTGTTGGACCCCCTTTTGCCTTCAGAACTGCCTTAATTCTACGTGGCATTGATTCAACAAGGTGCTGATAGCATTCTTTAGAAATGTTGGCCCATATTGATAGGATAGCATCTTGCAGTTGATGGCGATTTGAGGGATGCACATCCAGGGCACGAAGCTCCCGTTCCACCACATCCCAAAGATGCTCTATTGGGTTGAGATCTGGTGACTGTGGGGGCCATTTTAGTACAGTGAACTCATTGTCATGTTCAAGAAACCAATTTGAAATGATTCGAGCTTTGTGACATGGTGCATTATCCTGCTGGAAGTAGCCATCAGAGGATGGATACATGTTCTCATTCTGTTTATGCCAAATATGGACTCTACCATTTGAATGTCAACAGAAATTGAGACTCATCAGACCAGGCAACATTTTCCAGTCTTAACAGTCCAATTTTGGTGAGCTCGTGCAAATTCTAGCCTCTTTTTCCTATTTGTAGTGGAGATGAGTGGTACCCGGTGGGGTCTTCTGCTGTTGTAGCCCATCCGCCTCAAGGTTGTGCGTGTTGTGGCTTCACAAATGCTTTGCTGCATACCTCGGTTGTAACGAGTGGTTATTTCAGTCACCGTTGCTCTTCTATCAGCTTGAATCAGTCGGCCCATTCTCCTCTGACCTCTAGCATCCACAAGGCATTTTCGCCCACAGGACTGCCGCATACTGGATGTTTTTCCCTTTTCACACCATTCTTTGTAAACCCTAGAAATGGTTGTGAGTGAAAATCCCAGTAAC
This sequence comes from Bufo bufo, assembly GCF_905171765.1. Classification (NCBI taxonomy): domain Eukaryota; kingdom Metazoa; phylum Chordata; class Amphibia; order Anura; family Bufonidae; genus Bufo; species Bufo bufo. The sequence continues at coordinate 78,583,276 of NC_053393.1, read as the reverse complement.
TGAGCAGATTGTGAAATTCTCAGACCGGCCCGTCTGGCACCAACAACCATGCCACGCTCAAAATTGCTTAAATCACCTTTCTTTCCCATTCTGACATTCAGTTTGGAGTTCAGGAGATTGTCTTGACCAGGAGCACACCCCTAAATGCATTGAAGAAACTGCCATGTGATTGGTTGACTAGATAATTGCATTAATGAGAAATAGAACAGGTGTTCCTAATAATTCTTTAGGTGAGTGTATATGCAATGGATGACACTGTGCACCGCTTACATACTGATGATGTATCTTGAGGTTACGCAGCTTACACATTTGGAGTTTGCTGTAGTTATGACAGTTATACACTATTGTTCATCACACAGTAGGGTTCATTTACGGAAGACCAGCATTTCACAACCAGTCTTTCGTAAAAATGCAGAGTAAGATGCGGCTAATTGATTATGAGGACCATCTTAATACATTTGTTGCTCCTGTGATGTCCATGTGCCAGAATCTCAAATGTACACCTTGGCATAGATTTCAGTTATAATTTCTGCAAGCTTTCTGGCCTAAGTTTTTGTAAATGTGTTAGGCCAAAGCTTCTCCACCTCTTCCACTAAGCTCTGCTCACATTTTAAAAGCCTGTCAATGGCAGCGGAGAAAGGTAAAAAGTTGCAAAACGTTTTGCATCAAGTGCCATTTGTACATAAACTTGCAACTTTTGTTATGCCAAAAATCAGGTTTTCCTTCTTTTGTAAATGACCCCCAGTGATGCAAACACTAGAATTTATTTTTGTGCAACTCTGTTTAATGCTGGTGACACAACATGAAAAGGTAAATAGTCCTTAAGAATTTTATAATTCAATTTTAAAGAGGTTTTCAAAGATTGTTGAACTGATGACCTATCCTCCGGATCGGTCATCAGTATGTAACGTCTGGGGTTCTGACACCTGAGACCCCGATCAGCTGTTTGAGAAGGCATCAGTGCTCTCAGCTTTGCCTAGGCCATGTGATATCGCATTCATAAGTCACATGGCCTAGTCGCATCTCAACCCCTTTGAAGTGAATGAGGCTAAGTTGCGATACCAAGCACAGCCGCTATCAAATGGACCGTGCTGTGTTTGGTGAACAGAGAGAAGGCCGTGCCGCTACTTCGAGTGCTGTGCCTTCTCACACAGATGATCACCGCGGGTTCTGGGAGTCGGACCCCCACTGATCAGATACTGATGACCTATCTGGAGGATAGGTCATTAATTTGAAAATCTTGAAAAGCCCTTTTAATTAAAATACATATACATTGTGTCAGAAACTTTTGGAGATTCTACTGTATATTTTAACATACAGTAATAGGTTGTATATATGTTAATATGTCTCAATTTAGTCAAAATATGTCAACGACTGCAGTTATTACCAAAGTTCAGTACAAGATATACATAGGCTAGAGATATCTTCTACTTTCTGGAACCTGCAGATGTAGTGCAGAAGGCATGATGCAGTCCCCTTCCCTGAAGTCTGGTTGGTAACACCGCATTCTTCTTCGCTTCATCATTAGTAATTGATATTTTTCATATGTAGCTCTTGACATAACAGGAATTAAAATAGGAGGTGATTCTATTTCAAGAATTTGTAATAATTCCTTCTCTTTAACACATAAATGTGTCCAATATTGGCCAGAGAACACGTTGCTACCAAAACTGTAACAAGATCCTTGAAACATAGACGACGTTTCCATGGAAAAATGAAGTAACGCTCACTACAGCTGTGATGCATTAATGAATAGGATAATTTTTTTTTTTTTTTTTTTTAAAGATCATTTGTGTTTGGTGTGGCTCAGTGGGTCCCAACCAGATGGTTTCCATGAACAAGATGTGACCCCCAGCTCGAGGACTTCTTGCTAGCAGATTACTTCACTTTCTTTCGCTCTGCAATGTCAGATCTTCACGTTAATGCAAGATTTACTGTTACAGATTTATACCTCTCCCCGTCAATCACTCCAGATTCTGCCTCTGATATTAACTTTATTTAGTCCTGTGCAATGTATGGTCGTTTAGAAATTAGCTCAAAATAGTTTACGGGTGTACCGTAAATAGTATTTATGTTCCTCTCCACCGATAGCCCTTGTAGCCACATGTTCTAACAGAAGAGCTGGGATCGGGTGTATTGTCACAAGGGGACACATACAGTTGGGAGCGTGGGTGGTCTCCTCTAAGCTTGTTGGATGTAGCTGAAGGTAAACAGCTTCTCATTTTAATGACTGTAATTTAATCACAATGAAGGTGTTAGTGACAAATATGTTTAGATATCAAAGTAATTGGTACCATGTTTTACAATCATTGCCGTAAACACTGAGAGACCTAACAAGAGGAAAATGGCTTGTTAGGCGACAAAGCAAATAGTTACATAGATGTAACCGTTGTCACATGAAGTTCAGGATCCTCTAAGGCTTGTCTCAAGTCAATGCAAGCTATTTCCTCTAAGGCTACTTTCACACTAGCGTTAATATTTTCCGGTATTGAGATCAGTCATAGGGTCTCAATACTGGAAGAAAAAACGCTTCCGTTTTGTCCCCATTCATTGTCAATGGGGACAAAACGTAACTGAACAGAACGGAATGCTCCAAAATGCATTCTGTTCCATTCTCACATCGGAGAGCATGCTGCTGTTTGCTTTCCATCCTGGGATGACCCACAATGCAAGTCAATGGGGGCAGATCCGTTTTCTCTGACAAAAGAAAATGGATCCGTCCCTCATTGACTTTCAATGGAGTTCATGACGGATACGTCTTGGCCATGTTAAAGATAATACAACCGGATCTGTACATAACGAATGCAGACGGTTGTATTATCAGTAACGGAAGCGTTTTTGCTGAACCCTGCCGGATCCAGTAAAAACGCTAGTGTGAAAGTAGCTTAGAGGGAATGAAGAGCTACTGACACCTGGCACCACTGATGGCCAAAAAAAAGGTTAGTTGAAGAATCCGACTTAGCCGAGTCTCTTTATCTTTTAGCTCCCTTACAAATTCATTGGTAAGGAGGTTCTAATGAAAATATGGAGGTCTGGCATCAACACTATTCATTCACTGTGCAAAGTGTTTCCATCGGGCAAATTGCTATAAATTGCCATACATTTTGCCAGCAAGCTGGTCTACTGTACACATAGACCAGATAATTAGTGTTGAGCGAAGCATCCGAAGCAGGATTCAGTCCGAAGTTTAAGAAAACTTTGATTCTAAACAAATCCGAATTTCCTCACTCTTTGTGGTAATAATTCAGTTTTCTTAAAATGGCGGCTACACGTGTTAAAAAGTGAAAGTTAGTGTAGAGGAGACAAGCCCGGGAAAGCAAGGTCACCCATAATGCCATGTAACCAGCCAATCCGTAGATAGCCGTCCCCTGTGATGTCACAGCCCTATAAACCCTCATCCTGTGCGGTCTCTGCCATTGTCCTGTGAGCTGAGCATAGTGAGATACATGGCAAGTGCTCATGCGCTAAGGACAGTCTTGCTGATTAATAGAAGAGTATTGGAGAGGTGCAGGGGGAGACTTATTCTGCATCAGTTTTATTTATTTATTCCTACATCAGCTGCAAACTAAGATATGTAATTCAGTACCAATAAGATGGCAGCCTTTATTATTGCACTGCCAGCATGCCAATCTATACCATCCAGTCTGCACCTCTTAGCAAGCAAAGAAACAGCACGGGGTCAAACGACTGTATAAATGATCATTCAGCCCTATATTGCCCCCATCGTTGCTGCTTGTAAATGATTAGGAACAAATATTAGTAGGAATTTTCTTTCCTGATTATCGCCCGCTCTCTCAGCCCATGCAAAAGGGCTCTTAGGGATCTGATAGATTTAACAGAATAGAGGAAACTGGAGAAGTAGTTGGTCTGAAACTGACTGAAATGACTATAGAATGTATCATAGGTCATCTGTCCACGCTAAATTCCTATTTCCTTAAACCAGTCATTATTTTTGTAAATTAATAAACTGAGGAGTCAGACAATTTTACTAAAGTCTGACTGTTTTAAAAAGGATATCCAATGATTAATGTTAAAAATGAAAATCCAATATCATGACCGTCTCTTTCTAACAAACTGAGAACCAGCCATGTACCTCACATGGATCCAGAGATCTCACTATCCATTGCTACAATTGCTATGCTAGATTTATTTCAAGCTGGAAGCTTAGGGGTTTGGACTTTCTCAGGAGGCATGTCCTCTCTACTGCAGGTGGTGGCAAATGAAGGATGGAACTGAGAATGTGCTTCCATCTCAGTGAGCTGGACAGAGAAATTAGAAGAAGAGCGAACAGCAGGTGGCGCTATACAGCTGTTTTATTAAATAACTCTGTGGCTATACTACATTTTTAATTATATGCAATTACAAAGTATTCATATCCAGGTGCTGGTTTGAAAAAATGCTGAACATTTTTCATGGGACAACCCTTTTAAGGAAAATTTGACATTTAGAATTTTATTATTAAGTTGAATATAGTCCTTTGAATAGAACCTAATTGCATGTTCTCCAGACCTGGTTGACATACAGCAGCGCGGCACCAGTTGTTGCCATGGCAGATCTGACCTCCTCCTAATGAACCAGAAAATGATTGTGGATTTCGGAGGTACAAACCTTGAAACCTTTACACAGTGACTAATTCTAGCCGGGTTCTTAAGAAAAATGTAAATGCCTTACATCTGGAACAATACATGGTCCAGGATAAATAAAGTACGTCCTGCAACCTTGGATCAATAAACTACTTATCAAAGGCATAATTAACTTCAACCATGACTCAAATAGCACTAACATCAGATACAAACAGAGACTTTGTGAAACAATATATTTATTTTTTCAAAATTCCACTATTTTCCTGCAATGAATTCTTGTCAGGTTCTCTAAGCGAGAGGCCACAGAATTGTTTAATTGTGGATGCATATTTAGGTTGTGTGCGCCAGGTTTTCACTTTATTTAAAATGAGGAATACCGTGCAGACAGGAAGATTGCTCTCGCTATACTGTTCCTGTTCTGAAAGAGCCGGATTATTTTCTGTAGTTACTTGTGATATAAATACCTATGTACATGGGATTTATGGAGGAAAGTTCATCTCGTATTCAAACGACATTCATTGCCTATTTATGAGCAGTGTTTATAGAGTGATAATTGGCTTTTAATTAAGGCAATGGCTTTATTGTCGGAGGGAGGCTATCCTGCTGAAAGAAGTCACTGCCGTTATGAAATACTGTTGGTACTTGGTCAGCCAGCACTCAAGGTTTCCCAGTAGACCATTACCGGGGCATCACACGGCTTAATTTATTACCATAATGTATCTTGACGCCATCTTTTTTACTAATGTCCTATGGTCCAATTCTACTACTTTCATGAAAATTGTAGGCACTTTCAGCAGTGGACAGGCACTGTGACAGGTCTGACTATGCAGCCACTCTGTAGCAAGCCATGATGCACTGTGTGTTCTCACACCTTTCCATCATAGCCAACATCCACTTTTTCACAGATAATTTGTGCTATGATAGTTCTTCCATGGGATCAGATCAGACAGGCTAGCCTTCACTCCTTACTTTCATCAATACACTATGGGCACCCATAACCCTATCTCCAGTTTTTTGGTTGTTCTTATAAGCACTGCATACTGGGAACACACCACAAGACGTAATGTTTGAAGATGCTCATCTATAGATCATCTATCCAAAGTAGTTTGGTTCTTGTCAAGGTCAGTCAGATCCTTACAGTTGCCCATTTTCCTTCTTCCAACATCATCTTCAAGAACTGACCATTCACTTGCTGGCTAATATATTGTATCCCACCCCTCAACAGGCGCTATTCTAACAAGATAATCAATGTCATTTACTTGGTTTTATTGTTACAGCTGAACAGTTTATACAGTTACTGTACATGAAATCAGTATGTATATTTTGAATAGGGGCTCATGTTATGGTTAAAGTGGTTGTCTCATCTCACGGTTACGTAGGCGAAATGAGACTAAACCCTGACCACCAGCTGGCCGGGAAACAGTGCAGCCTTAGTAATAGCGGAATGAGATAGCCCCCTTAATTCAAGCAGTATTTTGGTTAATTTAGGTTAGATTTATCACACCATGGTAGCTTGCCTGTGTTCAACCAAAATGTACTTTGTGTTGTTAGTGCTAGATCTGAACTGTGACGCGTGCACCTCTCACACAATTTTTCTGAACTGTGCATAGGATCATTCATTAGTTGTGTTACTGCTTTGTGCTAATTTATGGGAAGCACCTTTTGATTTTATTACAGCCTTTATTATCAGTCTTTTTGGGTATGAGTCTATCAGCATGGCACATTTTGACTTGGCAAGATTTGCCCACTCTTCTTTGCAAAAACACTCCAAATCTGTCAGATTGCGAGGGCATCTCCTGTGCACAGCCCTCTTCAGATCACCCCACAAATTTTTAATCGGATTCAGGTCTGGGCTCTGGCTGGGCCATTCCAAAACTTTAATTTTCTTTTGGTGAAGCCATTCCTTTGTTGATTTGGATGTACAGTCAGGTCCATAAATATTGGACATTGACCCAATTCTAACATACACTCACCTAAAGAATTATTAAGAACACCTGTTCTATTTCTCATTAATGCGATTATCTAGTCAACCAATCACATGGCAGTTGCTTCAATGCATGTAGGGTTGTGGTCCTGGTCAAGACAATCTCCTGAACTCCAAACTGAATGTCAGAATGGGAAAAAAAGGTGATTTAAGCAATTTTGAGCGTGGCATGGTTGTTGGTGCCAGACGGGCTGGTCTGAGTATTTCATAATCTGCACAGTGACTGGGATTTAAATGCACAACCATTTCTAGGGTTTACAAAGAATGGTGTGAAAAGGGAAAAACATCCAGTATGCGGCAGTCCTGTGGGCGAAAATGGCTTGTTAATGCTAGAGGTCAGAGGATAATGGGCCGACTGATTCAAGCTGATAGAAGAGCAACGTTGACTGAAATAACCACTCGTTACAACCGAGGTATGCAGCAAAGCATTTGTGAAGCCACAACACGCACAACCTTGAGGCGGATGGGCTACAACAGCAGAAGACCCCACCGGGTACCACTCATCTCCACTACAAATGGGAAAAAGAGGCTACAATTTGCACAAGCTCACCAAAATTGGACTGTTGAAGACTGGAAAAATGGTTTCTTGAACATGACAATGAGTTCACTGTACTAAAATGGCCCCCACAGTCACCAGATCTCAACCCAATAGAGCATCTTTGGGATGTGGTGGAACGGGAGCTTCGTGCCCTGGATGTGCATCCCTCAAATCTCCATCAACTGCAAGATGCTATCCTATCAATATGGGTCAACATTTCTAAAGAATGCTATCAGCACCTTGTTGAATCAATGCCACGTAGAATTAAGGCAGTTCTGAAGGCAAAAGGGGTCCAACACCGTATTAGTATGGTGTTCCTAATAATTCTTTAGGTGAGTGTATATACACCACCACAATGGACTTGAAATGAAATGAACAAGATATGCTTTAACTGCAGACTGTCAGCTTTAATTTGAGGGTATTTACATCCAAATCAGGTGAACAGTGTAGGAATTACAACAGTTTGCATATGTGCCTCATACTTGTTATGGGACCAAAAGTAGTGGGACAGAATAATAATCATAAATCAAACTTTTAATTTTGAATACTTGGTTGCAAATCCTTTGCAGTCAATTACAGCCTGAAGTCTGGAACGCATAGACATCACCAGACGCTGGGTTTCATCCCTGGTGATGCTCTGCCAGTCCTCGACTGCAACGGTCTTTAGTTCCTGCTTGTTCTTGGGGCATTTTCCCTTCAGTTTTGTCTTCAGCAAGTGAAATGCATGCTCAATCAGATTCAGGTCAGTTGATTGACTTGGCCATTGCATAACATTCCACTTCTTACCCTTAAAAAACTCTTTGGTTGCTCTTGCAGTATGCTTTGGGTCATTGTCCATCTGCACTTTGAAGCGCCGTCCAATGAGTTCTGAAGCTTTTGGCTGAATATGAGCAGATATTATTGCATGAAACACTTCAGAATTCATCCTGCTGCTTTTGTCAGCAGTCACATAATCAATAAAAACAAGAGAACCAGTTCCATTGGCAGCCATACATGCCCACACCATGACACTACCACCACCATGCTTCACTGATAAGGTGGTATGCTTAGGATCATGAGCAGTTCCTTTCCTTCTCCATACTCTTCTCTTCCCATCACTCTGGTACAAGTTGATCTTGGTCTCATCTGTCCATAGGATGTTGTTCCAGAACTGTGAAGGCTTTTTTAGATGTCGTTTGGCAAACTCTAATCTGGCCTTCCTGTTTTTGAGGCTCACCAATGGTTTACATGTTGTGGTGAACCCTCAGTATTCACTCTGGTGAAGTCTTCTCTTGATTGTTGACTTTGACACACATACACCTACCTCCTGGAGAGTGTTCTTGATCTGGCCAACTGTTGTGAAGGATGTTTTCTTCACCAGGGACAGAATTCTTCGGTCAACCACCACAGTAGTTTTCCGTGGTCTTCCGGGTCTTTTGGTGTTGCTGAGCTCACCGGTGCGTTCCTTCTTTTTAAGAATGTTCCAAACAGCTGTTTTGGCCACGCCTAATGTTTTTGCTATCTCTCTGATGGGTTTGTTTTGTTTTTTCAGCCTAATGATGGCTTGCTTCACTGATGGTGACAGCTCTTTGGGTCTCATCTTGAGAGTTGACAGCAACAGATTCCAAATGCAAATAGCACACTTAAAATGAACTCTGGACCTTTTTTCTGCTCATTGTAATTTAGATAATGAGGGAATAACACACACCTGGCCATAAAAAAAGCTGAGAAGCCAATTGTCCCATTATTTTTGGCCCCTTAACAAGTGGGAGGCACATATGCAAACTGTTGTAATTCCTACACCGTTCATCTGATTTTGATGTAAATACCCTCAAATTAAAGCTGACAGTCTGCAGTTAAAGCACGTCTAGTTAGTTTCATTTCAAATCTATTGTGGTGTGCTGTATAGAGCCAAAAATCTCAGAATTGTGTTGATGTCCCAATATTTATGGACCTGACTGTATGCTTTGGGTCTTTGTCATGCTGAAAGATGAAGTTCCTCTTCATGTTCAGCTTTCTAGCAGAAGCCTGAAGGTTTTGTGCCAATATTGACTGCTATTTGAAACTGTTCATAATTCCCTCTAGCTTAACTAAGGCCCCAGTTCCAGCTGAAGAAAAACAGCCCCTTGGCATGATGCTGCCACTACCATGCTTCACTGTGGGTATGGTGTTACATAGAAACATAGAATGTGTCGGCAGATAAGAACCATTTGGCCCATCTAGTCTGCCCAATATACTGAATACTATGGATAGCCCCTGGCCCTATCTTATATGAAGGATGGCCTTATGCCTATCCCATGCATGCTTAAACTCCTTCTTTGTATATGCAGCTACCACTTCTGCAGGAAGGCTATTCCATGCATCCACTACTCTCTCAGTAAAGTAATACTTCCTGATATTACTTTTAAACCTTTGCCCCTCTAATTTAGTACTATGTCCTCTTGTAGCAGTTTTTCTTCTTTTAAATATTCTCTCCTCTTTTACCTTGTTGATTCCCTTTATGTATTTAAAAGTTTCTATCATATACCCTCTGTCTCGTCTTTCTTCCAAGCTATACATGTTAAGGTCCTTTAATCTTTCCTGGTAAGTTTTATCCTGCAATCCATGTACTAGTTTAGTAGCTCTTCTCTGAACTCTCTCCAAAGTATCGATATCCTCCTGGAGATATGGTCTCCAGTACTGCACACAATACTCCAAATGAGGTCTCACTAGTGCTCTGTAGAGCAGCATGAGCACCTCCCTCTTTCTACTGGTAATTCCTCTCCCTATACACCCAAGCATTCTGCTAGCATTTTGTGCTGCTCTATGACATTGTCTGCCTACCTTTAAGTCTTCTGAAATAATGATCCCTAAAATGGGGTCACTTTTTTGGAGTTTCTACTCTAGGGGAGCATCAGGGTGGCTTCAAATGAGACATGGTGTCAAAAAAAACATTCCAGCAAAACCTGCCTTCCAAAAACCGTATGGCATTCCTTTCCTTCTGCGCCCTGCCGTGTGCCCGTACAGCGGTTTACGACCACATATGGGGTGTTTTTGTAAACTACAGAATCAGGGCCATAAATATTGAGTTTGGTTTGGCTGTTAACCCTTGCTTTAAAACTGGAAAAAAATTATTAAAATGGAAAATCTGCCAAAAAAGTGAAATTTTATCTCTATTTTCCATTAATTCTTGTGGAACACCTAAAGGGTTAACAAAGTTTATAAAATCAGTTTTGAATACCTTGAGGGGTGTAGTTTATAGAATGGGGTCATTTTTAGGTGGTTTCTATTATGTAAGCCTCGCAAAGTGACTTTAGACCTAAACTGGTCCCTAAAAATTGGGTTTTGAACATTTCTGAAAAATTTCAAGATTTGCTTCTAAACTTCTAAGCCTTGTAACATTCCCAAAATGATCCAAACATGAAGTAGACATATGGGGAATGTAAAGTAATAGCTATTTTTGGAGGTATTACTGTGTATTATAGAAGTAGAGAAATTGAAACAAATTTTTACAAATTTTTGGTAAATTTGGTATTTTTTTTATAAATAAAAATATTTTTTTTTTACTTCATTTTACCAGTGTCATGAAGTACAATATGTGACGAAAAAAGTCAAAGCGCTTTAAAATTATCAGCACTTAAAGTGACACTGGTCAGATTTGCAAGAAATGGCCAAGTCCTTAAGGTGAAATAGGGCTGAGTCCTTAAGGGGTTAAAGGTGGAAAAAGTTCTGAAATTATTTATCTTTTTCTCATTTTGTTTACAGCACAGAAACCTGACATTTTAACAGGGGTGTGTAGACTTTTTATATTCACTGTGTATATATATATATATATATATATATATATATATATACACACTGCTCAAAAAAAATAAAGGGAACACAAAAATAACACATCCTAGATCTGAATTAATTAAATATTCTTCTGAAATACTTTGTTCTTTACATAGTTGAATGTGCTGACAACAAAATCACACAAAAATAAAAAAATGGAAATCAAATTTTATAACCCATGGAGGTCTGGATTTGGAGTCACACTCAAAATTAAAGTGGAAAAACACACTACAGGCTGATCCAACTTTGATGTAATGTCCTTAAAACAAGTCAAAATGAGGCTCAGTAGTGTGTGTGGCCTCCACGTGCCTGTATGACCTCCCTACAACACCTGTGCATGCTCCTGACAAGGTGGCGGACGGTCTCCTGAAGGATCTCCTCCCAGACCTGGACTAAAGCATCTGCCAACTCCTGGACAGTCTGTGGTGCAACGTGACGTTGGTGGATAGAGCGAGACATGATGTCCCAGATGTGCTCAATTGGATTCAGGTCTGGGGAACGGGCGGGCCAGTCCATAGCATCAATGCCTTCGTCTTGCAGGAACTGCTGACACACTCCAGCCACATGAGGTCTAGCATTGTCTTGCATTAGGAGGAACCCAGGGCCAACCGCACCAGCATATGGTCTCACAAGGGGTCTGAGGATCTCATCTCGGTACCTAATAGCAGTCAGGCTACCTTTGGCGAGCACATGGAGGGCTGTGCGGCCCTCCAAAGAAATGCCACCCCACACCATTACTGACCCAATGCCAAACCGGTCATGCTGGAGGATGTTGCAGGCAGCAGAACGTTCTCCACGGCGTCTCCAGACTCTGTCACGTCTGTCACATGTGCTCAGTGTGAACCTGCTTTCATCTGTGAAGAGCACAGGGCGCCAGTGGCGAACTTGCCAATCTTTGTGTTCTCTGGCAAAATCCAAACGTCCTGCACGGTGTTGGGCTGTAAGCACAACCCTCACCTGTGGACGTCGGGCCCTCATATCACCCTCATGGAGTCTGTTTCTGACCGTTTGAGCAGACACATGCACATTTGTGGCCTGCTGGAGGTCATTTTGCAGGGCTCTGGCAGTGCTCCTCCTGTTCCTCCTTGCACAAAGGCGGGGGTAGCGGTCCTGCTGCTGTGTTATTGCCCTCCTACGGCCTCTTCCACGTCTCCTGATGTACTGGCCTGTCTCCTGGTAGCACCTCCATGCTCTGGACACTACGCTCACAGACACAGCAACCCTTCTTGTCACAGCTCGCATTGATGTGCCATCCTGGATAAGCTGCACTACCTGAGCCACTTGTGTGGGTTGTAGACTCCGTCTCATGCTACCACTAGAGTGAAAGCACCGCCAGCATTCAAAAGTGACCAAAACATCAACCAGGAAGCATAGGAACTGAGAAGTGGTCTGTGGTCACCACCTGCAGAACCACTCCTTTATTGGGGGTGTCTTGTTAATTGCCTATAATTTCCACCTGTTGTCTATCCCATTTGCACAACAACATGTGAAATTGATTGTCACTCAGTGTTGCTTCCTAAGTGGACAGTTTGATTTCACAGAAGTGTGATTGACTTGGAGTTACATTGTGTTGTTTAAGTGTTCCCTTTATTTTTTTGAGCAGTGTATATATATATATCATAATATATATGTAGCAGTGTTTTAGAATCTGGTAATTCTTCCAAATACTGAACATCTTAACAAACCAGTTTTCTAGCTTAGCTCTGAATCTCATGTTGTGGAAGGAAGTGTAAGCCACAATCTTATAGGGGATCTCAACCACAATTAGAGGCCAAGAAACAGAGTTTCAATTTTGTAACCTCAAAAACATCTTGAAACCAGTGATGGGATGCATTAGTGCAGATTTTGGTGTTTTGCAAAACCATTTTGGTGTCAGAGTTCTGATTGAAGGTAATGGTAAGAATTCTTGCTTTTTTTCCCCTTTGTTTGTAGACAGAGTCTTGTGATTCACTTATCTCTATAGCCCTATGCTTAAAGAGAACTTGTCAGCACTCCTATTTAGTATACAGTATATATTTAGCCTATTTTAGTGTATACTTGTAGTGTATACTGGACGATCAGTCCCCATTGACTTACATTGTGTGTCAGGATTGATCCGTTTTGCTCAGTTTCATCAGAGCACACTAAAATGCTGCAAGCAGCGGAGTGGAGACTGAACTGATGCATTCTGATCGGATCCTTTTCCATTCAGAATACATTAAGGGCAAAACTGATCATTTTTGGACTGCTTGTGAGAGCCCTGAACGGATCTCATAAACGGAAAGCCAAAAACGCCAGTGTGAAAGTAGCCTTATATGTATATAGTTATGGGTTCTGGTTGGGTCACAGCTTGCAGCCTTAAAGGGGTTCTGCACTTTCATTTAACTGATGATCTTTCCTCTGGATAGATCATCCGCTTCTGATCGGCGGGGGTCCGACACCCGGGACCCCCGCCGATCAGCTGTTTGAGAAGGCAGCGGGGCTCCAGCAGCGCTGCTGCCTTCTCGCTGTTTACCGCCGGCCCACTGACGTCACGACTAGTATCAACTAGCGTGGGCGGGGCTAAGCACTGCGGTAAACAGTGAGAAGGCCGCGGCGCTGCTGGAGCGCCGCTGCCTTCTCAAACAGCTGATCAGCGGGGGTCCCGGGTGTCGGACCCCCGCCGATCAGAAGCTGATGATCTGTCCAGAGGATAGATCATCAGTTAAATGAAAGTGCAGAACCCCTTTAATGCTTTTTTCTAAAATTTTAACGCTCCTAGACTTTAACGCTCCTAGACTTTTATGAATAGGTTGACAACTTGGTATTACCGATTGGAAGTTTGTCCCTAGACTCTCACACTGTCCAACTAGTGCTCACAATGATGGATTGTGTAGGAACACTCCCCTTCAACAAGGTGAATATTAACACCTAGTTATAAATTTATTCATACATTTCCAGAAGGAATAAGAGAAGGCACAATAAGGGAAGGTGCTGTTAGTCAAAAATAGAGCTCTGGAGTTATTTCATGGGTAATGCAAGCATTTACTAAAGTAGTTGTTGACAGGTCCTCTTTAAAGGGGTTGTCCGGGTTCAGAACTGAACCCGGACATACCTCCATTTTCACCCTGGCAGCCCCCCTGACTTGAGCATCGGAGCAGTTCATGCTCCGATGCTCTCCTTTGCCTTGCACTAAATCGCGCAGGGCAAAGGCATTTTTTGGAGAGACGGTGACGTACCGGGGCTCTCCATTTGGCTGCCAGGAAGCCCGGTGACGTCACTGGCACTGATGGGCGGGATTTAGCGCTGCCCTAGCCAGTAAAACGGCTAGGGAAGTGCTAAAGCCCGCCCATCAGAACCGGTAACGTCACTGAACACACTGCCGGGCAGAAGTGTGTTATGATAAACAAAAGAGCCCATGCCCTGCGTGATGCTAGCCTCAGGGGGCTGCCTGGGTGAAAATAAGGGTATGTCCGGGTTCAGCTCTGAACCCTGACAACCCCTTTAAGGGGCTTGAAAACCCACTTTTGTCCACTGATGACCTTACAGATCAACTTTCGCCAGTCTCTTCTTGATGAAGACCTATATATGGGTGGATTATCTTTTAGACTACCTTTTAAATGGTGGACCACGGGACCCTGGATTTCAATTTGAATGTTTCTGTTAAGATTCAGCTTTGTCCAAGGCATCGCACTCTGCCAACCAGAATCCTACTCCATACTGACAAGGGGCAAGCAACCCTAAACAGCTGTCTTTGGATGGATTTATGACTTGGCTATTTTCCCTTGTCATGTCTCAAGGATTGTCAAAAAGTCAAACATTGACTCATATGGAGCTCCATCCACTAGTGATGTGGTCCTTTTTCCCTTGGAGAGACCTCTTTGCATAATATCTTCCCATGGAGCATTGCCCGGTCTCCATACACCGCTGGCGAGCCGGTACCTCCCCTAAACTGTGTCCAAGGCATCTCTCTCCAGCCTCAATCCTACTCCATAGTGATGAGTGTCATGCACCTCGAATTAGCTGTCTTCACATGGATATATGGCTTAGCTAATTTCCCATGTCATGTACCAACGCTTGTTAAAAAAGTCAAACATTGACTTATACGAGCCACTTCCAATAGGTGGCGCTAGCGAGATGGTTCTCTTTCTCAGGGAATTATCTCTTTGCTTCATTTTTTCCCATGGAACATTTCCTTTAAATAGTGTAGACAGCACGGCGTGAGAGAAGTAAATGTGAACGTTTTTTACGCTCAGTTCGTCCATGTGTGAACCAGTATACATCCGGGAAGGTTGCCCATGTTAACCCATGTTACTCTTTAGGCAACGCATGATTTTATGCATTTTATGTGGTTTGCATCATTCTTCCAGGCTCATAGACTTACAGTCTGAGGACATGAGCAGCAGGTGCAGCGTACGGTAAGGTGTAGATTGCAGTAGCCGGGATCAGCCTGATCTACAGCTAATGAACTGCAAACAAAAGAGGATTTTGTCACCTGATGTGCCAAAGCACTCCGAAGAGCAGTCATATTTTCTTGGCCGAACGTGTGGAAAGGTAGATAGATTTTTCATTACGCGCATATGGCTGTTACTTCTGGATCTGGTTTACAGAGCAGACATGTCCGACTGTTCATGGTTAGGAACATGAAAAAAAAACCCATATTAAAACATCTTTTTTATATGCAGCATTTGAGTTGATTCCAATGATCTGTTTTTTTTGTGAAACTAGGAAATAGTAATATTTTTCTTTATTCACTGGCTTTACTCCCTCCGATCCTTTGTTCTTTATACAACACATTATTTTAAGTTTTTTTTATGTGTTGTCTTTTTGCTATTTGAGCAGATAGTGTTGATCACACACTATGCTCTTTTCCTGACTTTTGTCTGCTTGGTAAAAGTATTCACAAGAGTTGGCCTATGTATGGAGTCCATTTGTTCTTTACACATAAAAAGTATGTCGAAGTATACGTCTTAAAGTGGTTGTGTCACGAAACATATTTGACATTTTTCAAAGTAGCATCTGAGTCGGGAGCGGATTGGCTATAGATCTTACAGGGAAATTTCCCGGTGGGTCGGTGCACAGGGGGCCGCCTGGGTCCTCCTCTCGGTCGCCCAGTGGAAGTTTTTGGGGATGTATTATGTGCTGCTGGCAGTATTTTGTAATGGGATGTGGTATTTGGCTCTGTTGGGGTGGTATAATGTGCCACAATATGGTATTGCTGGCTCTGCCTTCTGTCAATTTGGACCCAACTACAAAACGGGGCCAATTTTCGTACTTTTTTCAGGGCCACATTAAGTTCCCAGTCCGCCCCTGATCTGAATACTGCATGCAGTGTCAAAGTGGCCCACCAGAGAACCAAAGGATCCTCCAGTGAGCCTAGCCTCTGATACAATAGTGGGTGCCAAAAGTCCAGGAGAAGAAAACTATTTGAAGCTGCCATTGGAACCAATCATTTGCCATTAGGGTCTATTTATTTGAATCAAAACCTGTTAGACTTTATTGATGATGTAGGGGTTGGGCCCCAAGAATAATTTCCTCTGGTGGTCCTAAGGAACCCCAGTTCAACAATTATTGCATGTAATTAAACATTTTGAATAGCCAGTGAGCCATTCAATAAACTGTATCTGTATAGCGCCACCTGCTGTTTGTTCTTTCCCTTATTTTTTTGTCCGTCTCACTGAACTCTTTGAAAGTGCTCAGTTGTAATCTTCAACTGCCACCAGCTATATGTTCTGCTAGAAGCTGTGGCAGTTACAGGGAGAAAGCAGCAGCAGAAAGGACACGCCCCCTGAGCTGCTAGGCTAAAGATAATTTAGCAGAGTAAGTAAAGCAGTGAATGGGGAGATCTCTGGATCCATGTGAGGTACAGGGCTGGTTCTAGCTTTGTTAGAAAGAGATTGTCATGTACTATATGTTGTCTGATTTTTACATCAATCATGGCCTAACCCCTTTAAAGCCTTTAGAGCTGTGTTGGCCAGATGGATGCCCAAAAATTGTCCCTTTTTTTTTTGGTAACTTTTTTTCAACCTTGTCGAACAGCTTATTCATTGCATGTCAATTGAGATATGTTACTAAACAATGCCAGGCCTAGAAAGGTGGAGCGCTGTTTGCGGCAGACCAGAATGTTGTGGATGTTAGTAGTGGCAAAGCGCAGGAAAACATTTCTTTTAAATGCAAGCACTCCATAAAACTGGCATAATTGGATTTGGGAATGTGGCCAGTGTTTATAGCAAGGACGGAAAAATTTCCTCCCAAGGAATACAGTTTTTTTTACATACAATGGTCATCCTAAGGGCTCATTTAGGCGACGGTATGAATGAGTCCGCACATGTCATGCAATTTTTCCGGAAAGGGTGCGTACCCTTTCATTTCAAGGGGGCTGCAAAAGATGCGGACAGCACACAGTGTGCTGTCTGCATCCGTAGTTTTGTTCTGCGGCCCCGCAAAAAAGATATGGCTTGTCCTATTCTTCTCCATAATCGCAAACAAAAATAGTCCATATTATGCAGATCTGCAATTTGCGTACCGCAAGATACTAAGGCCGTTTGGTTGAGCCCTCAGTCATTGTCATTGTGGCACTCTTTAAGTATAGCACCCCCCCCTTTCCTTTTCGACAGGTTTGTCAGATAATCTAATGTGTGGAGAGATAACCTGAATGTCCCTTGACATCTTACATCAGCGTAAATGGAGAATTTGACATTGTTTTATTTCTGCATGGCTAATCCTTTGTCCCCTGGGTAGATAACTTGCTCCCAGAGGTATCTGACAGCAGATCATCTCCCTCCCCTGACCTCCCCATTCACATGTACCTTTGGCCGAGTATGCATGTCATTTCAGTAGCGAGGGGTGGTAAGCCGCGGTTTATCTCTATTAAGAACAAAAAGTTAGCGCATGTTGAAATTCAACATGTGACCTTTCTTTGCCCCCACATCTGTTTTCGGGCTTGAGTCTGGAACCCGCTTAAACATTAGATGGTCGGCCAGTCCCACCGAAATGATCAGGCTCCACGGACATAATTCAATGTTTACTGTATGTAGCCCCTTCAATATGCGTGTGTATAGGGGGAGACAGCTGGCTATTGATAATGTGATGAACTAGAAGACTGTGGGATAATGCTGGAATTAATAAATGTTGGATCAGAGTGAAATAACTACTCACGTAAACTGAGGCTGCATTAACAAAAATTATATACAAATTTTAAATTTTTAGTTTCTCTAATTGCCAGGACACTTGAGACTAAAGGGGCTGCAGTGCTGGTTTGTACTGCTAAGATAGCATTAGGTATAGCACCTTTGTGCAGCATTGAGCCCAATTTCCATCTAGATTTAGATCTGTATCATCAAAGAGGCTCTCAGCTAATCATGATCCCTACTTGTTAGACAGCCTCTTTCTAACATACCTACAACCAGCCCTGTACCTCACATGGATCCCTAGATATCCCCATTAATTGTCCCAATTCCTCTGCTCGATTTATTCCAAGCTAGCAACTCAGGAGGTGTGCACTTTCTCAGGGGGCAACTGCCGTTGGAGACAGTTGAAGGTTGGAACTGAGCACACGCGTCCATCTCAGTGAGCAGGACGGAGAAATTAGAAAAATAGCAAACAGCAGGTGGCGCTATCCAGATACATTTCTATGAAAGTAGCTATCCCACCTTTTTACTAATTTATTACCAATTTTAATGACATGCAATTACAGAAGTTTTTGGAGCCAGGTGCTGGTTTGAAAAATATTGAAAAAAATAATATTTTTCATGGGACAACGCCTTTAAGCTGATCACGGAATATGTGGCCGACACTGACCGCGTTTCCAGGGCAGATCATGGTCGTGTGCATGAGTCCTAATCCAAAACAGGATCTTTAGAGAGATATGCTCTTTTTCGCTGCTCTCCTCTATGACCAAGATATGAAGATAAAAAAATAATGGCTCCCATTTAGTAACTGTGTATATGACAATAGGTCTTTTTATTTTTTTTATTTTTTACAGGACAAGCCCTTTAATTTATCTGGAAAAAATGAAATAAAAATCATCTTCCTTTGGTTCTAAAAATGTCATCTTTGTTTTATTGTTTACTTAGGTGGAGATCCAGGCGTGCTGTGTTTTTTTCCCAAATGACAGTCTGCCGTCTCCAAGCACCATTGTGTCAAACGACATCCCGGGGACGGTGAGAAGTTGGTACCATGGTCAGTCTTCCATGCCGGGAACTCTCGTCATCTGCTTGCCCCATATTAAAATAATGAGCACCGGCCATAAGCATATCGAACCCATTCAAGAGATTCCCTTTGTTGTGCCAAGACCTATAGTGGAAGAAGGTAACGCTGATTTCATTTCCTACTTTTACAGTCACTATCTATATTATCTGTATTTACTGATCTCATAAACCTCTAAGGGCTCATGTACACGACTGTATTTATTTTGCGGTCTGCAAAAACAATCGGGTGACGTCCGTGGGCCGATCTATTGTAAAGTCTCATTCACACGTCAGTGTTTCCACCGACAGCACACGTCCCCATTCATTTTGATGTGTTCATTCAGACATCAATGTTTTAGCACGGATCCATGCTGTATTTTGTCCGTGTTCACTGATCCATCATGCCCATTATAGACTATGGATCCGTGCGGTATTTTCTCCGTCCTTAAATGGCAAAAAGACTGAACTGAAGACATCCTGATACATTCTGAACAGATTGCTCTCCATTCAGAATGCATTAGGATAAACCTGATCAGTTCTTTTTCGGTATTGAGCCCCTAGGACGGAACTCAATGCCGGAAAATAATAACGCTAGTGTGAAAGTACCCTTATTATCCTAGTCTCAATTGATTTTCCTAAAGAATAATAGAAGCGTAGAGAAGTGCGAGTTCTTTGTCTCTTATTATGTAATGTACATCGTGAAATATTATTGCATGGCAGGTGTTACACGTTTTCTGGACTGAATCCCGTTCTTTGCAGCGTTACATCTTGAGCATACAATAACTTGTTTCCATCCCGAGCTCTGTCTACTATTACAGGGCTGGAAGAGGCTGATGTATAACAGCATGGCACCTCCACCCACTGTAACTGGATGGTTTCCATGGGAAAGATGAGCGCTTCCAATGCTTCAGTGTTACAGACTCATTGCATTGTATATACATCTTTTTGTTCATTACCTGCCTTATCTGTGGCCTTTCGGGACACGGCCTAATTTTATTTATTTTTTGTTTTCCCTTCCCTGCTTTCTAAAGTATTTTTAATGGCACTGTTTATTTTACCAAAACTTGTATTGGAAAATGGGAAAAAATGGCAGTTTAGCCAAGGTTTTTCTGCGTTTTGTTTTTGCAACATTTTCTGTGAGCTAAAAATGACATGACAACCTAATTCTGGGGTTTAGTACAATTACAGAAATAAAGTTATATGGCAGTATATATATACTTTTTAGTTTGTTTTCCTACTTTAAAAAAATTAAAACATTTGAAAAAATTTCTTTGCATCCTTGTTTTCTGACAGCCAGAACTCTTTTATATTTTTGTCTACAGAGCTGTATGAGGGTTTGTTAGTTTTTTTGCATTTTTCTTCAGGGCCAACTGTCATTTACTTTTTTTGGGTTACATATGTATGACTTTTTGATCACTTTTATTCACTTTTTGGGAGGATAAGGTGATCCAAAAATTGCAATTATGTGGATTTTTACTTTTTTTTTCCCGTTACGGCGTTCACTGTGCCGGAAAAATATTAATAAATAAAATAATAGTTCAGGCATTTTGGGATGCAGTGATAACCATAATTTTTTTAATTGTTTATTTGTTTCTACGTAAACTAGGTAAAAAGAAGGTAATTAGAATTTTTATATTTAAACTTTTTTCACACATTAAGTAACCCCTAGGGGACTTGAACATACAATCGTTCGATCAATTCTCCTATTTTTTACCATGCATGGTTTACCATTGCAGTCATTGGGAGATTCTCTTATGTACCTATAGCTCCACAGAAACTTCACTGTGGTAAGCCTTGTAGCCTTTAGCATACTTGAGGCAACCAAACAGCTTCCTCTATCTTGGTGTGGGGAAGTCACCCTAGCCCTGGGAACACAAAACTTCTAGTAAAGCTGCCTCAGATGCCATCATTGACAGTGGCATCTGAGGAGTTAATTGACTGGGAGCAGCATCATCGCCAAAAACTTAAACTTTTCCAAAACTTAAATATTGATGATCTGTCCTTAGGATAGGTCATTGATGTCAGATTGGCATGGGTTCAACTCTGAGCTCCCCCACTGATCAGTTGTTTGCAGATTTCCAAACACAGCTTCCTGAATAACTGAATGTCTAATTATTGCAGCTCAGTCCCATTCGTGTAAATGAGAGAGCTGGAGAAACCAAGCACTACCGCTGCACAGTTTGGGGAACCGTGGCTCCTGCAGTGGAAGACGTACCGTTCTGTTACTGTTGACCTATCCAAAAAGTATAGGTCAGCAATATGGCAGTCCCAGAAAACCCCCTTTAACGGCAACAAAAGTAGCCGTCCCTGCCACCCACTATATACTGCTTCACTTACACTCTTCCATTCAATGATCTGCTCATATTTCTTCTGCTAGAGACTACAGTACATTAAGGGTTATGCTACACGGCAACTTTTTTTGTAATAATAGTCACCGGTGTCACAATGCAACATGCTGAGACGTGAGAGTCGCAAATAAAAAATTACTTGGATGGATTTTTTGGAACTGTCGTGTTGCAGCATGTCGCATTGCAACACCATTGCCTATCATTACAAAAAACGTGGCGCGACAAATGTCGCTGTGTAGCCGAACCCTACTGTAAGTGGGATCAAGCAAGATTAATTTTTTGAACCTGGTATTTGCACCTTTTATTAGACCTGTAGGCCTCCTGCACACGACCGTATCCATTTATGTGGTCTGCAAAACTTAGCGGATACCGGCCAAAAGCCTCCCGGCATTTTTCTTTTTCTTGCTCCTTCACAAAGGTCTTATCCTTGTCCTAAAAACCGACAAGAATAAGACATGTTCTATCTTTTTTTGCCGGGCCGTGGAACAGACTTAGGACTTTTGCAGCCCAATTCAGATGAACGGGTCTGGATCTGATCCGCAAGAAACGTGGATCGGATGTGGACCAAAACTACCGCCATATACTTGAGCCCTTAGGTATATCATGCATTACAGTCTATATAGGATATGCCTGCCCTAAACACAAATGTAGTGCAGCGGCTATCATTGCATGACTGCAAGCAGAGATCTTAAAAACTGTAAGGTAACGGATATTTGTTGTATAATGAAAATTCAGTTATACAGTTTCCGAAACACTTTCTGTAGCTTTACCCTTTAGAATAAGAAGCTAATTTGTACACTGTATCACAGCTGAAATCTTATATGTAATATTCTTATTTCATGGTAGGAGAAAGGTAGTTTTGTGATGCAAAATGTCTCTGTGCTGCCTGCACCGTTTATCCTTTTCTGAATGAAACTGCAGTTCAGGGCATTGAGAAATGTTCTCGAGCGTTCGTTCAGCTCCCAGGCAGTTTTTAAAGAAGTGAGTCTGTTCCCCAGCGGAGATTGCCATCTACCATTTCCACCTCTTCATGTTTCCTACATTGTATAATATAGTGAACCCGAGACGATGATAGACAGCAGATAAGCATCACCATCTGACCTATTGCCCCTCACTTGCCGCTTAAAGCTCCCACCATATCCGACCTGTGGCCTTGTGTTTTCAACAAGTTTGGAATGGAATTTGTTAAAACGTAAGTGAATGTGATAGCTTCACACGGAGGACAGGCCTTGACTTCTGGCAGGTTAGTGGCATTACGGTGTTAGCGTCGCCTCTCCTCATCATGTCACTTTACATGTCGGCGTGCTGGAGGTTACTCTAGAATTATCCTGGCTCTTCAAATGGGGTGAAACTACAACTCCCAGCGAGCCCTTAAACCTGCATTAGTTTCTCCACAGGTAAAGGGGGTTGTCTTACAAAAAGTTTTCTACAGTTCTCAAACCAACCTGCTATACAGGACTCCTCTGCAGAACGGGAACGGGACGGATCGGTTTTGCAGCCCATAGATTTCTATTATGACGGAATGAATAACGGAACGCCTCTAAAGGCATTCCGTCATAGAATTGCGTTATGGTCCGTGGTAATGGAATCCGTAACGCAATTTTGCTTTTACCACCAA
Organism: Bufo bufo; assembly: GCF_905171765.1. Classification (NCBI taxonomy): domain Eukaryota; kingdom Metazoa; phylum Chordata; class Amphibia; order Anura; family Bufonidae; genus Bufo; species Bufo bufo. The sequence goes on along the minus strand of NC_053393.1, from coordinate 78,560,266 downwards.
ACGAAGCGTGGACGAATATATGAAATTCGCTCATCTCTAATGATATCTTTAGCTACATACCCATGCTGATTATTAAACAGTTTGTAGAAGTGGCTTCTTTCATTTTACATTATGGAACTAACATTAGCAAATCACTGAAAACAGAATGAAATGTATGCAGGAAAAGATCCTAATTACTGATAGTAGGGCAGGTTACAATACCAGCAGAATGCACACTGGGGGGTGGGGGTCGCTCCTAAATAAGACTTCACACTGTTACCTGGCTAGCAGCCTATGGGTCACATCCATACTTAGATCAGGCATCAAAGTAAACCACACAGCTCACCTATATGGGGGGTGTATGAGTGGATGTCCTACAGTGTTTTACACCTGGATGACCTGCCTCTTATAACATTGGGGCTTGACTGTATCCTGCTGGAAACTGGTGATTTAAAGGGGTTGTGTCACTTTAGCCATTTATCATGTAGACAAAATTAATACAAGGCACTTACTAATGTATTGTTATTTTCCATATTGCCTCCTTTGCTGGCTGGATTCATTTTTCCATCACATTCTACACTGCTCATATCCACAGTTACGACCAGCAGTGGTGGTCGAGCTTGCACATTATAGGAAAAAGTGCCGGCCTATTTGGTAGCTGGGCCTGTGGGAGAGCACACAGGCTGGTGCTTTTTCCTACAGTGTTCAAGCACGGCCACCGCTGATGGATTACAGGGTGGTCGTAACCATGGAAACCAGCAGTGTGTAACATAGTTTATAAGGCTGAAAAAAGACATCTGTCCATCCAGTTCAGCCTGTTATCCTGCAATAATGTGATGGAAAAATGAATCCAGGAAGCAATATGGATAATTACAATACATTAGCAAGTGCCTTGTATTATCTTCCTCTACATGATAAATGTTGTTTGCTGTAACCTTCCCTTGTAACAGCGCGGGTCAGTGTATCAGTGGTGCTATATGTTCTGAATGAACATTAAGACGTTGATTATGCAGTTGAATTCCAACTATGTTGCATAACTTTTTACATGGTCAAAAACACTCGGCTGAGTCAATTAGTTTTTTTGATCATCTATACATTTTATTATTTTTTCGCTAATTAAAACAGCAATTATCTAAATATAGAAATTTACATTCCAGATTGGATCAACTGGTGTCATTATAGTCAATTTTCTTCCTAAGGTATCATTTGGAACCTGGCAGACACTTTCTGGAGTTATGTAGCAAATGATTGCATCAGACACATTTTTTCAATATTTCGGTTACTCCTACCAGTTCAGGCATAGAAAGCTATATCCTTCTCATGTAGTAAGCATTTTTAGGCTAACTCTACTAACCAAGTCTAGTGAATATGGATCATGTGGGCTTTATTCACCAACGTGAAGAACAGGATACGCAAAGTCTTCATTATAGCTTGGACTCAGAAAAAACAGGTCCCCCTCACTTTCCTTGCATTAAATATCAAAAAGGCTTTCAATTGTCAGTCCTGGAACTATTTGTTCAAGGTTATTTAGAAATTTGGATTCCAGGGCCCCTTTCTGGAGGCATTATGAACTTTTTACTCTTAACCCTCTGCCTTTTTAAAATTGCCCTCTTCTTCATTTCCTATCTCGATAGGTAGAGGTACCAGGCAGGCCTGCCCTCTCTCACCACCGCTATTTGCTTTAGCTCTGGAACCTTCCCTAATTTAATTAAACACAGTTGAAACATCTCTTGTGTAACAATTGGCTTCCAAGAATATAAGGTAAATCTATTTGCAGACAACTTACTGCTGACCGTACCTAAACCTTTGACCTCCCTAACTAATCTTTGCAGTGTGTTTTAGTAAAATAAAGAGCCCTTGCCCTGCGCGATCCTGCGCAGGGCAAGGGATAGCATCGGAGCATGAACTGCTCCGATGCTCAAGTCAGGGGGGGCTGCCTGGGTGAAATTATGGGTATGTCCAGGTTCAGCTCTGGACCCGGACAACCCCTTTAAGGTAATAGAGCTGAACTTTGGTTTCAATACACGTCTCGCAGTCAACTTATTTCTTTCGCATATGGGTTCCTTGTGGAGAAATGCCCTGGGGGACCCACTGGCTGGATTGAAAAAGAAGTTGGAAGTAGATGTGGACCCATTGACCTCTACCCAGTGGCAATCTATACTGGAGAATACTCCCACTCTGTCTCTTAGTGCGGCACAACCCGATCACAGGTATTCTTTCTGCATAACTCCCCAACTGTTGTATAAGATGGGAGTTAGATCCGTTGCCCAGTGCCCTTGGTGTACAGAACCTGTACAGACCTTTATCATATGGTATGGTCATGTGGGGGACTAAGTATACCATGGACTTCAGTGTTTGATCTTCTAGATAAACTACATATTATTGTAATTTCCAGAACTCCCTTGGTTGGACTTTTAGGTTATGTTGAGGACCTGAAAGTTACCGAGGATCAAAAGCTGGCAATCGCTAAAATTCTGGTGAATGTCACCATGTCTGAAAGCACAAAAGCAAAAACAAACACAATGTAAGAGCACTCTGCAGACACAAATAACAAATTATATACAATAGTGCCATACTCACTATAGAACATATACTAGTGCTAACGCTATGCTCATTATATAAATGTAAGATTCTTGGCAGGTTCCACATGCATGCTGAGCCCACACTGTATTAAACCTCTTTTGGTGCCACAATGGCCTCCATTAAATTCGGGGAATGCAGGTTCCACATGCATGCTGAGCCCACTCTGTATTTTATCTCTCCTGGTGCCAAATGGCCTCCAATGAATACAGGGAGAGACGGCTTCAGCGTTATACTTGCACTAATTAAAATCAGCCTGTGGAACAGACAGGTTAGTTAGGAGTGCACGACCAATTGAGACAGCCACATCTCCAATGCAGACTGCAAAGAAAAAAAGGGGGGTTATTGAGCACAAATCAATGCGTCGGTGCATGTAGCCATGGCTTTAGGCACAAAAGCAAAATCAAACACAATGTAACAAATGTATTTGGCAAGAATCTAACATTTATATAATAAGCATAGCACTAGAACTAGTATATTTTCTATCGTGAGTATGCCACTATTGTATATATTTTGTTATTTGTGTTGGCAGAGTGCTGTTGCATTGTGTTTGTTTTTGAATTTTTACTGTTCTGAAGCACAGACCCATACCAACAGAATTTAAGTCTAGATTACTCCTCACATTCTATTCCATCCAGATGTGTAGAGTGGTTCATTTCAAGTTTTCTCTACAATCTAGGGATTCTCCCCTTTTTTTAATCCATCGTTCCCTCCGGTTATGGTGGTTTCAGTTTTCTCCTGGTGAACCTTAAAACCACATGACATGATTTCCTTACAGAGTTACGTTCTAAATACGCCCTCACACCAAAGGGTTCAGACTCGCACAGATAATTTCCTATTGGTGATCTAATATCTAAATCGGTTTCTTTGGTCTCTTATACCCCATTTGAGAAATTCCTTTTATATTCCCTTGGAAGGGTGGACCTATTAATACTGCTATATGTAGGTGACACTGGTGGAGACATCTCTCAAAGTTCTACATAGACCCTATTTGGTACCGGAGCATCTCCACTGTATTTACCCTTGAGTCTCGCAGCTTTGTTTTAAAGGCTGTAATGAAGTTGAATCTATGTACCACATCTGGTGGGCATGACTCACTGTGGGCACTTTTTGGACATCCATCTGTTCTATCATCTCCGATGTTTTGGTGCCTCATTTCTTAAAATACCTTTGGTTGTTTTTTAGGGGACAGAGCCCTTGGCATGAACTTTGCCCCATTTAAACTAGTGGGTTAATGGTGAACTCCAAACTTTTTAATACCCAAAGTTAAACACTGACTTGATAAAATTACAGTTTTTGAGAAGATTGAGGCGATTCAGGGTGATGTAGTTGATCATTATCTAAGGGTGTGGCGTCCTCCCATTCTGCACATTTAAATCACTATATTGCTCTTTAAGGACCCAGTGGGTTCTCCTCCCTTTAGATAGTCTTGCCCTGCCCAGATTTACTCATGTTTTCTGCTCACTAGTTGTTTTATTTAGCTGTTTTGATGTATTCATGTTTTCTTTTCTTTACTCTTTGCCTTACTTAGACTGTTACTCATCGATCTCTTCGTGCTTGCGGCTAATTCCCATTCACAATTTAGCATAATGTTGGATTGATTTTCTCCAATAAAAAAAAATCGTTAAAAGTAAAATGCATACAGCATAGTACAGTCGTGGCCAAAAGTTTTGAGAATTACATAAATATTGGAAATCAGTTCTGTGTCATGCCAACAGTAAAGCATCCTGAGACCATTCATGTGTGGGGTTGCTTCTCATCCAAGGGAGTGGGCTCACTCACAATTTTGCCCAAAAACACAGCCATGAATAAAGAATGGTACCAAAACACCCTCCAACAGCAACTTCTTCCAACAATCCAACAACAGTTTGGTGAAGAACAATGCATTTTCCAGCATGATGCAGCACCGTGCCATAAGGCAAAAGTGATAACTAAGTGGCTCGGGGCCCAAACGTTGACATTTTGGGTCCATGGCCTGGAAACTCCCCAGATCTTAATCCCATTGAGAACTTGTGGTCAATCCTCAAGAGGCGGGTGGACAAACAAAAACCCACTAATTCTGACAAACTCCAAGAAGTGATTATGAAAGAATGGGTTGCTATCAGTCAGGAATTGGCCCAGAAGTTGATTGAGAGCATGCCCAGTCGAATTGCAGAGGTCCTGAAAAAGAAGGGCCAACACTGCAAATACTGACTCTTTGCATAAGGGTCCATTCACACGTCCGTTTTTTCTTTCCTGATCTGTTCCGTTTTTTGCGGAACAGATCTGGACCAGATCTGGACCCATTCATTTTCAATGGGTCCTGGAAAAAAGCGGACAGCACAATGTGTGCTGTCCGTTTCCGTTGTTCCGTTCCGCATGTCCGTTTAAATATAAAACATGTCCTATTCTTTTCCGCAAAATTCGGATCCTGGTACAATACAAAGTAAGTGGATCCGCAAAAAACGGAAGACATTCGGATGTCATTACGTATGTCATCCGTTTTATGCGGATTCCGTTCCTGGAAATTACATTTTAATTATTTTTTATTTATTTATTTTTTCAAAGAAATCCAAACAACTTTATTTGCTTATTGAAATTTATACATGTTTCCGTTTTTTTGCGGATCCACAAAAAACGGATGACATACGGAAATATTTTCAGGAACAACGGATCCGCAAAAAACGGACCGAAAATCGGGATATAGAAAAATACTGACGTGTGAATGTAGCCTAAATGGAATGTAATTGTCAATAAAAGACTTTGAAACGTATGAAGTGCGTGTAATTATATTTCACTACATCACAGAAACAACTGAAACAAAGATCTAAAAGCAGTTTAGCAGCAAACTTTGTGAAAACTAATATTTGTGTCATTCTCAAAACTTTTGGCCACGACTGTATATGCACTTTACATTATCCTCTTTTATTGAAAAAAATTGTCAAATATGCTTTTAAATACAATTAAAGGAATATTCTCATTCTGCTCATATATTTAGGCCTTAAATGCCTGCAATATGTGAGTTCCATTTCTAGTACTTAAGACACCCCTTTTAGCAATTCAAAGAGGACTCTTTCCCCTTTAACCCCTTAGTGACCAAACCTGTTTGGGCCTTTATGACCAAGCGTTTTTTTCTTCCTTTTTTTATGGTCTCGTTCCAAGAGCTATAACTTTTGTATTTTTTCATCTATATAGCTTTATGAGGGCTTGTTTTTTACGGGACAAGTTGTAGTTTTTAATGGCGCCATTTTGGGGTACACATAACTTTCTGATTAACTTTTATTGACTCTTTCTGGGAGGGAGATGGGGAAAAATAGCAATACTGCCACTGCGTTTTTACATTATACATTTTTGGCATTCATCTTTCGGTATAAATAACATAATATCTTTATTCTCTGGGTCAGTACGATTACAGTGATAATAAATACTTATAATTTTGTTTACGTTTTACTACTTTTTTTGCAATAAAACACCTTTTATTAACCAAAAAAATGATTTTGCATTGCCACTTCACAAGACCCATAACTTTATTTATTTTTTTATATGGAATTGTGTGATTTTTGAAAGACGACTTGTATTTTTCATTGGTATGATTTTGGAGTAAATGCCGCTTTTTGATCGCTTGTTATTACGTTTTTTTTCGGTGGAAACTAAGAATAATTTCAAAATTCTGTCTTTTTTCTTTTTTTTTTTTTTTACGGCGTTCACCATAGGGGATAATTTATGTAATATTTATGTAGTCCCGGTCGTTACGGACGCGGCAATACCAAACATATGGGGGATATTTTCTTTTTGCAATTTTTTTCATTGAAAAGCGTATTTTCAATGGAAAAAAAAAGCATATTTTTTTTATTTTATGGAATTTTTTTTATTTAATAAATGTGTATTTTTTTTCTATTTTTTTTACTACTTAATAGTCCCACAAGGGGACTATAATATACAGTATTTTGATTGCTTTTAAAATGTAATGCATTATCTCTATAATGCATTGCATTTCAATAGCAATGCTATTCAAACATTGACCAGCAGGCTGCGCCAGAGAGGCACAGCCTGCTGGAGGTAACGGAAGACAGGCTCGGGGCCCTGATCGGAAGCATGGTAAGCTTCCCAGCACATCAGCACCCCGCGATCGCATTTTCGGGGTGCTGATGGGAGGCAGAGGGAGTCCGCTCCCTCTGTCACCACTTTACATGCAGCGGGCGCCATTGCGCCCGGCATGTAAAGGGTTAAACAGCCCGGATCAGCACTCCTGCCGGTCCGGGCTGTTAGAGCAGGGACCCGGCTCTCATGTGAGAGCCAGGTCCGCGCTCCCCGCTGCACGGGGGACCTGTGCAGCGCTTATACTGGGCCGCCATAAAAACGCGGCGGCCCAGCCTCAGGCCCCTTAGTGACCGCCGTAAAAACACATATGGGTGGTCACTAAGGGGTTAAAATTAAGAGAGTTTTTATGCTTGTGCTCCCTTAAAGGGGTTTTCCGAGATAATATTATTGATGACCTATCCTCCTGATAGGCGGGTGTCTGACACCCCGCCAATCAGCTGCTTAAGGAGAAGGCCACGCTCTGTGCCAGCGCAGCCTTCCCTTCATTGTTTACCTGCTCACCATCGACATCGCAACGGTGAACAGGTGTAATTACAAGAAGACCACCCATTCACTTCAGTGGGATGGCTTGTTCCTATACTGTGCACTTGGTAGTCCAAGACACTCCCTGATGCCCTTGGATTGGCCACCATTGCTCACGTGAACCTTGTTGGCCAATCCAAGAGCAGGGCTGGACAAGTAGGTAGTTGTTTGAGGTACATGCACAGTGTGTACCAGATAGTCTGAGAAGTGGTGCAGGCTGAGAATTAGAGAAACTGCAGCTAAAAAGATGAAAAGGAGCACACAATGTAAGTGTTCAGTTTGTTCCCCAGTTAATGTGATTTTCTTTTTTTTCTTGAACTGGAGGGGACACGTTAAGGATGGATCCTAGTAACTATAGTTAACCACTGCCAACAGGCATTTATGACATACCCTTATGTCCAAGATTTTGCTATTGATGATCTATCTCGAATAAACCACATATCTTTCAACTTCTATGGAGTGCTACCTCAACTTCCTACTTTGGATTATCCTCAGTATAGGTCATCAACATCAGATCAGTGAGAGTACGACTCTGGGTACTCCCACCGTTCAGCTGTTTAAAGAGGCTGTGGTGCTCTGATCTCTTCCTTAGCCACTAATGTCACGTTCATCAATCACATGGCCTTGGTGCAGCTCAGTCCCATTCACGTGAATTAGGCTGAACTGCAATATCAAGCACGGCTGCTATTCATTGGACTGCACTGTGCTTGGCAAGCTGCGAGGAGGCAGCGGTGCTCACCGGAACACCACAGCCCCCCGCAAAAAGCTGGTCGGTGGTGGGTTCGGGGAATCGGGCCCCCGCCAATCTGATTTTGATTACCTATCCTGAGGATAGATCATTAATATTAAATATCCAGAAACCAATTTAAATGAAATCTAATGGGAATACCCTGTTGAATAAAACAAATACCAGTCAAAAGGACCTCCTTCTATATAGGTTTTGACTATTGAAGTCCATGGGCGCGTCCCATTTATGCTTTATGTGAATGCATGCGATTTGTGCATTGTATGTGTAGGTCTATCTATCTCAAAGCTATCTATTATCTATCTATATACAGTGCATATACAGTATCTCACAAAAGTGAGTACACCCCTCACATTTTTGTAAATATTTTATTATATCTTTTCATAGGACAACACTGACATTTTGATACAATATAAAGTAGTCGGTGTCTGGCTTGTATAACAGTGTAAATTTGGTGTGCCCCCCAAAATAACTCAACACACAGCCATTAATGTCTAAACCACTGGCAACAAAAGTGAGTACACCCCAAAGTGAAAATGGCCACATTGTGCCCAAATATAAATATTCTGTGTGGCCATTGTTATTTTCCAGCACTGTCTTAACTCTCTTGGACATGGAGTTCACTAGAGCTTCACAGGTTGCCACTGGAATCCTCTTCCACTCCTCCATGACGACATCACAGAGATGGTGGATGTTACAGACCTTCCGCTCCTTCACCTTCCATTCGTGGATGCCCTATAGATGCTCAATAGGGTTTAGGTCTGGAGATATGCTTGGCCAGTCCAGCACCTTTACCCTCAGTTTCTTTAGTATGGCAGTGGTTGTCTTGGAGGTGTGCTTGGGGTCGTTATGTTGGAATACTGCTCTGCGGCCCAGTTTCCGAAGGGAGGGGATCATGCTCTGCTTCAGTATGTCACAGTACAGGTTGGCATCCATGGTTCCCTCAATGAACTGTAGTTCCCCACAGCCGGCAGCACTCATGCAGCCCCAAACCATGACATTCCCACCACCATGCTTGACTGTAGGCAAGGAAAACTTGTCTTTGTACTCCTCACCTGGTTGCCGCCACACACTCTTGACACCATCTGAACCAAGTAAGTTTATCTTGGTCTCATCAGACTACAGGACATGGTTCCACTAATCCATGACCTTAGTCTGCTTGTCTTCAGCAAACTGTTTGCGGACTTTCTTGTGCATCAACTTTAGAAGAGGATGACAGCCATGCAGACCAATTTGATGAAGTGTGCGGCGTATGGTCTGAGAACTGACAAGCTGACCCACCACCCCTTTAACCTCTGCAGCAATGCTGGCTGCACTTATACAACTATTTTGAAAAGACAACCTCTGGATATGATACTGAGCACTTGCACTCAACTTATTTGGTCGACCATGGTGAGGCCTCTTCTGAGTGGAACCTGTCTTGTTAAACCGCTATATGGTCTTGGCCACGGTGCTGCAGCTCGGTTTCAGGGGGTTGTCGATCTTCTTAAAGCCTCGGCCGTCTTTATATAGAGCAACAATTCTTTTCAGATCCTCATAGAGTTCTTTGCCATGAGCTGCCATGTTGTACTTCCAGTGACCAGTATGAGAGAGTGAGAGCGATAACACCAAATGTAACACACCTGCTCCCCATTCACACCTTGAGACCTTGTAACACTAACAAGTAACATGATACAGTCCTGATCAAAAGTTTAAGACCACTTGAAAAATGGCAAAAAAAAATATTTTACATTGTTGGATCTTAACAAGGTTCCAAGTAGAGCTTAAACATGCAACAAGAAGAAATGAGAGTGAGACAAAAAAAAATTTGAGCATTCAATTAATTGAAAATAACGATTAAACTGAAACAGGCTGTTTTCCAGCTGATCCAAATTTTAGGACCACATGCCTTTAAAAGGCCAAATCTGTGCAAAGATGTGGATTCATTGTCATTTTCTGTCAGGTAGTCACACGTTGTGATGGCAAAGGCAAAAAAAACACTCCCTTTTTGAACATGGTCGGGTTGTTGAACTGCATAAGCTGGGTCTCTCACAGCGCGCCATCGCTGCTAAGGTGGGACGCAGTAAGACAGTAATTTGGAATTTCTTAAATGATCCTGAGGGTTATGGAACAAAAAAGTCAAGTGGAAGACCCAAAATAATTTAATCAGCACTGAGCCGGAGGATCCAATTGGCTGTCCGTCAAGACACTGGACGATCCTCGACCCAAATTAAGGCCCTTACTGGTGCTGACTGCAGCCCCATAACCATCAGACGGCATCTGAGACTGAAGGGCTTCAAAAACAAAAAACGCCTTCAAAGACCTCGTCTCCTTGAACGCCACAGAACTGCTCGTTTGGACTTTGCAAGAGAGCACCAAACATGGGACACTCAAAGGTGGAAGAAAGTTTTATTCCTGATGGTTTCCAACGTTACTGGCATGACAAGCAGATCCCACCTGAGATGTTTTCTACGCGCCACAGTGGAGGGAGCGCCATAATGGTCTGGGGTGCTTTTTCCTTCAGTGGAACAATGGAGCTTCAGGAAGTGCAGGGGCGTCAAACGGCCGCTGGTTATGTCCAGATGTTGCAGAGAGCATTCCTCTTGACTGAGGGCCCTCGTCTGTGTGGTAACGACTGGGTTTTTCAACAGGACAACGCTACAGTACATAATGCCTGCAGGACAAGGGACTTCTTCCAGTAGAATGACATCACTCTTTTGGCCCATCCTGCGTGTTCCCCTGATCTAAATCCAATTGAGAACCTTTGGGGATGGATAGCAAGGGAAGTTTACAAAAATGGACAACAGTTCCAGACAGTAGATGGCCTTCGTGCGGCCGTCTTCACCACTTGGAGAAATGTTCCCACTCACCTCATGGAAACGCTTGCATTACTGAGTTCATGTTTGGAAGTTGGATTTCTGTTTTGAGGGGGGATTTAGTTTTTTTTTGGAGGTGTGGTCCTAAACTTTTGATCAGCTGAAAAACAGCCTGTTTCAGTTTATTTGTTGTTTTCATTAAATTGAATGCTCAAAAAATGTTTTCTCACTCCCATTTCTTCTTGTTGCATGTTGAAGCTCTACTTGGAACCTTGTTAAGATCCAGCCATGCTAAATATGATTTTTTTTCCATTTTTCAAGTGGTCTTAAACTTTTGATCAGGACTGTACCAGGGAGGGAAAATGGCTAATTGGGCATAATTTGGCCATTTTCACTTAGGGGTTTACTCACTTTTGTTGCCAGAGGTTTAGATATTAATGGCTGTGTGTTGAGTTATTTTGTGGGCACGACAAATTTAGACTGTTATACAAGCCGTACACTGACTACTTTATATTGTATCAAGTGTCAGATCTTCAGTGTTGTCCCATGAAAAGATATTATTAAATATTTACAAAACTGTGAGGGGTGTACTGACTTTTGTGAGATACTGTACATACAATGACCATATAGCATGCATAGCATAACAGGAGGATTGTTAGAGACAAAACAGCTAACATTTCTAGTGTTCATATACAACAGGTGTGCACAGACATGTTGATCAGCTTTTGTATATTGGTTTTCCTGGTACGACACTTAAGTCTATGCAGTGTAAACGTGGAAATCCGCACTTTCTGTGACCACTTAACTTCAAGGTGACATTATTATGTTTTCAATTACCTATTCTATCTCAACATCCTGTATACGGAGGCCAGATTTTCCCTTATGTCCTTTTATTTTTTTGTATCAAGGAGATCAAAGAATATCTTTACTATTAAAATCACATATGAGAAAATTTGTTTCCTTTCACACCCAGAAGTCAGGCCTTGCGCCTGTTTCCCCTTTGAAATATGACTGTAAAAAGCCAACGTGTCTTTCAAGTTAAGACTTCAGAACGGGGCAGCGAGGAGGATCTTGCTAGATGGACGACCGATAAGCAAGTAGCAGCTTAAACATTTCATCTCATTTTGAATCGGGCAACTCAATCTTCTCTATAAAGAGAGAAATTTCCCCTTGTTACGATAGGCTAAATCCTTTTATAAAAAGTTTATTTTTATAGTGGTTTGTGCACTGGGAATAATGCCAACCAAATGTTCACATAATCCTGATATTTTCAATTCTTTAATGTAGCTGACGCCGTTCCTTCATGCCGGAACTCTGCCTTATTGAGACAATTATGGTACAAGTTTTAAATCATTCAAGGTGATTTTCCTCCTCTCTTCTTTGTACATATGGTTATCTGTCATGAAATGTTATAGGATAATATTTTACAGTTTTTTTTTTTTTTTCCCTGAATAACTCCGTGCATGGATCAGGGCATACATCCGATCTTAAGATCTTTCTTTCAAACATTTCACAGTACAAAAAACGCCATTAGACTTTGCCTTTCCTGAGGGAAAATCTATATAAAATAATGATTTGATAAATCGCCTGTTCCATCGTCATGTAATGGAATGCACTGTTTTTTCTTTTTTTTTCTTTGCCCTAATATAGCCCCTGTTGTTTGGCAGTATAGCTTGGCTTGTTTTCTCTCTCCAAAGCAGCAAGTGCAGAATTAGGGTCAAGTCTTCTTGCAGCTTCCGACACGTGACATTAATTCCTTAATCTCAGGCGGAGGCATGATATCATGGAAATAGCGTGTGTTGTGTATGGAACACGTTTCTATGTTCTGCCATCAGACTAAACTGGAGCAACGAGAACAATTTTTATTTAATTGTCCTCCTCGTTTGTTTGTGTGCAGGGTTATTGCCCATTTTTTTTTTTAGGTTTTTCAGAAACATTTGCTTAACAATGGCAATGTAACAATCTAATAAAGTCCGCCAGCTGTCTTGCATACATTTGTGTATCAGTTTCCCATGGTTTTTTAATGTCTTTGATATAAAAAAAAATTAACAAAATGAACCCTTCTCTTCCCCAACATCTGCCATCGGAAAGCCCCCATACGTACATTAGATGGTTGGTTGGTCCTACTAATATGGCAGTTTGGGACAACATATATCTAACATGTATGGCCAGCTTTGGGCGAGTTCAGTGCGAGAAACTCGCAGCGTGTGTCATTGTGAGGTCCCATTCTGACCTCTGCTCCTCTTCCTTGCATTATGTCAGTATAATTCCGAAGATTTCAGATCTCACAGGGACACACAGCCTTATAAATCGTTATAATGCTGTGCAATCCTGTCAGAGGAGCAGAGTTTAGAAAGAGAACTCACACTGCCACACGCAGAGAGTTTCTCACATTGAACTCGCTAGTTTGTGCTTTTCCTGCTTTGGAGCCGACAACCCCTGGGGTCCTAACATGTGCCACTGAACATAAATAATCCCACTCACCTATCCACAGTTTTCCTCTGCTCTGTTTCCATCCCGCTTCCAATTCTTGCAGGACCAGAAAGCGACTTGGTCTCATGATCGCTGCGGCCAATCACAGGCCTTAGTATTCACAGTATCTTCAATGATAAATCACAGCAATCACTTACAGTTCCAACAGCTGAGGCTTGTGATTGTTCGCAGGGCCAAGCTTTTTCATGGTCCTGCAGGGACTGGAAACAGCTGGGAACCGCAGAGAATTCAGTGGGATTTTTTATGCTCAAGGGAACAGGTTAGGACTCCAGGGGTCGTCTTCTCCAAGGCTGGACAACGCCTTTAAGACTTGTTCTGATAAAATAATGTGTCTGAGCTCTTTCTTGACCTTTTCAGGCTGAAAGATTAATAGTAATCTCACCTACCTTGGATATCGGGTGACCTGAAAGGTGGTGTACTTGTTTATCAATTGGGATTCCAATGGTTAAATTATAAATGTTACATTCTTAAACTTTACATTTTTATTGTGGCAAAGCAAGTCTCTGAGGGAGTCCCTATGTGCATGTACCCTTTACAGCAACAGATCTGTAATACTTGAGGAACCATATTCTCCATTAGAAGTGATGCCTCTAGTAGAGCATAACATTGTAATATGTCATGGAGGAAAAACTTTGCTGTTTCTGTGTAAGTCAGTTGTTTAACATGCACCCATATCATTTTATGGATGCCATATTACAGGACAGTGCTGTGGAGATCCATAATACAGTAATGTACATGTGACCTACGTGCCATGTGTATATGGAGATGTGGAGGGACATATCTATGATATTTATTAACATTCTCTAAATTATATTTGTGCGAGTTAAGCCGGGGACAGACATCTCTGACAGCAGCCTGTATTCTGCAAGAATGAAGGATTCGGCATCTTGAAATCCTGCATTGCCAATCCCTCTTTGCCCCCACCTGCAGCTGTCCCCGTGCACAGACTGACATCAGATCCCACCCAGCGGTTTATGTCCAGGCATAAAGACAATGATTTGGTGGTCAGCACCATAGCAGTGAGCACTGAAAAGTCATATTGATTTGACATGGTCTTGTCCAGGAATGGTTGCGTTCCTTCCAAGGTCACTGTTGTTAGTAAGGAGACAAACACATTTTGTTTCACTCTCGGCATATGATAATGTGGAAAACACCATCTAACATTGTTTTCTGCATGCATGACAGTGATTGTTAGTAATTTACATTCCACTCCCCTTCAAGCTTACAAACATTTTACTTCTCCCTCTCCCCACAAATGAAAAGCACATTTACGATGGGACGCACAGGCTACTTTTTAAACATATTCCTCTTTCCTAAAACTTTTCAATATGTTTTGCTTTTCTCAAGATATGTTGTCTCCCCCGGTTAATAAGACAATTTCCCAATGCCTATCATCTTTGTCCAAGAAGAGTGGTTAGTACAGCTATGAGTTCAGTGAATTTTTATCAGATGTATATGGTGATGGACCGCAAAGAAATACTTATCCATGCTCTCGTTTTCATTAATTCCAGTGCCGTCTGAAGGATCGGGAAGGGGGAGGACATGATTGTATCTCATCATGTAGATTATAAAGTTACTAAATCCCATACTAAATATTCTCTTATTAATATTCTCTAAAATTTGGCACACAAGTATATGTCCTGGTGCATAGCTGGAGTTCATCTATAAAAATAATATTCGCATAGTTCCTGATGGGTCATAAATGTAACAGTCTATTCCATATTTCGGGCTTAAAACTCTGTTTTTCTTCTGAACCAAACCCATAATCCTCTAAGCTTGATCAGAAGAACCACGGGGGAGGTGTCTGGGTGTTAGTTCTGCAATATGGACTGTTAAAGGGGTTTTCCGAGACTTATATACAGGTCATCAGTATTTTATTGTGGGGGTCTGACATCTGAGACCCCGCCGATCAGCTGAGAAGGCAGCAGCCCTCGCAGTAGCGCCATGGCTTTCTCACAGCTGTCCTTAGGCCAGTGACGTCATGTTCATCAGTCACATGGCCTAGGAGCAGCTCAGCCCCATAGAAATGAATAGAGCTGACCTGGGATACAATGTACGGTACTGTGCTTGGTGAGCCCAGAGAAAGGCAGTGCCGCTACGGTGAGCACCAGTGCTTTCTCAAATCACTGATTAGCAGGGTCGGACCCCCACCGGTCAAATACTGATGACTTATCCATAGGATAGGTCATCAGTATAAAAGATTCAGAAAACGCCTTTAAATACAGATTTGACACAACCATCTCAAACTAGCCCTAAAATTCGCTGCACGTGGCTGTATTACTGCTCCATACACCATGTATGTTTGTATGCTATCAATTTGATAATGGAGGTTTACTTTGTCTGTGCCATGCTTCATCGGATGCTATCACACTGAGCTATCCTCCACCTGATCGTGCTGCACAAGGTCCCTGTGCATCCATAGTATGAAGGTGCAAAGGGCACATACACTGCGTGCAGAATTATTAGGCAAATGAGTATTTTGACCACATCATCCTCCTTATGTATGTTGTCTTACTCCAAGCTGTATAGGCTCGAAAGCCTACTACCAATTAAGCATATTAGGTGATGTGCATCTCTGTAATGAGAAGGGGTGTGGTCTAATGACATCAACACCCTAGATTAGGTGTGCATAATTATAAGGCAACTTCCTTTCCTTTGGCAAAATGGGTCAAAAGAAGGACTTGACAGGCTCAGAAAAGTCAAAAATAGTGAGATATCTTGCAGAGGGATGCAGCACTCTTAAAATTGCAAAGCTTCTGAGGCGTGATCATCGAACAATCAAGCGTTTCATTCAAAATAGTCAACAGGGTCGCAAGAAGCGTGTGGAAAAACCAAGGCGCAAAATAACTGCCCATGAACTGAGAAAAGTCAAGCGTGCAGCTGCCAAGATGCCACTTGCCACCAGTTTGGCCATATTTCAGAGCTGCAACATCACTGGAGTGCCCAAAAGCACAAAGTGTGCAATACTCAGAGACATGGCCAAGGTTAGAAAGGCTGAAAGACGACCACCACTGAACAAGACACACAAGCTGAAACGTCAAGACTGGGCCAAGAAATATCTCAAGACTGATTTTTCTAAGGTTTTATGGACTGATGAAATGAGAGTGAGTCTTGATGGGCCAGATGGATGGGCCCGTGGCTGGATTGGTAAAGGGCAGAGAGCTCCAGTCCGACTCAGACGCCAGCAAGGTGGAGGTGGAGTACTGGTTTGGGCTGGTATCATCAAAGATGAGCTTGTGGGGCCTTTTCGGGTTGAGGATGGAGTCAAGCTCAACTCCCAGTCCTACTGCCAGTTTCTGGAAGACACCTTCTTCAAGCAGTGGTACAGGAGGAAGTCTGCATCCTTCAAGAAAAACATGATTTTCATGCAGGACAATGCTCCATCACACGCGTCCAAGTACTCCACAGCGTGGCTGGCAAGAAAGGGTTTAAAAGAAGAAAATCTAATGACCTCCTTGTTCACCTGATCTGAACCCTATTGAGAATCTGTGGTCCATCATCAAATGTGAGATTTACAAGGAGGGAAAACAGTACACCTCTCTGAACAGTGTCTGGGAGGCTGTGGTTGCTGCTGCATGTAATGTTGATGGTGAACAGATCAAAACACTGACAGAATCCATGGATGGCAGGCTTTTGAGTGTCCTTGCAAAGAAAGGTGGCTATATTGGTCACTGATTTGTTTTTGTTTTGTTTTTGAATGTCAGAAATGTATATTTGTGAATGTTGAGATGTTATATTGGTTTCACTGGTAAAAATAAATAATTGAAATGGGTATATATTTGTTTTTTGTTAAGTTGCCTAATAATTATGCACAGTAATAGTCACCTGCACACACAGATATCCCCCTAAAATAGCTAAAACTAAAAACAAACTAAAAACTACTTTCAAAAATATTCAGCTTTGATATTAATGAGTTTTTTGGGTTCATTGAGAACATGGTTGTTGTTCAATAATAAAATTAATCCTCAAAAATACAACTTGCCTAATAATTCTGCACTCCCTGTACAGTAAGTTCTTCCACCCATGCTATTTTCTTGTCTTGAATTGATATCATTGTATTTTTGCTAGTGCTCCATTTTCCCCGTAGATTTCTGTAGGCACTGTAGGTTTGACTCGTTTTCACTTGAATGTAGAGCCCGATGGAGTTCTCACTCTACAATGTCACTCACCTGGTTATTGCAGCATGTCCTGCTATGATCCAGCATTACATTATGGCTGCTTTCTAAACTACTGCCTCTAAATATGTTTCTCATGTCTTGGGCTGTGAACATCTTGTCGGATTGATATATCGCGAGTGTTCCCCAATACATACTGTACCTTTGTGTCCTTAGCCCCTAGACCAGGGATGGCCAACCTGAGGCTCTCCAGCTGTTGCAAAACTACAACTCCCATCATACCCGGACAGTCTACAGCTATCAGCTTACAGCAGGGCATGGTGGGAGTTGTAGTTTTACAACAGCTGGAGAGCCGCAGGTTGGCCATGCCTGCCCTACACACAGTGTTTGCCAAAAGAATTTCCTTTTGAAAGAGGGGTCTATGTCTGTCTTTACAATACATCATGTTTGTGATGTATAATACACATTGTCCATAGGATTATGTTATCCAAACAGAGGCCAAAAAAGTGTCCTATTTCCCTATTTCTGGCCAGTGCATGTGAGTATGCTATAATACAGTGTGGAATGTAAAGGTTTGGAAGTAAGCTACACTGTTTTATACCCCAGCATGTGTGTGTGATACTGATTATATACATTTTTTAATCAGTTGGACCATATGGGTGACATTTTCCACTGTTTGACTGTCATTCTGTGCCTTGAATCATCTTAAATATCATTGAAACGTTTGTAGAAGACCTATGGATGTACTTGTCTGGGAATACTACAACTCAGCTTTGCATCAGTCCAGAGTAGTGCCGAATTATCAGGTTTACAGATCCATGCAGATGATTTGTAGCATGTAGAGAATTATCTTCAAGCACGTGATATATGATTCTATTGTCTAGTAGTGGACATGTTCGCATCTAAGAGAAACACAGCAACTGTGATATTGCCCTTTAACTAGGACCTCTCACCACAAAGTGCAGTGCAATCTGCAGGCATCATGCTATAGAGCAGGAGGAGCTGAGCAGATTGATACCGTATATTGCTTGCCATTTATACATTTAAACCTCATTTTTTTCTGAACTTAACACCACTCCATATACAACAGTCTGAACGTTATCTCTGTACACACACTTAGGCCTCATGCACACGACGACCGTATGTATTTTGCGGTCCGCAAAAAATACGGATGACATCAGTGTGCATTTCGTACTTTGTGGAACGGAACAGCTGGCCCCTAATAGAACAGTCCTATCCTTGTCCGCAATGCGGACAATAATAGGACATGTTCTGTTTTTTTGCGGAACAGAAAAACGGACATAGGGAAACAGAATGCACACGGAGTACCTTACTTTTTTTTTGCGGACCCATTGAAATAAATGTTCCTTAAACGGTCCGCAAAGAAAACGGAACGGACATGGAATGAAAATAGGTTCGTGTGCATGAGGCCTTACACAGAGAATACTATCAATCACTGATAACACCTCCCTGTGTACAACTATCAGTGACTGACAGCTATCTCTATATACACACTTACACAGAGAATGCTATCAATCACTGATAACACCTCCCCCATGTACAATTGAAGTCATAAAAAGCAGAGATTTAAAGGGGTATTCCAGTAACCATAAATATAACTTATGTTTTAGTCTAATTTATCATCAATAATTATCTAATATAATGTAAATTTCACATATTTACCATTCAGTAGTTATAAAAGTTGTTTTCCTCCTCTGCTACCCACTGTGTTTCTTTATAAATTACCATGGCATCGACCTGTAGTTCGGAGCCTTTGGGAGGTCGAGCATGCTCAGTGTGTTGCTATCAATTCTCTAGCTAAATGTCTTGTGGAACAAAGGGCATGCCAGTGTGCTGATGATTACTAGTAGAGGGAGCGTGACCGGACGGTATATCGGGCAGCCAATCAGTAAACATCAGCACTCACAGCAGGGAAGCTAGGGATTGTGGGGATTGTAGTTTTGTGAGGGAAGATCAGACACCATGATACTCTGTTGCAGGCTCACACAGGAGCTAGACAAATGGATTGTAAGATAAATTGAAGCTCTGGTATATGTATAGGTATGGGTTCTGGTTAGGTCACAGTTTGCAGCCTTAATGCAGCCTTAATTTAGTTACCGTATTTTTCGCTTTATAAGATGCACTTTTCTTCCCCAAAAGGTGGGGGGGGGTGGCCCTGCATCTTATAAAGCGAATACTAATACTAATGAGCGCTACCATTAGTACCGGAGGACCGGGAATCTGTGAAGGCTATGTACTCACCGCTTCCTGGTCCTTGGCTGTCAGCTGTGCTGTAGCTGCGCACGCTATGTGCCTGGGTCACAGCACAGCCACAGCAGGAAGAAGACAGAGCGCGCTGGAGATGAGGAGCGGCGGCGTCCAGGAGCAGGAGAGGTAAGTGTTTGGTTTTTTTATTTTATTTGATCTGTGGAATTGGGCTAATAAATGGCATGGGGGCTAATAAATGGCATGGGGGGCTGATCTGAGGCATAGGGGGCTGATATGAGGTCTTACTGGGGTCTTATTAACATGGGGGTCTGATCGAGGGTCTTATTAACATTGGGGGTCTGATTAGGTCTGTCAGATGAGGTCTGATTAACATTGGGGGTCTAATTCCTGGCTTGATCTGAGGTCTAATGAAAAATATTTTTTTCTTATTGTCCTCCTCTAAAACCTAGGTGCGTCTTATCATCGGTTGCGTCTTATAAAGCGAAAAATACTGTACTTTATTGGAATACCCCTTTAAATCTATAAATTACAAGTTTTTTTTGAATCTTTTCCTACTATATATCAATCTGCTCAGCTCCTCCTGCTCTATAATGGGATACCTGCAGATTGCACTGCATTTCGCTGTGACATTTCTTTTTTTAAAATATCAAAATACACTCTTTGTTTGTGGAGTCAGTTAGGACCAGTCCTCCTGAGACAGAAGCTGCTCTCATGGACTCAAGTTGTTCATCTGAATGACCGCCATGCTTGGCCAAATCAAGGCTGCCCTTTTATAGCCAAAATCCACTGCTAGCTGGTAGTGGCGGAATAAGGTGACGAACAGTATGACTTAAAGGGGTTGTGCAGCCAGTTCATATTGATTAGCTATCCTCAGGAATATATAAATTCATCAATATCTGATTGGCGGGGTCTGACTCCTGGCACCCCTGCCCATCAGCTGTTTGAAGATGAGGCAGCACTCATGCGAGCACTACTTCCTCTTTAAGATTGTCTCGAAAGTCTCAATTGCGCAGTGTAATTACAAGTGCTTGTTCCAGTCACTTGAATGGCCTGAGCACTTGTCATTACACTGCGCAGCCGCTATAAGCAAGATGACGCGCAGTGTATAGCTTGAGGAGAAAGCATCGCTCGTACGAGCACCGCCTCCTCTTCAAACAGCTGATCTGCGGTGGTGCCGGGAGTCTGACCACAACTTATCAGATATTGATGGTGCTATTATACCTGTTGGTGCTGTATCTTTGTTCTCCAGAGGCAGTCATACCTGTGGTATATAGAAAATGAACACCAGTACTCATAGCCACACAGGAATTGGTGGAGAATGTCCAGTTTAGTAGATGTGAGAATTCATCCAGACACCTAGAATACCTTGCTGTAAATCAGAGCAATATGTGTAACCCAGTGATTGCCTCCATTCTCCCTTTTTCATGATCTAGCAGTATGAGAATGGCTCTGTAACCCTTCACGTGTCTGCTTAACTTCCCAGTGACTGTGAGAGAGATAGCAGGCAGTAATCCATCCCAGGAAGATGTGTCCGAGGCAGGAAATCCAGCAGTCTGTTCACATTGTGCTGATGAAAGACTCCAGTTATAATGGCTAATCTAATAGAAGACTTCACCAGAGGAGGTTGTTCAAAGATGACCCCAAGTACGAGGGATTGGACGACGACTTCACATAATATGTCTGTAATATAAATCACAGCCCTGTCTGTGCAATGTCTAGACTGGGTCATGTGACATTAATTACATGCATCGGGGTTCTTCGTGGATCTCTTTTAATTATGGTTTCTTATAATGGTTTTATCATTATCTATCTATCTCCAGTATCTATCTGGCTTTTATCTATCTCATATCTATCTTGTTTTTTTTCTTATTTGTCTGTCTATTTATCTGTCTATAGTACAGTATGTATCTAATCTACTGTATCTGTCTATCCTTCCATTTCTAATATCTATCTGATATTTATCCAGGTCTTCTTCTTTATGATCGTTTCAGTCATAGAGCAAGGTAGCTCCAGTGAAGGTTTCTCTTCACTTTCCTGCAGGCACTTGGGATCATTTATCGAAGACTGGCGTTTTAAACTCGTCCACCTGAGGATAAAAATAAAAATCTTTATTTATATAGCGTCACAATATTCTGCAGCGCTTTACAATTCAGAGGGTTCATGTACAAAACAAAAGACATCACAGCGTAACTGGCTAATATACAACTGAAACACGAGGAGTGAGGGCCCTGCTCGGAAGAGCTTATAATCTATGAGGAAGTGGGGGTGACACAGGAGGTAGTTGATTATGATATGTAGTAGTCAAGCCATTTTGTACTGAAAGCAGTGGTGAAGGCAGATCTGTTTCGGGTTTGGGACTGTTAGAAGATAGAGTTCAGGTCTGAAGTGTTTGGGGGGAGTCACTAAGGGAAGAGTCCATTACATGTGTTTGGAAGGCAGACAAGTTGGGAATTAACCTGATATTCCAGAGTATTTCCAGAGAGTAGGTGCAGCCCGAGATAAGTCTTGAAGACCAGAGTGGGAAGTATAAATTATGGAGGTTATTAATCTTAGGTCACTAACAGAATGGAGAGCACGAGTAGGGTGGTAGATGGAGATGAGGGAGGAGATGTATAGAGGTGCAGCACTGTGGAGAGCTTTGTGGGTGAGAAGTTTGAACTGTATTCTGTTGTGGATGGCCAACCAGTGAAGTGACTGGCACAGACTAGAAGCATCAGTATAGCGGGTGGACAGATAGATGAGCCTGACTGTAGCATTTAGGACAGACTGAAGGGGGAGAGAGTTGAGTGAGAAGATAAAGAAATGAATTACAGTAGTCAAGACTAGAATTAATCAAGTCAACAGCAAGCGTTTTGGCGGATGAAGTGCCCAGCTTGTCATAAATTAGGTGCCTCCTCCGGCAGTCCATGAACTGAAATAGATTTTAGTCGTCATTCACACCTAGAAACAGGCGTAAATATTGGTGAATTTGCTGGTGCCAATGGTCCTGTCCCCATTACACCCCCACCCCGCCACTGGCGATGACAACGTAAAAATTTTCCATGCCTAAATTTATGCAAAGGGGTCTCTAAAAATTCACAAAACAGGGTCTTGAGACTTTTTTAATCCAAAAACTAGCATGGGAGGTCATAGTAAATAATTCCTTCTAATAAAAACCCAGATTTTTCACCTAAAAGGCTTCAACTGGGAGAAAGTTTCTATAATAGCCGATTTAAATGGCGCCCGCCTCCCATTAAAAAAATAGTATGAAAGCCAAGTAGTGACTGAACTCTGTGACTGTCCTGCCAGATCTGGGGCGGTACAGATAATGTTATTGATATCACCTGCAGTCCTATGTAACACCACAGGTAACACAGTGATAATTTTCAGTACAGATACTAGTAGTACAGTAGATGTTACCTGGCTATCTGAGTACAGAAAATACAGTAGTGTTACCTGTAGTCCTATGTAAAACCACAGATAACACTAGTGCTGATAATGTGGAAGTGTTACCTGCAGTCCTATGTAAAACCACATCTAGCCCCTTTACAGTAGTAATGCCCATTGTGCCACCTTCACAGTAGTAATGCCCATTGTACGCCCCTTCACAATAGTAATGCCCACTCTGTGCCCTCATAATAGTTATGCCCTCTTTGTGCCCCCTTTATATTAGTAATGCCTCTGGGCCCCATTCACAGTAGTAATGCCCATTGTGCCCCCTTCATCGTAGTAATGACCACTGTGCCCCCTTCACAGTAGTAAGGCCCATTGTGCCCCTTCACAGTAGTAATGCCCATTGTGCCCCCTTCACAGTAGTAATGCCCATTGTGCCCCCTTCACAGTAGTAATGCCCCCTGTCCCTTCACAGTAGTAATGCTCATTGTGCCCCTTCACAGTAGTAATGTTCATTGTGCCCTCTTCATAGTAATAATACCTATTGTGCCCCTTCACAGTAGTAAAGCCCTCTGTGCCCCCTTTATAGTAGTAATGCCCTCTGTGCTCTTTTATAGTAGCAATGCCCTCTGTGGCCTTTTATGGTAGTAATGCCCCTGTGCCCTTTTTATTGTAGTAATGCCCACTGTGCCCCCCTTATGGTAGTAATGCCCACTTTTGGGGAATGCGCAGCTTAAAGGATACAGAAAACTGCCGCCTTATGCGAGATTCTCATCTCACCTCATGGTAGAAACGGCCATGCTAATGAGACCATAATTAAGCCTCTTGGCCATAAAATACAACTAATTTGCTGTAGAATGTAGAATTTTTATCTGGACTTTACAGTCTCTTTTTTTTCCTCATGGCTCCCATACTTGTCTAATCTTAAAGTGCATTCGGCAGCACAATCAACCTTATCGAGCCAAGCATAATGATGAATAGGGTTGTTCCTGCTAACTAAAACGTATCTGTATTATGTAAATCCATTGGGCCATTTATAAGGAATTCAACTTTTAATATTTATGCAGAAGAGGTTTTTGCTGAGCTGTGGGGTTGGCGTGTGCCCATCTGCTCACATTATCTTTTCAACTGTGTACTACTTGCCACTCGTCTACCACCTGATTGACAAGGACAGGCATCTTGCCTGTTATATTAATCCTATGTCTATGCCGTAGATTTACACGGATGAATGCTGCACTGCGCCATTATGACCATCCTCCACCTGGGAGAGTAGACATTCTGCAGAGGCCATGATACTTCCCATTGCAGTGAACACCTAATCCAAGCAAAGCTAAGCGTCTCCTCATTCAGGTGGTGGATGGTGTCATCAACACATACACACCAGTCATCTACGCTGCTGGGGAAGTAGAAGCAAATGTACTGCTCATGCCCCAATAGTGTAAATCTACAGTGCACGTGCGGGATTACTGCGACAAGCCAGCTCCCTTGCTGTGTCAATCAAGGGGAGAGAGGAAAAGCAATTCATACACAGTGAAGTAGCTAAAGTACACAGAGGGCTCGGGCCTGCTACTCAGTTCACCCAACACCTCAATTGCATTATCATTGAAAGTAAATTCCTCATTAATGGCCCAATAGATGAACATAACAAAGACATGCTTTTTTCTTAGCCAGATTAACCCTACCAGGCATTATGGTTGATTTTGCTGTCAGGTGCTCTTTAAAGGCTATGTACACCTTTGGAGCAAATTTTTTTTATGATTTCATTTTACTCATTTTGGGCTAAAAATCTTTTTTTCAATTGGTCTTTGTTATGTTTAGTTGTTCTTTTTAGTATTTACTTTGTGCCGACCCTTATCCCTAAATTTCTAAAAGATCATAAACACTCATTTAAGCCACATTCTTATCTGTAAGATAAGTATTGATCTGTAATGAGTGTTTAGGAGGTCAGAGATAAGGAGCTGTCAGCTGAACTGCTTGATGGTAAAGGGTAAAAATACAGAGCATGTTACTAGTAAATCTCAAGGCTGTACAGAGAAAGGGGCTCAAAATTTTAATGGCTATGAGCCACCGCTCCGCAATCCTCATGGATTTATCTTATTGAGATGTATGGGAGGCTGAAAGGATGGAGCTTCTGGCAGGTTTTCTGAGCAATTTTTCTGCAGCTGTCCGCATCATAATTCTGCAGTAAAACCCGCAGTGTGAACATGCCCTAATACCTAGAACACAGTTTTATTTCTTTACAAAAAAAACAAACTTGAAGATGTACGCTGCATGTGACCACTGCAGCCAATCATTGGCCTCAGTGGTTTTATCGCACAAGACCAGTGAGTTCAGTGATTGGCTCAAATGGTCATGTGTGGTGTCCTGCAGTGAGAGAATCAAAGCCCATCGAGGAGTACAAAATATCTTGAGCAAGCGGAGGCGCCTCCACCCAGTGTCTTTGAAATGAATTAAGAACTATGGTTCAACTTTTCAATGAACCTAGAACACATTACAATTACAATTGGCAAACGTTTTAATATACGGTATACATATATATTTTTTTTACTTTAGTTTGAATTTGATTAAATGTTGTAGTCACTTAAAATGTCTGTGTGTAACTTAATTCACAGAAAACGGCCCATATTAATTGTCCTATTGTTTGTAAATTTATGGCAAGACTAAAGCAATATTTCATACATTTACATCCAAATACAGTAGCACTAGAAATTAGCGAATTTCCACTTATGAAATGAGCGAATTTTCACTTATGAAATTCGTTCACACTTCTTTTGGTGGTAAAATGTGAATTGCGCTATGGATTCCATTACCAGGGACCATAACGCAATTCTATGACGGAATGCATAATGGAATGCCTTTAGAGGCATTCTGTTATTCATTCCGTCATAATAAAAGTCTATGGCCTGCATAGCGGAAATGGGACGGATCCATTTTGCAGCCCATAGAGTTCTATTATGACTGAATGAATAACGGAATGCCTCTAAAGGCATGTAACTGCAGAGCAGCCAATGATGATAGCTTTCTGTCCTGCTGTTTAGGGAGGACCACAGCCTCTGCAGTAGCATGAGAGTATAGCTGAGCAGACATATTCTGCAGGGGAAGTAAGAAGGGGCTATATTGACAGCTGCCAGAAGGGGAAGAACACTAATTCTGTCCAGTGTGTAGAGCAGCACAGATTGGCAGCAAAAATTAGTGATAAAGGTATTTGTATGCTGCAAACTAAAATAGTTGTTAACAACCTTTCAGGATCTTTTAGTATGAAAATGATTCATACTAAAAATGAGCCCCTGTCACACAGATATTCCACCTATTATAGAGCAGCATAAAAGTATGTGTCAGCGCATATATATCCAGAGGCATAACTGTTGTGGCAAACTCTACAACATGGCTCCTACCTACCATATGTCGTTTGTAATAATGGTGTCCTCCTATTTGGAGAGACCTTTGGGCCCCATCAGGCAGTAGGCCCCAGGATTATCTGCTAAATCTTTCTTTGGTTCCTTCTTTCGTTCAAATGGCACCGTAACTCCATGTAATCTACTTTCTCTAACCCTGTCCGGATATCATTAACAGAACATTAGGCTTTGTGGCAACAGCACTGGAGACATTCCTTTGTACAATCACTTGACTCAGTCTCCTTGGCTTTGAGTTCTTCAATCAAACCGAACACAGTACATAATGTGATTGCACGGTGATCACCCTTCAAATATTAATGGAAATTCCCACTTAATGTCACTCACATCTTAAGAGAAAGAATAGCACCAATATGTTCCAAAAGGTCGTTTACTTCCCAATGAATAAGGCTGTGTTATAGTGGGAGCCAGCGGCCATGACGCATGCACATAATGATATGAACATTAATTGCATTAGGAGCACGATTCCATCAAATCAATACCGAACACGTTACACTGCTGTTTCCAGCCATCTGGTCCATCAGACGCCATGTCACTTGGACGCATTTATGGCAGAACACCCCCCTTGCTTTGATAATAAACATCTCCGCTTCTTTATTTACTATAGAAACCCTTCTTTCCCGTCGTCTTTATTCAGATTACAGCCAGAAGCCATTATCCAGACATAGCGTTCCATTCCTGTGACACGTCTTTCTGCTGAGAAATTACCCGTTACTTGGGGAATTCTTCTTTGCTCTATAGTAGTGTATCACTGGAAACTATTCTTCTTTATACAAACATTTGTGCCGAGTTCGGTAATTGCGGAGAATTTCCTATAGGTCTGTGCGCTCTAGTGCCAAACGTGCCTTTTACAGCCTTGTCTTTTGTTATGCTAATTTATGTTGTAGCCGTTATGGATCCTCTTTCAATATCCAAATGTGAATTCCTTCTGTGCAGCAGGTGAAATGTTTTTTTGTCTGTATGTATGGGAGAGAAATTTAGGAGGAAAAGTTTATTACTGGATATAAAGACATAATGGTGATATGTGATAGATCTTGTTCTCGCCCCTGCTCCCTCTCTCCTCCCGTGATGCCTTTTTTTTCACACCAGTGAGTTTTCCCTCCAAATGCAATGCATACAGCGAACACACAGCATCCGGACTGTATCCTGACCCTTTCAATTCCATACAGTGTGGAAAATAAGTATTTGATACACTGGCAATTTGTAAGTTTTCCCACCTACAAAAAATGGAGAGGTCTGTAATTTTTATCGTAGGTAGACTTCAACTGTGAGAGAGGAATCAAAAAAAATAAGGAAAATCACATTGTATGATTTTTTTAAATAATTAATTTGCATTTATTGCATGAAATACCGTAAGTATTTGATCCCCTACCAACCTGCAATAATTCTGGCTCTCTGTTAGTTTTTCTTTAAGCTCTCCTACTCTGCACTCATTACCTGTATTAATTGCACCTGTTTGAACTCGTTACCTTTGCAGACACCTGTCCACACAATCAATCACACTCCAGCCTCTCCACCATGGCCAAGACCAAAGAACTGTCTAAGGACACCAGTGACAAAATTGTAGATCTACACAAGGCTGGGATGGGCTACAGGACAATAGGCAAGCAGCTTGGTGAGAAGGCAACAACTTTTGAAGCAATTATTACAAAATGGAAACACAAGATGACTGTCAATCTTCTTCAGTCTGGGGCTCCATGCAAGATCTCGCCTCGTGGGGGAAGGATGATTCTGAGTAAGGTCAGGAATCAGTCCAGAACTACACAGGAGGACCTGGTCAATGACCTGAATAGAGCTGGGACCACAGGCTCAAAGATTACCGTTAACACACTACGCCGTCATGGATTAAAATCCTGCAGTGCATGCCAGATCATGTCCAGGCCCGTTTGAAGTTCACTAATGACCATCTGGATGATCCAGAGGAGGCGTGGAAAAAGGTCATGTGGTCAGATGAGATGAAAATAGAACTTTTTGGTATCAACTCCACTCACCGTGTTTGGAGGTGGAGGAAGGATGAGTAAGCATGGGGGTGGAAACATCATACTTTGGGCACAGACCGACTGCGGCGTATTGAAGGGAGGATAGATGGGGCCATGTATCGCAAGATTTTGGCCAACAACCTCCTTCCCTCAGTAAGAGCATGGAAGATGGGTCGTGGCTGGGTCTTCTAGCATGACAATGACCCGAAACACACAGCCAAGGCAACTAAGGAGTGGCTCAGTAAGAAACATTTCAAAGTCCTGGAGTGGTCTAGCCAGTCTCCAAACCTGAACCCAATCGAAAATCTTTGGAGGGAGCTGAAATTAAATGTAGTTTAGCGACAGTCCCGAAACCTGAAAGATCTGGAGAAGATCTGTATGGAGGAGTGAGCCAAAATCCCTGCTGCAAAACGGATGTGTGCACGCATGGCTCTAGTGACTTGTGTAGGTTAGTGTACTATCCAGTTTAAAAATCAGTAGCACACTGCAGAAAAATAGTTAATTCGCATTTCTACTTAGAGAGTCTGTCACCAAGAAATTCACTAACAACTTCAGACGGCAAAGCAAAACTCTTGCAATTTAGTAGACGTGTTGGAAGCCATCCTAACTGGGAGTGCAAAAGAGCCCCTCAAAATTTAGGCCCGAAACTGTGCTGTACTTGTGATGCCCTGTTTACCGGTGAATCTTCTAAACTACAAGAATTCGGGCTCA
The DNA here is from genome assembly GCF_905171765.1 of Bufo bufo. NCBI lineage: Eukaryota > Metazoa > Chordata > Amphibia > Anura > Bufonidae > Bufo > Bufo bufo. The sequence goes on along the minus strand of NC_053393.1, from coordinate 78,531,253 downwards.
TGCACACAAATGTTTTTTTGCAGACCGTATGCAGCACCATTTATTTCAATGGGTCCGCAAAAAAAAATGAAGTTACTCCATGTGCATTCCGTTTCCATATGTCTATTTTCCTGTTCCGCAAAAATTGAACATGCCCTATTATTGTCCACCTTATTGACAAGAATATGATTGTTCTATTAGGAGCCAGCTGTCCGCAAAATAAGGAATGCACACGTACATCATCCATATTTTTTGCAGATCTGTGTTGTTACGATTTTGTGCCCTTTTGGTGTGCCGTCTAAAGTTGTTTATGCATTTACTGATCCAAGGTTGGAGAGGGATCATCTAGGACGAGCACGCAGCAAAAGCCTAAGGCCCCTTTCACACGAGCAAGTTTTCCGTGCGGGTGCAATGCATGACGTGAACGCATAGCACCGGCACTGAATCCTGACCGATTCATTTCAATGGGTCTGTGTACATGAGCGTTTTTTTTCACCCATCAGTTCTAAATATAGAATATGCTGCGTTTTTCACGCAGCCCTGGCCCCATAGAAGTGAATGGGGCTTCAGTGAAAAACGCATTGCATCCGGAAGCAAGTGCGGATGCAATGCGTTTTTTACTGATGGTTGCTAAGAAATGTTGTTTGTAAACCTTCAGTTTATCGCTTGTGAAAAACGCATCAAAACGCATTGCACCCGCGCAGCAAAAACTGAACAACTGAACACAATTGCAGACAAAACTGACTGAACTTGCTTGCAAAATGGTGCGAGTTTCACTGAACGCACCCTGAACACATCCGGACCTAATCCGTCACGCTCGTGTGAAAGAGGCCTAAGTGTCCATTCAGACGACCGTATTTATGAGTCCGCATCCGTTCCGCTATTTTTGAAAAACGGTGTGCTGTCCGCATCTGTTATACGGCCCTGCAAAAAATATAGAGCATGTCCTATTCTTGTCCGCGATCAAGAATAGCCATTTATATACAGGGCTGGTTGTGTGTGTTCCGTGAATTTCTTGTGGAATAGAAATATTTACTAAAGTAGACAGGCCTTCTTTGAATTTGAAATGTGTCTTTAGTGCTCTGAAAGTGGAAAGTAATGGATTTGGGGTCATGATCACACACAATATCATTCTAGAACACAGTTATTCAGCTTTGATTTATTATAGCATGCACAAGTTGCACAGTTTATACTCAAGATTTTCCCTTTTTACTGTCAGCTTTTGAAACTGTAATTCTTACATACAGTAAAACGATCAGAGTTCTCATTTCATTAGCGAAAAAGAAATGCAACACGGCGCAGATGACTGGAAGAAGAACGTGAACACTAAATATTATTTCTGGATGTACTTTCTCAGGTCACTGAAGAATATCATACCCACTGCTAGTCAGAGGAAAAAGAAAAAATCATCTATCTTCATTAGGCAAAACCTTGGAGACCTCTGTGTTTTAGATATATAACATGCAATACTATTCCATGATTACTTTGTTTTTCTTCTCCGGAGTAAACACTTGGTGAAATGTTATTACTGTATATATATTTTTTCTTCTTCTTTACTGCGGAGTTATATAAACTCATCCTGTAAGTGTATGTAGCCTTGGTGCCCCTAGAAGTCTCTGCACATACTGTACCATACTGCCGTATGGAGTCATAGGTGATAGCAGATTGTGGAAAAGATTAATGAGGACGTTGAACCAAGTTCAAACCTAACTTCACTCAGTATAAAATAAAAAAAAGCTAGCGAAAACTAATCAAAATTCTTTACTTAAAGGCAACCTGTCGCCAGGAAATGCAGTGCAATCTGCAGGCAGCGTGTTATATAGCAGAAGGAGCAGATCCATATATAGTTTTATGGGAAAAGATTCAGTAAAACTTATCGTTCATACATTTAAAGACTATGGACACCTTCAAGGCAATTTTTTATGATTGCATCACTTCTCAGTCCCTTCAGCTGACGGCTCATTTGAAGCCTTATCTCTGATCTCCTGACCTCATAAACACTCATTATAGCTAAACTCTTATCAAACTGATAAGAATATGGCTGAGGGCACAGGGCTGTAAGTGTTTAGCGGTCCACAAGTCCAGTATCCCGGCGTAACACTTCTGTAGAAATGTCCTATCATTGTCTGAAAACTGATGTTCTATCTTTTTTGTGGGCTGTGGAATGGACATACAATGCGGACGGGCACATCTTTTGCGGCCCCGTTGAAATGAATGAGTCCGCATACAATAAAAAAAAAAAAAAGTGGATCTGATGTGGACCGAGCATGTGCTCTTGTACATGAGCCCTTAAATGAGTGTTTATGAGGTCAGGAGATCAGAGAAAAGGCTTCAAGTGAGCCGACAGCTGACGGGACTGAGAAGTGATACTCTGCAAACAGACACATTTTTAACTAAAAAATTATTTTTAGCCCGAAATGAGTAAAATGCAGTCATAATAAATTGCCCTAAAGGTGTCCATAGCCTATACTCTCTGCTGTTTTGAGCCTAGTTCTAAGTGCCCATTTTAGACTTATTTCACACTAGTGATTCCGAATGAGTCAGGGGTTTTAAACGCATGTTTAATCAGTTTTTTCTGTGATTGCGTTCACAGCTTTTTTTATCGTGGATGCAATCAGTTTTTCTCATCAAACCTTTTATTAAAGTTTTCATTACAACAGATGTAATTCAAGCTTTGTGTGCTTGTTCACACGACCGTGCTGTTTTTTGCGATCCGCAAATTGCGGATCCGCAAAAAACTGATGCCGCCTGTGTGCCTTCCGCAATTTGCGGAACAGAACAGGAGGCCCATTATAGAAATACCTATTCTTGTCCGCAAAACGGACAAGAATAGGGCAGGACTCATAGTTTGTGCGGGGCCACGGAACAGAGCAACGGATGCGGACAGCACAAAGAGTGCTGTCTGCATCTTTTGCAGACCCATTTAAATGAATGGTTCCGTATACGTACCGTATGCGGAAAGTAGAAAACGGTCCATATACGGAACGCAAAATACGTTCGTGTGAACCAGCCCTTACATACATAAAGTCGAGTATCAGGAGGGCATACCCGATGCATTAAAGGGGTTCTGCACTTTGTTTAAACTGATGATCTATCCTCTGGATAGATCATCAGCTTCTGATTGGCGGGGGGTCCGACACCCGGGACCCCCGCCGATCAGCTGTTTGAGAAGGCAGTGGTGCTCCAGCATGTTTCCTCGAGGGTATAAGTTATTTTTCAGGAATTAGGGACACATTTATTAAGACCGATGCCGGTCTTAATAAACCCCTAAGCTGGTGGTTGATCCGCCAAAGTTATGCAGAGGCTCCGGCCTGTCCCTTACTTTGGCAGATCCACTGCCAGTTCTAATTGTAAGACCGCTTCCTTGCTGTCTTACATTTAGACCTTTTTCTATGCCTGAAAGAGGCGTAGAAAATGTTGAATGAGACGGTCCTGTCTGGCCTTCCCTGCCCTCTTTTTAGAACTGGCGTGAGCGGGACAAAATCGCAATTTGCGGCGCAGCTAACCGCTGCACTGAAATCTGCACCTGAATTATGCGTAATATAGGCGTATTTCAGCATCATAAAATTACCCCCTAAGGGTCCATTCACACGTCCGCAAAATGGGTCCGCATCCGTTCCGCAATTTTGCGGAACGGTTGCAGACATATTCATTTTCAATGGGGCTGAAATGTGCTGTCCGCATTTGCGGATCCGCACTTCCACATCTGTGCTGTCCGCAAAAAAATAGAACATGTCCTATTCTTATCCGCAATAGCGGACAAGATTAGGCATTTTCTATTTTAGTGCCGGTAATGTGCGGTCCGCAAATTGCGGAATGCACATTGCCAATTTCTGTGTTTTGCGGATCCGCAGAACACTTACGGACGTGTGAATGGACCCTTAGTTTGCAGAATTTTTATGCTCCTTGATGAAACTGAAAAAAAGTATGTGATGTAATGTAGGGTTCATTCTAGTCAATAACCATAGATTAATTCCATATTAAAGGGGATTGTTGGATAAGCACCAGTCATCATTTTTTCCCTTTTATTTGGTGTATTTATTTCAGTACAAAAATTGCAAATGTGCTACAGATCTAAAACTGACACAAATGCGGTCAGGAAGTCTGACTTCTGGGACTTCATCTCATTTGTATTAGATAAGTTACTGTACAACGTGGGAGACAATGAGATTACTCCAAGAGCAAATTCAGTTTGTGCTCCATATTATATACTACACATCCATAGTCTTCAATAGAAAACAGCCCTGACGTGTAGGCGTCAGCAGCAAATTTCTAAGCACTTGACTGCCCGTCTCCTGGGATTGGCACAGAGCTGTAGTAATGGTGTGGTAGTATAATAACTGTAATATCACTGATTCCGAGTGAAGGCTTAGATTTGTTATCAGATCTCACATAGCAGTGATGGATCCTGGCTGACAGTATATACAGGGTATTACAGCAACGTTATGTAAAGTTCTGTTACATGAACCAATTTCCTGGACAAGAAAGAATTTAAAAATGGAAAAGTCTGGAAATATTTTTTTAATTTTTTTTTACACGTGTTGAGATTTCTCGTTGTGTTGATGGAACCTTTCACCTTTTCAGAAATTGCAATTAAAGGGGTTATCCCATGACTAATGTAAAAAAATGAAAATCAGACATCATGTAGTACATGATGATCTCTTTGTAACAAAGCTAGAACCAGCCCTGTACCTCACATGGATCCAGAGATCTCCCCATTCATTGCTCTGCTAGACTTATATTAAGGGGAGTGTCTATTCTGCTGCAGCGAAGGGGCGTGTCTCAGCTCTCCCTATCACAGCTCAGGAGGCAGATGAAGGATGAAACTGAGCATGTGCAGCCATCTCAGTGAGCAGGACAAGGCAATAAGAAAAATAACAAACATCAGTTGGCGCTGTTTACGCAGGTGCTGGTTTAAAAACTGTAGAATATTTTTTGTGGGACAACCCCTTTAAGTGCCCTAATAGCCAGCCGACATGCCTGCGTAAACATTAATGTTATGGAAGATGTGACATGGGTCGTGTATGAAAACTTGAATTACGATAGCTCAAAGCAAACTCTCAGAAAACATGTATTATGTTAGTATGTGATATACTTTATATATACAGATAGAACTCCGTTTCTGTGTGTGTTCATGTTAGTATCAGTTTTTCATATTATCTCTCAATAATAACATATCTAAAAAACATTTTGTAGCCCAGAATTCCTCTTTAGTTTGTATCTCTATGTACTACTTGTGGGCAGATATGATTACATTTCTTCAGCGCACTAATATATTCACACCCTCTACAAGTTGGAGCGCTTTGGGGCACATTTATTAAGACCGGCATTTTAGATTCAGTTCTTAATAACCCCTATAGATGGCGCCGGCCTCTACATAACTTCGGCTGATCCAGCGCCAGTCGAACTGTAAGCCAGCTTCCTAGCTGTCTTACATTTAGACCATTTTCTACTCCTATAACAGGCGTAGAAAATGGTAAATGAGACGGGTCTTCCGACCCTTCCTCCCCCCGCCAGTCCCATTTTTTTAGACCTGGCGTGAGCGTGGATAAGTCACAGATTGCAGCGCAAATGACCTTTACGCCACAATCTGCATCAGAAATACACCTAATTTAAGTGTATTTATGTTGAATAAATTATCCCCTTTAATCTTAGCAGGGGGGCAGCTGCAGGGAAATAAAATTCCGAGCAGAGCAGTCATTTAATTGTGCCTGATCTTCCTTGTTAACTATTTCTATCCTGCCTTGAGCATATTGCCTCCTCTACGACAGACAGCAACATTTTTTGGAAGAAGTTGTCTCTATTGATTACGTACAAACTGTATGCTTAAATATAATAGAGACACAAAGTTCTGTCTTGGTCACATATTACCTATATGCTTGATGCTGGGCTGGCAGCCGCTGTAATGTACTTAAAGTAGTTGTCCAGGATTTGAAAAGCATAGCTGCTTGCTTCCAAAAGCAGCACCATGTCAGTCCACAGGTTGTATTGCAGCCCAGCCCTGGACACATCAGTTGAACTGAGCTGCAAAAACAAATGCAACCCATGGACGGGTGTGGGTTATCTTTGTAAGAAAGCAGCCATGTTTTTCTAATCCTGGGCAGTCCCTTTAAGACTTTGTATTTACAGCTTAAAGGCTATGTACACCTTTGGCGGAAATTTTTGTTTATGATTGCGTTTTACTCATTTTTGGCTGAAAATCGTATTTTCATTTGGCCTTTTTTTTAAGAACACTGAACCGTTCTGTCACAAAGGGTTAACGGTTTTAATAGCTGTGTGACTGGTACTTTCACGTCATCTAATAACTCTTATTTCTAAACTACTAAGAGGTCATAAAAACTTATTTAAGCCACATTCTTATCAGTAAGATGAGGATTGAGCTTTAATAAGTGTTTATAAGGTTCGAGAGCAGAGATGAGGAGCACCTCAGCTCCCCAGATGACGGAAAGGGCAGAAAATCCACAGGCAGCTACTAGAGCATCTCAGTTATGTACACAACAAATGATTCCATATTTTGAATAAAGATCAATTGAAAAAATGATATTAAACTCAAAATAAGTGCAATACAATAATAATAAAAAAATTGCCCCAAAGGTGTACATAGCCTTTAAAGAATCTTTAAGATGTAGGTTCTGTAGTTGAAAGTTATATACTATACATTTGTAGTTTTGTCTTGTGCAGCTGCTGCCTATGGTGCTAAATGCTGACTGTCTCTTTTTTTCTACCCTTTAGGAGTTGCTTTTCCTTGGACCATCAACCTCCATAACGTTAGTGTGTATACTCTTGTGGATCATCAAGTAATACTCAACTTAGTAGAACCAATGGGCTGTACGTCTACCCTGGCCGTCACTTCTCACACGCTGCCATCAGCTGGTCCTGAAGCTGGCCACTCGTTTGTTGTCTGTCTGCATGTTGACTTAGAACCTCTGGAAATAAAATGCTCAAATTCCCAGGTCAGTCGATCGAATTATGTTGCTTTTACTGTAATATGGTTTAAACATGCACACATCCCCTTATAGAATAGGGAATAGGAAAAGTAAAATCTGATGCTTCTACCCCAGGTTAGAAGTTGTGATAACTCACTTTTAAACACTTCCTTGTTACTAATATTAAAGTTCACTGTGTGTCTAGGTGTCTATACAATGTGAGCTTTTTGTAGTCATGGTCAGCATGTACAACAGGAGTAACTGTCGTCAAATCAATCAATTATTTAGTTCAGTGATTTCCATCAGTGATTGTGAGCCAAAACCAGGTGCAGGTCAGCAACACAGAACAGGTGCAGATCTTTGCCTTACTCTTTATCTCTTTGTAGTTTCCACTTTTGGTTTAGGCTCACAATCACTTAATCCGGACCCATTTATTTTCAATGGGTCTGTGTACATGACCATTGTTTTTCACGCATAACTTGTGCGTTACGTAAAAATCGCAGCATGTTCTATATTTATATACGTTTTTCTGAACTGAACGCGATCACATACTAAACTGAATGGACTTGCTTGTGAAATTGCGCATTCGGACCTATTCCGCTCACGCTCGTCTGCAAGGGGCCTTTCAGTGACCATATAGTGGTAGCTATCAGTTCTTCACAGGTGCTCTGCAAAACATATTAGTGTGTAAAGTATGCTTGGATCCAGTCACTCAAATGTGACGTCTTCTCCTATTGGAGTCTTTTTCTTTCCCTTTTCTTCTCCATCCAGCCCAGACTGACATGAAGATTTCTTCCAGCCATGACTTGTCTTTTGCAGAATTGAATGCACAAATTAGTACTCCAGAGGGTAATAACTGTCCTTACGCAGTAGTGTTGCCCCCTTTCTGCTCCCTACTCGGCAGTTTGTGTTGGGGAGCTTGTGTCCCCATATAGTAGCAATGTGCACACAGACAGTAGTAGTCTTCCTGTGCCCCCATGTATAGAGAATAATTCATACTGCCCCCTTTGCACCAATATAAATATTAAAATGGAAGTCACCAAGCTCCATTCCCATGAGGAGCAGCAGAAACCTCTGCTTTTTGCCTGCTCTACATGACCAGGCCCGGACAGTGCCATACAGTGCAATCCACAGGCCTAAAGCATCCTGTATCCTACCAGAGTAAGTAGTGTATCCACTGCTCCACGAAAGTTTTCAACTGGATCCACGTCTCTCAGTTGAAAGCAACGCTTGTTGCGGATTCGGCTAGACCCCTTTGCCTCCAGGCCTGGTTGCAGTCACACCACATGCAATTATTATGCCACTGATAGTCTTTCACATAGCACAGGTAGACTGCATCCAAGCCATCTACAGCATGTGTACCTGAAGATTCCCTGTAAATCTGCATGATCTGTAAGGAACAATTCTGATTTATTCAGCTGTGTTATGTTATACTTAGTTTATAGTTGTTGCTCCTGAATTGTGCTGTTATCATTAAACAAACATAACTTTGTGTCAGTTCTTATTAGTAAAATACATAATGTGTCCAACCGTCTGATGAAATGTCTAATAATAACTGTAGGGTCCTTTTCGATCTCCGCTCTACACCCTTGATATATATGATAAAATCTCTAAGTCTAAGAGCTATCCTTTTAAAGTTGTGGTAGCAATGGCAGCCTTTGTGCAATCTGAAGAGTGTTTACTTTGATGTATTTGTGGGTTTGTGTAACTCGAGATCCTTCTAGCAGAGGCATCTTTGGCCTGGTGGAAAGAAATAAGTAGCAGATGTGCACATCCTGACGCATGGCAGTGCTGACTTGTGGACGCACGTGCTAAAGAACAATAAAAATTCCTCCAGTCGGGTTCACACCCTTGTGCTTTTTCACGCTACATGAAGTTCTGATTGGAGGGCGGCAAGCAGTTAAGAGTGTCTGGAATACATCACAGCAAAGTGGAGTGGAAAGGTGCTTGGGGACACAGAGTGTGACCTGAGTTTGCTTTTTGTTTGTGTTCTTTTTAAATGACAGCGTGTGTGGGTTCAGTTTTGAAGCCTGCCCTCTGTTACACCGATGGCCTTCAGGTTGGCCCTTTCGTATCTTGATCCCATTGTGGAAAGTGGGTGCAATTGAAGACTTGTACATAATAGTATAGTTTTTACTTCTGATCACTGATAGTTTTTTTTTCATTTTTTATTAATTCTAAAGGTTAATTATCAAGCTGACCACATAAGTGAGATGTATATTGACCAAATATTTTTTTTCCTGACTGTGCTCATACCTATTTCATTCAGTCAGAGAAACTGGATGTGTTATTTCGCTAGTAATCTGACTGGCTTTCTCCATTAGAATGACTTTTAAAAGAAAGTTACGACATTAAATACCTGTGACTTGTGCTTCAGTTATGGAGGTAAGCTGTTAATTGCATTTGCATTGCTGTAGCTATTAGGTGTGATTTAACTGCCCCGGAGAGGTGTTAGAACAGCATTGCAAGTGGCAGACAATAGATGTTGCACCCCTCCACCCATATTCAAGCTTCTCCAGCTAAACATAAATAACTCCTTACATGTATCCAAGATGCAAAAGTCAATGTCATCAAATGAGTGTCATTTGTCCCTAAGATGTAGGTATACAGCTGAGTCCTGAACGCAGGTGTTGACACTTCTGTGCTGGGCCATATGCTGGTGTAGCTGCTGCTTTGCTTCACCTATGTACAAGTCTCGGCACTCCTTACTGCACTGGACTGCATCCACAATAATTGCTCTTTTTGTGTTTTGGCAACCCTGATGGGATACTTCTGTCCACAGCTTATCCAATGGTACAAAGGATCAACCATGTTGAAATCCAAAATACCCGATCCTTCTTCTTACCCATTAGGAGGCACCAGATTGTTGACCAATTCTACCAAAATTTGTGTGTTTTTTTTTATACTTTTATTTAATGTATGTTGGCAGCCTAAAATGCGAATGTTAGCAGTAGACATAGTTAAGTTTACTACTGGTAGAAAAATGGACACAAGGATTGTCACCAGGCTTCATAGTCTTCATAGTCTTCATACAGATGTGTCTACCCTTTATTTTTCTCCAAAATTTGTTAAGGAGTCCAAGTTATCACAATACAATCCCAATATAATATCATAGTTATTATGAATCATACATTCCATTTTGGTACGGACTTGCAAATAACTCTTCTCCAGAAGAAAAGACTTTCTCAAAAGTAAGTCAATATCTCAGTCTAGAGAGAGTTTTAATACACAACCTGCAGGTAATCTAAACGCACTGCATGCCTGTGGACAGGTGTGTTTCATTTTCCTTGGACCTCATCAGCAGTGAAGATGGTTTTGGCTAGCTTGTGATTAGCCCTAGATAAAAGCATGAAAGAAGTGAGAAAGCGGTCAGTGTTCCTCTGCAAGAAAAATAATTATTTATCTTTCCCCTGGAAGGGAGTCCTCAGTACTTTTGAAGTGAAATATTGACCAATGTAACTTTCTCTTTAGAAGATGTATTCTCCTTTCTTGAGAGATATGTTAAAATTTTAAACAGAAAGAATTACTTGTAGTCTTTTTAACTATCTGCTTTCTGAAGGAGAATGGGTTTTCAGCAAGGTACTTCAGTATTGCCAAATCGTCTAGAATTTTCACAGCAGGGAATATGAGATCCTAGCACTGGTAAGACTAGCAGTGAGTGTGATGGCATGTTCACATTACTGGTCTGTGTTAAGCTAGTTCCACACCTCTGGTAAATCTATCCGACAGGCTGTTCTGGCAGAGGAACAGCCTGCCAGAGTTTACTGTATTCAGCCTAGCCCGGATACTGTTGTTCACCACTAGACTCCATTGACCATGATGGAATCTAGCCAGTTTCCAGCATGAGGGAAGGGTTTTGGCTGGAAAAAAACTGGTACATGCATTTGGTTTTTGTCTGGCCGAGACCAGGCGCTCATATCGGAAACTTGCCGGATAGTCGGATGGGTTTGGCAGTTAATAGTAGTATCTGGCTAGGCCGGATACAGTGAGCTTCGACAGCATGTTCCTCTGCTGGAACAGCCTGTCCGATAGATTTACTGCAGGTGTGGAACTAGACTTAGAGCCATATATTTCTTTCCCAAAGAAATTTCTGCTAGCCCATAATTGAATATGCTCTTCTTTTTACTAAGATAGAGATGGATTTGAATGGGTTGTCAACAGACATGGACAGAGGCCGACTGGGAGTATAAAGTGGCCCTGGAAAAAAAAAACTTAAAAGTAGCCCCATGTTGTAGGCAGGTTCAAGTTGATAGAAGATGGGGCAACACGAGTAGGCAGGGCCAGCAATACTGGAGTGCAGCACAAAATACCACTGCGGTATTTGGCTGTATCACCATCCTGAGGATGGCGATATAGTTGAATTCAGGAGGGCACCTGCGACTGTTGGCCAGGTGCTTAAGTACCTGATGCTCCTACATTAATTACTGTTGACAGCATCAGATAGTCATGTGTCCATCTTGTGGCCATGAGGAGGGATTTAACGGCCCCTCTGGGCATTGGCCCACCTCGAAATTTCCCTATAGGGTCTATGGCCAGTCCGCCCATGGACTTGATGGTAATAATATGACAGACCACGTGAATAAACTCCAACCTCAGTGCATTATAATTGACATCTGCCTATTTACTTGGGGTATTTTAACTCCTCTACCGAGGTACCACACACTGAGTTTCTTAAAAGTGAACGCTCATGGTAGTTGCGGTCTGAACAGATGCTTTATAAAGACATTGTTCGATGATTCAGATGTACGTCTCCAAAGACCAGCATATTTTTTTTTGTCTTGTATTATTCATGGACATCACGTGTAGTAAATCACATGCAGTATCATCGTAACATTCTGGCAAGTTAGTGCTGTGAAAACGAGCTCTGGAAACTCAGAACTGGTCAGCACACAGAGGTATTGAGTGTCTTACAATATATTTTGGTCCGCAGTCAACTCCACTGCAGCTGGGTGACCTGCGCCGCACTATGGAGCATATTGTGTGTCTCATTTATAGGAAAGATGTTCCCTAAAATATGCCTCTTGTGACTTAAAGCAATTTAACATTCAAGGTAATAAAATGTTTGTGAATATGATACACTGACATTTTCTTTCTTTTTCTAGGAAAAAGATTAGTTTTATATAAACTGATTTTTTTTCATTTTTTTTTCACCATACAGTCCATTATCTAACATGCAATTAGCCTAAAGCATAAACACACCCCAGCTCACCCTAACCTGCCCCCACCATCCAAAGAAAGAGAATTTTTTTTTTTAATATGACAATATTCGTATACAGAATCTGCAGAAATCTGATGTAAAGGAATACCTGGCTTAGTTACACATAGCAACCAGTCAGACTCCACTTAAATTTCAATTTTCAAATACATTTTTAAAAGAAACTCTAAAAATGAAAAAAAAAAATTATACTAGTTTTGATAAATCTCCCCGGCAGTGTCCAAAACTCATTCTGAGCCCTGACCAAGCATATAAATGTGTTTTCATCCTTTAATCCTGCAGTCCCTATGATCAATCCATAGAGTTGTAAAGTATGCCCTACATATTGAAAGCTTTTAGACACATTTTAATCTTTGAGCCCACCAGCCACAGTTTAGCATCCAGTACACAAAATAATCCAGGGGAATTGTAATTCCAAATGTATTTCTACTTGAAAATTCAGTACATTTATCAAAGTTTACATGTTTAGATCTACACAAATTACCCACAAACCATGTTCACTATGAAGATGTCCTCACCTGATGAGTTCTTAGAATTTGTAGTATTCCTCTTACAGTTTCTGCCATTTTCAAAGTAATTATCATAGTTGTAAAATTACTAGGTTTCCTGCTCGCTAGATTGACCTGACTTCCAAACTTTCTCAGAGCGGAGCATGTTTAGCTACTCCAAGAAACAATTAAATTACCACCAGGAAGTGTCAGAAATTAAACAGCTAAGAACAAGAGGGACCTCACACTAACGTGGGAATTATTTTTCAGCTGTTTGTGGAGATGTGTGAAGCAGTGGTGAACTAATCATCACTACAGCATTACAACATTGCGACTTTATAACATTTCTTAAAAAATATTTCTTTTTGCATCTCTCAAGTTTCTGTAATGGGCAGTGGGTGTGTACCCATGGCACCAACTAATCTGTTTAACTTTGGGCTAATCCTGGCGATCACCTGGCTTTAACCTCAATAGAGGGATCTAGACTTCACTGCAGTTCACTCATCAGGCTGCTATCTCTGAATAATCTTGGTCTAGTTGGCACACGGGTCATAGATACTGGTGTGAAGCACCAAAGGATCATTCAATACTTGTAGACAGTAAACAAGCAGGGGTCAGGGCAGGCGGAGTTTGTGGAAATCTGTAAAAACTAATCCAAGGTAGGCAGCACAGGATCAGTACAGTAAACAGGCTAAGATCAGGGCAGACAGCTGAGAGTCAGTTAACAGGCAGAGGTTTTTAGACACAGGCACTGAGAATAGCACACCTTCACTAGTAAACTAAGAACCTAAGCTCAGGCAAGGAGTGAGAAGACAGTACAGAATTTATAGCAGAAGCTAATTAACAATTAGAAGCAGCCGTTTAACGGCACACAGAGCAAGGAGAGGAGGGGGATGATGGTGAAAGCAAAATGGGAGTAGTAGTAGTTCAATGAATAATTTTCCACAAGAAGTAGCTGGGCAATGAGGGACACAGGCTGCCAGTGTATCAGTAGCTTACGCGTTTCAAGCCACAGTTGGCTCTTAGTCTTTGCAGCATTGTACCTTTGCATCGTCTCCTGGCATATAGGTGACTTGAACTAAACCTTTCTCTTTGAATGTCATTGGATACATAGAAACATGGAAGATTGACGCCGCAAAGGACCACCTGCCCTATCTAGTCTGCCATTATATTATTTCCTTCATGTTTAAATTCACTTACAGTTAATTTTCCAACTACATGGGAGCATCGACTACTCTTTCAGTAAAATAATATTTTTTTAGATTGCTTCTGATCCCCCCCCCCCCCCCCAAACAACTAATTTTACATTTTGCCCCCTTGTTTGTTGTGTTTAGCTTCTAATTAAAATGCTTCTTCCCTGAACCATACTTAAACCTTTATCCTCCTAACAGTTCTGCCCGAGTGTTCGAGGAGCAAGGGGAGGGGGGCTGGCTGCTTTTGCTGCTCATATCTCTGTATTGGTAGAAGCTAGAGATATGTGCTTGTCTTGTTTGAAAGCAGGTATTTCAAGCTTTCAAACAATACCAGAATCGCAGCATTATCTTAACTACATCGGAAGATATCCCTGATAAAAATGCAGATTTTAAGTGTGATATCTCAAAAATAGCCAATTGAGTATGTGTCACTATTTTATAACGTCCCATAGCAGTGAATCAAAACTGGCTTAGTTGCCCATAGCAACCAATAAGATTTCACCTTTGCCAATTTTCCTTTGTACCAGTTTGATAAATCAAGGCCTCGTCTCTTTTAAGTCACTTCTGACTTTGGCTTCAAAAACTGCATAAAAAATACTGAATTTGAAAAGCAAGCCGAACATATTTAACATTTATGGACTTCAGGTGTTATTGAGCTGCTGCTCATTGACTTTCCTACCAGCATACTTTTGGTTCTGGTCCAAAAGTATCATTCTTAGGTCTCATAGACATGGCAGAGGTACTCACACTCCGTATATCACCATATAGTTCTCAGTGCCGCAACATTTTGTTGACTCATTCTTAATTACAAGCATTGTTTGTAGGTAAGAATAGCTGTTTTACTTCATCGGAAGGAGCTTTGTAATGGTTTTCCCTATTCACTTTTATAGAAAAAAACAGCTGCCTGTGCATTGATATTGTTCTTGTGGAAAAAAAAATTAAAACACTATAAGCCATACCTCTTGGACCACATGTATATTTTCACTAAATTGATGTATTTTTGGATGTGATAAATGGTGCACTTCTCTGAACTGAACGTCCCTATATGAACTTGGCTTTAAATTATCAGGCAAAATATCTTTCCAATTTTCTATTATTCACATAATAAAAATTCATGTTGAAAACTAGAAACAAAATCCTACCAAAATAAAAAAACATCAATCTACAGAGACCAGTTTACCAGTTGTGGGCTCATCACTGCTAGGGTAATTTTCATATTTATGTACCAAACTGTACTGTAGGTCAAGTGTTCCAACAAATAGTTGGATTACATTGCTCTGAGCTACACTTAGGCTAATGAGGACAAAGCACAGAAGTTCAAGAAGCATTTATGTAAATTTTGCTAAATTGTAATGTGTTAAAAGCTTTCATCACATAGAGTAGTCAAGTCCTGTTCAACATCGAATGCAGACTGACCCTAGTGTTTCCTGCATCTGTTCTGCCTATATAAGAAGTCGGCATCAAAGCCGTACGTGTCCCCAGGCTTAGACGTCTTAGAAATATATAAATATATGTATGGGGGGGCGGGGGGAGTTCCCATTGACTCAGTTGGGAATATATGGCATCCAGCTGTGGTCGACATCCAGACCTTGTCCTTATTCCTTTTGTGCACCATGTTTTATACACTGCATGGTAATGTGTTGTCATATACATCCCATGATTAATGCTTATTTATCAAAGTCTGTGTAAATACCTTCCAACTTAGTCAAACAATTTAAAGTTAAACATTTTCTTCTGTGAATATTGCAATGACAATCCCCAGTGGGCTGTGGAATTGGGATTTATACTTGCCATCGTCTAAGGACACAATCCAAGCTCATTGCCTGCTTGTGTATTTTGCCCTAGCCCCAGAAGCAACCAGTAAGTGATTAACAATTGGCAAAAATGCCAAGAGCCTGATTGATAGGGACTGTGCTCCCAAAGGAGGCATCTAATTTATGACGAGGCGCAGGCCTCATCATAAACTACCATGTGCACCATATTGCAACTAGACAAGTCAAAAATGCAACAAATTTTTTATATGACCACTGGGACTCCCACGAATCCCGAGAACAGTCCAGTTACCCCCATTTTGATGGAGCGGCAGGTTTTGCTTACGCACTGCCACTTCGTTTATTCTGTATGGGAGTGCCCAGATATCCAAGTACAACCCTGCTGCTCCATCTGAACGGGGAAACAGGACCCTCATTCGCAGGATTGGTCCGGGTCCCAGCTGTTGGACCCCCAGCGATCATCTAGTTAACATAAACTATTGCATCAAATATGTAACATTTATTCATTAAAAACTTTAATTTAAAAATCAATGATGATTAAAACAATAAAAATAGTAAAAATGGCGATAAATCTTAGTAGTAGGAGATCCTCATGTGAGATTTCGCCAACCTCCTGAAGAAGGAGCAAATCCAAAGCTCCGAAACGCGTATGAATTGGGGACTGTCCTATGTGCTAGTACCTTCACAGCATCTTTTAAATCTATTTCAAATGGAGCGCTCCAGAAATCCCATCTGAAAAAATCCGGATGAACAAAGGAGATTGACTGTTAGAGATTCCACTCACTGAACACGTGAGACGCCGACCGACTCTCCGAACCACACGAGAGTCAGCGCGACAATACAATACTCACCATCAGAGGGTGGATACGGAGATGAGATAGATTGGCGCTTCCCTGCATCATCGGTGAGTAATCAAAACCATATCGCGCAACTGTGTGGGTAATCAGTTCAAACTATTACTGACAAATATTCGAACAATACTTGGCCAGGCCACTTAAGGTGAAAAGGAACTTTATAATCTGAACAAACTATGAACAACAACAATTCCACCTTGTGAGAGACTGGCCTTAATCTGAGGTACAATATATCGTTCAATTGAAATGTAAACAAGATTGATACAAGTATCCAACAATTCTTTAGTCTACATAGTGTCTCAAAGTTACTTATATAATAGCCAACCGACTGCATTAGAACCTTATGCGAAACTCGCTGACTTGCTAGTTTGTCATGTATACTGTGCATTAATATTCTGAGTTACATTGAATGAAGGCATATATCTTGGAGTGGCAGCTTCTCCAGCAGGGCTTTTGTCACACCGGTTATTTGTGACGTGTGGTACATATACACATGCCACAAGTGTGGCAATATCTCACATAAGGATCTCCTACTACTAAAATTTATCGCCATTTTTACTATTTTTATTGTTTATCTGGAATATTCATTTTTAAAATTATAGTGATAAGTTTATAATGAATAAGTGTTATATTTGAGGCGATTCCGGATGTTGAGTGCCTATCATTAACTTTTGCGACAAGGAGAACATGCAAACTACATGCAGTTGAACCCTAGATGACCCTAGGAGGCGGAAGGTCTTCTTTAACATTTCTGATAATTATTCATAATCTTAATTAAATTATCTGTGCTTCCCCCTTTTCTAGGTGCAGTTATTATATCAGCTGACTGACACCATGAGCAAAGTGTGGCAGAAGATTCAGAAGAGAGGAGTTCTGTATCAGTCATCAGTCTACTTTGACTCCTCGGCTGCTCCGAGTCCCAGCTCACCAATCAGGAGCAGTGTTGGCACGGCACCTCAGGATACCAGCACATGCAGCCCATCTGCTGATATTGGGACCACTACTGAGGTAAGTGTTTGTGATGAATGAGTGCACTGTCAGCACATAAAGCATTGCAAACATCATCATGCAACTATCTATTGTATGTAAGTTATGTTTCACAGCACATACTTCAATATATATGTTCTTCATTTCTTCTCAGTCGACCACCTATGGCCTTATGGCACTGAACAAAAAAATAAGTTAACTATAAGAGCTGCAGTTTATCAGTAGAGGAATCAGAATAAGTACTAACACATACAACATAATATAGTTGTAATGATTGAAATGTGCGTCTTATGCTTGTAAGAAAGTTTGGGAATTGGGGATAGTTCATTGATGGTTTGTAAAATTGAATGCGTAAACTGACCTTTGGATTGTTGTGTTTCCTTGAGTAGGCCTACATCTTAGGAGGAAATCTATTATAGTTTATTGAATTTTCGACTGTCACAAATTCAGCCATATGGACTTGTTTGATCATGTGCTTTGAGCAGGGCTGATGATATCACATAGGCTTTTTTTGGGGTTAATTTCCTAAATTTGTTTGCACCCAGTAGTTCATCTTATAGAATCCTTAATTTATGGAGCATTTGCCTAGTGACCTGTCATATTCCTAGTGCTTGGGATTCCTCGCAGCGTCCAGTGTGTTTGGATGTGATATGTATTTCTCCATTTGTGCTGTTAGGATCTGCACTCGCTGTGGGGTCACCGATGACAGACTTCAGTAGAGACAGCGGGTTTTAAAGTCCAAAGCCTAACACATGGTATCCAACTAATACATCACTTGGGGAAACCACAGTTCATAACACGAAAACATAAAATAAATATCTGTCCGTCTTGGCTCTACCTAATACACAAATGATTCCTGTCTCATCTATAGAGTCCTGTTCACATCAGGGGAGATTAGGCTTCACTCAGCCTCACGATCAGCCAGTCTCCAGTCTCTGACCACACAGTTCAACTCTCCAGACTTCATTCACCCCAGACGGACATTCTGGGGTCTGCTTTATTCCCCTGTGATGATCCTAGCAGGCCTCATCCGAGATCACCTTGGGCTAGTGGAAAAACCTTTACTGGAAGGTTGTGGACTGGGGGGTCCCTCTGCCAATCCTACCTCTCAGTCCAAATAAAATCCAGCCCATAAAATCTAAAGAAAACAGCTCTAGCAAACTATGCTTTGCTGAAACAAGTGCAGCTGAGGAATCTGGATGAGATATTCACGCCTTCCACCACTTTACTGTACACATTACCATAGTGCATACTTGAAATATCGACATTTGTAAGTTCCCTTGTGGGCAGAGGTTGATGATTGCCTTAGTTTTCAGAAGATTAAGGATGTTTTGTCACAATATTCGTAATGGATAATATTGTGATATAATATATACTTTGACAATTGATGCTTTCTGTTTCAGTATCCACATACTCAGCAGTTAGTCTGGGTCTACATGGGGACTTTAGCCCCAGCAAGCATTGCAGATAGGGATGAGCGAATCAGTTAGTACAAATTGATTTGTTTATCAGGTAGAGTTCTCTAAGGGCTGTTTCACACGAGTGAGTCCATTGCAGGAATCACACTCCGTGTGTGAGCAGAATCCTCTGTTCTGGACTTGCAGGAGCGTGCAGTTATCATGATTTGTAATGCTATGTGCCTCTGCATAACCTTCCTTCTACAGGATTCTAATGACAGCTTTATGTCACTATGATCCTGTAGAACTAAGGCCAAGCCGAGGCACATAGCATTATAAATCATTATAACGCCTTGCGTTCCTGCAAGTCCAGAATGGAGGATTACGCTCACACAAGGAGCGTGATTCCCGCAATGAACTCGCTCATGTGAAACAGCCCTACAGATCTGTCTCTAGTGCTGAAGAAGCTCCCCTCTGCCGCTTGGTTGACGGAGCCAGACATCTCACCTGGCCCTGGTCAGTCTAACACCTGCGCTGCTGCTCTGAGTAGGGGCACAAGTGAGGAGGCTTTGCTGCTGAAATTGAAGCTGCTCTTCCGGGTAGCATTGCATTTAATGTTGCTACTTCGATACTGGCCTATTGACCTGTCACTACTCAGAGCTACGTAGCAGCAGGGATAGCACCTCAGAACTGAAGAACTCTATTTGATTAACAAATTGGTTCACATATCTGTAATTGTTGTGTAGCAATGCAGCCACGCCTTATTATGGAAGTGAATAGTGTCACGTTGCGATCTGCAAGTTGTTGCAACTCAAAAATTGCTAAAAGTCCAGCAGTGTTGGATTTTTTCAGTTGTTGAACCTCGCCAACTTGCAACGTGACCCCATTCACTTCTATTGTGTGCATTTCAGCCCGTGCTGCATAGCGACCTTTGGTGGCAGTGATCAAAGTCGCTCTATTGCCTTAGCCTTATGGTGATGCAATTTTTTGCCATGCAGAAACATATGTATCACATATGTGGTCTTTGTCAGACATTTTGACTCAGTTGTAGTTACATAATCCATCAAGTTCTACCATTTACTAATTACAAACCCACGTTGATTCAGAAGAAGGCAACAACCACTCTAGATAGCAGAAACCCATTTTACTATAACGTGGAAACAGTTCCTTACTGATCCCTGCCAGCAATCAGACAGATCCTTGAACCAGCATTCTACTGTATATTAGCACCATTAACCCTGTATATTGTGTTTCTCTATGAAGATATCGATCACTTTCTTCCTGGGCAGACCTGCAAAGGCACGCATACTTACCTTCTCCCCGTTGCTTGGTACGGACTCTTTCTCTTCCCAGCCTCGGCTGTCTCGCTGTCAACCTCCGCTTTAACACCACTGCAGCCAATTTCTGTCTGCAGCAGTGACCTGCTCCCCTTGCGTTGTCTATTGGTCACGTGATACAAAGGGGGAAGTTCCCTTCTCCTGCCAGAAAATGGCTGCAGCTGTATAAAACTGGATGTTGACTGCAGAGGACCTGAGCGAAGGAGCTGGGACCCAGAAGCGGTGAGCAGGTCAGTATGCTCTACCCAGGAAAGGGGTGGTTGCCAAAACCCCCCAAAAGATGGCCAATCCCTTTAAAGTTGTTCACACTTCCACCCATCTCTAATTCCTGTGGGAGCATGTTCCAGTTTCAGCTTTTCAAAAAGTTATAGCTTTTGAATTTGTGACCATTTTGCACTTTTAGATATAATTCATATGCAAAGCTGTTTTTGCAATACACGTTTGCCATGTTTTTCTGGGGCAGTTATGCTTTCTGTTTTCGGAAATACCCTTACTTCATTAGTCTGTAGAAGTGATGCTGATAAAACCACGCTTGAAATACAAAGTAAATGAACTTTCCATTACTATTCAGTGTAGGTGGGTAGAGGTTACTAGATTGGACTTGTGCTGATGGGTTTTTCTGCACTGACTGATGTCAAAAAGACCTACTGTAACTCTACATGAAAGATTACCTTAGGTTAAATGGAAGCAGAAAAGTGCAGTCATATGTTTCCTCCTGGGACAGAAAACTTCCCTATTTATGATTCACCAGCCTGTGGTCCAAAGCCAGGAAGATTGTCTCATTATCTGGACCTCAATTCCCACATTAGCTGCACCTTTTCCAGAATCTGGGCCAGCCAAACACTGCAACGCAATGCAGTCAGGTAAAGTTGTTTCCAGCTGTGTGAGGGATATATGACAAGAATAAGTGAAGTCATGTTACTTCTAATGTGAGAAATTTTCCTGAAATTGCTGGTCACCCATTACTCGGTTGTATCTGTTTCTGTTTTTTTTTGGAAAGAAGATGTCATCATTGCTGGTCTTCTGAAAAGCAAATTGTTACTGAAACAATGAATATATAACATTAAGGGGTTCTCCGGGAATTAAAAATATAAAAAGACTTAAATATTACTTTATTATACATATATTCCTAAATAACTTTTATTAACTATAATTGCTCGTTTTGTCGAGGGAACAATCTTCAGGGGAAATAAAATGGCCGTCATCCTATTAGTCCACACAAAACATGAGGACAAGTTAGCAGGACAAGTTACTTCACAACACTGAGCTAAAGAGCACCTCATCCTCCTCTCTGCTTGTCAGGGATTATGATCCTGAATACAATTTAATATGATCTTCAGCTGAATCTGTGTAGGAATGGAGTTCATGAGGAGACATGAAGTACAGAGAGGAGGTGGGGATATGGCTAATGAGCAGCAGCACTTGTATGCAGTCTACATTACCACAGTCCATCCTCTCTGTACTTCATGTCTCCTCATTAACTCCATTACCACAGAGATTCCGCTAAAGATTTTATCGGCTGTATTCAGGATCATTTTCGATACCGTGTTATGATCTCCTATCTACTGTCAATCTGTCTTGGAAAATATATTTCTGTAAGAAAGGTCCTCAATTGCAAGCAGATCACAGTAACCCCTAGTGATCAACTGGAAACAAAAGGCACAAACGTCTGTTCACCTTGTTTGTGCACTTGTACACCGGACAGTGCCTGGAAAACCGCTGCGAGCCTCACATGTGCAGTGGTTCATAAGAGTTTGCAAACCCTTTAGAATTTTTTATATTTTACATAAATCTGACCTAAAACTATATCAGATTTTCACACAAGTCGGAAAAGTATATAAAGATCAACAAATCAAACACACGAGTCAAAAATATTGGACTTGGCCATTTAGCTATAGAGGAAAATGATCCGATAGCACATGGCTGTGAGTGGAAAAAGTCTGTGAACTCTTGCTTTTAGTATCTATTGTGAACCCCTTGTATTGGCAATAACTGCAACTAAACGTTCTTGATTAGTCCTGCACATCGGCTAGGAGGAATTTTAGCCAATTCCTCTGTACAAAACAGTTTCCACTATCCTATGTTGGTGGGTTTCCTCTCATGAACTGCTTGCTTCAAGTTTAGGTCCTTCCACTACATTTCTATTGGATTAAGGTTAGGACTTTAAAATGGCCATTCCAAAACGTTACCTTTATTCTTCTTTAACCGTTCTTTCATAGAAAGACTTGTGTACTTAGTTACAACCATACAGGATCAAACCATGATACTACCAACACCGTGTTTTACAGATGGGATGAGGTTTTATGTTGGAATGCAGTGTGTTCCTCTAAATATAACACTTCTAATTTAAACAAAATAGTTTTAATTTGGTCTCATCTGTCCACAAAACATTGTTCCAGTAGCCTTCTGGCTTGTCCACGTGATCCTTCGCAAACTGCTGATGGGCAGCAATGTTCTTTTTGGAGAGCAGCGTCTATCTACTTGCAATCCTGCCATGCACACCATTGTTTTTCAGTGTCCTCCTGATGGTGAACTCATGAACATTAACATTAGCTAATGTGACAAACGTCTTTAGGCTACTTTCACATCTGCATTTTTGCTGGATCCATCATGGATCAGCAAAAACACTTCCGTCATGATAATACAACCGTCTGCATCCTTTACGAACGGTTGTATTATCTCTAAAATAGCCATGACGCCAAAAAAATCTCTGACACAAAAGAAAACAGACCCATCCCCCATTGACTTACAATGGTTTTAGAGATTATTCAATTTTCTTTTCTGTCATGAAGGATCCGTCTTGCTCCGCATCCCAGGGCGCACTCAAAAACGCTGCTTGCATCGTTTTTGTGTGCATCATGGGAACGCAATGAAATGGAACGGAATGCATTTTGGTGACTCTGTTCCCTTCAGTTCAGTTTTGTCCCCATTGACAATGAATGGGACAAAACTGAAGCATTTTCCTCCACTATTGAGATCCTATGCCGGATCCGGGAATTTGCATGCAAACGGACAGCATTTGTAGACAAATCCGGATGCGGATCCGTCTTACAAATGCATTGCAAGAATGGATCCGTCTCTTTCACATTTTGTACCGGTCAGAAAGACAGATCAGACATTGCGGTATTTTTAATGCCAGATCCAGCACTAATACATTTCAATGTAAATTAATGCTGGATCCGGCATTCCGGCAACTGATCCGGAATTTTGGACGGAGATAATACTGCAGCATGCTGCAGTATTTTCTCTGTCCAAAACGCCATTCAATGACTGAACTGAAGACATCCTGATGCATCCTCAACGGATTTCTCTCCATTCAGAATGCATAGGGATGAAGCTGATCAGTTCTTTGCCGGTATTGAGCCCCTATGACTTTACTCAGTGCCGGAAAAGAAAAACGCTAGTGTGAAAGTACCCTTAAGCAGTTAAATAAATAAAACAGGTCGCACACTGACACCTGATTGTCACCCCATCGATTGAAAACACCTGACTCATATTTCACCTTCAAATTATCTGCTAAAAGTTGACATACCTTTGCCACTCACAGACTTGATATCGGATCATTTTCCTTTAGTATTTTACGTATTTATTTGATTCTACATTTTGGACTCTGATGTAGTTTTTGCTAAAATTTGAACTGAAATCTAGAAAATTCTCAAGGGTTCACAAACTTTGAAGCACCACTGTAAACTTATAGAAGTTCTGGCTCTCAATGTGGACAAATAAAAATCCAAGTCTTTATTATTCACACATAATACATGGACATACACCTCAGTTTGCTTACCATTTCGATCTGAAGAGATGTTAATCATAGTAATATTATGAATATGTTTTTTTCAGATAAAAAATGGGTAAGCATTTATTTATTTTCCATTTATTATGTGTGGACAATAAAGACTTGGATTTTTATTTGTCTACCTTGAGCGCCAGAACTTTTTTGGAAACAAGATTATTTTCCACACAGTGCCACCACTGGTGAATAAAAGTATTACCAATAACAATTGACATCGATGAGCTGTCTGTTTGGTGCATTAACCTGCTCAGTACTCTCTAGAGGAGAATACTATTTGTAGTGGAAGGTTCTAAATAGGAGACCTTTTTATTAACTCAAAATCCTGGAACACCCCTTTAAGTATCGTTGTATCTATGATAGCTAAGAAATGACAGGTTGCATCTAATTGGCGCCACCTAGTGTGAGCTAAACAGTGTAACCTTTCATAGTTACATCCTCTTCTATCTACTCATACATTAGCCAGAATTTGGAAAGGACAATGTACTACACAAGTGGACCATAGCCAGTCAGGTGCAACATATTAGCCCAGGTATGCTCGTATTGGGTTTCTAAGAGGAAGTGCATTCACTCGTGTATACCTTTTCCTTCGTCTTTTTGACCACTTATGGAAAGCAGAAAAAGCTGGAGAGATGTTTCCTGCTCAGGGCTGCTTAATTTGGCTGCAGCCTTGTAGTAACCTGGCAGAAGATCGAGCGTAGGGTGGGGCAAAGTGTTTGGGAAATTGCTTTTGGCAATTGAAAAATGAGCTGGTGCAATTTAATACAACACCATGAGACTAGAAAGCAAATGTAAAATCTATCGTTTTTCTAAGAGAAGCGAACATATTTCTACCAGATTGTCAATAAGAATCCCACATGTTTGTTCCCAGGCAGTGGAAAATTGATGTTACATACTAGATTAGGAAATTGTTTTTTCTTTTACTATATCTATATATTGTTTTTTTTTTCTGTGTTCTTTCTCCGATTACAATAAAAATGACTGAGGACTATTTTAGTACGCTCTGGAATTTCTAATTTTTTCTATCCTTGTAAAACATAGAAATCTGACTTGACACGCCATATTGAGATGTCTTACCAACATTGTGTCTGCACATGATTTAGAACTGTGGTTTAACTTGAGCACGTCCCTGGTCACAGGATCTCAGTACATACACAGCTACACATGCTGGAGGATGATGATATAAGTAGACTACACCATAGCTGATGGCACTATGTAAATTATTGATGAGCGGCATAGGCAATATTAAAATTCTCAATTTTTGGTGAATTTGTAACTGAATATTCTCCATAAATTTGCTAATTTGCGATTGCAAAAATCAGCAATGTAATATGCATGTATTGCACACGCAATTTCATTACCTATAAAATATAACAAACAATCACACAAAGGTTATATGCCAACAACCTATCCATGGCATAGGTATAGTCAGCATACCTTACATGGGCAGCCTTGTTCACTATGAGACATACAAAACCAGCTCTCTATTCAAAAGGAGAAAGCCAGCAAGCCTCAAAGTTACTTGGTTTGAGTTGGATGGCTTGGGGGACCTGCGCCCCTAGATCATTATAATTAGGGTGACAAAAATAAAAAAAATTTTGGGGATATGCCAGCTACCTCTTCTCTCACTGCTTAGGAGGGCTGCATAAAACTTTTCAGTTTACTAATTGTCCTAACATTATATTCAGTAACCTTTCTATACTGTTTTGTCATGTAAACTCATTTGCATAAACTTGGGCATATGGGAAAGACATGCAAATAAGCAGAATCTGCCCTGTTTTCCAGCTGAAACACTATTTGCATGTCTTTAAACTATTAGAAAACTGAAAATTTTTATGCATCCCTCCTAAGCAGTGAGAGAAGAGTTAGCTGGCATCCCAAAAAAACATTTGCAATTTTTGTCACCCTAATGATAATGATCTAGGTGCACAGGTCCCCCAAGCCATCCAACTCAAATCAAACAACTGACTAGCTTTCTCTTTTTGGATAGAGAGCTGATCTTGTATGTCTCATAGTGCACAAGGCTGCCATTGTAAGGTATGCTGACTGTACCTGTCTCATGGATAGGTTGTTGGCTTGCACATACCCGGCTTTTGGCATACAGCGTTTGTGTGATTGTTATATGTTGTTTATTGGGAGTTATAGGTAATGATTTATTTTAAAAATAAAATAATATAGCATCTATAAAAAGAAATTATTACAGTTTTTTTCGCCCCATATGACGCACTTTTTCTCCCCCCAAAATGGGGGAAAAATGCCCATGCGTCTTATGGGGTGAATGCTGGCAGTTTTACATCGCAACCTGTGATGTATGAGCGAGCGGGGGAGGGACTGGGAGGAGGAGCTGGAGGCCGGCAATAGCGGCGGGGCGGTGCAGTCAGTGTACTATAGCCCCGCCGCTCCGGTATACTAATATAAAATGTCTTATTCAATTAATAGTTATTAAACATGCCCCCCCACTCCTAATAGTACCGTACATCCTAACCGCTTCAGTAGAATGCAGGCAGGCCGGGCGGGCGGCAGCGTAACTCCCTGATGTCACGTGCCTGCGCCGCCTACTTTATGAATGAAGCAGGCGGCGCAGGCAAGTGACGTCAGTGAGTGACGCGCCTGCCGCCCGGCCTGCCTGCGTTGTACTGAAGCGGTTAGGATGTACGGTACTATTAGGAGTTGGGGGGCATGTTTAATAACTACGGTACTTACCACTTTGTGTTTGCCTATCACATAAAAACTCAATAAAATACATTTAAGTTTGTGGGTGTAACGTGAAAAAGTGTGGAAAAGTTCAAGGGGGCTGAATACTTTTTCAAGGCACTGTATTAGGAATCCATAAAAAAAGGCAACAGGTGCAATGCTATAAATCCATATGTTTACGTGTTTCACACAGGTGTGTGCTTAATCATAGCATAAAGGTAAAATAGATTAATCAAAAGCAGATCCGAAGGGATGTCGTTCATTGGTGATCATGTCATTTTGCCAGCACCGAAAATGGTAATTCCCGTGAAGCAGATCGTGCTGTCTAAACAACAACCTACTATGCAGGAATAATCATTTTTTGTGGGGACTGTATCAATTGCATGTCCCAGTACAGGGATTGCTGCATGTAAATGGATCAGTCAATTATCGGAATCGTCTGCTTTGTTCCTGATAATTTGCCAGATCATCTGAACATGTGAAAGGACTCTAAGTTTTAAGTAGAAAAGTTCTTAAACTGGGCGCGGAGAACAAGTCAAAACAGTTGCCAGCTTTATCCTATATTTAGGGTGGAGTCTGTGTCCAAGACATATGGCACTATATCTCAATATGAACCCGGTTCTATTCTACATATGTTTCTTGTATTGAATGAGTGGAGAAAGAGTTGTTTGGTTCCAATCATTCTAGTATCGCCCCACTAAGACACTGTTTGTATCATGCTAATAAAAGGAGATGTATTAAGACATTACCCTGTTGACTTTTGAAATGTCAAGCCGATACTGCATAAATCACTACTATACTTTCTACTGGAAAGCTGCATTGAATTAGGATAGAATCATTAATATTAAAATACCAAGACAATCAGCTCTCATCTTTCTTATCTCCCCATTCCCTGAAGAGTAAAACACAACATTACGGCATAATAGGTGAGGAATCAATGAGCAGTGTGCCCAGCCATCTCTGCTGGTATCGGTAATGATTTACAGATGGATGTCTTCCATCCAAAGCTTGAAGCAATCAAACTTAATCCTCTTCTTTTCACATTAATATGGCTTGTTTCCTTCTTTCTAGCATTTTAAAAATGGATTTTGATAGAAAAACCAACAGAGAAAATGATTGTGCCATGTAGTTTATAACATGTGTTGCTGAGTCCCTTGACGTTAAACAGATACAAAGGTGTACCCGCAGCTGGGAGCCACGCCAAGTCAATTGTAATCTTCGGTTGAACCTGGCCACAAGTGTCTCTTTCTTATTCACTGCCATGACAGATGAAATTAACCATTACATATGGGCACCCATCTGGAGGATGCTATTTCTCCTTGTGAGAGCACCTAGTAAGCATACAATCCTCCTCTAAAAAAAAAAAAAAAGCTATGCAAATTATCTCTCTTTTCAAAAAGAAAATCTAAAAGCACCTCAAATGTCACCAGACATAAGGTAGCTATCCTATAAGTCATTATTTGGCCTTTTAAGCAGGCCTTAAGACATAAGTTAGGATCTTAGGTAAGCTAGTACATTTCGGAGTGACTGCTCCTCATCATTGCAGAGTAGAGATAACTTGCTTAACTGGGTCAGAGCCCTTTGTCAGGGATCTAAGGAGGTACTATTTCTCCTTGTGGAAGGCGCCTAGTAGGTGTAAGAAGTCTTATAAGCTATGTACAGTGCCTTGCAAAAGTATCCCCCCCCCCCACTTGACTTTTTTCGTATTTTGTTGCCTCACACCCTGGAATTAACATGGATTGTTTGAGGATTTGCATCATTTACAGAACATGTTCACAACCTTGAAGATTTTTTTTAATTTTTTTTTATTGTGAAGCAAACAACAAATAGCACAAAATAACAGAAAAAGTCAATGTAACATAGTACATAAGGCCGAAAAAAGACATTTGTCCATCCAGTTCGGCCTGTTATCCTGCAAGTTGATCCAAAGGAAGGCAAAAAAAACCCTGTGAGGTAGAAGCCAATTTTCCTTACTTTAGGGGAATAAAAAATTCCTTCCCGACTCCAATCAGGCAATCAGAATAACTCCCTGGATCAACGACCCCTCTCTAGTAGCTATAGCCTGTAATATTATTACACTCCAGAAATACATCCAGGCCCCTCTTGAACTCGGTTAGTGAACTCACCATCACCACCTCCTCAGGCAGAGAGCTCCATAGTCTCACTGCTCTTACCGTAAAGAATCCTTTTCTATGTTTGTGTACAAACCTTCTTTCCTCCAGACGCAGAGGATGTCCCCTCGTCACAGTCCTGGGGATAAATAGATGATGGGAGAGATCTTTGTACTGACCCCTGATATATTTATACATAGTAATTAGATCTCCCCTCAGTCGTCTTTTTTCTAACGTGAATAACCCTAATTTTGATAATCTTTCAGGGTACTGTAGTTGCCCCATTCCAGTTATTACTTTAGTTGCCCTCCTCTGGACCCTCTCCAGCTCTGCTATGTCTGCCTTGTTCACTGGAGCCCAGAACTGTACACAATACTCCATGTGTGGTCTGACTAATGATTTGTAAAGTGGTAGGACTATGTTCTTATCACGGGCATCTATGTCCCTTTTGATGCAACCCATTATCTTATTGGCCTTGGCAGCAGCTGCCTGACACTGTTTTTTGCAGCTTAGTTTGCTGTTTATTAAAATTCCTAGATCCTTTTCCATGTCAGTATTACCAAGTGTTTTACCATTTAGTATGTACGGGTGACTTGCATTATTCCTTCCCATGTGCATAACCTTACATTTGTCAGTGTTAAACCTCATCTGCCACTTATCTGCCCAAGCCTCCAATCTATCCAGATCCCTCTGTAGTAGTATACTGTCCTCTTCAGTGTTAATTACTTTACACAGTTTAGTGTCATCTGCGAAAATTGATATTTTACTATGCAAGCCTTCTACAAGATCATTAATAAATATATTGAAGAGAATAGGGCCCAATACTGACCCCTGAGGTACTCCACTAGTGACAGTGACCCATAACTATTCACCCCCCTAAAGTCAATACTTTGTAGAGCCACCTTTTGCGGAAATCACAGCTCCAAGTCTCTTTGGATAAGTCTCATTGAGCTTGCCACATCTTACCACTGGGATTTTTGCATATTTCTCCTTGCAAAACTGCTCCAGCTGCTTCAAGTTGGATGGTTTGCGCTTATGAACAGCAATCTTTAAGTCTGACCACAGATTTTCTATTGGATTGAGATCTGGGCTTTGACTCGGCCATTCCAACACATTTACATGTTTCCCCTTAAACAACTCAAGTGTTGCTTTAGCAGTGTGTTTGGGGTCATTGTCCTGCTGGAAGGTGAACCTCCGTCCTAGCCTCAGATCACGCACAGAGTGGTACAGGTTTTGCTCAGGAATATCCCTGTATTTAGCACCATCCATCTTTCCCTCAACTCTGGTCTGTTTCCAAGTCCTGGCTGCTGAAAGCCATCCCCCCAGCATGATGCTGCCACCACCATGTTTCACTGTGGGGATGGTGTTCTTTCGGTGATGTGATGTGTTGGGTTTGCACCAGACATAGCTTTTTCTTTGATGGCTGGAACTTTAAATTTTAGTCTCATCAGACCAGAGCACCGTCCTCCATACATTTTGGGAGTCTCTCACATGCCTTTTCACAAACTCACAACGTGCCTTTTTGTTTTTTGCTGAAAGCAATGGCTTTCTTCTGGCCACTCTGCCATAAAGCCCAACTCCATGGAGCGTACGGCTTATTGTCGTCCTATGTACAGATACTCCAGTCTCTGCTGTGGAACTCTGCAGCTCCTCCAAGGTTACCTTAGGTCTCTGTGCTGCCTCTCTGATTAATGCCCTCCTTGCCCGGTACGTGGGTTTTGGTGGGCGGCCGTCTCTTGGCAGGTTTGCTGCTGTGCCATGTTCTTTCCATTTGGTTATGATAGATTTGATGGTGGACCATATCATACCTACCAAATGGTTTACCTCAACTTATTATATAGAAGAGGACTTGTCTTTATATTTAAAAGAATGGGCCAAAAATTATCTCTGGAATATGGGTATTGGGGAGATATCCAAACAGTGACATATCACTGACAACTGTATGAATCCACGTGAAAAAAACCCACTAAAAAGGATTACTATCCATGCAGCATAACATTAATATTGTAATGGCCAGAATGCTGACAGGCACGATCGTTAACAGACTGTGCCGCCGGTTTCCATGGTTACCAGGCCGGTATTCTGTGTACAGGAGCACTGGCCAATCCCTGGAAACACCAACACTTCCTGCTTGATGACTTCACATGGGTCACATGATACTAGGTGTCTCACATGACCCCTGGGCAGCCCTCATGAGCTGACGTCTTGGATTGCGTTTCCTGGTTCTTGGATTGCGTTTCCTGGTTCTTGGATCTTGTATTCTGTTTCTGACTACCCACGCTGTGATCTCGTGGTTTGACCTTGGCTTGAATTGGGGTATGCTTTCGTCTGACGTTTTGGACCCTGAGTTGATTGCTCGTGTTTTGTCTTCGTACTACTCTTTTTCACTGCGTTTATTGTTTTCTCCTCGGTGTCTCCCTTTAAGCCGCAGCGCTCAGTTAAGTAGGGACTGCTGTCCAGTTGTAGTCCGCCGTTTAGGGTGGTCATGCAAGTAGGTAGGGACAGTGGTGCGGGTGGTTACTAGGGCTCTTATTCCCTACCATGACAACTATGTTAGTGGAGGTCTGCTTAGCTTACAGTGTCACTTCTAATACAAATTTCTAACAGCATGTTGGAGTAAATACAAGTATATTCGTGAGTTCAAAAGATATTTGGCCAAGTAATGGAAAGGTTAAAGTAATTGTGATGAGGGTCTTGAGCAGGAAAATTTCAGCCTGACCATTATGTCAACCATGCGGTGCATTTAGCAGTAAGTGAAATACCGGTACATTTTTTTGCGTTCATTATATGTTTTCTTTAAATCTAGAAATCTTAGCACTGTCTTCAGCTTAATACATCTCATCTTGAGATACTGGGAACTAATTTCTAAACCATTGTCTGTGGTAGGTTTTCTAGCATTGCCTGATTTTCCATAACTGCATCCTGATCAGCCCAGATGATATTATATTGTATGAGCTCATGAACACCGGCTGATATCACTAGGGATACGATCGTGAATGGGATCATTGCCCGTTGGTTAGCTTCATGTACATGCAGCAATCATCAAGCCTATATGGGGATAAAGGATCATTATTATGATCATTCATCCCCATACAGTTTCATCGATTGTCAAAAGCAAACCTGTGTTTAAAGAGGACCTTTCACCGATTCTTACCCTATGAACTAAGTATACAGACATGTAGAGCGGCGCCCGGGGATCTCCCTGCACTTACTATTATCCCCGGGCGCCGCTCCGTTCTCCCGCTATGCCCTCCGGTATCTCCGTTCCCTAAGTTATGGTAGGCGGAGTCTGCCCTTGTTCTTCTGTAGCGCTGGCCAATCGCATTGCAGAGCTCACAGCCTGGGAGAAAAGAACCTCCCAGGCTGTGAGCTCTGCGCTGCGATTGGCCAGCGCTAGAGCAGAACAAGGGCAGACTCCACCTACCATAACTTAGTGACTGGAATCTCCGCCTACTATAACTTAGTGAGCGGAGATACCGGAGGGCATAGCCGGAGAACGGAGCGGCGCCCGGGGATAATAGTAAGTGCAGGGAGATCCCCGGGCGCCACTCTCCATGTCTGTATAGTTAGTTCATAGGGTAAGAATCGGTGAAAGATCCTCTTTAAACAAGGTGATGTGCAGCTGACAAGCAATTTGCAACATAAATTAATGGATCAGCATGCTAAAAAAGTATTTACCGGCACATGGTCACTTTCACATTTAGGCTGTGTTTACACGTTGTGTCTTTGGTGTGTTGCATTTTTGCCATGATTTCTGATAACTGCAGCAAAAAAACACAGCTCTATGAAAATGTGTTCCTTTTAATTGGCTCAATGATCTGCCTGTATAAATGAGCCTTAACACCACTTATTAAAGGAAGCTATTGAGATATTGTATATAAAGGCAGAATCAGTGCACATCATCTGCTACTATGCACGGTAGTGTCGAGGAAACACACAAATGCTGAAGGACTAAAAGGAAATTGAGTAAACACTAAAACTGAGATCTTTATTCAAGCGTCTTATGACCAGAAAAACAGAACAGCAGAGGTCCTACATGTTTTTGATCTATACACAGTGATCCGTACTCATGGAGGTATCTTGTTTGAGGTCTCATATACATAGCAGAGCTTATGCACATAGGCATGCAGAGTTCCTGCGGCTCATTGCTACTTAGTTGTAGGCACTCTGTGTGCCCACTATGATACTCCATTTGCCACCATGTTTGGAGTTTTATTCTCTCCCCTAGATGTTTCTGAGGTAGAATAGCTCTGTAGGAAACGTCCAACATAGCATGGCATGATTGGATTTGTATGCATTCAAACAGAAAAAAAACACTCCATATGTATCTGTATGAAATCGGAGACATATGGCGGTACAATAAAGTGTATAGAACCATTTCAATTGAAGTCTGTTACAGTAAGCAAGCAGTGCAGCTGCACCCATTAAGCATTACTGACAGATCCTGTAGATATGCAATAAATATTGAGAATGCCCTATTTAAAAGGCAAATTATTTTTATTTCTACCATTTTTGGAATTATACCTTTTATTGCAAGGAACCAATATCTAGACTCTGCTCGAAATATTAAAATTCCGTAATAATGATCAGAGCTTTAAACTTTCTCCCAAAAAAAACTATGATAACTTGAACGATTTATTAATCTTCAGTTTTGTTAACTAATTGTACAATATTTCCTAAAAATGGATGCAATTCTCATAGCTCTATTATTCCATGTATCAAGGTCATAGATGGAGCCTTAAGCTATGTTGGCTGGATCTCTGACTCTTGTGATTAGTCTGAAAGTGGAGGACTGATTCACTGAAAAATATTAACACTTTTTTTAGTATGACTTTTGCAATGTTAGGCCTCATGCACACGACCGCTGTGTGCATCCGCGTCTGTTCCGTCATTTTTCACAGTTTAGCGGAGGTCCCATTCATTTCTATGGAGCTGTGAAAAAAACTGATAGTCCTTCGTTTTTTTCTCCGCGTCCGTGATTCCAGTCCGTCAAAAAAATATAACCTGTCCTATTCTTGTCAGTGGAAAACGGAGGACGGACCCATTCAAGACAATGGGTCCGTCAAAAAAAACGGATGCACAACTGGTATGTCATCCGTGTCCGTGTCCGTTTTTTTTTACAAGACCTTGGTGCAATAAAATTACACTTTTCATTAACCTTCCTTTTTTTTCCCCCTGTCAGACAAAAAAAAAGGAAGACACAAGGAAACACAACTGAAGCAAAATCGGACACGGACCACTGAAGCCAAATCACTGACAGTGAAAAAACACTGTCGTGTGCATGAGGCCTAACATTAACAGTTGTCCACTTTTACAACCAATTTCTTAGACCCACTTCAAATACAATAAAAAATGAATTAACTTTGCTGATTGGCTAATAATAAAAAAAATATCCGACTGTTTGTGTCTATAGCTCCTCTGTAGACCTGTGTGACTAAATATAAAGTGTAGTCTGATCCTGCAGTCATGTGCGTCTCATGTGTTACCCTACTTCTTGGTAGCCTTCGTTTGGAAGGATATTAATACATAAGGGACAGATAGACGGGAGTATGACGGCAAGATCAGAATCCAAAATCACGATGACAACTTTATCTTACTGTGATTTTGTAGTAAATAGATCACAGAGAGGCACGGAGCATTATCAATCATGTTAATGCTCCATGTCTCTGCTGTCCGGAACGGGGCTTGGCTCTCTTTCACGCAGCGGATTACCCGCACGGCATCCGCTCGTGTGAAAGAGCCCTTAGTCTAAAGAAAATCTGCCGCATCTTTGTAAAAATGGGGGGGGGGGTACAATCCAAAGTTTGCACAGGGGTCCATAACACTTTAGTTACGCCACTTATAGCCGGCATAGTGAGTCTTACAGGCCATGCGAAACAGTACTCCATGTTCCAACTCAAGACCACGTCAAAGGCCTCTGGCCACTTTCAGACTAGCGAGTTGCACACTCCGGACTCGCTGCATGAATATAGGACAGTGCCCGTCCTGACCTTCGAGCACTGCCGGGGTCGCATAGCATTATATTAATTTATGATGATATGTAACCCTTACAGTTCTGGAATGTATTGTATGAGGCCTCATGCACACGACCGTTGTGTGCACCCGTGGCCGTTGTGCCGTTTTCCGTTTTTTTTTCGCGGACCCATTGACTTTCAATGGGTCCGTGGAAAAATCGGAAAATGCACCGTTTTGCAGCCGCATCCGTGATCCGTGTTTCCTGGCCGTGAAAAAAATATGACCTGTCCTATTTTTTTCACGGCCAACGGTTCACGGACCCATTCAAGTCAATGGGTCCGTGAAAGAACACGGATGCACACAAGATTGGCATCCGTGTCCGTGATCCGTGGCCGTAGGTTAGTTTTTATACAGACGGATCCGAAGATCCGTCTGCATAAAGCTTTTTCAAAGCTGAGTTTTCACTTCGTGAAAACTCAGAACCGACAGTATATTCTAACACAGAAGCGTTCCCATGGTGATGGGGACGCTTCTAGTTAGAATACACTACAAACTGTGTACAAGACTGGCCCCTGCTGCCTGGCAGCACCCGATCTCTTACAGGGGGCCGTGATCAGCACAATTAACCCCTTCAGGTGCGGCACCTGAAAGGGTTAATTGTACTATCATATCCCCCTGTAAGAGATCAGGGCTGCCAGGCAGCAGGGGGCAGACCCCCCCCCCCCCCCTCCCCAGTTTGAATATCATTGATGGCCAGTGCGGCCCCCCCCCCTCCTCTATTGTAATAATTCGTTGGTGGCACAGTGTTCGCCCCCCCTCCCTCCCTCTATTGTAATAATTCGTTGGTGGCACAGTGCCCTCCCCCTCTCCCTCTATAGCATTAACAACATTGGTGGCCAGTGTGCGGCCTCCCATCTCCCCCCCCCACCCCATCATTGGTGGCAGCGGAGTTCCGATCGGAGTCCCAGTTTAATCGCTGGGGCTCCGATCGGTAACCATGGCAACCAGGACTCTACTACAGTCCTGGTTGCCATGGTTACTTAGCAACAGTACAATAGTAGAAGATTCATACTTACCTGCTGCTGCGATGTTCGTGTCCGGCCGGGAGCTCCACCTACTGGTAAGTGACAGCCTCAGGTCTGTGCGGCGCATTGCTAAATGAACTGTCACTTACCAGTAGGAGGAGCTCCCAGCCGGACACGAACATCGCAGCAGCAGGTAAGTATGAATCTTCTACTATTGTACTATTGCTAGTAACCCGCTGCCACCAATGATCGGGGGGGAGATGGGAGGCCGCACACTGGCCACCAATGTTGTTAATGCTATAGAGGGAGGGGGGGCCGATGGGGGGTGCACACTGTGCCACCAACGATTTATTACAATAGAGGGAGGAAGGGGGGGGGGCGCACACTGTGCCACCAACGATTTATTACAATAGAGGGAGGAAGGGGGGGGGGGGCGCACACTGTGCCACCAACGATTTATTACAATAGGGGGGGGAAGGGGGGGGGGGGGGGGGCGCACACTGTGCCACCAACGAATTATTACAATAGAGGGAGAAAGGGGGGGGGGGCGCACTGGCCATCAATGATATTCAAACTGGGGAGGGGGGGGGGGGGGTCTGCCCCCTGCTGCCTGGCAGCCCTGATCAGGGGGATATGATAGTACAATTAACCCCTTCAGGTGCGGCACTTGAGGGGTTAATTGTGCTGATCACGGCCCCCTGTAAGAGATCGGATGCTGCTAGGCAGCAGGGGGCAGTCATGTACACAGTTTGTAGTATATTCTAACTAGAAGCGTCCCCATCACCATGGGAAAGCCTCTGTGTTAGAATATACTGTCGGAAATGAGGTTTCACGATCTAACTCATATCCGACAGTATATTCTAACATAGAGGCGTTCCCATGGTGATGGGGACGCTTCAAGTTAAAATATACCATCGGATTGGAGAAAACTCCGATCCGATGGTATAAAAGGGACTCCTGACTTTACATTGAAAGTCAATAGAGGACGGATCCGTTTGAAATGGCACCATATTGTGTCAACGTCAAACGGATCCGTCCCCATTGACTTGCATTGTAATTCAGGACGGATCCGTTTGGCTCCGCACGGCCAGGCGGACACTAAAACTACTTTTTTTTTCATGTCCGTGGATCCTCCAAAAATCAAGGAAGACCCACGGACGAAAAAACGGTCACGGATCACGGAAAAACGGGACCCGTTTTTGCGGACCGCAAAAAAATACGTTCGTGTGCCTGAGGCCTTATACTGACACATTCATAATGCTATGCAACCCCGGCAATGCTGGGAGTTCAGGACGGGAGCTGCTGCACACTCGCGCAGCCAGTCCGGGGTATGCAACTTTGCTGGTCTGAAAGCAGCCTCTAACAGCCACACATTACACTGCTTTGTACTGGTAAGAGTTAAGAACCCTGAAACAGCTGTCTACTGATGGTGTAGCTTCCTTTTGGAGGAGACTCTGGTTTGGCTGATACTCTTAGCTATGCTGCAGGACCGATTAAAGGGTCAGACATTGACTTACAGGATAGCTAACTCCAACAGTTGGCATTATAGAGACAGTCTTTTTCCTCCAGAGGAGAAGTAATTTGCAGTAGTCTGTTGCCATTGACACATAGGCATGCCTAGCAGCTGTAAACAACGTCCGATAGAAGATTTTTAATTAAGACTAATTGCATAAATTTTTTTTTATTTTAGGTGCATTTGAGCTATAAAAAAATGTTAGTTGCAAAGGTGGACATAGAGTTTGAAAACAGAAGGCTTTGGGTAAATCCAAACGTGACGGATGCTCTGTGGATTTTCCATCACGATTTTACGTACAGTAAATCTGCAGCGTATTGCAGTGCTAGCAAAGTGAGATTATCAGATCTCTTCCAAAAAAAACTGATGAAAAAAATTGACGCATGACTCGAAACCAAATCCTCAATGTGTTCATTTACGCCGCAGATTTCCACTGTGGATTTCACTCTTTGGAATGCGCAGGGTGAAATCCATGGCAAATATAACTCATGCAGATTTTATCACTGATTTGTCACAGGTTTTTCACTACAATAACATCACTTGTGGATGTACCCTAACGTAATTGCAAGTGGGTTTAGATGTGTATTCCCGCACGAAATCCACCGTACATCTCCACCCCATTGTTTCCAATAGGAACTGCATTGCCGTTCACACTTAAAGTCCACAACAAGAAGTGACAAGTCACTTCTCGATGAGGTTCCACATAGGAACAGTGGTGGGCTAGCCGAACAAAGATTACCCCCATTGAATCACATCAGCAGAGAGATATGGTTCAACGTTAATAATTTATGTGAAAATACACATTTTACAGTTTTGGGGGTTAGGTCCTCTTCAGATTAACACACACACATAACAATGGAGAGGACATGGGGCTATAAACACAGAGAGAAAAAGCACATACCACTAAAAGTGTGTTAAAGGTCAAGGCCAGGTGGGTATGTGCACTGCAGAATCACAATATGTCTTAATACTCTCAAATAAACTGTAGTATGAAGCAAAAGATTATTCGATAAAACTTTGACAAATAAAAAATTCCAGGACTTCATGGATCAGTCATAACAGGGACAGGCTGGTTGTCATAGCAAGGAAACCTAGAGCGTGGGTTTACCATTGCCATGATGATTAGCCTTTTACGCCTCATTTTTATTATAGAGGTGAGGTAGTTTTAGAAGTTCCCCAGAAGGAAAATATTTATCTCAGGTACAGACGAGCGAATCGCCCAATATTCGATTTGGGTTTGATTCAGCTGAATTGGTCAACCATATAAATCATGTCCAAATTGTTTCTACCAGAATCAAAAGAGATCCAATTGGTCTAAAAAATTTGTATATGACATTCTGAGGTCTCCTAGGAATGTTTTTCTCACTTGTCTCTCACTTTTTTAAAAAAAATCTGTATTAATATTTCTCTCTCTCTCTCTCTCCATATTTTCATATTTCAAATAACTAAGAATTTTGATTTGGATCTCAAAATTTTACAAAATAAGGGTCGAATTTGATTAGTTTGAAATCTGTTGGCTCATCTCCAATCTTAAGGGTTTGTCCAGGGTAAAAAAGGTTGTATAGACATTTAGTCATCTTTGTTGTTTTTAGTTAACATTTAAATAAAAAATAAAATGTATCTCCCACACAACATATGATTTCAGATTACTAAACAAACAAAACCTAGACTATTTGGATCCTACCATATGCATACTGTCATAAACAATGTTCCTGCCTTTAAAAAACTGTGAAACTTAACTTTCAAAATTGAAAAAAAAGGGAA
Source organism: Bufo bufo (assembly GCF_905171765.1). Taxonomy (NCBI): domain Eukaryota; kingdom Metazoa; phylum Chordata; class Amphibia; order Anura; family Bufonidae; genus Bufo; species Bufo bufo. The sequence goes on along the minus strand of NC_053393.1, from coordinate 78,492,253 downwards.
AGAAAACAAGTGAAATTGTTACAGCTACGAACTAGGCCAGGGGTAGGCAACCTCCGGCACTCCAGGTGTTGTGAAACTACAACTCCCAGCATGCATACTTGCTCTGCTCTTCTCAGAACTCTCATAGAAATGAGTGGAGCATGCTGGGAATTGTAGTTTCACAACAGCTGGAGTGCCGGATGTTGCTGATCCCTGAACTAGGCTTTCAAAATTTATGCTACATGATATGATATGATCATTGAATGGTTACAGAAGGTAAATACATCCCAGTCTATTTTCTTTTTGTCCGTCTTCTGGCCACCCAATATTCACGCATGCTGAGCCTTCAGATAACTGACAGCATTAAAAACATGAAAGGAGCCAGCCTGTGTCAACACCATGTGCAGCTCATAGGTTTTCCTTTTCTTTCCCTCTTGTGTTAATTTTCACCCCCATTTAGCTCAAACTTTTGTTCTGTTTTTTGTCTCATTTCTAAATATGTAAAAGATGCCGGGAGGGAGAACAGATTATAACTCTCATTTTCTAAAATGTGAACATGTTTTCTTAATATACTTATGCAGTTCTGTATGTGAATTACAGGATACGGTTTTATAATTCTGTAAGAGAACCTTTTTTTTTAGCTTGCATAATTAATCCCTTCACACGGAAGCCAGATTTAATTTTGTACAATTTTGTTTTGTCTTCCCTGCCTTCCAGGATCCATTTTTCTGTCGATATAGCTGCTTGGGGTCTTTTTTTCTTTTTTTTTTTTTTCTTTTGTGGGGCAATTTTTCCTTTTTTTTAAGGCATTTTTAACCCCTTAAGGACTCGGCTTTCACCTTACAGACTTGGCCATTTTTTGCAAATCTGACCAGTGTCACTTTAAGTGCTGATAACTTTAAAACGCTTTGACTTATCCAGGCCATTCTGAGATTGTTTTTTCGTCACATATTGTACTTCATGACGCTGGTAAAATTAAGTAAAAAAAAATCATTTTTATTTATAAAAAAATACCAAATTTACCCAAAATTTGTAAAAAAAAATTGCAAATTTCCAAGTTTCAATTTCTCTACTTCTATAATACATAGTAGTAGCTGCAAAAATAGTTATTACTTTACATTCCCCCTATGTCTACTTCATGTTTGGATCATTTTCGGGAATTATATTTAATTTTTGGGGGATATTACAAGGCTTAGAAGTTTAGAAGCAAATTTTTCAGAAATTTTCAAAAACCCAATTTTTAGGGACCAGTTCAGGTCTGAAGTCACTTTGCGAGGCTTACATAATAGAAATAATTTCCAGTTACAAAGCAAGGGTTAACAGCCAAACCAAACTCAATATTTATGGCCCTGATTCTGTAGTTTACAGAAACACCCCATATGTGGTCGTAAACTACTGTACGGGCACACGGCAGGGCGCAGAAGGAAAGGAATGCCATAGGTTTTTGGAAGGCAGATTTTGCTGGACTGTTTTTTTTGACACCATGTCCCATTTGAAGCCCCCCTGATGCAACCCTAGAGTAGAAACTCCATAAAAGTGACCCCATCTTAGAAACTACACCCTCAAGGTATTCAAAACAGATTTTACAAACGTCGTTAACCCTTTAGGTGTTCCACAAGAGTTATTGGCAAATGGAGATGAAATTTCAGAACTTCAATTTTTTGCCAAATTTTCCATTTTATTCCATTTTTCCCAGTAACAAAGCAAGGGTTAACAGCCAAACAAAACTCAATATTTATGGCCCTGATTCTGTAGTTTACAGAAACACCCCATATGTGGTCGTAAACAGCTGTATCGGCACACGGCAGGGAGCAGAAGGAAAGGAATGCCATACGGTTTTTGGAAGGCAGATTTTGCTGGACAGTTTTTTTTGACACCATGTCCCATTTGAAGCTCCCCTGATGCACCCCTAGAGTAGAAACTCCAAAAAAAATGGCCCCATTTTAGAAACTACGGGATAGGGTGGCAGTATTGTTGGTACTAGTTTAGGGTACATATGATTTTTGGTTGCTATATATTACACTTTTTGTGAGGCAAGATAACAAGAAATAGCTGTTTTGGCACAGTTTTTATTTTTTGTTATTTACAACATTCATCTGACAGGTTAGATCATGTGATATTTTTATAGACCAGGTTGTCATGGATGCGGCGATACCTAATATGTATACTTTTTTTTATTTATGTAAGTTTTATACAATGATTTCTTTTTTGAAGCAAAAAAAATCCTGGATTAGTGTTTCCATAGTCTGAGAGCCATAATTTTTTCAGCTTTTGGGCGATTACCTTGGGTAGGGTTTGATTTTTGCGGGATGAGATGACAGTTTTATTGACACTATTTTGGGGTGCGTGTGAATTTTCGATCGCTTGCTATTATACTTTTTGTGATGTAAGGTGACAAAAAATTGTTTATTTAGCACAGTTTTTATTTAACATTTTTTATGGTGTTCATCTGAGGGGTTAGGTCATGTGATATTTTTATAGAGCCAGTCGATACGGACGCGGCGATACCTAATATGTATAAAAAAAAAATTCCCCCTATTTTTTACCAATTTTTTTTTACATTAATTGGGGAAAATGACGTTTTTGGTTATTTTTACTTGAAACTTTAAATTTTTTTTGGGGAAAACTTTATTTTTTGAACTTTTTTTTTCACTTTATTTTTTGTCCCACTTTGGGACTTGAACTTTTGGGGGTCTCATCCTTTACAATTCATTCCAATACTTCTGTATTGGAATGTATTGGCTGTATGAGTAATACTGTGTGTATTACTAATACAGCTTCCGGCCTGTGAGATCCAGGGGGCTGGATCTCACAGGCTCGTCACCGGAAGGCAGCGCGATGCCTTCGTTAGGCATCACACTGCCTTCAATGCTATCGGGTCCCCCCCACAGCCCCATGGGGACCCGATGGCACCGCAGACTACCCCCGCCCGCACAATAAAAAGCCGCAAACCGCAGGTCTGAATTGACCTGCGGACATGGGGGGGTCACAGACCCCCCCGCGGTCATTTAGCCGTGGTGCCTGTTCAATGATTTGAGCAGGCACCTAGTTCCAATAACCGCCCGCCGGGCGGCGCTGATCGGAACTATAGATGACGTACCAGTACATCATCGGTCCTTAAGGACTCGGGATCCATGCCGTACCGGTACGTCATGGGTCCCTAAGGAGTTAAAGGGGTTCTGTGGGAATTTAAGAAAATGAAAATACTTAAATATTACTTTATTTTAAATATATTCCCAAATACCTTACATTAGTTATAATGGATCGTTTTGTCTAGGAGCAATCATTAGGAGAAACAAAATGGCCGCCATCCTATTAGTAAACACAAAACCTGTCCTAACAGCAGGACAAGTTGCTTCACAACACTGAGGTAAAGAGCTTCCTCATCCTCCTCTCTGCTCTACCTGTCAGGGATTATGATACTGAATACAGCTGAATCTCTGTAGGAATGGAGTTCATGAGCAGATGTGGCTAATAAGCAGCATCACTTGTCTGCATTCTCCATTACCACAGTCTGTCCTGTCCTCCTCTCTCTACTTCATGTCTCCTGATAAACTCTATTCCCACAAAGATTCAGCTAAATATCACATAAACTGTATTCAGGATCATATTCTCTGACACGCAGAGCAGATAGGAGGATGAGGCAGCTTTTTAGCTAAGTGTTGTAAAGTAACTTGTCCTGCTGTGTGATTAGGACAGGTTTTGTGTAGACTAATAGGACTGCTGCCATTTTGTTTCTCCTAATCATTGCTCCCTAGACAAAACAAGCCATTATAAGTAATAAAAGGTATTTGGGAATGAATTTATAACTAGCAGAAGGACCTGGCTTCGCACGGATATATTTCACCTATTTCATTTAATGTTTGTGTGTCAGTATTCCCTATAACAGTGACCTCTACAGCTCCCGCCCCTTTAACAGTGAACTCCACAGTCCCCCACCCCTTAACACTGACCCCCCCCCCACAGTGCCCTGCCACTTTAAAATGGGACATCCACAGATGCCCATCCCCTTAACTTTGACCTTCACAGTAGTCCGCCCCTTTAACAGTGAGTTTCACTGTACCCCACTCCCTTGACCGTGACCCCCTCAGGGGCCCGCCCACTTAACAGTGACCTCACAGTACCCTGCTGCCTTTACAGTGACCTCCACAGCAGTTGCCCCTTTAATAGTGGCCCCTGCCCCCTTAACAGTAACCTCCACAGTGTCCTCCCCTTTAACAGTGACCTCCACAGCAGCTTGCAGCCTCCACAGATAGAATTAAAGGGTTTCTGTCACCCCACAAAACTCATTATTTTTTTTTTGGATAGTTATATTCCTTATAGCTCGATATAGGAGAATATAATAGTCTTACTTACTTTCATGCGGCCGATTCTTTAGAAAACGAAGTTTTATAATATGTAAATCAGGGCTCTACCAGCAAGTAGGGCGTCTACTTGCTGGTAGCCGCAGCAAAAAAACCGCCCCCTCGCCGTGTTGATTGACAGGGCCAGCCGTGATCTCCTCCTCCAGCCGGCCCTGTCAGTATTTCAAAAATCGCGCGCCTTTGGTCATTCGGCGCAGGCGCTGTGAGATGAGGAGGCTCGTCTCCTCAGCACTCCCTCAGTGCGCCTGCGCCGATGACATCACCGAAAGAGAAGACGTCATCGGCGCAGGCGCACTGAGGGAGTGCTGAGGAGACGAGCCTTCTCATCTCACAGCGCCTGCGCCGAATGACCAGAGGCGCGCGATTTTTGAAATACTGACAGGGCCGGCCGGAGGAGGAGATCACGGCTGGCCCTGTCAATCAACACGGCGAGGGGGCGGTTTTCTGCTGCGGCTACCAGCAAGTAGACGCCCTACTTGCTGGTAGAGCCCTGATTTACATATTATAAAACTTCGTTTTCTAAAGAATCGGCCGCATGAAAGTAAGTAAGACTATTATATTCTCCTGTATCGCGCTATAAGGAATGTAACTATCCAAAAAAAAAAAAAAAAGAGTTTTGTGGGGTGACAGAAACCCTTTAAAGATTATTTCTGAGACCTGCACCTATCAGACTTTGGTGGCTTATCCTAGCGAAATGCCCCCAATGCATGAGATGGACCAACCCCATTAATCTAAATTGATGTTTGTTGATTGCCAAATCATCCAGTTGAAATCTGTCTCATCTGCCAGAAACCTGATTTAATGTCTGTCAAAATGTGTCTGCCAATCATAATGACTGTAGTATGTGAAGGTATCTGAAAGGCAAATATCATATACATTATATATGGACTAGAAAGTTTTTATTCTAGGATGAGAACATTTGTATTGGTTCTGTCCTAGTAAATGAACAACTCAAGCCAATTTCATCATCCAAGGGACCATGTCACTTTTTCTATTTAAACTAAAGCCAAAAAATCCTGCTGTTTTTGCACTGGCCACTATGTCTAATAATTGGCGCCACTTCTTGATCTGTACAGATCACTTTACTGCAGTTATCTTATTGTAATCCTGCCTGTAATGATATCACCTCTGTGTATAGATAAACCAGGATCCACCACTCACAATAGGTGATTGTCAAAGCTTATCTGTTCCTTCCTTGTACAATGACCTCTGCACAAGTCACAGAGCATGTCTAGAGAACTCTCCCATAGAAGTCAGTGAGGTCCCCTCCTGTCCATTGTGTCTATGGCTCATGGGGCTGCCGTTAAATAATTTTTATTAAGGGTTTTACATTAAGTCTTAAATAACATACATTGAAATACAAGCGTATATAAAAATATGCGCCATTAAGACATAAGAATATATCAGATATACACTGGCAATAAGGTAGTTATATTCAAATGGCTTAGGTGTTAGCTTGACCTCTCGACAATGTATTTTTACAGTTCAATATAGGTAACAAGTAATGAGTCCTAAAGGAACATAACCGGGGATATAGGGAGGTCATAGGGGGGGGGGGGGGTTAGATGTGATTGGTGTAGGTCTGTTATATATCATCACAATTTGACCGTCTTGCCGAAACATCAAAACCCTACATCGGTTGCATTAATCATCTAATTGTCACTAATGGACTATCTTTGCCTAATTTGGTTCCAGGCCCTAAGTACAATCCAGGTCCTGCTTGCTACAATCATTTTATTAGGGATTTAGGTATCTGAGAAGTGTCTGTATGATCGCCAAGGGCTCCAGATTCTTTCGAATTGAAAAGCGGTGCGGGCATCCCAGTGCGCTAATTGATCTAAGCGGTACAGCTGGTCACATTTCTGTATCCAGTGTAGAAAGTTAGGGGGGTCTGGAGACTTCCAGTGTCCCGCTACTAATAGTCTGACCGCCGCTAACAATGTACTGGTCAGCTTTCGGGTGTGTTTAGCACACTGGAACTCTCCAGCTACCCCAAAAAAACATAGTTTCGGAGAAACTGGAACCGAGGCCTTACACACCTCCGAGATGGTTTTGCATATGTTTTGCCAATAGGGTTGAATTTTTGAGCAGGTCCACCATATATGCCCATGTGTCCCTGTGCCATTATTACATCTCCAGCATTCAGGGCTACAGTCAGGGAATATACGGCTTAGTCGCTGTGGGGTATAGTACCATTGCATTAATACTTTATAGCTATTTTCTTGTAACTTTACACATCTGGACACCTTCGAGAAGTTCAACAATGCTTGCTTAGAGTCATTAGGGGTAAAAGAAATATCTAAATCCCTCTCCCACCGTTCAAAGCATGGGAGGGTTTTGGGTTCTGTCAGTGACATTAGCAAGTTGTATAGTTTGGATATTTTGCTCTTTGGTTTGTAAAGCTAATTTCTCGAATACTGAAAGTTCCTGTGGGTCAGTAAAATTTATTAACTGTTTTTTGATGGTCTGAATAAAGTGGGCCAAATTAAAGGTAGATAGGCTGCCCATCAAGGGGTGAGTTTTCAAAACGGCAAAGGATGGGACATCATTATCTGGACACAACTCTAAGGCCGGGCTGTCGAAAGTTTTCACTCTTTCAGGTAGGGTCTCTTGGAAATGGGTAGCGGATTGAAAAAGTACATCTCTTACTTGCATGAGTGTAAGATAATTAGGGAGAGAGAGCTGATTCAACCAGTTAGAGCTTAACCATATGTAAAGCGTGTATCTAGTAATCGGACTATGAGTGCGAAGCAGTTTATCTGCCTTAGTACGGTCTAGAAAAAGTAGGGAACGAAGTGGGATGGATGACAGATCCTCTTCAACCAATAAATCTAAACGATTACCATTTGGTCTCAACCATTCTAAGCACCTGGAGCATATTATCGCTTTATGGTAAGCATAAAGCTCAGGTACCACAAGCCCACCTTTGGCAGGGCGTTGTACTATTTTGTAATCTTTTAAAATAAGACTTGGGGATTGATATAGGTAGAGCCTGAAGATAGTAAAGTACGGTGGGCATCAGAATGGTCTTAAGAAGTGTTCTGCGACCAGACCACGTTACATATGGTATGTCCCATGAACCTATTAGATCTTCTAACCTTTTGGGTAGCGGAAGGAAGTTCTCTCGGAACAATTGGGAATAATCTGGGGTGAGCTTCACTCCTAGAAATGTTACAGAGAGAGTGGTCCACTGAAAGGAAGTGAGTTTCTGCACTTCAGCCATGTCTTTCAGAGGGAGCGAAACATTCAGGACTGTGGATTTGGACAAATTTCCCAGAAAGTTGGAAAGAGTTTTAAATGTCTGAAGTGTAGAAGCAATTGCTGGGAAGGCAACTTTAGGATTCGTGATCAGCAATAACACATCATCTGCGAAGGCCGCAGTTTGATGGGTTGTGGTGCCAACTGTCACACCAGAGATATCTTGGTGCTGTCTAAATGATTGTAGAAGTGTTTCAATTGCTAAAACAAACAACAACGGGGATAAGGGACATCCTTGGCGTGTGCCACGTAAAATAATTTTTAATGCTGTGTAAATGCTGTTAAAAACAGCTAAGGCAAGATGGTCGCCCCCATAATTATGTTCAGGAAATAAAAAAATAAAAAATCTACAACCAGAAAATAAAACCCGATTAGAAAAAAGGACATGTGGTACTCTCTGGTTTTAACTAGAAGATGTTTGTAGAAGTGCCACCAATCACCTGAAGAACAAGCAAAATGCTCATTCATCATGCACTTGCATCTTTCATGCGGTACATATAATCGTCATTTGTGGGCAGCACATCTTCCTGTGTAAACCTTTATGTGCCATGCACAAACAATGAATTTCTTTGGGGATGAACAATCTCAGTAGGGATTGTTCATCCCCACACAGAGAAGATAATTGCTAGATGTAAATGCAGCTCTGTTGTCACTCAACCATGGATCAATGATTAGAAATGGTTCCTTGCTGATCACAGCCCTTTGCGTTGTCCCTTGTGTTGTTTCTTGTAGAAGGGGCCTTGTTAGATAACTTGTGTCCCCTGAAAAAATTAAGTTGGCTTGCAACTTTTTTTTCTTCCTTAGCAAAACAACAAAGCTGCTTGGTGTTGGTGTGAAGCAGTTTTACCAGCCATCCAGAGATTCCAGGACAGTCTGTAAAAATGTAGGGAATTTTTCCAATATCCATTAAAAAAATAGACGTGTCCCTGATTATTATTATTTTTTTTTGAGGTCATTGTAATTATCATTTTATAGCTCACAGTCAATAGTACTAGTCCGTATCATTATATTGAGCTATATACATGTATTACAATCTTTATAATTCCTTAAGTTTTTTTAGATTTTTCCCATCTTGGCTGTATATGATTTTTGGATGAGTTGTCTAGAAAAACAAAATAAAAATTCTAGTTGGCATGTGTGGTGTAAAGTTCTAGCTTTAGATTCAGAAGTGTAAACCACCAGCCTTAAATTTGTAAGTCTGGAGGTATAGCCTTAGATTCAGAAGTGTGAACCCCAAGCCTTAGATTTGGAATCGTGGAGCCCTACCCTTAGATTCAGAAGTGTGAACCCCTTAGCCTTAGATTTGGAATCGTGGAGCCCTACCCTTAGATTCAGAAGTGTGAACCCCTTAGCCTTAGATTTGGAATCGTGGAGCTCTACCCTTAGATTCAGAAGTGTGAACCCCTAGCCTTAGATTTGGAAGTGTGAAGCCCTAGCCTTAGATTCAGAAGTGTGAACCCCTAGCCTTAGATTTGAAAGTTTGGAGCCCTAGTCTTAGGTTCAGAATGTACAGTATACATTCTCATACTTCTATAATATTGTACAATACATAGCATTCTTATTAGCGTGCACAACCAGGTAGACACTTTATGAAAAAAATACATTATATAACATTTTTCAAAGTGCAATTCCCACCAGAATAATAAAATGACAACCGTGTATAGGACATAGCCAGTATTCAAAAGGATTAAAATCGAGTTCCTTAGAGTCTTAAAAATGATGTTTGTTGATTTTATTATAATTTTTTATCTATTTTTGTCTGGGGATGGTTTCTCCTTGTTTAGTGTAGCCTCTATGTTCTTTTCCTGACTGTCGCTGATAATTTATGTCTAGGCCTTGAACCGATTATCAGGCTTTGTTGGTGGTATTTCGGAATAAATATTTCTAACTTTTGATTGTCTGCTGGAGATTAAAACTGAAGGACACCGTCTGTAGCACAGTTAAAATGTTTGTGTGACCAGCAAGACTGAGGGGGGCCTCTGTGGAAATGGATTGTAAAGGCCATTCAGACGTGTACAGTACATCCGCCTATGTGTGTATTCCTCCAATTTGCTTTTAAAGCCTTGAGCGCTGTCAAACAGAACAAAGTTTCTCCGGGGCCATATTTATGAATTTTTGAACTTTGTATGTTTTGCGTAGAAGGCATCTTCTGTTCTGCGGGGCTTGAAAACTCACTGATTATTTTTCAAAGCCTTCTTTCAAGTGTAGTGAACTTTTAAATGATTTTTTTTTTGTCTTGAAATAGGGGGCAGGGAATCCATCTGACCACTTGTTTAGATTGAACTGGAAAAGGAGGCATTTGCTTACAATATCCGTAGATGATTTATATTTTGAGCTGTGAGTAATTCTTTTCTCGCTGACAAGTTTATGGTGAGCATTGAACTCCTGTGTGTGCTTATGGGAGAGCTCCATAGCTTCCTGCATTCATTTCAGTCTGGGTGGCGTGTGGGGGGTATGTTTGAGGGGAGAAGGGGGTTTCATGCTCTTAGATGAAAGCATAAAAAGAGTTAATCATTTTTTTTCTTTTCTTACCACGCTCAGATTAGGAGCTGGAGAGCAAAGGTAATTCAGACTACAACACACCACTTGTTACTGTTTACATAGGCCTAAACAGTGGTAGAAGTGTTTAGTCCCACGGGACACTTGGTGATTGAACAAGAAGCTGAAGTTATTTTGATAAGATATAGCACCAGTGTGGCCAAGAGCTACGATCATCTTGGGGCCTTGAGGCGGGCCAAGGATGAAGACCTTATGTGTTTAGTTCTTCCTGATGCTCAAAGATAAATTTTGGCTAAGAAAATAAACTTTGTATTTGGACCAATTTGCAAAGCATCGGTGAAAGAATAGAATTGTTTATCTTAGGACTTGGCGTGAGAAGGTGTGGGAAAGTTAAGAAGAGAGACGAGCGAGCTCCAGTATGTCAAAAATCTCATTCTCTATGTCTAAAGCAATAGTCAACTGGCTAAATAATGCAAGGCTAGGGGAAAAAAATAGCTGTTTTGTTTACTTCTGGAAAAGATGGGTGTTGACTCTTAGAAATATTTGGCGGCCATGTTGGATGCCATTGTAGCCCTTTTTCATAGTTTCATAATTTCAGCCAGGCCAGTTAATCATTCTCATGGTTATGTATGGGGTAATGTAAGTTATAAGAATATATACCGTCACCGAGCATTTCTGTGAGCCTATAAAAGCATGAGACTGCAGTCTTTATTACTGCAGGTTATGCAATTATAAAATGTATCTTATTTTATGGGTTATCCCATGATTAATGTAAAACATAAAAACCTTACTAGTACATGACAAGCTCTTTCCAACAAAGTTAGAACCAGCCCTGTACCTCACATGGATCCAGAGATCTCCCTATTAAGTGTTCCAATTGCTCTCCTAGATTTATATCAAGCCGGTATCTCAGGAGGCATGTCCTTACTGCTGCAGCTCATGGGGCATGTCCTTACTGCTGCAGCTCATGGGGCATGTCCTTACTGCTGCAGCTCATGGGGCATGTCCTTACTGCTGCAGCTCTCTCCCTATCATAGTTCAGGAATAATAAACAGGATAAAACCAAATAGGACTTTTCTTGCGGCGCAGGACAGAAGTAGGAGTTCACCAGAATGACTTGAATATCCTTGAATTCTTTATTTGTACACAGACAATACGTTTCGAAGGGTAACCTCCTTTTTCGTCAGGTCAATATTGCACAATACAGCTCCGCTAGAAAAGTCCTATTTGGTTTTATCCTGTTTTTTATTTCTGTGATTCCCGAACACCGGTTCAAGTGCATCCTGGGCAAGGACGTGGCCGCAAGTCAGCGAGGAGACATGACTTTGTCACAACATTAAAAGGTGAACATACTTTTACCATATACCTAAACAACAATCAGTGGAAATGCACTAGAGACGCTGTCTCAGTTTTTTTTTTTTTTTTTTCTCCGAGTCTCTCTATCATGACTCTGGAGGCAGTTGAAGGATGGATCTGAGCATGTGCATCCACTTCAGCGAGACTGACAGAAAAATAAGAAACAAAAAAACAGCAGGTGTCGCTAAATTGACAGTTTTTATTGCATAACTTAGTGGCTATACTAATTGATTAATTACATGCAATAAAAAAAAAGGATTCAGGTCCAGGTGCTGGTTTGAAAACTGCAGAATATTTTTTTTTTTGTCTGAGAACCCCTTTTATAATTTATACTAGATGGTACAGTATAATTATTATTCACACATCAGCTGCTGATTGATATTAAGCACCCCCAGCCTTCTGATAAAGAAGTTCCGCAGAAGCTGTAGTCTCCTCTTTTGCTGCTGATGGAGCAAATTATATTACACAAGTCAGCAACCTTCGGAACTCAAGCTGTTGAGAAACTACAATTCCCAGCATGCTCTATTCATGTCTGTGAAAGTTCTTAGAAAAGCAGAGCCAGTATGCATGCTGGGAGTTGTAGTTTTACAACAGCTGGCTTGCCGGAGGTTGCCTGTCCTGTTATAGTATAATATACCCTGCAGCTGCTGAAGAACCTCCTGTTAAAGCAGCGCTGATACAAGAATATACTTTGTGACATATTCGCTGTTCTATTGTGCCAAATTTTGCAAAAAAAATGAAAGAAAATATTCAGCAAACTCATGGTTATTATAACCTGTTCATGAGCTTTGGCTTCCTTTACTTGTCCCCATTCCTTCAGCAGCGATTGACTTTGTTTTATTAAACCACATATATAACACAAAAATTACTCTCTCCCCCCATGGATTCCATTTCCAAGCAGACCTCAGTGATATCAGATATGTTTTTACATACAATGAAAATTGCTAATATGTTAACTAAATTTCCCTTAATTGCGGGCAGTACAGTTTCAGAAGCTGCCTAGCAATAACATAAGTAATGATTTATGATCTCCACTGTTACAAATTGGCTGTGACCTTTTCTACTTTCTGACACTCAGCCAGTTAACAGTTCCTACTCCTTTGTCTTTTATGTTGAACTTTTCCAAGTGGCATCTTTTAAGTATGTTTATTCCAGTCTTTAGCATTGTAATTGCTCTAAAAGTATACAGCGCTTCCCGGTGTGATGCAAGCTCTCGTCAGACCACCCGCGCTGCCATGTGCATATTACAGCATTTCATGTGGTTGGGGGGTAGAAGTAGCAATCAGTCTAGAATAGTACTGCAGTGCACCAAAATCCAGTTTATCATGCTGAGTGACTTCAGTAAATACGTTGTAGTATTTTTTATACTCCCATGTGTCAGCTTAGTGTACACAGTTTAGAACTGGATAATTAGGATGAATGACTTGGATAAATACGGGGCTGTTTTCATTCCCCACCAGGTGTCTATAGCATATACATCATTTAGGAGTTAAATTTTCCCTATAGGATGATAAGAAATAAAATTCCAGTGTTTAATTAAATAACCCCCAAACCCAATATGTAAATGACATTTTCACTTTGAGAACTTTGACATTCCAGATGATTTTCTCCAATTAGAGCAGAGATTACATGATACGTTAGTTATATCATAAAATTCTGTTTGCATTTAGTTGCCACTAGGGGGAGCTTCTTGTGTACATATTGTGACATAGTGAGGGGTTGTGTCTGACAAGGCAGGTATTTTCCTCCCAGCATGTGCGGCTGGGCTGATTTCCAGCCAGGTGAGGTCAAATACTGAACCTGGAGTTTAAGTGCCGGTCCGGGTCCTGGCAGCTGGGCTCAGCAGAGAGGTCTCTGTTTTTGAGATCTGAGGTTTGGGGCCGTGCTGGAGGGCTGAGAGCCGCACGCTGGGGAAACAGGCCCCCCTAAAACTAGACAAAAAATATGTTGAAAAAGGTAGTGTCTAAAGATGGGAAGGACTGGGACCTCCTTCTGCCCTACCTCATGTTCGCAGTGCGAGAGGTACCCCAGGCCTCTACTGGGTTCTCGCCATTTGAACTGCTATATGGCTGACACCCTCGGTATCTTGGACTTGGCCAAAGAGGCGCGGGGAACAACAACCCACTCCATATAATAGTGTCAGTACGTTACCCAGTACGTTACCCAGATGCAAGATCGGATAGAGACAGTGTTGCCTCTTGTTAGGGAGCATATGGGAGGCAGCTCAGCGAGCCCAGAGTCGGGTCTAAAATTGGCAGGCTCTGGTCCAGATCATTAACCCGGGTGATGGGGTTTTGGTTCTGGTGCCGACGTGGACAGCAAGTTCCTGGCTAGGTGGCAGGGGCCCTACGAGGTACTCGAGAAAATTGGACTTGTAAACTACAAGGTACACCACCCATGGAAAGATAGGGAAACCTGTACAGAAGGACAGCCCGCGGCCGGGTTTTTCTAGGAGAAGAGGTATCGGCCCCTCTGTCTGATGCAAGAGAGGCGGCTGCCACAGTAAAAATTGCTGACAGCCTCTCCTCTAAACAGACTCAGGAGGCCAGGGAGTTTGTTAGTCGGAACACGGATGTGTTCTCGGACCTCCTGGACGCACTTCCATAATCCAGCATGACATTGTCACTGAGCCTCAGACGAAAGTCCGATTAAAACCAGGGTGCCCGAGGCTCGGCGACAAGCCATATCGGAGGAGGTGCAGCTAATGTTGCAGCTAAACGTCATTGAGGAGTCAAAAACGTGAGTGGGCCAGTCCCATAGTATTGATACCGAAGCTGAACAGACGTTGCGGTTTTGTAACGACTTTCGAAAACTTAACGAGGTTTCCAAATTCGATGCGTATCCCATGCCCCGAGTGGATGAGCTCATCGAGAGGTTAGGACAAGCCCGGTATTTTTCTTTTTTGGACCTCACGAAAGGGTACTCACAGGTGCCCTTAACGGAGGCTGCCATAGAGAAAACTGCCTTAATCACGCCTGAGGGGCTGTATCAATATAAGGTCTTACCCTTTGGTCTGCATTGCGCCCCCGCCACTTTTCAGAGACTAATGGACATTGTGCTTCCTCCACTTCGTCTGTACGCTTCGGCTTACCTGGGCGATAGTTATCCACAGTACCGACTTGGAAAGTCACCTACCCAAAGTGAAGGCTGTAGTGTACTCCCTTCAGAAAGCTGGCCTAACCGCTAACCCCCCAAAAATGTGCTATAGGTTAGAAGAGACGAAGTACCTGGTGTATGTCATTGGGCGCAGAGTCATCAAACCTGAGTGAACAAATTAGAGGCGATACGCAATTGGCCCCGACCCTGTCACCACTAGGCAAATAAAGTCATTCCTGGAATGGTGGGCTTTTACATGAGGTTGTTCCCCACTTTGCTACTTTAGCAGTGCCCTGGGATGATAGGGCGGAAGAGGCTTTTGCCGCTTTGAAGTTGGCCCTGTGTGGGTTCCCGGTTTTGGTGACGCCCGACTTCAAGAGGGACCTTCATGGTACGGAGCCTCCGAAGTATGCCTCGGTGCTGTGCTGTCTCAGGAAGTCAACGGGGAGGAGCATCCCGTTGTCTTCCTAAGCCACAAGCTCACCCCAGCCGAAACCAGGTACAGTATAGTGGAGAGAGAGTGCCTGGCTATCAAGTGGGCACTCGAGTCTCTCCGCTACTATTTGTTGGGGAGAAAGTTCCGCCTGGTGACCGACTATTCCCCTCTCAAAAGGATGAACCAGGCCAAAGACAGGAATGGTTTCTCTCTTTACAGAACTTTAAGTTCTCGGTAGAACACAGAGCAGGCCGGTTGCAGGGAAACGCGGATGCCCTGTCCCAGGTGCATTGTCTGGCATGTGTTCACCCCCTCAGGGTTGAACAAAGGTGGGGGGCGGGTGGTATGTGACACAGTGAGGGGTTGTGTCTGGCAAGGCAGGTATTTTCCTCACAGCATGTACGGCTTGGCTGATTTTCAGCCAGGTGAGGTCAAATACCCTACTGGAGTTTGTGCCGTTCCGGGTTTTGGCAGCACCTGGCTGTCCTTAAATAGGCAGCTGGGCTCAGCAGAGATGTCTCTGTTTTTGAGATCTGAGGCTTTGTGCCGTGCTGGAGGGCTGAGAGCCGCACGCTGGGAAAACAGGACCCCCTAAAGCCTGCTGTAGACTACTGAAGGCAGAACTACCAGTCAGGTGACTTGTGTTATAAGAACTTTCCATTGTGTGTGAATTAACAACAAGACTGCAAAGTTACATTCTGTTTTGTGCAATTGCCTCAAGTGTTAATAAACTCTGACCTTTTGAGTTAAGAACTTGTATTTTGCCTCTGTACTGCGCCTGCTAACCCTATCTACTAGAGCAAAACCCCACTATATTTACATAGCTAGTATTGAGATCAGAGGCAGCTGTATAAATCTGACTACCAGGGGCAGATTGGGAACTTAAAGTGGCCCTGGAAAAAAAAACAAAATGTGGCCCCATGTTGTAGGCGGTCCAAATTGACAGAAGGCGGGGCAACACAGGTAGGCAGCATCAGCAATTTCATAGCTCAAAATACTGTCCCATCAGAACCACAGAGCAGCACAATATATTACCCCAAAACTCGTCCCTCTGTGTTGGCCATCAATAGCTGCCAATTCCTGTCCCCCTCCTCTAGTTGTCTCTGATTCAGCTATGGAGCAGGGGGCTTAGGAGGTGAGATGTGGGCCACAGCAGATTAATTGAGGAGGGCCTGTGCGGTTGTTGGCGAAGTACATGAGTACCTGATTCTCACAGCTTTAAATACCTCTGAGAGCTCATTATGTACCTGGCCAGCGGCAGAGAGGAGGTCTCAGGCGGCCCTCTATGCATGGGGTCCACCCGGGAAAATTTCCCTGTAAGGTCTTTGGCCAATCCGCCCTGATGACTATGGTGTGTAGTGAATGTTGAAATGTGAAGGTCCAAACTAATCACCAACAGCAAAGATGTAGTGAACTAAGATGGCAGAGGTCATGTCCACGTGACTAGCTCTTTGGCTAACCCGGGCTACCCCCACTTTTGTGCAGATGCTGAATAAAAGCTGAAAATGTTCAGTGCATGCACAGGCAGCAGAATCTCCTTTGTCTTCATGTGCGCTGGACGCACTCAGCTACCGTTCTTGGTCCTCATTCGTTCGTAGTTCTTGGTCCTCATCCGTTCTGCATTTTTGTGCAACAGGTGCAGAGCCAATCATTTCAAGGGGACCGCAAAAGATGCGGACAGCACATCATGTGCTGTCTGCATCCTTAGTTCCGTTCCGCGGCCCTGCAAAAAAAATAGAGCATGTCTTATTCTAGCCTGCAAAATGCGGAATGCACATGGACGGTGTCTGTGTTTCGCGGATCCGCAATTTGCGGACCGCAAAACAATTGCGAACGTCTGAATGGACCCTAAAGGAATGGACACCCAGCTGTTTGAGGGTGTTATGGTGTTTGTGCGAGTGTTGCTTCCGCTTCAAAATTAGCTGTGTGTTGTCTCCTTTGTAGAGGAAGCACAGTGTAATTACAACCACTCGTTCCATTCAAAGGAATGGCACAAGCAGTTGTAACAACACTGCGCAACTGCTGCAAATTAGTGCTCGCACAAACGACACTACCCCTTCAAACAGGTCATCGATGAGGGTGTACGTCTGAATGGACCCTAAAGGAATGGACACCCAGCTGTTTGATAGTGTTATGGTGTTTGTGCGAGTGTCGCTTCCGCTTCAAAATTAGCTGTGTGTTGTCTCCTTTGTAGAGGAAGCACAGTGTAATTACAACCGCTCGTTCCATTCAAAGGAATGGCACAAGCAGTTGTAACAACACTGCGCAACTGCTGCAAATTAGTGCTCGCACAAACGACACTACCCCTTCAAACAGGTCATCGATGAGGGTGCCAGGATTCGGACCCCCGCCAATCTGATATTGATGACCTATCCTGAGGATAGGTCATCAATATCTTTGCACTGCAGAACCCTTTTAAGCGCCTGCACAGGGGTGGAGGCAGTCCGGGTCAGCCACTGCCATATTACATCACACAGATGTGTACATAGCACATAGAGGGAGAGATCTTTATTTGCACAGCTGTGGTACGATTTTACAATGAGAATTATAAATCCAGGTTGCGTTCTCGCTGCGGACACATGGCAAATGATTTCTTACCACGTACAAGCTGGTGTGGTTTTTAAAATGAGTGCAGCTAAAAGGACTTTGTCTATTATTAAACTGTGCCGACAGGCACCTTTCAGAACTTTTTCTATAATGTGACCAACCGCTTTAATAACCTTATTGACTTCACATTAGTATTGTTATTTTTTATTATTATTATTATTATTATTTGAAAGCACCATTAATTCCAGGGGCTGTACATCCAGGAGGCTGTATGCAGAACTAATATAAAAATACAAGTACTATAGGCATAGACTTATTAACAGACTGTTCCAAAGGGGGATAGGACCCTGCCCACTAGAGCTTGCAATCTATAGTTAGTAATCCCATGTTTGTTTGTTAGTTTTTTTGTTTTAATAAACATGACCTTTACATCCAGTATACAAATCCACACAGAATTTGGGAGCACCCACTGACACTGTAGTAGATAGTCCGCTACAATGATGCATTGCTGCCCTGCCTGTGCCATCGCCCTACCGCCCTTGCTGAAGTGTTATCCCATTATCTGGCGCGGTTAGCATCCCTACTCTGTTCCTGCAGCATCAACAGTGGGCATGTGTCACCGCCAGTTCTGTGAGAAGGTCTGGCAGACGTTCTTCTCTACCTCTTGTATGATGTTCTTTGTTTTGGTTTCACTTTCTCATCTCTTTTCCTTCTGCCAGGTGTCACTTATTTAGACTAATCGTCTTCCTTTATATTCCCTCCCATACTGCCTCACTTTGCGGTTTATACTACTTCCTGGATGAAGTGTTCACTGCTGAAGGGTGCTTCTGCTGTTTGCTCAAATAAGTCCTTTACTTTATTGTGTTTCCTTGCTGGCTTGAATCTAGGTGACCCTGACTCCGTCCGTATTAAGTGCAGGGAGCCGGTGGTCGTGTCCCCTCATTATTATAGGGTTTTCAAGTGTCACAGAGACTTAGGTACGTGGGCATGCAATCGTCTACCATCGAGACCCTTGCATGTGCATAGCAGTCAGGGAGAGCTCTTAGGGTTTTATAGGGCTCACCTATAAGCTCCTTAGTTTGGGATCAAGCCAGTCGCTCGTTTATTCATAAGTTCCAGCTATCTGCAAACTTCACCTGTAACATTATAAACCGCCATAAACTTCTTAAACATGGATCCGGTTTCAGCCTTGATTGACCGCATGCAAGGTCTTTCGCTGTGTCTCAGTTTCAGGTGACCGATTCTGCTGGCGTTCATGGAGTTTGTTCCGAGCCTAAGATCTCGCTTCCGGATACGTTCTCCAGGTGTAGTGAGAATTTTGTTCGCTTTAGAGAGGCTTGCAAACTCCATTTTCACGTACTTCCCCATTCCTCTGGTGATGAGGAGCAGAGGGTGGGGATCATCATCTCGCTGCTCAGGGATAACGCTCAGTCTTGGGCCTTTCCGCTGCCGGTGGGGGCACGGCCCCTCCGATCGGTGGATGAATTTTTTGTAGCCCTGGGGCAGATATATGATGACCCGGATCGTATTGCTCTGGCTGAATCTAAACTGCGTTTTTTATGCCAGGGTATACACTCCGCAGAGATATATTGTTCTGAATTTCGGAGATGGGCAGCTGATACTGGTTGGAATGATGCTGCACTCCGAAGTCAATTTTGCCATGGTCTTTCGAAAAGATTGAAAGATGCATTCGCTTTTCATGAGAGACCAGCGTCGTTAGAGTCAGCCATGTCTCTAGCTGTTCGTATTGACAGGCGTCTTAGAGAGAGAGAGGAGACTACTCTTTCCTGTCATATTCAGCCCAAGGACAGTGGGTCTGTCTCATTCAGTGCGCAGGGGTCTCAGTCTGTCTCAATCCCCTCTGAGGAGGAGGCCATGCAGCTTGTTTTGCTTGCCCCTGATAGTAGAGGATTCAGCTCTCAGAGGAGGGTTTGTTTCTGTTGTGGGGGTATAAATCATTTAGCTAATGTTTGCCCCTCTAGGAGATTCATGAAGTTTTCTGAGGGTAATAAAAATAAAACAAAACACTTCTGCCAGATCTGATTGGGGAACACCAGGTGGGATTATTAAAGGCCGCTCTGCAGTAGCAAATATTAGGAAAGTACTGGCAGTGCAGGACAGTCTGCAGGGAAGGAGGTCGAATGCCACACAGGCCCTCCTAGCAATCGATGCCGAAAAGGCATTCGATAATGTTAGCTGGCAATGGTTGAATGATGTGCTGAATGCGATGGCTCTGAGAGGTGCCTTTCGGAACTATCTGGCAGCTTTTTATACAGACCCTCAAGCGAGGATACACATCCCGGGTTTTCTGTCTGATACCATACGGCTCTATAAGGGAACAAGGCATGGGTGTCCTTTGTCGCCCTTATTATTCGACCCTAGCTCTGGAACCACTGGCCTTGTACATTTTAAAGTCCAATGCATATGAAGGATTAAGGTGGGAAGAGAAATACTGAAGCTCACATGCTTTGCGGATGACCTGTTGATTTACATGAGCTTGCCGAGCTTACATCTGAAGGCAATTCTTGAAGTATTCCATAACTACAGCGGAGTAACAGGATATAAAATAAATGTGTCTAAAAGTCAGCTATTATTTTTGGGAGACAAGAATATACCATCCATATAGATTATATCACGTATCTATGGATTAAAATAGTTAGAAACAGCATCTTTGGTTTACTCCTTAACTACCCACCGCTTATTAATAAGATAGTCAAAGAACTGGATAAATGGAGAGACCTACCATTGTCTCTGATGGGGAGAGCATGCCTAATAAAAATGATCAGCTTTCCTAAAATGCTGTACCCGTTACAGACAATCCCAATGCTTCTTAAGCATGTTGATGTGAGGAAGTTACAGTCAGCATTTGTGGCCTTTCTTTGGAATAGGAAAAGGCCTCCCATAGCCTACAAGAAGCTTTGTTTAATGAAATGGGAGGGAGGCCTAAATATGCCCGACATTAGGTTATATAACCTGGCGGCCTTATTCCGCCATGTAAGAGATTGGGTTTGGAACACGACTTATTTCTCAGCTGGTAGGGTTGAGCAAGAATTGGCGTAACCGTGGGATTTAGTAGCCCTTATACACACCAGGCTTAAAGATCTTCCAGGCGAAGTTAAACAGTCCATTCTTCTCCGAGACACCATAATGGCATGGAAAGCGATCAGGAAATTGTACAAGCTCCCGATCTATTTGTCACCCCAGATGCCCCTGTGGTCTCTCCCTGCCTTTCCACAGGGAAGAGAGAATAAGATGTATAAAAAATGGAGGGAGAAAGGCATACGCACACTAAATGACATAATAATAGGCTCGGACCATAAACTGATGTCATGGGAACAATTAGTGAGCAAATACTAACTTATCGCTTTGCATCTATTACCATTCTATCAGCTTGCAGTTTATTGCAAAGCCCAATCGACTTCCATGGGGGAAGCTGATAGACTGACCTGGTTTGCAGCTCTTCTGGGGGGAGGTGGGGACACGACTTCACTTGCTGACTTATATAGACGTATTCGAGATACGAGTTTTATAGGCTTAGCGAAAAATGTGTTTGCACATTGGGAAAAAGACATCAAGGTTGCAGATCTAGCCCTCAAAATAACAGAGGGTTCGGAATATATTAGAAGGGCAATCCAAAACAAACAGTGACGAGAATCGCAACTGAGAATCTTACATAAAGCAACATGCTTTTAACCTTTCGTATTCTAATGCTCCGGCTCACTATCTTAGAGAGTGCCCTAAATCCTCACAACCAAGAGCAGATCTCTAACACGGTTTGTGGAGTTGCTCGCATATTAAGCCATTGTGGGAAGAAATAATTTCCTTTATTAGAGAGGTTTGGAAGGTAGAGGTAAAGGCAGAACCCCAGCAATGTATATTTCAATATATCCCGGTGGGACAAGATGACTCCCAGGGGAAAGGGGTTGCGGAACCAGGGATACATATTGTCCTCATGGCAGTAAAAAAGTGTTTATTGTGTCACTGACTGACTAGCACATATCCTACAAAGGATGAAGTTGTGGGTCTGGTAAGAAAGATACTTTATTTGGAAAGGTTGGAAGCGGGTAAAAGTAGGGAGAAGTCAGTGGCAAAATTCAGAAAAAGTGGAGGAAACAGGTTGAGCATATCCAGACTAGAGAGGTAGTCAAGGAATTGATGTCTCCTTTTGTGCAAACCAAATGGTATTTGGAAGCAAAAGTTAAGGGCACACTAGGACTACTTGAGATTTAGGAGAGAAGTCTCATATAATACCATGAGGATAGGAGTTTTGAGATGATGTTTTAGGATCAGCATGAGCAACAGGTGTTGGGGGGGATATAAAAAATGGGCATGATTATCCTGTTTCAAATGTAATGTATGCTATAAAACGATGTACATGATGTGACAGGCCCCTGGATCATAGTTGTATATTGCATACAATATGTTTTCTCAAATATATGATATTGTGCTTTTTACATCCGAATAAAGAAAGTTATAAAAAATATATATATATATAAAAACCTGGGTGGCGCTAGACAGCAAGAACATTGTTTGTGAGATTTTTGTAGATAGTGGAGCGCTGTCAATCTCATTGATAATCCAATTTGCAACAACGCATGGTTTCCAGGTATGCACTTTGGAAAGGATATACCTGTTTTTGCTATCGATTCCGCTCCACTTTCTCAAAGATCGTTAAAGAGCTAGTTCACAATATCCGTTTGACTGTGGGTGACGCTCATGTTGAGGATATGTCATGTTTCGTCTTAAGCGAATTACCTACTCCTCTAGTGTTGGGCTACCCTGGCTCACTAAACATAACCCCACCATTGATGGCAAGCAAGGCAAATAAATGGTTGGAGTGAGTTTTGCAGAGAGAATTGCCTCACGGCATCTCTTTCAGAGGTTTCTACCAAGACTGTGCCAGCTTTTATCTCTGAATGTTCGGATGTGTTTTCCGAGAGTGGTGTTCAGGAGCTGCCCCCTCACCGGAGTCCGACTGCCCTATTAATCTCATCCAGGCGCCAAGCTGCCAGAATCACGACTATACATTCTCTCCCAACCTGAAAGGGTCGCTATGCGTACTTATATCTCTGAGAGCCTGAGAAAGGGACACATCCGACCCTCGAAGTCACCTGTTGCCGCTGTTTTTTTTTTTTGTTAAGAAAAAATATGCTTCTTTAAGACCTTGTCTGGATTTCAGGGAGCTGAACCGTATCACATTTCGTGACCCATATCCGCTTCCTCTGATCCCGGACCTGTTCAACCAGATTGTTGGGGCTAAAGTTTTTTCTAAGTTCGATTTAAGAGGGGCATATAACCTAGTCAGGGTCAGGGAAGGAGACGAATTGAAGACGGCCTTCAATACCCCTGAGGGTATTACTCACAGTATTACTCATACAGCCAATGCATTCCAATACAGAAGTATTGGAATGCATTGTAAAGGGGATTAGACCGCCAAAAGTTCAAGTCCCAAAGTGGGACAAAAAATTAAGTGAAAAAAAAAGTTGAAAAAATAAAGTTTTCCCCCCCCAAAAATTTAAAGTTTCAAGTAAAAATAAACAAAAACGTAATTTTCCCCAAATAAAAAAAAAAATTGGTAAAAAATAGGGGGATAAAAATATACATATTAGGTATCGACCGGCTCTATAACATATCACATGACCTAACCCCTCAGATGAACACCGTAAAAAAGAAAAACTGTGCTAAATAAACAATTTTTTTGTCACCTTACATCAAAAAAAGTACAACAGCATGCGATCAAAAGGCGTTTGCCCACCAAAATAGTACCAATCTAACCGTCACCTCATCCCACAAAAAATGAGCCCCTACCTGAGACAATCGCCTAAAAATAAAAAAACTATGGCTCAGAATATGGAGACACTAAAACATCATTTTTTTTGTTTTAAAAAAGCTGTTATTGTGTAAAACGTACATAAATAAAAAAAAAGTATACATATTGGGTATCGCCGCGTCTGTATTCTCCGGACTCTATAAAAATATCACATGACTTAACCCCTCAGATGAACACACCATAAAATAAAAACTCTGCTAAATAAACCATTTTTTGTCACCTTACATCACAAAAAGTGTAATAGCAAGCACCCCAAACGCACCCCAAAATAGTGCCAATAAAACAGTCATCTCATCCCGCAAAAATCATACCCTACCGAAGTTAATCGCTTAAAAACTGAAAAAAATTATGGCTCTCAAACTATGGAAACACTAAAACATGATTATTTTTTTCTTAAAAAATGAAATCATTGTGTAAAACTTACATAAATAAAATAAAAAGTATACATATTAGGTATCGCAGCGTCCGTGACAACCTGGTCTATAAAAATATCACATGATCTAACCTGTCAGCCGAATGTTGTAAATAACAAAACTACCCTAAACTAGAACCAACAATACTGCCACCCTATCCCGTGGGTCACTGTTTTGGAGTTTCTACTCTAGGGGTGCATCAGGGGGCTTCAAATGGGACATGGTGTCAAAAAAAACAGTCCAGCAAAACCTGCCTTCCAAAAACCGTATGGCATTCCTTTCCTTCTGCGCCCTGCCGTGTGCCCGTACAGCTGTTTACGACCACATATGGGGTGTTTCATAAATATTGAGTTTGGTTTGACTGTTAACCCTTGCTTTGTAACTGGAAAATAAATTATTAAAATGGAAAATCTGCCCAAAAAGTGAAATTTCGAAATTGTATCTCTATTTTCCATTAATTCTTGTGGAACACCTAAAGGGTTAACGACGTTTGTAAAATCTGTTTTGAATACCTTGAGGGGCGTAGTTTCTTAGATGTGGTCACTTTTATGGAGTTTCTACTCTAGAGGTGCATCAGGGGGGCTTCAAATGGGACATGGTGTCAAAAAAAAAACAGTCCAGCAAAACCTGCCTTTCAAAAACCGTATGCCATTCCTTTCCTTCTGCCCGTACAGCGGTTTACAACCACATATGGGGTGTTTCTGTAAACTACAGAATCAGGGCCATAAATATTGAGTTTGGTTTGGCTGTTAACCCTTGCTTTGTAACTGTAAAAAAATTATTAAAATTGAAAATCGGCCAAAAATGTGAAATTTTGAAATTGTATCTCTATTTTCCATTAATTCTTGTGGAACACCTAAAGGGTTAACAAAGTTTTTAAAATCAGTTTTGAATACCTTGAGGGGTGTAGTTTATAGAATGGGGTCATTTTTGGGTGGTTTCTATTATGTAAGCTTCGCAAAGTGACTGAAGACCTGAACTGGTCCCTAAAAATTGGGTTTTTGAAAATTTCTTAAAAAATTTCAAGATTTGCTTCTAAACTTCTAAGCCTTATAACATCCCCAAAAAATAAAATATCATTCCCAAAATTATCCAAACATGAAGTAGACATATGGGGAATGTAATAACAATTTTTGGAGGTATTACTATGTATTATAGAAGTAGAGAAATTGAAACTTGGAAATTTGCAATTTTTTACAAATTTTTGGTAAATTTAGTATTTTTTTATAAATAAAAAAATAAATTTGGACTTCATTTTACCAGTGTCATGAAGTTCAATATGTGACGAAAAAACAATCTCAGAATGGCCTGGATAAGTCAAAGCGTTTTAAAGTTATCAGCACTTAAAGTGACACTGGTCAGATTTGCAAAAAATGGCCAAGTCCTTATGGTGAAATAGGGCTGAGTCCTTAAGGGGTTAAGAGTGAGCCAGATGCCTCTTAATAAACTTGGTATATCTCTGATCCACCATGCTCCAAAATGTCTAATCTATACCAGCTAGGGGCTTATATACATTTGAGCTGTAACTTATGGCAATTAAGCGCATAAACTATAGCAAATTATTGCACTGTTATAGCATGTGCCATACTTTTTGACTTTGTCTCCTATTTTGTGTCATAAAAGGCTTAATAAATCTCAATTGACTTTGGACCTTTAATATGCATTTGATCTCCTACTTTACACTATCTTATTTTTCTCTACAGGGTGATTCCATACATGCTGCAGAATCCCCATTCTCGGACTCTGTTACCCTAGAGCAAACAACAAGTAACATCGGGGTGTCAAGTGGGCGAGTCAGCCTTTGGATGCAGTGGATGTTACCTAAAATTACCATAAAGCTGTTTGCGGCTGACCCTGCGTGTAAAGGCACAAGTATGACTCCTCTCGTTATATAACACATCACATGTTATCACCATCTTCGTTCATTCTCTTACCCGAATTTTGTATTTTAGCAGAGGTCTGTGTTGTCAGCGAGCTGGAAGACCTCAATGCCTCTGTGGATGTCCAGGATGTGTACACGAAAGTCAAGTGCAAGATTGAGAGCTTCAACATTGACCATTACAGGAGCAGGTAACATGGGCTTTGTGGCCATCAAGTCTCTTTTCCAATTACATGAGGGTGTGTCATGGAATTTGTGGTGGAGGCTCGCCTTCTGATGTTATATCTTCTGGATTGTCTTAGAAAGGTGTGAATAATGGAAAGGGACCTCCATAAAAAATGACTAAAATAAAATGTTATATAATATTTTGTATCATTTTACTTCTCTTTAGGGATGAGATCCCCAGTCGCTTGAAGTTGCGTAGAAAATTTGGCAGCCATTCCATCACTTCTTTCCTATTAAAAACAAAGCTTTGGTCTTTCCAACATGGTCTTGGGTATATTTGAAATCCAGCCATGACCTCTGTTTTCATGCACAGCTTCTCGTCACTGTGGAACCCAGCCTCAGGGCTTATTCACACATCAGTGATTCACATCCATATTTTTTCCGTGTTGCTCTCGGGGAGCACAGTGTATTTAGACATACTTATTGTTGACCGTGGGTCCGTAGAAAAAACACTGAAATTTGCATTACTTTGGTCAGTTTTGCGGGCAGAGTTCGCATAGAAAATTGATCAGAATTGTATTTAACTTTTTAGTGACCACCTTTTTGCGGTGGTCTCTAACAGGGCTTAGGCTGGGCCAGTGCCTTTTTACGGAGGCGTAGTCTCGATGCTGCATGGGTCACCCGTGCAGCAGTGAGTAGGAGCTCAGCTATTACATGAGAGCCAGGCTCTTGTTCTAATGTCCTGCATCGTCAAAAGCATCAATCCAGAACATGCTGAGACCAATAGATGCTGAGGTCAATAGTGACTGTGGGATCCAAGCAGTTTAGATTGAGGGAGCTCCCTCTGTCAGGCATCAGCATCCACTTAAATTAGATTGCGGGCTGCTGATGTCTTAGCATGGTAGCCGAAGTCCTAAGTGTATTCACTACAGGCTGCGCTAGAGGTGCCTCATGATGGTGCCTGTCAGTATAGTGCTGAAAGTATAATATACTGTACTGCATTAATAGTACAGTGTATTATAGAAGCAATCAGGAGATCGCTTGTCAAAGTCCCCTTGTGGGACCAATAAATAATAAATAAATAAAAAGTTAAACAAAGTTTTATCAAATAAGAAGAATCTCCAAGTAAAAAAATGCATCATTTTCCAATAAATGTTTTTAAATGGAAATACATTGCAAAAATAAAAAATGCTTCACATATTTGGTATCACCGCATCTGTAACAACCACATTATGAACACTGTAAAAAATGTCAGAACTGCTGTTTATTGGGATAAAAAAGTGTTCTGTATCCCAAAGTGTTGGTACCAACCTGTCCCGCAAATATTAAGCCCCCACACAGTTCCGTAGAAAGATAAATAAAAAAGTTATTGGTCTTGGGACACGGCGATGCAAAAAAAAAGTTATTGTGCAAAAGTAGTACGTCAAAAAATTATGTCTTTCGTATCGCTGTAATAGTATTGCCCTGGGGAATAAAGTTATCATGTTATTTAGGACGAAAAAATAATTTATAACGTAAAAACTCAGTGGCATTATTGTTGTTTTTTTCCATCATCCTCTAGAAAGTTAATAAAAGTTAATCAGTAAGTTATGGGTACCACAAAATGGGGCCATTAAAAACTGTAATTTGTCCCGTAAAACACTCATCAAAATCTTATGGTTGCATCGAAGGAAAAAAAAAAAAATATATATATATAGGTATGAAAATGTGACAAGGAAAAAACAGAAAAAGGCTTGGTCAATAAGGCCCAAAACAGGCAGGTTACTAAGGGGTCAAAAAAGGCTGGTGTTTTTTGTGTATTAACAAAATCCACATGAAGTCCGGTCTGTATGGACAGACACGGATGTGTGAATAAAGCCTTAATCAGAGAAGTTTTTATTTGCTGAATATTCTGCTTATAATTTTGTGAAATTCCACATTATGTTGTAGCTGGAATCAAATGTCTGTATTATCAGATGCCAAATTTAAGAAATTTCTCGACATTTTTAAAATTATATCACTGAGATTATATTAAGTTATCCAGCAGTCTGTGATGCTCTGATGATTCTAGCTGTAACCTAGATATTAGAGGGTATTGTGGTAAATCACTCATAAAATGTAATAAATATCAGTAAGATCAAGCCAAGGCCTGTTCATATGTGCCCGAATTACTGAGAAGAATGATGTTTTAATCAATGCAAATGAGCTTCTAGGAGCAACGGGGGCGTTACCGTTACACCTAGAGCATCAGCTCTCTCTGCAACTGCTGCGCCCTCTGCACTTTGACAAGACCAGGTGTGATGACTTTTTCACTGTCTGGCCCTGCCAATCAAAATGCAGAGGGTGCAGCAGTTGCAGAGAGAGCAGAGCCTCTAGGTGTAACGGTAACACCCCTGTTGCCAAGGTCTCATGTAACAGGTCAGCCAGTGTCATAGGTACAAAACTGCTGACAGATGCCCTTCACTGAAGATGAGTTGTAATATATGAATATTTATTACTAAAGTGCCATTCATTCCTTGGCACGGTACATACACGGCACTGCCTCTGGACAAGAGTGGCGCTGTTTCTGTGAGAAAAATGACTCCCTTAAACAGTGACTTTAAGATTGCTCTTGTCCTTAAAGTGCCCTGTTAATTGCCTTGATGAAGGAGATCTTTAATACATAGCATCTTGACTGCTTTGAGTAAGTGCCCCACAGCCTGCTAATTAGAAACTAGTGCTAGTCCTGTTTCCCATCTGCTTGTTATTTGACATCATAAATTGATTTTAAGACGAGGGTAATCCAGTTTCCTGAAAACAACTTTTGCTCATCCTTCCTGCTAATGTGTTCCTAATTCTCCATGTGTTGTTGGTTCTGTAATATGTATTCAACCAAGATACTCAATGAAATGATGTCTGCTCTTGTTTACAATGTGTAATGTCGCCTGAAAGCTAAGGGGGGGACCAGCGATCATTTTAGTCTAGTATCATATCTGCGTCAGAGTTCTCCTGCATTGCCGGATTCTGCTGCCTTGCCCATTCACTATAATTTGGTCCTGCAGAGATCTGGCAGATATGCTGGAAATCGGCTGGGCAAAAACCTCTGCACGCATCGCTTTTTGTCCTGCCAATTCCCGCTATTCTGTGTCGGAACAGCCTGCTGGAGTGGACAGCTGCACACTTGAAGCTAGCCTAATTTTTTTCATTGATCAGACATTACAGACATGGGTAACTTGTAATAACATTTTATTCCAGGCCAGGTGAATGCTGGCAAACAGGAGATTTTCGTGGGATATTCCTACAATGCAAAGAAAAAAATGTGGTGAGGCTATTGTAGATACTTATGCCGGTGATAGCCTACGATCTGACCTGCGTGATCCTTTAACCCTTAACAATATGATTTCAAGAATAACTGTCTGAGGTCTCTGCACCATTGGAGACTCTGTGCACACTGGCGTTATTGCTAGTCTATCAGGACTTTCCCGGATATTTGCTGATAAGTATAGTGAAATCATCAGGATCCGCCAAAAATCGATCCAGCATACCAGTCATGGTTCCTATAAAAATGGAAGCTTTGACAGCACCTTTTTGAACAGTGAATGTAGAAATAATCCACATAAAAAGGTCACTTTAAAAGTGACATTACTTATCCTTAATTGATACTGAGTCACTACCTGCAATATAGGTCAGAGCTGCAGTTCTGCATGCCTCAGAGCTGAAATCTTCAAGCATTCTTTGTCAAATGAGGGTCTTGATATCGACAACTTGGTTTGGTGATTTGATATCGGAAATGCCTATTCTGCACTGCATTATATAAGCTCAGGTCGCCTGTTGGTAGAGTATCTGTCGACAAGCTTGTTGATTGTTTCCAATAGCAATCACCAGATGTGTGAATCTAATTGTGAACTACCGTATAATGCAGCTCAGGATCAGTACAAGATCACCAATGCAGCACTCTCATTTTTTATGTACATTATTTTTGTATATATATGAAGTCTACAATGGTGCTTGTAGCTCAAGTTTTTATTTCAATAGGTTGTCCTCCTTTAGATAATTATCATTTATTGGCTTGTATTCCTGTTGTTGGGTAGATAACATGGAGCATATTCTATCAAATCCATGGACACCGACAACTAACTATGCTGATATTGATACACAGTATGTAACGACATTATGAGAATTGTATGTCCAAGCCAATTATTTAAAGTCATCTAAAGGTAGACTGCCTGATGAAGAACATTTTAGACCTTAAGCTTATTCTTGAAATCACATGGCACAAGCCTAATCAAGCTTCTAGATGAGTCAACAACTAAATCCGCAGACTTCTTGATCTCTTCATATGTTTATAATCTCTGGTTGAGCAGCGGTGGTCTATACTTGCTGGATTGCTGAACTTTTGGGTACATTTGAACACACGTTCCAAGTGGAGTCATGTTACCGATCAGAAATAAATCCATACAAGGTTTTGATACTAATCATTGTAAACAAGGATACTGTCAATCAGTGCTGATAATGCAACGTTGCATGAAGATCAATATATACATCATGGACTGTACACATCATCTCCTGCTGCCAAAGGCTCCTTTAAATATGCATGCCAAACAGTTGTTCTTTGAACTACACTTTAAAGGTGATGTCTACATCACACAAAATCTTATAAAGCTAGCCTAATAAGGTGTGTTGTATTAATCTGTACCACCGTTGATAAAAGTAATAATCTCTTTATATTTCTTATCTACATCATGTTTCTAATGTAGAATTAAAAAAAAAGTGTTGTGTTTATCGTCCTCATTCTAGTAGGAGATTTAATTTACTGCATGTCCTTGTTTCCTCCTTGCTGCATGAACAGATATACAGTATAGAAAGATAAACAGATTGATTGGTTGAACGATCGAGAGAGATAGAGGGATAGAGAGACAGAGCAGTAGAGAGTTAGAGAGCGACAGAGAGTTAGAGAGAGAGAGTGAAAGACAGACAGTAACATTTTGATAGAGTTAGACAGATACATCAGCCAATAGACAGATAGATCGGGAGAGACAGATGGATAGATAGAGCGATAGAAAGAGATAAAACATGTTGAAAAACGAACCCAATCAATTACAAGGTGTTTGTAGAGGGAGCTTGTTAGTTAATAAACTCTTGTGATTACAGCAGCCTCTGCATTATGTAGGGGGGTAGTGGCAGTGTAATGTGAACTGGTACACTTGTAGAAGCAGTTACCAGTGACTGGGCTACAATTTTGCTAGACAATGATAGACAATGTATACAAATAACTTTTAGTGAACTGGGAAGAGGAAGTCTTTAGGTCAACCGTCTGAGCTTTAAGGGGAAAGGCTACTCTGATTGTCATTTTTCACTGGAGGTACACTTCAACATGCAAGACTTTGGCCATGTAAATAAATAGGTCAAAAATAGACATCAGTTTTAATGTGAATGAACATTTGCAATCCCCTTCACTTTTGATTTAGACTTCATTGATCTTCATGCAACAGTTTTTTTTTTTTCTAGACATTATCCCATTACAACAATTTATCCACTATCCACAGGGTATCAGATAAGTGCCTGATCAGCAGGGGTCCGATCCCTGGGGCTGCCGATCACCAGTGGGGGGGCTCATGTTCCTCTCTATGATTGGAATGGAAGACAAACTTGTGTGTCCTCCAGTCCATTCAACCTTATGAAACTGTTGGAGATAGCCGACTACAAGAGCTGTTTGGAGTGGCAGTGCTCATGTGTGTCTACTGCTTCATTTATATGGGGGAACATGGGCCCTCATTCTCATGAATAGAGGGGCTGTCTGCTGGGGCCCCTGACGATCAGACACTTATTCCCTATCCTCTTGCAACTCCTTTAAGTTAATGTTCTGATCAGCATGGTAAATAAGTTTATTTTGCTCTTTTGTAAATCTACTTTTGTAGCTTACATATCATATACAACAGAGAAGTTGTTTTGTGGAACCGTTT
The DNA here is from genome assembly GCF_905171765.1 of Bufo bufo. NCBI lineage: Eukaryota > Metazoa > Chordata > Amphibia > Anura > Bufonidae > Bufo > Bufo bufo. The sequence continues at coordinate 78,460,510 of NC_053393.1, read as the reverse complement.
TCAGGACTGTGGTCTTGTAGATCCCTTAGAGCCGACATGGCTGTGCCCATGTCTTGTAGCGTTTCGATGTTAAAAACGCTATTGGGTTCCTGTAACACTCTCTCCATTGTGTATTACTGATGATTGCAGCCCAGCAGGTGTCAACATCATTATGGCAAAAATATAAATATCCATTGGCTTCATATTTTTATTTTTTGCTTTTTTTCCTATCTCTCCACTTTCTATTTTCTTTTTAATTCTTTAAGCCTCGTTGAAAACTGTTGGTGTCTGGGGCAGTATGGCGGGGTGTTCCTTTCATGTACCGACAAGCTGAACAGACGCACCACATTGGTTCGACCAGTCAGCAAGCAGGACCCTTTCAGTAACTTTTCTGGCTTCTTCCCTTCTGTAAGAAATCATTTTTAGAAATTTTTGTATTTAAAGAAACTCCATCAACTCCTATTTATCAATATATGCAGTTGATGGAAGTTTTAAAGTTGAATACACACATAGATATGATCATGATCTGCATAGTTTTTTTTAAATGACTGGAGTAGGATACTACAAACCTATTTAAATTGAATGGTCCTCCTGTTTATTAATATCCATAAAGGACAGTAGTAGCTCCTGTGAGAATTAGGGGCATAGCTACAGGGACTGCATAAATAGTAGTCCGAACCAGGACCTGGTTCCTAAGTGGTTCCAAAAGCCTCTGTGCCACTTATGAAGACACCAGTAATGTAAACTGGGGGCCCTGTGAGATAGATGGGATTTACCATGTTTAATTATGACTTGGTTGGCCATTGATCATATCTTCATTTGTGTACTCGGCTTTCCATGTGATGGGTTTCAATCAATATGCCTCGATAAATTAATGCCTTAATGAGTTTACTAAAAGACCTCACCAGCTGCTCAACATTACTTTCACTGCTAAAATCTCTTTGGTTCTTCAATTATATGGCTTCTTTCAGAATCAGATTTTTTGGGATTGATGATAGTTTACAGTTTTTAAAAGCACACCTGGTATGTTCAAGATTGTAAATAAGTAACTGTAAATTCTGTATGATACTAATACAGTAGAAGTTGTTAATGGCATATTTGTTATACACCCTAGTTCTAAAAAAGTTGGGAAGCTGTGTCAAATGTAAATGAAAACTGAATGCATTGGTTTGCAAATCTCATAGACCCATATTTTATTCACAGTGTAGAAGACATATCAGATGTTGAAAGTGAGCCATTTTACCATTTTATGAAAAAAAAAATCAAATTTAGAACTTGATGGCAGCAACGCATCTCAAAATAGTTTGGACAGGGCCGTGTCTGTAAATGTTTGGGAAGTGAGGAGACCAATTGCTGGAGTTTTGGGAGAAGACTGTTGTCCCATTCTTGTCTGATGTAAGATTCTAGTTGTTCAACAGTCCTGGATTTTTTTTGCAGGATTTTTCGTTTCATCATGCAAATGTTTTCTATTGGTGAAAGGTCTGGACTTCAGGCAGGCCAATTCAGCATCTGGGTTCTTTGTCTGCAAAGCGATGCTGTTGTGATGGATGCCGTATGTGGGTTAGCATTGTCTTCGTGGAATATGTAAGACCTTTTCTGAAAGAGACATCTGGATGGGAGCATATGATGTTCTAAAACTTCTTTATACTGTTCAGCACTGATGCCTTGTGTGAGCATAGGCACTAATGCAACCCCATAAATCAGAGTTACAGGCTTTTGAACTGTGCTCTGATATCAAGCTGGATTATCCCTCTCCTCTTGAGTCTGCAGGACACAACATCCATTGTTTCCAAAAACAATTTAAAATTTTGATTCATGGGTTTTATGCCAGGGAAGTCCACTACTGGGAACATCATACGGGTCCAGGTGGTTACACAGGTGGGCTATTCCCTGAATGCGGATTGGGCCCTGGATTCATTAGACGCCGCCAAGGCATTTGATTCTTTAGAATGGGCTTATTTGCTTGGCTGCCTGCGGGGTGTTTGGTTTGGTCCACAGTTCCTTAGATGGATTACTACCCTGTATAGCAGCCCGGTAAGCAGGCTACTGATAATTGGTTAATTATCAGAAAGCTTCCCCCTTCACAGAGGAATGAGACAGGGCTGCCCCTTGTCACCACTCTTGTTTGCCTTGGCGGTGGAGACACTGGCAATCAGAGTTAGGAGTAGCAACAACCTAACTGGAGTGACCATGGGAGAGAGAGAGGTCCATATAGGACTATATGCTCATATGATCCTATACCTGTCCTCACCTGATACATCCCTTCGCAATGCAGTGGCTTTGATATATGAATTTGGGGAGTTCTCGGGCCTAAGAATTAACTGGGAGAAATAAGTTTACATGCCTCTGGGCAGGGCAGACTGAACAGGTCTTTCCCATTTGGAACCGCTAAAGGAGGTAGACACATTTAAGTACCTAGGGGTATATATCACTAAACGACATTCCCAGGCCCTGTCACTCTACATCTACTCTTTAACTGATTATATACGGCACAAGCTTCAAAGCTGGAAGACATTGTCTATTTCGGTGGCAGGATGTATTAACCTAATTAAAATGATTATACTCCCCAAGGCTCTTTACGCTTTTCAACACTCAGAGGTACACATACCCAAATCGTTTTCATAGAAATAGATTCCCTGACTAGAGTTTTTATTTTGGGCAGATCCCGCTTTAAACTTAGCCTAGATACACTAAAACGCCCAAAAGCAGAGGGCGGTATGGCGCTACCGGACTATGATATATATTACCTAGCAGGCCAGCTGAGGCTCATTAGTACTTATTAAAACTTTACCAAAACTGCTACACACTATGGTCAATTTTGGAAATGCCCCCTAAATTCCAGAAACCACTGTTGCCGCTGCACAAATTGTCTCAAACGATCTGGAAAGAGGCTAAATAATTGTCCCAATTTACGGAGGTTGTCTCCGATATATCCCTGTGGGTCAACCAATCGTTCCCGCATATGCAGACGCGGTTATGGGAGCGGACAAATGGCAATTGGTAGGGGCCAAAACCCTTGGAGATATTTATGGTCAGGGAGTGCTAATGACGTTCGAGTTATTATCACAGAAATACAGTATCCCTCAAAACCCACTTCTTCTCATATTTACAACTCCGATCTGCCATACAGAGTAAATTCCCGAACACTAGCACCACAATCTCTAAGTACCCACTCATAGGAGTCGTCAAAACCCAGGGCCCCAGAGGACTAGTATCAGTAATCTACTCAGACTTAGTACATGTGAACATCTGTACCAATCCCCTCACAGTAATAGACAAATGGAAAAGACTGATACCCACACTAACAGAAGAATCCATAACTGTTTTATTGGAATTACATTCATATCACCAGTAGTCAATAACAAAATAATCCAGCTTTACATCATTCATCAGACATATCTCACACCAACTAGGCTTTATAGAATGGGTAGGGCACCATCCACGGCATGTCCACGGTGTGGGGAACTGGAGGCGGACTTCTGGCGCATGATGTGGAGATGCAGCCCGATTGCTACATTCTGGAAGGAGGTGACTGCCGTTCTTTCCAATTTACTGCCAGTTCAGGTAGCTTGCACCCCTGAGGTTTGCCTTCTAGGAATACTGAATGAAGATAGCTGGGATCATTACATGACAACATTCTTGAGGGAGTCACTATTTATGGCACGTAAATGTATTGCTCTGAGATGGTACAACCCCAATACACCGAACTTGTCCATGTGGAAACTGCAGATAAAGCAGATCCTACCATATATAGTCTTGGTGTTTAAACACCGCAATAAACCTCAAAAATGATACAGGGTCTGGGGCCTGTGGTGTGGGTCACCCCACACTATGTACTCAACCTTGAGACTGCGGCCAGCTTTGTCATCGGCTCGAGGATCCATGGCTCACTCGGTTTAGTGGGGCCATCTGAATATATTGTATAACGCAACTTCAGCCAAAGAAATATGGAATTCGCAACAGTGCAGTGGGTTATTGAAGAAATTGATAACAAGGAATCTTTATCTCTGTTTGTACTATGATAAGTAACAGGAGTGTATAATGTAGATGTTATTTCTCTTCTGTTAATAAAATAGTAAAAAAAAAAAATTGATTCATCTGACCAAAGAACAATTGTCCGCCTCAGTTCATTGTAAGTGATCTTTGACCCTAAGAAGATGGTAGCATTTCTGGATTGTAATGACACATGGCTTCTTCTTTGGGTGATACAAAATTGCATTTGTGGTTCGTCTGTGTTTACAGACAATAATTTCTGGAAGGGTTCCTGAGCCCATGCAGTGATTTCAAGTACAGAATCATGCTTGTTTTTAATGCAGTGCTGCCTGAGGACCTGAAGATCATCAGTATCCAATATTGACCGTCGGCTTTGCCCATCGTGCACATGAATTTCTCCAGATTCTCTGAATCTTTTGATGATACTGTATGTACAGTGGGAAATCCCAAGTCTTTGCAATTTTACATTCAGGAACGATTTTCTGAAAGCAATTTTTAGACACATTTTTTTGCACATTGGTGAACCTCTGCCCATCTTTGCTTCTGAGATACTCCGCCTCTCTAACATGCTTTTTTTTTTTTTAGTACCACTTACATTTTTTAGCCTTTTGTTGCACCTGTCCCAACTTTTTTGAGATGCGTTGCTGACATCCAGTTCTAAATTACTAAATTTTTTTCTTATGAAATGGTAAAATGTCTCAATTTCAATATCTGACATATGTTCTGTGATCTATTAAAAATAAAAAATGGGTCTATTAGATTTGCAAATAATTTCATTCTGCTTTTATTTACATTTTACATAGCTTCCCAACTTTTTTTTAAAAATTGTAAATGACTTTAGAAGGCATTGAAGATTGTAGTGACATAAGGAGCCCCAATGGAAAATCTGCAATAGAATATTCGATATAGTATTCGTAGTACTTTCTCTGCATAATATAAAAAAATAATATAAATACTTCAGGAGTAGTACCAAAATGGCATTCCACAATCATATCATGTAACACCCCTTCATTAGAATAGTAGTATATACCCTACAGTTTTTTTAATTATTAATACATACTGTGTAAAACACATGGTCATGAAAAGTTTTATTGGGTGTGCAACCTTAATTATTATCCTGCATGCCTCTGTGATCACTAAAAGAAAAATAATTTTCATGTCTGAAAAGGCAATAAGCCTGATGCCCCACTCCATGTAGTGGAATGGGACTGTTATAAACTCTGAAACCATTGGCCATTCAAAAAAGAAAATATCTTAAAAGGGTTGTCTCACCTCAGACATTGGGGGTGTATCGCTAGAATATGTCCCCAATTTCTAATAGGTGCAGGTCGCACTTCTGGTACCCGCGCCTATCTTCAAAATGGAGCACTCATGCATGGCCACCCTCCGTTCATTCCTACAGGAGCTCCAAAAATAGCAGAGCGTTGGCTTGGTTATTTCCATCAACCCCATAGAAGGGAATGGAGTGGTGGCCGCGCTTGTGTGGTGTTCTTCCCATACATCTCAATGAGACTGCCAAAAATAAGCGTGCCACTCGGCTATTTTCGTCGCTCCCATAGGAATGAATGGAGGGTAGCCGCACATGCGCGGTATGCCCCTCCTTCACTTTACCTGCCCCATTCTAAAGATAGGTGCGTGTCCCAGAAGTGGGTCCCATACCTAACAGACATTGGGGGCATATCCTAGTGATACACCCCCAGTGTCTGAGGTGAGAAAACCCCTATAAAGGGGCATCCTGCCTTCAGACAATTGATTGCCTTTCGCACACCGTCTATGGTAGCAGTGGTGCAGGATGATTTTACTCAGGTGAACAGGATGAAGCTGTAAATCCTCTGCAACACCACTGCTATGCAGATGGTATGCCATTGAACATTGAAGAGGCTGCAGCTCTTGGGCGCGCAGCACATCCACTTCAAACAGCTCATTGACAGGCGTACCGGTGATCAAACCCCCAGCTATCTGCTATTGATGGATTATCCTGAGGAGAGGACAGAAATATTCAGAATCCAGAATTTTCCTTTAAATGTATTGTTCATTCTAGATAGTTTCCTTCAATAGTATTGTTTTTGCATTAATTGTGAAATGATAGGAAGTAACGCCAGTCTAAGGCCTCATGCACATGACTTTTGACATTTCGTTTCACACCATTGAGCTGTTTTCCACAAGATATTACAACCTGTATTCTTCCATATCAAGTGCTGTATATCACACCATCTTCCCATTTGAGGAACTGGTAAGGATCCCAAAAATATCCCCATGTGGATGAGGCCTTACTGTTGTTTTACTGCCATCGTTTTTTTGTATGTCCTTTAACTGTTTAAGCTGTTATTTCCTTTTTGACACAGACTACAGCAAAGCTTCTAGAGAGCTCACACCAGCAGCATGGATTTCTTTCCCTAACTTACACCAAAGCGGTGACCAGGAATGTCCGCCACAAGTTGACCACTAGAAGTGAAAGGACTTCTCGGAGCTTTCAGAAGCTCTCTGAAGGTTCAACAGACTGTTCCCCTCACTTCCTTCATGAAATCTTAATTTCAGCACAAGCTTTTGACATTGTCCTCTTCTTCCCTTTGCTTCACGCAATTTCAACTATTTTTGATGTTAGGAGACCACAAAGCAAAAAAGAAAAACACAAATCTCCTGGACAACCTATGAGATCACACACGTTGACCTCACGCAATCTACCACTTATTTACATCAACACCAGCGTCATCAGGGTCTTTGTTCCTAAAGCTGAAGAAAAGCAGCAGCACATAGGAGGTATGTAGAAACTCTACATCATTTCTCAATTAACCAAAGGTATATGCACTGTGCCATAGATACAGCCCTTTGTGGGTCCCTGGAGATCTACTGTAGATTGTCCCATCCATATTGCCATTCGATAGCAAAAACCTGTGTAGATTTCTGCTCTCTCTGCATTTTTTTATCCTGTGAATTATAAGTCTGTATTTCACCTGAATAGGAGCTCCAATTAAGTATGTGTCTTAAAGGGGTTGTGCCTTGAAAAATATTCAACATTATATAAACCAGCATCTGGATCTAAATACTTTTGTAATTTCAATTACTTAAAAATATAGGGGCACATTTATTAGGACCAGCGTTTTAGACGCCGGTCTTAATAAGCCCCTGCGCTCCGGCTTCTACATAACTTCACCGTATCCACTGCCGACTCTAAATGTAACGTTGCTTCCTTGCTGCCTTACATTTAGACCATTTTTCCATTTTCGCCTAAACCAGGATTCCAAAATAATGACTTAGACGGGCCTGCCGGCCCATCCCCTTCTCCACCCTTGACACTCCCCCTTTATAAGAACTGGCGTGAGCGGGGAAGAAGTCGCAGATTCTGGCGTAGATCTGTTCGTAAATGTCCCCCATAATGTAGCCACTGAGATATTCAATAAAATGTTTCTGTATAGCACTAGCTGCTGTTTGTTCTTGTCATTGTGTCATGTCCACTTCACTGAGGTGGTCGCACGTACTCACTTTGAATCTTCAACTGCCACCAGACTGTGGCAGTTAAAGGGAAAGAGTTGCAGTGGAAAATACCCCACCCCCCACCCCCGAGCTATCAGTCTGAAATAAATCTAGCAGAATAATTGGAGCAATGGATGGGGAGATCTCTGGTTCTATGTGAGGTACAGGGCTGGCTCTAGCTTTGTTAGAAAGGAATTGTCGGGGGCGTGGCCTAGCAGCACATAGAGCAGGACACGTGAGCGCCGAGATCCGCCACCAAGCCGCAACATTAGGGGCCTTGAGGCCCCCACAAGTGGTCATACCTCCTCCGGACCCCCCTCCCCGAAGCACGCTTCGGGACCTCGTCCTGCGCTCAGGATAGAGCGCGTCGTCATCTTCCCCGACCGACCTGGCTGCCCCTGCAGAAGCGCTCCCTCAGCGCTGCAGGGAAGGACAGGACCGCGAGACACCAGGCACTCCCGTTGCACAGAAGCCCCCAGCATCGGCTAACGTGGCCACAGAGACCTGCCAGCCTCTTCACCGCCGCCCTGGACGTGGACCCAGCAGGAAGGCCTCGATCCCAAGTTGGCGCCTACATGTGCCGAACTACAGATAGCGGGGGAGCCCCCCTCTCAGGTCAGTGCTCAGTGGCGTTCCTCTAACCCCCCTCTGCCATCCTTCCCCCCCCGGCTGTCTCTCCCTGCAGAAGGGAACCCCAGATGTGCCCAATGTTGTGGCAGTGTCCTCTGCCCCCATCTCCTCTCTGGAACTTGAGGATGATATAGGGACTACCCGCTCCATGCAGCGGTACGCTGCCCCCACCTCACTCCCCATACTCTGACCACGGCACCTATACTGGTCCCCCCCCCCCCCCCCCCCCCCCCCATGGACTGGGCTTCTATGCTCTCCCAGCTGCCTACTAAAGGCGATTTCCTGGTTGCAGAGGTCACCGCAACATGCCGCTCTGAAATCTCCGCGATTCAACGTGACCTACACTCTATTGCCACCCGAGTGGAGAACCAAGAGAAAGATCACAAAGTTATATGGTCCTGTGTTTCTCAACTCCAGTGTCCTCACAAGTTGCAGGGCTTCGCGAGTTGCAGTGTCATATAGAGGTCTTAGACAATCGTGGGAGGAGGAATAATATCAGATACCGTGGTCTTTCAGAGCCCCCAGGGGAGGAGAACATACAGGAAATCCTGGACGCGCTCTTCAGCCAAATTATTGGGGACCCCCTGTCTCATACCACTAAGCTAAACAGGGCCCACAGAGCCCTCCGACCCAAGAGGATTCACCCCCTAACCCAGGGACATTATTTGCTGCATTCACGACTTTGCCCGGAAAGAGGTGATCATGATGAAAACTACAGGGAGTGCAGAATTATTAGGCAAGTTGTATTTTTGAGGATTAATTTTATTATTGAACAACAACCATGTTCTCAATGAACCCAAAAAACTCATTAATATCAAAGCTGAATATTTTTGGAAGTAGTTTTTAGTTTGTTTTTATTTTTAGCTATTTTAGGGGGATATCTGTGTGTGCAGGTGACTATTACTGTGCATAATTATTAGGCAACTTAACAAAAAACAAATATATACCCATTTCAATTATTTATTTTTACCAGTGAAACCAATATACAGTCATGTGAAAAAATTAGGACACCCTTTGAAAGCATGTGGTTTTTTGTAACATTTTTAATAAATGGTTATTTCATCTCCGTTTCAACAATACAGAGAGATTAAAGTAATCCGACTAAACAAAGAAAACTGAAGAAAAGTCTTTTCAAGATCTTCGGTAAATGTCATTCTACAAAAATGCCTATTCTAACTGAGGAAAAAGATAGGACACCCTTGCCCCTAATAGCGAGTGTTACCTCCTTTGGCTGAAATAACTGCAGTGAGACGGTTCTTGTAGCCATCTACCAGTCTTCGACATCGGTCTGAGGAAATTTTACCCCACTCCTCAATGCAGAACTTTTTCAGCTGTGAGATGTTTGAGGGGTTTCTTGCACGTACAGCCCTTTTCAATTCACCCCACAGCATCTCAATGGGATTCAAATCTGGACTTTGACTTGGCCATTCCAGGACTCTCCATTTCTTCTTTTTCAGCCAATCTTTGGTTGATTTACTAGTATGTTTTGGGTCATTGTCATGTTGCATGGTCCAGTTCCGCTTCAGCTTTAATTTTCTAACTGATGGTCTCACATGTTCTTCAAGCACCTTCTGATACACAGTAGAATTCATCGTGGATTCTATGATGGTGAGCTGACCAGGTCCTGCTGCAGCAAAGCAGCCCCAAACCATGACACTTCCACCTCCATGCTTCACAGTTGGTATGAGGTTCTTTTCTTGGAATGCTGTGTTTGGTTTACGCCAAACATGTCCTCTGCTGTTGTGTCCAAATAATTCAATTTTGGACTCATCTGTCCAAAGAACATTATTCCAGAAGTCCTGGTCTTTGTCAACTTTATCTCTGGCAAATGTCAGTCTGGCCTCGATGTTTCTCTTGGAAAGCAAAGGTTTCCTCCTTGCACACCTCCCATGCAAGTTAAACTTGTACAGTCTCTTTCTGATTGTAGAGGAATGTACTTCTACATCAACAGTAGCCAGAGCCTGCTGTAGTTCTCGAGATGACACTTTAGGGTTTTTGGAGACCTCTTTTAGCATCTTGCGGTCTGCTCTTGGGGTGAACTTGCTGGGGCGACCAGTCCTGGGCATGTTGGCAGTTGTTTTGAAAGCCCTCCACTTGTAGACTATCTTCCGGACAGTGGAATGGCTGATTTCAAAATCTTTTGAGATCTTTTTAAATCCCTTCCCAGACTCATAGGCTGCTACAATCTTTTTTCTGAAGTCCTCTGACAGCTCTTTTGCTCTCACCATGGTGCTCACTCTCACTTCAACAGTCAGGAGCACACCAAACTAAATGTCTGAGGTTTAAATAGGGCAAGCCTCATTCAACATGCAGAGTAACGATCTACTAATTATGTGCACCTGGTGTGATATACCTGTGTGAGATCTGAGCCAATTTAAGAGGGAATACATGTGAGGGTGTCCTATCTTTTTCCTCAGTTAGAATAGGCATTTTTGTAGAATGACATTTACAGAAGATCTTGAAAAGACTTTTCTTCAGTTTTCTTTGTTTAGTTGGATTACTTTAATCTCTCTGTATTGTTGAAACGGAGATGAAATAACCATTTATTAAAAATGTTACAAAAAACCACATGCTTTCAAAGGGTGTCCTAATTTTTTCACATGACTGTAACATCTCAACATTCACAAATATACATTTCTGACATTCAAAAACAAAACAAAAACAAATCAGTGACCAATATAGCCACCTTTCTTTGCAAGGACACTCAAAAGCCTGCCATCCATGGATTCTGTCAGTGTTTTGATCTGTTCACCATCCACATTGCGTGCAGCAGCAACCACAGCCTCCCAGACACTGTTCAGAGAGGTGTACTGTTTTCCCTCCTTGTAAATCTCACATTTGATGATGGACCACAGGTTCTCAATGGGGTTCAGATCAGGTGAACAAGGAGGCCATGTCATTAGATTTTCTTCTTTTATACCCTTTCTTGCCAGCCACGCTGTGGAGTACTTGGACGCGTGTGATGGAGCATTGTCCTGCATGAAAATAATGTTTTTCTTGAAGGATGCAGACTTCTTCCTGTACCACTGCTTGAAGAAGGTGTCTTCCAGAAACTGGCAGTAGGACTGGGAGTTGAGCTTGACTCCATCCTCAACCTCTGCCCTTTACCAATCCACCCACGGGCCCATCCATCTGGCCCATCAAGACTCACTCTCATTTCATCAGTCCATAAAACCTTAGAAGAATCAGTCTTGAGATATTTCTTGGCCCAGTCTTGACGTTTCAGCTTGTGTGTCTTGTTCAGTGGTGGTCGTCTTTCAGCCTTTCTTACCTTGGCCATGTCTCTGAGTATTGCACACCTTGTGCTTTTGGGCACTCCAGTGATGTTGCAGCTCTGAAATATGGCCAAACTGGTGGCAAGTGGCATCTTGGCAGCTGCACGCTTGACTTTTCTCAGTTCATGGGCAGTTATTTTGCGCCTTGGTTTTTCCACACGCTTCTTGCGACCCTGTTGACTATTTTGAATGAAACGCTTGATTGTTCGATGATCACGCTTCAGAAGCTTTGCAATTGTAAGAGTGCTGCATCCCTCTGCAAGATATCTCACTATTTTAGACTTTTCTGAGCCTGTCAAGTCCTTCTTTTGACCCATTTTGCCAAAGGAAAGGAAGTTGCCTAATAATTATGCACACCTGATATAGGGTGTTGATGTCATTAGACCACACCCCTTCTCATTACAGAGATGCACATCACCTAATATGCTTAATTGGTAGTAGGCTTTCGAGCCTATACAGCTTGGAGTAAGACAACATGCATAAAGAGGATGATGTGGTCAAAATACTAATTTGCCTAATAATTCTGCGCACACTGTAGAGACTCCTGTTTTGTGGACTTTCGGGGGCAAAGGTCCAGCTTTTCCAGGACTTGTCGTGGATCACGCTGCAGAAACATCGCCACCTTCGCCCTCTGCTGGACATTTTGAGGGACCATCGTATCCCGTACCGCCGGGGGTTACCCTTTTCCTTGAACGCCCGGATAAATGGCCACACTGTAGCCTTACGCTCCTACGCTGACCTCGGCCCATTCTGTGCCGCACTGAACTTGCCAGTCCCTGACCTCTCTGATTAGGAGATTGCCACAACATCCCTGCCCCCACTGTTGCTTTCCAGACGACCGGGGGTTACAAGAGACGTCGACTGCCCTTGCCCAAAGTGAGGTCTGCTGATCCTGGGGGAGCATCCCCTTCACCGAGATTGGAGTTCCCGGAACCCCATCGCTGAAGGGCTCATCGGCGTGCCTGGACGTTCTCTTCTTTTTTTGTCTCCCTTTAGGCCTTTTTCAAGGCCTAGAAAGCTATGATGGTAGCGTAGTCGCCGCCTGTTGGTCACGATTGTTTTCTTTTTTCTGTTTCTGACCTATTGGTTTTGCTCAGGTTCTCCCCCGCCCTCTCGGGACGTGACTGGTTCGGTCCCCAGACAGTGGGGCTCATTGAGTCCGCCTTGCTGGCTATTGGTCCGGCGGGGTCGGTCCCCTCTCAGACTTTTTTTTTTCTAGTCTGTTTATGCTACAGATTTAGTTTACTCTTTGTTTTTTGTGAAGCATTGTGATGTTCGAGTCTTCCCCTGCTCCCTATTGTCCCACATCCTCCCATACCCCCTCCTCCGTGTCTATCCCTTGCTCACGCTCTTCCTACCCCACAGAGAGCAGCGTGGAGGAGGTCCCCCCTCCCTGGAGTGGACACCTCCTGCGCTTCTGCTACTACCTTCATAGCTGGTAAGACTCTTTACTACTCACTCCTCCTTAATGGTTAGGTGTGTCACCTTGAATGTTAAGGGTCTGGGCTCCAATGCCAAGAGGCGTTTTTTTCTCCAGGCGCTTCGATGTGAGGATGTGGCCTTCCTTCAGGAGACCCACTTCGACCAGACAGGATCCTTTGGCTTCGCCAAGCACTACTACCCACACGCCTTCTCAGCCCATCATAGTCTTCAAAAGGCAGGTGTTGCCATATTGTTGTCAGCCTCCTGTCCCATTTCAGTATCCTCCTCCCATATAGACCCCGCGGGTCGCTATGTCATTCTGGAAGGGATTTACCAGGGTCGCCCCATCGTACTCTGTTATGTGTTTGCCCCCAACTCCTCCCAACTTCCGTTTGTGCGTCGGGTCCTACGCGAACTCCAAATTCTGCCTCCGGCTGTGTGAATCCTGGGTGGGGATTTTAATATGTTTTTTTTCAAGAATGCAAACCAGTTGTCCCTTCTCTCCACGCCCTCGTCCTAGTGCCGCCTGGCTAGGAACTTTCGTAGCGTGATCAGGCGTTTTGTCCCCTACAACCTATGGAGGGTGGATAACCCCTCGGATAGAATGTTTACCTTTTATCCCCCATAAATTGCACACCCTTTTTTAGCAATGCTCTGACTCTGAAGATGATGCGTGATGTTACCATTGGACTTATCTCATGGTCAGACCACGCCCCCGTTACCCTCACCCTCTCTTCTCAACCTGTACCACAACGCACTAGTCATTGGCGCCTAAACGATTCTCTACTAAAATCTCCGCTCACCCGCGCGGACGTTGGGGGATATATTCGCACATTCTTCAGTGAAAACACTGGCTCGGTTTCGTCCCGGGCTGTGCTCTGGGAAAGGCGGTAGTTCTGGGCCAATGTATTGCACTCACCTCGCGACTTAAAAAAACAGAACACTCCGGGTTCGGGAACTTACGGCACAAATTACTTCGCTACAAACCCAACTAAGCCATAGGCCGAGTCTTTCCTTTCTCCGGGAGCTTGAGGAGGCCCGTGCTAAACTAAAAGATGCCTCCATGCATACTGTGGAACGTATGTTGCTTTACTCCAAGCAGCGATATTACGAAAAAGGAAATAAAGCCCACACTATCTTGGCCCGTAAGTTACAGGGATGCTGCCTCCAAACGCACAGACACAGCTGGCTGTCCCCAATATCACCCTGACGCGATTTCTTAATGCTTTCGGTTATTTCTCTAAATTGTATAATCTTGCTGACAAACACTTGCACCCACCCCCCTACACTGCATACGTAATTACTTAGCCTTCTTTAAATTGTTCAAGCTCTCTCTGAAGGCAGTCGCCTCTTTGAACAGCCCTATATCAGCCGAGGAACTCAGGGATGTGATTAAAACTCTCCCCCTAGGCAAATCTCCGGGACCTGACGGGTTCACAGACCTGTACTACAAAACGTTTGAATCAGAACTCTCCCCCCGTCTCCTGGCCTTACTCAACTCATTTCTACTGGGTTCTCCAATCCCGCCGTCTATGCTGTCATCCACAAGACGGGTAAAGACCCTCAGGACTGCGCTAACCATAGACCGATCGCCCTTCTTAACGCAGAGCTGTAAATTTTCACCCATATTCTCGCCGCTCTCCTGAATGTGTGGGCACAAGGACCAGGTGGGGTTTATCCCCTATTGACAAGGCGGATAGAACACTGTTGACCTGATTGATGTGGTGCCGCGTACCTCGAACCCCACAGTTATTTTTAGCCTTGACGCAGAAAAGGACTTTGACCGACTCGATTGGTTCTTCTTATTTGAAACCCTCGGAACCTTCGGTATCGTAGGACCCTTTCTGCAAGCCATCCTCAGCCTCTACTCTGCCTCTTCGGCGCTTGTCAAGTTGCCCTTCAGTTCCTCTATTCTGTTCAATATTTCTAATGGTACACATCAGGGCTGCCCGCTCTCACCGCTTATTTGTGCATTGTGTATGGAACCCCTTGCAGCACACATACGACTGAACCCTGACATTCAGGGACTTAAAGTATGGGACAGGGAATTTAAGATCGCCCCTTTATGCAGACTATGTCCTCCTCACCCTGACCAATCACCACATTACACTACCAAACCTACAAAAAGCCTTAACTCACTACAGCGACCTTTCGGGATACAAGGTCAATGCTTCTTAGTCAGAAGCCCTACCTAAACCTATACTCGCCCGTGAACTAAGATTGCTTCAGAGCAATTTCTCTTATCGATGGTCGGCCACCACGCTGAAGTACCTAAGGGTTCATATTACTCCTACGTATGCCTCATTGTACTCCACTAACTTCCCTTCCCTCTTCTGTATCCCTCCTCACAAAATGGAAACCCCTATACATATCAATGCTAGGCCGCATAGCAGCGGTGAAGCTGTCCCTCCTCCCAAAATTGCTTTATTACTTTGAGACACTCCCAGTACGAATCCCTGTGTCAGAACTACGCTTCCTCCAACAGGCCATTCTCGACTTTATATGGCAAGGTAAACATCACTGCATCCCCCATAAGGTTATGTTCGCGGCGACAGATAGAGGCGACCTATCGGTCCCTAATGTCATGCACTATCACTGGGCTTCTCATTTGTATGTCATTCCTTTTTGGGCGTCCCAACAGCCATACACTAAATGGGTAGAAATCGAAAAACTCTGGATTTCCCCGGTTCATCCGAACACCCTTCTATGGCAGCGGGCCCCCGTAGCTCCCCACACTCCCCTCCTGGGGCTTATGTCCTTTACCAAACACATATGATCTGCCAAATGACTCTGTTTGAGCTATGTCATACCATTTCATGTTTTTTCCTTTTCTTCATTTCTGTATTATTGAAAATTTGCACGCTATGTGCTAATAAAAATCTACAGTATAAAAAATTAAAAAAATAAAGGAATTGTCATGTACTATATGATGTCTGATTTTAATTTTTTACATCAGTCATGGCATGCCCTCTTTAAGGTCCATTAACATGGGCAGCTTATCAGGGCAGTTATTAGTAACCAATGTTTCTACAGTGCTCATTCTCAATAACTGCACCCGACAAACAAGCAGAACTCACATTTGACTGGTGATCCGACATACGTTATATGCGACACTTAAAACCATCGATTGTCAGGGAGAATAGCTATGTGTAAATTACGCTTTAATGAGCTGGCAGTGATTGGGAACAGGTCCCTTTACCTGGGTCGATACAGCAGCAGATTGTCAGAAAGGAAGCCTTCCTTCCCAACAGTCTCCTGCTCACTGGTGGAGGAGACCACTGCATTTACATGCAGCGATCTCCTCCACAGTACCGACTAGTTGTTTGCCGGCAGCAGTAGCAGTTTACACAGCATTATCTGCTGCCGGCAAACAATTATTTTTGTGACCGCATAAATGATCTATGACACGATGAACGAGTGTTCTGCCTTTTTTATGAAATCTCGTTAGCGATTATCTGTACGAATCTCAGCCAGTTTAAATGGCCCTTAAGTATCAGACCATGTAAATTAGCCCTAACACTAATTTCACTATGTTGTACTATTGAAGAAGCAAGCATGGAGGGTTAGGGCACTCCTAAAATGATTATGGTTGCGTCTCCTCTCCTAACATGTCTGTTTTAGTAACTACTTGCATTCCTCATGGAATAACAATTAAGGAGCATCTATGCTTATGACTCTATGTTGTGACATTCCTCTATTATTCCAGCTAGATGGTTATAAATTTAGGTCCAACTGGGTGTTACCATTTGGGGGGGGGAGGGGGTGTCCCTGTACAGTCGGACACTGGCAGCACTGATTGGACAATGTCAGACTATGCAGGGAACTCCAGAATTGTAATTTAGTGTGGAATTTTTATTTATTTTTTTGCTAAAGCAGACGTTTCAGGAGTGGTGACAGATCCTTTAAATTAAGCTGAATAAGTCTTTTACATATTTTTTTTTTCTTTTTTTTAGCAAACCAGAATATAAGTGAAGATACACTAGTGCTAAAGATCGCCTCTGTGTCCATGGCTCCGCAGGCAGACAACCCTCTTAGCCGCAGTGTCTTGAGGAAAGATATTTATCAGTAAGTAAAGCTCAAGTATATTTTGTGAAAATTACCGCCTGGTGGTAAAAAATTTAAAATTACCTCTTGTAAGAAAAAAAAGTGGGTACATCTTGGGCAGTCTTATGTGTCATAACAAATCTATTTCTATTTAGTTCATTTAATAATGCTACAAGAACTTCTGAATATTTAACATTTCCAGTGCAGTCCTCATGCTGAGATCTGACTGGTGCTGCACATGTAAAGAAAATCAGCACCTCCAAGTAGTCACAGTCCCTAAGGAATGCTTCTGGTATCCCCAGGGGTCTGCAGTAATTTTCACTGGAACCTGGTTGCAAATGTTCGGTTTTATTGCAGCGCCACCACAGGAGTAATTAATTATTACAAGGTGCTTTTTCAAATCAGTAATCTATCCGTATAATGCATAGATATTCTTACAGCTCCAGCTCTAGCCACTGTCTTAAGTTCTGAAATAACCTCTTTAAATCCTAATTTAAATACTTCATCTGGGACTTTGATGGCATATCACTAGGATATGCCATCAAAGTCAGATAGGTGCGGGTTCCACCTCTAAAACGGGCTCCCAAAAGTGCATGTGCTGCCTGCTCCCTGTTCATTTTTTATGAGCGTTCCGAAAAAAGCCCTGTGAACACGCTCGGCTATTTTTGGAAGAGTCATAGAAATGAATGAAGAGCACATTCAGTTTCATTCGCTTCTATGGGGCTGCCGGTAATAGCCAACACACGGCTATTTTCAGCAGTCTCAGATAAATGAATGGACGGTATCCAGGCGTGCACGGTTTTGGCTACATCAGCGTTTTTGGGGATCAGCAAAAATGAATGGATCCAGTTGTATTATCTCTAAAATGACGCATCCGGCACTAAAACCATTGTAAGTCAATGGGCGCCAGATCTCATGTTTGAGAAAACAGATCCAGCACCATTGACTTACATTGTGTTTCATGCTGGATCTTTCTTGATCAGTTTTCCATGACCCACACAAAAACTCTGGTTGCATCGGTTTTGTGTCCAGCATGGAAACGCAACCAAACAGAATATAATGCATTTTGGAGCATTCCGTTCTGTTCGGTTCAGTTTTTTCCCCATTGACAATGAATGGAGACAAAACGGAAGCGTTTTCCTCCGGTTTTGTTGATCCTATGACAGATCTCAATACCGGAAAGGAAAACGCTGATGTGAAAGTAGCCTTATGCAGTCAGGAGATCAGAGAGGAGAGGTACATGTGAGCCGTCAGACTGATTTTTAACCCTTGTATCTCAGAAACGGTTGAACATTTTTAATAAAGACCAGTTGAAAAAAATGCTTTTTGGCCCAAAACTAGTAAAAGGGAATCATAAAAAACATTGCCCCAAAGGTGTCCATAGCCTTAAACTTTTCTAGTAGCCTTGCAAAATTATAAGCCCAAAAAGTTTGTTGCTAGTAACAAATTTCTAGGCCCATTCTGACTTTTTTGACCCTGTTAATAATAATCTTCTATGTGATCATTATTATTCCTGTAGGCAGATGTAGAGTGACATGACACAAGTGTCACCGGGTGTAAGCGGTTCTTTTTGTCATAATTGTCTGGTGTAAATCTGCGTGATGCCATTACTTCCTACAGGCTCCTACTTCAAACAAAGGATCTGACAGGAGCACCTTTTTATGATTATGGTCTTTTTAGCTTTATTGAATGAAACAAAAAAGGAGAACGTGCCTATTTATTTTTTCACTTTGACTATAAGCATCTGAAACATAGCACTGTTGATGCTACTTTGGATCAAAGCTGGAAAAAAAATAAAAATCTAAAGTTCTAAAGGAAAAAAATCCTCGTTTACTGATTTTCTGTGAAATGCCGTGCTCTGGTTTTTGTCACCTTTTGATTTAAACCATGTTGATCACAAGGGCAGCGAGGCTGGCAAATAGAGGCAATCAAGATCTCAATGAAATAATACATGACATTGAATAGAATTGGCACCATTGCCAGACTTAAAAGCACGCACGTAAGTGGTACCAAGTGAGGAAAGTCACAGAGAAAAGTCAGCCGTGTAATCCAGTCGTTCCTGGTAAAGGCCAGTCTGCTTCTCAGATGTGGCAGCTTTCGTGCTATAAAGTGCTTCCTACTGAACTTCAACAGATGTTGTTAAAATGAAATACTTTTCTCGGTATAAACAATTCACATTCTTCGACATGACAATCTTTTCACTTCCCGTATCATGTATCGTGAGCGAAGGAGGAAAAAAAGAAATCTCAATACCGTCTTTTTATGGAGGTGGCAAGTGCCAGCAACACGACGTTACAATAAGCCTGTGGCAGCAGCCTCGAAGTTCAAAGGCCGAATTGATGAGATCCGTGAGTTATTGGCCGAAGGGTAACAGTTTAATGGCTTTAGTCGGACTTCAAAGAGTACAGTTGAGTTTCCAGTTGCAAAGGGAAACGTACCTAAAGTGATGGAAAGCTCTGCCCAAGTGCTGGAGACACTTTTGATTGGGTTCCATTATTGGAGGCTTTAGAAAAGATATTTTTTACTTTCACCTCATATTCTCTTCAATGAAATATTGTGTATTATAGAGGATAAGGAGGAGCCTCGAAAGTGATCATCTGTCGTTAGATCCACAGTATATTACCTAATATTTTAGATAGATTAGCCCTTTTTTTTTGTTATAATTTTGGATGCCTATGTTAGCTGCAGGTTGATTAGCTTTTTCTCCATTTATTCATTTATTGATGAAGGGTTCTGAACCGCTAAATTGATCCCCCCCCCCCAAAAAAAAAAATGCCCGTGCACCTCATATAAGTTATACTTACCCTGCTTCCTTGGCACTGTGTCACTCCAAATCCTGCATTACCGTGTGGGGATCCGGAGCGGCGCAGGTGCCTGGGAGATGGGGGGGGGGGGGGGGCATTATAAGGGTCCCTTTAAGTTTGGTTAAAGAAGTTGTCTGGGATTTTGATATTGACGGCCTGTCCTCAGAATAGGCCATCAGTATCTGATTGCTGGGGATCCACATAGCCCCTTCCGATCAGTTCCAAGTCCTCAGGCCTCCTTCTAAGGCTCCGTTATAGTAGCAGAAGAACGGAAAGGACGGATTTGGCACATAACTCAGCCTATGCTCAGAGGAAAATTTTTGAAGCGGAGACAAAAGTAGTGCATTCAGGACTTTTGTCTCCGCTTCAAAAATCTTCCTTTGAATGGAAACCTAACGGACCCCACTATAGTCTATGGGGTCCGTAGCCTCTGTTCAGCTCAGTTATGTGCTGAATCCGACCTTTCCGTTGTCCTGTTCCTATAACTTTCTTCATCGACAGTGGCCCTGTTCTACTTAGCTGAGCTTCACATTATCTGCTCTGATGATGTTCCCTGCACAAGCCTGCGGAAGCAGGTGTGCCTCTGTGCATAGAAGGTCTCTTTGACAGCTCGGCTGGTTGGAGGGATAAGCCATGCCCCCTGCACTGCCCGATCTGCTGGCTGATCTGTCTGCCCTGTGTCTTTCCCTCCCACTGGATTCTTCAGAATAGTTTATCCCCTTCTACCATCAGCAGCACAGACTCAGGGCTGGAGGCTCTGCCTCAGGTACTGAGCAGCTGCAGGGTTTCTTCTTCTCCAGGCAGTGAAAAGACAAATGCTGTGCACAGGATCCTCCCACCCTCCTCACCCTTACAAAGACTGGAGGAGTTCTCTCCTCTGTACTCTTCTGCTGGCTTTGAGGACGTTTCTACAGAGAATTGCACAAGAACAGGTAGAGAGAGTTGTCTATCAGCAATGTTACTGTACTGTACAGCTGGGACTTGTAGTCCCACACAAAAGTGTCCCAGAAGTCAGACTGCAGGCAGGGCAGCAAGTTTATTCACTCACTTTGCAGAGCAGGAGCAGGATAAAGGCAGTCTGTTGACACCCACAAATGTTCATGATAAAAACCTCAGAGATTGTTGTTACATGCACCCACAGCTCTGCAACTGCATGGCAAAAAATGGCCAGAACAGAACTAGGGAAATTAGGAGGAAATATAATTTTTTCCCCCTAAAACTTGCTTTATTTTTTTTTTTATATAACTTTATATAAGAACCCCTTTAGAGTTCATGCACACAAATGTATTTTTGTTCCGCATCCGATTCACATTTTTTGTGGGTCGGTTGTGGACCCATTCACTTCAATGGCGCCGCAAAAGATGCGGACAGCACACCCATCTGCCAGTTTCCGTTTTTGTGTATCTGCAATTTGTGGACCGCAAAACAGCCAACGGTCATGTGCATGAGCCCTTAAGCTGCAGTGGAAAAATAAAAAGGGAACCATTGCTGATTGCCATGGACAACAAGGCCTATTTTTCTCAGAGATGCTTTTAACACATGAGACTCATTGCCTCTAACACTTCATAGATTACTTCACTGTTTATTGCTATATATGTTTTCAGTTCCAATTCTGTGGATAACTACAGTTCGGCTTGAAATTGCAGAAGTCCTTCCATGTTCTTCAGTGTTCCTAATACAATAAGCCCTTGTTATAAGTGAAAAGAACGTGAGGTTCATAACGTCATGAGCAGACCTCTTCCAAGAACTAAGATGTTCCATTTGAGCTTAGAACCTAAACATTTTATCTCTCACATTCATCACTTAGGTCATAGGACTTTTTAAAACCCAAAGTTCCAATCCAAGTATGCTGTTTGTCTCTAATTGTTAAGGAATTTGTGGGATTTTTAGCCTAAATCGACAACCCACGCCTTCAACTACTTCTATGCTAAAAATGGTTCAGAGTACCTGCAAAATAGTTTTGAGGGCCAAGTGTGAATCCTATGGTTAAAGTGTTCCATGGTCCTATGCAAAATCTTTAGTAAGACCCTCAACCATTAGATTTTTTTTTATCTCTTTATCAACGAGGAATGTGTGATCAGAAAATGATCTATTGTTTAATTTTTTTTTTATTATGTTGAACAAAATAGAGTTATGGTCTCAAGCTATAAAGGTTTTCACTAAAGGTCGTCCTGGAAGCAATATTAGTGGCACATTGCTAAGATATGCCACCAATGTCTGATAAGTGTGGGTCCCACACCTATTGCTAGAATGGAAGCCACAAAGTGAAGGAGAGTTGTCAGATCTCCTTCACTTTGAGGGCTCCATTCTAGAGATAGATGTGAGACCTTGCGATATGCCAACAATATATGGGATGGGCTAATCTCCTTAATATTATATCTTGTTGAACCACTGTATAGTTCTGATGTCTTCTTTTGTGGCAGTGTAGTAATTTCTCTCCCAGACATATAAAGATAAAAATGACTGATATAAAGATGAAAATGACTTTTTACTGATCATCAGCATCTGATCGGCAGGGGGTCCAGGAGCATTGCGGCCTTCTCTGTTTACCGCAGGCCCAGTGACGTCACGACTAGTATGACTGGCCATGAACGGGGCTTAGCCGCGCCCAGGCCAGTGATATTAGTCGTACTGGGCTGGCGGTAAATAGCGAGAAGGTCGTGGCACTTCTGGAGCACCGCTGCCTTCTCAAACAGCTGATCGGCAGTGGTCCCAATTGTCGGACACCCGCCAATGAAATGCTGATGATCTATCCTGAGGATAGATCATCTGTAAAAAAGAACTGCAGAACCCCTTTAATTATTCACATGAATAGGGTAAAAACTGAATAATAAAAAAAAAATCTTATACAACCCCTTAAATTCTGAGTTACACCCAGTTGTATAGTGGTCACGGTGAAGGAAGAGAAGATGTCCTCACTCCCTGTCACTTCTAAAACATTTGGTGGGATGAAGGATCATTCCCATCTTCCACTAGAATATGCCATCACTTTGTGACTGGTGGGCATCCCAACTGACCGTGCTTTACAAAGCTTCCCCTGCACTGTGGTACTATGGCCACCCACTGTGCCAAGAACTGCTTTCACTTGAACTGTGCTGCAGTTTTGTGCACTTCGGCTGGCCGGGGCGCCGCTGTGCAGGGAAAAACTGTGAAGGGGCCACAGCACTGGTTGAGTGCCCCCTTTGAATCAGTGGTGGTCACAGAGGTAGAGGTTGGACACCCACCAATCACAGATCAGCTAGGATATGCCCTTACTTTATGAAATAGGAATAATCCTTTAAGCTTAGCTGTAGCTTTCTTCTTATCGATTTTCCATTGAATTTCACTTCTCTACCAATTCTCTTTGCTGGCTCACTTTTCCTGAACATAAATCACTGAAGGCAGAATGAATAGTTCCAAAGAGCAAGAATTATTGAGGCACACCTGTCTGGTGAGCAATACGTACTATAAGCACTACAGGCTAAATACGTTTCATTCTTTGTGAAACTGTAAAATGGTTTGCCAGTTTTGTAATTACTAGCAGAAAGATATCCGTGCCTCTAAGTCTGTGGTGCCTAGTGCAGAAATGCGTAGGGAACATTTGTAGTAAATGGATTCCGTATGGGCCAGGAAGCAGCAAGAAATAGCAAAGAACCTAATACCCAATTGTTGTCCACATTCATATTCATTAATTCTTAATCTAGGTTAGACCACAGAAAAAAGGGAAATTTGATAGCTTTAAGGCAGTGGTCACATCACTGCTATTTGAGGAGCAGAATGACGACAAATACAGAAGGGCCTGACTTGGAACACAGCTGACTCGAATGGCGCAGAATGGAATCCATTGATTATAATGGGTTCCGTCCAGTAGTTCTTGAATCAAGCGGACGACCAAACAGGAATAAATTTTGTAGCAATGCAATTTCTTGATAATTGGCCCGTGTAATCAGGGATGTGCTGATAATTTTCATTACAACTGAATTGGGGATCGTTCTTCCCCTATTTACTTTTCATTGGCAAGTGTGATAGGCCAATGCAAACGAGCGCTGATCAAGTTTATAATTGATTGGCTCTCGTCACGCCCGAACATCAGGAAGTACAATGGTAGCCATTGCATGATATCTTGTAGTCAGCCGACTGAATGTAAATTTGCTTATCAAAGGGAGCCTGTCGCATTGAGTGTTCTTTACAACCTGCAGGTAGGTGAAGGAGCAACTGAACAGATAGATGCATTTTTGGGGGGGAATAGTCAATATGAGTTGCATTAATTTGACTGGGTTGTACAAGATTAGAAAATTCTTCCAGAAACATCGCCCACCCTTGGGTTGTGTCTGACATTGCAGCTACTCCATTTAAGTGAATGTGGCTGACCTGCAGTACCACTCACAACCTGCGGTGCGGTTTTGGCAGAAAGCCACCATGTTTTTCTAATGCTAGACCTAAAAGTCCATTGGGTATGTCCTTCTCACGTTCATGGAGTAGAGGCTGTCAATCATTGAATCGCTCTACCCATTAGACTCTTA
The DNA here is from genome assembly GCF_905171765.1 of Bufo bufo. Classification (NCBI taxonomy): domain Eukaryota; kingdom Metazoa; phylum Chordata; class Amphibia; order Anura; family Bufonidae; genus Bufo; species Bufo bufo. Next base: position 78,436,387 of record NC_053393.1, on the reverse strand, counting down.
AGCCCACAGTGTTTCTGAATTTGGCCTTTTCCCACAATCTAATTTCCTTCCTCTTCCAACACTTGCAAATTTACATGAGTGATTTGACTCATTTCCACCTTATGATAAAATTAAAGGTGGGCATTTATGGCATATTGATAGGATGTGCCATAAATGTCCTTCAGGTGTGGGTCCCAGGGTTGGTCTGGGAACTCAAAGTAGCCCTGCAAAAAAACTAAAACTGGCCCCATTTTGTAGTCTGTCTAATTTGACAGAAGGTGGGGCCAACATAAGTAGGTCAGCAATACCATATTGCGGAACATTATACTACCCCAGCAGAGCCAAATACCACAGTCCATCACAAAATACTGCCCCAGCAACACATAATACCTCACCAGAAGCTGTTCCTCTGTGGGAGTCAGCCCTAGCTGCCACGTTCTGTCCTCCTACTCTAGTTGTGGTGTCAGATCATTACTTACCATGGCTGATGGTGACATGAGGAGGGCTCATGCAGTACCCTGGGCATTGGCCTACCGGGAAGGTTCCCTATATGGTCTATGGCCAGTTTGCCCCTGTTGGGTCCCACCTTTGGCACCAGCTCGTATATCACAAATGGGGCCTCATCATGAGCAGAGAGCATGCCATGCATTTGCAGCGTCCTCTCCATTCACTGCTACAGAACTTCTGAAAATAGCCAAACAAGAGCACTCGACTATTTTGATAAGTCCCATAGCAGTGAATGGAGGGGTGGCCATGCATGCATGGCTTGCTCTCCATCTATGGCAGTGCTCTAGTTGGACCCACACCTATCAGACATTTATGGCATATCCTGTTGATGTGACATAAATGTCAAGATGGTAAAACCCCTTTAACTGTGCTACCTAAATAGGTTGTGCCAAGTTTGAAAATTTTCCTTTTGATAAACTAAACTGATCAGGAGGGTCTAACCGATGGCACCCCCACTGAGTATAGGAGTCCCATGTCTCCTTCCTGATAGAGTGGCAAATTGAGTATATGCCTTGTGACTCCATTCATTCTCTATGAGATTGTCGGACATAATCTAGATTTGTACTCTCTGAATGAATTGAGCAGAAGGGTGCATGCTCAACCTGCTGCTCCATCAGGGATATCGGACTCTTGCTTTTTACATTGGTTGTGTCCCAGCTGTCAGACCACCATGGATCTGTGGATAGGGGAAAACTTTCACACTTTGCATGATCTCTAATCCTGTGTACATTAGAGTAGTGGGGCTACACTAATGTTTCTCATGGCACACCAGTCAGGGGTTTTACAAAGAGGTCTACATAAACATGTATAAGGGAAGCCCTTCACTTAGTTAACAGGGCATTGTTTTGCCCAAGGACCCTCCACTTTTTGCGTCTGCCCCAGTTACCCCAATGGGTTAACAGCACAGCTATAAATACGATTTCTATTGTTCCATAGCAATAGACTCTTTGTTCTGGTTTTACATTCTAGGATTTGCAACTGTCAGTAAACCAACATTTTTTCTTTTAAAGTATTCAACCCATCCAGAACGAGACCACTTGGCAGCCAAATAAGTATTGTGTCTGAATGTAAAAAATAGATAGCAAGTATCTGAGCAATTTTATTACATTCCATTTCATCATAAACCACCAGTAATCAAATAATGCGGAGAGTGTGTGTGATGAGTCTGTCACAAAGTGCTAATGTCTGTGTATGTGCTGGGACCTTGGACAGGTTAGCAAAGCACATCGAGCCTACAGAACATCCCTGTGCATGTAATTGCTGGAACATGCCGTACGCTGTCCTTCTCCGTGTATTCAGCCAAAGGTATAATCACTCTGGATGGAAAGCGTTTTTCCAGCATTAGGTAGCTCTCTCTTAAATGTCAATTGTGAAGACTGTACCTTCTGATATCCTAAAGGCTCATAAAACCAAGAGTGCTTGTGGTTTTAGAATTTTACAAAAAATGTGCGGCTCTGGCCAGGTAGAAAATGGAATTGCAGAGGGTTAGATAATGGATTATGGCTCAAAAACAGTAAATACATCCCATGTTTTTTATCGTTTGTCTATCCGCACCTTTATAAGGATTGTCCGAGTGTTTAATACTGAAGACCTGTCCTCAGTTAGTGATCTGTGGGGGTTTGATGCCTGGCATTCCCACCAATTAGCTGTTTAAAGAGGTTGTGGCGCTCTCCTTGCAGCTTACCAAGCTCAGAGCCGTCTATTGGATAGCCATTTTGCTTGCTATTGCAGCTCAGCCCCATCACAAATGGGACTCTGCTACGCTTAGGCCATGAACGATGATTGTGACGTCAATTGTGGCCTGGGAAGAGGCTGCGGCGCTCAAAGAGCGGATTGCCAGGGGTGCCAGGAGTAGGACCCCCTACTCGTAACCTATCCTGAGAATGGGTCATCAGCATTAAACTACTGGACAACTCCTTGTATTTTTAAGTATTTCAAGAAAATTTCTAAAACCTGTTTTATTCATTTTAACAACTACATTCCTCATATTATTCAAAATGGCATTTAGGAAGTTTGTTGACCCTTCAGGTGTTTCACAAGAATCAATGCAAAATGAAATTTTATTTTCTATTCTCAGATTTTTTGTTTCAATCCATGTTTAACACAGCAGATGTTAAAAGAGAGCCGTCGTTTTTTGGTACTATTTTGGGGTATATATGGCTTTTTGATAACTTTATTTGAATTTTGGAAGGCAAGGTGGTCAAATTATAGAATTCTATTTTTCATTTTATGGGGTTCCCAGTGCGGGTTTAGCAAAATGATAACTTTATTATTTGGGTTGATACAATTCCAAATTTATACAATTTGGGTTGAGACAATTCCAAATTTATATAGTTTGTTTACATCATGAAATCACTTTTTTATTTAAAGTTTTTTGTGTCACCATTTTCTGAGACCCATTACATTTATTTTTATGTTGAGGCAGCTGTGTGAGGACGTTATTTTTATTTTTATTTTTATGATGTTCACCGTGTAAAATGAGTTTTATAGATCGAGTTGTTACGGATGCGACAATGGCAGTTATTTGTAGTATATTTTATTTTTCCATTTTTTTTCAATATTAAAGGACTGGATAAAGTGTAAGGGATTTTTTTTAACCTAAAATATTGTTTTTTTGATTTTCAATAAATTTTTATTTCTGTATTGTAATGTATTTTACCTGTCAGTATTACACTTAGGCTCCATTCACATGTCCATTCTTCTGGGTCCACATCCGTTCCACAATTTTGCGGAACGGGTGCGGACCAATTCATTTCAATGGGTTCGCAAAAGATGCGTACAGCACACCATATGCTGTCCGCATCCGAAGTTCCATTCCGCAGCCCCACAAAAAAGATAGAGCATGTCCTATTCTTGTCCGCAATCAATAGCCATTTCTATCATAGGGCCGGCCATGTGCGGTCCGCAAAATACGGAACGCACACGGCAAGTGTCCATGTTTTGTGGATCAGCAATTTGTGGACCGCAAAACACTTACGGACATGTGAATGGACTCTTGCTTTTTAGACCCTGCTAGCGTCGCATGTTCGCATCTTGGTAGTAGGGATTAGGCCAGGGGGGTACAGAGGGAGCCCCCTCTCTCTTTAAATCACTTAGATGATGTGGTCACTATTGACCATGTTATCTAAGGGCTTGAACAGCTGCGATCAGAGTTACCTTTGCTCACTGGTGATGTAGCTCCTAAGCCGGTGCCTTCGTTATGCCTTATTGTGCAGGAAGGGGTTAAATACAAGACCATGCGTCACCAACTATGAGTAGATCTTCAAACTGTACAAATTAATAAGGGCATTGCTTGGTTGCCTCCTAACACGTGTGTGCACTGAATGAATATCTGCATGTCCAGAGTGTATAATGGGTGGTTATTTTTCACGTCGATTCTGCATAAAAGCCTGTATCTTACTTATCTGTGAGATACAACTTTCAGGATTCCTTAAGGAATTAATTTACAGAAAAATAAGTAAATTCTGGTTTTGCCTAGTTGAAGCACTCGCTCTGCCAGATTCTTCATCTCTCACCATCTGGAACACGCCGCTTTTGGCAGTAGTGTAAATCATGAGTTACAGTGATCAATTTTAAGAAAGCAATGAAACGTTATCAAGATTTTAATTCCAATATTTTAAACATATGGCAATATTTGGCCTTGAATAGAAGCATTTGCCAAAATCCCAGTCCAAAAAAAGAATGCAATATTTAACATCACGAGGTTGTTACTACGACTGCAATGGAATTTTAATATAATCCACAAACCGGTCTAATGATCCATTCATGGTCCTCATGGTGGCACTAAATTATGTAATGATAACACAAGTCGTTAAGTAAAAAAAAGATCATTGCTGTATTTTACGCGCCAAGTGATGGACGTACAGTCACTTTATTTTACTATAAGTTGTGTATTGATGCTGCTGGATCAGAAGCTTCATCTGTACCAGAACCCCAGTCATCACGTATTGTACTGTTCTAGTACTCCTGGGGCCTCTGGGGCCCCTTACACCATGGAAAGCTCACTATAAAGATAATCATCTTCGTTTGTGATTTCCCTTTGAGGTGCACATGAATCCTGTAGGGCAGGGATCAGCAACCTCCAGCACGCCAGCTGTTGTGAAACTACAACTCCCAGCATGCTCCACTCACTTCTATGGGAGTTCTGAGAACAGCCAAGAACGTGTGCATGCTGGGAGTTGCAGTTTCCCGCACCTGGAGTGACGAAGGTTGCTCATCCCGGCTGTAGGGTAATCCAAGGGTAAATTGAGATAACTAGGTGACGGTCAGAATGACCTTTGTCAAGTCGCATCAGGGAGCTTCTGAGGTACACATTAGCTGGAGTGAAATAATAGGAGAACTAAATCTGATTGTTTACTTAATGAACTTAAGAAAATTGGTACACTATTGGTTACATGGTTGAAGAACCCCTCCAGTGGCACCCCACTTTATTATAACCGGTGCTATCCCACTTGTATGTGAATCCTGTTAATTTCTACAGGTCTTGGTTCAGTCATGGTCATTTATTTTTTTATTTATTTTTTATTGTCAAGTCAATGGGTGGTGGTAGTTTTTCACCAGTTCGTCATCTGTTTAGATCAGTTGCAGAGTAAAAATCATACTGCAAATTTAAAAATATATATAAATAAAAACACAGGGCTTTATTCCAAAGCAAGTTTTGGCCAAAATATCAGATTTTTCTGCACTTTTTGAATAAACCTTTAAGTGGTTTACATGCACTCCATGCCAACTTTCAACTATTGCCTCTGTAATGGGCGTGAAGAGAACTGTAGGTGTATATTCATGTACTAATGTTTATGCATACACTAAATCTATACAAGCAAAAACAAACTTCTGAATTGTAGTTATTTTTGTAATTATTCTTTAGGCCATTCATTTTTAGAAAGGATTTTGATCAAATTTACTTTCAGTCGAATGCTTTCCGTAGACACACTCAGTTTTGGTTACCCTAGAGAAGGAAGGGCAGGGGCCATGTACTAATTTGTGCAGTTCTTTCTACCTTTGTTCATAAACCAGTAGCTGGTGCTCTTTCCCATAGAGAAATGTGTTACCAGAATTTTTTTCTGCCCGTTAAAACCAGATAGCAACACATTCTTTTTTTTTCTTACCCGTTTTACAGATTTTTCTAAAATTCTATTTCCTGAACATGATTATGAGGCATCCATATTGCCAGGGCTTTTCTTAACAGCATTTAGAGAGATGCTTTACAGCAGCCATCATGAGATATAGATACAATGGACAGGAGTTGATTTATTCACTTCTAGGCATGCTCTGTGATCTGTGTAGCAGTCAGGAGGGAGTAGAACCTGTGTAATCTATGTACAGTGCTGACCATAATTATTCATACCCCTGGCAAATTTTTACTTTTACTTAAAGTTACTTTTATTCAACCAGCAAGTAATTTTTTGACGGGAAATGACATAGGTGTCTCCCTAAAGATAATAAGACGATGTACAAGAGGCATTATTGTGGAAAAAAAAACATTTCTCAGCTATTTACATTTGAGCAAAAAGTGTCCAGTCCAAAATTATTCATACCCTTCTCAATAATCAATAGAAAAGCCTTTATTGGCTATTACAGCAATCAAACGCTTCCTATAATTGCAGACCAGCTTTTTGCATGTCTCCACAGGTATTGTTGCCCGTTCATCTTTAGCAATGAGCTCCAAATGTTTCAGGTTGGAGGGTCTTCTTGCCATCACCCTGATCTTTAGCTCCCTCCACAGATTCTCAATTGGATTCAAGTCTGGACTCTGGCTGGGCCACTCCAAAACGTTAATGTTGTTGTCTGCTAACCATTTCTTCACCACTTTTGCTATGTGTTTTAAGTCATTGTCATGCTGAAATGTCCACCGGTGCCCAAGGCCAAGTTTCTCTGCAGACTGCCTGATGTTGTCGTTGAGAATCCTCATGTATTGCTCTTTTTTCATGGTGCCGTTTACTGTGATTAGGTTCCCTGGTCCATTGGCTGAAACCCCTCCCCCAAAGCATTAGGTTCCCACCACCATGTTTGACAGTGGGGATGGTGTTCTTTGGGTTGAAGGCTTCTCCTTTTTTACGCCAAATGAAGATAACCTCATTGTGACCAAACAATTAAATTTTTGTTTCATCTGACCATAACACAGAAGACCAGAAGTCTTCTTCTTTGTCCAGATGAGCTTTTGCAAAGGCCAAGCGAGCTTTTGTGTGCCTGGTCTGCATCCGTGGAACCCAGCAGTGTGCAGTGTCCGTTGGATTGTCTGCCTTGAGACATTGCCACCAGCAGAGCCCAGATTCACCAGGATGGCCTTGGTGGTGATCCTTGGATTCTTTTTCACCTCTCTAACTATCCTCCTGGCCAGCACAGGTGTCACTTCTGGCTTCCGACCACGTTCTCTGAGATTTTCCACAGTGCGGAACACCTTGTATTTTTTGCTCCAATGTAAATAAAAACTGAGAAATGTTTTTTTTCCACAATAGTGCCTCTTGTACATCATCTTATTATCTTTTGGGAGACACCTATGTTATTTCCCCTCAAAAAAATACTTGCTGGTTGAATAAAAGTAACTTTAAGTCAAAATTTGCCAGGGGTATGAATAATTTTGGGCAGCACTGTATAGGTGATATCTGTCATTTTAATACTGCCTGTAATGATAAGCCGATAACTGCAGTAAAGTGATCTGTATTGACCAAGAGGTGGCACCTGTTATTAGGATTATTGGCCAGTGCGAAAACTGCAGGATTTTATATATTTTTTTGTGTTCTTTTTTTTTAACCTGTTTGGGACATAGGGCATACAGGTACGCCCTGATGTCCTGGTACTTAAGAACACAGGGCGTACCTGTACGTCCTATGTATTTCCGATCACCGCCGCACGGCGGGGGCGGTGATCGGAACAAGGTGCCTGCTCAAATCATTGAGCAGGCACCTGGGGACAATGCGCGGGGGGGGGGGGGGGGGTTCCGTGATTACCGCAAGTCAATTCAGACCTGGGGTTTGCGGCTTTTCATGTTGCGGGGAAACCGATGGCATGGAAGGCAGCGCGATGCCTTCCTTAGGCATCGCGCTGCCTTACGGTCACGAGCCTGTGAGATCCAGCCCCCTGGATCTCACAGGCCAGAAGCTGTATTAGTATTACACAATGTATTACTCATACAGCCAATGCATTGTAAAGGGGATCAGACCCCAAAAGTTGAAGTCCCAAAGTGGGACAAAAAATAAAGTGAAAAAAGAAAGTTTTCCCCAAAAAAATTGGTAAAAAATAGGGAGAAAAAAAATTAGGTATCGCCGCGTCCGACCGGCTCTATAAACATATCACATGATCTAACCCCTCAGATGAACACCATAAAAAATAAAAACTGTTCTAAATAAACAATTTTTTTGTCACCTTTCATCACAAAAAGTACAACAGTAAACGATCAAAAAGGCGTATGCCCACCAAAATAGTACCATTCTAACCGGAACCTCATCCCGCAAAAAACTATGGCTCAGTATATGTAGACACTAAAACATCATTTTTTATTTTTTTTAAAGGCTGTTATTGTGTAAAACTTAAGTTAATTTAAAAAGTATACATATTAGGTATCGCTGCGTCCGTAATAACCTGCTCTATAAAAATCTCACCTGACCTAACCCCTCAGGTGAACACCGTAAAAAAAAACAAAAAAAAAACGCTGTAAAAAAAGCCATTTTTTGTCACCTTATATCACAAAAAGTGTAATAGCAAGCGATCATAAAGTCATATGCACCTTAAAATAGTGCCAATCAAACCGTCATCTCATTCCGCAAAAAATGAGACCCTACCTAAGATAATCGGCCAAAAACTGAAAAAACGATGGCTCTCAGACTATGGAAACACTAAAACATGATTTTATTTGTTTCAAAAATGAAATCATTGTGTAAAACTTACATAAATAAAAAAAATTGTACACATATTAGGTATTGCAGCGTCCGTGACGACCTGCTCTATAAAAAAAAAACACATGATCTAACCTGTCAGATGAATGTTGTAAATAAATTAAAAAAATTGTGCCAAAACAGCTATTTCTTGTTACCTTGCCTCACAAAAACTGTAATATAGAGCAACCAAAAATCATATGTACCCTAAACTAGTACCAACAAAACTGCCACCCTATCCCGTAGTTTCTAAAATGGGGTCACTTTTTTGGAGTTTCTACTCTAGGGGTGCATCAGGGGGGCTTCAAATGGGACATGGTGTGAAAAAACCAGTCCAGCAAAATCTGCCTTCCAAAAACCGTATGGCATTCCTTTCCTTCTGCGCCCTGCCGTGTGCCCGTACAGCAGTTTACGACCACATATGGGGTGTTTCTGTAAACTACAGAATCAAGGCCATAAATATTAAGTTTTGTTTGGTTGTTAACCCTTGCTTTGTAACTGGAAAAAGAATATTAAAATAGAAAATCGGCCAAAAAAGTTACATTTTGAACTTGTTTTTCAATTTTCCATTAATTCTTGTGGAACACCTAAAGGGTTAACGACGTTTGTAAAATCTGTTTTGAATACCTTGAGGGGTGTAGTTTCTAGAATGAGGTCATTTTTGGGTGGTTTCTATTATGTAAGCCTCACAAAGTGACTTCAGACCTGAACAGGTCCTTAAAAATTGGGTTTTTGAAAATTTCAGAACATTTTCAAGATTTGCTTCTAAACTTCTAAGCCTTGTAACATCCCCAACAAATAAAATATCATTCCTAAAATGATCCAAACATGAAGTAGACATATGGGGAATGTGAAGTAATAACTATTTTTGGAGGTATTACTATGTAATATAGAAGTAGAGAAATTGAAACTTAAAAATTACCAATTTTTTAAAAAAAATTGGTAAATTTTGTATTTTTTTATAAATAAAAATTTATTTTTGTGACTCCATTTTACCAGTGTCATGAAGTACATTATGTGACGAAAAAATAATCTCAGAATGGCCTGGATAAGTCAAAGCGTTTTAAAGTTATCAGCACATAAAGCGACACTGGTCAGATTTGCAAAAAATGGCCTGGTCCTTAAGGTGTAAATGAGCCCGGTCCCTAAGGGGTTAATATAGACATTGACATGCAAAATTACAAATATTACAGAAATTCTTTAAAATTATCTTTAACATAAAAACATGATTTAAACAAAAGGTCATATTCTGATGACACATTCCCTTTAAATATCTTTTTGTGGTAGTAGGGAATTCAAAACCAAAAGGTTTTCTTTAAAGAGCCATTCTCATGAAGACCACCCCTGTCCACTTTCATTTTTTTTTTTTGTGTTTTTTAAGCCAAAATCTGGAGTGGATTCAAAAAGAGAAGACTCAGGCCCTGATGTATCATGCCTTCGCTCCAGAATTCTGGCATCAAAAAGTCGCAAAAATAAGCAACTTTTTTTGCACTCGCTCCAGTTTTGTAATGTGGGTGGAAAAGTAGGTGTGGTTAGCTATGTTAATAAGTTTCACACCAGATTTATCATTGAGACTTTTTTAAAAGCAGCAAAAAAGTCACCATCTCTCCATGAGGAGGGTGGAATAGGAAAACTGGAGGAGCTTCTCTAGACAAAAGTGTTAGGTTTAAGGATAAGACAAATTTATCAAGTAACATGAGACATTTGATAAATGTGGCATAAAGTACTTCAACGCATGTACTCCATTTGTGGTCTGTACCTGGCTTTGGATTCAAAAAATTGTGGGCGGAAAGTTGGGTCCCCCTATCTCTTTGAGCAACAATGATGAGCTGGTCTGAACGGGTTTCTCCTATTTTGGCAGAATGTTTCCGTTCTTGCATAGCAAGAGCCGTCATTCATCTGAATGGGCACAAAGTTTTACCTTACTACTGCTGCAGGGGAAATGCGTGGCTGGCAAGCCGTGTCCCAGCAAAAATCAACTGTTTGCCGGTGGTGCTGGTTATCTGATATCTAAAAAAGACAAAATGACATTATTTTGGAATTCTAATAAGCCTATTCTAATATACAGGCTTTAGGTTGCCTAAAGCCTGTATTACAGATTCTCTGCCAGATGATCGCTAGCGAGCATTTGTAGTAACGCTTATTAGTGATCACCTGGCAGTGTAATACTGCCGCCCATTACCCGATGAACGAGCACATCGGGCAGTCGTGATTTTTCAACACGTTGAAAGATCACAATTTGCGATGACAGATTGTGCTGTCTAATCACATTATGATTAGGGCCTGATAGGTGCATCTGACTTTTTTTCCGTTCTGCACCCTTTTAAAAAAATATATATATAATAATGATAGTGATATGTTAAAAAATGTGTGTTACTGATGTTTTATAGGACACTGCCTTCATACGGAGACGTAATCCAGCTAACAAGCGAATAACTTTTCATTTAGTTAGCATTGCAGCCTTCAGTCTCAAGAACACGGTGATTTAATGATGAGATATTGAGATTACAAATAAATGGGATCTAATAATTTAAGATTATCATTTAAGTAGATAATCTTGTTTCCTCAGAAAATGTTCTCACCTGCAGACTCTCACTCCTTCTGACCTTTTTGGAAATGCACTTGACACGTTAGTTGCGCAGTTTCCTTCATGGCAATGATGTGAGTTGTTCAGCAGCCCTGCCAGCCGTTTCATACTAATCTTTATGTTTTTTCTTTAGCATTTTTACCACCGCTCTGGTTCCCTAGTGGTACTTGACTCATTTCTTTTATGCATCCAAATCCTTAGTTCACTGAGCTTGGCCTAAAGCCCAGAGAAAGCCCCATGAACTTGCCAATTAGCCTTGGCCTTACTGGAGCTGCCTGTATTAGTCTATGTATTTAACATTGCCAGTTTTCTCTAACAGAACAGTGTTTTTTTTTTGTTTTTTTTTTGTAGATCATACTTGCCTTATACACATTGGGCCCCATTTAGAAAAACTAGTAAAATCGTATAATGCAAATTGACTCATAGGAACCAGTCAGATTGCCACTGTTTACTCTGTAGGCTAGAAAAGGGGTGCATGGCCTTCTCTATAGGCTACATTTCCAAATTGTACTATTGGAAGAGACTCCGTAGCAAGATTGGGTAATGGGATCAGTGTCTCCACAAATTCAGTCAGTGTAGATTTCTGTTAAATTAACTTCAGATGGCTTTATTATTTAAAAAAAACAATAAATCAGACCCTTGACGTCCTACACCAATTCCCTGTCTTTCATAGTGAAAGCTGACATATTCTATGTGGCCATACTATTATTATTTTTTTGTCTGGAAATCCTCCCACAGGCTCTGCACATTTGTCACCTCCAATGTTTAAAGCACTGCCTAAGGAAAGGCCACCCACCGCTTTGTATTAAAAACTAAACCTGATATTCGTAATTATATTTAATAATTATCCAGCTGTTCTTAGGCTAGGTTCACAACGGCAGAAGAGGTTTCCGTCAAGAGATTCTGTCACAAATCTCGGAAGAAATGGACCAAATATCACAGCACTACTTTGACAGAAACCCAACAGACCTCATTACAGTGAATGGGCCCGTTAGGCATCTTCCGTGTCCAGCATATTCCGAATCTGGCAGTTCTGGTAATTGGATGTAGATCTGAACCTAACCTAATAGAACATGGGCCAGTCATTTCCATTGCTTATATGCTTCCAACACAATCTGCTGTACAGAGATTTCCATCATGCACATCATGTCCCCAACGGAGCTCGCCTTCTAATTTTTTCTTTGTAGGCTCACTCATTTGGTCCATTTTAATTATAAGCCAATTAACTTATCCGTATGTGTCTGACACATGGGAGGAAAGCGGACAACCTGGAAAAATTACATAGAGACACAGGGAAACTTACAGACTCCAGTCAGATGCTGCAGTTAGTTAAATTCAATCCCAGAACCCCTATCATTGCAATATAACGATGCTGACTATTGACCAACTGTGTTGCCCCAGTTCACACTTCTATGTGTCTAACCATTGCAGTAACCCATGGACAAGCAGAAGAAAACTGGCCAACTGCTGTGCTAGCCACATATACTTTGCCATAGATGCTGCCAGCTTGTTGGCAGATGTCACCATACACTTTGCATCACAGAAGTGTATTTTCATGATCAACCTGTTTTTATAGAATTTTAAAAAAATAAGAAATACAGGTGTAGTGTCCCACTACGTAAAGGTGGGCACTACTTAAGGATCAATTGGGTCATGTTGTTCCCCACCTCCTGTGGAGCATGGGCATGGTATTTTGTATTGTATTGTAATGCATATTTTCATGTCATTTCCTGTGTACCAGGCCTGCTAGGGGTGTGGTTTCTCCTCCTAAGCTGTAGAGGGAGCTAGGGAACCCCCTAGTATATATAGACAGGCCCAGTCCACCTGGGGGGGGGGGTGTGTGTGTGTTAGAGGCCAGTGTTGACTCTAGTCATGCAGTAGCCGAGGGAGTACAGAGCAGTGCTAATCCTATACAGCCAAGTGGAAAGCTGAGGGGCAGAAGTTTATTGTCAGCAAGAGAATTAATACCGGAGGAGGTTCCCCTACCCAAGGATAAAGCCAGCTATTAGGCATACGGGCCTTGGAGAAAGCCAGACAGGATTCTGCAGAAAATACAGCCTGATCTGTGAGTTTAATCCCCCCTGAGTTATCTTGCTAGGATTCTACCTGCCACCTGGGTAAAGCTTGCCTGCTACTAAATATTCTTCATATGGAACTGTTTGGAGATTGTACAGTCGTGGCCAAAAGTTTTGAGAATTACATAAATGTTGGAAATTGGAAAAGTTGCTGCTTAAGTTTTTATAATAGCAATTTGCATATACTCCAGAATGTTATGAAGAGTGATCAGATGAATTGCATAGTCCTTCTTTGCCATGAAAATTAACTTAATCCCAAAAAAAACTTTCCACTGCATTTCATTGCTGTCATTAAAGGACCTGCTGAGATCATTTCAGTAATCGTCTTGTTAAGGTGAGAATGTTGACGAGCACAAGACTGGAGATCATTATGGCAGGCTGACTGGGTTAAAATGGCAGACTTGACATGTTAAAAGGAGGGTGATGCTTGAAATCATTGTTTTTCGATTGTTAACCATGGTGACCTGCAAAGAAACGCGTGCATAAAAATGGCTTCACAGGCAAGGATATTGTGGCTACTAAGATTGCACCTCATTCAACAATTTATAGGATCATCAAGAACTTCAAGGAAAGAGGTTAAATTCTTGTTAAGAAGGCTTCAGGGTGTCCAAGAAAGTCCAGCAAGCGCCAGGATCGTCTCCCAAAGAGGATTCAGCTGCGGGATCGGAGTGCCACCAGTGCAGAGCTTGCTCAGGAATGGCAGCAGGCAGGTGTGAGCGCATCTGCATGCACAGTGAGGCGAAGACTTTTGGAAGATGGCCTGGTGTCAAGAAGGGCAGCAAAGAAGCCACTTCTCTCCAAAAAAAACATCAGGGACAGATTGATCTTCTGCAGAAAGTATGGTGAATGGACTGCTGAGGACTGGGGCAAAGTCATATTCTCAGATGAAGCCTCTTTCCGATTGTTTGGGGCATCTGGAAAAAGGCTTGTCCGGAGAAGAAAAGGTGAGCGCTACCATCAGTCCTGTGTCATGCCAACAGTAAAGCATCCTGAGACCATTCATGTGTGGGGTTGCTTCTCATCCAAGGGAGTGGGCTCACTCACAATTTTGCCCAAAAACACAGCCATGAATAAAGAATGGTACCAAAACACCCTCCAACAGCAACTTCTTCCAACAATCCAACAACAGTTTGGTGAAGAACAATGCATTTTCCAGCATGATGCAGCACCGTGCCATAAGGCAAAAGTGATAACTAAGTGGCTCGGGGACCAAAACGTTGACATTTTGGGTCCATGGCCTGGAAACTCCCCAGATCTTAATCCCATTGAGAACTTGTGGTCAATCCTCAAGAGGCGGGTGGACAAACAAAAACCCACTAATTCTGACAAACTCCAAGAAGTGATTATGAAAGAATGTGTCAGTCAGGAATTGGCCCAGAAGTTGATTGAGAGCATGCCAAGTCGAATTGAAGAGGTCCTGAAAAAGAAGGGCCAACACTGCAAATACTGACTCTTTGCATAAATGTCATGTAATTGTCGATAAAAGCCTTTGAAACGTATGAAGTGCGTGTAATTATATTTCACTACATCACAGAAACAACTGAAACAAAGATCTAAAAGCAGTTTAGCAGCAAACTTTGTGAAAACTAATATTTGTGTCATTCTCAAAACTTTTGGCCACGACTGTATATAGTTTGAACTGTTTAGTAAAGAAGAATTATAGTTCACTGCAATCGTGTGTACCTCCATTATTCCTCCTAACAATCTGTGTGCCACCGTTACCGTCACTGGCGTCACAAACTGTAAGGGATCTTGCCACAGGCACGCTAAACCTTCAACACCCAGGGCACCTCACCTATCACCCGGCCTGGTCCCTATATCTAGAGAGTGCCCCAGAGGATCTATGTGCCAGCCTCTTCATCACTGACTGTACGCCTGCCTAGGGTATACTACAAACTGTGAGTACTAAGAGTAACCCTCGGTCTGTTAATTGACCCCTGTGACCTCACAATCGCTCACCCTGAAGGACTGGCGTACTGCACAAGCAAAAGACCAAAATGTGACGTAAACAAAGGTTGGAGCCATAGCTGAGTTGAGTTTTTGGACTATTATTACACAGAGCAGAAAGACTACACCTCAAGAAAGAATCGAAAAGAAAAAAAAAACGACATAAATGTTCTTCTGGATGTTTGTGATTGAGCTTCAGAATAACAGTGTACGGAATCTGTCTTGTATCTGCTAACCCTATTCTGCAGAGGGGAACGGGCTCCGTCACTTACAGCAACATAAAACGTAATAATGGGAAAAGGAGAACTCAAGGACACAGCAAAACCTATGTTTTTGACCTTTTGACACCAGAGTTTAGATGTATGTATTTTTAAAAGAGCAAATCCTCCTGAAAAGAATGAAAAATTGGAATAAGTCCAAGGAGTTTTCCTCTTTTGACAAAGGCGAATTAAAGGCAAAAAATATACCTAACATAGAAACATAGAATGTGTCGGCAGATAAGAACCATTTGGCCCATCTAGTCTGCCAAATATACTGAATACTATGAATAACCCCTGGCCCTATCTTATATGAAGGATGGCCTTATGCCTACCCCATGCATGCTTAAACCTCTTCACTGTATTTGCAGCTACCACTTCTGCAGGAAGGCTATTCCATGCATCCACTACTCTCTCAGTAAAGTAATACTTCCTGATGTTACTTTTAAACCTTTGCCAGTCTAATTTAAAACTATGTCCTCTTGTAGCAGTTTTTCTTCTTTTAAATCTTCTCTCCTCTTTTACCTTGTTGATTCCCTTTATGTATTTAAAAGTTTCTATCATATCTCCTCTGTCTCGTCTTTCTTCCAAGCTATGCATGTTAAGATCCTTTAATCTTTCCTGGTAAGTTTTATCCTGCAATCCATGTACCAGTTTAGTAGCTCTTCTCTGAACTCTCTCCAAAATATCAATATCCTTCTGGAGATATGGTCTCCAGTACTGCGCACAATACTCCAAATGAGGTCTCACTAGTGCTCTGTAGAGCGGCATGAGCACCTCCCTCTGTCTACTGGTAATGCCTCTCCCTATACACCCAAGCATTCTGCTAGCATTTCCTGCTGCTCTATGACATTGTCTGCCTACCTTTAAGTCTTCTGAAATAATGACCCCTAAATCCCTTTCCTCAGATAATGAGGTTAGGACTGATACTGAGGTTAGGACTCTACTTGAAATGTAGAGAATATTTTTTTTTTTAAACCCACTCTACTTCAATTCCCGATGGGAGTAATTGGCTGCATTTTTTATGCAACTTTAACAAGATATATCCCTGAGAAACCCCATGATTGCTTACCGACAGACCCTTTGAGAGATGTAGTCACTGTTACAAGGCCTAATAGAATGTATTTACTACTTCAAAATTGCAAAAACTGCTTGCTTTTCTTGCAAAAAAGACGCCTCATCTATCCATGGACTGTGCAGTATTGCAGCTCATCTGCATTCAAGTGGAAAGGAGCAGTACCGCAGTAATCAGCCCCAGCCACTACACAGTGGACGGATCAGTAACGTTTCGGAACCTGGTTCCAGCACCTGGAGCCTCTCCAAACGTCTGATCGGGGGATGTCTGTCCTCCACCCATCTGATATCAATGACCTATTCTAAGAATAGGGCTTCAGTAGGTAAATCCTGGAAGACCCCTTTTACTCTTTTACTAGATAGGTCTTTAGAGAGGTCATCAATTGTCCAGTGCCAGAGAATGCCCTTATGTCCACATTATCGTACACATTTTGAACGGCTTAGGTACTAATCCCTTTTTACGTATGAATTCAATTTTAATATTGTTGATCATTAATATTAGTAATTCTTGGAAAGGTGCTGTCACTTTGGCGGTTTGTCAAAACTGTGTTACTACAAGAACAAAGCACAGTGTTCCACCATAATGTGCAGACAGGTCTAGAACAATTGGTGGCAATTACTGGGATGCAGCATGTTCCGTGTGTGCGCACATGTTGCCTCTTAAGATTGTCTCTGTTCTACAAGCCTTTTAGTCCAGAGATTTACAGACAAAAGGAGGTGTAGATGACTCTGGCCAGGAGGGAAGGTATTTCTTGGCCTTCGGATCGCTCCTGTTTTCAGGAAACACCTTTTGATGAAAAAAAATAAAGTAAGAGAAAATAGAATACTCCAGCTGGGACAAGAGAAGTGCTTGCACTATTCCTCGCGCAACTGCTTGACCTCATCGCTTCTCAGTACATAAATTGTGTTTTCAATGTGGTTGCCCAAACACAGATGCTAAGGTGTAAGGAGATTCTTCTGTGAGCAATATAGTGATTTTGTGGAGATGCAGAAGGCGTTTTCTGCTGGCAGCAGTATGAGGTGTACATGGACTATTAGGGCTGCATTGTACAGCTGGTTACCCAACTGCTTCTTCAAGAACATTAACCTAAATGTAAGCTGTTGACTTAAAAGAAATGTCATCAGAATGACCTATTTCTTAAATCAAATTATGTTAGACATATTTTTAAATAATTTTTGGTGGATTTAAATTTTCCATGTCACTATAGTTTGTTGGTTTTAAATCCAGAAGTCTAGTAACAGGTGCCACTTCATGATCTGTGCAGATCACTTTTCTTCTCTTAATCATCTCATTCAGGATTACAATATGGCAACTTTCACACTCGCGTTTTGGCTTTCCGTTTGTGAGATCCGTTCAGGGCTCTCACAAGCGGTCCAAAACGGATCAGTTTGCATTCTAATGCATTCTAAATGGAAAAGGATCCGCTCAGAATGCCTCAGTTTGCCTCCGTTACGTCTCTATTCCGCTTTGTAGACGGACACCAAAACGCTGCCTGCAGCGTTTTGGTGTCAGTCTGATGAAACTGAGCCAAACGGATCCGTCCTGGCACACAATGTAAGTCAATGGGGATGGATACGTTTTCACTGACACAATCTGGCACAATAGAAAACTGATCCGTCCTCCATTGACTTTCAATGGTGTTCAAGACGGATCCATTTTGGCTATGTTACAGATATTACAGAATAGGTGATATCACAGCTTATCTTCTCCCTCCTGACTTCTGCACAGGTCACAGAGCATGTCTAGAAAACTCTCCCCATGCCTAGAAAACTCTATGAGGTCCCCTTCAGGCTATTGTGTCTATGGCCCACAGTGGCTGCTGTAAAGCATATCTCTAAATGATGTTTAAAACAGCTCAGACAAAATTTCTGCCCCCCATAATCATAAAAAAATTGCATTTGGAAAATAAAAACTGATTAGAAAAAAGGGAGTGTGCCCCTATAAAAAATATAGGTGACCTTTTAAATGAATCTGGACCTTCCAGTATAAGCATTAGTAAACATAGTTGAAAATGTACAATTTATATTCTTAACCAAATCTCTTTTTATTGGTCATGTTTCATGTAGCCATAAGCAAAATCATACAGGATACACTTATTTGAGCATACCAGATGACAATTCGTATCAAACATAGAAAACATGTTGTACAATAGGGTATCAAATAGTCAAATCGCCTTTGGCCAGGCAGACATCCAGCATTATACACAATAAAAGAGAAAATAAAGAAGGCTGGTTGAAAATGGGGTGCGGAAGGGGGGGGGGGGGGCTCTGCTCTAGTTGCAAGGGTTCCTAAAGTTCTTCCAGGGAAGCCATGTCTTAAGGTATTTCGTATGAGAGTATGACTCCCAGTGGGCCAGCTCTTTAAACCTAGACAACTGATCTACCTTTTCCATCTAACCAGGAATGGAGGGAGAGAGGGTCTGTTTCCAGAATAGAGGAATCAGTAAGCGGGCAGCTGTAATGAGTATGGTGGGCAGATCTGATTTGGCTGGGGTGAGTGATACATTAGGGCACCAGAGTAGGACTAATTTGGGATCCAATACAATAGAGGCGGAACAAATCTTGTTTAGCATAATCTCAATTTGGTTCCAGAAAGGGCGCATACTCTCGCAACTCCACCAGATATGGGAGAGAGAACCGATGTCCGCCCCACACCTCCAACAGACCTCTGGGACCTCTGGATAGAGTTTATGGAGGAACTCTGGTGTTTTATACCAGCGGGTGAGCAATTTGTACGAGTTCTCCTGAATTTTGATACAGCGGCTAAAACCATGTGAATGGGTCAATATGAACGCTTTTTCCGGTTCAGATAGTTTAATGGATAGTTCTTTCTCCCAAGAACACAGAAAATGTGGTTCAGAGTGGGCAGAGGACAAGAGTTCCTTGTACATCGTAGAGAAAGGTCTTTTGGAGGGCTGAACGGATCTCAGTCTCCGCTCCAGCCATGTAGGGGAGTCAAAATGAGAAGTCTGCAGTTGTAGGGATCTCATGTCCCTCTTAAATCAATGGAGGTGTAAAAATGAGGCTGAATTGACCCTAGGCAATTGGAGGACCCTTCCCCAATCCAACTCCCCTTCTGGTGTTAATACATCCTGCAAGGTGTACTTCTTAAGCAAGGTCCAAACTCCCGTGGGATCCTGAACTGTGGTGTGAATAAAGGATTGTAATAGATGCAATGGGAGCACAGGGCTAGGAAAGTTAAGTGTCTTGGAATGGTATAGCTTAGACCAGGTGAGTAGCACCCCTCTCCAAAGCAGAGACAATTTGGTGGCTGTGGGGGAGCATGAACGGACACCCCACATGATCAATTTCTCACGGTTTGTAAGTAAAGTTTGCTCCAGCTGGGAACAAATATTCCCTGGGTGATCTGAGAGGAGGCTCATGCCCCTGCACATAAGGTTGGCCTGTATGCACATCGGGCAACCCGAATCCCCCAAATCTTTTTTCTCTAGTCAAAATGTTATACGCCACTCTAGGGGACCGGCCTCTCCAAAGAAAGAAGGACATCATCCGGCGGACCTCTGTGAAGAACGACTGTGGGACCCAGATTGGCAATGTCTGTAGAAGGTACAGGAATTTAGGGGCTATATAGGTTTTTAAGTAGTTTTTCCTGCCTATCCACTAAATAAATGGCATCTTCAGTGTTTGAAGTTGTGTTTTAACAGTCTGCAGGAGTGGTAGGTAGTTGGAGGAAAATAAATCTTTGGCGTTAGCCGTCACTCGAATACCAAGGAATGGTATATCTCTTGAGGCACATTTAAAGGGGTGGTGTTCTGGAGGATCTGCACTATGTTTGCAGGACAGGAGACATTGAGTGCCATGGACTTGGTATAGTTTATTTTAAAGTTGGAAATGAAGCCAAATTCTTCAAAGATGGTGAGCAGCTTGGGGAAAGATGACTTGGGATTCGAAGTCACCACCAAGAGATCATCTGCAAAGGCAGCCGTCAGATGCCTCTGGGATCCTACAGTAATGCCCTCAATCCCAGGCGATTGGCGGATCTTACTTAATATGGTTTCCATAACTAGGACAAAAAGGGTCGGGGAGAGTGGGCACCCTTGGCGTGTTCCATTGGTAATGTCAAATGCTGGGGACAAGGTCCCATTGACTTTGACCCTGGCAGAGGGGGCTAAATACAGTGAGAAAATAGCTGCAATAAATTGCTCTGGTATACCAAACTTCGACAAGGTTTTGGACATAAAAGACCAACTTACCCTGTGAAAGGCTTTTTCTGCATCAGTACTCAGTAATGCCACTGGCACTGAATTATTTTGTGCCCAAGATATCAAGTGCAGTAGGCGTATGGTGTTCTCACTGCCCCGTCTGCCAAGGACAAACCCAACCTGCTCGCCATATATTATGTCAGGAAGCAGCAATTGGAGGTGTTGGGCCAAGATCTTCGCCCACCACTTGACATCCACATTTAATAAAGAAATGGGACGATAACTGCCACATTCGAGGGGATCCTTGTTTTCCTTGGGAAGGATGGTTACATGGGCAATTAGGGATTGTGGGGGTAACGACCCACCCGTTAGTAAGTAGCTACAGAGGGATCTAAAGTGTGGTAGCAATATAGTTTTAAAAGTCTTGTAGTATGAAATGTTCAGGCCATCAGGGCCAGGGCTCTTACCAGAGGGTATTGAGGATAGTACTTTCAGTATCTCAGTATCTGTGACTGGGGCGGTTAGTTGGGAGGCCTGTGAAGGGCTTCTGGAGGGGAGATAAAGTCTACGGAGGAATTCATCCGTCGCATTAGCTATCAGTTCTGGGGTTGATTGATCCGAGGGCGGCAGATTGTATAGGTTAGAGTAAAAGGCGCAAAACGCCTTTGCTATGTCTGATGTGGCCTTATGTTTGGTGCCCGAAGCATCCTTAATAACAGGGATAAAGGAATCAATCTGTTGTTGTTTACTAAGTGCTGTCATTAGTTTATTCCCTCGGTCACCATGGGCATAAGCTTTAAACTTAGAGCGAAACAGCAGCTTGGCAGAAGTAGCATTTAAAAGGTTTTTTAGGTCATTCCTGGCTTCATACAACTCTGTGGCTACCTGGGAGGCTTGGGATTGCTTATGGGTGAGCTCAAGGGCCGTGATGCGGGACATTAATAAGTTCTGGGTATGAGAAATTTTTTTCTTTATGTGAGAGGTTAAAGCAATCAGTTCGCCCCTAATCACGGCCTTGTGCGTCTCCCAAATAATGGGGATGGGTGGGGGTGAAGGTCCGGATGAGTTGATGTGGAAGAACTCGGACAGTAAAGTTGGCAATCTAGAGACACTGTCAGGGTCCTGGATAAGGGTGTCATTCAATCTCCAGGTCCAATTCTTCTTTGGGAGGCTGGTGAGCGAGAGAGTTAGAAAAATCGGGGCATGGTCGGAAAGAACAATACTCCCAATTTTAGCATTAGAGACTAATGGGGCATTGGCAGAGGAGAGGAATAGGTAATCAATCCTGTGATATGAAGTTTTGGCATGGGGATAAAATGTTTAATCCCTTCCCGAGGGATTCAGTGTGCGCCACACATCTAATACATCTAACTTTTTCAAGAAAACCCTGAGGCGCCTCAGAAGCCTATGAGTGATAGAAGACTTGCCTGAGGAGGAGTCTAGAGACGGCTCCAGGGCCACATTAAAATCCCCACCTAGAATAAGCATTCCTACTATAAAGGTATTCAATTGTCTAAGGGTTCGAATGAGCCAAGGGATCTGACCACTATTGGGGGCGTATATATTCGCCAGCGTAACAGAGGTGTCGGCAATGAGGCCTTTGATGAACAAAAAGCGCCCCTCAGAGTCCGAGGTAGTCGCGACGTGTTGAAAAGGAAGTCCCTTCTGTACCGCAATACTGACCCCTCTGCTGGCAAACGTATGAGTACTATGGTACCATTGGGTGAATTTCGCGGTCGGCAATTTCGGAATCTTCTCAGTTTTAAAATGCGTTTCTTGAAAGTAGGCTATAGAAGTTTTATCCTTTTGCAAAAACGAAAGCATTTGAGATCTCTTACATGGCTCATTCAGACCCCGGACATTCAGTGAAGATACAACAAAGGTAGTCATGGGTACAAAACATGTGACAATGAAGAGAGCATAATCCTCTGGATAGGCACAATTCTAGAGCATATGACAAATTCCAACAGAGCAGAGAGGAAGGACAAAAAGGGAAGGAGAGAAGGGCAGGTAATGTAAAACAATAACTGGTGGGGTGAACATCACAATGTAAATAACCAGTGTAATCCCAGGGTCTTGACCAGCTGGGGTGGGGTAACGGTGCAAATACAAAAGTCCAAACCAGGACATTACAACAGAGATCTGTGAGGACAGCAATCTGCGAGAACAGCAACAGTACCATCTTCTCAACAAGGCACTCAGGAACCAGGAAGGGTTGAGAGCTCAGCACACAATCCTCTCCATTCGCTGTTGAACTTAGAACTTGGAGAAATAGGTAAATAACCTGACAATTGAGAGCACAGACATAATCACTGTGCAGTGTAAGGGAAAAAAACCCTAATGAGGTAGCAGGGGTGATAGACCCCTAACATTTAGGTGTTTTGCCGGTCTTGCTTGGCCTTGTCAGCCTTCCCTGGGGAGACATTGAGCCAATTATCAACTCTTGGGGGTGCCGGTAAAGGATCTCCTTGATCAGCAGGCATCCAAGAAGGGACATCTATGGGCGAAAGGCCAAGCGGGCCCCAGATGGTTTTCAAGTCCGCCGGCGTGCGTACTGTGAGTTGCCTGCCATTTTTCAAGATGGCCAGGCCAAAGGGGTACAGCCATCTAAACGGGGTGGCTGATGCTTTTAAGGCGTCAAGCAATGGTCGGAGAATACGCCGCTTTGTTAGCGTAGTAGGCGCTAAGTCCTGGAAAAACAGGAGAGGGGAGTTCTCATACCTCAGATTGTCGGTTTCCCTGCTGGCTCGCAGAAGGTCGGCCGTATCCACAAAGCTGAGTAGTCCACAGATAACATCACGCGGTGGGTCTGAGGGCTTTGGTTTTGGGCGTAATGCGCGGTGTATGCGTTCCACAACCACTGTGGATGCCCTGTCCGGGCCTAGCAGTTGAGCAAAAATTTTAGCCCCCACCTTGCGGAGGGCCTCTGCCGCGATGGATTCAGGTAGGCCTTGGATCCGCAGGTTTCGGCGCCTACTTTGGTTCTCCTGGTCCTCTGTTCTGAGGAGGGCGTCATTGATCAGGTCTCGGTGGGTTTGCAGGGCCGAGCAAGTTTTCGCCTCATGCTGAAGGATAGCGTCTTGGGAGTTTAAAAGCGCCATTACTCTATGGCCTAAGCCACAGAGGTCGTCTTTAATGTCCTCTAGGTCCCTCTTCAGAGAAGCTAAAGCAGCGTCCAAAAGCTCCTTCAGGACCGCTTTGGATAAGTTTGAGCGCCTCCGAGGTTGTCTGCACTCCGAGGCCTCTGATGCGCTGCCGGCTTCTGAAGGGTCTTCAGCGTCTGACGGCTGTGGCGCGTGCTGCGCCATTTTGGAGATCTCGGTGGGGCACGATTTTGCTTGTTTTCTAAGGTACTGTTCCATGTCTGGCTGTTTGGAGCGGGCAGGTGTCAGCTCTAGATGATCCTTGGTTCGATCCTTGCCAGATTTCCCCATTGGTGCGCGAATTGATAGCATATAAATAGAAGTAGGATTGGATTGGCTCACCCTCCAATTTATACGGAATGGGTGCTCCCCCTAAAAGAAAGATATCCCCAATCTTCTAGGTAGGTAAATGAATTATATGGAGGAGAGGGGCACACCACATATGATAATCAAATGGAACTGCAGCCAATGCGTTTAGACTATTTATTAATTACAATAAAATAATAATGGTACCTGAATAGCATAAAATACATTCACTAAAATACAGTTAATACATAAATAACTATCTGTGTAAATTGAGAAAGCCAGTATAAGTGTCACTGATATCCAATAAGGTTGGTAAATTTGATGGAATTAAAGTTCAAATGCGCAATAGTATATGCGCTATGTCTCTCCTATTGTCGGGAAATGACTAGCAGCTGCGGCCAGTATGTTGCAATGGGTTACAAAGTCTCGTATATTGCTTGCTGTTTGTTACAGCATATCAATTGATGCGATATAATGGCTTGGTGTGTATAAACACACTACTCACTGTTTGAAGCGGTATATTGTCCGGTCACTCGTGCTTGGCGTGGCGTCCCACGTGTTGCAGCACAAGAAACTTCAGTTCCGGTCCGCTCTCGATATATGTGAGTAAGGTACTGTGGCAGGCAAAGAAACTGTCCGTTTTGGACGCCGGGGTATAAATGTTTTGACCCACTTGATTATCGGCGTTACCTTGGTGTCTTTTGGTTTAGACACAAATGGACTTGCATTTCTTCCTGATTGATATGTAGAAAGCGCTCCAGAAAAAACTTCAAATGTTGCGCAGATAATACGCTGCGGTTTCTTGCTTGCTTTACTTGAGACTTGTGCACCAGACGCGTTTCGGAGTTGGCAGTGACTCCTTCCTCAGTGGAGTCACTGCCAACTCCGAAACGCGTCTGGTGCACAAGCGTGAGTGAGGAGTTCAGGAAGCTGCTGCCATTCAGGTTTTTGGCATAAATTTTTGTAAATTCAGCAGGTATTGGGAGACCACACCTCTCCTGATAAACCCCAACCCTTTTCACAACGCTTCTAAAAAAGTGTCATGAAGCTCAAAAAGTCCCAAATTATGGCGCATATATGGCATGCACCATAATTTGCAAGTTTTTTATGCCACAAAAGTATCTTAAAAGCCTTCATCTTCTGTACCATGAAAAGCAGTCTTAAAGGGAACCTGTCATTGGGATTTGGGGTATAGAGCTGGGGACATGGGCTGCTAGATGGCCGCTAGCACATCCGCAATACCCAGTCCCCATAGCTCTGTGTGCTTTTATTGTGTAAAAAAAACTGATTTTATACATATGCAAATTAACCTGAGATGAGTCCTGTCCCTGACTCATCTCACGAACAGAACTCATCTCAGGTTAACTTGCATATGTATCAAATCGGGTTTTTTACCAACAAAAGCTATATATATAGCTGTCATATGGGTTAATAAGCCATCCACTTTTTTTCATTACAATTTGGAGTGCTGCCGTCTTTTTTCAACATATGCATATGGGACCTTGGTCACAGGTCCTTGAAAGGATTTGCACCCGTTTTTAATGTGTGCTGCTTTTTTTCTTTCTTATATATAATTTTTTTTATTTTTTTTTACATTTTACTACTTTTGCTTCATGATTTTTTATTGTGAAAATGTTTGAGGATGGGACCGTATCATCCCGTAACCTAGACCACTGACTTTTACACAGCTGTTACTTATCTAAAGCAGAAATTGTTTTTGTTAGGAGTAAAATAAATGGGGTAGAAATAAACCAAAATGATAACTGAATGATGTTGTTTTTGCTAAATAAGCCATGTCACAGTGTCATGGGCGGCCTGCAATCTTTATTTTCAGATAGACAGCTCTGATAAGAATGGGCTGTACATCCATGAAGTGAGAGTTATTTTTCCTTAAAATGTATTCATGTCTTTCCTTTCAAAGCTGCAAGTATTTTCCACTATAATTCCAACTGAGACATGAGGAATGATATTTTCATCTAGATTTAACCAGAATTAGACTCTCTTGGTTCCTTTTTTACATAGTCAACAGTGTGTTTTACTTTTTAGCCTTCATATTACGCAACTTATTCGCTGCAGGACATAGTTGTAGCTAGGCTTTCCTTCAATAGGCCAATGATTAAAGGCTATGGACACCTTTGGGGCAATTTTTGCATTCTATTCACTTTGAGCTAAAAATCATTTTTTTAATTGGTCTTTATTAAAAAAAATTAACAGTTTTTCTTCAGATTCACGGCATTTGCAGACTGGCAGGCCATCTACTTCCCACTGAATCAGGGAGCTGTTCTGTTGGTTAGATTTGTAGACCTGATCTCTGAACTCCTGACAGCTCATAAGCACTCATTTAAGCGAAATTTATATAAATCTAATA
Organism: Bufo bufo; assembly: GCF_905171765.1. Lineage (NCBI taxonomy): Eukaryota > Metazoa > Chordata > Amphibia > Anura > Bufonidae > Bufo > Bufo bufo. Next base: position 78,410,107 of record NC_053393.1, on the reverse strand, counting down.
AGAATTTAGCTGGAATGAGTGTATATTGGGGGTAGGGCCCTTATACACTGCCCGATGGATGTGTTAGTTAGCACCGCCCTGATTATACAGGCTGATGCAAACGTTGAATGTTCTATTGGTTATCGGCAGCACATGCCGGATTACACATCCTGATGAAAGATGCCCATCACCCGATGAACGAGTGTTTGCTCGTACATCGGCTGCTCAATTACACGCTCCTGCTTGTTCCCGATAATTCGCCCGAAAATGGTCTAGTCTAATAGGGCTTTTAGGACAGTACAGATACTGTAAGTGCTACAGTTTAAGGGGGCAGAACAGCTCCCTGACGGATTCATTGTGAAGCAGAGAGCCTGCTAGCTTGCAATTGGTCTGCAATGGAAAGCTGTACAAGAAAAACTGTTGATAATTTTTAATAAAGACCAATTAAAAAAGAATTTTTTGTCCAAAATGAGGAAAATTTAATTATAAAAAATTGCCTCCAGGCGTGTCTTTAGCCTTTAGCCCTGTATTAAAAAGAAATGTGTCACCAAAAAATTTTGTCTGCCAGTTAAAACCTGATAGTAACACGTATTTTCTGATTGTAGATTTTTTTCTTTTATTTTATTTTCTGAACATTATTATGAGGGCGGCCATCTTTCCTGAGCTGTTCTTAACCGCATTTACACAGCATTAAAAAAAATTGCTTTCCGGCAGCCCCATGGGCCATAGACACAATGGTCAGGAGAGGACCTCATTTAATTCTATGGGAGAGTTCTCTAGGCATGATCTGTGACCTGTGCAGAGGTCATTGTACAAGGAAGGAATAGATACGCTCTGACAATCACCTACTGTGAATGCTGGATCCGGTCTTTTCTGTACACAGTGGTGATATCATTACAGGATTAGAATGAGTTAACAGCAGTAAAGTGATCTGTACACACCAAGAAGTGGCGCCAATTATTAGACATTTTTGCTAGTGTGAAAACTGCAGGATTTTTGGTTTTAGTTTAATATAAAAAGTGACATGGAAAATTAAAAATGATATCATCACTAGAGTTGAGTTAACCCGAACTGTAAAGTTCGGGTTCGTACCTAACTTTAGGGTTTGCGGGACCCGAACCCGAACATTTGCGTAAAAGTTCGGGTTCGGTGTTTGCCGATTTTTATGGCGCTTTTTGAAAGGCTGCACTTGCCCCAAAAGGCCATCACAGCCATGCCTACTATTGGCATGGCTGTGATTGGCCAACTGCTGCATTTGACCCAGCTTCTATTCAAGCTGGAGTCACGTAGCGCCGCCCGTCACTCTGCTCGGATTAGTGTAGGGAGAGGCTGCAGCTGCTGTGAGGGAGAGATCAGGGAGAAATCTTATCAAGAACTGTTTTTTGTACTCAGCGATCTACTGCAAAAGTGTTTTGTGGGTGCAGTGCACAATTTTTTTAAGCCTGCCCTGAGCCAACTACTGCTGAAAACGAACTTTTTTTTCTTCAGTTAGTCAATATCAATACATGATGGGCAGCCATTTTATGCAACGATAGTGCACCAGCACAGGCTATCTGCATGTCTGCAAGTCCAGAAATACAGCTTTGGCATACTGCGGTGAAAAAAGCCTCTGATATACTGCACATCTGGGATTAGACAAGCATAAGTGACTGTCACATTTAGGCCATAAATACGGCTTTGGCATACTGGGGTGAAAAAAGCCTCTAATATATTGCACATCTGGGATTACACGTGCATAAGTGACTGTCACGTTTAGGACAGAAATACAGCTTTTTGGTTAGGGTGAAAAAACCCTCTAATATACTGCACATCTGGGATTAGACAAGCATAAGTGACTGTCACATTTAGGCCATAAATACGGCTTTTTGGTTACTGGGGTGAAAAAAGCCTCTAATATATTGCACATCTGGGATTACACGTGCATAAGTGACTGTCACATTTAGGCCACAAATAAGGCTTTTAGGATACTGTGGTGAAAAATCCCTCTGATATACTGCACATCTGGGATTAGACAAGCATAAGTGACTGTCACATTTAGGACAGAAATACAGCTTTTTGGTTAGGGTGAAAAAACCCTCTAATATACTGCACATCTGGGATTACATGTGCATAGGTGACTGTCACATTTAGGCCACAAATAAGGCTTTTAGGATACTGTGGTGAAAAATCCCTCTGATATACTGCACATCTGGGATTACACTTGCATAGGTGACTGTCACATTTAGGCCAGAAATACCGCTGTCATATAGAGTTAAAAAAAAAAAAAATAGAGTGCAATACCCTACATCAGGGTTTATATTGGCGGTTAATTATTTTTAACATACTTAACCACTTTTTACTTTGCTTTGTGAACGCTAACTATGAGGCAAATATCTAATAAGGGACGCGGTCATGGTCGTGGTGGTGGTGGTGTTGGTGGAGCCTCTGGTGCAGGGAGAGGACGTGGCCGTTCTGCCACAGCCACACGTCCTAGTGTACCAACTACCTCAGGTCCCAGTAGCCTGCCAGAATCTCTAGCGATATTTGGTCGTGCCTAATGCTGTTCTAAGGATGGTAAGGCCTGAGCAAGTACAGGCGCTAGTCAATTGGGTGGCCGACAGTGGATCCAGCACGTTCACACTATCTCCCACCCAGTCTTCTGCAGAAAGCGCACAGGTGGCGCCTGAAACCCATGCCCATCAGTCTGTCACATCACTCCCGTGCATATCGGGGAACCTGTCTGAGCCTCATGTCATGCAGCAGTCTCTTATGCTGCATGACTTGAGGTGGAAGACATAGAATGCACTGACGCACAACCACTTATGTTTCCTGATGAGGACATGGGAATACCACCTCAGCACGTCTTTGATGATGACGAAACACAGGTGCCAACTTTCTGCAGTGTGCAGACCGAAAAGGAGGTCAGGGAGGAAGACTGGGTGGAAGACTATGCAGGGGACGATGAGGTCCTAGACCCCACATGGAATGAAGGTCGTGCCACTTACTTTCAGAGGTCGGAGGAAGAGGCAGTGGTGAGACTGAGCCAACAGCGTAGCAAAAGCGGGAGCAGGGTGCATGAACCCTTTTTTGCCGTGAATGAACCCCTGCTGTGCCTGGGTGACAGCGGCCTAAATCTCTCAAAATCCTCTGTTGTATTGCTGGGTAACATGAACCCCCTTTTGCCGTGAATGAACCCCTGCTCTGCATTGCTGACAGGGAACTAAATTTAGTGAAAACATCTGTTACTGATCGGAAGATGTGCGACTACAAGCGCACGCTTATGATAGCATTCCCACCTGACAGCGGGGGCACAGTGGAAGCACAATGCGAAGGCAGAGGTCGCCAACTCAGCTGGGGCACCTCCAGCACCTGAGAAGGCAGGGTTAGCATGGCCAAAATGTGGAAAAGCTTTGTCAGCCTTGGAGGTGCTGACCTGCCCTGCAGCCAGTGTATAGTGTGAACGTGTGTTTAGCACGGCAGAGAGCATTATCACAGGCCGCAGCCAATGTGGACAAGCTTACGTTTATTAAAATGAACCAGGCATGGATCCCACAGGACTTGTCCGTACCTTGTGCAGAATAAACATTTATACCAGCCTCAACCATCCATTCTTGTTAGTGCACTTATTCTTTATATTATTTTGTTATATGTCCCAATATTTTGGGGGATACCCCAATTTAAAAATAAAAAATAACACAAATCAGTGTTGGCTGCCTATTCCTCCTTTACCGCCGCTTCCACCTACACCGCCACGTCAACCTACATCGCCACATCCACCCATCCACCGCCTCCTCAACCTCCTACTCCTAGATCCAGATTATTTTAAATTTTTCCCTATCCACATTTGTTTTCAGAACAGTTGTCATGCTCTTAAGCACATTTTGATGCCTTTTGCAGCCCTCTAGCCCTTTCCAGGACTATTTTAGAGCCATTTTAGTGCCCAAAAGTTCGGGTCCCTATTGACTTCAATGGGGTTCGGGGTCAGGTTCGGGTCCCGAACCCGAACTTTTTTTTCAAGTTCGGCTGAACCTGCCGAACCCGAACATTCCGGTGTCCGCTCAACTCTAATCATCACAAATTATATAAAAATATGTTTAACATAAAAAAGTGATTGAAACAACAGGCCATTTTCTGATGACCCATTCCTTTTAATTACCAAGTTCGACTGGCTTCTTCTCCTTCGCCCAACACCCTGGACACTTTCCTTGCCTGTTTCCTGTTACATACTTATCATTTTACAGGCTTTTATTTTCTTGCTCTAGCACCTACAGTATTTTTGTATTGCATGATATATGTGAATGTATATTGCACTCTTAGTTATGTGTTTTCGATCATCCCACGTTTGCGAATAAGTCAGTCTACATCTGTAATCCACACTGGGTTTGGAAATGGATGACCTCTGTATTTGGGTGTCTTCTTGATTTTTATGGACCATATTAGGAAATTGTAAAAGCCTTGTATCTTTCTTTTTAATACGCATGCATTGCTTGTTGTACTAAATCACTGTTCTGAAATGAACAGACTGAACTACTTTTATAGTAAGTAAAGCTGCAGGCAACAGCAGATATTCATTACTACCTACCAATTATCAGCTTGGACAGACAGGATTCTATAAGACAGTTATAGACAAACCTGGTTCTGTATGATTAATACATTTTAGCCTGAAAATAGTTGTGCAAACTAAACTGTTACTCAAAAAAAATACTGGTATACCCAATAATTTAAAGGGGTTCTGCAGTTTGTTTTGACACCCGGGACCCCTGCTGATCAGCTGTTTGAGAAGGCAGCGGCGCTCCAGTAGCGCCGCGGCCTTCTCACTGTTTACCGCTGGCCCAGTGACGTCACGACTAGTATCACTGACCTGGGCGCGGCTAAGCTCCGTTCACTTGAATGGAGCTTAGCCCCGCCCAGGCCAGTTGATACAAGTTGTGACGTCACTGGCCCTGCGGTAAACAGTGAGAAGGCCGCGGCGCTGCTGCCTTCTCAAACAGCTGATCGGCGGGGGTCCCCGGTGTCGGACCCCCGATGATCAGAAGCTGATGATCTATCCAGAGGATAGATCATCAGTATCATCCAGAGAATAGATCATCAGTTAAAACAAACTGTAGAACCCCTTTAACATGGAATACTTTGAGCACCATGATTATACTTTTTATCTCACCAGTGTTTTATCTGTAGTTGAAAAGAATACAATTCTCTGTCATGACACTGAATGAAGCAGCTCTTTCTGCCTCTAGCAAAGCAGATAGCCACAGCACAATCTGGAGGATTAAGGACCCTTTAAGACTGGCCGTGAATCCGCCAGATAATTGCTAACGAGTGTTAATAGAAGTTATCTGGGGTGTAAAGGTGCTGTCGATTACCTGATTAACGGGTGAAAGGACATGCTATCTAAAGTTAGAATGCTATTATGTCCTACACTATACAAGATTTGGCACTATTATGGAGTCACTTTTATGCGCAGTAAAATGCTGTGCTTTTGGTTGACCATTTTATACCAAAAAGGTTAATTATTTTGGCAGAGGGTTGACATCCAGGTGCATTCTAATGTGAGGTGGTACATTGGGGGAAATGTATAATCTCATCAGTATTAAAGTCCCGGAAAACCCCTTTAAAATGATATCTGTGAAAATCAGTTGTGAGAAAAAAAACTTGTATGCTTTATGCAAATGAGTTCAGTTCACTGAGGGGCGTGGCCAATACTGAGGTACTGAATGCACCTAAGGGATAGGCCCCACCCTTCAGTGCACTGAAGCCCTTATTTTCATGAAGAATAAGTCTTTTTTTCTCTTAGGAATCCTGCAACCAATTTTCACAAGACATATATAATTTTAATCAGCATAATCAACCCTACAAAAGCAATAATATACCTGGTTTAATAGGGTTGATCCTGCTGGCAGATGCTCTTAAGCATTCTCAGAGTTGAAAAAAAATTGCCAGATGTCTTGATTCTCTATTTTATTGTTGTAGGTTATTGCTGTAGGTTTGTAGTACATGATTTTAGCTAAACTAAACATTTTTATAGTTCTAGGTAATACGACAATGGTCCTTCTTATGTCCTTCCTCCCTCCATCTTGAAATTCGTCTTCATTATTTGCTGCTTAGTCCGAATGATTGCAGAGAGGAAAATGAACATTTTTACATGCTTGTAATTATACGGTGTCATAATATTGCACAGGGTTTTGGATGACACGTTTAAGACCTGACATTTGCGTTGCCAAGGCAAATGGTTCGTTTTAAGTTTCATCTTGGTTTCCTGCCTCTGTTTTTAAGACATCCAAGGATTAGTAGTGTTCTGTGCTCTTCCCTCCCAAGAGGCAGAAGCTGAGCCTAATATTGCTCTTACACAGGCACCTGCGGCCTGGAAGATTAAAGGCATCCCTACGAGGGACTGTGCTATGCTCTCATCAGCTTTGGGAGAGCAAGTTCATCTATTATCTTGGAGAGACACATTTTTTAAATAATAGCTTCAAAACCCTGAGAAAAACAGAACCTTTGAGAACCTAAGGACAAATGCCAAAAAGTTATTATTTTTTTCTGTGCTTAAGTTTTTCCGCTTGTACAGAAATCCAAAATATTACTATGCTGTGTGCTATGTTGGATCAGTGTTTTAGGGAGCATTCTTTGGCAACAGAACCAGATTTGTTTAGTAGTGAATTATAAGTTAAGAGCTAGTATAATTCAATTGTCTGTGGGTTCCGTTCACACTTGTCATGCCCAGTGATAATCTACCTGCCATGCATGTGATAAAGGTTTCCACAAACTAGCGAACATCCCCTAAAATTTAAAGGGATTTTTCTGGAATATTGATAGCCTATTCTCAGAATAGCTCATCAATATTATATCCTGGTGATCTGACTTCTCGACACCCCTGCCACTGTGTTGTTTGATGGGACCACATCTCTTCATTGTATACGTGGCTTCATCTACCTGCACACCATCTGCTTATTGGTGGCAATGTAGAATATTGCAGCTTCATCCCGTTCGGAGTGAAGCTGTAATATCCTGCACTCCCGCTACTAAGTAGATGCTGTGCAAGTAGATGGACCGATGGAGAGGTTGCAGCCCTCCAAAAACTCTGGATTTGCAGGGGTGCTCAGAGTCAAGTTTATGGGTAAAGCATAGTATAGCTGGACATTACATTGCTTTGAGTGCATATTGTATGTCTAGTCCCAGGAGACTTAAATCTCATAGTGTAGGTTCCTGTCTAAAAAGACCATCTTTTGTTAGTCGATGGATCCACACAATTTTAGTTTAACATCTGTGGCTGGCTCTCGGACAGAGTTTTCCAGCATATAAGCCTGCTGGAGTTTTCCGGATCTGGCATTGCCGGATACTGCTGCTTGCCCGCCGAACCCCATTGACTATAATTAGGTCCGGCAGATATCTGGCCGCTACCCGTAAAATATGCAGAGGCCAGCCAGCCGCAGATGTGAAAGTAGCCTAAGTATAGCATTAAGGCAGTTCGGTATAATTCATGTTTTAAATTACAACTCCCGCAATAAATTTTATTCTTTGATCTGCTAGAAAAGTACATAATGTAATCTGTAGTGAATGTAATCTTCTTACCGGTGTCTGTATTTGTGAGCTACCCCCTCCCTTCTGATCCTCAGCTGTGTCATGTGACCAGCACTCTGACTCTCCAAATAACACAGCATCTTATGTGAGGACAGGAAGTCAGTTTCTCTTTGTATTCCCATGGGAGCCTCAATGTCTCATTGGAATGAATAGAGAAGTAACTGAATTCCTGTCCTGTGTCAGTTGTAGATCAGAGTGTTGGTCACATGACACAGCTGAGGATCAGAAAAGAGGTTGTAACTCACAAATACAGTCACTGATAAGAAGATTAAATTCACTACAGATTACATCATGCACCTTTCTAACAGGTCAAAAATATCAGGAATAAAAATGTTTGCTTCTTTAAGTGTTGCATATGTTTTGCACGTAAAGCAGTGTATTCATTGAGCACCTAAATCCTCATCAAATCCACTAACATTCCACATCAATGCTAGTAAAAAGAGATTTTATACCCAATTCACATGCGCTACACAGAAAAAATCCCTGAGAAGAATAAGAGTTTTCTTGACAATGGGGCTAATCCTCCTGTGGATCTGTTTGCATATTTGCAGGACATCTGCAGTAAAAATCTGTGTCGGCCTCAGACTTCTGCCACAGATCATCTTGTAACCAAATTTCAAATGTTTTTACATCATATTACAGAAATTCTAGTCTGGATTTGTTGCAGGTTTTTTTTAGCTGTGGATTTGCCACAAATTTCACCCTGCCACAGATTGTAAATTGTAGTATAGATGAGATTTGTTAAAACCTTATCCACTTTGATGGTACTATAAGGGCACTTTCACACAAGTGTGTCCTTTTCGGGAATCACCTTCTGTGCTAGAGAGGGATCATGCGTTCTGGACTTAAAAAGCGCACAGCATTATCACGATTGATAATCCAATGCTGTGTCCCTTTGCGTGACCTTTCTGTACCAGAATCATACTGACAGCTTAGGTCGGTCAGAGGCACACAGCATAATGTCGTGCACTTCCTATGTCCGGAACGAACTATCCCTCTCTTACATGGAGCTTGATTCCCGCAAGGGACACGCTTGTGTGAAAGAGCCCTAAAACTGTAAGCATTGCAGATTTGCCGGCATGGATTTGCATGCGTCAAAACCTTAGTGTTTACGCCACGTGGGATCAAACCCTAAAAGTGCTGTTTATTGATTCTGTTTAGGGGTGAGAAACAATACAAATGTCACTACTGCTTCCATGGCTCGAGTTATGTAGAGAATATTGTACTTGATATGGTATAGGTCACTGCCTAGTCAGATTTGCTATTCTGGAGTGTGGGAATTCTGGATGACCGCCCCTATCAGAGGTTTTTGTAGGAGCCGAGACTGAAGTATCTACTGGTTTGGAGGTATAATAGTAGGTGTCTCTGTCTTATTCATACTATTTTAGGCACATCACCTGAAATGGTGCAGAATTGTTATGCATTATGGGAAATTAATCTTTTCTCTTTTAGGTTGTTCATTTTGGGTATCTTAATGTGGATACCTCTTTCATCTGTAGGAACAGAAAGTACCCCCACCTTGCCTTTGCCTGTAAATAATATAGGCATTTATAGTACTACCTCTCTGCCTCTGTCTGTGTACTCAGCTAGCCTCAGCCTTTATCCCTCAAGATTAAAGGGGTATTCACATCATTTAATATGTCCTAATATTTTGGTCAGTGAGGATCCAGCCTCTGGGATCCCCACCAATACAGAAAGGGAAGTGATGGAGGTTCGATCAATATTGCTCAAGTAATTGGGGTAATGTTACAGTCCCATGCAATCCAGGAGGTTGAGGGAGACACAATTAAATAGCAACACAGACCTTTCTTTCTAAGTCTGGGCAGCTGGACCACATCGGTCAGGAAACATTGGAATAGCCTACCGACATGCCTTATGTTATTATAGCGAGAAAGGGAAAACCGGCTGCCGGTCTCAGTTATACAGCACTTTGAAGCTCCATAAATAATGTGTTTGGGAGAGTTGAGTGACTTTAATTGTCTGATAATTTTATTTTGAAATTTAAGATTTAAAAAAATTAAATTCAGTTTTGATTTGCGGACCGGCAGCAATTAATCTGTTCTTCTTATCAAGATAGTTTCAGAAACTTTCCCCCAACAACTCAGGGTGGTCCATTCTCTCATAAGGTAAACTATCAGGTCTACTAGGGCTGCTTATTTCTCTGAAGTTGTCCTGGAAATTTCTGTGATTTATACGTCCGCTTTTGTTAAAAATAGGAGGAATTGAGTCTATTTTCAGGCTTTGGATCTATGTCCGTCTCAAGGAGAGATGTTAAGCAATACATTTTGCAATAGTCGTACACTGAAGCCAGAAAAGCAAGACAAAAAAGGATTCCAGTTGTCTAGACCACATCAGTCCACTGTGCGCACACAGATCATTATCCAGGAAAAAATCAGCGTCCCGTTCATGAACCTTCTGTCCGGGTTCAGTTCTGTATGTTTGATTGCCGCGAATGTTCATAAATGCACATTATAATTTGTATCCACAAACAAGCCAAGCGAGCAAGTCACCGGATAGTTGATAAAATGCTTTGTTTATTGAGTACTTGGCAACGCATTCGCGACTTTGGTTTCTAAAATGCATACATCTGTATTCTTCACTGATGGTGAAAAGCAAATCTAAATGCTTACTGAAAAATTGCTGCCAAGATAATACCGATTACGGCAATAACCTTTTTTTCTAGAACTGCTCCTTTGGGACAATATGATCATGGTATCATATATAAAAACTGCATCATTTTTTCTTCCAGTGAAATAATCAAAATAGACTTGACTCCAAGTTGATAGTTGATACGTATGGTGACACTGTGTAGCAAACCTCCATTGCAATTAGGTGCACTGGAAGCATTAGGGAAAAGCGCAAAGGATTCAACTCACTGCAGCTTAAATTATCATGTGGATCACTTTCTAATGTGTCCGAGTGCTCAGGGCATAGATGTGGTTGAAGTGTGCCAGTTAGTATATTGAGATTCAGTGTGACACAATTATTTTTTAAAAGAAAAATCACTGAAAATAATGCACTAATACAATAGAAGCAAACATTATAGATGGACTAACCCCTCGCTCTGATATGATAAAATCCGAGACTCTCAGCCAATATTGTTTGATCAAAACACATCCATGCCCGCCCACCTGCTCCAAGGTGATCTCAGTCAGACAGGTTCTACTCTAAACCTACCTATACCGTTGGGCATCTATATTCAGGAGAGCAGACCCTGCACATATAGTGTGCTGCTCCTAGTCATCTATGTGTGCATCAAGCAACCAATGAGAGGAGGAGCATGAACACCTATATGTACCACCTAATCAAGGCCGCGCCTGTAGGAATAGGGGGGGTCAAAAGTGCACAAAAATGCTGCTCTCCAGATGATGGGAGCACATTCACACTTGAAGGTGCCACTCCTGCAAGAAAAATTACAAAAAAAGATACAAAACATCCTGCACAATATGATAACTAATTATGCAGATGTACATGGCTACATTTATAAAGAAAAAATCACGTAAAATAATGCACTAATACAATATATACAAACATTATATATGGACTAAGCCCTCATTCTGATATGATAAAATCTGAGACTCTCAGCCAATTTATTTTGATCAAAACACATCTGTGCCCGCCTACCAGCACCAAGGTGGTCTCAATCAGGCAGGTCCTACTCTAAACCTACCTTTGCCATTGGGCATCTACATTCAGGAGAGCACACCCTTCATTATTTTTTAGTCTTTTATTTTATTTTAATTTAATTTTTTTGGGAGGGGGGGGGGACCAAACAGGACAAGTTTATTTTGAGGGCACAGTTGCAGTATAGGATTTATTTAGATACATAACATATTTAAGTCTACTTTCACACTAGGGTTTTGGCTTTCCGTTTGTGCGATCCGTTCAGGGCTCTCAAAAGCGGTCCAAAACTGATCAGTTTAGCCCCAATGCATTCTGAATGGAAAAGGATCCGCTCAGAATGCATCAGTTTGCCTCCGATCAGTCTCCATTCCACTCTGAAGGTGGACACCAAAACACTGCCTGCAGCATTTTGGTGTCCGTCTGATGAAACTGAGCTAAACGGATCCGTCCTGACACACAATGTAAGTCAACGGGAACGGATCCGTTTTCGCTGGCACAATAGAAAACTGATCCATCTCCCATTGACTTTCAATGGAGTTCATGACGGATCCATCTTGGCTATTTTACAGATAATACAACCGGATCTGTTCATGACGGATGGATGCGGTTGTATTATTGTAACGGATCCGTTTTTGCAGATCCATGACGGATTCTCGAGTGTGAAAGTACCCTAAATGGGTTCTTTAAAGAATTACAGATATGCTCCAGTTGTCCTGGAGGTCAGATTGATTGATGTCTAATATCTGAGTTCCAGAGAACCCTTTTCATAGTTCTAAATTGGAAGCTCTCATGGTAATGCCATCACAGTAGTTCTGAGTCCCTTTTGACAGTTCATGATCAGCAGTCTTATAGTAAAGTTCTCCGCTTCTGCTACTTAAACTGTCTAAGACTCACTCGTAAGATTTTCTCAGTGTAACATTGTAGAAAAAGTCGCTTGTCTTGGCATAACATGTCAGTGAGGGCTTTGTGTTTGTAGCTAACATTTCCAGATTTAAACCTCAACTTTATATTTGGATCAGCCAAAGCAAATAGGTATATTAACGTATGATCTGATGTCACTCAGTGATTTGCAGCATAAATTAATGTACACAAATTCATAAGACCAGCTTGGTTAGAGAAATAAATGACATCATTCTTAACGCCGTCAGTAAAACCATAAAAAGTAGGTTAGCTGCCTGAATATGGGCAGCAGTATTAGGATGTAGGCTATTAATTACAGCCTCCATACCAAGCGCTTAGTTAACTTTCTAACGTTTGACTGTGGGCTGGAATATAAAAAGAAAAATGTTAACTTCAATGTTTTTTTTTTTTTTAGCTGATCCTGTAAACTGTACTGTTATCTGCCTTAGGGGTATAAGAACGCACATTCCCGCACATTGACCCGTGTAAACATGGGAGCGATCAGCCAACAAACAAACAAATGTGGGCCGAAAATTCACTGTTGCTGGCAAGTAAACAGTGAAACTGCTACCGACAATATGGAAACGGCAAGGGGTCTTAACAATCGTGTTAATGATCATTCATCTCCCATACAGTTTACCATGGCCCATTTAAAAGGTCCTTTAAACAAGCACCAGTTGACTTATTATATTGTCATTCGCCACTCATCCTGGGCTAAATAAGCCAGTTTGAAAGGATCCTAAAGTCCCAATTAGACCAGTTAGTATTCAGAATAACAATAACTTATACAAAGACTGGTGCACTCTGCGGTCTTACTAAACCCTCATACTGATGTAAAATTGAGAGATTAGCCAACATATCCTATTGTGGAGGACATGTCTGAGCCCGAGCACCGCGCCAAGTCAAGTAGCTCGGGACCTAACCCTAAACCTACCTGTGCCGTCTGGGCAATACCAGGAGCCAGTGGGCAAATTACAGGAGAGCAAGCCACTTCCTGCTTTTCATCACCACGGCAATTTGTAGTTTATATACAGTTAGTATTCAGTCCAATTATCGGGAACAAGGAGGGGGGCTCCTTACGCTGGCGGTTTTCTTCTTCATCTTTGGAGTACTTGACTGAACTCTTGGAACACATATAGAAGAAATCTTTATATATTTCTCAGTTTTCCCAAAATGTGGCTAAATAGCATCAGCGGAAGAGAGGAAATTGAGTGTATTTGCTGGGATATGTTTTGTGGTGTTTTCAGAAAGAGGGTTTTCCAGGTTTTATGGGCTATCCTTAGGATAGGCTATCAATATTAGACCGGTTGGGATATGAATATTGGCACCCTAGTTGTTCACAGCACTTCTGCGAACACCATGAGCCCTTCATTGTTTAAACTGGTTTGTACTGCACAACGCCAAACTTTTCATAGCGTATTACATTGGGTTGCAGCTTTGTGCCATTCGCTTGATTGCAATGCCAGGCACAGCCGCGACAAAACCTATGGCTTTGTGCAGTACGGAGTAGTGTAAACAGTGACGAGGCCGGAGCAGTGCGGTCCATTCAAACAGCTTAGTTTTGGACCTCCACTGATTTAATATTGATGGCATATCTTCCAATAACCCCTTTAACAAAGATGTTTTCATAAACATTCATCTATGTGTACATTTTTAATGCCAAGCAGAATCTTTCTAACTTCACTAACTTTATTTTAGGCGTGCCTTGAATCTAGGCATCCTTCGAGATCCTGGGTCAGAAGTGGAAGACAGGCAATATCAAATTGATCTGCAGTCGATTAACATTGGTACTGCCCAGTGGGAGCAGCTGAAACCGGAGAAGGAGAGTAGCCATGGGGGACCTCTAGTTGAAGCAGACAGAGGATCTCAGAATCCAGCACTGGAATGGAACATGGCTAGCAGGTAAGATGGTGCTTGCAGAGTATTAAGATGAAGCATACCTCCAGCTAAAAATTAAAACATGCTTGTGCTTCTGATGTCTTAAATGCAGTAGTTATGCGTGTTCTAGAATTCTCCTGACATCACTGTCTAGGACAGGTCCGCAGGGGTTGCTCTGTCACTCCACGCAGGCCTGCTTCTTGCCAGCCAAGCTTCTTCACCCTCTCTTCCCGTAGGGCTCATGCATGCTCCCTCCGGCTCTTCAAGGACCAGCGTTAGTGCACCCTGATATGCACCAGCATATGACTGGCCACCTTGGGGTACTTAAGACACCTTCCTCTGAAAGGAGAAAGCCTGAGAAATAGGTTACTAGTCTATTAAGGTGTGCCGTCTTTGTTGTCTGCCCATTTTGATGGATATTGACCCTTTGCTACCCGCGCTGACTTCAGACTGTTTACCATATTACGGTTCATGCACACAACCGTGTTTTTGGTCCGCATCTGAATCGTATCTTTTGCGGATCAGTTGTGGACCTATTCACTTCAATGGGGCTGCAAAAGGACATTGTGTAAAATGCGGAACACGTGCGGCCGGTATGCATGTTTTGTGGACCGCAAAAACGTCAATGTCCGTGTGCATGAGCACTAACATGTACTCGGCCTGCCCTGACCTCAGCCCTACCTGACTACGGTCGGCCAACCCTTTGAATGGTCGTCATGCAGTACAACATTTCTCCTGCAGCTAAAAATGTGCAGCTCTCTGCAACTTCCCTGGACATTAGCTGAACGTTATAGTTTTCAGCCGCTGGACCTGTGTCCTATATAAAAGGATGGAAAAAATTGGGTGGAGACAGCACGTCCTCAAGTGAAGATTTATTCCAGATGCAACGTTTGGCTATTAGAGCCTTTTTCAAGCTTGCTTGAAAAAGGCTGTAATAGCCGAAACGTTGCATCTGGAATAAATCTTCACTTGAGGACGCACTTTCTCCATCCAATTTTTTCTACTTTTGCCGATCATTTGATCTCTGTGAGGGAACTTACCACTCCTCTGGAGACGTGCACCCTTTTCTCACCAAACTAGGCTCGCTGTCCTACTTTTTTTTTTTTATATATATATATATACATGGATGGACTGTCCTTAAAGGAGTTGTCCTGCCTCGTCATTACGAAGACGAGATATAACTATGCGCCAACCACCAGGTGGCTGGGTACGAGTGGTGCATGGGAGCTACAAAACAGTGTAGCACAGCGAGCTATACTGTTTCTCTAACTTGCACTGCACTGCAACTGGAGCTACTCAAACAGCGGACCTCCGGCCTGCAACCCCGTTGACCTTAGTAACTGCGAGATGACACAACCCCTTTAAATTTTAAAATTGTCCATGCTGTACTTTGCGTCCTTGTTGGTGGTCTGAGTAACCCCCTTCAAATGGACTTTGGAAGTATGGCAGCCAAAAGCACAGAGGCTCCGACTGACAAGTGAAATACTTTTGGCATATTATACATTAACAACACATCCTTCTTCAGCCTATACTAGATATTAGCAGCCATCCAAATTCCATCATCTCAGCTGATCAGAGCCTTCCAAATACAGCCGTATCACTCCGTTCAATTGCACGAGTGGAAAGAGCTGTGGTTTGTTTGACATGGCGTAGATGTGCCTATTAACACCCACCAGTAATAAGCTCCTGATTATTTGTTTTACTGCTACACGCGTTCCAATCAATATAGGCAGATTATCCCAAGGAACATTAGCACAAGGCCACAGTTTACATTTCCAATTTTGACTCATGCTTTCTGTATACATAGCATTGGTATGTTTATTAGAGTAGGCCAGAGGACGTGATCAAATAATGTATAACATTCCAGCGTGCATTATCTTAAATACGACGTGAAGTTGTGCATTCTGTAACCGCGCAGAATCTATAACTTACAATAACTTTGTAATAACAAACCACAGGTGGGCCTCCGTAATACATAGGCACAATTAAACAAGAGGATTTAAGGGAGCTTGCAAGTCGAATTTTGCACTTATCTTTAACAAACCACCAGATAAATTTGAGAGAAACCTAATACTGCGGTTTGAATGGCACTTAGAAGGAAGAAATCCTGGATCAGTGACAGATAAAATATACTAAGCAGGCTTCTGCTTTCAAGTGTTATCTGAGAGGAAGACAGCGTTCGGCACAGAACAAAGTAACACAGGAGTATGTTTGGCAGAATGACCTGATCATGTGTTGATCTGTGTTTACATGAATATGTAGACTTGAGAGGAAAAGAGCCAGATTGATATTCATGAAGATTTTTGTTGTCCTTCCCTTTCACCCCCTCCTCCCCGTTGTAAAGTTATCATATTGAACCTTGTAATTTTATTTAGACTAGAATACTGGCTTCCCAGGATACACTGACCAGCTGTTGCAGGAGTTTACATCTCAAGTATATCTTCACCATTCCCTTCAGATTCCACTTTTAGTTGAACATACAGTGCCTTAAGTTTGGTTCAGTAGAACCTCGGAACTCTGCATCCTAAGCCGCTTTCACACAGTTAGTATTTGATCAATGATTGTGAGCCAAAAACAAGGTGCAGGTCCAAAACACAGAACAGGTGCAAATCTTTCCATTATACCTTATCTCTATCTAGCCTTCACGCCTGGTTTTGATTTACAATTACTGATAGAAATCACTTATTGATGACCTGTGCTCTGTGATCATGGGGCTGCTTATGAGTGAGTAAGAGAAGGTTAGGAAGCAAATTCTCTTCTACTTTCTGTGTTAAATGGATGGGAGCTGGTCCCCACCTCCTGCTCTCGGAGAACAGCAAACTAGACATTCACTATGAACAAAGGAAAACTGCTAAAAATGCCAGATACAAGTCATGTAGTGGCCAGAAATAATGATATTACTATTATTTATTTTAAAGCTTCATTAATTCCATAGCGCTGTACATCCAGAGGGGGTTACACAAATATAAAAATACAAGAACATATTAACAGACTGGTACAGAGGGGTAGAGGACCCTACCCACAAGAGCTTACAATAGGGTTTAACACAGTAGGTGAGGGTATAGGCTGCTCATGTGGCTGTGTGGTGGCAGCATGCTCATTGCACATGGTTGGCTTTCCTGAAAAGGTGAGTTGAAAGTTTGGATGTTGGGGTAGAGCCTTATATGTTGGGATAGTGGGGGTGGGGATAATGTTACTCCTCGTGTACACACACTGTACTAGAATTTGTTGAATGTTTAGTTACATTTTAGTTATTTATTCTCTGAAAAGTCCTTCTTTAAGGATCTATAACTTCTCTTCAAGCATGTAACTTAGAGGGTTCTTCTCCAAGGATGTAACTTAGAGAGTTCCCGTACTTTGAAAAAACTTTAAATATGTCATAGCAACACATCAAAGGTTTTGATTGGTGGGGGGAGTCTGAGTGCTGAGACCCCAACTAATTACTAGAACAAGGAGAGTGCTGTCTCTCCTTGTTGCAGGAAACTGGCTCAACAGAAAGTCTATTAGACAGCACTCTATGTGGGTTCTTCTCTCGTTGTTCTAGTGATCGGTGGTGGTCTCAACACTCACTTACCGCCCACTAATCATTTTGGTTGCCTTTTGCCAGTTCATTTCAAATTATCTCAGCAGAAGGATTTACAATGTTGAACCTAATGCCCACCTACTGTTATGTTTCTTCTGGGTTCCCTAATGGTTTCCTAATCTATAGTACTAGTGTAAAAAAGCTTATTCGTTGCTGTGATTGTTGTGGCAAATCCGACATTCATTTGGTCGTACTGTATATTTTGATTGTGTTATGTCACTGTGATGTAGTAACAAAAATAACTGGAAGATAAACGTAGAACTGTCACGTGCCAGAGGCCCAAGGCAGACCTCCGGGACGTCAAGTGAACAGAACACAGGCAAAAAAGACCAAGGTCCAACAGAGAACTTTATTACAAGTGTAATAAAAGCACTTTACAGTAAGCAGGTAGGCAATAGTGATAGAACTACCACAGAACCAAGTGCAGCGGCAGACCAGAGGCAAAACCCAGAGAGCGGAGAGTCACAGAGCCCCTGGATGTGGGGATGAACTGGGCCGAGGGCTCGCTGGCCGCACCTCCAGGAAGGTCCCAGTACACTTGGCCCCTACCTGCAGAGAACCAGGCTGGTGAAACCACCAGCGGAAAGACAACAAAACTGGAACCCAACCTGGCACTAAACCGAGTGAGGCAGCCTGCAGCCTGTACACGAGAGGGCATGCAGCCAGCCTACACTGACACAACTGTCACAGCGAACCGCACTGTGATAAGAACACAAAGGCGTTACATGGCTATATGGTGTTGTATGGCCCTTTACAAAAGAAGCTGCTAGGTGGGCTGTCATCTCCATTCCCAATGGAGGCAAAGAAGAGAAGCTTCACAGGTGTCACAATATTAGTAAACAATTTAAGGGCATTTTCCATTAGGATTTTGGTGCGTATTCTAAGCAGAAATCCATGGGACAACTAAGTCTGTTCTGCATCCCATTGTTCCTCGGTGGGAATCTATACTGCTGTTCATATGACCATTGGGGTGTTTTATTTTGTAATTAAAAATAATAAAATGTAAAATTTTTGCAGACTTTGCTTACGCCCCAAGTCTCAGTGATGTAAAAGATATACAGTAAAAATAATTAGACAAAGATAAATAATTTCAGGACTTTTTCCACCTTTAATGTGACCTATAAACTGTACCACTCAATTGAAAAACAAACTGAAATCTTTTAGGTGGAGGGAAGAAAACAAAAAAAAAATAATAATAATGTGGTTGCATTATAACTGGAGATGTAGCTGTGTTCAGAATTAAGCAATCACATTCAAAATCATGTTAAATAGGAGTCAGCATACACCTGCCATCATTTAAAGTGCCTCTGATTAACCCCAAATAAAGTTCAGCTGCTCTAGTTGATCTTTCCTGAAATTTTCTTAGTCGCACCCCACAGCAAAAGCCATGGTCCATAGAGAGCTTCCAAAGCATCAGTGTGATCTCATTGTTAAAAGGTATCAGTCAGGAGAAGGGTACAAAAGAATTTCCAAGGCATTAGATATACCATGGAACACAGTGAAGACAGTCATCATCAAGTGGAGAAAATATGACACAACAGTGACATTACCAAGAACTTGACGTCCCTCCAAAATTAATGAAAAGACGAGAAGAAAACTGGTCTGGGAGGCTACCAAGAGGCCTACAGCAACATTAAAGGAGCTGCAGGAGTATCTGGCAAGTACTGGCTGTGTGGTACATTTTGCAAAAACACATCTGAAGTCTCCCAAAAGAAAAGCATGTAGGAAAAAAGTGTTATGGTCTGATGAAACCAAGGTTGAACTTTTTGGCCATAATTCCAAAAGATATGTTTGGTGCAAAAACAACACTGCACATCACCAAAAGAACATCATTGTCACCGCCAGTTTTGTGAGAAGGTCGGGCAGACATCCTTCTCTACCTCTTGCATGATGTTCTTTGTTTTGGTTTCACTTTGTCATCTCCTTCTCCCAGATGACACCTATTTAGACTAAACGTCTCCCTTTATATTCCCTCCCATACTGCCTCACTTTGCGGTACGTGGGCATGCAATCGTCTACCATTGAGACCCTTGCATGGGCATAGCAGTCAGGGAGAGCTCTTAGGGTTTTATAGGGCTCACCTATATGCTCCTTAGTTTGGGATCAAGCCAGTCGGACGTTTATTCATAAGTTCCAGCTATCTGCAACATCATACGTGACATTATAAACCGCCATAACCGTCTTAAGCATGGATCTGATTTCAGTCTTGATTAACCGCATGCAAGGTCTTTCGCTGGAGGTAGCAGATCTCCGTAAAACTGTGTCTCAGTTTCAGATGACCGGTTCTGCTGGTGTTCATGGAGTTTGTTCCGAGCCTAAGATCTCGTTTCCGGATACGTTCTTCGGGGGTAGTTAGAATTTTGTTCGCTTTAGAGAGGCTTGCAAACTCCATTTTCGCCTACTTCCCTTTTCCTCTGGTGATGAGGAGCAGAGGGTGGGGATCATCATCTCGCTGCTCAGGGATAACGCTCAGTCTTGGGCCTTTTCGCTGCCGGTGGGGGCACGGCCCCTCCGATCGGTGGATAGATTTTTTGTAGCCCTGGGGCAGATATATGATGACCCGGATCGTATTGCTCTGGCTGAATCTAAACTGCGTCTTTTATGCCAGGGTAAACAGTCCGCAGAGATATATTGTTCTGAATTTCGGAGATGGGCAGCTGATACTGGTTGGAATGATGCTGCACTCCGAAGTCAATTTTGCCATGGTCTTTCGGAAAGATTGAAAGATGCATTTGCTTTTCATGAGAGACCAGCCTCGTTAAAATCTGCCATGTCTCTAGCTGTTCGTATTGACAGGCGTCTAAGGCCTCATGCACACGACCGTTGTTGTGTTCCATGTCCGTTGTTCAGTTTTCTGTGATTTTCTGCGGACCCGTTGACTTTCAATGGGTCCGTTGAAAACTCGGATAATGCACCATTTGTCATCCGTGTCCGTGATCCGTGTTTCCAGTCCGTCAAAAAAATATGACCTGTCCTATTTTTTTCACGGACAACGGTTCGCGGACCCATTCAAGTCAATGGGTCCGTGAAAAAACACAGAGGCACACAAGATTGTCATCCGCGTCCGTTTTTTTCCTATCTTTTGCAAGGCTAACTTGACTTAGATTTTTTTTCACTTTTCTTCATGTCTGGTGATCTTCCGAACATCAAGGAAGACACACGGAAACAAAAACGGATCACGGAACAACGGAACCCCGTTTTGCGGACCGTGAAAAAATACTGTCGTGTGCATAAGGCCCCTGACGAAGCTTAAGGAGCGAAACCTGGGTCGGGCAAAGACTAAGACGCTGGGATTTTTAATGCAAATTTTAAAGTGCATGTTTGTAAGTATGTACTAATAAACATTTTAAAAACAGTCACCGGAGCTTCACTATGGTAGGAGCCACTTGTATCCACAGAAACTTTTAGGAAAAGAAATTGGGAATATTAGCAGACTCATCTGGGGTGTACTGGAACCAAGTCCGTAGTTGAACCCTGTTTGGCCGTGTTTGAACGTGGATCCTCGCCGCAAAAAACCTAACCAGCCGCGGAGGATATCGCATGCACGCTTTTTGTTGGTGGAGTGCCGTGTAAGTACAACCTGTGTACTGCAGGGCAAAACAACCGTACGGATTTACACTATTTTAGTTTTTTCAGTTGCAGGATATCCACAAATAGGACATTTGCAGCCCTCGGTTTTTTTCTAAAAAGAGAAGGAGAAAAGAAAAAAACTGTTTGTATACCGTCTGTTTATGACACGCGCGGTCCAAACCCTATATGAATTATTCCTCTGTTGTTAAGCCACTCACTGATAGACTAAAAAGGGGTAGATTTTTCCTCGTGGTCGGTAGATGCGCTTAAAGCCTTTTCTAGTATTAAGGAGAGTTTTGCTTCCGCTCCCATTTTGGTACAACCTGATGTCTCTCTACCTTTTATTGTTGAGGTGGACGCTTCTGAGGTGGGTGTGGGTGCAGTCTTATCTCAGGGTCCCTCTCCTGCCAAATGGCGACCGTGTGCCTTTTTCTCAAGGAAACTCTCCTCTGCAGAGAGAATTTACGATGTGGGAGATAGGGAGTTGTTGGCCATCAAATTAGCTTTTGAGGAATGGCGCCATTGGTTAGAGGGAGCCAGACACCCTATTACCGTGTTTACCGACCATAAGAATCTGGCCTACTTGGAATCGGCCAATCGTCTGAACCCGAGACAGGCCAGATGGTCTTTGTTCTTTTCTAGGTTTAATTTTGTTGTCTCGTTCCGCCCTGGGGTTAAAAATGTGAAGGCGGATGCCCTGTCACGTTGTTTTCCGGGAGGGGGGAACTTTGAAGACCCGGGTCCCATTTTGGCTGAAGGGGTGGTCGTCTCTGCTCTTTATCCTGATTTGGACGCAGAGGTTCAGGCAGCCCAGGCAGAGTCTCCTGATCTTTGTCCTCCTGGGAGGTTGTTTGTGCCTCTCGCTTTACGACACAAGGTTTTTAAGGAGCACCACGATACTGTCCTTGCTGGGCACTTGGGGAGTAGAGCCACAGTGGATCTCATTGCTCGGAGATTCTGGTGGCCGGCTCTTCGTAAGACGGTTGAGGGTTTTTTGGCTGCCTGCGAGACCTGCGCTCGTGCCAAGGTCCATCATTCACGGCCATCGGGTTCTCTCCTCCCGTTACCCATTCCTTCCCGTCCTTGGACGCATCTGTCCATGGACTTCATTACGGACCTGCCTCGTTCCTCGGGGAAGACTGTGATTCTGGTGGTAGTGGACCGTTTTAGCAAAATGGCGCATTTCATTCCCTTTCCTGGGTTACCCAATGCTAAGATGTTGGCGCAAGCTTATGTTGATCACATTGTTAAATTGCATGGCATTCCTTCAAACATCGTTTCTGATAGGGGCACGCAATTTGTTTCCAGATTCTGGAAGGCCTTTTGTTCTCGCTTGGGGATTCGGTTGTCGTTCTCTAATGCTTTTCACCCGCAGTTGAATGGTCAGACCGAACGCGTCAATCAGAATCTGGAGACATATCTGCGCTGTTTTGTGGCGGAGAATCAGGAGGATTGGTATTCTTTTTTTGTCCCTTGCTGAGTTTGCTTTAAATAACCGTCGCCAGGAGTCCTCTGATAAGTCACAATTTTTTGGTGCATATGGGTTTCATCCGCAGTTTGGGACATTCTCTGGAGAGGGATCTTCTGGTTTACTTGATGAGGAGAGATTTTCCTCGTCTTTGTCAAAATATTCAGGGTAATCTGAAGTGGATGAGTGAGAGATATAAGCGTGTGGCGGATGAGAGACGTGTGCCTGGTCTGGACCTGAATGTGGGTGATCTGGTGTAGTTGTCTACAAAGAATATCAAACTGAAGGTTCCCTCCTGGAAGTTGGGTCCTAGGTTTACTGGGCCTTACAAGATCTTGTCCGTCATCAATCCCGTTACCTTCCGTCTTGATCTTCCTCAGACTTGGAAGATCCATAATGTTTTTCACAGGTCCCTATTAAAACCTTATGTCCAACCTACTGTACCCTCCTATTTGCCTCCTCCTCCGATTGTTGTTGATGGTAATCTTGAATTTCAGGTCTCTAGGATTGTGGATTCTCGCATTATCCGCGGTTTTCTCCAGTACCTCGTTCATTGGGAGGGTTATGGTCCTGAGGAGAGGATGTGGGTCCCAGTGGCGGACATTAAGGCCACTCGTCTCATCAGGGCTTTCCATAGGTCTCATCCTGAGAAGGTGAGCTCTGAGTGTCCGGAGTCCACCCGTAGAGGGAGGGGTACTGTCACCGCCAGTTCTGTGAGAAGGTCTGGCAGATGTCCTTCTCTACCTCTTGCATGATATTCTTTGTTTTGGTTTCACTTTGTCATCTCCTTTCCTTCTCCCAGGTGTCACCTATTTAGACTAATCGTCTCCCTTTATATTCCCTCCCATACTGCCGCACTTTGCGGTTTATACTACTTCCTGGATGAAGTGTTCACTGCTGGAGGCTGCTGCTGCTGTTTACTCAGATAAGTCTTTTCATGTACTGTGTTTCCTTCCTGGCTTGATTCTAGGTGACCCTGACTCCGTCCGTATTAAGTGCAGGGAGCCGTTGGTAGTATCTCCTCACTATTATACGGTTTTCAGGTGTCACACAGTCTTAGGTACGTGGGCAAGCAATCGTCTACCATTGAGACCCTTGCATGGGCATAGCAGTCAGGGAGAGCTCTTAGGGTTTTATAGGGCTCACCTATATGCTCCTTAGTTTGGGATCAAGCCAGTCGGACGTTTATTCATAAGTTCCAGCTATCTGCAACATCATCCGTGACAACCATCCCCACAGTGAAGCATGGTAGTGGCAGCATCATGCTTTGAGGCTGTTTTTCTTCAGCTGGAACTGGGGCCTTAGTTAAGCTAGAAGGGATTTATGAACAGTTCCAAATACCTGTCAATATTGGCACAAAACCTTCAGGCTTCTGCTATAAAGCTGAACGTGAAGAGGAACTTCATCTTTCAGCATGACAACGACCTAAAGCATACATCCAAATCAACAAACGAAAGGCTTCACCAGAAGAAGAGGGCTGTGCACAGGAGATGCCCTCGCAATCTGACAGATTTGGAGTGTTTTTGCAAAGAAGAGTGGGCAAATCTTGCCAAGTCAAAATGTGCCATGCTGATAGACTCATACCCAAAAAGACTGAGTGCTGTAATAAAATCAAAAGGTGCTTCAACAAAGTATTAGTTTAAGGGTATGCACACTTATGCAACCATATTATTTTACCTAAAAGATTTCAGTTTGTTCTTCAATTGATTTGTACACTTTTTATATCCACTGTATAAGCCAAATTTTAAGAAGATGATTTTTCAATGTTAATTACTTTTATTGGGAAAACTAGAAATCACAAACTTAAAATAATATTAAAACTAAACACTAAGATTCATAGGTAGTATGGCAAAAAATGTGTTATATTAATCAACTTTGAACGATGCAATCCCTTCTTTTGTTAACTTGGTGACGACTTTTCTGTGATGCTCGACTACCCTCAACAAGAATTGTTTTTGTTGTTCGTCTCTGACCGATTCATTAAACTTTTTTATCAGGGCAATTCCTCTTTCTGCGGTATCATTGACCACCTTAAGAGCGTTCACATGGCTTCTTACAGAATCACTTCAGAATTCTGTGACGTTGTGGATCCCAAACAATTCAAAGAACGTCTTTGTTTTATTAGTAACTAAATAGCTCAGGTCTTTTCCTTCAAAAACTAGGTTTTTACCCTTTAATCATTTAAGTTCCTTTTTCTTTGCAGTTTTGGTTTCTAAATTTGTAGTCCTATTTTCCTTAACAGCCTGAGTAATACCTTCATCCAAAAAAAGCCAATCCTACGTTTGTTTCTGACAGATACCAAAGGTGTCTCTTAGCAACTGTGAGAGCACTTTTTTGACGTCTGCATCTGGGTAAGTGCTCAGAAGCTGTAGCATATCCAAATCATTCTTTGGAGCCCATCGACTTATAATTGTCTCGTGCAAAAAGCCAACATATATGAGGCTGACAAAATGTGCAACCCGTTTCATTCCTTTCAATTCTCGTTGAGGAATATTAAACTGTTTAGTGAAGAGGACAATTATAAGTGCATATATTGCCTTTGCCATCCACCTTGTTTGATGCAGAGCTCCTGGGATCCTGAAACTGAAGTCATTTTTAGAGCAACCTCCTAGGTACAGGAGTGAGAGTAGTAATAAAAGTGATCAATGTGTGCAACCCCTAAATATTATCCAATCTTCTTGAAATTTGGCATATATATCTTTTACATCACTGAGACTCGGGGCGTAAGTCACATAAAAATCGCATCTTTGGAAAATAAAAATTCCTGTTGATTTGAGTACCTCTGGACAAGGCTAATCGGCCATCAGATCTCTGGTATTTAAAATGCAAATGTTCAGCAAAAATCCAAGTGTCAGCTGCAGCTTTTACTGTGTGACAATACCCTAATGGTAAATAAACACCAATAGTGAACAGCTCAAAAAGTTAGTATGAGTGCTAGGCCTACATACCAAATATCAGCACCACAAGGAGAAAAGGGCATAGCACAGCTAGCAATATATATAAACTTTATTAATGTACCAAAAAGAAAATCAGATGAAATACAATGACAAACAATACAATGGAGGATGAAAGACACAGAGGATGGATACAGGGATCACAATCTGGACAATATACTAGAACAATTAATGGTTAGGTCAAAGAAGTGCTAAATAGTTAATCAATACCCAAACTGGGAATGTAATGCAAAGACCTGATCAAAAGCCGTGAACAAGATACCGTTCATTATATTGTCCATTTACATTGTATCTTGCATTTTGCACTTTATATATATGATATTTCCAAAAAATGCATTAGCCAATAGAAGCCTGGTCACATGACCATTATCAGCAAATACAAGCTCGCAGGCCCTTAGTCTCCACATACACACAGTTTTACACCAGGTTTCGATAACAACCCAGCCATTTTTCTTCACTGCTGTACAGATGTAGCAGGGTTAGCACTTCAGCTCTTAACTCAAATTTCTTAACTCATCGCGTTATCTTGAGACAAAAGCCATTGAAAAACAATTGAAGGTGTTTGCTTAGATTAGATAACACAACTCAGAAATCTCAGACAACAGGAGTGTTAACTGTACTCCATCCGTAGGTCAGCTTTAAAGGCCCTGTGTAGGCAGGGCGCTGTGGATGACACTGTTAAGGGTGCGGAGTGCTGTGGAGGCCACAGTTTAGTGGGCAGGTAGGGTGGCCATTCAGGCCACCCTCCAAAAACTGACTGACTTAAAACCCCACCCCCATGTCCCGCTAAGCCACGCTCCGACCCGGTTTGGCCACGCCCCCTTTTACTTCGCAGCTAACAGGGATTAATTAAATGAAAGTAAAAAATTAACTTCTGTCAGCTGCAGGGGAGGGAGGGTGACTTTCTCCCTGCAGCTCACGTTCAGACAGCACAGTGCTGCTGTCTGAGAGTGAGCTGTTTAAAAGGACATCCCCGTGTCCGTCCAGGCCCTGCGCCGGACGGACAACAGGGAGTCTGAAAGCCAGAGTGTCCGGCCACAAACCGGACCTCTGGCCACTAGGGTGGCCAGACGTCCGGTTTTAGGCCGGACATTCCGGTGTTCTGGCTCCCTGTCCTATGTCCGGCGCAGGGCCTGGACAGACGCAGGGATGTCCACTCTTTCAGTAGCTCACGCTCAGACAGCAGCCTTGTGCTGTCTGAGCGTCAACTGCAGCAACTGACTAAGGCTTCTCTCACCCCCAGTCACTAGAGCCGCAGACATGGCTCCCTGTGGCTGACTGAGGGGGAGAGAAGCACCCCGGCTGCCCCCAGCTCACCTTCCGCTCAGAAACTTCTTCCCTCTCCTCCTCCTAGGGGCAGGCTGCTGTGGAGGTCACAGTTAAGGGGATGGTCTACTACGGAGGTCAGTGTTAAGGGGCAGATTGCTGTAGTGGCCACTGTTAAGGATGCTGGGTCTTGTGGAAATCACTGTTAAGGAGACGGGGTACTGTGGAGGTAACTAATAATGGGGCGGCCTCTGTGGAGGTCACTGTTAAAGGGGAGTGTTCTGTGGATGTTACTGTTAAGGGGGCAGGCCGCTGTGGAGGTCACTGTTAAGGGAGGAGGGGACTGTGGAGGCCACTATTAAAGGGGCAGCGGGGTACTGTGAGGTCACTGTTAAGGGAGCGGGGTACAATGGAGGTCACTGTTAAGGGGGCGGGTTATTGTGGAAATTACTGTAAGGCTACATTCACACAAACGTATTTTGTTTCCGTCTCCGTTCTGTTTTTTGTTTTTTTTGCGGATAGGATGCAGACCCATTCAGTTCAATGGGTCTGCAAAAATATGTGTGCTATCCGCATCCGTATGTCCGTTCCATAACCCCGCAAAAAAATAGAACATGTCCTATAGGCATTGTTACAATGGATCCGCAAAAAAAAAAAAACTGAATGTAGTCTTAACGAGACGGGGTACTGTGGAGGTCACTTTTAAAGGGGAGGGCGCTGTGTATGTTATTGTTAAGGGGGCGGGGTACTGTAGATGTCACTGTTATAGTGGATACTGTCGATATCCTTTAACGACACATAGGGCCGGCGTTGGCACCCGGCACACCCGGGCAAGTGCCAGGACCCACTGTGCCCGCTCACTCCTGCATCTGTGTCCTGGTCTTCATTAAAGTGCCTGTTCTGAATTCTAGGGCAGCTTACCCCAGCAATGCAGGCAATTTTCGCCACGTGCACTGCTGGGGTGGGGGCCCCAGGACTCAGAACAGGGTAGATGGAGTTTCCTACCGGGCTAAAGGACCTTCCTGATGTCATCCGCCCATGTGACCTGTGGGGGAGGAGCCGGAGGATCAGAGAGCTGTATTTCTGTACGGACAAAAGCCTGGCTGGAATGTGGCGAGGCCTAGCTGTGTGTTTGTCCCTGTGTGTGTCTGTCTGTCCCTGTGTGTGTATGCCTCTGTGTGTGTCCAAGGCATTGCTTAGACTCCATACCACAGTCTAGCCAGTGCCTAATGGGTTACAGTTTAGACCACCTTCTGGTACATGTTGATAATTTCCTTTTAAACCCCAGTCCATGTCCCCTCAGTACTGGGAATCAGTGGGAGTCATATTAGAAGGTAACAAAAGGTTGGAGCATAACTAAAGGTGGAATTCCCTTTTAATGTCCCCTAAAGGTGGCCACACACATTAGATAGAAGTTGGTTGATGATCTCACCATCGCACATGTGTCTGTCCCTGTGTGTGTCTCTGTCCCTGTGTGTGTGTGTGTGTGTCTGTCCCTGTGTGTGTGTGTGTGTGTATCTGTCACTGTGTGTGTGTGTGTGTGTGTCTGTCTGTCCCTGTGTGTGTGTGTGTGTGTGTGTCTGTCTGTCCCTGTGTGTGTGTGTGTGTGTGTGTCTGTCCCTGTGTGTGTCTGTCCCTGTGTGTGTCTGTCCCTGTGTGTGTCTGTCCCTGTGTGTGTCTGTCCCTGTGTGTGTCTGTCCCTGTGTGTGTCTGTCCCTGTGTGTGTCTGTCCCTGTGTGTGTGTGTGTCTGTCCCTGTGTGTGTGTGTCTGTGTGTGTGTGTCTGTCCCTGTGTGTGTGTGTGTGTGTCTGTCCCTGTGTGTGTGTGTCTGTCCCTCTGTGTGTGTGTGTCTGTCCCTGTATGTGTGTGTGTGTCTGTCCCTGTATGTGTGTGTGTGTCTGTCCCTGTATGTGTGTGTGTGTCTGTCCGTGTGTGTGTGTCTGTCTCTTTGTGTGTGTGTGTCTGTCCCTTTGTGTGTGTGTGTGTGTCTGTCCCTTTGTGTGTGTGTGTGTGTGTGTCTGTCCCTTTGTGTGTGTGTGTCTGTCCCTTTGTGTGTGTGTGTGTCTGTCCCTTTGTGTGTCTGTCCCTTTGTGTGTCTGTCCCTTTGTGTGTGTCTGTCCCTTTGTGTGTGTCTGTCCCTTTGTGTGTGTCTGTCCCTTTGTGTGTGTGTGTGTGTGTGTGTCTGTCCCTTTGTGTGTGTGTGTCTGTCCCTGTGTGTGTGGTCTGTCCCTGTGTGTGTGTGTGTGTGTCTGTCCCTTTGTGTGTGTGTCTGTCCCTGTGTGGGTGTGTCTGTCCCTGTGTGGGTGTGTCTGTCCCTGTGTAGGTGTGTCTGTCCCTGTGTGTGGGTGTGTCTGTCCCTGTGTGTGTCTGTCCCTGTGTGTGTGTGTGTCTGTCCCTGTGTGTGTGTATGTTTCTCCCTGTGTGTGTGTGTGTGTGTCTCTCCCTGTGTGTCACCATCACCATGCCCACAGTGTTCCTATGCCTTGACGCAGCTGCATCAGGACGTTCTGTGCGGGGCAAGAAGAAGAAGATGGAAGAGGAGGCAGCATGGAGTCCGTAGGAGAGACCCAGGGAGGCACACTAAGGACGTAGGTAACACTACCACATGATCTACACTAGTTTTATCTGTGGTTTTTCCTAGGACTGCAGGTAACACTACCACATTATCAGCACTAGTGTTATCTGTGGTTTTACCTAGGACTGCAGGTAACACTACCACATTATGGTGGAGGTGTGGGTCTTCTCCTATCAAACACCTTCTCCTACAGCCCAACTCCACTGCCACCCTCCATTACGCTCACTTCATTTGAAGTACACTCTGTTCGCATCTACTCTCCCTCCAAGTGGCTGTCATTTACCGCCCCCCAGGCCCAGCCACCATCTTTCTTGACGACATTAACACCTGTCTCACTCGCTGATGCAAAACAGGCCTACTTCTCATCTCTCATATCTTCCCTGTCCCACAGCCCTAAACAACTTTTTAACACTTTTAGCTCCCTTCTCCTTCCCCCAACCTCTCATCTCAGCTGAGGACTTTGCCACATACTTCAATCAAAAGATAGTCAACATCAGAGAAAGCTTCAGTGCACAGTCCCCACAGACCCTCTACACAACTGCTCGGTCCTCTTCTCCCAAAACCCGCTTCTCCACCATTACAGTAGAAAAACTCTCCACTCTACTCCCCAGATCACATCTCACCACCTGTGCACTTGGCCCAATCCCACCTCATCCCTAACTTCACCACAGTGTTTATCCCAGCCCAGCTCATCTCTTTAACCTATCAGCCAAAACCAAAAAACATTACTCTGTCCTCCTCCTCCTTGACCTGTCCTCTGCCTTTGACACTGTCGACCACTCCCTTCTGTTACAAACTCTCTCATCTCTTGGCATCACTGACCTGGCCCTCTCCTGGATCACATCATACCTCACAGAACGGACATTTAGCATCTCCCACTCTCACACACCTCCTCCACCTAGGCTCTGTCCTAGGACCCCTGCTCTTCTCTATCTACACCTTCTGCCTGGGACAGCTCATAGAGTCCCATGGCTTTCAGTATCACTTTTATGCTGACGACACAAATCTACCTCTCTGGTCCAGACATTACCACCTTACTATCCAGAATCCCACAATGCCTATCTTCCATATCCTCCTCCTTCTCCTCTTGCTTTCTAAAACTTAACATGGATAAAACAGAATTCATCATCTTTCCCCCATTTTACTCAACCCCCCCCCCCCCCCCCCCAACAGACCTATCTATCATGATCAATGGCTGCACACTCTCCCCGGTCAACCAAGTCCACTGCCTTGGAGTGAACTTAGATTCCGCCCTCTCCTTCCGACCGCACATCCAAGCCCTTTCCACCACCTGCTGCCTCCAACTCAAAAACATCTCTCGCATTCGCGCTTTCCTCAACTTTGAATCTGCGAAAATGCTTGTACATGCCCTCATCATCTCCCGCCTAGACTACTGCAACATTCTCCTCTGTGGCCTTCCATATAGCACTCTCGCACCCATCCAATCTATCCTCAACTCTGCTGCACGACTAATACACCTCTCACCCTGTTACTTCTCTGCCTCTCCCCTCTGCCAATCCCTTTACTGGCTCCCCATTGCCCAGCTAATTCAGTTCAAACTACTAACAAATGCATACAAGGCTGTCCACAACCTGTCCCCTCCCTACATCTCTGAGCTACTTTCCCGATACATCCCCACAATCACTCTCCGATCTTCACAAGACCTCCTTCTCTCCTCTCCTCTTATCACCTCTTCCCACAATCGCCTCCAAGATTTCTCCCGTGCATCCCCCCACACTCTGGAACTCACTACCCCAACATATCAGACTCTCACCTACAGTGGAATCCTTCAAAAGAAACCTAAAAACCCACCTCTTCAGACAAGCCTACAACCAGTGACCCTTCTGCCTCTATACCGCCATGACCAACTTTACCCTCTCCTACTGTGTCCTTCCCCCATACCATGTACATCATAAGCCCTCACGGGCAGGGCCCTCTCTCCTTCTGTACCAGTCTGTAACTCGTCTTGTTTATGCTTAGTGCAATTGTCTGTATTATGTATGTATACACCTTTTCATATGTACAGCGCTATGGAATGAATGGCGCTTTAATAATAAATAATAATAATAATCAGCACTAGTGTTATTTGTGGTTTTACATAGGACTGCAGGTAACACTACCACATTATTACCACTAGTGTCATCTGTGGTTTTACATAGGACTGCAGGTAACACTACCACATTATTAGCACTAGTGTCATCTGTGGTTTTACATAGGACTGCAGGTAACACTACTAGATTTTCTGTACTCAGGTAGCCATGACTGTGTTATCTGTGCTGTTACATAGGACTGCAGGTGATATCTACTATATTATCTGTACTCAGAGAGTTATCACTGTGTAAGGGGGCCTACTAAGACTTTATCGCCCAAGGGCCCACATAAACCTGGAGACGGCCCCGACGACACACACAAACATTAAATAAAATAGATGAATTTTACCCGGGTCCTTCTGCTAGTCTTATATATACCTCAAATGTATACATGTATAAGAGCTGGTGCCCTTAAAAACAATGTGACAGAGGCCATGTAACATATGGTTATCATCCACATTTGTGTCAAAAGTGTATACTGTACATGACAAAAAGGTTTTCTGAGAGCCCAAAATAACCTAATAATTAATACACACAACCACCTTTATGCAACTTTGCAGAAAACAGTATTTATATTTAAAAAATTGACTAAAATTAATATTTGCGGCTAAATTGCGTACTCTAGCACAGTCCTTATGATAAAACATAGTCTGCTAAAAGCTGTAAGATGTGAGGAGTCCATAAATACCAAACAAGTCTACTCTCAATGCTGCATGTGTTAAAGAAATTCCAAAACTGCAGGAATGCGCCAAACAACGTTTGCATGGAAGTATTGGGAATTATGTAGCATCTAATTTCCCTCCTCCTATCTAGTCCTAATTAACAATAATCCCTGTACTTCATATGATGCATTAACTAAGGCCATTTTCAGATAGGTATAATATGGGTGCTTTTTTTCTCCTGTATTGTGGGCACTATACCTGAAACATCTGCAGTTTATCAGAAAATGATTTAGAGCACCATAACTTTGGTTGTCCCTGTATTACACCCATCTGGAAAAAATCGGCTGTATGTATTATTTGTTGCTGTGGTCCAGATGCTGGTAAACATCTGGGTCATGGAGTAAATAAACAGCTTAATAGCGCACCGAGGGGTGATTAGATAGCCAAGCACTCATCTTCTCCCTCCTTTTCTGGAAATTAAAGACCCCCATATGTGACAGTCATAGAGCAGGTATGTTCTTTGATTGATGAGGTACATGGGGATTGATAACATGCACAGAAGTCCATGTTATCCTCCCCATGGGGTGATGTACAGTTACACAGGGAGAGAGAATCGGTCTCTCCTTTGTGCAGCCTCTCATCATGTCTCCCATTGGCCTCTCTCTTTCCCCAGGCTTGCTAATATTGTAGCCGGCTGAGTGGGGTGGGGGGATGGGGTGTCTGATTTATCTAAACATACACTATTGACAAAAAGTTAGGGATGTTTGGCTTTCGGGTGAAATTTATGGAACACGTAAAAATTCACGCTACAGTGATATTTTATCATGAAAGTAGGGCATTTAAGTAGAAGCATGCAATGGTGATTTCCTCATCTCAAAAAAGTTATTGAAACGAAAGCCAACAACAGTGGTGGGTATACGACCCACAAAAAATGTCTCAATACCTTGTAATGTGCCCTTGAGCATCAATTACAGATTGACAACGACGTCTCATGCTGTTCACAAGTTGACTTATTGTCTGCTGAGGCATGGCATATCAACTCTTCTTTAATGGCGGCCCTCAGGTTTTCAAGGGGATTCAGGTCTGGAGAAAACGCAGGCCTCTACATTTGAGCTTCTCCAGTCTCCAGTAGCCGTTTCCTAATGATGCGACCTCGATGAGCTGGCACATTGTCGTCCATAAAGATGAAATTAGGCCTGTGTTGTTCATCTAGAGGCACAATAACTGGATTGATGATATTATTCAAGTAGTATGGGCTTGTCGCTGCACCATTCACAAAGTGTAGGACAGTTCTCTGTTGACTAGACACACCTTCCCACACTGTAACACCACCACTAAAAGCTCATCTGGTAACAACAGTTGCTGATGCATAGCGCTGTCTTTGACGTCTCCAGCATCGTTGGAAGCCATCATTTCTGCTCATCTGGAATCAGCTTTCATCAGTGAAAAGCACTGAGGCCCACTGGTCCCTTGTCCAGCATAGATGCTCCCTTGCCCATGTAGACAATGACGTCTGAGCCTGGGAGATGATGTAAATGGTTTTGAATGGTCTGACGTGACACATGGCTGCCTCTCACCTCCCTTAAATGTGCCTGGAGTTGTGTGGCATTCATTATCCATTTCCGCAGAGCATTGTTCACAATGAAGCGGTCATCGCTTCTATGCCTTTCTTACACTCTTCCAGTCTCTCTGTGTCTCTGTTGCAACCTGCTGATGACATGCTGTGACACTGTAAGCTCAGTGGCCACTTCCGTCTGAGAACATCCTGCTTTAAGCCTCGCAATGGCGAGGTACTGTTGATCAATTGTTAAGTGTCGTCTTGGTCTCATGATGTCAAAATGTGAACAGCATGATGAGGAGGACTGTTTAAATACCAATTATAAATGAACCAGGAAATGTATTGTCCGATTCATAGATCAAACACCTGTTGTTACTTTTGCAGTTAAGCTCCTTTTTAGAGAACAGCAAGTTGTGCAAAAAGTATGGGCATGTGCATTCAAAAGTTTAGAGAAGGTCACCTTAAGTTCACCTGTAAAGGTTAGAGTGCATTTTAGGTTCATTCTGAAATTTCACCCACAAGCTAAATATCCTTATCGTTTTTTGTGAGTAGTGTATATCGGGGGTGTAGCAGTTACAGATATGAATTTGTTTTAAAGCTGACAGTCTAAGCTATAAAACAAGACCAAGTTTGTAATTCTAGCTGTTCTACATTGGGAAATATAGCCTTTAGAAATCAGGCCGGAGTTAGATCTGCATGTATATGCAGCTCTCACTTGGACCCATTTCTAAGTGCTGTAACTCTCAATGTATCGTAGTTAGTGCTGCAGTTTAAAGCTTAGATACCTGGCTGATATCTCTAGCTGCTACAGAACTGGAAATCCAGCCATCAGTAAAACAGGTGTATGAGATATGTCTTGGCTACTGAAGTGCAACCCTGCAAGGATGTATGAGCTACGTCCTTGGCAGAAAAATGGTTAAGCTAAGGTTGAAAACTGCCCTTATCCCTACAAGTTATAGGGAAGAAGGGGTACAAGGTAAAGTTTGCCCCTCCATCCTCGTCCAAGCTCTGTATTTTTTATCCCAGTTTGTACATGTAACCTAACATCCAGGGGCGTAGCTAAAGGCTCATGGGCCCTGGTGCAGGAGTTCAGCTTGGGCCCCCCCTTCTCTCAGTGCTTTGTGGCCAGGGGCAGGGAAGCACATAGCCTTCCTGCTGCCTAAGGCAAAAATTGAAACAGCACCCACCGTCCCATGCCAAATTCTTGACCCAACCTCTTTCCTAAAACCAGAGTTGTAACTTGACCCGCATGCAGTTTCTATAATACCTGTGTCTTCTCATGTACACAAGGGTCTTTGGGTCCCCTCAGGCTCCTGGGTCCGGTAGCGACTGCTACCTCTGCACCCCTATAGCTACTCCCCTGCTAACATCATTTTTCATGGATGCACTACAACAGTGGTGCCCAACCATTTTCCGTGGGCCGCACTAGACATGGTATAAATTTTGCGGGCCAGAACCAGGTAGCTTTGCCAGAAAGAAATGGAAACACTGTGAGGGGGGCACGTGTGAGCATTACTACTGTAAAGGGGCAAATATTTGCAAAGAAAAGGGGGTTAGTCAGCACCTCCCAGTGCAAGGATCAAATATCTGGAATTTTTTTCTGTTAAGGGGGTGCATCTGGGCATTTTTACCATGAAGGCGGCACATGTGAGCATTACTACTGTGAAGGGTGCACATGTGAGCATTATTACTGTGAAGGGGGCACATGTGACCATTACTACTGTGAAAAGGGGACATGTGAGCATTACTACTGAGAAGAGGACACATCTGGACATTTTTACCATGAAGGGGGCACATGTGAGCATTACTACTGTGAAGGGGGCATATGTGAGCATTACTACTGTGAAGGAGGCACTTGTAAGCATTACTACTGTGAAGGAGGCACATGTGAGCATTACTACTGTGAAGGGGGCATATGTGAGCATTACTACTGTGAAGGAGGCACTTGTGAGCATTACTACTGTGAAGGGGGCACATGTGAGCATTACTACTGTGAAGGGGGCACATGTGAGCATTACTACTGTGAAGGGGGCACATGTGAGCATTACTACTGTGAAGGAGTTACATGTGAGCATTACTACTGTGAAGGGGGCACATGTGAGCATTACTACTGTGAAGGGGGCATATGTGAGCATTACTACTGTGAAGGAGTTACATGTGAGCATTACTACTGTGAAGGAAGCACATGTGAGCATTACTACTGTAAAGGGGGCACATGTGACCTCCATAGAACTCCTGCTCCCTTCTGACTCGTCCTCACCTTCTCCGGCGTGCTCTGATGCCTGGCTGAGAGTCCAGATGAGGTCTGTACCAACCGGTGTGGGGAGATGGGGTCTCCAGTCACTGCTGAAAATAATTGTACCGCAGCGGACTAGGCGTGTCCCTTCTTCTTCAACGGAGTGCAAGCTCTGCCTCTGGTCACTGCGCAGGCCGAATGACTGTGAAGGGGGACATGTAAGCATTACTACTGGGAAGGGGGCACATGTGAGCTTTATTTCTGTGAAGGGGGCACATGTGAGCTTTATTTCTGTGAAGGGGGCACAAGTGAGCATACTGTGAAGGGGGCACTTCTGAGCATTATTACTGTGAAGGGGGCACATGTGAGCATTATTACTGTGAAGGGGGCACATGTGAGCATTATTACTGTGAAGGGGGCACATGTGAGCATTATTACTGTGAAGGGGGCACTCTCTCTACTGCCAGCCACAGCGCAGACAACAATTCCAACCAAGACCAATGAACACCACTCATGTCCTGGCCTTCCCAAACAACAAGGAGGGGTTCCCTTCTTACCTCTCAAAGCCATGTACTGCCGGACCCCTGCCACATGGACTCCACTGGCCCTTCAGGATATCCCAACTGTCCTCAGTAAGGTACCAGCCACACTCACAGGGACAGCCCTCCTGAAACCACACTGCCCACACATGTGCCCGCCATTAAGAGTCAGCCCTTCCTCCTTCCGGTACAGTCCGGTCACAAGGACCAGCACAGTGCACGCACCCAGACACAGCACTCGCACAAAATGGAGAATTGTGAGCCCTCTGCACAGTAGGAGCCCAGCACTACTAGCAACTACCCACGGGAACCACAGCGGTGAGAGACGCGCAGAGTCCACACGCACAATGCACCCCGCAGAGTCGACACACACCACGCCCTACAGTCACTGAAATTATTTACTACTCACATTTGTTCCCTGATTTGCCTCCAGGCTTTCTGTACTGCGCCACCGCAGCCGCCCAGGCGTGTACCTTCTTTTGCTTCTTCCACTGGGCGCCAGCTCCGCCTCCCATCACTGTGCGAGCCGGATCACACAGCTTCGCGGGCCGGATGTGGGCACCACTGCACTACAACATAAAAATATTTAGGGGATTCTGTTCATTTTTTCCCTGGAAGCCACAGTTTTTTCATAACTCTTGAGAAAGGTTTAGCACACAATAGATCTAATGGGATCCGTGATAGTTTCTGGATGGAAAGTCTATCAGTCTGTAAATCCCAAGCACCCATCACTAAATTGTGAGCCTCAGATCCCATATGCACCGTTGATGGGATTTTAAGATTCATCAGGCAATAACTTATCTCTCCTCCTAGTTCTCTACAAAGAGTGACCAGACAGTGATCTCTTCCTCTGAAATGAGTAAGAACAGTGACTAGCATGAAGTGCTCCTGTCCTGCCAACTCCAGTTGTTTCAGAGAAATTGCTGCTGGCCTGAATTACAGCAAGGATCCGAAAATACTCCCAACAGATGGGCTCCGTCAGTGCAGAACAGTAATGCGCTCTTGTAATTGGCCATGTCATCTTTTAGATCCCTATAAAGGAGCAGGGAACGACAGCTCCCTGTTCGCTTTTCTCCACACCCTTTCTTTTTCGTTCTTTGTCCAAAAGTAGCCCCAGCAACATCTGCGACTATGGTATTCTGCTGTTTGGGGTCTAAGCTGTTGGATTGTTTCCAGTCTCTCATTTTTAATACTTTTCTCCATCTGAAATGAGAGAGATGCAGATGTATAATGTGCCTTGAGTTATGTTCCTTCTCAATAGCTTGTGGGTGATAAGGCTGCGTTGTACCCGGCTGCCAGCTCTGCTCCCTCTCATTGCTTGCATATGTGTGGCGCTTATGTTAGAGCTGTTTAACCTCATAAGAACTTGCTCGGAAGGAAAAAAAAAAGGGTGGAAGATATTTTCAGGACTAGAGATTGCACAGGATTTTGGGGGTACTATCTCTCCTTGGAGAGAGAGCGCCTTAATAAGCGTGAAGACAGATCATCTTCAATCTCTGTGCGTTATTTGCTGCTCCGATGAGTGCAGTGAATGCATTTTACATATGACATGCTCCACCTAGTGGTAGTAGCATCGAAGGCAACACTACGAACATGATAATCGGGAAGGAAACCTGGCCCAAGTCCTTATTACTTGTATTCTGTTCATAGACTGTTATTTGTTGCACTTGTAAATACTTCAGGGGTTTCCATTTGCGGTGATTGTACAGATCTGATTGAGGGGGGGGGGGGGGACATCTGGATGCACCTGCTCTCTTTGTAATCTATTTCGGTGATTGTACAGATCTGATTGAGTGGGGGGTACCTCTGGATGCACCTGCTTCCCTTGCAATGTTCTTGTATCATCCTTCTTCCACGTAATACATGCAGTAATGTTTTTATTTTACCAGATCATATAATTTATGTTGAGTATGGAATTCGTTCCTAGTATTATTAATAACTTTGACTCTTTTATCTTTTTTTTTGGGCTTGGAATGCTTTTCTCATGAAAATCCTTCTTGTCTCCATTTCCACTTGGATTTCCATCCTACAAGCATTATGTCTGAGGAGACTTGGCATTGCATGCCGTTCAGACCCCCTTCACTCCCTTATAAATCTTGAGAGAACATGTTCAGATACATATGAAATAAAATACCTTTGTAGCAAGTCCAGATGACAAAGTGCGCTTCTATCTTTTAATTATTTTTATTATTTCTAGGATTTTATAACGTGTGTGTATGTATGTGTATATATATATATATATATATATATATATATATATATTGTGGGGGTTTTCTCTGGTAGACAGGTTAGCGGACGCAGTATAGAGGCAAGGGACCAGGTTGTAAATCAAACTTCAGTGTTTTATTCACACTCAGCAGAAACAACAGTCTTGGTGCTTGTTCATACACAGCAAAAACAAAACAGTGTTCACCTGGAATCCTAGGTGTCGGTTCACACCCGGCTGATGCTCAGCCACAGAAAAGTTCACTGGCAGGCTTCCAGGCAGCCTGCACGCCTGTTTGCAGCCTTTAGCCCAGAGGCTCCACAGCTTCACTGTCAGATAGAGACTGCTGGCTGGGTTTTTATATCCCAACCAAAACCCGGCCTGGAGTGTGGGGAGCAGCAACCCACCCTGCACTTTGGCTGCTCCCATTAAGAGCTGTCCCGGATCGGCTCTACAGCCATACTAACTTACAAATAGTGTCAGTCAGTACTAACTGCCTCTGACACTTAAAATTACCGCCTCTTACCTTACCGAGGCCAGGAATCTCGGTGACACATACCTTCCGTCAATGACGGACCCGTGCGACTTATATATATATTTATTTATTAATTTTTTATTTTTTTTTCTTTGCTTTTCATATTGTTTTTGGATTCAGGGGATACTATGTTGTTTTTTTTGTGTAAGGGCTCTTTCACACCTGCGTTCTTTTCTTCCGGCATCGAGTTCCGTCGTCGGGGCTCTATGCCGGAAGAATCCTGATCAGTTTTATCCTAATGCATTCTGAATGGAGTGAAATTCGTTCAGGATGCATCAGGATGTCTTCAGTTCCGGAACGGAACGTTTTTTGGCCGGAGAAAATACTGCAGCATGCTGCGCTTTTTGCTCCGGCCAAAAATCCTGAAGACTTGCCGCAAGGCCGGATCCGGAATTAATGCCCATTGAAAGGCATTGATCCGGATCCGGCCTTAAGCTAAACGTCGTTTCGGGGCATTGACGGATCCGACGTTTAGCTTTTTCTGAATGGTTACCATGGCTGCCGGGATGCTAAAGTCCTGGCAGCCATGGTAAAGTGTAGCGGGGAGCGGGGGAGCAGCATACTTACAGTCCGTGCGGCTCCCCGGGCGCTCCAGAGTGACGTCAGGGCGCCCCAAGCGCATGGATCACGTGATCGCATGGCACGTCATCCATGCGCATGGGGCGCTCTGACGTCATTCTGGGGCGCCCCGGGGAGCCGCACGGACTGTAAGTATACCGCTCCCCACTACTACTATGGCAGCCAGGACTTTAATAGCGTCCTGGGTGCCATAGTAACACTGAAAGCATTTTGAAGACGGATCCGTCTTCAAATGCTTTCAGTACACTTGCGTTTTTCTGGATCCGGGGTGTAATTCCGGCAAATGGAGTGCACGCCGGATCCGGACAACGCAAGTGTGAAAGAGGCCTTAGAATGCTTAAATATTACATAACACACATCCTCTGTCCATGTGCCCCTGCTGAGGATTGGATTGATTGCATGGCGGCCCATTCCTTTTATTGCATGTCATGTTATGCTACATTTCACCTGCAGCATCCACTGCAAGAAAAAATTTTGGCTCTCCCCAGTGTTAGCTGCTGAACTTGCAGCCAGCATCAGTTCGGGTGAATGGGGCTGAGCTGTACATGGCTTCTTCTCGTTATCCAGATGTGGATTCCTTGGTATAAGGCTAAAATGTATCAGTTTGATCAGAATTCACATTAAGTGAGCATTTATGAGCAGAGAGAGAGGCTACAAACAGCTCATCTGATGTAATTAGCACTGAATGGGACAGAGCAGCCTGCAATGTATTTGAAAACATGCAGGTTGCAAAATGAAATGATTGAAATGTGCAATAAAAAACCCATTAAAAAATGTTTTTATA
Organism: Bufo bufo; assembly: GCF_905171765.1. NCBI lineage: Eukaryota > Metazoa > Chordata > Amphibia > Anura > Bufonidae > Bufo > Bufo bufo. The sequence continues at coordinate 78,369,564 of NC_053393.1, read as the reverse complement.
ACAAGAATGGTTCACAAAGGTGTCTTCAAAGGGGTTATCCCATGATTAATATAAAAACAAAAATCAGACATCTTATAGTACATAGCAATCTCTTTGTAACAAAGCTAAAACCAGCCCTGTACCTCACATGGGTCCAGAGATCTCCCCATTCATTGCTCTACTATATATATATATATATATATATATAAAAATATTTTTCAGTATAAATAACATAATATCTTTATTCTCTGGGTCATTACGATTATAGTGATACCAAATACATATAGTTTTTTTTTCCGTTTTACTACTTTTTTGCAATAAAACCAATTTTTTTAAAAAGAAAAAAATGTTTTTGCATTGCCGCTTCCCAAGACCCATAACTTTTTATTTTTCTTTCTATGGAGTTGTGTGAGGACTTGATTTTTGCGGGACAACTTGTATTTTTCATTGGTTTAATTTAAAAAAAATATTTTTTTACGGCGTTCACCGTAGGGGATAATTTACATGATATTTATATAGTCCAGGTCGTTATGGACGCGGCAATACCAAACATATGGGGGAGATTTTCTTTTTTGCAATTTTTTTTTATTGAATAAATGTGTTTTTTTAAACTTTTTTTTTTACCACTTAGTAGTCCCACAAGGGGAATATAACAGACAACATTCTGATTGATTTTAAAATGCAATGCATTATCTATTCTGACATTAACCAGCAGGCTACGCCAGAGAGACGCAGCCTGCTAGAAACTACTCAGGGCTGGTCTGGGGCCTACACGAGACCCCATCCTGCGTTTGCACACATCGGCACTCCGCGATCGCATTTGCGGGGTGCCGATGGGAGACAGAGGGAGTCCGCTCCCTCTGTCAGCACTTTACATGCGGCGGGCGCCATTGCCCTCGGCATGTAAAGTGTTAAACAGCCCGGATCGGCACTCCTGCTGGTCTGGGCTTTTAGAGCAGGGCCACGGCTCTCATGTGAGAGCCGGGCCCCCGCTTTCCACTGCATGGGGGACCCGTGCAGTGCTTAGACTGGGCCGCCTTAAAAAAGCGCCTCCAAGCCTAAGGCCCCTTAGTGACCGCCGTAAAAAGACGTATGGGTGGTCACTAAGGGGTTAAGCTGACAGCTCAAGGGGAGTGTCTTTTCTCCTGCAGCTAAGGGGGCGTATCTCAGCTCTACCTATCACAGCTCAGGAGGCAGTTGAAGGTTGAAACTGAGCATGTGCGGCCATCTCAGTGAGCAGGACAAGGCAATAAGAAAAAAAACATAACAGGTGGCGCTATACAGATACAAAATTTTTAATGACATGCAATTACAAAAGTATTTAGATCCAGGTGCTGGTTTAAAAAATTTAGAATATTTTTCATGGGACAATCCTGAAAAATATTCTACAATATAATGAAACCTACTAGGGGAGAATGGAGGTAAACACAGTCTTATGTGTTAGGGTAACCAATGGTTATTACATTTCTTAATGCACCTTCTTCCTTTTCAGTATCAGAAGACATCAAGAACGGCGAGCAATACTGAGCCCAATTCTAACAGACTTCACAGTGCGAGTTACTGCTGCGCCAGCAATCATCTTCAGTAAAGTGTCCCATGACAATCTGCATACTGAGGTGAGAGCACAAATCTGTTGAATAAACTACATGATTAGATACATTTAGAATTTTTAAGAAATCCCACTGCACCTCCAGTGGAAGTTCACTTGATACCAAATTTCCGCCAATTTTCCAGAACCCTAGCAATTTGTGTTCTCTTCTGTAGTTAATTACTGAACGTGTAGTGGGTGCTTGAATCCAACATACAACAGATGTGGTTGGAAAATACACAGTGAGTGACTGTAACCCTGCCTGGGGTAAATGTATAGCTATCCTAAAAGGGGGAAAAAAAATAGCATAAGGGCAGATTAGACTGTAACTCAGTTACTAGGCATCACCTTATATGATGTGTCCACTTTCCATTACATTTTTTTCTCCAATTAGTCTAAAATTAAAGCAACTTTGCTGGAGTTATATTTGTGTCTATGGCTGCTATGAAGATCTATATATCTCCATAGTAACAGACTACAAACAAACCCTGTGTAGTCTGCTCAGTCAGTCATACTCTGTTTGTCCTTTACTTCTTCTTAACATACATTTGGTAGATTTGCAAGAAGTACGGTGCAGATGGGAGTATGATTGCAGTATTAATCTAAAATCAAACACAATGCAATAGCAGTCTCAGGGTTGCCAACCAGAATTTTTCTTTTTTCTGGACAACTTATCCCAAAATCATAGACAGCCAACAATTTTACGGATAAATTGGAAAACCATAATTCATGTCTATAGGTCAATATATTGATAAGAACTCATTACCAGCATTTATTGTGAGCTGGAGATGATAAATACCACCAAAATAATCTAGGCAAGTACCACCAGCCTTTAAAAAAATGAAGGACACTTCTATTTTTTTTCACAGACACTGGAAAAAGTCGCCTATTTTTACGGACTGTCTAGAAATTTCTGGATGGTTAGCAACCCTGAGCAGTCTGCACAGACTATATGAACCTATGCTATGTTCACTGTATAAATACAGTACTTGACAAATATGTTTTGTTCTAAATCATTTGTGCCCATCCACCATGGCAAGGTGACCTCTTTTGGACAGGAGCCTTACTCTTTTTGATAACTTTTCTTAGACCAATTGGACTCAAATTAACTCAAGGAAAGCAGGTTCCACATACATATATACTGAACCTACCCCATTTTATACCTTCTCTGGTGTCATCAAGCTTCCAGTGAATTCAGGGAGAGCAGGCGTCCGCTATATATACTGCACTAATAAAAAGCAGTATAAATGTACCAGTTACTCGCCAATCTGAATATCAACTGTAGACACAAAACATTTTTTTCAATGACGACCATTTGCAAAGTCGCTTCATTTTTCATCTTAGATGCAGTGGGGAAAATGAATAAAAAATGGTTGTAAAGGTGTAAATGTCCTTTAAAGTTGCATATTAAGCAAATTTTCGGATCGGGTGATAAAATTTATACATACCCTTAGTAAGGGAGTCTCCCAACTGCCCACCAGATGTCAGGGATAATACAGATTAGCCATAGTGAATTACAACATGGTTAATTGTTTCTTTTGCCAGGAGATAAGCCACTGATTTAAGGCCCCTTTACACTTGCCGAGTATCGGAATGTAGAAGCATAGGAACGCTTGTTAGTGATTATCTGCCAGGGGAAAGGTGCCGCCGATGTGTGTGCAGGCACCTAAATCATTGTTTGCCGGTGTAACATTATACTTCCCTACTTCGTGAGATTTCCCAACCCTCGCCACTTCCGGTCGCACCGGACATGACGTGGAAGGTGTGCAGCGCCGCGCAGGCGCACAACGATGGTTAGGGAAATTTTACAGCAGAGTGTGCATGCGCCGGGAGCCTGCAGCGCCGCTCAGGCTCAGAACGACGGGTTAGGGAAATTTCACAGCAGAATGCGCATGCGCCGGGAGCCTAGGGTAGGGAAAAATGATGGGCCAATGCGCAGGAGCGGTGATCGGATGGATGTTCTCAGCTAGACACCGGCCGACACTGCGCACGCGCTGGGAGCCTCTATTCCCTAGCCGCTGGTGAGGCTTCCGGCACATGCACAGTGTCTGCCGGTGTCCAGCTGAGAACATCCATCCGATCACCGCGCCTGCGCACTGGCCCATCATTTTTCCCTACCCTAACCTCCGGCGAGGCTCCCGGCGCATGCACACTCTGCTGTCAAATTTGCCTAACCCGTCGTTCTGCGCGGCGCTGCACACCTCCTCACGTCATGTCCGGTGCGACCGGAAGTGACCAGGGTAGGGAAATCTCACGAAGTAGGGAAGTATAACTTAAAGAGGACCTTTCACCGATTCTTACCCTATGAACTAACTATACAGATAGGTAGAGCGGCACCCGGGGATCTCTCTGCACTTACTATTATCCCCGGGCGCCGCTCCGTTCTCCTGCTATGCCCTCCGGTATCTCCGTTCCCTAAGTTATGGTAGGCGGAGTCTGCCCTAGCGCTGGCCAATCGCATTGCAGAGCTCACAGCCTGGGAGAAAATAACCTCCCAGGCTGTGAGCTCTGCGCTGCGATTGGCCAGCGCTAGGGCAGACTCCGCCTACCATAACTTAGGGACTGGTATCTCCGCCTACTATAACTTAGTGAGCGGAGATACCGGAGGGCATAGCGGCAGAACGGAGCGGCGCCCGGGGATAATAGTAAGTGCAGTGAGATCCCCGGGTGCCGCTCTACCTATCTGTATAGTTAGTTCATAGGGTAAGAATCGGTGAAAGGTCCTCTTTAACACCGGCAGCAGACCGTCCTGTCTAAACACGCTCTGCTGCCAGCAAATAATGATTCTATATGGAGACGAGCAATGGCATTAGCGATCGCTACTACCCATACTATGGAGGAGATCTCCGCATGTAATAGGAGCAGTCTCCTTTACTGATAAGCAAGTGCTTGTCGGGAAGGAAAACTTACCGACAGTTGATAAGTCTACTAGTGTAAAAGGACCTTTAAGGGTTTTTCCGAGAACTTAATACTGAAGACCTATGATCAGGATAGGTCATTAGTATCTGAATGGTGAGGGTCCGACACCCGGGACCCCTGTCGTTCAGCTGTTTGAGAAAGCAGCGGCACTCGCAGTATCATTGTGGCCTTTTCTCTGCTTTTCCTAGGCGAAGTGAAGACATCGGTCACATGGCCTAGAAGTGAATGGGCCTGAGCGCAATAAAAAGCACAGCCGCTATACAATTTACAGCGCTGTGCTTGGTGACCTGTGAGAAGACTGCGGTGCTCACAGTAGCGCCAGTGCCTTCTCAAGCAGCTGATTGGCGGGGGTTCCCAGGTGTTGGACCCCCACCGATCACATACTCATGACCTATCCAGAGTCTTGGAAAACCCTTTTAAGCCTCCTCATTAATAATAGTTTTTTAAACGTTTGTCCAACCATTCATCTATACGGGCAAACCGATGCAATTACATGGAAAGAATAGCAGACTGCAACAGTTTTAGGGACTGTGGGCTATAGTCCCCAGTTCCTTACATGAAGCATTCTTTGCCCTGCCATCGTCTGTGCTGCATCGGTATACGTGTTATGTTAACCTTGCAGCTCCACACAGTGTTTGTAGAGGTTCTCCTGCGTATGCGTGATTGCTGCATTTTTGACATGTCTGACTTGGTCAGCAGCGGAACGTATGTATTGGTTACAAATGAAAATAATCTGTGTTAGGAGACTTTGGCACCCGCGTGTAGGTATTTCAGGTGCATTTGATTTAAGATATGTTAGACACGGATATTTCTGAGCTTTCTTTGGTCCCCTGAGCTCAAGTAAACACAAATGACATGAGATCTACCTTTTCACCTCAGGATATTTTAGTGTGTGGCCATTCCTTGGAAGTGAACATGACCACAAGCTTGGACTTCTTCCTAAGTGTGGCTCAAGTACAACTCCTGCAACAGCTGCTCAAAGCGAACATGGTCGGATTTGAACAAACAAACATGGACGCCGAGGTAAGATGTGGCAGAGTTAACCCTTGGTTTTCCAGCCAGTTCAAACTGCAAAAGTGCTCTTAAAGGGGTCATCCGATGGTTGACGTAAACAGAGAAATAAGACATCATATAGTACAGTACAAGACCATCTCTTTATAACAAAGCTAGAACCAGCCCTGTACTTCACAAGGGTCCAGAGATCTCCCCATTGTTTGCTACAATTGCTCTGCCTGATTTATTCCAAGCTTACAGCTCAGGGGACGTGTCCTTTCGGCTGAAGCTCTCTCCCTGTCACACATCGGGGACGTGTCCTTTCTGCTGCAGAAACATTGAGTTTTCAATTACATCCAATTACCAAAATATTCTGATCCAAGTTTAAAAAAAAAGTAGAATACCCATACAGACCACATAGTAAGGGGAATCTGTCATACTGACAAGTTATACACATTTTAGACGCATTCTATTGGCTAGTTTGTTTGGCTGACAGATAGTTCTCACACAATGTTATTTTGTTGCACAGAAGTTTACGTATTTTGTTGCACAGAAAGTCATTTTGCTTCACAAAATGCAATGTGTATAAATGGCGCCTCATATATTTTTGCTGTTAAAATTTAATGACAGGCGCCATAATAAGTCCTATAATGTACTTGTCACAGTGGCACAACTTTAGATCTAGTTGGAAGCCAAGATTTGAGGTGAATCGAGCCATCCAAGAACCAATAGTAATAGCAGTAGGTGTTTGGAAGGTCAGACCTTATATGCAGGTGCTTTACAAAAAGCCAATGTGATGAATTTGGGAAAGTTCCACTGAACACGTGTATATCTGGGTTTTACTACGGTAATATTTATTCCGTTGCAGAGATCTGCTGTGAAATATTATTATGACTCTGCTCTCTGCGTCCTCAGAGACATGTATGGCTTTTTTCCCTATCCTTGTGGTTTTACAGACAGACTGTTCTAGGCTTTGTATGTCCCCTGTCTGTATGTGAATCTCCAAAATTTAATCTCTGTGTCCTATATAAAGCCCCATTGTTATGGAGCATTACTCCGGCTTCCTTTGTTTTTTTTTCCCCAGTTTCATAGCACCAACTAGAGTAATCACATGTGAAGCATAAACTATCATTTGTCATCCAGAAGAATGAGCCTTCAAAGGGCATCTGTCAGCAGATTTGTACCTATTACACTGGCTGACCTGTTACATGTGCACTTGGCAGCTGAAGACATCTGTGTTGGTCCCATGTTCATATGTGTCTGCATTGCTGAGAAAAAGGATGTTTTACTATATGCAAATGAGCTTCTCAGAGCAACGGGGGCGTTACCGTTACACCTAGAGGCTCTGCTCTCTCTGAAACTGCTGCGCCCTCTCCACTCTGATTGACTTTAGGAGAAGTCAGGGCCAGGTGTGATCACGTTTACACTGCCTGGTCCTGTCAATCAAAGTGCAAAGGGCGCAGCAGTTACAGAGAGTGCAGAGCCTCTAGGTGTAACGGCAACGCCCCCGTTGCTCCCAGAGGCTCATTTGCATATATTAAAACATAATTGTTCTCAGCAATGCGGTCATATATGAACATGGGACCAACACAGACGCCTTCAGCTGCCAAGTGCACATGTAACAGGTCAGCCAGTGTCATAGGTACAAATCTGCTGACAGATGCCCTTTATATAGCATCCTCTGGTGGGCCCAGGCTCTGACAATAATGGACCCCTGGTAAAACAGGACCCCTGTAGGCCCCTTTCACACGATCGAGTATTCCGCGCGGGTACTATGCGTGAAGCGAACACATTGCGCCTGCACAGAATCCGGACCCATTCATTTAAATGGGGCTGTGTACATGTGCTTTGGTTTTCACGCATCTCTTGTGCGTTGTGTGAAAATCACAGCATGTTCTATATTCTGCTATTTTCACGCAAAGCTGGCCCCATAGAATTGAATGGAGCTGCGTGAAAATCGCATCGGCAAGCAAGTGCGGTTGCGATGCATTTTTCACGAATGGTTGCTATGAGATGTTGTTTGTATACATTCCGTTTTTTACCACGCGCGTGCAAAACGCATTAAATCGCCTTGCACCCGCACGATAAAAACTGAACGCGATCGCAGGCAAAACTGTATGACTTTGCCTGCGAAATCACACATTTTTCACTGAACGCGTTCGCAACTCATCCAGACCTAATCCAGACACGCTAGGGGCCTTAAGGTCCTATATGAACAAAGGGTGGGCCCAAGGGACTTCAGTCCAACACTGTAAGTACTACTAAGTTCATAATAGGGTAAATAATCTTGTACCTACAAGAGACTTGTCACTCCCAGCACTTGAGACGTGATTATTCGGGGGTGCTTGCATATAAGGTAAATGATGGTTCAGATCTATAAACAAAAACATAATAAAAGCAACAAAAAGTCATAAGTGCAGTGTATATAAGATCCAAGAACAGGACCTTCACAAGCAAGATCTCCCAGCTGTCCTCAGTAATTGTTACTTCACCAAAGATAAAGTTTAGTATATTTGAACAGAGGGGGGCGTTCTGTGTCCGGAGAGGCATATGTTACTGTTTGACCCTACTGCTTAGCCACTGAATGGGAGAAGCATTCGCTATTGAAGTACGTACAATCCCACTTATGTTAGTGTTTAATATGCAGCAGGATTAAATGAATAATGCAGTGTTGCCGGCGGGTGTCTTATGTGTGGCAGGAATTCAGCACTAGTGGCACTATCTTGGACACTAACATCACATGATGGTGGTTCCATGACTTTATAATAAGTTACCTGTCATTGCAATTTAACCCTGTGATGATAATAAAATCATAAATCATAAGATAACTAACAGGAAAAGTCCTATTGTGTGGGCCTCTCTAAGCATTTCATTATAAAGTAGTTCTTCCAGTCTCTTTCTACTCTGTGCCGCACACTGATACCGTTGTTGTAGGTACTTCTCTGTTTGTCAGAGAAGGAAGGTCCTGTTGCACTTGCCTCAGTAGCTCCTCTGACAAGCAGAGAAGTCCGTGCATGGTCAGAGGCACTACACCAGAGATCCCTCCGCATCTAGGACGGGACTTGGCACAGCACAAAGCACTACAGCGAAAGTAAAAGGACAGAAAGTGGTGCTGTATTCAGCTTTTCAGTTGACGTTCATAAAAGAGACATTTTTATGAATTAATGTATTTTGGAAATTTAGATATTTGGTATTTTTTTGTGTGACCGCTCCTTTAAAGGGGTTCTGCACTTTGTTTAAACTGATGATCTATCCTCTGGATAGATCATCAGCATCTGATCAGCTGTTTGAGAAGGCAGCGGCGCTCCAGTAGCGCTGCGGCTTCTCACTGTTTACCGCAGGTCCAGTGACGTCACGATTGGTATCACTGGCCTGGACGGGGCTAAGCTCTGTTCACTTGAATGGAGCTTAGCCCCGCCCAGGCCAGTTGATACTAGTCGTGACGTCACTGGGCCGGCGGTAAAGGATAGATCATCAGTTAAAGTGCAGAACCCCTTTAATATCGATAGTGATATGGAATATGACATCTCAAGTACTCTCGCAAGTGGAGATTTAAATTAATTATTATTATACCTACAGCTATGGGCAGCAGGGTGGCTCAGTGGTTAGCACTGGTGCCTTGCAGTGTTGGGGTCCTAGGTTGGAATCTGACCAAGGACAACATCTGCATGGAGTTTGTAGTTCCTCCCTATGTTTGCGTGGGTTTCCTCCGGGTTCTCCGGTTTCCTCCAACACTCCAAAGACATCCTGATAGGGAACTTAGATTGTGAGCTCCACTGGGGACAGCTGGATGCTAATGTCTGTACAGCGCTGCGGAATATAGTAGCGCTATATAAGTGCGTAAAAATAACTATTATGCCTACATTATCCTGTTCTCATACTATTAACCTATTCCTAGACAGCAGTGATCTATACTGTGCCGTCCTCTGCCGTGCGCTCTGTTCTCAAGCTTCTCCTCGAACGCTGTGCAGGGCTCTGCTTCATTTAGGAGATGCACGGAACAATAGTGCATTGAGGTGTTTGCCCCCGGGGGGGATCGCTTGTGTTTTTGTCATCATTTCTATCCCGTTCCTCCAGAAGCCAATGTGAATAATCTCAGTAGTTAACCTAGAGGGACAGATCTTAATAGACGTATGTGTGGTTATTTTATTGCAAACAAATGTGAAGACCGTATAAGGGATGAGCGCCATGAAAACAAGCGCTTGCTTTGAGACGCTCTGTTTGTTATGCTAGCAGAAGTCTTTACCAAATACAGTATATGGAGGCCCAGATGCCATCTGGGACGTCTCCTTGATGCTTTCTGCTCCTAATTGCCCCCACATTTACAGTGCACCAAAGGTCACATCTCTCAGTGAGTTGAAGCGAGGGCGTTCAATAATATATATATACGCTTATTTCTTGATGTAATAATTCCATGGGGTTGGAACCAGGAGCACAGAGGGCTCGTAGCATGCCCTGCACACACTAACCATCACATTACTCTTTACTGGCCTCATTCGGAATCTGGCAAGTGCATAAAGCAATACACGTAAGATATTAGAGGTTGGTATTTATGGAGCACTATGACTAATGCTGTGGTTTTTTGGGACCCCACCCATTACCCCTGATGTCCTACAGATGGGTAGTCATTCATTATTATTTTTCTGTAACCTAAAGATGAGAAGTTCCAGAAAAATTCCATCATAAATGTACTCCCAGCTTGGACTGGAGGTTAGGCTTGCCATGCTTAGTTCAAGGCTGTTTACGGGACGTCTTGGTTTAGACTGCAGGACTGATGAGCTGGGGCTAAAGCACCAACCTTGGTCATTACATATTTTGTAAAGGAGATCATCTAAATGAAGCAATTCCATAGTTTTGTCCCATGCTTAATTATTTTTATATTACTCTGCCGTACAGTGTCGTAACTAGAAATGCCTGGGCCCCACAGCAAATTTTTTTTAACCCCCCTTCCTCCAGCAACTTCTTCGCAACCCCCTCCTCCCGTCAAGATTGTGCTCTCAGATGAGGCCTGGCAGCCGCTGGGTCCGTTTCCTACAGTGTCACTGTATATAATGTCATTGTGTTAATCTGACAATAAAATCTTTTAGTCCTCATCCTGGGTGGGCCCCTTCTGAGTTCGGGTCCCAAAGCAGCCGCTTCCCCTATAGCTACGCCCCTGATGCCGTGTAGCGCGGAGATTTCAGATTTGCTTTTCTCAGGTAGCTTTTCAGCTATAAGCAATTATGGCCGCAGATCAGGAATAACCACAGGTAAGCTGCCATTGCTCAACCACTGTCCCCTGAGTCTCTGCTCCTTGGTTTGCTGGCTTCTCATCTAAACTCATTGGCAAAAAAATAAAAAATAACGCACCAAGTAGGAGTTGTTGGAATCAAATGAAACTTTCTATGTCTGAATGCAATGATGATGTGTGTAAGTGATTACAATATTAGAGCAAAATGATAAGTTTATTGGGGGAAAATGTACAATTGAAAGGAGGCTTTAGGACCCTGTTGGCTCGCCTCTAGCCTTGGATACAAGATGGGATACGGTTGGGAATGGATCCTGCGGCACATGTAGATCCTGCACACTCATAGGTTGCCAAAGCTGGCATCCCAGTTGGTCCCATAAATGTTCGAATGGTGATAAATCTAGCGACTGGCAGACCACGTAGGTGTTAAAGGGGTTGTCTGGGCTTTTTCCTATTGATGACCTATCCTCAGGATAGGTCATCAATATCAGATCGGTGAGGGTGCCGGGTGTCAGAGCAGCGTTTTTTGTCCGGCCACCTCTCGGCATGTTTGCAGTGCTGCGGCCGGTCCCCATGATAGTGAATAGGGTCGGGGCGGATTTCCGGCAGCACACGTGTGCAAAAGGTAGTACTTTGCTGGAACAGCCTGCCGGAAAAGCCTAACGCCGGTGTGAAAGTAGCATTAGTTTAGTAAGGTTTACTGCAATGCTATAACCCATTTTAAGTGGCCTGATTAATGGTTGCTACATCTGTAGCCTACATGGTGACATGTGGTCGCATGTGGCTCATGGTAAAATAACAAAACATGGCAAAACAACCTCAATGTTCATGACCGTAAACGAG